>NC_063069.1:2906349-4359524 GCF_022605165.1 Purpureocillium takamizusanense | reverse complement strand
TTCTACGCTGGAGTCGGACGGAGGAACTTATAAACCGACACTCACTAGACAGTTTAGAAGTTTTTTTGAGCAGACGCATGACTCTTACTTACAGGTGAAGATACTCCATTCGTTGTAGTGTTGACAAGTTCTGAAGATGGTTAATGATAAAGGGGACTGGTCGTCCCTAGAGACGTAGGTCGGCTGTTTGTTGTGGTGCGGACGCAGGGGCGGCAGCAGAGGGAGTGGCGTGGCCTCCGGGACCTCGGAGAGAACTGCGACCGGGGGCGACGCCGCTGTACGTCGGCGCCGTTATGGGCGGCAGTATAGAGAGAGACTGACGCCAGAAGTCGAGGAAGCTGGTGGCGAATAACTCCGCAAAGCTATGCTTAATTCCAGACGTGAATTACTTTGCGGCCTGGTCGAAAGACTCGCAGAATGCTTGGAAAACTACTAGTTTGGCGTCATACGCATCCGTTTGCTTTTGGGTGACCCCTGTTGGCCGCCTCGACGATGGAGACGGGTTCCATAATGGGTTTTACGAGGGCCTATACGGCGCGGATTCAGGCCGTGCCCCTTCCGCAGCAGCATTGAAGAGTCAGAGTGAAGGCGAGGATGGCCTCCGGAGCGGTCGAAGCGCAAATTTGCCGATTGAGTTCTGCATTAGTCGCAACGGGTATGTTAACGACGGGTCTATCTTGAGGATCAAAACCGCTTCGGCGGGTCGTAGATATGACGATGTGAAAGCGGAGGGGCGCCGGACTTACCTAGCCGACTCCGTTAGAGTTTGAGATGAATTTGGAACATCTCGTTAGTGCCGCTGGAGCGGCTGTAAGCACGAGTGGTAGGTATGGTGCCGGCGGTGACGGACGTTGAGGGAATAAAGGAGGCGGTGCGGAGGAGAACGACTCTATGTCGGTGATAGAGGCGCCGCGGAGACCGAAGAGCGTAGAGGCTAGGGCCGGGAGGGGAGGGGAGGAGGCGCCGCCGGGCGGCGGCGTCTCGCTAAGTGTGGAGTTCTCATTACTGGTAGCCGGTCGACTCGCACGGGTTAAGGTATAGCACTATTGCGTCAAGGTGCGGCTCGAGTAGCTAGATGGCGGCCTCTAGTTATATATGCCTTGACTGTACCGCCCCCTTATCATCGTCTCTGCTATCATCGCTGCCCCTGCGGTGAGGTAGGGTGGTGAAGCACGCATAACGTCTTGAGGTACACTGTCGCGGACGGGCCGGACGCGCATGCATAGCGTGGCAGCGTTGTACCAGGTCGTCGGCAACTTTTTGTCGGCGAGGTTGGTTGGGTGCACGACGCCGCAGAGGGCATCGTCGACGGACGAGGGCATTTCGCCCTGGAAGGAGAATAGCAGATCTGACAACTAAACCATGAACCACGCGCAATAGTGCGTAAACACGACAATCACCTCGAACGGCACGAGCGCCAAGACACTGATACCACTGATATTCCCATTATTGCCGACCTTGCTGCTGCTGCTCCTATAGACGTGCATATAGCGCTGCGCCTCGTGTCTTGCCATCGTCACGCCAGTCGACAGTACTGAGAATGGGATGCTGACCCAGAGAAGCGGCACCAATTCGTTCGCGGTCGAAGGGCGGATCAACTCAGCTCGGATGAGTTAGATCTCATCGGCCTTAGCCTCATCCCACTAGCACTCGGCAAGGAACTAGGTAGGGCACCGACTCAATGCAGACAAATCTGAACCCAATATTAGGTAGGGTCTGCCTGCTCCAATAACTGCTCAAAAGAATGATTGGGAGGCGCTAAGTATGAGCCATCGGCGTAACTCCGCTCAGTGAACTGGGAATACGGGTCGAAGTCTGGTGAGCGCAGCACCTCAGCAGACATAAGACTTTCGATCGGATCTGCACTTAGGCCATAATACGTGCAGAGACGTCGAGCATCCTCATATGAGATATAGGTTCCCTGCAGATAGGGTTGATGCACAGATTTATCCATTGGGGTGTCGGGATTTGTTTTGAAGAATCGGGAAAGATGGTCTCTTCGTAGGCCACAGGATGTGAGGAGGTGTGTCGCATTAATCTTACGCTCAGATGGCTTATACGCGACAATACGGTCCCCAATTTTTAGTCCCCAAAAGTCGGGCGATTCCTCCAAAATGTCGACCAAAGTCTTCGTTTGTTTGAAACGTTTGCGGACACGAAGATAATTATCCCGTCGATTCGGTAAAGGAAGCTGGGCGTAGGAAAGCAGGGGCATTAGCTCATCATCAAGGTTCGTAGCCTGGCATGCAAACACGCCATCACGAAATGGCACCCAGAACTGAGCGCGGCCCCGAATTGTTAGCCTAGTGCGATCCTTCAGCTGGTCCTTTATAGCCGACCTCTGCGCCGGGGTCAGGTCAGCTGCTAGCAAGATTTGGCCAACGTTGAGTTGAAAGTCCGATGCGCGCATGGACACTCTCTTTTCTCTTATAATCATATAGACGCCCTCTGCATCGAAGCGAAGGTCACTAGTATTGGGATCTGGGGGCGGTGAGGAGTTTGACTCTGATGCTGGCAAATGATGCGTTCGTTTGCGCCGAGTAATTGTCGGCTCGTAGGACAATTCTGCCAACTTGGAGCCCCCCTGCGAGTACTGGCCGCAAGAAGCATGTTGAGCTTGCACAGAATGGTACTCGGGGCTGGTGTCTCTCAATGACGGGTCGCAATGAGTGGGATCACAAAGCAGGGCCGCTGCACCAGCATCGTTGCCAAGGTCGTAATAGCCATTTTCCACGCCGTCAACTCCCGGATTGTACGATGCTGTTGATTCGGAGGGTATCTCTGCTAGTAGGGTCGGCAACGCAGAAGCCATAAGACGTTCAATTGGGCCTACACTCAAGCCAAAATAGTCGCAGAAGTGTCGAGCATCCTTGTATGAGATGTAGGTCCCCTGAAAACGTTTATGGCACGCAGATGTATCCTTTACGATGTCGGGGCGCGCTCTAAAAAATGCCTTCAGTTTCCCTTTTGATATGCCGCTCGACATCAAGAGGTGTGTTGCGTTGATCATTCGTTCAGATGGCTTGTACGCGACAATTCCATTTCCGAATCTCAGACCGGAAAAGGCTGATGAATCCCTCAGGGCTGAACTCAAGGTGGGTTTGACATTATGGAGAAGATAATTATCTGCCCGGTCCGGTATATAAAGATTGGCAAGGAGAGAGCCAAACGAGAGTAAAGGCAATAGTTCAGTTTCCAGGTTCGCGGCTTGGCAGGCAAAGACGCCATCACGATATGGCACCCAAGACTGATTCCTTTCAGTGTCAAAAGCACAGCGTCTCTTTAGACCCTTCATAAACGTCGACCTCTGCGTGTCCGAGAGATTTGCTGCTGAAAAGACCTGGGTCACGTTGAGCCGGAAGTCCTGTGTTCGCATTGACACTGCCCGCTGCCGTATGACCATGTAGACGAGGCCGTCTCGATCAAAAAAGAGGTCGCGAATACTCAGATGTTTGGTGCTGGGTTCTGCAAAGGGCTGTGTAGAGGGCACAGTCGCTGTTGCTGGCAGAGCGTGCCTTGTGTGGCCTTCAGCAGTTGAAGGCATATGGGGGGTATGATGAACCCCTGAACGAAGGTCGTCAGACAGATTCTGCAACAGTGTTGCTACCTCAACCTCCTCCGGATCGAGAAAGGTTCGCTCGGCTTGTTCGCCGACGAGCTCCTGGGATCGCGGAGCTCGGCCTTGCCCACCATCATCTTGTGACTGACTTCGTGGGGCGAACCTGGTACAAGCGCCCCAACCGTGTTCCTGAGCAAGGCTGAACTTGCCTTCATCCGGTTGTTTATCACTCGAGCGTTCTCTAGCTGCGCGTTGACGATGGGTTCGCTTTCCGTGCCTGATCGATGATGACGACGACCCGGCTTCCGCTGTCGGTCTCTTTCTGCTAGACCTTGGCCTCGATGCATGAGACGCCGGGGACGGTGCGTCAGACCATACTGCCCTACCGGGCTCTACCGATGGAGAGTAACCTGTACACCCTCGAGCGTCGGCCGGTTCGCTGCCTTCCCCACTTGCGCGATAATGCCACTGTCGAATCGTAGCTTGCTCGTCGGCGTCGGCGTGGAAGTCATCGTATCCTGATGTTGTGTATTGAGAATCGCACCAAACAAGGGTCTGCTGCCCCGATCCACTACCGAGAGTTGTGGTACAACGGGGGCCCGCCACATCATACAGGAGCAGCAATCGGTCATAGCACTCCCTGGCTGAGCGTCGCTTTGCCGGCGATAGAACCACCATCGCATCGAGGAGGAATCCTTGCAGCTCATCCGGTCGTCTCGAAAGGTCCCTTGCAAGCTTGTTGGCGATTTTCTCGCACCAATCTGACTGGTAGTGAGATTTGTAGTGGGGCAGGGCGCTCATCATCTGATATACAACGACACCAAGGGACCAGACATCAACGGCGACGGTGTAAGTCATCTTCTCTCTTCCACCAGCATTGACGCGCTCCTGGATTTTATATATCTCTGGCGCAAGATATTTGTGGCTTCCACAAATCGTCAATAACTCGCCGTTATCCTTCGACAAGCCAAAGTCACCGAATTTGACTTCAATCAGGTCTGGACTCCGCAATTGAACGAGAATGTTGCCCGGCTGGATGTCACGGTGCGCAAGTGGTGGGTCTCTCGCGTGCAGATACTTCAACGCCGACAGACATTGAGATAGAACCGAGGCACATTCGACAATAGAGAAATCACCGTAACTCTCCAAGGTGCCTCCGGGGATGTATTCCAGGTACAATCGTGGATATACATCGAAGTCGGCGAACAAGAGTCGTACGATGTTCGGCTGCGATTTGTTAGAACATTGCGATGTGGAATACGCAGCGGATAGACAAACATGGGAGAGACCAGCCATAATGTTTGCTTCCTGCTTCCACCCCCTCTCCACATCCCGCCATGCGATCTTGTTGCTTTGTTTCAGTCGTATCGCTTTCGCGGTAGGTTCCTTCAGAGCGTACTCGCTCCCATCGCTGACGTTCCAGAAATGCGTCACAGTACCAAATGATCCCCTGCCAAGCTGTTTCCGCAGGTGAATATCCCGTCTGCTAGGCGTATGGGTGCCGGTGGGAAGTTCCGTGTCAGGCTGGTGTGGAAGGTCGAGATCACGGAAGAGATCTTCTGCGCTTGCCGTGCCTTGGCGGAACCGCTGGACATTGTGGAGGTATTCTGTCGAACTCACGTGATGGGGTACGGCAATAATTTGAAACCTTACCGTTTGGTGGACTGTAATTGTGATGCACGTCTTGTCCTCCGCGTTGGGATCGCCGCCGACGATCCATCGGAAGTCGCTTCGAGTGCCGTATCCTTGATCATCATAGGTCACCTCCGTTCCCATTAGGGAGCCCCAGTCTCTGACGATGAGTCGATTTGCGTCGTCGAACGTGAAGCTAAAGTGGTACCTGCTGAGACCTTTCAAATTGGGGAGGACAACATCGCTGTTGGGATCACATCCAAAAACAATCCCGTGCTTGGTTCGTGGTATGTCACTGAATTTTATATCGAGGCGGGGCCTGTTCAGGTGCGCCGGAACGCTGTTCTCTTCTGGTAGTTCTGTCGCGGCTCGACTGTGGCGACCATATTCGACGCAGTCCTCCTCCTTATAGTTCGTAGGCGCAATGTAGCGTGAACTCGCCTTCAGCGCGTACCAGGCCCGCCGCTGGTCGTGGGGGACGGCGTACACCCGAGCAATAAGGTCTGTGTTCTCCATAATGCAGTGTGTCGTTCAAAAGAGAAGCAAAAATGGGGAGTGGCATTGATAGTGTAGCAGTGTAGCAGCTTTTCCCAGCCTTTTATCATCATTTCCCAGTCTTGATCAACCACTCTCCCGTGACCTCACATCCAATCAAGCCCAATCCCCCGCACCCACCCCAAACTGAGCGGCTGGACGGACATACCCGAGGGGCCGCTGCGGGTCTGGTGGCTGAAGCACCGTGCCGCCTGCGCTTGGAGTGTGTGGAACAAAGTGCGCCCGGCCCTGCCCCTCCCGCCACCAAGATGCGCCTGACTCTGATCCATTCGCAACCCAAACAACGCCTCATCCATCATCTACAAATCCCCAGCCCATGGTGTTCATTTCCAAGACTTGACGTCAGAATGGCAGGCGCAGGAGCGACTACTGAGACGCTTTCGGTGCACGAAATCGCCGCTTTGACCGACGCACAGCTCGCCCAGTTCATGCTAAAGCACCGCCGTCGCGATGGCGATTTTGACCTGCCCATCGACGGCTGGGACAAGCTTTCAACGCATGATCGGAAGCTACTGGCAGAAAGATTAAAGTATGCCACGTTTTTAGGCTCTGTTTGCACATAGCAACGTGTTGACTGACGTGCGCAGACTCCAAGAACAGATCTTGTCCCAGAGTCCCGCCACTCAGTCCCGCCCGCTTAATCTTGACCAACTTGACGCACGTCTACGTCAAGTTTCCTATAGCGACACCGTGCCGCAATTTCAGAAACGACGGCCAGGACGTGTAACGCCGCCGTATTCCAAAGAGGACGAGCGGCGTGACCAGGTAGACAACGAGACCGAGGCTTACAACGATCTTGTCGGCCACGGCGGCCGTCCACTGTACCCGATCAGCCTTCTAGAGCACGTTTCTCGAGACTTTAACAAATACCGCGAGATACTGCGGCCTTTTTGGAGCTACCCCCGTGACCATCAAACGCCCTGGCTAGTATTCCAGAGACAATTAAACAGGTGGCAGTCGTTCAGGAAATGGCAGATCGACAATCGAGGACTCGAAGACTACGATGGCGGCTTCCCTGCCTTCGTTGAGATGATGAAACGCCTTTATGCAAAGGACAAGAGTACTGGCGAGTTAGCTCAGCTTGAAGCCGATTCTTCATGGCTCAAGTCGGCATGGCTAGAAGAACGAAGAGCGCGCAGGTGGCAGCGCCGGTGGCAACGGGAGCGCGGCTGCGCCGACTTCTCCGACTACGTCAACGCAGTGAGGCGCCGACTCGCGCGACATGGGTTCACTCGACCGTTCCAGCTAAAGGAGGACCCTGAACAACAAGACGGATTGACAACATGGATTGAGTACCTTTGCTTCGAGTACTGGTGGCTCGATCGACACAAAGACTCTATCAAGCGGCTGGAGCCCGACCACGATAGACGCTGGCAGGAGTTAGTGGACCTCAAGGTTCCAAAACCTCATGAAACCAAGGAGTTTATCCGGACCACCCCGTCGTCAATAGAACGTGGGAGAGAACGGGACCAGGCCTGGGAGGCCAGGCAGGCGGCAGCAGCGGAGGCCAGACGGATCTATTCATTAACGCAGGAGGATCCCAAACGCATGAGTATTCCGAAGGAGAAGCGAATACGAATGATTCAAGTTGCCAATAAGACCTTAGTAGCGGCGCAGCAGCGGTACGAATCTACGAGGCGACGAGTTGAAATGGTCACGACTTTCATCAGAGCAACATTCGATTACGTGGACGCAAAGAAGGATGCGGCCTGCCACGCCGTCCTCGCGCGATGGGTCGCAGATCAAGTTCCTTTGATCGAAGCCGAGTTGATTCAATCTCGAACACCCGAAGCCAGATCTGGCGCGAGGAGCAATAAGAGGCGCCGAGCCCAAGATGACAACACATCAAATTTGCAGTCAAAGAAACGGAAGCTAGACCAAAGCGATCCCTTGCTTCCTTGCGATGGAGCTGCGGCCGTGAGACGCCGAACCGGCTCTAAGCATCCGGACCGGATCCGGAACGCTTCAACTCCGCCGGAAAGACCGTGCCGCAGCGCAAGAATCTCAGCACGCAACTCTCAGCTGAGCCTCGACCTAGGGAATGCACGGTCAAGATCACGAGTCAATTGTCGCCGACCCGCCGGCACCGCCTCCACTCCGAGACGCACCAGAGCTTCCACGGCAGCCTGGAAACGGGAGGTGGAGCGCGCCCGCGTCCAGGTTGGCAGAAGGACAAAGGGAGTTGGCGTCCGCGCCAGATGAAGTCCTAGAGCGCGAGTGGTCTGCGACCCGAAAGCATACCTTGATTGGCAGCTGCGCAGGACCACCGAGATGCTGCAACTCGGGAGCGTGGCCATATGTCGGCGGTCTGCCGGCGCACTCATCAGATCTAGGGTTTAGCAGTAAGGGCACAACACTGCGCGAAGGGTTGATTTGTCTGCTGACTATTATCCTCAATATCCGACAAAGTAACACGGTCAGATCTGCACAGGCGCAGCCAGATGGACTCCCATGGTGTTGCAGTCGAGGATGTTTTATTGCGTATGTACTTCTTGTATTTTATACAACTGGACCTCAAGCATGGTTGTATCACCGCGGAACATGTTCAAGAGTCCCTTGCCAGCTTCGCGTTGCTCCAGTTCCTCCAAGAAAGTCGCCAATTGCTCAGCGGTGGGAGATCCTTCTGCGACTTATTAGTCTCTGGCATCATTAGAGGGTCGTACACTCAAATACGCACTGTCGCCGAGACGTTGATGGATAACGAAGCCAAGTTTCTTGGAAGCGCGCACGAAATTTGCCCACCACACTCATTATCAACTCTGCCGGCCGCCATATTTGATATTGCTCCCCTTTAATTGATCCTCGTCGCCGTTTGGGGGAAATATAAGCAGAGTGCCGATGGCTTGGGTGCTGTTCTTGTGGCGGGAGTATGATATGAGAGGAAGACTGCGTCGACTTCTAGTTAGAGACAGGTCCTTTTCTATATCTAGATACTCCTGTGTTTGACTTTGCAAGCTGGCAGACCACGACATCCTTCACCTACAAGCTACAATGGCATATGTCGATGTGAGCAAGACACAGACCGTTACAAGACGTGGTAGACAGTCGATCTTATTGTTGACAGCTAGTCTCCTATCCTTCTCGTGCTTCAGGACATTCAGCCCTCATTCCGCTGGCCCACTGCAGCGTGTCCTCGATCATTCTAGGGAGCAAGGGCCACAGAAGATCGACAGCTTCATCCACTGACCAAGTAGGACTGATGCTCCTCACATCTTCGCCGTAGAAGACACGAAGGTCTGGTCGAACGCCATCCTTCTCAATTCCCATCAACAACTCTCGCAATTTGCTTTCGACGTGTAACTCGAACTCCTCCGGTTGTGCGCAGGCAAGCCTCGCCTCATAGTTATCCCAATCCTCATGACACTGCATACACCTCGCAACGTAAGAGCGCGCCTCAACGGTCTCGATAGGAGGCGGTGAAAATTGGTACTTCTTGTAGCAATCATCGGTTGGCGTCCCGTCCGGCTGCAAAAGCACGTTGCCTTCCATTATACGCTCCAAAGTATGAAAGCATGGGTTGGAAATATAAAGAACTCTGGTTGCCATGACCACCGATGCGCTTGGTCAGACGTAGCAATGCTGTTGGTCCGGAGGGCAGGGTTGGCGCTCCGCCTTTGTTGATGCGCGAAGAGAAACCGCGATGATGGCGAGGCAGCGATGCGGTGTGATCAAACAGAGATCACTCTTGCTGTGCTCAAAGGCACGTGCTGGAACCAAACGAGGGAGGCGCAACAACAAGGGCCGATGACGGATCCTCGTCCGCCTCCTGCGCTCGTAGATATACGTACACCAGGATCCATACAAGTCATACCGGTTATTCACGGATATAAGCATACTATGGTGACGCAAGCCGGGCTTGTCCAAATACACGAGCGCGACTCGCGGCATGCACGACGCGTTCCTTGGGCCAACGCATCCTATCTGCACACCATAGACCGCATTATGCAAGATGAAGAGCCGGCATTCCCAGCCGCCGTGGACAAGACGCTAGCCTGATGGCCGCTAATTACTTCAACTATAACGGATGCTAGCCATGATAGACCATGACCCAGTGAGGGTCAATTCAGGGGCTGCCTAGGCTGCTTCTACAGCCTTCCTTCCAAGTCGGCAGCTCGCAGCCAAGCACTTGTTCCCGCTCAGCTCAACGCCGTAGTGCCTCGTCACATACAGAAGAAGAATGGACATGTAGGTCGAGGTTGCCAAGTATTAGGATGTACGCGTAGTGGACCGCGAGTCTCGATTACCAGGCCAACCCCTGCCATCGTTGTATCCCTTGTCCACGTCCCGAGCGCTAGAAGGACTTGGGCATGAGCAGCTGCTATAGGTGAGGCACTCGTGTACGACACCAACTAACAAAACGCGTCACCGTCGCAGCAGAGCCAGCGTTTGAAACTGGGCGGACTCGTTCCTCGTTTGCGCAAGAGCTATGACAAGCTGCCGAAGCCCATAGCCTTTCGACTAGACGGAAGGGGTGATGCTTCCCCAAACCGGCGCGTCTTGGCGTCCCAAGTCAACCACTTCCCTGCGTTAGCGATGTTGCGCCCAATCCAGAGGATGCGCTCCAGCCTCTTCTCTCGATTTAGGGTCCTGGACGCCGACTCCATGTAGCGCTTCGTTTCGTCGAGTCTGCTGTTGCCGAACCAGCCATTCGGGAAAAAGTGCTCGGCAAAAAGTAGCCCGCGCAGTGCATGGTCTTCCGGTAGTGGTACGGGCTCCTCCCCCTGCTTCTGCGGACCCGGAAACTCCTCCGTGTCGATCCGCGGCTTCGTCACTGTCATCCCGAGCAAGGAGTTGAGCATCGCGCAAGTAAGCCCCCAAGGGTATCGGCTCTCGAGGTGCGACATAGCAGCCGGAAGCTGAGACATCCGAAGCATAAAGACCAGCATCGTGTGGATGAAGCTGAGCATATTGATGTCTCCCAACCTCCGGAGTACAATCTCGTATATCCGGACGACGAACTGCAGAGACTGCTCAAACTTCTCTTCGGGGTCCCAGTCGGTCTCCTGTATCGACTTGCCATTCGCCCGGTCGCTTATTTGGCGCCTTGTTAGCGCCTGCATCAAGACGTTGGACTCTGCGCCAAAATCTAACATCAAGCAGCACAGAGAGATGCTCAAGTAGTACCTGACCGTCTGTCAGTACACGATCGGCATATCGTACCGGATGCGAGCCATCTCACCCCTTTTCGAGCCAAAAAAAGGAGTCTTCGTGCTCGATTCGGTCGTCAAGAAGACTTAAAAACTCATTCATAGACCCTTCTAGCTTCTCCCTTGACTCTCCGGAGAAGAAGATGCCGTGCACGCGCATAAACGCGGCATCAGCGGGGTCAAGCTCGTGGGGTGAGCCGTTTAAAAACGGATCAAGTAGCGTAAAGATGCTATCGCGCGTGCCAGGGAACGAGATAAGCACGCAAAGCGACTTGGCATATAAGTACAATTGCTGTAGCGCATTTGGTCGCGCTAGAATTGCACGATGATGGTAGAGACGGCCGATTGTGGGTGATTTGTCCGAGGCCTTGGTGTACCAATCTTTGGCAATATCTGTCCACGTCTCTTTGTCTTGAGTATCATCCTCGATATCCATCCGAATCCTACTCAGGTCGCCGAGGCATTCCATCCATATTTCTTCAAACGCCGGTACGGTTTCGTATAATAGCGTCGTTATGCTATAGGCGGTATGGATGAAGGTCACCATGTGGTCCACTGAGTCTGGGAGCCTATGACGAAGAAGTTCCAAGAAGGAATGCATGCCATGGCGCCACATTCTGACTGTCATGGCTTTCTTCGAAGCGAGATAACGCAGGGCTTCGCTAGCTGACGGATGCTGGCTTGCTTGGAAGAAGTCGTAATGATCGTGGAGTACCGATCTATGTAAGGCAATGAGAGCTTGATATTGTTCTTGGCTGAGTTGCTTCGTGTCCTGAGTGCTAATACACCCCCTGCACTTGGACTCAAGCTCGACCAGGCCTGCATAGATGCCGTCGACCTCGGCGACCAGCTGCTCAGGGGAGATGGGCTTTGTCTGTGGCTCCCTTATCATCTCGGGCACCGAAGAGTGCTCTACGGGCGAGCCGTGGATCCATTGGGGGTCTCGCTGGGCCGTATTTTGAGGAGACTGCCGTCCGTTGCCAGAGATAAGCTGAGAGTGCCCGGGCCGGGGCGTCTTTAGCCCTGCGTCATCGTCAGAGCTGGATGTAAAGCTGCAGTTGAATTCACTCCAGTCACTCGGTCCCACGGGGCTGCGGCACGGAGCGGGTGGCGAGGAGCCGTGGAGCTGGGCCACCGCGGCTGGCGTGGAGGTTAGCTTCTTGCTGCGACGCTGGTAGCCCTCAGTTTGGTCCTCGGGATCCTGGTGCCGTTCCAGCTCGTTGGCGCGGTCTATGGTGGCCGGACCGCCGGAGACGGACCGCCGCCTAGTTGGTCTGCCTCGACCGGTGGCCCCAGGGGACCAGGCCGCGGGGTGCGATCTGCAAACGCGCAGTCAACTCCACAAGAACACTTTGAAAGGATATAGCATGACACAACACGTCGGTGCGGCATGGGGGCTTACTGAGGGCTGTGTATTGTGACAGACCCAAAGGCGTCTTCGATGTCAGCATTGATGGCCAGGGAGGAGTGGCTGGAGACGTTTGCGCAGACGTGGGCTTCGAAGGAGCCGAGATTGGGCTGGATCTCGGCCTTGCAGAGGGGGCAGCTGCTCTGGGCAGCGGCCTCCTGCCGGCCCGTGTTGCGGAAATAGGCAAACCACCACGTAAGTCGCTCCATAAGGGGCTTGTGGTATGTTTGGTATGGGAATGCTTGATTTTTTGCTTCGATATAGAAAGATATGAGAAGGATGGAACTGATCCTCCTCGTTCGTGCGATGGACGGCCGTGGGGAAGAGCAAGCGCGGTATATATACAGAAGAATTGTTTGCGCTCCGCGGACAGCCTGGAGGCGCCCTGAGGCATCGGCGGTAAGGCAACCAGAAGACGGCTGGCGAACCCGCTGCCTTGCATGGCCATCTTCCATCTTGACATAGTGCCGGACGGGGTCATGCATTTTCCCGCTATCGAGGAGCAGCTGACATGTCTCCAAGTCGCACTATACTGGCCAATACGAGCACGAAGTATGCCCAAACAGCAGGTGCCGTGACAAACCAACTGTATGAACAGCTTGAACTTGTTCTCAGACCCCCAACAGAAATCCCATGGGCCACAGTAGAAGCACAGTCGCTTAGAAGCACCCCAGTCGTTGGAATCAAGGACCAACGGCAATGCCGTCATGGATGGACAAAGAGCATGGGCTGCCATGTCCCTCGACACCAGACGATAGGAGAGTACTCCCGGGTACGTATTACGAACCACCGGAGTTCAGGCATGGGGCGGACAGCCATGGGACGCGTTTCACGCCATAAGCAAGCCCCAAGGGCAAGGGATACACTGATGGGCGCCCGCTTGAGGTGTTATGCCCACCGTCGTGCCAAATTGGGCGGCCCACAACCAAGTATTTCGTCCCGTCAGCTCGAGGGCACGACACCCGGTCACATAGCAGGATGAACAGGTAGAATGCGGCAAATGGAGGGGCGTCAGTCTAGTAAACGGTGAGGCTCGTTGGCGAATCCCTATTGCTGTGCATCTTACCCTTGCCCCTGACACTGAAAGTGGTGGGTGAGCTCGAGCGGCTGGTGCGCGAGACACTGGCCAGTAGACAGGAATGAAATTGGCATGACGAATGACGCGCCGGGTGGGCTTGAGGCAGGATGTTCTTTGGATCGAGGAGCAAAGGTGGCCTCTCTTCTGCCTAGGGGGGCTTTGCGAGAGTAAAATTCGGCAGTATGAAGGCAGCGCTGCCTGTACTCGAACGAGAGGCCACAGGTGCGAGTAGCACCTCGCACGATGCATCCGACCAACACTCCAACCTTTATGCGACGGTTGATGGTGTGCAGGGGCGGATGAGGTGACCCCAAGGTACACGTTACCAGCCACCGCGGAGGAAAGCTCGCCGGATGGCTATGGTCGGTTCCGGACACATGAGATGGTAAGGACGGCAAGACACGCATCGGTGTGTGCGGTTCAGGGGTTACCGACATGCTCGTCCAGCCCCTATTCCGTGTCGGGCGGCCCGTGGCTAAGCTTTCTGGCCCTAGCGGCTCACAAGCGGGAAAACTGGTCACTCTGATGGAGGTGGTGTTGGTCAAGACGGTGAGGCTTGACGGCAAGGGGGCCTGACATTGTTGCCCCCATCATCCCTACCTCTGACGGCCAGAGGCAAACTTGAGCAGCTGATGCGGGTGAGACACTCGGTAACGACAACAAGTCATCCGAGGCTCTGTCATTATGAAGGCAGCCAGCTTTTGTTGCTGTGTGGAGGCCACTACTGGTTCGAGCAAGGGTCGCGGGAAGACTGAACGACATGGCTGGAGTTTCATCGTATGCGTGACAGGCAGAGATGCAACAGCGAGTCAGCCTCTGCTGATTGCCCAGACCAACGAGGCAATTCGAACCGTCAGAGCAGCTGCACAAGAGCTCGGTGACTGGGCTGATGCTCCTGCCTTGGCAGCAATACCCGGGGCCGGGGTCTGATGAGGGGGTGCGGAAGGGGGCAACATGCACTCGTCGGGGTTGATGCACACTTCTCCGCCAGCGTCGTTCCACCGAGGCATGTTCATGATTCATGGAAAAGCAGCGTGTTGTGGCCCTTCAAGATTTGGGGTCCTTGCGGCACGGGACGGATCCCCACAGACTAACACGAACTGAAGGGGCATGAGCCACCCAAACCCAACGGATCGCAACCGCTCCTCGAGCGCCAACCACAAAAGGCACGTGCAACACCTGTATGCGTTACTCCAGCCGTATCAAGGCCTGCCACTCTTTGTCCCCATTTGCGATTTCGCCAAACCTTGCCCTTTGCTCTTCAGGCGTCACCATTGATGTAAGCAATAATATCACGTTCCACATCACGGATTTGCAGTGATGGATGCTCCGAATTTTGAGCCTGGCGACCCGTGGGATCACTTTCCGCAGAGTGTTGGGGAAATCAAGGCTCATCAAGACGCCATGTCGCCCGTTCACAGCACCGAACTCGAGGCCCATCCCGCCGAAGCTCAGTACCAGAGCCAGAAAATGTTCCTCAACGTCCCGTGTCAGAGCCGACCACCATCTGCGGCACCAAAAACCGGAAACAAAACCCCAAGGATGGTGAGACCTGGCATCAAAGCTGCCAGGGACATGCCTAACAGTCAAGGATCTCGAACGGCGACCAAGAAGAAGCGTAAGAGATACCCTGGCCCTCCCAAACAGTCGGCCACCGCATATCATGGCTTGGGAACTACCGTTTATCGTAGCTAAGCTTTTGCTCTATAGAGTGCCGGCCGGTTTCCACCTTAACACCCGAACAATTACAGCGCAAGAGAGCCAACGACCGAAAGCTCCAGCGCGGTTATCTGCTAAAGACCAAGCAAACCATCCGTTCTCTCGAGAAGGAGGTAGAGGATCTGGAACGACTCCGGGTTGATGATTCTAAGACCATTCAGGAGCTCTGCCAACGCAACCAAGATCTTCATATCGAGCTTATTTCCGGTTACAGGGCAATAGGCATCCAATACTCATATTGGGCGGCTACAGGAGGAACTACTGGCGGTGGGGACCCTTCAAGTACTGCCGAAAACTGAATTTGCTCTGTCTTCAGTTCTCGCCAGCCTGCCCCATCATATGCAAGTGAGATCGGCAGCGCTCCAACTTGGTTCGGCATCTGGTCGGAGCAACTGCATGTGAACAACTGGCCACGATGGGAGCAACAAAAAAAGGGAGAGGGCAGCGGTCGTTCGTCCCGTCCGCGGCTCACGGTTGTGTCGTCATGGGGCTTCACTTAAGCAGCTTGATTTGGCTGCCAACACGCGGTTGGCACTTGAGCTTAGAAATACATATCTTACGGCGGCAAGCAAAGAATACCCCCACGCGCGGAGCGAGATGGCGAAAGTTATGCCTGTACAACTTTGGACCTGCAGATGGAACGGGCATGTCTATCCAGGAATGATGCGAGCGTTTGAAAGCTGGTTGAATCACGCATCGTGACAGAAAAGTAGTTGCAACGCCTGCCGCACAGCTCACATTTGAGGCGCTTGCCTGTCTCTCCATCCGTTCTGTGGGGCGAAAGACCTACAACAACCACCGGCACGGGAGGTAACTTTGTCCCAAAGTGGCAGCAGTAGTTCGCCGTCGACACCTTGTCGGGACGGAAGACGAAGATGATAAGATCGTAGTCCGAAGCAGTCAGAACGCGCTGTATTTCAGCGCTGGGTGTCGAGCCGGGTACTTCAATGAGGCTGTAACCTCGACCTAGGGGGTCGTATCGTTTAATCCCAGCCGTGGGCATGTACTAGAGTGTGTTAGCGGCCATCGTTTGCAGCAAGATTGAGTGACTTACACTTATGTCTGGCTCTTCACCCATGAGGATGTTGATTAGGCTAGTCTTGCCGACTCCCAGCTCACCGATGATCAAGCATGATGCTCTCCTGCTAACTGTTCTGCGGAAAAGCGAAGACCAGACGAGTGAAATTGGACAAGTGAGAGGTTCAAAGCAGGCAAACATCTTGGCCGCGCCGTCGATGCTTCAGAAGTGCAATGGTGGATGTGGTAGGTACGGTTGTTCAGATGAATACAACATGCAGTCGAGAATGACCTGTCTTACCCTCCGCGCAAGTTGACTGGGCGGCCGCGGCACTTAAAGAATGGACCGAGCGGTGCCCGAGGCTCTTGATCGGGAGCGGTGGCCAGCCGTAAGAGGTGAGCCATGTCTCCTGGCAACACGAGAATCGTATCCGCCGAGAGGAGCAAAGCGCAGAGACCGGCCTCAGCAGCCGCGACGCGTTCCCGCATCCGCCAAGTCAAAACCATGAGGAACGCCACGCAAGCTATGTCTCACCCCCGTCTCTTATCACAATATACATTACCAGGGTATAGAGGTACATGCCTTTCGTTACGCTCATAATCCGAGAACGCCCAACAGGCACTACGAAAGGTGGGGAGCGAGGGGGAAGAGAGAACACCCCCCGCTACGACTCGTTCCCACACCCCTTGCCGCGACTGGTTGCAGTCCCCTTGCCACAACTCGTTCATCATCGGCGCCACCGTAGCAAACTGGGACATCTATGAGCCACCTACTGTTGATTCTCATCTCAATCCTTGATCCCTCACGGGCCTACGTACTTTGTGTCGTACTCTGCCGTTGACGGATTCATGCTGGAGCATGCAGGCCAATGAGCATTGCCACACGAATCGTGTCAGAGCCACACTTGACCTTGTTTGGCTTGGGGCACGCATTATCACCAACTGGCCTCGCAAAGTAACAAGTCCGAGTGTTCCTTCCCCGCGTGTGCACGATGCATCCTGCGACTTGGCGTTGGGATCACGGGCGTACCACAATGAGTCTAGCCGCCCCCCATTTAAGGCGCGAGTGACCATCCCGGGGAGCTGAGAGTGCTGTCGTTGTCACCCCAACAATGGTAGTTCATCTCATTACCAAGATTTCAGTCAGATGTGGCCACATTGACGACGTGGGCTACAAAGAGTGTAATCACCACCGCGAGTGTTCAGAAAATAATCTTCTTGAGTCCCATGTCGAGCTCAAGCTTGAACAATGTCGGGAATGCGAAAGCGACGAGGTGCTTTATATACATTTCCAGCATCTATCGGACGCCCGGTATTTGGAGCGGTACTGGACTACGCGTTATCTACTAAACGACAAAAGCGCCCGCGGACCATTCAAAGTCACGGACAAAGACTTGATCGACTTGGCAGAGGCTCCTCATTGGAGGACTATATGGCAAAACCACATTCTGCGACTTATAAGCGAATTCAAAAACGGGGCAAGAACTGTCTATATGAATGGCTTGGAAGAGATTCCTATTGAGCTGGATGATCGGGTCGAAGAATTCGTGAAGGAGGTAGTACGGAAGGCAACTGAGTGAGTTACCTTAGGGTGCCGCGTCGGTTTGATGGGGCAAAGTGAAGGCAGAATGACAAACAGACCTAGCAAGTTCAAATTTGCATGGTTGACTCGCCTCATGAAGGACCGCTCTGAAAAGAAACGTTACTCCATCTCGTACATTGACCATGAAGCAACGAGTACGATGAGATGTGAATGACTCGCAGACGGACACGTAGTTCGCCCTTGGCCCTTACACCGGCAGGTAAATGGGGGCATAAATAAGGTGAATGCTACCCTTGATGACAGCAAGCCCCTCATGCTCCAGGTACATAATATGATCGGGATGCCAGACCTTGCGGCGCCCCGCCCCTGTGTCACGATCCAGTAGCTTGACATCACCTGCCTCATTTGTGAGCGGAAGCAGAAGCGCACCGCCTAAGGTAGGCCAGGTTGCAGTTCCCGCTTCGCTTCAAAACGCTTCGGCGGGCGGCTTGAGGTTTTCTAGTGAAATACCCTGGGTCAATGCCCAGTCCTTGATCTCGACAGCCTAACGCCCATTAGTATCCGCGGAGCTGTGATGGATATATATGGACCACGGACGTGTCCTGGGTCCATAGTGCACTCTTACGCCTGAGAGACGTACATTGATATGTCTCCACAGCTCATCATTGTATCGACGACTATTTCCGGTCCTCGGCGAGCTCTAGTGTGCGAGGCCCTCGTTCTACTGCCTCATCTTCCCCTGCCCTCTACGACTTCAGAAACCCAAGGCCGCACAAGCTTGATAGCTTTATCCATCGGCGACTCAGGGCTGACAGTCCACTCGTCTTGTCCGTAATGACGTGGAGCGGGGGTCGAGTCCCACAGCTCTCTATACCGTGAAAATTCTTCGCCATGAGCCTTTGACGTGATCATGGATCGTCGCAGCCGAATTGGCTCGTCGGGCAGCTCGTCGGGTAGCCCATCTAAGCGAGGTATCATTGTCTTTGAGGCAGCTACTTAGACCGTCTAACGGACGTATGCGGGTGGCCAACGCGTCACGACGACTTCGCAGTCGCTAGGTGGCCCTTTCGTCGTCTATGTCCATCTCTACTGGCGCGGGTCCAGGGTCGACGGCCGTGACGCTGGCCGCGTCCTGATTGTCACTAGGCAACCCCTCCAGCTCAAAATCATACTTCGAATCCACGCCGAACCGACGCGCCTTGTCATCCCATGTCAACCACCTGCCTGAGTCGGCGATCCTACGCCCGATCCAGAGAATACGCTCCTGTCGGTCCAAAGTTTTGGAAGCCGCCTCTAGGTAGCGGTCCGTTTCGTCTAGCTTCTCGTTATCGAACCAGCCCTTCGGGAAGAAATCCTCGGCGAAGAGCAGCCCGCGCAGCGCGTAGTCCTCCGGCAAGGGAACGGGTTCTTGACTCTTCTCTTCCTGGCCGGGGAAATCCTCCGTGTCGATCCTTGGCTCTTTCTTTATTGTCTTGAGCAGGTAATTGAGCATCAGGGAAGTAAGCTTCCAGGGGTATCGGTCCTCGAGGTGCGACATGGCTGCTGGAAGTTGGGACATCCGAAGCATGAAGACTAGTGTCGTATGTATGAAGCTCAGCGTATTCTTGTCTCCCCACCTCCGGAGCACAATCTCGTAAATAGCCACCGCGAACGGCAGAGCCTGCTCAAAGTTCTCGTCGAGGTCCGAGTCGGGCTCCGTCACCGACTCGTCATCCTCCTCCTCATTGTCTTGCTGCCTTGTTAGTGCTTGCATCAAGACACTCGAGTCCGTGCCAAAACCCAATAGCAAGCAGCAGAGAGAGATGCCCATGTAGTACCTAACGGTCCGTTAGTCAATAACTAGCACGCACCTCACTAATGTAACTCTCTTACCCCACTTCTAGCCAATTCGAGTGAATGCTGTCGTCAAGAAGACTCAAGAACTCATCCATCGAGCCTTCCAGCTGTTCCTTTACTTTTCCAGAGAAGAGGATGCCGTGCACGCGCACAAACGCGGCATCTACGGCGTTAAGCCGTTGGGGCGAACCGTTTAAAAGAGGATCAAAGAGCGTCATAACGCTTTCGCGCGTGCTAGGGAACGGAACGGGCACGCAAAGCGACTTGGTATAGAAGTATAACTGCTGTAGCGCATTTGGCCGCGCCAAAATTGCAAGGTGATGGTAGAGGCGGCCAGTTGTGGAGGACTTGTCTGAAGCCTTGCTGTACCAATACCTCGAAACGCCTGTCCACGTCTCTCTGTCCCGAATATCATCATCTTCGATAGCCATTCGATACCTACCGAGATCGCCGAGGCATTCTATCCATGTATCTTCAAAGGCCGGCACTGTTTCGTATAACAATGCCATCATGCTATACGCGATGTAAATAAAGGTCAGTATGTGCTCTAGGGCGTCGGGGAGCTTATGACGAAGAAGTTCCAAGAAGGTATGGATGCCATGGCGCCACATCCTCGCCGGCATGGCGTATTTCGAGGCGAGCCGCCGTAAGGCTTCGCTAGCAAACGGATGCTGGCTGGCCAGGAAGAAGTCGTGATGCTCGTGGAGTACTGATCTATGTAAGGCGATGAGAGCCTGATATTGTTCTTCGCTGAGTTGCTTCGTCTCTTGCGTGCTATCATACTCGATGCACTTAGACTCAATCATGACTAGGCCTGCGTAGATGCCCTTGACCTCGGCGACTAGTTGCTCGGGGGAGATAGGCCTTGTCTCTGGTTGCCTTATCATCTCCATGACCGAAGGGGGCTCCATGGGCGAGCCGGGGTCCCCTTGGGGGCCTCGCTGGGCCCCCTTCTGGCGGGAGCGTCGTGAGTGGATGGAGGCGAGCTGAGATGGCCCGGCCTGTGGCATCTTTGGTCGTGCGTCCTCCTCAGGATTGTAGAGGTGACGAGTGGTTGGACGGTCATGCTTGGGTGCGAAGCTGCGGTTGTCACTCGACTCACTCGACCTCGCGTGGCTCCAGTCAGTCGTGGGTGGGGAGGAGCCACGCAGCTGGGCCACTGAGGCTGGCGGCGAGCAGAGCTTCTTGTTGCTACGACGATGGAAGCCCTCGGATCGGCCCTCGGGACCCTCATACCTATCCAGCCCGTCGGCACGGTCCACGACAGCCGGAGTGCCGGGGACAGGTCGCTTTCCGGTTCGTCTGCGGTGGCCGGTGGCCTCGGGGGGCCGGGCTGCAGGGTGCGGTCTGCACATACGCAGTCAACACCACAGGAGCATCTTAAAATTGCCATGACATGGCACGACGGGACAGCGAGAGTGCTTACTGGGTATTGTTGATGGTAATGTTTTTAAAGGCCTTCTCGATGTCGGCGTCATCAGCAAGCGTGGGATGGCCAGGGGCGTCTGCGCGGACGTGGGCTTTGAAAGAATCGAGGTCGGGCTGGATGTCGGCCCCGCAGACGGGACAGCTGCCCCTGGCAGCGTCCTCCCGCTGGGCCGTCTTGCGTAAGTGGTGAACCCAGCCCTTGGTCAGTCGCTCCATGGGGGGCCTGTGCTGTGAGATTTTTTGGACTTGTGTTTTGGTGTAGAAAGATACGAGAAGGAGACTGAGCTTCCCTGTTCCGCGACTGGCGGTCGTCAGGGACGAGAAGCGCGGTATATATAGGAGAGAGTTGCTAGTACTAATGGACAGCACGAAGTCACCCTGAACTACGGGCAGCAAGGCAGCCGAGAGGCGGCTGGCGAACCAGTTGCCTTGCATGGTCCTCATAAGTCTTAAACGTAACGTCGGGGGGCGTCATTCTTCAGTCTGCCACCGAGGAGCAGCTTGCGAGGTGGCCCCAACGGCAAGGAATACATGAGTTCAGTTGCATTGCACTTTGACGGCAAGACCATTGAACATGTCTCGTTTGACTTCGGAAGAGTCAAAGAGGGATCCGTAGATTATGTGAGGGTATACTGCGGGTATGAGAGCAAGGCACATCCGACCAACAACATGCAGTCACCGCCCATGATACGTGAGCAACCTGGCACTCTGACTTTGCCTGCGCGACCGACTCCACGGGGTCTTCTAAGTCAGTGTTCAAATTTGAAGTCGGTATTTGAAAGTGCCAGACCCTACGGAATCTGGGTGCACAGACACCCCATAGCACCGACGCCAGCACGATTCGTGATCTGCAGACGTAGGTAGCGCGGACCGCGTCCTGGTAAATGGTCGCAACGGCAAAAGAGACATTAGTGGGCCTTCGTCAGGGTTGCCAGCCGTGCAATCCGCGCGGGCGCGACGACCTGCCACATGCAGGACAGATGGAGGGGGTGTAAGAGCAGTAGACGGTGAGGCTTGACGGCGACCCCCTGACAACACCGCTCATCTTACCCTTGCCCCTGACACCGAAGTGGTGCGCGAATAGAGTGACTAGTATGCAAGACACTCGCCAACAACATCGGACTACAACGTTGTGCGGCCGTGTCGATAGCAGCCAGCTTTGTCGCCCATGGACGCCTTCCTAGGATGAGCCCGGACCGCGACGGAGCTGAGGAGAGGGAGTCAATAGAGCATTTGCCCTCTGTGGCTGCGGCACGGCCCAATGGCTCCAACTCGACGTCGCCACGGGCGAAGGCCAAGATTCTATATAGGCAAGTCCACGTCCTCACGTTATCATTGCTTTTCCGGGTTCATAGGCACACAGACCAGCCCCCAATCCGCTCCTCTTAAGACGACGGTACGTTCAACAGACCATCGCTTCGACGCACGACCTACGCCTCGGACAACGTCAAGCGCAAATTCCCATGGAAACCTTTTTCGATCCCACCATACTCGGACAATGGAAAGGGTATGCAGTGGTAGGTCGTCTCAGTATGAGCGATAGACTGTATTGCCTCGTGGAGTCATGTACCATGACAGGCGAGCCCCGGTCCCTCCGTGGTTACAGACACTTTATCTCACTGGATCTCGTCAACCTTGCTCAACATTTAACTGGCCTCAACTTTGATCAGATACAGGAGTTTATCCGAATTGTTACGCACAAGACCAACTACCAAAAGACACCGGACAGCGGCAAGATCATCAACTACGGCCTGCAGGAGCTGGCACGCAGAAAGCCCAAGACGGCCGAGACGCAAGACAGGCCAGCACTCCATTCAGCAGGAAACATAATATGCCCAAGCGGTCAAGACGACCACCCATTGTTCATTGAGCGTCCTCCCTTGTCAATCCAGCAACTTATCCGAACGAGTGGCAACAATATAAACCTAACTCGAGAGCCTGCCCAAGAGGCACAAACTAAGGCTACAAATCGGGGACTGGCCGAAGACACTACCTGTGACGCTGCCAACACGCTACCAGCAGTGATCCGAGAAATTGGAGACAAGAAGCTCCAATGGCTCTGTCAGCAGAAGCTAGCCGGGTTACCGTGGCCAGTCATTCGCGCAGACTATGCTGAGAGGTTCTATTGCCCTGAGATTGCGACCAACGCTTTGGCCATGCGTCTCTATAGGTTAAAGCAAAGGAACCCACAATTGGCAGACTTGCTCACAACACGAGAACGAGCAATTATGAAGGAGCAGGAGCGATGGCTCTGTCAGCAGAGGCTAGCCGGGTTACCGTGGCGAGTCATCCGCGCAGAGTATGCTGAGATGTTCCATTGCCCTACGATTACGGCCAGCGCCTTGATCATGCGTCTCCAGAAGTTGAAGCAAAGGAACCCACCATTGGCAGACTTGCTCACACCACGTCAGCCATCACGAAGAGGCGGCAAAGTGGTCGTCGGGGCTTCCCGCCCGACGGAAAATAATCACGCTGCCAAATTAGCTAACGAAATGAGCTCCTCTCGGCAACAGCACTGGCACCTCGTCCTTGAACCGAGTTCATCTAAGACCGCCTAACGTGACGAAGCATAGGCTGTTGCCGGCCTTGCTATATCATGACGCGTTTCTCAGGAGACAAGGCTGGCATTGAAGACGTGGAGGTCTCACAACTTGTTCGGGTCGGAGATCAACTTCTTGGCATGCCACTGGCGCCCGAACGATGGTCAGGACGCTCTCATTGGCCGCTTTAGTGGTTCATGTAATTTGAGTATTTGTAAAACTAGAAGAGCAACACTACAGTTGCGTCGATCCACCATTTGATATGGTAGGGCGGTATTATTGCATCGCTGTGTCCTGGGCATGTCGGTAAAGATTTGCTCCACTCCAGTCTCTCCAATCCTAGGACCGGCTTCTCATACACTGCCAGTCGGCTGGCATATTCCTCAGCCTAGGGCTAAGCAGTGAGAGCACCACAATTCGCGAAGGGTTGGCCTGTCGGGTAACTACTATCCTCAACCTGCGACAAAGTAACATGACACAACACAGGCGCAGCCGGACGGACTCTCATGGTTATTCTCAGGCAGAATGTTCCATTGCGTGTTTACTTATTGCGTTCATAAAACTCGAACTCAAACTTGGTTATATCTGCGCGAAACATTTTCAAGAGGCCCTCGCCAGCTCCGTGTTGCTCCAGTTTCTCCGAGAACTTCGCCAACTGGTCAATGGTGGGAGATGCTTCTGCGACCAGTTAGTCGTAGGTATCATTGGAAGTTTAGACACGGAGATACGCACTATCACCGAAGCGTTGATGGATAACGAAGCCAAGTTCCTCGGAAGCACGCAGGAAGATTTGCTCATCACCCTCGTAATTGACCGCGCCGGCCGCCATATCTGATGTTGCTTCCCTTTACTTGATCCTCGTCACCGCTGTGGGGAAATATAAGAAGAGTGCCAATGGCTTGCGTAATGCCCTTGTGGCGGGAGTAGAACAGGAGAGGAAGACTGCATCGATTTTTGGCTGGGACAGGTCCTGCTTTATACCCAGATACCCCTGCATGTGATTATGCAAGCTGGCAGACCACGACATCCCTTCAGCACCTGCAAGCTACAATGGCATATCCAAGTGTGAGCAAGACACAAACTAAAGCATGGCATGACAGTAAGGCAATTGGGACAGTTCTGCAATACACAGACAGTTAGTTATATCGTGTCGCCTTCGTGCTCCACGACGTATCGCCCTCATTCATATGGCCCGCCGCAGCGTGTGCTCCACGACTTCAGAGAGCAGGGGCCATATCAGATCGACAGCCTCATTCACCGACAACTCAGGACTGATACTCCTCGAATCTTGGTCATAAAAGACGCGAAGCTGTGGTCGAACGCCATCCTCTTCCATGTCCACCAAAAGCTTTTGCAAATCGCCAACGATGTGTTCCTCGAACGCAAGCCTCGCAGAATCGTCATCCTGGGCCTTTGCAATCTTTTCAAAGAGCTGTGCAGGATCCTGGCACCTGAAGCACCTCGTAACATAATACCGCACCTCAACGACATCGACAGGTGGTGAATTCTGGTACCGCTCGGGGCAGTCAACCGTTGTCCCGCCATCTATCTGCAAAAGCATGCCATTTTCCGCCACATACTCCAAAGTATGAAAGCATAGGCTAAAGATATCAACAAACTTGGTAGGCATGACGGACTATGTATGGCCTCACACTGTTGTCGAGTGTGGCTTGGTGAGAACAAATAGAGGTAGCTGGTGGTTGATGCACTGGTCTTGTGCGAATATGGATGATGGCGTGAAGAAGCACGCGGAATGGTGATGCGAGTGTGTTGGAAGAGTGTCCGTCAGGCCACCGGCTAGTGCTGTAGCGCAGAAACCCCTGGTCGGCGCTGACCCAGGCGGGTGAGGCACGATACGGGAGCGGTTGATAGATCGGTCGCGCACTTATGATTGCACACACGACTACGAGCGAACGACACCACTGCCGGCTATCCACGGATGCGGACGTCGCTTCGTGACCCGTGCCCGCGGTGATCGTGGATACGAGAGTGACTAGGAGCTTGCATGGAGCATGCCTCCGATACCCCAACGGCCTCGACGTGCTCGATGATCTGCAAATACGGAGTAGCCTAAAGTACCCATTGCCAGCCACCGGGTATCAGACACGAGTCGGAGAGCCCTGCAGGCGACACGGGCCGAAGTCGATAGCTACCAAAACCGTTAACCCCCATCTTCGAGTCAGGTTGGGTGGTTCGTAGCCAAGCATCTCGCCTGCCAGCTCAAAGTCGCGGCACCTTGTCACATGCGGCGGACATGACAATAGGTAGAATTCGTCAGATGGAGGGGGCGTCAGAATAGTAAACGGTGAGGCTTAACCGCGATTCCCTAATATTGCCGCGCATCTTACCCTTGCCCCTGAGCTCGAAAGTGGTGGGTGGCATGGCGCGGCTGATGCATGAGACACTCGACGGACTAACACAGCGTACCGCCATCGTGGCAAGTGCCAGCCCTGGTTGGCCGTGGATGCGTTTCTTGATTGAGCAAGGGCTGCGAAAAAGCTGATGAGAAGCCAGTCAACACGGTTCGTGGCGTCCGTTGCTGTAACACCGCTCGATCGCTCTGACTCGATCAGGGGTGGCGGCCGCAGGCAGGTGCTGGACAACGGGATTACATGCAGGCAAGTCGATCTCTCTACACAGCCAATGCTTTCCTGTCTTCGTTTGCGCGCAGACCACTGCCCAGTCCGTTCCTCTCAAGATGCCTGCTTGTTCAACGAACCAACTCTTGTACACGACGAGCGATTGCCACTTCAAATCTACGCCTCGGGCAGCAGCAAGCACAAGTTTCTCACGGAAACTTTCGTCGATCCCGCTACACTTGGGTAGTTTAGGGGTATGCGGTGGTAGGTCGCCTCGATAGGGTAAATCACCTACATATTTAGGTACAAAAGCCCCGAACCACGGCAGGGAAGAACCTACCCTTGCGTCTTATTGAGAAGGCGGTCCCTCTGGAATACGTCAACCTTGCTGCGCACCTGACAGGCCTGAGTATGAATCAGATAAAAGAACTTATTCGACATGGTGAGCGCAGAAAGAGCATGCTCGAGAAGCACAGCATAAAGGATTTCTTTGATCCTGGCCTGCAGGAGCTGGACAACGGAAAGATCACCGTTGATAGGGAAGACAGCTCCGTCCCTCGTCTGGCAAGGTGCATACGACGCCGAAGCAGCCGGCTCGACCTTCACGGTTTATTCAAGAACGACAATACAGATGAGCAGGACCGGTGGCTCTATAGCCAACGACTCGCCGGTTTTCCATGGGAAGACATCTGCGCAGAGTACGCCGTCAGGTATGATTGCGCTGAGCCTACGGCCGAGTGCTTGTGCATGCGCATCTGGAGAATGAAGCCGAGGAATGAGAAGAACAATAACATCACTGGAGATGCTCGCCGGCTAGAAAATATCGCCACCGGAGCTAACTTGGGAGACACATCACGACCCTAGCAACCAACATAGCAGACGTCGTTGCCTTCATTCACGTCTTTCTGCGAGACTTCTGGAGCGTCGCTACGCTACACCACCGAACTCGATAAATGACGAACTGTTACTGGGCTCATCAGCTCCCTAGAGCGTTGGTTCATACACGGTATTGAAAGTCATCAAGGGTTGTAACCCGTTCAGGTGGGAGACCAACTTCTTGGGATCCTACGCGTATAGCAGATCCAAACAATAGCAACCATCTGTGTTAAATATCACCCCCGCGTGAGTAATTTGTCTGTGCCGCTACCGAACAGTCGTTGAGCCTTTCACGATCGAAGCCGCCCCATATATCTTAATCTGAGGTTTAATGGATTCCCTCCAGCCTCTTTCGAGTGTCGTAACCAACATCACTTTGACAGGCCCAAATACAAGCCCAACCTTGAGCACCCTGTCCTCCTTTTTGTTCTTTAGAGTCAGGTGTAATGCGAGAAACGGCGTCAGAGGCAGGCCGAACTTGACTCGTTTCGCCTTCCCCCTCCCTGTCCCCTGGGTGTTGTGCACCGCAGGCTTCGGCAGCTCGTTGGTGCTTCTATTCCAGCTCCGTAAGAGGCCATGCAGGAGCACAGCAACCGTGTACACCATGATTGACGTTTTCGCAATGTGCAGAACTAAGGGGTAGACGCCGGCCAGTACATCGTACCAATGGCGCAAACTTTGAAACGTGTCATCCTTGCCATGGAGAAGCTGGCACAGAAGGCAATAGGACCACGACGGGGCGTTAGCCATTATGAATGTTGCTTTGCCGATGAACCGCGAATACGCAAGCAGTGAGGAAGCTGGCAATAGACCATGCGATCTCTGCGTATTCATGTTGTCCCAGCCTATATCTCTTGAGCACTTCCTCAAGCCACATGGTGCCTCCACTTCACCATGACACAACAACCCGCAGCCTGGACTAGTACCTCCAGTGTGATGCTGTGTGCAGTGGTAGTGCCCGGTCGGGGATCGAGGAAGCTACGACCGGCTGCAGAAGCGGCAGCGAAAATTGCCTCGGGAAGAAGCCGGTCACCCGGGCTGGATCATTGGGGGGCCGGTTCTTAGGACAAGGAGTGTCCAAGCGTACTGCAAGCGATGCAGCCACTTTCATGTCAATAGAACCATGCGGCCGACCCATCATGTCCGGGAGGGGCGGAGGTGTAGGGGCCGGTCGGGTAAGGATGGTCCGCCTCGCAATCACAGAGACATCAGGCAACCGAGTATCTTGAGCACTACATATACCCTGCACAGTCAACACCAGCCGCTGACAGGTTTGCAAACCACGAAGTCAGAACCATTCAAGCATTCTCAGCACCTAAAATCCCCTCCTTGCCCTCTTGTACTCAAGATGTCTCTGCCAAACGAACAGCCGCAGCTGAGGCTTGTCGCACTTGCGGCTCGCGTCGCAGCGTCCCCCAGGCGCTGGGACCCAGAAGTTGACGTCTTGGAACAGCTGAACGACATTGCCACTTCTGCCGAGTTTCACCTGCGTATCGACCCAACCGATGAGCCTCTTACCGAGGAATCTCTAGCGGCGCGGCTCGAGCACCTTGAGAACAAGACTCCGAAGGGATCACTGAAGACATTGGACATGAAGAACACAGGTTCTCCCTCAGATCAAGGTCTTATCAAACGCTCCCTCACAAATCTCAAACACTATAAAGACCCCGGCAGGAAAAGCGTGTCCAGTGAGTTTCACTTCACCAAGAACTCTACGGAGAACGACGTGAATGTCGTCGGCGTCTGGATTGCAGCACGGATGTGCCATGAATTGTGCTACGCCTATCCCCTGCGATATCCGTTGCATTCGATCATAAGTTCTCTGGTGGAGATCACCCGCCGATCTCCTGAGCCTCATGTTTTTGCGCCATTACCGACCAGGGGCCATATACCACCACCAGGCCCTTTCGGAAGGCAGATACCGCCGCCGCTACCTCCGCCTTTGGAGCCGTCTCGAGCTTCCTCAAGGTCAGCGTCACCCTTCGATGGGTATGCGGCCTCATCCATGTCCTCGAGATGCTCATCGCCTGCTGAGCCCGAACGCGTCCCGGCGCCGGTCGCACCTTCTGCCGCCAACGGGGGGGCGGCATTTTCAAGTGCCAACGGAGTGCGTCGAGAGACCGACGATCAGTGGGAGCGTGTGCCGTACGGAGGGTAGTACCTCTCTTGGGTGTCGGCATGTCATGTTCGCACAAGATTGACTCTGGATTACATGGATTTGTCTGCCTTTCATAGCTTCTCGAACACACCAGCTCATCTACTGTCCCACTTTGCGTCTTTCTAGCCCTCCACCATCAGTAGCCGGTACTGGATGATCTTTGGCGCACCCAGGCTCGTACTGGCTACCGCAGACAACAGCGTCCTTATCCAGGAGGGCTTGATGCTCCTCCGAATGGAAAATTTCGTCGTAAGTGTCTCCATGTTGGACTTGAATGGTCAGCACCGTGTGTATAGTGCTGCACTGAGGATGACCGTCATCGCCATGAGTGATCTGCAGGGGTCAGCGGTTGTCTCGGGGCGTCCGGGATGATAGACTCACGGCTACTGCGTATGGTTGATTATCTTCCCGGAGCATGATTCTTCGCAGAGGCGGTCAGTTTCGTAGGCTTGCGATGTTGAATTGGGTCAAACCGCAGCAAGATCGCTTGTACTTATCACCCAAGGCTCTGGTCGACGTACGAATGTGTGCTATAGGCGAACCGCGCATCATCTGAACAGCTGCAACATGGGTGACCTTCCCTCCTCCCGCGCCACGACCAACGCGAGAACGGATTTGCGGGGGCCTGGTCGACGATCCAACTGTGATACCTTCATTTCGGCTACGTGCGGGCTTGTTGTGACTCGTACCCTGCTCGGTAGCTACTGTAATTCACGTCTCATGAAAGCATTCGCCGGCTACGGCTGGCATTGAATGGAGAAGTGAGCTGAGGCTATGAAGTGCTTGAGCCTTGAGTACATGCACGGCCTGACGGGCGCCAAACGCCGACTCCATAGTTGTTTCTGCACACCCCGTCCCACACCCCTCACTGTCCCCGGGAGGTCCTTACTCAGGACTGTGGTGCATGCAGTTGAGGCTTGCTCCGTGATAACGAGTCACTTCGCAGACATGGTATTTCACGGCACCAACACGAGGCTGCATATCCGCCAGAACCGGCAAGTGGACCTGGATGGTGACTGACACTCAAGCCAACCAATACAAGGGTAAGAGAACACAAAACTACGTCGGACAAAAGAAACGACGGTGGGCTGCGGGGAACTCTTCGCGTAGCAAGTGCGGAACATGCCCCTGGCTTCTGCGCCGCACCATGGACCAACAAAGCTGGCCGCCGTTGACCTGTCCGATCGACACCATTCTAGCCGAAAATGGGCCTTACTAGCGGCGATCAATGTGCCAAAAGAGGACATGGCCGAACCTCGCGCCTGCAACCGCAGCGGGAAGAATCAGCTCAGGAATCGTCAATTACGGGGCCATCGTTGTGACTTGCCCCCGCAATTCCCAACCCCCATTCCCCCACGTGACGAATTCACATCTGCTCTTGAATTATCAGAGACCAGACAATGCCCCACACTCCTCCCTTTCTGACCAAGACGATGGAGAAGCCCTTGCAGTTCGTCCTCACTAACCCTGATATCTTTGAATCCTCTCGAACACGACCCGATGCTTCGTCCTCAGCACCGTCACAGAAACAGACACAGTGGGAGCCTATAGTGCGGAACCTGCTGAAGAAGCTACCGCAGAGCGAACAGGCTTGGGACCGAATCCTACATACACAGGACGATGTGAACAAAACACTGCAGCGGCTCATCCTCTCACACCTCAGTCTGGAAGAAAAGGCCGCCCTAAGTTGGAAGGACCTCTTCAGCGAGTGTGCGAAGCATTTGGAGCTGCTCGCTCAGGACAAAACAGAAGAGAATCTCATTGAACTCTTCAGGTTGGCCGTCATTGGCCTGTCGGATGTGGCGATAAATGAACGTCATCCACGAGACGAAATATACGAGTGTTTGAGGCTGTGTCTGCAGCGTTCTTGCAAGCCAGGACAGCAGCTTGGTGATGAGAGTCTTCGGCAAATTGGCAATGCAATGCGCCGAGGCGTCCAATTCGTTGAGGACTTCACGGACATCCTTGGACCACGTTCGAACGAGCTTCCTTTACACGGTATGTAAAGCCCTACCGTGTAGCCTTAACGCTAATCGAGAAATGAGTGAAATACTGGAGGACAACATTCCAGCATTATCATGCCCAATCCAGACAGTATGTAGCCGAACGAAAGTCTACCGTGTATCGCCCGGAGAAGCAGCTGCAATCAGGGTGCCTGTCGGTTATCAACGTGGTGTATCTGCTACTTGGCGGTGAGTGTAGTGGACGAAGGTATGTCTACTTGACTCTCTCTTTACCACATTCTCAGTTGCACGACTGATGAACCACTCAGTCCTCGTGCGATTCGTGACATCTTGCTTCCAGACACAACTTTGGCAAGCTGGCAAGATTCCAGCTCCCCTTCCGGGTCGTCGTTGCAGAGTTGCAACCAGATATCTTCTGCGCCACGCCGAGGAGCGTTCGTGAAGTTCTTTGCCTTAGGACACCGTGCTATTGGACTTAAACAGGCCGCTATATCCGTCATTTTGACCGACGTCATCATCTCACATCCTCTCCAGACAGCCAAAGGCCTTTACTCATACGGGCATCCCCTGGCTTCTCAAAAATACTTCAACGCTGCCGTCACGGAGAAGGTACATACCGCAGATTCGTCACAACCCCATACATGCTAATGGGCATAGGCTACCGAGATCGAGCGCTGGATGTCGAAGCACGGGAGGAAAATCGAAAATCTCTTCAATCTGCGCGCTGAAGCATTCCGAAGCGAGCAGGGGACTGCAGCCTGGCCTACCTTGGGGGGCGCACTCGTGCTTCCGCTCACAAACGAAGCCATTGACATCAAGCTACTAGATAGTAACACTGGAACGGCGCGTCGCAAGGTCTGGCTTCCCAATCGCATCATGTACCTGGAGCATGAGGGGCTCGCTGCTATCAACGGTAGCATCCACTACATTTATGCCCTCATTAACCCGCCAAACTAAATCGCGGGCTCGTCAAGGAGCGCGTCTGCCTGGTCTGGCAAGGCTTGCGCTGGTATCGTGGAGAGTCCATGGGACCGTTCATCGTTAGCTAGATAACGCGTATTCTAGTGTCACTCTAAAGACTGCGTGCCCAACGGATGCTAAAAGCGGATAGGAAACACCCTATCGTAATGACATCTCTGGCATACTTCAAGCTCCACGTGGGACGCAAACCGCGTCTCCTTCGTTGCGATGACGGTGACAGCACTTTCCAGCTTCCAGTGCCGCACAGTTGGTTGTTCTCCATCCAGCGCGGGAAGCGGCTAGGCTCAATGGGTACGCCTCGGGAGCAAACACCAAGCCGTATAATGCGCCATGGAGTGCCGTAGGAGCAACACCCGACCATGTGAAGCTAGTCGGTGGCAATGCAACCTACGCTGTACAAGGACCAACCGCGTTGGTGAGTCTCCGATGCGACCTTTTGTGGCAATGCCCATGTTGACTGCTGATTCCTGTTGGTATTTGCTTTTGTTGACGCGGTGGGATCAGGTAAGACGAGTTAGGCCGCCCGTTGTTGGCGTTGTGGCGTTCGACGAAGCGATGCGGATTGGTGCGACTGGTAGCACACCCTGAACGAGTCGTAGTAAGGGAGTGGCTCCCGCCTCCTCACTCCCCCACCGTCCACAGTGCTCGTTGCTTACGAGTTGGCTTGCCCGAACACATGTACCCATCCACCCTGCCAACGTACACTTTGAAGTGCCCTTCCTTCAATACCAGACAGACGTGAGACATGACCTTGCGTGACGTTCCGCGTGGGCTTGGCTGATCGGGCTTGATCCTTGCAGTCACGGGCGAGCGCCAACATGGGAACAGGGGATGCCAACGTAGGCGCTTTGCCCCTTTCGGCGGATATGATTCTCGTTGGTATCATGGTTCTCAGGCTGCTTCAGCTGACACGGGTCACCCCCTTCCACCATTCGTCGCTCCCGAGAAGGCGCCTCACCGCATAATCCATATTGTCAAGCATCGCAACCGTGCTGTATGTATACTTGCAGGGACGGTAAGGTAGGTACATTCTCGACTGTCTGCAGCATGTGCCTGGATGGCCGTGCTCTTCACGTTTCCTCATGTCGCCTCTGAAACGATTGGCGACGCAGACAAGGTGCCCATCATTAATGTCCTCGACCAAAAGCCCAACATGGCGTAGCACCCAATTCCGTACACGCGAATGCAAGACAGCGCACCCAGAGGGACTCCGACTACGATCTTGTCATCTTCGTCCTGCCCTCGGCAACTTGTCGACAGAACAATAACACCACCGCTTCCGAACAGGAGGGCCTCCCGGGCCAGCACTTGTCGTGGGTTTTCGCCCAGCAGGACGCATGGAAGCGCAAAGAAATGCGCTTAAGAGAATAAACGCCAGCACATAAGATACAGGCCCTTAAGAAAAGCAGCATGAAGACGAATACAGTGAGCCACCCACCAGAAGAATGAGCGCTGCCTCCTAACATATTAGCCACTTAGTACGGCTGTACCCAGTTTTCCAGACCCGAGTTGCAATAGGTCAGATCCGGAGCCAAGTTGCCGCACTGCTGGGATAGCACTGACGAGAATGTAAGATACGCCAGATTAGCCGTTTGTACTTGCAGGGTCTGTCGTGCTAGTAGTTACTCTCGTACCTGCTCCAGGTGCATATGAAAAGCCTGTTGCCGCGGAAAGAGAGAAGTACTCCATCTCAAGAGCTTCGTTACGGTGACGGAGCTGGCGAATAGTCTCGCCGTCAGAGATCCTGAGTTCTTTCAGTGTTTTCACTTTTCTCAAAAGAGAACTGATGAGCTCTTGGGTCCTAAGCCGACTAACGCGCTTGGCCTCTCGGTCGTTTGCCCTCTTGCGGTTCAATTCGGCGGGTGTTAACCTAGAGACGCCTTGGTATCCTGTGCGATAGAATAAGAGCTTAGCTACGATAAACGGTTCCTAAGGCATGTTTCGTTTAACGGTGGCTCTATGCTTGGGGAGGGTAGGAGACCCCTTACGTTTCGACCTGGCCGTCATTGGAGATCTACGACGGTAGCGCATGTCCTTAGCAACCTCGACATCCGATTCCATCATCCTTGGGGCTTCGTGCCCGGGTGCCATGGCTGGTGGCGCGCTTTGGTGCGGGACGTGGGCCAACTCTTGCCGGTTCTCATGCGGCGCAGCAAGACTAGTCACGGGCTCAGTGGTGCAAACGGGCGCCACAATGTCCTGATGAGCCATACGTTCCTGGACCGGCTGTGGAGGGCGATCCTGTGAGCCCTGAGGCATAGGAGCTGGAGTAATTAGTTGTTCTGCCCAGCATTCCCCGTTCGGCTGCGCCACAGGTGAATCCATGAGAGCCAGAATGTCGGTTGAAGCAGGTCTTGCTCTGAAAGCCAAATCAATGGAGACGCATTGATGGAGGGAACGAGGTCCTAGGGCCTGGTGGACATTTGCATTGGGACGCGATGTTAATTTGCGCAATGACGAGACCCGGAAGAGCAAAGGACAAGATTTGGCGAAATGGCAACCGATGACGTAGAGCGGTTGAGGACAGCTCTTTATATCTCTGAGATAACGCATACAGACCATGTACGTGTGTCTTGTGGTTAGTGCTCAACAGTGGCTGCGACCTCCTGGAGTGACCAGGAGCGGTCACGCCATCCGATGAGCTACACAAGCTCCGTGCTCATAACCGCGAACTGCGACAGTTCGTGTTGGTCCGCGGGGAACCCTCCTGCTGTGCAAGGACCCCGGGTGGCGAAGATCAATCAAAGAAGGGCCAGCCATGGGTGGGAGCTCTGAAACACGGCTGCAGCGCCCCAGTTCAGCCGTGACCACAGTGTTTTCCTGTCATCTTGTCCCTTCTGAACCGAGGTTAGCTCCAATGGCCAAGCAAAGCACGGCAACCGCTCACCCCCATCATCAGCGGTTGAACTACGCCGTCCATTGGCCATATAAAGGGAGAACGGTCATCCCAGCCAAGGTCCCCAGCTGCAGCCCTTCACGTCGTTGATCTATTCGCAGCCAAGTTGGTGAGCAGTCTCGCAAATGTAGCCAAACGTTCTGCGGCGCACTAACTCATCTACCAGACACCATGCCACAGGATTTGTCCCATTGCCTGAGCAAGATGCCCCCCGCATGGGGTGGTCGAGTTCATGGGACCATTGACTTTCATGACGATGGTACCGTGGAACTGTGCATCAGCCGTCGGCGCTCAACGGCCACACAGCCATATGGCTGCATCCCCGCGAATGGCCAAAGCAGGGGACGTCAGCACGTAGTCGAACCATGCCGGTAGCGGTACAGATGGAAAGTCGCCCGGAACGCAGGGTCGGCAGATCAGGCGGCCTTCCGTGTGGCCGTCTGCAAGACGGTCTTTGGACGCAAGGATTCTGCATGCAGACGTACAAGAGAAGCTCGCCACGTCAGGAGGAATGTATATATATCCCAACAGCAGGCCTACTTCCAACTTTCATGGCACCTTCAATTCTTCCTCAAAGTCTTTATACAGCAACCTTCTACACGTTGCAAGATGGCTACTTTCCAACTGGATGAGCACGATCCGCCCGTCACCACACACGTCAATATGGGCGACATCATGGGTCGAAGGACGGGCTCTAAAGCAAACGACACTGCCCACCGTGACACGACTGGGGACACCAACCGCCAGACAAACGGTCTGACGGGTGGAAGCGAGAGAGACGGCGATCCGCCATCTGACTCTCGGCCAGATTATGACCAGCCGGACAATGCGCAGTCGGACAGCACTCCACAAGGCAGTACTTAGACTAAGTGGAACTCAGACAGATGGCAGGTGTGATGAAGCTTAGTCGCAAAGGATTTGGGTTGGTAAAATTATTGACGCAATTAATGATATCATTGACCACCCATGACCCAAATTGAGCATTCCGTAGTCAACCATCTTCCCTCATTTCTCAGTCACAGCAGCTCGTCATACGTAGCAGAGAGTTCAGAGACACTTAGAACGGTCCCCAGGAAGAAAGGGAGTGATGACCGGTGAGGCCCGACAGCGACTACATGGTATTACCACGCACCTTACCCTTATTCCTGGCACTCAACCTAGTTGATGGGATGCAGTGGTTGGTGTGCGAGACACTCGACAGCGTCAGCCTAACACGGTGCACCACACCATAACGGGAGCCACCCTTCGTCGTCGTGTGGAATCGCTTCAGAGTCGAGACAGGTCACGGCTCAGCGCTGAGGAGGCAAGGTCCCCTCCATGTCGCGAAGGTGACTCTGACTCTGATTAGTCGCGGATGACACAATATAGCTGTATTGCTTCCGTGTCGCGAAGGCACCTTTTCTTATGTGTTTCCGAGGCCAAGTCTGCCTCTGCATCGCCGAGGCAAGCCCCCTCTGTGACGTGGAGGCAAGCCCGCCTCTGCATCGCCGAGGCAAGCCCCCTCTGTGACGTGGAGGCAAGCCCGCCTCTGTGACGCGGAGGCAGCCCCCTGTGCGTTGCATCTCATCAAGGGCCGTAAGCGGGTGGGCGCAGGAAGTCGGTACAGTTCTGCTTCTTGTCACACATGTGTATACATGTGTGCGCCCTCAGACCCCAATGAGGCGCGGGGCGGCGAGGGTGGCACGCGGCGGTCCCAGCTTTCACCCTTCCTTGCGTGAATGGAACCATGCCTCTTCCAGCTACCGCTTACCCACGAAAGGCAAGTTCGCCGGGAGCCCATACAGGCATCCCGTGCCGCTGATGTAAGCGCTGAACCGCTCCGTACGGCTGCCAGTCGAAACGCGTAGGGCTACCAACAGCCATAGGCAACGTGACTGCACAATTTTGACTGCGCAGGTGACTGCAAAAAATTGACCGACCACGAGCCGAACGATATGAATGAAGCTATTTACACGAATATAATGTTTGCTGCTCCTCCATATCTCGCTCACAATCTGCCCAGATTGCGGCCGTGCCCCGTCTACTCGAAAAGGGCTGCACCACTATTTCTTCAGCTACCTGAGCATCAATACGCTCTTGCTCTGCCCGATCCCTGTCTAGGTACGCCATAATCTCTTCCGTCCATTCTCTGAATCCGTCAGCAGTATAACATCGCTTTCCCATTTGCGTCCGTTCGAGACACCAACCAAATTCGGTTTTGCCATAGCGGAGAGGCAGGCAATTGGCCCTTCGATACGCCTGGTTCGTCTTGATGCTGCCTCGAGGCTGGGCTTTATACCAAGCATCTCTTGCCTTGATATACCTCTGATATATTGCTCGTGGATCATGGGGGTGTAGCCGCTCTGTCTCTGCGGCCGTTGCAGGCTCGGTGACTACTATAATCTCTGCAGCACCACCTTCACTTGCTACAGTCTCTGCGATTGTCGCGGTTGCGATTGCTGCAGCCTCTGCGATCATCGCAGTCTCTGCGATTGTTGCGGTCTCTACGGTCTTAGCGATCGCGGCACCTCTTGCCCCTGCTTGTTCTAAGAGGTCAGAGTAGCGCAAGGGGCAGACCTTAGATCTCATAGTGTGGCCCAACTCGTGGCATTTGCTGCATCTTGGCGGCGCCTTAGGCTGTAAGGCTGCTTCGGCTGCCTCAAATGCTGAAGGCTCACGCCGACTAGATGACTGTGGTATCGTGGAGTTGTTGCCGAGCTGGTCGAACTGTCGACGAGGCTCTATGATGAACTGAGGCGTCTGACTGCCCCGGAAAAGTCGCCAATGTATGTGGAAGTCATGTAGTAGCAACGGGCGCTCTTGCTCCACCAAAGACTGAAGCGTATGTGCGCAAGGGAGACCGTAAGTCTTAGTAAAGAAACCAGTACATCGAGGGAGATTGCCGTCGCCTTGGAGTCGCTTTCTTTGCCCCTCGACCAGCCGCAATGCCTTATGAGACACCCAGCCATATACCGCGCTATAGAGCTGCCCAGATAAACCAAGCGGCTTCTGTCGCCCTCGAGCATTCGGAGTGCCTCTTTAAAGTCGACGAGCACCTTTCCCGTCAACTCGATAACCAGCCAGTCGTTCTCACTAAGAAGACTTTCTTCGCGAAGACATAACGGAATTTCGTCTCTCCGTCTCATACCATGGCGGCGTTCCCGATTGAACTCAATCGTGGTCTTCCCGACGAGGTCCTCGAGAAACGGACGCAGTTTGAGACCCCGCCGGATCATGTAGAACGTTGACAGCCAGCGGGTCTGGTTGTCGCGGATGACGTCCAAAGGATTCTTTGCTCGAGTGTTCGGGCTATCAGACCGTTGAAAGAACTCTTCTTGAAGAGCGCGAAGCCTGTAGGTCAGCCTGTCGGACCGATCAATCCACTGGATTGAATCCAGTGGACCAGGTTGTGGAGTTTGGCAATGGGGCCCTTTTCCCGCCAGACTTCATGCTGAGAAGCATCAAAGCCAGGCTCCCCCTCAACCTCGGCCTCGAAATCTTCCGCCTTATGTCTGAATAAGAGGGCCCTGACCACCAGGCTGAGCACATGGCCGAAGCATCGCACGAGCCGCTTCTTCGGATGCAAGTCCAATGCTTCTGCAAAATCCCTCGCGGCCGTGTCCATGTTCGCGGCGTTGTCTAGCGTGATATAGCCAACCCTGTCGCGGATTTCGTAGCCCTCTAAAATCTCCAAAATCTGTGCCGCGATGTTGTCCGCGGAGGCGACACCTTCAGCTCCGGTAAGGCAAGGACTTGCTTCGACGGCGACCCATCACAGTCAACATAGAAGCAGACGAACCCGTATAGAGCGTGCCTGTTTCTTGATCACCAGCCATCAAAGGCAATGTGGATTTGACCTGGGGCGGTCCTTAGGGGTCAATTATCTGCGATTCATATCGGAGGTGGAGGTCGACGATGCGCTTCCGGGACGTATTATGGGAAATGTGCGCATTTGTCGCTGCAACCGATGGATTGAGGTACTCGAATACGCGTCGGAGCCGCCAGTGCTCGGGCTGGCGAAAGGAGATGTTAGCATCGAACACCCATGCGAGAAGCAGTCTCTGAAAGCGGTCCCTGTCGGAGCGCTGGATGAGACAGTTGGCGATGGACTGCTCTTTTGGGTTGGAGGTGTCGAGATATAGCATGGACAATATTTCTCGGAGGCGTCTTGTCTTTCGGTCCTGTTCCGACCGCAGGTTGTCTTTTTCGGGACTCATCTACGAGTCTATGCTCCCTGTACAGATGCTTCCCGATGTTTTGGGTACCGAAGGCAGAAAAGTCCGTGGTCTTGGGCTTCGGCATTTGGAGGCAAGGCCTGCAACCCATTTTCTCTCCGTGGGAAAATCGCGCGCTTGAATGTCGAAGCCATGCTGCCAGGCCCACGAAGTCTGTCGGCCAGCACGTTCAGAAACCGTGAAGCCCAGGAACTTGCTCGGTGGGAAGGTGTTCCAATGACCGAACACAGAGCTTGGCTCGACAACGGTGGCGCTGGAAGCCCATTGGTTGTTCGCTGTCACAATACAGCGCCGCGACCGAGCTGTTCGGGCCTCAAGCGCCAGGATCAACCCCTCTTTCTGCGACACTGAGCGACAGGGGTGAGCGCCCGCGGCCCGATCGAACGAAAAAAGAACCCGCGGTATTCTGGGCCCTCCTGCAAGTGCTCTATGAATGCTTGCTTCGTCTTCGAGGATTCTGCGGTCGGCTCTTATGTGCACAAGCTTTATGGCCACCTCTTCACCTGACTTGATGTCACAGCCGGCGGAGTTAGTACATGAAAGCGGGGTTTGAATCAAGCGGGGCATCACATGACGGGAGTCAGGCTGCGCTAATATTCCGTACATCTAAGCCCAACCATAGCATAACCTCGCAACATCATGACAATGCAACGCGGACCTTCCAGCATTTCTTATCGAGTTCACCCTTTTCGAATCAAGCAACCTTGAGGACTGTATATTGTACTGTCTTATCGTATGCGCAGCGGTTACGAACCGAATCACTGCGAGAGGCACTTGCGACATGAGTAAAGTGGGTACTGCGACATGCTCCAATCGCTCGGTGCTGACTTACGGCCAGAACAGCCGCGAAATTGACCGAGGCGCACTTTATCAAGACGCTCCAGACAACATCACTGTTACGAGCAGAATCAACCTGGAAATTCGACGGCCGACCGTTCTTGTGTTCGACGGTGAAAAATTAAAATGGGGATACTGGGCTCCAGGATCTGGCCAGATGTCTGGGATCGTCGAAACAGGATGGCGCATCGAGCTTCTCTATGGCGCAGCCATCATCATAACGGATGCGATTTAAATTCAAGAACGCTGGCTAGTCTGTTCTCATTCTCGAAAAATTGTGGTTGGGCCTACTTCGGACTGTAGCTCTTCCACTGCAAACAGACAATGCATCAGGATGTTATACTGTCTGATAAAAAGCAAACCATGCACTCTTCCCACTTTGATCTTGACTTCATAGTCTCCTTTCAAGTCGACGTCGACAGTCATGCATGAGGATCGAGTAGTTTGCATGTCACGTTCCGCGCGGTAGGTCCTCGAGCTGTACAGACAGAGCAGGATCTCTGAGACGGCTTTCTCTAAATCACGATAGAGCAATCCCATATCGTTGTAAATGACGTTGAACAAATCTTGAAGCTGTTGTGGGGTTAGTTGTTGAACGTAATCCTGCGCGCGATCATCCAGTCTCCCAAGCTTGGACTCCATGTGTGCCAATATCTTTGATCGCATCCATCGTTGCGGTTCATCGGACGGCTGAAGCTGTGCGGCACGTGCATGGGTTGTCGGATCGCTGGCCTTGTTTCTGTGTATGACTGCAGCATCGCTGATCACTGGCGCCTCTGTTGCGATTGTGCCAGTGGGTTCAGCCGCTGGCGATGACAATGTGGCTGCCGCATGCTGTTCTTCCGTATCTTGTCTGCCGTTGATCTCCCTCTCCCCGTTTCGTTTCGGTCCGTCTCGAAGTTGCCGTGTGGAGGAGGACTGTTCGCCTTCGAGGTGTTTACGTTTGCTCAGCCTTCGGCTATAAACTGCCTTTGGATCATGTTGTAACATATTGAGTAGTTGTTTATCCCGGCGTACAGAGAGGGACTTTTTGACGTCAAGAATGTAGCGTTGTCTCTCCGGTGTCTTGCCCCGGCATTTGATTGCATGCCTGAAGAACTGATATGCGTTGGTAGAAACGTGCTTGTGACAATCCAGGCATATCTCGTCGCAGTCAATATCTTCATCGTATTAGAATGTAGGAGAAGGAGACTTCACGTTGAGGCACATGATACTCACGCACGAGGAAATGTGTCCGAACGATTATGCCGTTCTCCGAAGATCCCTTCCGGCAATTTGGTGATGGACATTCGACGTGCGGATATAAGAGGAATGAGGGCTCCATATCCTCTGTTTCCATCACCAACTCGCCGTTGCTTGCGTGAGCGCGGCATTCCTCCGCCTCCTCGCCTCTCTTCTGCGGATAGTTAGAGTCTATTCATCGCTTATCACTGCGGTTTCATACCCGAAAGAAGTCGATATGTCTCTCGAGCAACACCTTAGACGGAAAGTCGGCTGAACAATACCCGCAATGGAACCGCTCCAGTTCACTGGCAGCCATGACGCTTGGCGTCGTCAAGCCCTTGGCTGTGATACACTTAAGCAAAAGAGGGCGATGGGAACTAGTACGAGAAGGCGTTGGCTTAGCCAAGTCAAACGAGGGTTGAAGCGGTACTTGAGGCAACGCGGGGTTCTCCCAAGTGGCGCATGCAGCGGCTGGACGAGGGCTATGGTTGGTTGCACGTGTCTAAGCACTGGTCACATCTGCAGCCATCTCCTTCCAAACAGAATGATGTTCTAAATTTGGCTCCGATCGGCAAGCTGCCGGGCGGTTACAGACACTGTTCCGTCTGCCTGCACCCTCCCGCAGTCACCGCACAAAGCCCCATCTGTTCAACCCAAAAGGCTTCTCTATCTACGATTAGACAGGGTCCCGCGGCGGAACGACAGAATAGGCTTATTTGCAGTGTGATCGCAGTGCGATTGTGTCTAAGCTGATAGCGGAGTAAAGTCTGCTACGTACCAACTTCCCAGGTCGCACCCTTGTGTGTGATCCCCAGCCGCCACGTCTCTGCCATACTCTCGGCAATGCTTGCGAAGTCAACCTTCCCTCTGCCCACCCAATGTTGAGACATAAGCATGACCAAAGAATAGATCCACCGCCGCCTAGGTGCACGCTGCGACGTTGAGGAAGAGGACCCCATCCAGTTCTCAACTCAATCGTCGTACCTGTACATATCATCGCAGTCGCCGCCGCTCTCCCTGCCTCTTCCCACTCGAGGATGACGTCGATGTTGTAGAACCCGGAGACGGCTTGACTGGGTCCGAGTTGGCATCTTGCCCCATCGTCGAAGGGAAAGTCCTCTTGGTCTTCGTAGGCGGACTTAGTGACTGCCTGGGACGCTTAGAGCGTAGAGCTTCAATGTCGAACGAGGTGAAACTGGATGCAAAACTCAAAGACGGGTCGTCGTTCTCCAATGGGCCCGATTCCTGGCTTAAGTACTGGGAGTCTTCTTCCGCCGGCAGGGACCGGGACATGACAGTTGCCTCGGCTTCGCCCTCGGCGATTAACTCCTGAAGCGCATTGTCGGCATCCTGCCAGGCACCGTACTCGGACGGATCCTCTGATTCGAAAATTTCGTGCTGCGCGAATGTCGAGGTCTCTTCGCAAGACACGATGACACCAGCAGGGTCCATTGTACTCGCCGGAGCTGTCCTCATATTCGCGGTCTGAATGAAGGTGTCGCGATAACGTTTGGCCAATTCCCGGGCGTTCCTGAAAGCAGTAGCCCCTGCCACGAAGGTCTCACGATCGCTTGTCAACGCGTATGCTTTAAGCTGCGTCATATGATACTCTGGCCGCTCTTCAGCAGCGCTTGGCGCCGTGATATGATGCGAGTAAAGCTGGAGCGTGCCGGTCCCGGCATGGTAAGTCGAGCTGATTGTGTACGCACTGCTGTCATAGACTGGCTCGGTCTGCCCATAATTTTGCAAGCGGCGCACGGCCTTGGCGCCATACGCTCCGTTGTAACACGCCTGCCTCTGGGCCACAGCCGCGTTACCGTCTGGTCCCTTGGCCTCAAGGAAGAAGTTCGGCACCACAGGGACGCGGGGATGCTTGCTAGGGACAGCCGTTGACCGAATAACCTCATCCTCCCTGAGTTGCTTGTTGAGGTCTTCCAGGCGAGCTCCGTCGAAAAAATCCGGCTTCGGCTTCACCGCGCTGTTGTCCATGATGGGCTTCAGCTCTGTAAACAGGACGTTCTGTTTGCTGTGAATGCCCGATGTGCCGCATAGTCGAGGTACTAATGTCGCCATAACATCAGACTCGAAGACCGCATCATCATTTTGCCGCTGGAAAGTTTCAAAAGCTCCATCGGAAAACTTGGATGGGGACAATGATGCTCTTTCTTTGGCCAGTTCTCTCTGGATATCCTTCACGTTGTTTGGTTTCGATCTCCGACTGTTCATGTACACACCATTATCGGCGAGGTGTGCTTCGAAGTTCTTATCGTACGCGGACGATTTTCTGCTTCTTGACGTGACGCTAGTCGCTCCCGTTGACTGCGTCCGTCGACTGCGGGGGTTCGTAGATGACGAAGTTGATGACATAGCCGCAATGGTTTGCGATGCTTGGAACTAGAACTTGTTAGATCACGCTTGAGGCAGACAATGAGAACCTACTCCTCGGAGATTGCGAAGATCGGGCCCGCCGTGTCTTGCGAAGCGGGCGATGTCCTTGGAAACCACGTCGCCGGAGGCTGCAGGAATCGGCAAATATTGCCGCGCTTCGTTCCGCCGGTCAACTTCTCGCAGGGCAAGAGACGTAAGGGACACCTTCGAGAGATTGTCCCAAAATGACGGGGCAAACGGAGTCGCTCTGTGCCTTCTCGTGAACTTGCACCTCTTCGCCGGAGGGCTGGCTTCGGTGGGAAGGTCTGTGAGCCGCTTGCGCTTGCACGCGCTCGCCATGGGCGAATTCCGTGCAGAAGTGGGATTAATTTGAGCCATCGGTAGGCCGTGGTCGGGACAGACGGCCTCGTTTTAACATGCGCCGGGGCCGTCATGTGAGAGGACAATGATTGGGTCGGAACGCGCTGTCTGCCCGATCGCCTCGACGCGAAGTTAGAGTGATCCGTAACTCAGACAGCTGCAGGCCAACCGTTAGCCGCCCGGCCTGCACGAAGGTGGGTGTTATCGTCTCATGAGCCGCACCATCGTGGGAAGCAACCGCAGGTGGCACTTGTACCTAATGTTGGACCGACTGTGTACCGGGGAGGAGGACTGCTACACGTGGTGTACCCCAAGAACGCGCGGCTACGCGGGGCAGCAGCTCGTGGCATGGGCGGCGCCGGATAAATAGTGGACCGACCCGCCGGCACATCCCGTTCCCGCCCGACTCCAAAAGCTCCACCGTTGACTCCCATCCAGAGAAGCCGCCTGTGGCCGGCGAAAGCGGCAGGATGAAGGTATGAAGCACAGCCCGAAACAAAGAACGTGCGGAGTCCAGTTCTGATTGCACACAGCCTATAATAGTCAATGGCAGGTACCGGGTCAAGTCCAAACTTGGCGAGGGCGGGTTCGGTCTCGTCTATGACGGTACGCCCCACAGGCTCGTTATCACGGTGCGTACTAACTCAGCTAGGCTGTGACATCAAGTCAGGTGAAGAGGTGGCGATGAAGCTTGTGCACATAAGAGATGACCCCAGAATCCTCGAAGACGAAGCAAGCATCTACAGAGCACTCGCAGGAGGGCCGGGAATACCGCGGGTTCTTTGGTACGGCCAGCAGGATGACTTCTATGTGTTGGTCCAGGAGCTTCTCGGGCCCTCACTCGAAGACTTGTTCAACTTCTGCGACCGGCAGTTCTCGCTCAAAACAGTCCTTCTTATCGCTGACCAGGCCATCTCGCGGATCCAGTACATCCATGACAAGCACTACTTGCATCATGACATCAAGCCGGATAATTTTCTCATGGGACTCGGGCGGCGCGGCAACATAATATATGCGATTGACTTTGGTCTAGCCCAGGAGTTCTCTGGCCTGGCTTCGGAGGGGCACAGTCACGGCCGCACGCTTCGATATGCCAGCATCAACAACCACAACAGACGTAGTAAGTCTCCAGCAGACTCCAGCCTGCTCAAGTTCTTACCATCATTTCTCAGAACAGTCCTGGGGTGATGACTTGGAGTCACTTGGATATGTCCTCTTGTACTTCATTCGTGGTTCCCTGCCCTGGCAAGGCCGTAAAGCAGTGAAAGAGGAAGAGAAGAACAATTTGATCAAAGAGATCAAGACGGATATCACAACAAACACCTTATGCGAGGGGTTACCAGAAGAGTTTGCCACATATCTTGATTATGTTCGCTCATTGGGCTTCGAAGACAGGCCAGACTATGCATACCTTCGTCGGCTCTTTGATCGCCTGTTTATGGCCCGCGGGTTCAAGCACGACAACGTGTTCGACTGGACAGAGAAGCGATTCAGCGAGCTGCACGGTCATGTCGTCCCGTCGTAGTCAGCAAGTATCACCGCAATCCAGGGTGGATGAGAGGACGGCGTGTGTCAGTCGGCATTCGGCACTGGTGGAAGGGGAATACATACAACCCAACGCATATGCTCCTCGGTATGTCCGCTCGCTGATGGTTGGGTCACTGTGCAAGGAGTGTCTCCCTTGACGGCAGCCAGAGTTGACACGCCAATGAGCTCTTCGTGTCGCTCTCACTGTGTGTGCCTTTGGAGACGCACCTGTCAAGTCCGCCTGTGGCTAGGTTGCTGGAGACGCGCCCTCCGGGCTGGCTCTTGGCCCGGCATGAAGTGGCAGGGCACCCCTCGTCCGACGCAGGTGACGCGCCATCGGGCAGCCTGATCGCCAGGTATAAAGTCTGGCGGGCGCCCGGCGACCCCTCCTCGAAATTCTCCTCCTTCACTGTTCTGGGTCCTTCCCCATCGCTATCAAAACACTGCCCAGATACGTCAGGCGACCGGAAGAACTCTAGCGACGATGCACCAAACGATACACGCACTTAGCGACGAACATGGTCTCCAGAGTGTTGCCGCGTGTCTCGCTCGAGCGAGAAAGGTCGTCGTTCTGATGGGTGCCGGCATCAGTACAGCCGCACAGATTCCGGTAGGCATGCAGTCGGAAAGGTTGGGACGTGACTGACTGACCCAGGACTACCGGTCGAACAGTGGCCTCTATAGAAATGGGGAGGTCTTTACCGAAGGCGCTGCGCGGTCCCCGGAAGGGCGTGCTCGTCTGCTCAAGTTCGCATTGGAACTTCGTCAGAAAGCCCTCATCGCGAGACCGACGCAGACACATAGCCTGCTCGACACTTTGCGCATCCGAGGCCAACTTCTGCGGTGCTACACGCAGAATATCTATATGCTCGAGGAAAAAGTAGGACTGTCCGTCGGCGTCGACCCCGGATACAACTGTATCCCGCTTCACGGCTCCCTGCGTCACCTTCGCTGCCCTTCTTGCTGCGGCCTGTTTAGTAATTGGGCCGAGTATGACGCGTTCATCACAGCTGGAGATGCTGTGTCGTGCCCGTCCTGCGCCGCCGTTTGCCAGGCAAGAGTAGGTGCTGGGAAAAGGCGCAGCCATATCGGTCACCTCCTGCCAGATATTGTGTTGCTAGACGGGGAACATCGAGATGGTGAGGCAATTGGAAGCATCATCGCCAAGGATGTGGCCGCAGCGCCTGATTTCCTTCTCGTTCTGGGCACAAGCCTTCGGGTTCATGGTCCGAAACGACTCGCTAACAGGCTTGCGAAAGCTGTGTCTGATCGGCACGGGACAGTCGTCCATGTCGACTTGTCTAAGCGGTGTTCATGGAGCAGGCGAGTTGACTTTCATGTGTGTTTACCGTGTGATGAATGGGCTCAAGACTTGAGAAGGAGAGAGTCGATTTTTCATGGTGGATCGGGCGCGGCGGAAGATCCTATTGTTATCGACTGAGCACCTTCCAGCACGAATAGACATCGACCTCTGTTTGCTATTCTGGAAGATGTCCCCTGTAGGGATGCTGGCAACTAGCAAGCCGAGGTACACGCATGGCATCGTTGGGTGAGAAGAGGAAGCGTCGCTCCGAGCCATCGTGTGCCACGTCGAACGCCAGACCCCATCAAGATCCCTTTATCCTCTGGCTATTCCAAGCTTCCAGGTGGAATAAGTGTCAGTTGAAACAGGGCCAGCCATCTTCGTGAAGATGCCGTGGTCCCTCCCGTGGTCTCTCCCGTGCTCGACGCCGCAATTGTGATCTCCGTTTTCCTACAACTGCGAAGCTGTTGTGCTGCGGGCTTTGTCGATGTCCTTATAACGACTTCTGACTGCATTTAGCAACCAGTTGAGGCGGTGTCGTGTCGCGTATCTGTGCTTTTCTTGATGAAGACAAGGTCCCCGTGGTTCTGACCCGAACTACTAGACCTTGAACAACAGAAGGAGAGATGGAGGGGGACTTCGCGTCACGGAAGCGGCCTCGGCTTGGTCAGGTCGACAAAACGACAGGCTTGATAGCAACCGCCGTGCTGGGGATCATATCAGCGCTTATGCGAGTACCGTGAACGAGAGTGCAGGCAGTGGTGACCACTTCCCTGGTGCCAGCTTCTCCGGCCCGGTGTATTTTGATATGAACGGCCGCTTCGTCGATAGCATATTCGCAACTCATCAAGCTACACAGGCACAAAAGAAGCCATCAATCTACCCCACGATTGCTGGAGCTCGTTGGCGTTCCCGAGAATGGACAGTCGGCTTCACGACATCGAAGCCGAAGCAACGGGGACATGCCAGTGGATATCTCAGCACCACGTGTATACGCGCTGGGCTTCTTGTGACCGGGCCCTGCTCTGGATCAGAGGGAAGCCCGGCTCTGGGAAATCGACTTTGTTACTATACATTCTGAATGATGTCGCGGCAACACTCGGTATCGGAAATGACGCGTTGATTCTTTCCTTCGTCTTCCACGCCCAGGGCACTGAAATGCACGGGACGCTAGCCATAGAAAACTCGACGCCGCGTCAGCTATTAAATACGAATCAAAAGTCTTTCGTTGCCCGATCCACATGGGGCCTACCCAGTCATCGGCTTGTTATGCGTCAGTGCCGTGCGACAAGGCTGACACGAAACCATTCACCAGCATTTCAAGCTGCCAAGCAGACCGATTGCTGCAGTGAGCCCTTCACGCCGCTTCCGCGGACACCACGAATGTCATGATTCCAGGAGCAGCCGCATCGTCCGGCTTGAAAAATAGGAACTTGGGCAGCTCCTCGACCTGCTTCTGGGCGGCGGCGGCGGGCTTGCCGCTGGCACCGATGAAATCGCTGCTGGCGCTGGCTTTGCTGAACATGGAGTTCTCGCCATAGTCGCCTTTGTCCCGCAGTCCGCGGACGCGAGTGTAGACGAACTCGCGCAGACGGTAGGCGAAGTCGCACGAGTTCTTCACCTCGAGCTCCGAGTCAACCTCACCCTGGCGCTGATGCTCGAACCCTGCCTCGCCCTCGCCTGCGCCGCCCGGTGCAGCCAAATGGCCCGGGGCGGCGGCCCGGCGCTCGTTGCCTAGCTTCTCCTTGACCGTGAGCTCGCCGGCGGTGGCCACGCCGACGATGACATAGAGCCGCGTCCCAAACGACCCCTTGCGGGCGTGTTCGATGACGCCCTTGTGCTTGAGCGCCTCCTGCATGAAGGCCTTGTCCGGCATGAACACCTCGGCCTTGACATCGATGGCGCAGATTGTCGTCTCAGCCGTGTCGGTCCGCCTCACGTCGCCCGACAGCCCCGCGCTCAGCAGTGGCAGGTTCGGCATGGCCTTGACCAGCGCGCTGTCGCTATTCTTCATTTCGCTGCGCACATACTGCCGCACGTGCGGGGTGGCATCGCGGCGCGCACCTGCGGGGATCGCGGGGATGGCGTTTAGATTGAGGCTCGTCTCGAGGTTCTCCGGATCGCTGAGGATGCTGCCCAGCCGGATGAGGGTGCCTTCAAGCTCAGCATAGCGCGGCACCATCCACAGCATCTTGCCGGCAACATGCCCTGGTTTCTGCGGCATATTTGCGACTGCAGGTTTCCAGGGTAGGCAACTCAGTTTTCTCCTCTTTGCCTTTTAAAAAGCAACAACAACAAGGGTTTTCAGCGAAGATAAAGGTTCTTCTCTGTTGCTGGCCATGTCATTAAGCTGCGGGTGGGAGATACTGCCAAAGCAGGGTTACCCCACCTCGGTGATCTCGTCATACGAAATGTGCTGGTGCTCCTAATCCACTTGGAGGCCGCCGGATGGGAACCCTGGCCACCAAGCGGCTGAGATGCTGTTGCTCTGTGGCCCTGCTTGGCGCCAGAAGCACTCGACACACGTGCTGCAATTGTTCTTAGCCTTTCTACATGTTCTCGGATTTTCCGGTGGTCTCTTTTTGCCAGACGATCAGGTCCACGTAGTCCATACTTGGCATGCAGTCAATTGATGAGAAGTTATATTGAGGCCCTCCACCTCGCACATTGCGACCTAACGTACATCTCTAATAACGTGCGTGCATAGCGAGTAGCCAGCCATAGGGAGTGGCTACCTTCAAAATCCCATACAAATCACCATTTTCCAGCCCCCTTGCAAAATCCACCAATGTTAAGTAAAACTAAGCTATCCGACATTGCACAATTCTTGCGCATTACGACGATGCTTGTGGGTGTGGTACAGAACTCGGCTTATATCATTGCAGCTCTGGATCTGCCCCTTTCCCGGGGAGCCCACGTGGTTTCTAGCCCGGCATTATGAACGCAGCGCGTCCTTTATCAGGCCCCAGGCGTGCTCTCGGGCCTTCTCCTCATCCTTTTCGGCATCCCTATAGGGCTTGTAAGAGGCCCAGAACATCTGCGTGTTCAAAGACCAGTGGCCGCCAAACTCGGGTTGCGTACTAATGACCTTCAGGACCTTGATCATCCCGTTAGTGGTGCGCAAAGTCTTGGGGTCGATATGCTCGCTGGCCTCCACATAGTTCGCGTAGCACACGATCTGCGATGCGAAGGCCAGCACCAGGGCGCCGATGGAGGCGGCGACGGGGGTCGCGAACGACGAGCCGGTACATGAGCAGAACCCCCCGCCGCTCGATGTCAGCCGCTGTGAGAGAACCTGTTCGCCCACTACCATGAAGTTCGCTCCGTTCCTGCTTGGGCTGGCTGTAAACTTCGACTTGGTGCTGCCCTCGTCAACGCACGAGTGCACACCGATGGCCAGTCCCCACAACTATCTTACGCCGAAGTCGCGCGCTCAGCGCCATCTTCTGAACCCAGCAACATACGAACCCTTTCGACCGGAAACACAACACTTTCAAACTTCACCGACACTTTCTACTGCACCATTGACACGTCGCGGATCGCAGATGGTCAAGATGGTCACCCTAGACCGACCGGGCTGCCCGGTCTGTCGGTCTGATGAGAATGGCCGGTCTGTCGGTCTGCGGTGTGACAGACGGACTCAATCGGTCTGTCAGACGGTCGGTCTGTTATCCACACTGGCCCGCCGCATAGAATCATTGGAATAGGACATGGAGGCACATGATGGTGTTCGGACTCGATTTTCGTCGAGGCAAGACGGCATTGATGAGTGATCATTTCCTGCCGAGGACAAAACAGAGGCACGCCGCACCACTCTCACGAGTCACCACTAACGAAAGTTCGTACTGTGGGGACATGAGGCCGGGCGCGCAGAGGTGATCGACACACTCAGGACATGGACCCACTTCACATGACGACACACAACACGCATGTCTGGTCTCTAACTGTTTGTTACCGTCTGACACTTTGGCGCAGCAGGCGAACACATGCTGAGCGCAACCGGCACGAGACTACACTAACATCCACAGGCTCATACTCGGCAGAGAGTGCTTCAACTGCTGAGGATATAACGCCCAAAACTTGGGGGCGAGTTCCGGACATATCCGGCCAGGCTGGCCACGAATGAGCAACGTCTGTATGTGTGGCTGGACGGGGCGGATAACCGGTGTATTGAACTGTGAGTAGATTAGCGCAGTGTCGCCGAGACACTGGAGAGGAGCCCGGCTAGTCAGTCGCCTTGCCCATGTTGGCCCTCTCATGCTTCCTTTAAACAGCGTCTTCAACTTCTTAGAAGCAATCCCTCAGCTGCCTGCGCCTGTCCACACATCATTACCCGAATCGCATCTTTATTAGAAAACATCTGCCCACGATTGAACCAAGACTCTCCGTTATGCCTGAACCTGAGAATGTTTTTATCAAACTTCCTGGCGGCTGCATATCTGCCACCTGCGTCAACGGCGTGATTGGAGCCCGCGGGATACGGTATGCTTCAGCCCGCCGCTTTCAGGCTCCAGTGCCTCTTGCAGACTGGGACGGCATCATGGACTGCACGAAACCCTCGCCGGTCCCTCCCCAATCATTGCCCTCACGCCTGGAGGGCGTGACCGGACCAATCACGCACCATCGGCAGCAAGACGAGAACTGCTTGCACGTATCTGTCCACACTCTGGCGCGTGCAACGCAGGACAGGAGTGCGCGCCCCGTCATGGTATTTCTTCATGGAGGAGCATACGTTTCTGGCGGTGCAGATCTGGACTGTTATCGGCCGTCCGAGTTGGTCCAAAGAGGCGTTGTTGTGGTCAATGTTTCTTATCGGCTCGGGTTGCTGGGCTACCAACCCATCCCAGGGCTTGCACCTGCAAATCTCGGGTTACTCGACCAGATTGCGGCCCTTAAGTGGGTTCAGAGTTGCATTTCTGCGTTCGGTGGTGACGCGGACAACGTGACGCTTTTCGGACAGTCCGCCGGTGCGGACTCCATTTGGTGTCTCCTTGTTGCGGATGGCACCGAGTCCCTTTTTCACAAGGCGATTCTTCACAGCCCACCGTTGGGCCTTCGATCGTCGAACCGTGGGCCGATGGTGCAAGCGCTGGGCAGGATCGCCGCCGAGCGTTTGGCCCAGGACCCCCGGCCTACAACAAGTGAACTGCTTTCAGTTGAGGCAGAGCTGCTGACGGCTGCAAAGGCCTATCCTTCTGGAAGGATGGCGTTCTGCCCGACCCTGGGACATCATCCCCTCCCCGATCCTGCGCTTGTCCCTGGACGGATCGAGTTGGCCGCTCAAAGGGTACCTCTCCTTATTGGCTGTACCCAACATGAAGGCACGGCCTTCGTGTCGATGAGTGACAGACTCAGGCTCTTCTTTGCAGCACCCCTCTTTGGAAAACTCATCAGGTGGCTGGCGGAATGGATAATCACTGTCAAAGTCTTTCAGTGGCCAATAGACCGCTTCCATAAGCAGTATATTTCGGTCGGAGGGAAGGCTACTTTGTTCCTGTTCTGTTGGCGTCCATCTGTTGGGCTTCTGAGATCTACCCATTGCCTCGATCTTCCATTCCTCCTCGGTAGCTGGGATGCTTGGAAGGATGCTCCTATGTTGTCCGGTTCCCGATCCAGACATGCCGTGGAAACTCTGGGAGCTAGAATGAAGGATTTATGGGTGGGTTTCGCCCGGGGCGACGAATGGAAACAAGAGAAGATCGTAGTTGATGGTAATGAGCAACATGGAGACATCAAGTACGGAAAGTAGGCCGTAAGACCCTACCATGGACTATTTTGAAAGACAAAGCAAGATACTCCCGATAATTCATTAGACTTCGTTGTTCTTTACGCCGCTAATGGTTTGACTAATGTGGGATCAAAAGGATACATCCCCTGTCGACTTGGAGTCGCTGTTTGAAAGTCTTAAAGCCAGTAGTTTCGGCCAATTGAGGACTAGATATCTCGAGGACGATGAATAGTGATGGCGTAGTAGTAGTAGTGCCGAGTTCGAACCGCTGATTCACCTCCGTGGCGAAGCGCCTGCAGTCAGCGCCGCACACTGGTCTGCTACGTTAATTTCTAATTATTTGAATACTATTTTACATTGTTTATCGTTTTTAAAGGGCAATTGATTGGGGGGCCTAACCACTTTACTACGGGGGCCGTCTTAGGGGGGCCGTGTGGCTGACCCTCCAAATCTGGTAGTTCAACATTCCTTTGTCATTGCCATGTGTCTTGCCCCTTCCAGTAGATGGCTGGGTGTCGTTCCTATGTCCTCTCCCAGCCATCTGTATGAGCTGCTCAAATACGGCGTTATACTATCGGCATTGCCATCTGTATCGTAGCAATTACATCCCTGTCGCAGATAGAGTGAGGGCCTCCTTTCGAGCAGGAATTTCACTTCAGCGTCCCCTGCAGCAACAATATGACAAGCACGGTAATCCCGCCCCCTGCGTTGTTTGACCCCGAGCTTCACTACGGCGATGGAGACGACAACGCTCTGTACAATTTATTTGCGACATGGCCAGAAAGCTACTTCAGTAGCCTTCCGGAACCGCATGGTAACCGTGGAGTGGATGAGCCCTATTGGGAATTGCGGCGGTCGCAAATCTTTCTTGACGACTGTTTCCGCGGCCGTGGCGCGCGACAGTTGTTCACCCCTGCAGTTCCCGGCCCCGACTGGCTGGAGAGAGAGCGCTTGCGGGAACAGGCAGCTTCGGATGATGCCGAGCAACACACGAGAAGTACGATCCGTTTTCGGTCCGCCTTGAAGTTCGCCAAAGAGCAAGCCAAGTTCGACATTTCACTTGCTCTTGAACTGGCTCAACATTGCCCGGGACCTCCTCCGCGGCAGGGTGCCGCGGGCGCCCTAAACCCACCACTAGAGGCCTCGCCAACGCCGATATCGCCGCCCCCAGGACAGCAGCAAGAGGAATACGGGGAATGGGACGGCCTATCCGACACCGGGTCTACCAGTCAAGCGACCTCAATACCTATCCCCAACCCGCCAATTCCTGGCCCTGCCACAGCGTCGGTCGATGCTCTTCAATCCCAGGTCAACGCGTTCGCAAGGCAGAATGGATTTGGCGTTGTCAGATGCAATGGCTCTGGCGGTCCAGCCAAGAAGACAAGATATGTGTTTCAGTGCGACCGGTATGGCGAGCCTCGTATGCCGAGAGGCGCAGGTCTCCGCCGAAGGCGGTCGCGCAAGTGTGGTTGCAAGTGGAAGGTTATTGCGGAGGCCCTGGAAGGGAACGACTACATATGGACTCTAAGGACGTTTGACGACCCTCAGCACAGCCAACACAACCACGACCGCTCTATGAGTCTCTCTGCACATCCAGTCCATCGGAGACTTACCGACTCCGTCAAGGCAACAATTGAAGCGATGAGCCGACGAGTCGGAATACGGGCGCGCGATGTCCGTGGCATCGTTCAAGAAAAGCATCGTGGAACGTATTACACGAGACGGGACATATATAACGCTCGGGCGCTCTTGCGTCGCGGGAAGCTAGGTGGACTGTCTCCGACAGCCGCCTTGATCAAGATGTTTGATGAGAGGGGCGTTCCATACATTATCAAGTGGTCGGCGACGGAGTCCGACCGCCTTATTGGTCTACTATGGACCTTCCCATATTGTCTCCGAATGTGGAAGCGTTTTCCGGAAGCAATGAGCTTCGACAACACATACAACACAAATCGCTTCAAGCTACCGCTATTCCAGATCACGGGGCAAACTTGCCTGAGGTCTATGTACAACGCCGCGTTTAGTTTGATCGACAACGAGAGGCGTGAAGGGTTCCAATTCCTCGCCGAAGCGATCAGAGAATTGAATGAAAGGCATAAGATCCCGCTACCCAATGTTGTTATCACGGACTACGATCAGCAGATGAAGGCGGCACTGGAAAGCCAGTATCCCGACAGTCAACAACAGATATGTATTCAGCATATCAACGCAAACGTTCTTCTCAATGCCAAACGGAAATGGAAGAGCGAAAACGAAGATGCAGAAAGCGAGGGGGATGGCAGCCCGAACGCAAGGCTGTCTTCGAGGGATATGGACGCCGTGCTGGCCGTGGAGAGACAGGAGAGCCCACCAAACCAGAGCAACCTCGCTGCGCCTATACCTCACAACTACCGCGGTGTCCTCGAACTTTGGAAGTTTGTGGCATTTGCAGAAACAAAGGAAGAGCACGAGAAGGCTTGGGTGCGTTTATGCGACGAGTTCAACGACCAGCAGGCTATACTTATGTACCTCTACAAGACATATCTGCCCATACGAGCGCAGTGGGCACAATGCTTCATCAAAAAGTACCGCAATTTCGGGATTCGGGTCACCTCTGGCACCGAGGCCAGCAACAACAATGTCAAGAGTTACCTGCTCAATGGGATGAGCCATCTATACTCACTTGTTGAGGCTATTGAAGCTATGCTGAATGATCAAGAGCGGGACTTCATAGATGCCTGTTCCCAGGACGAGGTACTGACCTCTCGCACATATTCTGGCCCCGGTTCAGAGTATCTGGGGGAGCTTCGTACGGTCATGTCTGAGCTAGGACTCGAGCTTGTTACCAAAGAACATCGTCGCGCTTTGAGATCAATACCAAGCAGATCACGTCCTTGGCCAGAGCCGATTGGGGATTGCAACGAGGATTGTTCCGTTTCGTGGCAGCTCGGGATTCCTTACTGCCATACAATCTACAACAAACTAGAAGCGGGCTTGCACATGACGAAATGGGACGTTCACCCTCGATGGCACCTTAGGGAGCCAACTTCGCACAATCCCTACCGCCGAATTCTCGACCCTAAGATCGCAGCATGTCTCCGAGGCCGGCCGAAGAATGCAACGCAGCCCGTTCCTGAGAGCATGCAAGTTCGGCTCGCCAGCCGTAGTCGGGCAGCAGTGGGCAAGACTGGGTCAGACAGGAAGCCCTCTCGCAAGTCAGCTATCCTTGGACCCGGTAAGCAGACAGGTGTGCGCCAAGCCGGTTGCAGGAGGCAAGCCAGCATACGGAGGCGGCGGTCAGAATGGGAGACGATTTCTGATGAAGAGAAGCGGGAAGCTCGACTAAAGCGGAGACGGCAAAGCTCCCCTGGACAGCCTGCCATTCCATCGCCCTCCGTTCCATCAGGTTCTGGTAGCAAAGAAAGGCGCGGGGACTGTATCCATGTGCGGACATAGTTCGGGTAGAGAAAGGACGACTGATCTGGACCCTAAGGGCCGCCAATGGCCGGAAGCAAGTGCCGTTCTAGGTGCATGAGCGGCTTGATCTTAGTCCGAATCTATTTGTGGATAGATGCAAGAACTAGGGGCTTCTCTGCAGCAAGCCTTTCATCGTGTGACTTTCTCCTCGCCTACCGTAATGCTATAGAATTCTGAGATACAAGATCCGGACAGAACCCTTGCCCGAGAAGCCATTGTGTGGCTGAAGACAATATATGGAATGTTGAACTACCAGATTTGGAGGGTCAGCCACACGGCCCCCCTAAGACGGCCCCCGTAGTAAAGTGGTTAGGCCCCCCAATCAATTGCCTTTTAAAGACGGGGATGTATTCACTTGCAATCCTAAGTAGCCTTTCTGTAAGGCAATTGATAGGCAGGCCGAACCACTTTACTACGGAGGCCGTCTTCCGGGGGCCGTGTGGCTGACCTTCCAAATCGAGCAGTCGAACATTCCATTGTCACTACCAGGCATCTGCCCCTTCCAACAGATGGCTGGTCATCGTTCCTGTGCCTTTTCCCAGCCATCCGTATAAATCGGCAAAACACCACGGGCTCCAACCTCATGGCCGTTGCTGTAGTATCGTAGCAATTAAATTCGCTGTCGCCAGTGAAGTAAGGGCCCTCTCATAGCAGACAGCCCGTTACAGAGACCGCAGCAGCAGCGATACGACAAACACGGCACCCTCCCCCGGTGCTTTGTTTGACCCCGAGCCTCACTACGGCGACGGCGACGACAACGCCCTGTACAATCTATTTGCAACATGACCGGAGAGCTATTTTACCAGCGTTCCCAAACCGCATGGCAACCGCGGAATCGACGAGCCCTATTGGGAATTGCGCCCGTCACGGATCTTCTTAGATGACTGGTTCCGCGGTGGCGGTTCTCGGCGGCTTTTCACCCCGGCCGTTCCAGGACCCGACAAGCTCGAGAGAGCGCGCCTGCGCGAGCGCGCAAATTCGGATGACGACGGGCGGCACATACGAAGCACTATCTGTTTTCGGTCAGCGTTGGATTTCGCCCAAGAGCAGGCAAAGATCGACAATATACTAGCTCGCGAATTGGCTCAGCATTGCACGACAACTACTGCGCGACAAGCTGCTCCAAGCGCCCGGGGCCCATCATCACAGTCAGTCTTACCAACATCACCTTCGCCGCGACCGGCAAGCTGAGATCAAGAGGGATACGAGGAGTGGAACGGTCTATCGGACACAGTGTCTAGTAGTCAAGACACCTCGATCCCTATCTCCAACCCGCCGATCCCTGGCCCTGCCGCGGTCTCGGTTGATGTTCTTCAATCGCGCGTCAACGAATTTGCGAAGGAGAGTGGATTTGGCGTTTTCAGACGCAATGGCTCAGGCAGCCAAGACAGGAAAACAAGATATGTGTTTCAGTGTGACCGATACGGCGAGCCTTGTATGGCAAGAGGCGCAGGTCTCCGCCAAAGGCGATCGCGCAAGTGTGGTTATAAGTGGAAGGTCATTGCCAAATCCCTCAGACGAAACGACTACAGGTGGACCCTGCGGGCGTTTGCCGATCCTCAGTATATACAGCATAACCACGACCGTACCATGAGCCTCTCGGCACATACAGTCCACCGGAGACTTACCGACTCTGTCAAGGCAACAATTAAAGCAACGAGCCGACGAGTCGGTATAAGGGCGCGCGATGTCCGTGGTATCGTTCAAGAAAAGCATCACGGAACACACTTCACCAGACAGGACATATACAACGCCCGAGCGCTCTTGCGCCGCGAAAAACTCGGCAGATTGAGTCCAACAGCCGCCTTGATAAAGCAGTTTGATGCGAGGGGGGTTCCATACGTCGCCAGGTGGTCGGTGGCAGAGCCCGACCGCCTTCTTGGCCTGGTTTGGACCTTCCCATATTGTCTCCGAATGTGGAAGCGCTATCCAGAAATAATGAGCTTCGATAACACATACAATACAAACCGCTTCAAGCTACCGCTCTTCCAGGTTACGGGACAGACTTGCCTAAAATCTGTCTACAACGCCGCTTTCGGGTTGATAGATAACGAGAGACGCGAAGGGTTCCAATTCCTCGCAGAGGCGGTCAGAGAATTAAATGACCGACATACGATCCCATTACCTAACGTCGTGGTCACCGACTACGACCAGCAGATGAAGGCAGCACTGGAAAGCCAGTATCCCGACAGTCAGCAACAGATATACATTCAACATGTCAACGCAAACGTTCTCCTTAATGCCAAACGGAAGTGGAAGAGCGAAGATGGTGGTCTAGAAAGCGACGAAGATGGCGACCCGAACGCAAAGCTCTCTTCGAGAGACATGGAAGCCGTTCTCGTCGCCGAGAGACAAGAGGGCGCGCCGGGCCAGAACAACGTCGACACGCCTGTGCCCCACAACTCCCGTGGTGTCCTCGAACTGTGGAAGTTCGTGGCATTTACAGAAACAAAACAAGAGCATAAAAAGGCCTGGGCTCGCTTATGCGACGTGTTTAATGACCAGCAGGCCATCCTTATGTACCTGTACAAGACATACTTGCCCATACGAGCGCAGTGGGCACAATGCTTCATCAAGAAGTACCGCAATTTCGGGGTTCGTGTGACCTCTGGCACCGAGGCCAGCAACAACAATGTCAAGAGCTACCTGCTCAATGGAATGAGCCATTTGTACTCGCTTGTGGAGGCAATTGAAGCCCTGCTGAGCGACTAGGAACGAGACTTCGTCGATGCCTGTTCGCAAGATGAGGTGCTAACCTCTCGAGCGTATTCCGGGCCCGGCTCCGAGTATCTAGGGGAGCTGCGCTCTGTGATGAATGAGCCGGGACTCAAGCTTGTTACCAAAGAACATCGTCTCGCCTTAAGATCGATACCAAGCAGGGCACTTCCTTGGCCGGAGCCGATCGGGGATTGCAACGAGGCTTGTTCCGTCTCGTGGCAGCTGGGGATTCCTTGCTGCCATACAGTCTACAACAAATTAGAAGCGGGCACGCCCTTGACAAAATGGGACGTCCACCCTCGGTGGCACCTCCGGGAGCCACCTTCGCACAATCCCTACTGCCGAATTCTCGACCCCAAGATCGCAGCATCTCTCCGCGGACGACCGAAGAATGCGGCACAACCTGTCCCCGAGAGTATGAACGTCCAGCCATCGACCCGTAGTCGAGCAGCAGTTGGAAAACCCGGGGCAAGCAGGAAGCTCTCTAACAAGTCAGCGATACTGGGGTCGGGTAAGCAAAACGGCGTGAGACAATCCGGCTGCAGGAGGCAACCTAGCCTACGGAGGCAGCGGTCAGAATGGGAGACGATCTCCGATGAAGAGAAGCAGGAGGCTCGGCTGAAGCGCAGACGGCGAAGCTCACATAAACAGGCAGTCGTTTCAGTGACACTGGCCCCGTTGGGTTCTGGTGGCGAAGAGAACCGCAAGGATTGTATCCATGTGAAGTCATAGTATTCACAGTAGATGATAGAGTATTGGCGACAAACTACGGGCGTTTCGTTTGAAAACCAAGTTGAACCAATCCAACTCGATCTGTCCCCGTCGTGTTTCTTCACAGTCCGAACCCAGGTTATCGATGCGGGAGCCCACTACCACGTCGGGAATCATGAGTGTGGCTTGAGCGCCGGATGGAATGGTCGACTGCTCGATGTAGAAGGTCAGCCACACGGCCCCCGGAAGACAGCCTCCGTAGTAAAGTGGTTCGGCCTGCCTATCAATTGCCTTCTGTAAATTGTATACACTATCTATGTAATGACTGAGTTGTCTCTGAGGGAGAAAGAAACCGGGTCGAGTGTATGTCAGCAGATGAAACGAGGTGGCAATGAGCGGTTGACCAAATGATTGTGTTGATAGCTGCTAGGTGCCTATGCTAAAGAGGAGATTTTGGGGATGCGTAGCTACTGAGGCGGCTCACGGCAACCCCCGTGAGTCCCATCGCCTGATCACTCACCAGGGCTCACCGATGAGCGTGGCTTTGGAGTTGTGAGCCCTCGCAACATGGCTCACATGGCTCACTCACACTCCGGGTGATCTCCCGCTCCGCTTGCAACCTTATCACGCCACAACTGAGTACTACTGATGGGCTTGAAACTAGATTCAGCAAAACTGACTCAATAATACCGCGCATATGAGTAACCTGTTGTTCGTCGGACGAGTCGGTTAACGTCCGAGCTCGCAAGAACGTGAGATCCGTTATCACTGCTCGGACTCCGTCAGAAGTTCGTTGCCAATGAATTAGCGTCTCTAGGTGTAATTGCAAGGCTAGAGCGCGTGGACCCGAACCGGAGGGTGGAGACTGGCGGCCACTCCGCCATTGCAAGAGTCTGTGGGTAAGTGTCGATTCGCCGATGACCTTTTTTCGAACAGTGTCTCAGAAGGAATCCCTCCACCCCGTCATAGCAACACTCCAAAAAATCTTCTCGATGATATGATATTCAGGGGAGTAGAAGAAACAAGGTAACGGCTGATTAAGACTGGACGGGATTAGCACCACTGGTCGCTGTATCCTCCCGTGACCTGTGCAATACTGTCAGCACTTATATTGAAGAGTCGGTCGAGGTGGGTATTTAGACTTGGGCTGATTGGGTAGGAAAATACAACAGGAGGCCCGGCCGAGCGCACGTGGCCCACTTTGCGCCTCCCGTACGTCAAGCAGCGGCTGTCCTTCAGAGAAATAAGACGCGACTCGCAGCACACAAGATTCTGGCCTATGTTATGTGGGCCCAGTGGAGTCAATCCAGCTGGCCCGCGGATGTTGAGATGATCTCCTGCGTGGCATGGCTCTGTACCTGTCACTTTCCATATAACTACCCATGGTCGATTTGCGAGCACGTTTGTTTCCATGCTGTAACATGCTCCATAGCCATATACGGAGGTTTTTTTTTTTCACCCATCTAACTATGCGTTTAAGGGTACTCGGCCGGTTTATGGCCATCAGCCTGCTCGGCGTGTGCAACGCGTCCGTCCCGCATCTCAACTCGACTTTACCAGCAAACCACACTGCCGTCGAACAATATGAGTCTGAGGGATTCGTTCGAGATATATGGGATAAACTCAAAACCACTGCCTCGTGCGCTGCTTGCCAGGTGAGTCGTTCTGGTGCGCTTCGTGAGTCAAGCCGAACGAACTACTTGTCGCGCGACTTACACGATACATTTGGTTAGGACATACTCGTGCCCGTCAAAGCACTCGCCTTTGTGGGTGATGGTCCATTCATCAAGGTGCTGCAAAGTTTGTGTAAACTCGTCAAGGTTTGTTCTTTTCCTCGAATCGTGCAGCAAGGCCTCCTCCTAACTGCCGAGCGCGCCCAGAACAGCGAGATGTGCGACGGCAGTTTTGCTCTCGAAGGGCCGATCATTGCGGACGTTTTTCGAAAAATGAAGATCGGCTCTAGAGCTTCCCAGTCATTTTGTGCGACTTTTCTCGGACTCTGCGAGTATCCCGATGTTGTGCCTTGGACTGTTCCGTTCCCATCGACGAAACCAGCCCGGGGGCGACCCAAGCCAAGCGGCGGGAAGAAGCCGCTCAGAGTTGTCCACTACTCCGACATACACATCGATCCGCTATATGTTCCAGGCTCCAGCACAAAATGTGACAAGCTTATCTGCTGCAGGTATGGGATGTAATCACCATCATGCTCCGCTCTACTACTAAGCAAACATTGTAGGAGTGATGATCAGTCCCGTGAGAACCGTTCTCCGGCTGGACCTTACGGCGACCATAACTGCGACACGCCTATTAGCCTGGAAGAGAGCATGTTCAATGCAATCAAAGAACTTGTTCCCGACGCGGCTTTCGCCATCTTTACTGGAGACGTCGTCGACCACGCCATATGGAACACCAGCAGACCTTATGTCGAGAATTCAAGTAAGTTCAAGATGAGTGTCTTTAGAAATTTCGAGTCCATCAATACTGACTTGCTTCGAGTTGAACAAGCTTATGGTACAATGAACCATACGCTGAAAATGGTCTACGGCACTGCTGGTAACCATGAGATGCATCCCGCCAATGCTTTTCAGCCCGGATCCCAGAGCACCTGGGCCTATAAGATCTTGGCGGAAAACTGGTCCCAATGGATTGACGAGGCCGCGGCGAGAAATGCAGCACGGATCGGCGCATACTCTACCAAATTCCTTGGAGGTAATCTGCGCATCATCTCACTCAACACAAATTTGTACGACCGGCATAACTTCTGGATGTATGAAAACATTGACGTCAAAGATCCTAACCTGCAGATCGAGTGGCTGGTCAAGGAGCTTGAAGATGCTGAGCGGGCTGGAGAGAATGTCTACATCATTGGACACTTGCCAATCGGGTTCAAGGACGCCCTTCAGGACTGGTCCAACTATCTCGATCAGGTGTTCAAACGATACTCGTCTACGATAGCCGCTATGTTCTTTGGCCACACCCACGTCGACCACTTCGAAATCAGCTACACTGACTACTCCTCCCGGTCTGCCTCCAACGCCTTCATGACTTCGTATATCGCGCCGTCGCTAACCCCGACGTCTGGAATGCCTTCATTCCGTGTCTACGATGTCGATCCCGATACATTCGGTGTTTTGGATGCAACGACATATATTGCTGACATGGCCGACGCTTCTTTCCAACAAGGTCCGACGTGGTCCAAGTTGTATTCCGCCAAGGAGGCTTACGGGAAGGCAATCACGCCACCAGTGACAGATCCCTCTGCGGTATTGACGCCTGCCTTCTGGCACAACGTTACGGAATCTTTCAGGCTCGATTCAGGCCTGTTTCGTCAGTACATGTCGCGCAAAAGCCGAGGTTGGCAGGAAGGCAGCTGCGACGACGACTGCAAATCGCTGGAGCTTTGTCAGCTACGCTCCGCACGGTCCCAAGACAATTGCGTGAAGCCCAAGTTTGGTTTTCATCTGAAGAAACGAATCGCATCCGAGGACCATGGGGAGCATGATGAGTGCGGTGTTCCTTTGTTTGCCGAGATATTTCACACCCTAAGCGAAAGCGAGAAAACGCTGGTGGCATTTCTGGACATGATAAGGAAGGCACAAGTTGAAACAGAAACACCGTAAAGGGGAACTCTCGTATTGGCCGCCAACCTAGCCGCGACAACACGTCCGGTGAGTCTGTTATAAAGCTGACGCGAATGCTATATGGCAAGGCTCAAAGAACATCCAACAATCAATTATTCTGTATTCTTATAGATTATATAGTCAACCATTTCAGTTAGTTGTATGAACTCAGTCACGTTATATTACAACATGGATGTGTTTCAATTACATATTGATTTGGCAATTGCTAGACAGGCCGAACCACTTTGCTACGGAGGCCGCGTTACGGACGCCGTGTGGCTGAACTTCCAAATCGGGCAGTCCTGCTACGGCATGGCATGGCATGGCATGGATTTATTACGCCCGGAGGGAAGCCCCGACAGGGCCTCAACACTACCTACTTGACAGTCTGGTTCGTTTAGTACGTGACACCCCAAGCCCCACAGATAAAATCGTCGCACGCTTGTAAGCCAACCTCGTCGCTTGATCCCATGACAGGCCTGCTTGAAGGCCAGGTTCTCCAAGTGTTCAGCATCCTATTCTCAGCAACTGAAGCGCGGTCTGCCAATGTCGAGGCTGTTTTGTTAGTATAGTTGCATGTTAAAGTCGCGTGTTAGCATCGCGATTGGCGCCCTGCGTGGGCCCGCTGTTCCGAAGCCTTTCCGTCGCACTTGCAAACCTGATCGTTGCCCGCACGGCGCGCATATCCGGCTCCCATTTGTCGTCATCCGACGCGGCTTTTCCTCCTAGAAAGAATGAAAGGTTACCAATCCTTGTTCGTGAGCACGTCAAAAGAATTTCCCGCTGTTCTGTCTATTTCTTGCACCGAAACAGAAAATGTTCTACTGTCTCTGTTGCTTGTCTACAGTCGCACATGTCGGACTCCGTTGCACCGATCTTGAGAAGGTGTTCGCGCCGTCGTCCCTGGGCGCGCGCCAGCCGAAGCGTTGTTGACCTCGCCTGGTACGGCGGCGACTCCACGACAGATTCCCGCTCCGTGGCGCGCCGCGCCGCGGCTTTCGCCAGTGGCCTCAGTCCACCTTTGTCTTCCTTAGCCGACACCCACAGGAGCCTAACAGCGCACCCGGTCTTTTGAAGCTGCTTCGTCCTGTCATATATCTGACGGATGCTGCACTGTCCGGATTGCTGTCGCGGCCGCCTGATCGCCGCTATAGCTGATCGGTTGCTCGTCACGATCGTCACGTCTCGAGAAGGCAGGTTTGGTGGTATGGATCTTAGCGCTTTCTCTATCGCCGCTAGTTCCGCCGTATATGGATTTTGTTCACTCTTAGATCCGACAGCCCGGGACGTGGTGGCGAGAACGTCGCTTGCGGTGCCATTCGCTATGTCGCAGCGGACAGATCCCATACCTACTCTACCGTTCTTCTGCGAGCTAGCCGTGGCTATGATGATACCATGTATGTCATTTGGTGCCTGGAACGGGTCTGCTTTTAGCCGGTCCTCACCTAACACTAGGATGCGTTTCGTCCACGGTCGTAACGCATACTCGCGAATGATCTCTATTCGTTCTGTGGAAGCCCTCGCCACCATCGACGCAATACCCTGCATTGGTGAGAGATACCGCCTGCTTGCTTTGTTCCTCAACGCTGCGAGCGGATGCGTCTGCGGGAGGGTTCGCAAGTTGACGCAAAGCCTCGTCGCCGCCTGCCTGTGTCGTTCCTCTATTGTCTGAATGCTAGCTTCCGCCTCGGCCATAGCGGTCGCTACGGTCCGGAACGCTCTGATGATGGCCTGCGCACCGATGCGCTGCGCTTTGTTAAGCTAGCCAGTTTCTTTCGCTCGACGTGCGTGCATCCAGACGTTGGAAGCGTAATCTATCGCCGGGGCGACCACCGCCGTGAACAGCTGCCTCGCTGCTCTCGGCGAGAGCATCTTCCATATGCTCCTCAGCGCAGGGCTCCTAATAGTGCGGACCATTAAGCGGACTATTAGTGCAAACCGCGGTTCGGACTATTAGTCCGTGGACTAACAGTGCGGTCCAGTTTGGATCTAGCAGACCGGACTGCCGGTTCGGTTCCATGATCCCGGACCGTCGGTCACACTATTTGTCTGTTGCCGGATGTGGGGTGTTGCGCACCTGCGCATGCCGGCGCTCCGCCTGCGCCGGGGGGGGGGGTTGGGGGGGGGGGGGGGGGGCGCATAGCGACCGGATCTCCCTTGCCCCGGACAGCTGCCGGAAAGCGCTTTTTCCTGGGTGCTTCGGCGCAACCGCACGCCATGATCCCCGCAGCGATATGCACTGACGCCCAGAACCAAGGCATCCGAGAACGGCCTACACGTCCCCTCCCGGGAAGTGCTGCACGAGATTATTGTGCGGATTTATTATGCGAAATTTATTTTCGTATGGTGCGAGGGTTCTAGGGTTGCGCTTTACAAAGCGGCGCAATCCGTAGGCTAAGCCCGTCCCTGGCCGCCACCGAGCTGACGCACGACGCCAATCTGACGCGACAGCCGTTTCGGTGTGAGGCTGTCGCGTTCTGTTCCTTGCGCGTTCGGGGCTCCCGCGCTGGACCTAAACCCCTGGCTTTTGCTTTTTTGGGACAACAACGACATGGGCCGGTTCCTTTTTCTTGCAGCGAGGCGTGATTGCGTTGGCGGTCATTAGCTTTTGACTTTTTTGGGGCGAGGGGGAAGCGCCGTGCGATGGTCGTCGTGCGGTTCATTGCTGGACATGGACTCTTCAGCATGGAGCATCAGCAGGACGGAAACTCCTCCAGCAACCGGTCCGAGCCGGCGTTCTCTTCGACTCACGTTCCATAGGCGTCTTCGCAGGAGCTGCCGCCCGGAGCTGCCGCTCACTACGCAATGTCTTCGGTGTCGGAACTTGCGGATGCCAGTAGTGCTATTACCAACCCCAGCCACCCGTACGACTCCGACCCTCAGGCAAGCACACATTCTCTAGCACCATCAGTGGAAGCATCCCCCGGCCATTTTCGCCGCAAGACGTCCCCTATATGGCTCCATTGCCGGATAGAGGAAGGTAGAGCCACTCCGGGGGCTTGGGTCGATCCTGACGGCACGAGATGGTGGCACTGCCGGCCTTGCTTCGACAAGAAGAAGGACAAACGATACAAATACTCCGGCGGATCGTCCACTATCACCAATCACTTGCGAAAAGAACACAACATAGTGATCTCTGACAAGCTCGAGGTCACTCGAGAAATGGCGAAGAGCCGCCTTGGGAGTATCGTTGCCTTTTTGGCTGGAGACGGTTCCAATCCGACGAAGAAACGCAAAGTGACCACAGAAGAGGATGCGCTGGACCAAGGCACCCTACGCGAGTTGTACTGCCGCTATACAGTAGCTTGCAGCCTCCCGTTTTCTCATGTCGAACAGGAACCTTTCCGCGACCTGATCCGGTACATCCTCCCGGCGGCTGACGACCTTCTCCCGAGATCTGCCGACACGATCAAGAACGACCTTCAGCGGGGTTACGACGTCAAAAAAGAGCCCGTCAAGCGAGCCTTGCAAAATGCCGTTTCGTCGATACACATCGTTCCGACAATTGGACGTCACCAAATTGCCTGGGCGTGATAGGCTTCACCGTCCAGTTTGTGACCGAAGATCACGGCTTGCAGTGCCTTGTGGTGAGAATAAAGGAGTTGGAGGGACAGCACAGCGGCGAGAACATGGCCGAGGCTGTAATGGAGTTCATACGGGAATATGGTATTGCATCAAAAGTTGGATACTTCATGATGGACAATGCCAGCAACATGAACACCATGATCGACAAGGTTTCTGACGACCTGGAACAAGAGTTCAATGTCTTCTACGACCCTCTCCATCACAGGCTTCGTTGCCTGGGACACATCATTAACCTCGCCATAATGGAATTCCTCATCGGGAAGAGACCACCGACCACGGGCCCTTATCATGGGCCTTCTGACGATCAGGTTGCGCAGTGGAGAAAACGCGGGGCGATTGGCAAGCTTCATAATATCGTGGTTTACATCACTTGTACTCCTCAGCGACTTCACACGTTCACGGCCCTCACCGATGGCCTCAAATTGCGTCGCGACAACGATACTCGCTGGAATTCTTGGTACAAGATGGTTGAATGGGCTCTAAGGCCCAGGGTTCGGCAAGCCGTCACAATATTCTGCGCGCAGGAACCTGCACTCCAGGAGGATGCCCTTACTGCCTCCGATTGGGCAACATTGGCCGAGACGTGCAAGTTTCTGGAGCCATTTTACGATGCAACGGTAGCCAATGAAGGAGTAGCAACATCGTCCATTTCTGACGTCTTGCCTACCATGGACTATCTGCTGCACCACATCGAATCCGCTAGAGAGACCACCAACATCCCCCACTTGCACACAGATGCGAGCCTTGCATCTTTGAAGGTAGCCGTCCTGGTCGAACTTGTAGTTGTAAACCCATTTTAGTGGTAGAGGCGGCGCCCGAGCTTTCTCTCGCTCGATCAATCTTCAGGTGCCTCGTTGAAGGAGGTTTCTCAGTTCGCTCCTCATGGCTTCTTTAAACTCGGCGCTCATTGGGTGCTTGCTTAGATCCTGATATCGCCTCGGCAGTCGTACAAGGTCATCCCGATGAAGTTTATGGTCTCGCGCCGCCTTTGAGACGGCAGCTAGGAAGATGCTGTGGAAAGTGGTGAGGCATCCCTCAGGGTGTTGGTTTGCTGGAAGCTGGCTAGCGAAAACACTGTGGGCGTCATCGCCATACTTCCGATTTGGCTTTGGTGCCCGACTGCTCTTGCAGGTCGGTTGGTCACCGTAGAGTTCCCGTTGGCTGCGGCGGGTGCGCGTTGCGCCGCGAGCTGCTTGGGGTTGTAGATCACTTGACGGCTGAGTGTCCGGGTGCATGCTGTGACCGTCTGAGGAGGGTCGCCGGCGTGTTATCAGCGGTTTGACTACGATCGTGTCCAGAATGATCTCGACAGGACTATGATCGTGAGACGCAGTTGAACTTTGACTGGCATTACTTGCATCGTGATCCTGCGGCCGTCTGTCTGCTTCTCGTGATAGATCAGGCAGTGCTCGAGGCTGCGAGGGAGATGTGTCTGTGCCGTGACGTTCATCAGGTCCATTATCTGAAGCGGCCGGAGACCGCTGTGCAGGGGAGCTCGATCCTGTTTGCAACGGGGCGTCTGGCGTTGGGGTGTCCGAGTCAGTGGAGCCGGAGGCTGGAGAGGCGTCCCTACTGACCAGCTGCGGCGTTGGGTCCGGCGTCGGAAGTGTTGAGGGTTCGCCCGGAGGTGTGAGAAGTCTTTGCGATAGAGTCTGTATAGGCTGTGACGCATCGTCAGCAGTTCCCGTGGCAGCTCTTATTGCATCTTCCACCCCCGAGTTCGAACCGTCTGGGCTGAAACCCAAAATGTGGTCATCGAACACATAGAGGAATTCGTCCAGTATTGTGTTCCATTCTCGCTGAGGAAGCAGTTCAAGAGCCTGTGGCCTTGGCCTGTACTCTACCACTGGTTCAGTTTCGAGCTGCTCTTCTTTCCCTGGGTCGAAGAATTCTTCTTCGTTGAATCGCACATCCCGGGACAAGATGACTTGATTGAGCTTGGGGACCCAGATACGGTAGATATTGCTGGCGTGGTAGCCAACAAGGTATCCGACGTGCGCTCGTGGGCCAAGCTTGAATTGGTTGATGTTCTTCCCGCCTTGTAACGGCTGTCAAGGGGATATGCTTTGCATCCGTAGGCGTGAATCCCGTGCCATTCCGGTCGTAGGTCTTTGGTAGCATCAAAGTCGACGTTTGGTGGTCTGTACCATCGAAAGTGTTGGTGGAACCACCGATCCATTTTCTCCTTGGGCGAGATCCAAGCGTTCCTGCGGCTGGGAAGAATGTTGTGTACCCAAACGGCTGCGCGGTAGAATTCTGGCCAAAGCTCCTGCGGAAGCCGGCCTGTCATGCAGCGCATCCGTTCCTGATTGATCCCACCAGGTCGTTCGGCTCCGCCCGTCGGTTCTTTCGTGTGCGACGGCGGGAGCTCAATATCTATTTCCGCCTCTGCCGCCCAAACTTGGAACTCGGAGTGTTTTTGGTATGGTAAGTTGATGATGGTTCGTTCGTTATCGATCCGTATCTTGCAAATCGATGCACCAGTGTGTCGCTTGATTCGCGCTTCAAAGTTCTTGATGATCGTGCTGACTTCCGCTTTCGAAGCCAAAGACCAGGAGAACATCATGCCGCTAAACTCGTCCGTCGCAAGCAGGACGTAGCGGTGTGTGTTGTATGCCGCAGGAAACTCGAAAATGTCGATGAAGATCCGGTAGAAAGGCTGTCTTGACCGGTTTCGTGATTCCCTGCGGGAGATAATCTCTGTCGCCTTGCCAGTGCCGCAGGCCGTGCATTGAACAGTAGTCGGTCCCTTGATCCGGACGCCTTTTGTTTGTAAGGCCAATTGTTCTAGTGCTTGCGGCCCTGCGTGGCAAGCGCGAAGATGCCATAGTTCAGCGGTATCTTGACGAGGTGGAAGTGGGACCCTTGAGATCGCTACACCCTGTCGCTTTGGCTTGACGCTGTCCACTCGGTAAGGGGAGAACACATCTTGGAAGGCATTGAACACGGAGATCGTCGACTGCGGAAGAGTGGAGTAGGAGCGGGAAATGGGCTTGTATTCGACTACATCGAGGTCGTAGTGGTCAGTGAGCCGACAGAGGATATCATTGTCTTCGTAGGTTCCCACTCGAAGCGTGTTGTCGACTTCGCAATGCCACAACCCTTTTCGCGCAAGTCTTCTTGCGCTGACGATGTTCGTATGGAACCTTGGCACATACGCAACATCAAGAAGGACAAGCGCTCGTGTGTTCCTTCCTTCTTCGCCATCCAGTATGTTCTCCATTCTTCGAGTGCCCCGTGCTTCGACTTTAAGCGAGCCCTCTCCAATCATGACGTAGTCACTTTCGGCAGTTTCGCGGATGTCGGTCAGCAGACCCTTGTCGTTGACGATGTGCGTGGTCGCACCACAGTCATAGATTGTTGAATTGTAGAGAGGGTGCTTCTCGCGCAGCGCCGCAAAGACCGAGTCCGTGTTTCCACTGGTCAGGCCGTTGGTGTCGATGGTCAAGCCAACGAAGTCGCCATGCTTGCGTGACCTTGGAACAGCGCTTTCGTGCTCATCCTGTCGATCCGTCTTGGTTGTGGGTGCTGAGGCTTTGACCGTGTCAATCAGGCTCTTCCACTTGGCTTGCTTCAGAGCTTCCTTGCAGGTCTTGACGCGGTTAGGCTTGACTCGTCTTCCGTCCTTGGATTCACCATTGATCGCGACTGCACGGCAGCACAATCAACGGGCTTCCATCGGTGCTTGGACGATGGCAGTCCGCACGGGCAGTGGCTTTGTGTTGCATCGGATACTGCAAACACGCTGTCGGCCAACCTGCTGCTCACTCTGCTGCTTCGGATATGCTCGTGGAACAGTTCGCCAAGGGCGCGTGAGAGTGCTGTCCATCTTGAGGCCAAACTTCTTGCTGTTCATGACCTGAACCTTCTGCTGGCTTGCCCAGGTTGCGTCAAAGGCGGAGACGGCGGTGAGGAAATCGTTCACGGCAGATTGACCTTCAAGTTCGGCGATCTTGCACTTTTCGCCTTCTAGCTTGGCCTTATTCCATGCCACTAGCCAGTCCTCTGGTTTGATCCTTTTGGTCTGAGCTAGAACCTGGCGGTACCTCAAGCGTGCTTCTTCCTTTTGTTCGTCCTCTGAGGGTGCAAGACTTGACTTCAGGTCACGGACGATTGTGCGAAGATCGGACTTGGAGGTGGTGTTGCCCAGATAAGCCTTGTCAACTGTTGATCGAACCCAAATAGCGAGCTCAGCATAAGCGCGCTGTCGATTGGCGAATGTCGCAAGCTTGACCTTGTATTCCGACTGGAGGCGACCGAGCCAGATCCACTGAGCATCAGTCAGATCAGCGGCCGGTTCAGGCCTCGGCCCAGCTGTTGCGGCATCCGAGTGCATAGCAACTGCCCAGAGATCATGCGCTGTCTTGTTGAGTCGCTCCAGCATTTCGTCAGAGGTGAGGGGCTCCTTTGGTTCTTCGAGTGTAGGAGAATCCTTGTCGATATTGACAAAGTCGAAGATCTTTGAAGTCTCGGCCCTCGAGACGAAATCCTCGTACCAGGCATTCCATTCTGACGGTCTGGAAAGCGTGACCTCAGATTTAGCAGCCATATCGGGGTGGACGATTGAACAATGGGAAGTAATGACTGGGAAAGAACGTTAAGTGATTTGTGGAATAGGCGTCGTGCAACTGGGTGCGCGACGGTCGGAGTCAGCAATGTTTAGCGCAAAAGTCGCTACCGGGCTCATAACTGTCAGACAATTGCCTCCACAGGGATCACAGTTGGCATCGTGTTAATTGATGAGAATTATCTTGAGGAGCAAAAACTCCATCGAAGGCTGCACGGGAACCGTGCAGCTCTTATGCCTTGAGGAACGAAGTTCCGAAAGGACTATGCCTTGAGGAACGTAGTTCCGAGAGGTTTTATGCCCCACCCGCGGCCCTCTTTCCCCCCCTCGCTTTCCGCCTCTCCTGTTGGCCCGCTCCGCTCGCTTTCGTTGGTGCTCGCCCTCCCGCGCTAGCCCTCCGGGGGCTCCCCGCGCCTCCCGGTTCGCCAACCCTTGAAGTCAACCCCTCCATTTTTGCCTTTAGCCCCTCACATCTTCCTGCCCTGTCCATCACCGCCACCTCCCTCTCATCCGCCCGTCTCGCCCAGCCAGCTAGCCGCTTCTCTTACCGTCTTCGCGCTGAGCTCCTCGAGTCTTCCTTGCGCCGCGCTCATCTCCCCGGGGACTCTGTTTCCGATGAGGTCCCTCTCTCTCGCCCTCGACACGAGCATGATTCCGTCCAGCGTCGGGCACCGCGACAGCTGCACGTAAAGGCCGTCTGTTTCTTGCTGCCCGGTATGGTGTACGTGGCGAAGAACCCGTAGCACGAGTTCAGCCCGATCAGCTTCTCCTCCATTGGCGTCAGTCCCTTCAACTCTTCCGGGAACATGTGCTCACAACTAAGGCGTCTGTGGAGCTGTGCTGCCGGCGACAACACATCCCGGCCCAGGCATCGGACGCACTCCGCACACGCCGAGACAGGCATCCCTTGAGGGAAACAATCGCTACAGCCGAATGGGGACGTGCCGTCCATAGGCACGCGGCTCCCTAGCCACTCGTCCCAACTCAGCTTCCACAGCTCTTGTTCGGCCCATTTCCGGTAACATATCGCGCAGGTCCGTATCGATAGCGTGCTTTTGTCGTGGAACGCGTTGTAGAAGGCACGAACCGTCGATATCTTCGTCTCCAGCGAGATGGGGGTGCACCACTCCTGCTCGTCTGAAAGTCTCTTTCTCAAGGCGAACTCGTCATCGAGGGCCTTCAAGGCTTCCGCAAGATCGTTTGCTTGCTCCATCGCAGTTTCTCGGTTCTCGGAGGGCTGTTCGACTTCGCTTAGCCGACGACTCGTTCCAATCGGGTCTGCGAACCCGCTTCCGCTTATTCCTTGTTGTTATTGACGCCCGTGCCACACCTGCATCATCGTCAACTGATCGTTGGAGGCCGAGAGCTCTAACCCTTTGCTCTTGCAGTGGCTGCGGCGCCTGCGGATCCACTACCTCCATATGACTGCCAAAAGTATCGCCTCCTTCTCTTGCCCGAATGTTCTTCAGGACTGCCTTCTGCATTCCCCTAACCGGTCGTGTGCCCTGCACCTCCATTCGGCCGCTCTCGCCGCTCGGAGTCACACCTCCGCTGGAGCCTTTCGCCTTGATTATCGGCTGCCTGCTTCTAGTTATCGGAATTCGCGATATGGCGCCTCCCACGGTCCCTCCTGCAACGCTACGAGACGTCCAACCCTCCTCGGGCAGCCTTTCGCTTGGCTGGATCGGCCGCATGCCATGCAGGTACTCTCCCCGTTGCCGCACCTCGGAGCTCGTTCGTGTCTTCGGCCTCCCATGTGGAGCCGGCCGGGGTTGTGGCCCCGCCCCCGTGCCTGGTGCCGGCTTCGTCGACTTGAACGGCAAACGCGTCTATACAAGTCTGAATCGCGACCAAACACCGCCTGGCGCCGGCGGTGGCAATCGCGCTCTGCCATAGGCTGTTGCCACGGCCCCTGTCTTCTCCTGAAAGGCTTTGTTCCACTGCGCCACCCCATATGCTTGTTTCAATGCCGCCGTTTCGTCTTGGAAAGAAATCCCCTGCGCTGCAGCCTTCGGTTCGATGCGTCGAAACGTGTTCGAAGCACGGGTTGACCCAGGCTCACCCGCTGTTGCGCTCGACAATGCCGAGCCGGCCTCAGCCCCTGACCGGGGCAGCTGAAGGCCACTGCCTCCCTCCGCTCCGTTTGCCGCCCCCGCAGCCCTGTGGAAGGCACATTTCACGGCCTCTGTTTCGTCATGAAACGATATCGTTTGCAATTGCAGGCTACCTACCACTGGCCCGTTCGGTCTGACGCGTCGGAACGGACCTGCCTCCTTCGGCAGCAATGGCCTGCTGGAATCATCCATGGTCGAGGTATGCCGCTTACTCCCCGAAGCTTCCTGGCTGCTCAAGAACATGGACAGGAGGCGTCCACAATCAGCGCCGTCCCAACCACATGCCTTTATCTACACTTCCCCGCATACCCTTGAGCGTGGCTGACCCGACATCCACTGGCACTCCAGCAAACCCCGGATCATCTACCATTGAAGATATGTCTCGGTGCCGACCGGTCACATGGCAAAAGCAACGTTCGCCTTGGACCTTCTTCCATTACGAGACGGCAATTGCCATTGGCAGCGTCGGTCGCCTCTCAACCAAAGCCAAAGACAAGACACCCATGCTGCATGCAACTCCCTGGTGAGACACTTCCCCAAATCCTCCACCGCCCTTTTATCGACCTGAGCAAACGCTCTCGCCACTGCGCTCTCGCCTTCTAGCTCTTCGCTTCCCGCTGTACCGCCTACCCTTAAAGACGTTGACCACCAGCCGCATCATGCCTTCCAACAGAGTCACCGCGCGCCGTTTCATACAATGGCTGCCACTTACCATGATCAGAACACGGCCGTCCTCGGACGGAAACTCTTGGAAAGCCAGAAGTATGTCGGAGGAGACATGTTCATGATGGCCTTTGTTCAGCCTGCCGCTGTCCCAAACAGATTCGCCTACCCAGACGACCATCACGTGAAGGGACTCAACGCCGAAACCCTCGCCAAGATCCAACTTCCGGGCCCCCCGTGGCTGTCCGCGCCAGAGTACGCCCCTTTCCTACGAGACGCTGAACCCCTCTCGCCGTACATCTTCTTCAGCCCCAACATCTCCTTGTACAATCAGCAGATAAACGCGTCCGAGTGGGCAAACCAGTGGTTTTTCATGACCGGCCGTGTTCACTCGTACCACGGGCCTTTGTCGTGACGGGCAATCTGCTACATTCCGCTGCCCGACTATGGCGTATACCGCTTGCAAACCGTTTTGTGAATCTTCCAATCCGCCCTCTGGTGCTCCCTGTTACAATAGGCCACTGTTAAACATCCTCCACACTTCTTCACCCCCGTCACCTTCCCACAAACTTTACAAAATAGACCCTCCCTACAGAGACCCGCGCCATTGTTGGCATCTCGCCTGATCTCTCCCATGATATCCCCCAATTCTTGTCGGATCGCCATCTCGCACGCTCCCTGCTCACACACCGCACAGACGTAAACCCCAATGGCCGGGTCGCTCACTCTATGCAGCCAGGACATTGTGTGTTGCAGAACATCTGTTGCTCTGGATCCACAACTTTCGCACGATGCGCCCGATGCATCTCGGCAAGCCTGAACCCGTGCCTTCACGATGGGCGCCACTGTAGCCACAATCCAATCATCGTATGCACTTCCGCCTCCGCTCAATTGGCTTTGACGAACAAGGTCCTGCGGAATGTCGTGCATAAAGCGTAATGTTTTCTCGCCGCCATTGCAGTAGAATTCGAAACGTATGGGCATAACCGACATGGCTCGGCAGATAAGGTCAATGGCCCATTAGATAGAACATGCGTGTTGGCCCTGGACGCCCATCTGGCACCTCCCCCACGCTTTATCAATCTTCGTTCTCGTGCCGTGACTGTATTTGCTTTTCCTCCAACACGTAGCATCACCCCATTTGCCCAACGGGCGACAGAGAATCCGGGATTCCCCAGCCTGACCTGCACACAATGCCCCACACTGCATGCAGGGTCCTCCAAGCCCACTACTTACCGTTTCACTGCCTAAATATCCTCCTCCAACCCTCCAACATTTATCTCGAGCTTGCAAATGCCTTCTTCGTTCCTCAAGGCTTTGTGCGCAACCCGCGACCGGGTTGCCTTCCCCTGTCTACGTGACCGCCTTTTCCCCCCCTGCGGGAACCCTTCCGTTTGGTTTGCCTCTCGCTTCGCCCTTTTCGGCATCCCTCTTCGCCTTTTTTGGCCTCTGTCTCAAGTCGTTCCGTTCCTGGTTCCTTCTCGTTCATCGGGCCTTCCCTTAGCCGTAGGACGTTTTTTTGCTTTTGGACACCTGCCGCTCCCCCGCTCTCCTGTCCTTCCCCGCGCGTACGTACGCAGAAAAATAGAGGAAGCACCCCTCCTGGTGATGTGATGTGATTGGTCAGTTACGTTGCCCGTCCAGCGCCGGCCCTGGCCCTAACTGCTTCTCGTTTCTCTCCAGCTTCATTACCACTCCACCACTCATCGCCAAGCCACTCGATCGCCTCCCCCATCGTCCTGTCACTCAGCTCCTCCAGCCTTGCCTGGGCGGACCGCATCTCTTCCGGCACCCGGTTGCCGACGAGGTCCCTTTCCCGCACCTTGGACACTAGCATGATGCCGTCTAGCGTTCGGCAGCGCGACAGCTGCACGTACAAGCTGTACGGGTCGCACTGCGCAGGCACCACTCTGCCGCCGATGGTGGTCGTCCGCGTGCCTCGCAGCTCCAGCGCCACCCGATCGAGCGACCTGCCCTGCACCTTGTAGTCGGTGCACGCGAACGCCGCCGTGCACGGTAGCCCTTTCCGGCTGACGTCGTGTTGTTGCCACGGCCGCTTTCGCTGGCGCTGGATCTTCACGCTCATCGGAGTCAGCAGCACCGTTCCGGGTGGCATCCCGACGAAGTGGAGATCCCTCGTCGTCTCGGACGCCAAGACCAGTCCCGCCGGCGGCCCGAAGTGGATCGCCGTGTCGGCCGAAACCCGGTATCCCGGGAACGCCTTATCGACAATGACCTCCGCCGCCGTGTATCCACCGCCGTTCGTAACTTTGAGGCCCTGGTACGTATTTCGATTCACGACAACCGGCATCCCTGGCACGAACATGAAGACCGCCGGCACGGGGATGGCGCTATCGTCTCCCTGGTTAAGGACCATGATGGCCTCCTCCTCCGTCGGGACGCCGTTCTTCCACTTGTGCTCCGAGATGAAGACGCGCATCATCGACCGCTGCTGCATCTGGAAGGCCAAGCTTGCCTCCATGTTGAGGTTCCAGCGGTTCCTGTTGAGCGGCGTCACCACGGTGATGCCCGTTTCCCACGGGATCCGTCTACCCTGCTGATAGCATCTTGAGTTGAGCAGCTCCAAGTCGGACTGGTCCTGATCGCCACGCCGGATCCGCGTCAGCAGCCTCTGCAGCTCCGGGTCTCCCGCGGCGCGCATCTGCTCGTCCAGCATGACGACCGACGTGAACGTATTCCACAGCGCGTGTGCCTTGTCGTGCTGGTGTCGTTGCTCGGCCTTGAACGAGTTGTCTACGTCCCACGAAATGGCCGCGCTGGGCAGCAGGATCGATCGCTCCTGTACAGGTCGGAATTGGTGGAAGTCACCGCAGAAGACGACGACCGGTATGCCGCCGAAGTCTTGCTGCGAGCCGCGGAGCCGGCAAAGCTGCTCGTTGACCGCATACAGCGTCCGCGCACCGAGCATGCTCACTTCGTCGATGACGAGCACATCCTTTTCCTGCCAGTCCATCCGTGACTGGCCATGGACGAACCGCTCCGCCTGTTTCGGCAGCTGCACCCCATCGACGTCCTTGACGGCGCTGGCGCCTCCCGTCGCGTCATTTGAGAATCCGCACGCAGAGTGTATGGTGATGCCGCTGATCCTCGCCGCGGCGGCTCCGGACGTTGCTGTGATGAGTATGCGGTTCGACATGCCTCTCGCGGCGAACAGGCCCACGAGCGCTTCGATGACGCGCGACTTTCCCGTCCCGCCTTCGCCCCCGATGAACTGGCACAGCTGCCCGCCGTCAGCCCTGTCGCTCCCCCCCACGCGATCTAGTTGCCGGCAGATGACCAGGAGGGCTATCGACTGCCTTTTGTTCAACGTCGATTGCTTGGCCCACTCTCTCCCCGCAGCGAGAAATGAACGCGACAAGCCGATCTGTACCTCCATTCCCGCGCCCCGGGCCTCATGCCGCTCCGGCGCCTCGGTCGCCGCTACCTCGATGCTGTCCTCTCCGAAACCACTCATCACGGCGCGCAGAGCAGCACTGTGGTCCGCGCCCGCGACAGAGAGTCGGCCTTGTATGCCTTGAATCATCCTCTCCCTCTCCTTCGATGCGCTCATCTGCTGCGATTTGATGCCTCTGACTTGGTCCTGCGCCGGCAAAGGCGCCCCCGTGAACGCCTCGCCCGGCAAGTTTATTCTTCGAACACTTGTCGCCCGCATTGCAGCTGCTTCAAGCTCTGTCGACGACCCGAGAGCCGAGTGCTGGAATCGTCCAAGCTGCTGCAACATCCTCCTCAGCTCTGTCGAACCGGCGGTCACCTGGCTTGGGCCCAGGGCGGTTCGTATGACGTCCATGAGTCGCGTCGCGTCTCCAACTTTGCCGGCCTCGTACGCTTCCCCGGTTGTCTCGGCCCCGTCGCCTTCGTCAAAGTGCGCCGCCGTTGCATAATCGTCTGCGCATGATGCTGCCCATTGTTTGGCGTCGCGTTTAGCGTCCTCGGCAGATCGCCGAAGCAGCTGCACGTTTGCAACGAGGCGCGATATACGCGGGGAGAGGGCGCTCTGCGCCCGCGTCCAGATGTCGTTGATGTCGCCGCTTTCTTCATGAAGGAAAGACTCCCACGGCACGAACAGCGCGAGATGCTGCACAGCCGCCCTTTACGTGAGAACAACAATAAGCCCTGGCCGACCAGAAAAACTCGCCGGGCTACGTACCTTCGGTGGCATGCCTCGCCCTCCTCCGAGTTGTTGAATTCCTTGCTCAGGTAGCCGTCCAGACAGACAGTCGCCTGCTTGCCAGGCCGCCTCAGCACCTGAACCCAGTCTTTACCCGTCGGCCACGACTCCTCGAGGGGTATCTCTCCCCACGCTGCCGCAGGCTCCCAGCCGCTGACACTCCGCCGTTTCAGCCGCACGATCGAGACATAATCGTACAAGCAAAGGCCTGCCAAGACTTTGCCACGATGCTGGTAGGCTTCCACATGGCTGAGCCTGTGACCAGCTTCCTCGACGACGATGGACTCGTCCACCACCGCGTCCTCGCTGACCGTGGAGCCGCTCGCCCGTCGCAGATGCCGCCACCGCCGGAATATGTGCCAGTAGAGCGGCGACGTATTCAAGTATGCCCAGGCGCTACTGTTCGAGAACTCTGTTGGATAGCCCAGGAGATGAGCAACGACCTCGACCTGCGACAAGGACCGCTCTGTGAAAACCCGGTTTGCAACCTTCATCAGGAACTGTCGTGTTCTATTCTCGTTGGCGCTGACCATCATTTCATTCCCTCCGCCAGCTCCCTCCTTTTCATTGGTTACGCCATCGCCGCGCATCGACGGCAGGAGCTCTGCCGCCGTCACCGCTCTCTTCCATATCGGGTCTTCGGCCTTGGTCGCGTAGTTCGTCACATAGTAGATGAGGGCCATGGTCTTCTGCTGCGTTGCTATGAACGAGATGTCGTGGTTGTGCCGCAGGCCCACGGCCACAGCCTTGTTCCACCGGTTCACCAAAGGGTGAGTCCGTCGAATCTTGAGGATACCGTCGTCTGTGAGAGACGTCCTCTCCACCAATTTCCACGGCGCCTTGAATCGGCACAGGCTTCCCTGCTGCCGCGGTTTACCAAAAGAGTACTTGACGCACGTCGCGCTATGGGTGTGGATTTGCGTTGCGCCAGCACAGAAATTTGCTTCCTCGTCGAACGCCGAGGAGAACTGCTCCATGTTCTCCAATTTGCGAGAAATATCCCCGACGACCGACCTCTCTGCTTGCATGGCGCAAAAGGCTTCCGTGTCAAACTCCTGCAAGCCCTGTTAGCTGCATTCAGTTCGGAAGCGCGCCGTCACCATCCATCGCGCACGAGCTGATTCGTCCTGTATAACATTACCTCGGAGAAGACGCTATCAACATAGCGGGCGATACGCTCCTTGTACTCGTCACCGCCCTCGCCGCTGACGTCGTCGAAGGCTGATGCCAGGCGCGCATTGCCTTGCAGCCAGAGCAAGCCATGGACGTGCAGCGCCCCTCGCTCGTTTGTCTCGACAGCACCAAAGTAGTGGCTGATGCGCCCAAACACCGATTCACCTCCCACATTGACATACTTCTCGAAAAATAATGCCATTTCGCGGTGGAAAAAAATCGCTGAGCTTGCCGGGTCCGATACGGCCAGCCTCGTACGCTTGTATGCATTCTCAAGACTTTCCAACAACGCCTCTGCCGCACGCGGATCGTGTATCCGGTACGCTGCCAACCGCAGCTTCACCGGGTTCGTGAGGTCGTTTGGATTCAGCGTGTACCATATCGCAGGCACGCCTCCTACGACGATGTTGGACTGGATCTTCCGACGCATGGTCAAACGCCCTTCCCTCGACATAGGCTGCCGATGCCCGTACAGCGACAGACTCCTCAGCAGCTCCTTGACACCGTCATCATTTGTCTTACCCGTCTTCTCCAGCTCCACGCTTGCTGCCGCCAGTCTTTCCGCCGTCATTGACTGCACTATTCGCTCGACGTTGCGGAAATTGTTTCTTGTCACGCTCAGCATGCTCGCCCGGCGATTTCTCGACCTCACCCCCATATTGAAGACGAGGAACGCAAAGATGTGGTGCGTTGCGAATCGCCCACCATGCCGCCGGAGTACGATATCGGCCCATGCCCGGAGATGGAGATTCCTCGATGCCACGAGAGCACCAACCCCAGTCTCGCCTTCCGATGCCCTGAACGCCATCGCGGAGTACGCAGGTGCTGCGCCGTCGGCCACATCCTCTTCCGCCAATTTTGGGCCTCCCAACCCAAACGGCAGCAGAGTAGGGAACGTTTTGGCAAAGAAGGCCGCTTCCGACGAATCAGCAAAGTCGTCTCCCCGAGAAACGCTTATGAACGCCTCGCCACCATCCCCTGTTGCCGACGGTCCTCCATCCGACGTTTGTATCCGGGCAGACGGACCCGCACGGCCGACGCCCGCTGCGCCGCTAACGGCATGACACGCAAAGCGCAACTTCTCGGCGTCGGCCACGTCCGGCGCCCCATCCAGTGGGAACATGCCGGACGACGTCACCTCGTCAATCACCTCGGTGACACCTCCGCCGCGCCCACTGCCTGCGGCCTCATCACTCTTGTCTGCTCGATTTTCGTTGACATCCCCTTCTCCAGGGTCCTGCTCGCCGGTGAGGGATGCCAAGATCTCCTCGATCGCCACCGGGCCTCCTTCGTCCAGGCCCCGTTCCGCAGGTGGCACGACATGCGCCGTTCGCGTCTTTTCCCACGCAGACGGTTCATGCCGCTCCATGCGTCCGTATACGGCTGCCGGGACACCGTCCACTGATGGCCCCCAACTGTCCATCTCGGCCGTGTCAATCCTGATGTTGGCATAGTGAGGGTTGTGCCGCTTCAACCAGACGAGCGCTCTCTCGACTACGCGCCGCCTGACCGACAGCAACCCCGATAGATCACTGTGTGACGGCTTTTCCGGGCCCTGCCATGAGACACAGATCTCGTCCATGACTCTCAGGAGCGGATGCGGCAACACATCAGTCACAAGCTCTTGTACGTTGTTTGGGAATACCGTGACATGGCCCTTGATGTGCTTCGGGTACTTGACATCCTGCCTCTGCCCAGTCGAGACAGAGTGCCGCGTAAAGAGGCCATAGCAAGAATTCGGCGCGATCAGCTTCTCCTCGACTGGGGACAACCCTTTAAGCTCCTCCGGAAACATATGCTCGCAGCCGAGCCGGCTGTGAAGCTGGCTTGCCGGAGACAGACTTCCACGGCTCAGGTACCGCTCGCACTCCCCGCAAATAGCCACGGGAGAGCCGCTGGGGAAACAAGACGGGCAGGTGAAAGGGGAACGGCCACGCGCAAGTGGCCGTCTCAGCTCCCACTCCTCCCAGGCAATGTTCCCAAGCTCCTGCTCCGTGCGTTTGCGATAACACACACAGCAGGTGTGGATCGGTAGCGTCCTCTTGTCGTGGAAGGCTCGGTAGAAATCTCGGGCCGTTGAGACCTTTTTTTCGTGTGGGATCGGCACGCACCATGTCTGCTCCCTGGACAATCGCTCGGTCAACTCGTGCTGGTCTTCGAGATGGCAGACGACACTGGCTAAGGCATCCGCTTGCTCATTTAACGTCCACCCCTTTGTTTCGTCCATTCGCATGCGTTTCCCCAAAGGGCCTTCGTCCTCAGCTAGGCATGTTCGCTTTCTTTGCGCTTGGCTCCCATCGACCCCCTCTGCCGTTGCGTGAAGAGGCCGCAAAGGCGCAGAACCCACGTTTAGCGGCGTCCGGCTCTGTCCTACCTTCTTCCCCCGGCCGGGCCGTGCAAGAGACGCTCCCAACCCCCGCGATCTAGGCCTCTTTGCTGCATGGCCGTTCGGGGCCGCTACCCTCCATACTTCCACGTTGCCTCGAGGCCCACAGTACTGGCTAGAACCTGCAGGTATTTCCTCAATCGGACCCGATGCCGGCCCGGACGGTCGAAATGCAGTTCGAGCATGCGGATCCTGACCCGCCTCTCGAGGCCCCATTTCAAGGCTCACCCGTGGCCCCGGCCGGTCAAGGCGGTATGTCACGCGCTTTGCCCCGTCAAACGCGAAATAAGTCGGTTTCGACACCTTGAATGGCAGCCGCGCCTGTACCAACCGGCCCCCTGATCCGGCGCCAGTAGGTAATTGTGTTGATGACTGCGCTTCGACGTAAGCTTCCGGCGCAACTCTTGTTTCATGCTGAAAAGACGCGTTCCACTGTGCCACGCCGTACGCCTCCTTCAGAGCTGCAGTTTCGTCCTGGAACGTTACGTATCGCGTCGAGGAGGCCTTCGCTTCGAGGCGTACAAACGATCTACCACTGTTGGCAGGTACACCGCCTTGTAATGCTGGTTGCGACGATGGCGACCCGTTTCCTGGGCTGATACGGCCGGCCTGAGGTCCAGACTCTTGTTCCGCTTCGTCCGGACGCCGTTCTCTCTCGCCGAAGGCCACATCCATGGCTCTTACTTCGTCACGCAATGACATCAGTTGGACCTGCCTGCAGGCTTCTACAGACCGATAACAACCCCTACTTCCAAACAACTCATCTAGCCCATCCACTTTATACCAATCTTCCCTCCCACCTCCTCAACCACGGGCCCTGCCCTCCTTCTGCCACAGAATGAGCTCCGCCACGAAGAAACAAAAATCTTTCGCTTGGTAAGGATCGTCGTCAAATTCACCTAAAACCAGACCAATGCGTCTCTTTTGCCCTCTCTGTCCGCCACTCCATTGCGCGATACCCACCTCGGCAGCGAACTTGAACCAAATCATGCAGCGTTTCTTTTGCCAACCACCGTTACTGTCCGACTCTGCAAGGAGCTAGAGAGACTCAAGTTTCAAACTCCTCAAACCCAACCAATATTCCCTGCCCGTGCACCTCCTTTATGACACAACACGCAAGAATCGTCCACCGCTACTTCTTCCATCGTGCCTTCCCGACACTTTGACGTCCATATATCTCCAAACTTCCTACTTGCTTCACCAGCAATTTATGGCCCCCAGCACCGAAGGCCGCTATGCCCAGATCACGACTCCACGAGCCTGGATCACCATTCGCTACTCTCCGTTTCAAGCAATGTCCGCCTCTCAACAGCGACAGGCCCTCCCCGGCCTCGACCGAAAACCTCTAGACAGTCAGAAATATGTTGGAGGAGACATGTCCATGATGGCCTTCCTCCAACCTTGTGCTGCTCCGGTCAGGTTCGCCAACCCCGATGAACATCATGTGAAGGGCCTCAATGCCGAGACCCTCGCCAAAATCCAGTTGCCCAGTCCCCAGTGGCTTTTGACCCCAGACTACGCCCCGATCGCAGACGGCTCCGGGACGACTCCACCGTCTGTCTTTTTCAGTTTGAACATCTCATTGTACAACCAACAGATTGATGCTTCCGAGTGGGCTGACCAGTGGTTTTTCATGACCGGCCGTGTCCATCCTTTTGCCCTCGCGTGGGAGCTTGAGAGGCGTGATGGTCTCGAGTCGGACGAAGACAAGGTCGACGAGTACACCATACCTGTCTTCGTTGTGCGCGATCACAGTTTCCAGCCGTAAGTTCCCGTGCCACGCCAGCTGCGGCCATGGCTCCTTGACCACTTCACTCCAGAGTATCCCCTCGCCTTCTCTGCTCATCAACCTCAACCCCCTCCATGATGCCGATTGTCTCCTTCACCGGCCCCGTCATCGGCGCCGGCCTGGACCGCCTTCACGAGAACATCGCCTCCGCTTTCGACGAAGCGCAACTCAAATGCTGTGGGTTCGTGCAGCTATCAACGTTTTTATGCCCCGGGACACCCGACAAAACGCCGTTCAGAGGATTCCATCCCTTCCAAGTCTTTGTCATGTTTCCTGTTCATGCCAATCCCTGGACCTCACTCTGCAAGAAGATGGTAGAGAGACGTGACTCCCAGTTCCAGCCAGGCGCGCCATTCACGTGCACAGGAAAGGTGGCCGGGCTGCTAGCCCACGGCTTGATGCGGCAGCCTCCGGCCTTCGAGCAGGACTACGTTTTTATAGTTGTCCCCGATACTTGGACCTTCCTCGACAAGACCGCTTTCAATCATCCGCTCGCAAGCAAAGCTTCTCCCACGACGCCAAAGAGACCTGTCGGGACTGTCTCCGAATATGACGATGCCATGGCTCGCTTCACCTCCACAAGGAAACGGAACCCGCCTCCGAGCGGCACCGCGCCTGCGACACCCGTGTCCCTGGCCCCAACCTCCGCAAGTGGCTCCAACAAGAGACGGTCTCCTAGCCCTACTCAAACACCGTCAAAGCGGCCGCGGCTTTCCCCTATTTCATCAACCATTGTCGCTGCCTGCGACACCGACGACTCCGTCTCACAAGACAGCTATGATGGCGTCGACGGCCCAAGTGTCGGCCCGCCCGCAACTCAGAATGTACCTGACTCTGCATCATCCAAGACGTCAACGTCCGACCCGTCCCGACCTCAACGTGTTCGCCAGCCTCCAAAGAAATTTCAAGGACCCGCTCGAATCACCGAAGGGCAAGACCATGGAAACAAACCGCTATCTCAGAAGAAATGAACCAAATATACTGGAAGGTCACTATCTCGCGACTTCCTTCCGTTGTGTCGGGTAACGCTCATGACGTGTACCGCTTGCAGGCTCTCTTATGAACCTTCCAGTCCCCTTTTTGGTGATCTCTGCTACAGTATCCGACTGTCCAACATCCTCCGCATTTCTTCACTCCAGCTGTCTCTCCGCAAACCTTGCACATGACAACCTCTCTGCACTGCGCCGAAGGTTCTTTGTTTGGAGTACGCCTCATCTCCGCCATGATGTCCCCAAGCTCCTGTCGTAGCTCCATCTCGCACCCGCCGCCCCCCTCACATACGGCGCAAACATAGACCCCAATGAACGGGTCGCCCGCCTTGTTAAGCCACGACATGACATGCTGTAGGATGTTTGTTGCCACAGATCCACAGTTCTCGCAGAATGTGCCTGACGCGTCTTGACAGGCTTGCGCTCGCGCCTTCAAGACGGGCGTCACCGCCGCCAAAAAGCAATTATCATATGCACTGCCTTCTCCAACGAACTGACTCTGTCGAACGAGCTCATGAGGGATGTCATGCGCGAAATTTAACGTTTCTTCCCCTCCATTGCAATAAAATTCGAATCGCACAGGTAGTGTCGCCATGGCCTATCCGAATTTAGGACCGAAGAGAATAAACAACATAATAGAGGAAGACTCCAATTTGATTGCCTTTCTGGCACTTTTAAAATTCTTATACCCCTTGTTCCTGCCCGTTCATTGCTTTTTTTTTTCCAACACGTAGCACCGGATCATTCGCTCACTTCTCAGTAGTGACTCAGGGGTATCCCAGCCAATCTAACAGGCGCCTTCACTCGCTCGCGTTTCCTGCAGATTCCTAATCCCCACATTTCTACACGGATCTTCATCCGATCTTCAATTTCACGACCAGAGCTGATAAACTGCCCAACTTCGTTCCTCAAGGCCTTTTGCGCAACCCGCGACCGGGTTGCCTTCCCCTGTACACAAAGGAAAGCTATGCCAATTTAGGCAGTGACGGCTGCCTGCTAGGCAGCCGTTTCTAGAGTGGGTTGGCCCGCTGTACGATAGTATACGGCCTGTGGCTGTCCTCTGTGCGACACGAGCACCAACGAAAGCGAGCGGAGCGGGCCAACAGGAGAGGCGGAAAGCGAGGGGGGAAAGGTGGCTACAGGTGGCCGCGGGTGGGGCATAAAACCTCTCGGAACTACGTTCCTCAAGGCACGGCTGCGACTGTCGACTGATTGGATTTTTAGTTAGAGGACTTTGTAAGTAGAAATTTGGTTGCCCGAGACGTCTTGATACCGTTGCTGCCGTACTGGACGTCGTCACACTCTAAAAAAAAAAAGTTCCATCGCCGGGCTCTGCCTGGTGTAGGGGAGCTGGATCAACGGAAGTCTAGGTCTGCGCCAGGAGACTCGACTTGATGCTGCGGCCATCATCACCAGCGACGACTGAAAGTCCTTGCACCCCACTAATGGGGTCGGCCATCGAGTTCGCGTCATACGCATCAGATACACTGTTCGTACTCGATGTATTGGCTGCGGTTATGCCCTCTGATGGAGAGACGGTTGTGGTATTCCCTTGCCAAACACTCCCAAGATGCCACACAGTACCACTCGATGCACCGCAGACCGCATAGGTCCAATGAATGCAGCAGTTGATTACAGGTCATTTGCATCAGAAGCAATGCTCGTGCTCGATGGGTCGAATGCGGCCGTGACCTTTCATGAAAACCCTTTGGATATCCCTTGGCCTAACAGCCTAAAAATTCCCCATAGCGAGTTGTCCTACGCAGGAAACACTGCGTCATAATCTACGAAGGAACTACTAAACACACCGATTCCACCACCGCCAGAGCCAGCTTAATCGTGCGCCTCACATGACAAGCCTAGGCGGCCGCGCATCAAACACAAAGTACGACTAACGGCTGACAATACATCTTATGCGTCGCCAAGAGTTCGAATTAAGCTGAGGACTGGGCAAGGAAAGAGAGGCATGGTATGGGAATAAGAGGCAGGACACAACAATGACGAAGGCCAATATCGTAAGAGGAGAAGGATTTTGATAAGGACCAGATAGTCGATTGCTACTAGGGGGTGGTCGATATCTCTGTTACACCTCCGTATGCGTATCAGTATGATGCACCTTGTAAGTTGTATCCAGTGTTCAGACGCCCTCAACAAACGACTGCTAGCCGCCACCAAAATCGACAATGTCGCTGCCACTGACACCTCTAGCCAACCTATTTCGATTACAGTCGACGGGAATGCGCAGAGGCAACCAGACCACCGAGGATGGCTCATTTGGTCTTGATGGAGGGCTGCAGCTCTGTGCTAAAGATTGTGTCCCAGAACTTGCTGGTGACGCCAAAGCCGAGGTCGTAATCGAGGAAGTGATGCTGGAGATGGTACTTCTTCAGCCGCCCGAACCACAGCGAGGGATTCTCGTGATGCAGGAAGTAATGGGTCAAGTCGTAGCAGATGTAGCCAAAGACGCTGCCGCAGTACACGGCAGTGCCCACGTACCAGTTATACGCGAAGACGAACTGGTATAGCTTCCAGAAGGGAGTAGCCAACACAACGAAAAGCACAGGCGGCATGACTAGACGGTACTTGTCCATGGGCAAATAGTGGTGGATGCCGTGGAGCAAGAAGTGCGCGGTGATGCCGACCCTGTTGTCGGGCAGATAGCTGCAGGGTTTATTAGCCAACCCTTCAGGCCCAACACGTTGATTACGGCAAACTCACTCATCGATATGGAAGAGGAATCTGTGCATGCAGTATTCGATTAATGTCCACAGGAGCACACCAAACACCCAGTAGGCGGCAGTGATGAGGGGACTCTCGTGGCCTTGGTTTGCCAGATAGACTCCGTAGCAGACGCACGGCAGCCAAATGGTCGGCACCATCCACCATGGAGTCTTGGTGAGCGGCTCGAGGAAGTTTCCAAACAACGGGGCCGAGTCACCACCCTTGTAATGTCGTGGGCGATGGACCTGGTCCATGTAAAACTCTTTGCTGAAGCGGCCGTTCCAGACCTGGAGGAAGAGTGGCCGGTTGAGATCCAGGAACTTGTATTTCCTGTAGTCCTGGGAGATATCCGTCTCCCTGCTCAAATCCTCTTCGCAGGACATACCAGTTCGAGGGTGGACATAGAATGTGGACGGTTCGGTGGCCACAGAGCCGTTCAACGCGCCGTTGGCCTCGGCCTTAGGATGCGCGAAGCTGTTGGCGCCCACAGCCTTTTCTGGGACCATAAGACCGGCTAGCAATTCATCCAAAACATCGTGCGCGGCCTCCGAATGCGGATGTGAAGTCGGGCCCTTCAAGATGTCCCCGACATCCTTGCCGGCATACTGCAGCAGCAAGTCGCCACCGCCAGGATGATCGTCGACAAAATCCGTCACATCGTACACCTTAGTGCCGATGGCAACGAAGCACGATGCGGCGGACGCGTGCGATTCCACCTCGGCGCGAGTAAACGTCGGCAGCGTTCGGGATGGCATTGTGATGTCGGAACGTTCGGAACGTCAGCGATAGGAGAAACGAGACGGCGCGTGGAAGAAAGGAGGTTCCAGGGCGGCACTCATACCCAGAACAAAAGCGAAATGGTCACAGCAGCGATGGCGACCCTTTTAAAGCGCCAGAAGATAGTCGCTTTACCGTAGGTCAGTCTCGAGTCGAAGGATGGCGATGCAACATCGATCAGGAGTCGACGAGGAAGTAGGCTCACTTTCAACTGGCCCCACAGAGGGACTTCCATCATGTCCAATCAGGGCGAATATATCATCTCAATTCTGAAGGTTAGGCTCCTCGCAGAAGGAGAACATCGCTCTGATCCTCCGCCAGACGCCTTCGGTCGTCCGCTGTTTATCCACTTGTGCTGTCACGACGCTCGTGCCCTCAGCTGACGCATGAGTAAGCTAGCAAAGACGTGCTAATTCAAACCGACCGTCTCTCCAGTCGTCGGGTAGTTATGCATCCTTGAAATGCAACAGGACATATGGGAAGGCGTATGTATTTGTTGTACGTTCGCTCGGACGGCAGCCGTAGATGGGGTGTCTGTTCAGGAACTTGTGCCATGGATAGATATAAGATAGTTGAGTAAACTGTATATGTGAAGTGGCTAATCGACGACAATAGTAGCGCTACCGGTTTACAGAGCCGTTCGCATTAATGAGAGTTTGAGCTGATTGATCCTACGGGCGAGATCCGAATTACTGATCAAACCCATTTGCCTCGCTTCGCTATGTGGCGTGAGCTGTGGGGTAACAAGCTCCACGTATATGCCACCCAGGCTGCCGCGGAGGCTCATAACAGGCCAGCAATATCATGGCTAGCCGCTGTAATTCCCCACTCAGCCTGACCTCAACAAATGCGTAAAGGATTGCATGCAATAACTGTGACATTTGGAAACGCGGACGGCCAAGATTAGAGGCTGGACGACTGATATCCTGGTATGGGATGAAATGCTACAGTATACGTCCGAACTGCCTCACTAACACCGACACCTTCACAGGCAATAGCGGGAGCGAATGCGGCAGACATCAAAGAGGCAGAAAATTAAAAACGAGAGACGAGTAATGGATCTGTAAGAGAGAAACGCGCGACTGCGGAGGATATTGCGCAACGTACATAACTCATTTCCGGTTTTGCCGAGAAGGCGAAGACAGTAAGGGAACTCTATTAAGTATATGCCACGAATGGCATTCCTTCTCTGAATAGTAGCCGCTAGCACTATATTGCAACCGAACCCGGGCTATACCTAACATATATCGGAGTAGCTAGTCATTAATCTTAGCACCCGGAACGCGGAAGTCTCGCCCTTGATATAAGCGGTCGACAGAATGGCTCGTATGGATGGGTGGATTCAAGATAACCGGCGAGTAGCCTTAGCCAGCAGGTTGAAGCGTTCAACTACCTATCGAAGAATTGCGATCTTGCTGACACGCTCCAATAAGTCCGCGATAACAGTCGTATTTTGCGTGTTCACTGCAAGAATCCCCATCACCGCCGACGGTCTCTCCGATGTGAGATAAGGGTTTCCTGTCCTAACATTGCGCCTCGCAGCCTCTTCCTTAGTCGTTTCCACTCATACCGTTCCCACGTTGTTAGTTCTCGTTCTGAATTGCGAGCTAATCTGGCCGCGGACGACGCCCACATTGTGGACAAGGGCGCCTCGCGAGGCCTGGTTCCGCGTGAATATTCCTATGTCGTTGACGAAACGTTTGAAGGCTACCAAGTACAACTCAGGTGGTTTATTGGGTTCCATTCTTTCGACAAGTACGCCCCGCGTCGGCTGTTGATCTCTTTGGCGTGTACCTCGGCTCGTGGAGCCTACCCATTCTATCTGCAGTGGCATCCAAGTCGACTGTGTTGACTGTCACCGGGTCAGGAAGGATGGCCATCCTGGAACGGCAAGCACGACAACGGACGTGATTGAGCAACGAAATGGCCGACGGGCTTTTGCGCCTCGCTACACTACCTTAGCACATGATCATTCGTCTCTTGACACAGTGTCCTATACCGCGGGGCCCTACATCTTGCGCAGCTTCCCCTAAACCGTCATCCCTCTTCGCCACCCCATCACCCCACAGCATCTAAGACCAATATACTGGCGCCGACGAATACGGCGGAGACGTGTGTACGGCGAGGTCTCAATGCTGAAGTTCTGAAGAGTTTCGCAACGGCGAGAGCAGCAATCGCCACCGCCATGGCATCCAAGAACCCCATCATCATCGTGGGCGTCGGTCTCGCCGGGCTCGTGGCCGCTTTCGAGCTACAGGAGAAGAGTGTCCCCGTCGTCTTCGTGGAACAGGAGAACGAGAACAACCTGGGCGGACAGGCCTTTTGGTCGCTCGGTGGCATCTTCTGCGTCGACTCAGCCGAGCAGCGACGCATGGGCATCAAGGACTCGCGCGAGCAGGCCTGGCGCGACTGGCAGGGCTCGGCAGCCTTCGACCGCGACGACGAGGACGTCTGGCCGCGCCGCTGGGCACGCGCATTCGTCGACTTCGCGACGGATGAGATGGAGGAGTACGTCAAGGCGCGCGGCATGGGCTTCATGGCCAACGTGGGCTGGGCCGAGCGCGGCGACGGCACGGCTAGCGGCCACGGCAACTCGGTACCGCGGTTCCACTTGACCTGGGGCAGCGGCCCGGAGGTGGTCCGGGCCTTCGCCGAGCCCGTCCGGAAGGCGGCGGACATGGGCCTCGTGCAGTTCCGGTGGCGGCATGTCGTGGACGAGGTCGTCGTGGACGAGACATCGGGCCGCGCCGTCGGTGTCAGGGGCCGCGTCCTCGAGCCGGACGACGGGGCGCGAGGCGTCAAGTCATCGCGCGTCGAGGTCGACCGCTTCGAGCTGCACGGCGCCGCCGTGCTTATCTCGTCGGGCGGCATCGGCGGCAACCTGGACGCCATCAAGGCCGCGTGGCCCGTCGACCAGCTCGGCCCCAAGGTGCCCGAGCACTTCGTCATTGGCGTCCCCGCGCATGTTGATGGTCGCATGATCGGCATCGCGGAGACTGCGGGTGCCCACGTCATCAACCGCGATCGCATGTGGCACTACAACGAGGGCCTCGAGAATTGGAACCCCATCTGGCCCGGCCACGGCATTCGCGTCTTGCCCGCGCCCTCGTCGCTGTGGCTCGACGCCACGGGCAAGCGGCTACCGCCGTTTCTCTTCCCGGGCAGCGACACACGCGGCACGCTCAAGTATATCTGCAGCACCGGGTACGACTACACGTGGCTCGTCCTCAATCAGGCCATCATCGCGTGCGAGTTCGCCTTGGCAGGCTCCGAGCAGAACCCCGACATCACGGGCAAAAGCATCTGGCTGCTGCTGACGCGCGTCTTCGGCTCTAAGGGCACCGTCCCCGTCCAGAGCTTCCAGAAATACGGCAAGGACTTTGTCGTGCGCGACACGCTCGACGAGCTGGTCGAGGGCATGAATAAGCTCGCCGCCGAACGCAACGGCCCGACCCTCGAGCTGGTCCAGATCCGCGACGTGGTCGAGGCCCGCGACGCCCAGATGAACAACGCCTACTCCAAGGACGCCCAGGCCATGCTCATCAAGAACGCCCGGTCCTACTGGCCCGATAAGCTCAGCCGCGTTGTCAAGCCCCATCGCCTCCTCGATAAGGGTAATGGGCCGCTTATTGCCGTGCGCATGAACCTACTGACGCGCAAGACGCTGGGCGGCATCGAGACGAACCTTAGCAGCAACGTCATGCGCGCCGACGGCACCCCCTTCCCCGGTCTATATGCCGCGGGCGAGGCGGCCGGCTTTGGCGGCGGAGGCGTCCACGGATACAACTCGTTGGAGGGGACGTTTGTGGGCGGCTGCATCTTTTCGGGGCGGGCAGCGGGGAGAGGCATTGCCGAAGAAGTATCCAAGGCCTAGAGTGGGCATTGACTTTGAGTGGTCCTGGTTGGCGATTCTATCCTATCCCGTGCATGTATATAGATATTGTCCCTAACGCTTCGGTACACTCGATGGTCAATATGATACTGCTTTTCCATTATATTGACACTGCTTCACGATTATGTTGCGCTTCGCAATGTGTCCTTGTCTGGGTTTTGGAGTGGTCCCACCAGGCTGGCGATCCATTCAATTCCATCCACTTGAAGCATGTATTGAGTTGAATTGACGCTTACTCATCATTCTGCTCGTTGAATTGAACCACGTTGACCGCAGATTGAATGGATTGACGTGGAATTGAAAAGGTTGAAACCCGAACCCACTCCCCATAATTTACTTCAATTCGTCGCCCGGCCCCTGTATGATACTATGCGCAGCATCCGCAGATACGTCGATTAACGGATCTATGGTGCTGATCAGGCCATTTCGCACCCACGACCTCAAAGTCTGCGTAACCCCGATGGTACTCGCCTCCAACCGACTGCGTTGTGGCGAAACCATTTGTCCCGCGACACTGAAGAGGCGCTCGCACTCTGCGGACATGGGAGGAATCGACAGCAAATCGAGAGCCATTCTTGACAGGCGTGGGTAATCTTTTCGTTTCCCCCACCAGTATTGAAACGGGTTGGTGACAAAGGGGTCGCTTTTTGTATCCGGACTTGACAGCCACCGGTCGTACTCATCATGATCTCCTGTTAGCGAGGTAGGATAGGACGAATAGTCCCCTGCAAGGGATGACGTCCTTTGCGCGCGATGTCTTTCCAACGCGCTCATGGTCTTCAGCCGCTTGTAGGGGGGCTCCTCTTCAGGCGTTTCAGGAATCGAGAGTGTCTTGTATTCTCTTTCCCACAGACTTCTGACGAGCCTTTTTGCCTCCTGCAGCCAGGCCAGCTGTACTTCGTCGGTCCAGGTGCTCTCGAAATGGCAATTGATAGAGACGCCGAACCACTTTACTAGGGACGCCACGTTACGGACGCCGTGTGGCTCAACCGCCTAATCGGGCAATTGAACATTCCACGTCATGCAGCTTCGTTCCAGCATTCCCAACTTGCCTCTCAGCCATCTAATTAATCGCTATTAAGCTGTGAACGGTTTGACGACCGTACTTATTAGCATTACTCCCCGTACCATGGCAGTTCAAATTCACCATCATCGACACTAAAATACATACCTTAGTCGTTGAAGTGGGGAACCCCTTTGACAGACTATCCATTTCAGCTACCCCAGTGGCAGCGCTATGACCGGTACCGCTCCCGCACCCCACTCTGCAATTGACCCCGAGCCTCATTACGGCGATGGCGACGACAACGCCTTGTACAACCTGTTTGCGACATGGCCAGAAAGCTATTTTAGCAGCCTTCCCAAGCCACATGGTAACCGCGGAGTTGATGAGCCATATTGGGAGTTGCGGCAGTCGCGAATCTTTTTGGACGACTGGTTCCGCGGCCGGGGTGCGCAGCGCTTGATCAATTCCGGAGTTCCAGGCCCTGACAAGCTAGAGAGACGGCGCTTGCGCGAGCAAGCGGGTTCAGATGATGCCGAGCAACGGACGAAGAGCACGGTCCGTTTTCGGTCCGCCTTGCATTTCGCCCAGGAGCAAGCCAAGGTCGATGATTTACTGGCACTCGAACTGGTTCAGCACTGCCCGGCGCTTGCAACGCGGAGGGTCGCTCCAGAGGCCCGAGGCCGGTCCTCATCGGCCTTAGCAACGTCACCGTTGCCACCGCCGCGACCGCCGCGGAGCTGGGTGGAAGAGGAATACGAGGAATGGGACGGCCTGTCCGACACAGGGTCCAGCAGCCAGGGCACCGAGGTGCCTATCCCCAACCCACTAATCCCTGGCCCTGCAACCATATCGGTCGATGCTCTTCAATCGCAGGTCAACGAATTTGCAAAAGAAAATGGATTTGGCGTCGTCAGACACAACGGTTCCGGCAGTCGAGTGCGGAAGACCAGATACGTGTTCCAGTGTGATCGATACGGCGAGCCACGTGCGTCAAAGGGCGCGGGCCTCCGTGAGAGGCGGTCGCGCAAATGTGGTTGTAAGTGGAAGGTCATTGCGGAGGCCATGGAACAGAACGACTACATGTGGACTCTGCGGGCGTTTGCCGACCCTGCGCACAGCCAACACAACCACGACGGCTGCATGAGTATCTCGGCGCATCCAGTCCATCGGAGGCTTACGGAATCTGTCAAGGCGACAATTGAAGCGACAAGCCGACGCGTCGGGATTAGGGCGCGCGATGTCCGTGGCATCGTTCAGGAAAAGCATCTCGGAACGAACTATACGAGAAGAGATATATACAACGCGAGGGCACTCTTGCGTCGCGAAAAGCTTGGCGGATTAGGCTCAATAGCCGCCTTAATCAAGCTGTTCGACGAGAGGAGCATTCCATACATCGCCAAATGGTCGGCGGCAGAGCCTGATCGTCTTGTTGGCCTACTGTGGACCTTCCCATACTGTCTCCGAATGTGGAAGCGTTTTCCGGAAATCATGAGCTTTGACAACACGTACAATACCAATCGCTTCAAGCTACCGCTCTTCCAGGTTACGGGGCAGACGTGCCTGAAATCCGTATACAACGCCGCGTTCGGTTTGATCGATAACGAGAGACGCGAAGAGTTCCAATTCCTCGCGGAATCGATCAGAGAATTGAACGAGAAGCATGGAATCCCGCTACCCGATGTTGTTATCACCGACTACGATCAGGCGATGAAGGCAGCACTGGAAAGCCAGTATCCCGACAGTCAGCAACAGATATGTATTCAACATATCAACGCAAACGTTCTTCTTAATGCCAAACGGAAATGGAAGAGCGGAAATGATGATGCAGAAAGCGATGGAGATTGCAGTCCAAACGCAAGGCTGTCTTCGAAGGATATGGAGGCTGTGCACGCACTGGAGAGACAAGACAGCCCACTGAACCAGAGCAACCTCGCTGCGCCTGTGCCCCACAACTACCGTGGTGTCCTCGATTTGTGGAAGCTCGTCGCTTTTGCGGAGACAAAGGAAGAGCACGAAAAGGCATAGGTGCGCCTATGCGACGAGTTCAACGACCAGCCGGCCATCCTTATGTACCTTCATAAGACATACTTACCCCTACGAGCGCAGTAGGCACAATACTTCATCAAGAAGTACCGCAATTTCGGGATTCGGGTAACCTCTGGCACCGAGGCCAGCAACAACAATGTCAAGAGTTACCTGCTCAATGGGATGAGCCATTTGTACTCGCTGGTGGAGGCCATTGAGGCCATGCTGATTGATCAAGAGCGAGAGTTCATCGATGCCTCTTCGCAGGATGAGGTGCTAACCTCCCTTACATATTCCGGGCCCGGTTCAGAATACCTCGGAGGACTTCGCATGGTAATTTCTGACCCAGGACTCAAGCTTGTTACGAAGGAACATCGGCGCGCTTTGGGATCAATACCAAGTAGGTCGCGTCCATGGCCGGAGCCGATTGGGGATTGCAATGACAATTGTTCTGTCTCGTGGCAGTTGGGAATCCCGTGCTGCCATGAAGTCAGAAGCGGCTATGCCCCTCACGAAATGGGAGGTTCACCCACGGTGGCACCTCAGGGAGCCGACCTCGCACAATCCCTACCGCCGAATCCTGGACCCTAAGATCGCAGCATGCCTCCGAGGCCGGCCAAAGAACACTACACAACCTGTCCCCAAGAGCATGGAAATCCGGCCGTCAAGCCATAGCCGGGCAGCAGTGAGCTGCACTTCGCGGCGGCCCAAAGGAGACGATTGAGGGCACCGCCACCATCGCAGCGGAAGCCAAAGCAAAGGTGCACGCCTGCGTTGCTGGGCGCAACGGTGCGACAGCCCCCGACGAGCCCAGCCAAATATCTCAGCAGAATGGCTTGTGGGAGCCCAGCAAGCACCGATGTGCCACGGCCTCCCTTGATGCTGCGACGGGATACAGCAACGGAGGTTTCGTCGCAGAACCGCCCCACTGAGTGATGGCAAGCACCATATCGTGTATAGCGGAGCTCCCAGTCACCGCCTCTTGACGGACAAGCACCGGTCGCCGGGTCAAAACAGGCAGACGACGTGGTTCGAGCGATCGAGGCATGAAGGAGGTCGAGGTGGAGGGGAGGAACCCGTCAGCCCCTCAGTCCATTTGAAATATCGACGGACGGCGTGCGAGTATTTGAGGCTCTCCGGTATGTAAGGGTTGACTCTCGCGTGGCCTGTTGCCACATTCCCCCTCATTTTGTCGTCAATGAAGTCGATCCGCGATGCATGCTTCACCTCGGAGTGCCGGCTGCAAGGTCAACAAGCGCGACACCTCGTGTTTGTTCGCCGTTCAATTCCTGGCCGAATCCTGGTCGTGACAGCCACCACTGTCCCGCAGTAACCTGCATCATCCAATGACAAGCTCATGACGCGTACAGCACGGCTCGCGGATGCAGCCATCACCGGCTGCGGCGCTATGGCGTGAACTCTCCGAAAGGAGCGTACATCTCTGGCAAGGGACGGTATCCAATGACTTGCGACGCAACCCCCTTGTCGCTAGTTGCGCGTTGGATGGGACACCAGTCATCCTTCAGGTTGCGTAATCCCCCAAGCAGTGTTTGTAGATGTCGAGCAGAGGCCACCGGTGATCGACAAGGCCGTCCGGTCGAACGGCTCGAGGAAGCGAGCGGGCGGATCGTCGAGCCCAGGCCCAATACTTCTTTGTGCCAGTACTCGCTCCACGTGAGGGTCGGAGAGAGAGGTTGTCGTGGCGAGCTTTTCTGTCAGCGCGCCTCGTAGGTTCAGCGAGCCGATGGTGTTGACATGCTCTGACTTTGAGGTTGGAACCGTCGCGACGGCGAGATTGACGGGGCACTTCTGGTCGAGGCAGCCGGGACAACGTGCATGACGAGAACCAATGAAATGCGGCCGTCCCAAGTGCTGACCCAGCCGCCCCACCTCTTGCGCTGCAGAGATGCCTGGCTCACCCAAGTCGCGCGACCACACCCGCATGGCTCACCCGGCTCACCCAAAGTCGCGCGATTGGCCGGAGCGCCGGAGCTACTGGCGCATCTGCCACAGAGTCCCCCGTCCCACATCGACGAGCCCGCTGCATTCCGTTGCTCGTCGCGTCGAGAGACACCGACACGCACATACATAAGGTATACACACGCCCACCACAGCTCCACCATGACGCTCTCGTCGGGCTTCCATATGCCCGGCGCCTTCCACGCCGACGGCATCCACCAGGGTCTCTTCCGTCCGCCCGTCTCGCCCGCCTCGAGCTCCGGATATCTCCCCACCGCCGCAAGGCCCGCCTCCGCCGTTGTCGACACCGCCTCTACGACCAAGCGCAAGCGACACCACCACCAACATCACCATCATTATAATCACAACCCCCACCCCTCTACCCAAAAGGCCAGCGGCTGGCCCGATCACGATGACTCTCCCTCGACGCCCGCGAAGCCCCCGAGCGGCGTCCTGGCCCCCCCGGCCCCCATCTTCACCCATGCCCACCCGGGCGTCTACACGCTCGCCGGCGAGGTCGGCACGCCACATGCCGGGCCCGACGACAGCAGCGTGCTTGGCGAGAGCATGTACTCCGACTCCAACTACCGCAAAGCTCTCGGCTGCAAGCGACTTCGTGACGACGTCGACATGATCGATCCGGGCGGCCCGATGCCGCTCTTCAACCTTCCCACCGCGCCCGCCCAGTCACGTGGATGGAGCAGTGTCGCTTTCAGCACCCTCGGTGGTGTCGTGGGTAAGGTCTGGGAGTTTTGTAAGGCAGGTGCCTTTAGGGGCTTTTATGCCGGTGGCGGGACGGGGTACGACGTGCAGCCAGGAGACGAGCTCGCGCCCGAGACGCCGCGGTACTACGACGATGATAAAGTCACCGATGAGCAGCGTGTGCCCGGGTACTTTCCCCAAGGCTTCGAGTATCGCTACAACGAAGCGGCCGACGATACATATACGGGCTACGATAGCCGAGCGTCTACGCCTACTGGCCCGGCGGCGAAGCGGAGACATATGGGGTCGTCCGCAGACGAGCTGGGCAGAAATTGGGTCATGGTCAAGGAACCGCGACCCGGGCCAGAGACGTCGACGCCTCGCAAGCAAACCGCAAACCGACCACAGCCTCGAAACCGGAATCAGGGTCCGGCCGCCACCACTGGCCGCCGGATCGTGGCCAGCCCGCGCAACGCACCCAACGCTGGCGCCACGAACCCTGCCATCTCGACGCCACGCCGATACTCGAGCCGCCTGAGCTCCTCCACCGCCGCTTCCCCATCCGCGCGTGAGCCGGCTCGGCCTGCTTCTTCGGCCTCGCTAGCATCCTTTAGGTCTCCCGAGCCGGCCAAGGCGGCGAGCAGGGCCGTTCCCAACCCCGCAGGTACGGCGTCGCCAACCTCGCACGCTGCGGGCTCTCACTCTGGGCGGCGCTCCCTAAATCAGTCGGTCGGGCACGCCTCGTTATCGCATCGTCGCACGCATAGCAACGCGTCCACGGCGTCGAGCCGCGGCGGCAGAGAGCAGGACCCCATCGAGGCGAGTCCTCGTCTCGATGCCGAGGCCAAGAAGCTGGCGGCGCGGCGCAAGATGGAGGAACGGGACGCGGATGTGCGGATTGCGGCCTTCAACAAGAGACTCCAGGACATGATCAGGCAGGGCAAAGAGGCGCTCGGCACGACAGTAGAAGTGGACGGCGGGGATGGAGGGTGGGAGGACGATGATGACTGATGGATGAGCACTGAGAGGATAGGCTGATATGACTTACGATACCTCATGCCATGTTCTCTGGCTTCGTTGTCCCTTTTTCTTTTTCTTCTCCGCTCTCGTCCCTTAACGGTTACAACTGACGAGCGAGCGAGCGAGCCTGGCGCCCCGGGCGTGCGCGCACAGGAAGGGCCATTGATACGAGATAGCTAGCTAGCTGGCACCTTTTTTTTGTGGCGCTACAAAGTATGAATGTAATCTACGCCATCGAGGCTCACTCCTTCAACACGACATGAGCTGGGGTAGCGGACAAAGCACAGTCAAGCCAGCAAGGAAGCAAGCACATGTGACGATGGGCATGCGCTGTGTAACGCGGCAAAGAGTGGGCAGCCGAGCAGCGGGCACACGCAGCCGTTGAATCGATCGGAGATTTTTGTTTCCCCGCTCGACACCCCTAGTGGGTGCACCTTCGCCCTCTCGTTTGTGTCAGATGTGTGCGACGTGCAAGGCTGCCAACTCTTTGTACTACGTGCTTTGTACGACGTATAGTTACGTAGTATTTTATGTTCTCGAGTCGAGTGCTACCAGGAGGACACGGCGGTTTCGCGGGGGCAGGCGACGACACGATAAAAAAACCATCGTAACTGCATACGTACCGAGCATATACATAGTATGGCCTGGCACGGCAAGGACCTTGTCAGCTGCGTACGTGTGGTGTATGTATGTTGTAGCAGCGAAGGCTGATTGTTGCTTTGGGTCCAGTCGCGTTTCTGCGCGGTTTTGGGGGGACCGCCCGTATGTTTGAGGACGGGCCGTTGACTCACTCGTGTATATATATATATACGTGTGTGTGTGCGCGAGTGTGTGCGAGTGTGTGTGTATGTGTGAGTTCGGCGTTTGTCCGCCATGCCTATGTATGTGCCCGTGCAAACGAGTTGTGTCAAGTAAGCGGGTGGGTGGGTAAGTGGAGGGTGCGTACTACTACCGCATCGAGACGTCTCGGCCAGGAAGAGGCCTCACTCGATTGATATGGGGGAAGAGGGGAGGAGGACAACGTGGGAACCGAAAAATAGAAGGGCTCTCGTAGAGTTGGGAACTTGGGGGGGGAAGGGGGGGGGGGGGGGCTCCTGCGTTCTGAGGAGGACGCGGAGATGTCGAAATGGCTTCCTTCTAACAAGTATTATGCAGATGACTTGATATGGTACGGAGTCGTCTTTTTTACTTTCTCACGCGCACATATTTCTCTTCCCCCCTTTTCTCGCACATTAGACGTCGCGTTGCGAAGGAAGTTCACGGCCCAGGCGGGGCCTGCACGAACAACTACGTTAGTTAGTACTGACAACTTTGAGGTCTTTGGGGTGAACTGTCTGTCCATTGCTCCGCCTCCTCCCTCTCCCCAATCTTTTATCTCTCTCTGTCTATTCTTTTTCTCTCTCTACCTCTCTCTCTCTCACGCGCGCGCGCGAGCACGCGTCACGGCATCCTCCCCCACAAAAAAACACACGCTTTTTTGCATGCCAACTGAGACTCATGTCTCACAAAGCCCAATTCTTCTCGACTTTTTTTTCCCCTGCCCTCCGAACAAAGCCCGGCCGCTTCGCCGGCCAAGGAGTGGGGAGGGGAGGGGTTGGTTTAAGTAGATGTCTAAGGTCTAAAAATAATAATGCACATTGCCAGGACCTGTTTTTCTTCTTTCTTTTTGGTGGTGGTGCGTGTGTGTCTCCCGTTCCCATGTCGGCTTTGAAGGGGGGGGGGGGGGGCGTGCACATTGCGGTTGAGCCTCGTGAGTTGTGACCAGGAACGATGCCACTCATTTCCAACTTCACTCGCTCCGCCCTCCCCCCCGGGCCGGGACTCGGACCTGGAAGGGGAGGGAGAGGGCCGTGACGGGGAAATCGCCGATGGAGCCGTGATCTCGACCGGTCCATCTCGGCGGCGGCGGCGGCGATCGCGGCGACGGCGGCATCTTGGATGTTTCTTTGCTTCCGCCCTTCCGCCCCCATCGCCCCCCCTTCAGCCTCCGTCAGGCTCGTGCGGCGGCGCAAGCTCTCTGGACGGACGGGGTGCCAAGAGCTCGCTGTAGTGGTACTGTAGTATTGCAACGGAGAACGGAGTGGTCCGACACATGTAATTATCTCTACTATATGTACTCCGTACATTGTATATTCTATATTCTGGACCCGTCAATCACGAGCTCCCCCTAAAAATAGACCTTGCGGGGTGCAGGGAGAGGAGCTGCTACATACGTTGCTTCGCACGTGCAGCAACAGCTCAGCAAGGGAGAGGAAGCTATCGCGGGCTTGCTGCTTGGCTGCTGCGGACGCCGGCCGGCGGATTGCGGACTGCTGCCTATGGTGTGCAGGAACTGAAGCCGCCGTCCGTCGCTCGACCTGCTGGCCATGCGCGTGCATATGAGGTTGGTGTAGATGGTGTCAAGTAGCCACGCATTGTAACCTTGGGCGGCGCTGCATCGGCGGGCCAGCTCGAGGTTATAACAACTAACTCATGTTGGGCCTGGTTGGGGGTGCGCGCGAGCATGCGCGCAGCAACGGCCCATCTCCCCAATCTCGCTCGAACTTTTGTCGTACATATCTTACAGTGAGTATTGAGCACGCGGGCGAATGCCACCCTCACGTGGTATCAATCAAGCAAGAGCTGGCGGGGGAGGCGATCGTCACAGGCAGGCAGTCAGGCAGTCAGGCAGGCAGTCTTGCTGGCGCGCGTTGGATCGCTGTCCAACGCGTTGGAGCACGGGCAAAAGCGCCCCAGAGCCGGCACTCACTCCCGTCACTCGTTCGGGAGAGAGGCCCCTCCCTTCCTTTCCTCTTCCTGTAAGTCAAGGTCCCAGTTATTAACTAGTTATTTTTAAAACAAAGTCACACAAGGAGTTGTTGAACCACGGATTCAACACGGTGCCGACTACTAGCTACTAACTAAGAAGTAACTTGGGACGTATGTTCAGCACACACGCCTTTCGAAGAGATATGTAATAAGTTATAGTCATTTGTGTTTTCGACATGGCATGCCCAGCAAGCACGTCCTCGTGCAACCATCAAATCGTCGACATGGTCAACATTTGATGTCGCGCTGCCCGGCGTCAGAAACCGCAAATGTCGATCAGGCTCCTGCGCTGTATCACCGACCGACCGACCGACCGACCGACCGACCGACCGGGCGTCTTGGCCATTCCTGCTGCTGCCGCAGAGTTGAGCCCTCGTCCGCGGGCATCATGGTCCTTTGCAGGTATGGTGCAACAGAGACTACAGTGCTGCGCGATACGACCATCATTGACTCAGCACCTAGTCGTTCTAGCACGCATGTATGTCCGTGGTGAGAGGGTTAGTTACTAGTTACTACCACAAGTCCTTGTGCGGCAGCAGCAGCAGCTCTCTCTCCCCCCTCTCTCTACTCGTCCTCCCTCATGCGCGCGTTGCGTTGCGTTGCGTTGCGTGCCTGCGCATGATGGGTCCGAGTTCCAAGACATTTCGCTGCGCCAGAGGGGGGGCGTCTGAGACATCTTTCCCAACTCCATAAGCCAACGAGGTCAGTCCACACCACCGCCGCAGCTGCCTTCTTTCCCCCCTTCCGAGCGAGGCCGCAACATCCGATGCTGGTGGCTTGCTTGCCTTGGCCGCCGTGGAATTCACAGTTGCGGCTGGAACTTGCCCCCCCGGCTTGGTTTCTACGCCGCCACCATATCCCGCGGAAGAGGCGCTGCTAGTTACTACGTACCGGCACTCACGGCAGCCCGCCACGCATCCCCCCGGCGAGACATTGGACACAGGTCTGGGGTGTTTCTTTGCTTTTCTCTTTTGCCCATCCCTCTCTTTTCTTTGGAGGCTCTTCTTATCGCTTGGAAGGGAGAGAGCGTGGGAGGTACCCCCCCCTGTCCTTGGCCGCGTTCGCCTCGTCACTTAGGTCCTCGTGGCCGCATCAACACAACACGCCAACTCACCACTTCGACGACCAACGTCCCGACGATCCAAGACAGGCGCAATCTCCCGCCCTTGCCGGGGGGGGAAGGGCGAGCAACGATTCACCACCACCACCACTTCCACCATCGTCACTGCGTACTGCTAACTACGTACCACCCATCCATCTGATCTGCTAGGTACCACCCCCCCCCCCTTCTATCCCTCTTCCTCGGCGGCCGAACACCACACAGACTCCCCCTCCTGCATCTCAGACATGAGTCAAGTCTACTTTCTGTACCTGAGGGTGGTGGCCCTGGCCCCTTGTCCCAGGCTGCGGCTGCTGCTGCTGCTGCCTGCCCCCGAGACAATGTGACAGGACGGATATATCTAGACGAGTGCCCTCGCCTCACCCCCGCCATGAGGGACAGGAAGAAAGAAAAGAAGGTCGTCGATCTCCCGAGTAGTCTTACTTCAAGTTATCCACCACGACGACAATCACTTCAACAAAGTTCAACTCTACCAAACTTTAAAAAGTCACGATGAAGGTACGTTGCCCATTCCTGCCGCATCAACAGTTCAATATCAACACCATCCCTGGGAGGGGACGTTCCCAACGACGTCACGGTTCGGTCACCTGGCGACGCGTAACATCTCATCACAAGACAGAGAGAGAGAGAGAAACAACAGAACATGTGCTGACCATGCTATCCCTCGCCCTCCAGTCCACCATCACCGCCACCCTCCTCTCCGTCCTCCTTCTCGCCGCGTCCGGCGTCAGCGCCGCCCCCGCCCCCGCCGAGCAGGCCAAGCAGGCCGAGGCCGTCAACTACAACAGCCGCTTCACCTGCCCGGATAGGGTCAATAGTTTTTGCCGAGCGTCCAATATTCACTCCGGCTGCACCTCCAACAACGAGTTCCGCTCCGACGCCATGGACACGTGCGGCGAGTGCAAATGTGAGCACCCTCCCCCCCTCCCTCGCCGGCTCTCTCCTCGTCTCTGGCCAAGTCATAGTCTGCTAACACACGGCACCCCAGGCTAAACTGACTCGCCCATAACATCATGCCTTGATGTGTGATGAACAGAAGGGGCATCAGCGGTGACGGGTTTGGGTTCGGTCAACGCATTTCCTTGTGCTGCTCACGCATAAAAGCCCATCCATTCACACCGCCGCGACGTCTCTCTCTCTCCATGTTGCAATTCAGCGAATCATGTATTATCCATCAGTTTCTCCACGCGATTCGCGAGAATTGGCACAGGCTTTTACGCCCACTTTCTACGCGAACATACCTCCTCGCAGTTCACAATACCAGGCTACAATACTCTGACCTTGACCCCCCAAGATGCAGCGCCGCCGCCTCTCCGGCGCCCGCCTCTCCACGTCAGCGCATGTCCTCCTGCCTTCATGCCGTCCTGTTGTGTTGTCCTCGCCGGCTCATTGACCAGGGCGGCTGCTGCTGCTGCTGCTGCTGCTGCTGCTGCTGATGCGACAGGGCCGCCCCGACGACATCTGCATAGGAGACATGCGTGCCGGCCATTCACCCGACAGTACCCGCTCGTCACGGTCTCGCAGCGAGCGCCTCCGTGAGAACGGAGGGCAGGCCCAAAAACATACAAGCACAACCCGCGCCGTGCCTCTCGGGCTTCCCTTCGTGTTGTGTCGAGCTGGGGGGCAATCATGTTATGAGTTGACATGCTTGAGGGGTTATCCCAACCAAACGAGTTCAAAGAGCCGCCAGCAAGCGACACAGCAAATGGAAAGTCGGTTGCCATTGAAGAACCTGCTTCGTCTCTTCTCGATTACTCTCATGCTGTTGCTCAGAGTTCGTGGCTTGCTGAGGAAGACATATCGCATCTTGCACGTCGATCATGTCTGCTTCATTCCGGTTGGCGCAATGTTGGGGCCTTGCGGCGTCGTTAAGCTTCTGAGCGGCAACCGCCGTTGTTGCCGTCATTGATTCATCCTCGTCATCCTACAGTCCCTCCAGCTGTCCGAGACTAAATCTAACAATGAAAATGCATGTAGGTATCATCGTCTAGTGGTGTCCACATATCCCCATCAAAGCGCCTGAAGCAAAATGCAAATGCATCAACCCAACGCCCAACCATGCCCGCTATCTTCAGTCACACACACACACACACACTGTACGCACGCCCTAGTTCGGCCGCAGTAGCATGCCCACGTCCTGCAGCTGCATGTTGCCAGGCACCTGTGGTGGGCCGCCTCGGTCAATTCTCCCCCAGCCGGCGCCCCAGGTCGGCAGTTGCTGTTGGTGCAGCATCGTCTGGCTCGCCGTGCTCCCGGCTCCGTCTGCTGATGTACCGTCCGCTTGGCCACTTGCTCCACTTCGGTCGCGCAGAGCAAGTTCGGTCGATCCGTCGCTGGCACCGCGAGATTTCCGATGCCGTCGCCAGAAGCGAGTCTTTTGTTGCCGGGCGTTCTCCTCGGTGAGCTCCGGCGATGCCACCGCCCCTGACCGTGGCGATCGCTTCGACTTGGCAAAAGCACCTGCGTGGGTCCGGGGGTAGATGAAGCCGGCCGGCTGGCCGCCGTGGAACGGATTCCAGGCCCGCAGCTTGGGCGACCCAAGGCTGATGCTTCCGTTGCACCCAGCATTGTAGCTGGTTCTGGATTCCCCCGACAGCTCCTCCAACGTCACTCCCTTGGTTTCGGGGATAAGCAAGGAAACCAGAGTGCCTAGCAGCATGAACAGGGCAAAGAGCTTGAGGAGGCCATCGAGATTAGGCGAGCAGGCGTTACCAACGCAGCCCTCACTTCCCGGTCCTTGCTTCAGCAACGGAATGCTGATGACCTGGGCGACGATGGCCCCGATTTTTCCCATGGCCGCTGACAGTCCATGGCCGGTCGATCGGTAACGTGTCGGGAAACACTCGCCCGGAACAACAAAGGTCGTCGTGTTAGGACCTGCGTTGAACAGGAACTGCCCAAGAATATACAACGCAAGCATAGCACCCTCGCTCAAGTGCTTGAGTCTGAACCCTAGGATGCAGAAGATGATTGTCAGGAACAGGAAGCCGAATATCTGAAGTGGCTTGCGGCCCACAGTGTCGATGGTAAATACTGCCGTCCAGTACCCAGGGATAGAGCCAGCACAGGATAGAATGATCATGCCGACGGCCTGGTTGTACAGCTTGTCGTACAGATTGTTCCCAGTCGCGTATCCAATAGCGTGCAGAACGATGCTGCTGTTTAATCCGAGGCCGTAAAAGGCCAGGTCCTGCGCCCAAGTCAGCATGCCTAGCGTCAGCGGCGAACATGTTCTGTCTACGCACCAAAAAGAACCAAGACAGTGTGGTTCCGATGAGCACCTTGAGGTTCTTCCACTCGCCGAAATAGGCAAAGACATCAGCCCATGATGCTCGTGGGACATCGAGGCTTGTCTCGGCCACCCTGGCTCCCGAATTGCGGTTGGCCTCGTAGTCGCCACTGGCCTTGCTCTGGACGTACGCTCGGATGTCGGCATCGGCCTTTTCGACGTCGTGTTGGACATCAAAGGTGTATCGTGGCGTCTCGGGAATGGTGATGCGGTAGTACAGCGCGAGGCACGCAGGAATGGCGCCCACACCGACGATAATGCGCCAGGACCGGTCGGCAGCTATTCGACAGGCAGTGTCGCACTGCGTCTCGTCCTTGATGTTGATGTACGCACCCTTGAAGGCGGCGGTGGTGATGAGGGCAACTACAGACGACATGAGAAGCCCAAACCCCTGCATGGAGAAGACGGCAGCAATCATGGCACCACGCCACCGTGTCGGAGCAAATCTACGGCCGCGTCAGTATCGAGTCGCCAGCAGAGGCTCGGAACAACTCACTCCGAAGTAATCACCGATGATAACGGATAGTCGCCGCCGATTCCGACCCCCTGGCTTGTGTCAGCCCGTTTCCCATATTGGGCTCTGCTATGATGTGAGACCTACCATGACCACACGCCAGAAGATCAAGAGCGCCGAAGCGCTCACGGACGGGCTTGCAGAGACGAGAGCGCAGCAAAAGGTGCAGAAGATGATGATGGCGAGTTCTATGCCGTACATTCGGCGGCGGCCGAGAGCGCTAGGAAACGATGTTAGCAGTCTGTCTGTCTGTGCCAGGCGAGGCCGCTTACTCTGCCAACCATCCAAACACAATCATGCCGATAACAATGCCGGCACTTGTGGAGGCCTTGAGGGCTTGGTTGATCGTGTCGGGCAAGACCCCACCGTTTCCTCCGTACCCGTTGCCATTATCGTCGCCGCCCCAAAAGACCATACCTAAGAATGTCGTGATGAGGTTGATGGCAAAGATGTCGTAAGAATCAAGAAGAAAACCAACGCCGGCAACCAGTACTGCGCGGACATCTGCACAAGCAGTTAGCATTGCACATCGTAAAAGGGAGCGCGGCACACAGTCACGTACGGTACAATCCAAACGGCACCTTGTCAATCTCGGACAAGGCAAGTCGTCTCCGCAGGTTGGGGTCGGGTATGTGAGAGTAGTCATTGTAGAAATTGTGAAAGGCGCGGTTCCCGCCCAGGGTTCGCTCGCGAATCGTCGTCGCCATGGGCGGGGGCAGCATATCGTCGTCGACAGAGCGCGCCATCACGCAGGCGGCGGCGTTGTGATCGTCACCAACAGAGGTTATCCGTGCCTTTTGTCGGCAACATGAGAAGCGAGACGCGGGTCGGGGTCGCTCGGCGCGGGTGAGACAGTGACAGATGAGTGAATTCGTGCTTGGGTCTAAGGCGACATGGAGACTCTGAGGCAGCGACGGCGGCTGGTCTTGCCCATGGGGTCGGACAGGGCGTTGGTCGAAGCAGTCCCGGCGATAGGGCTGGAATTGCGGAGGGCGCAGGTGCGTGCGTGCGAGCGTGCGTGCGACGATCGAATGTCGAGGTTGAGGGCCGATTGCGTTATGGCGCCAGTCTCCTTGTCGTCGTCAATGCGCCGAGGGACCGGCAAGCCGGGGAGAGAGTGGCGGATGTCGGGGCTCAATTCGGGGCCGGTTTGAGGCAGGAAGAACGGACTGATGGTCAGTCGACTCTGGTCGAACGAGGTCGTCGCGGTATGCGTGCGGAGGGCAGGATGGAATGCGAGTGAAGTGTTGCGTGGTGTTTCACGTTGAGCAGAGGAGAAAGCGGCCCAGGCAGTCAGTCAGTCAGTCTGTCAATGGGCTGGTGGGCGAGGGAGGGAGGGACCAGTGCGGCCTCTACCTCTGCCTCTCTGCCTCCCCTCTGCCTCTGCCTCTGCCTTTGCCAGTGCATGGACAAATATGGATGGGATGGGTGGGTAGTGGAGGTGGGTGGAGATGGCTGGATGGATCAGATGCTTCGGGTCGGGCGAGCGACCCTCCACCCTTGCACTGCGCTAGGGAGGTAGGCAAAGGTATGCTGCAATGCGCTGCGCTGCGCTGCGCTCCGCTCCACGAGCCCTGCCTGGGCGCCTGCCCCGCCAGCTGGGCTGCTGCAGATGACAAACGGCAGGGCGTGCCCGGGGGTCGGACGGACTTTTAGGTATAGTAGCGGGTGGGCTGCAGTGCTAGAAGGCGGCGAAGAAGGATCCATTTGGAGACCCCGGCGGCCCAATGCGTTAGTACCGTACATGAGTACCATACTGTACCTTCCGTGCTGGGTCCAGCGGGTGGGGGTGGCCGTGCTGCGCTTCTTTTTGCTGTGCCCTCGGGTGGCATGGCTTCCAGTTCTTCATGCCTTCCTGGCTGGCCGGCATGGGACCGCTTCCAATTGGAACCTGGATGGACGGACGGACGGATTCACCTCGGTATGGAAAGCAGGGGCCCCATTGCTCGTACGTACCTTACGTACCTACAGTGCTGAGCTTGGGTACACACAGCTTGCCTGGTATCTGGGTACAGGTAGGTACTTTCGTAGGTTTGTACCGAAAGCACAGAGGGGGGCACGCTGGAACTGGATGGAGCAGGAGCCGCCCGACTGCATGGTGCTGGCCTGACGCCGGAGGAGGGGAGGGGGCATGCATGCATCGGTCGCAACCATTCAGTCAAACGCGCTCTGCCGCCATCTGCCTTCTTCGCTCCCATCTCACCACGCTTGTCTCGTCATCGTCGCCGTGTTTGTGTTCCTGTTCCTGGCGGCGACGGCGATGGCGGATTGGCGCCGGGCCGTGGCTGACGCCCCGACTCATCATTGCCGGGATAAGTTCCTGCCCTCGATTTCGCGCAGACAACCTCTCGACGCCGGCCAGCGAGCGGGCCTGGCTGGTCTGCTGTGGGTGGGCAGGAGAGGTGGGGGTCCCCCCCTCAGGGCACCCGCGAGTGCCTGCGTCAGCGACCGCGGCGAGTCGCCGAGGAGAGCAGGGCCGGGGCCCTTTACAGGGTTCCGCCCACTACCGTCAGCCGCTTGGCCCCGTGGAGCCTTTGTTCGGCGTTTGGGCAGGCTTCTAGCACCCTTCCAGAACACCACCACGATGCGGGTGCCCAGCCGGCCAAGCCACCAAACCTCCAGGGGCTCTGCCGCGGCCCCGTTAATCCTGACGGAAGGAGGAGGTGTGGTGCATGGAAGCGCAAAAGAACCCCGAGATCGACTCAGCCGCAAAGCCATCAATCAATCCATCGTCAGTCAATCAATCTCTCACCACTCGCTATCCAACCATCCATCTATGCCCCAGAAAATGCTTCCAAACTGACTTTGCAAGAGCGCTGTCGGGCCGCATTTCGTTTCGACGAGGCGCGGCGACGCATTCCCCTATCGCCTTGGTAGTCGTCATCTATCACAGGCCGCCTTCGGCTTTGGGTTACACTCTGCACGAGGCGAATGTGCAGCATAGCCCCATCAGTACAGTAAGATCGAGGGTCGCCTCTGATGATTATCGTACGAAGCACGCTCTCAGTCGCCTTACACGACCCATCATCAATGTCAGCTTCGCAGCCGTATCCACGCATCACGATCCACGATGCTGGCCTATCCTCGGACGGTCATTGGGCCACCTCCCATTGCGACACCGCCGTCTTCGCCAACCCGCCCTCGTGCGCCTGTTTACAGTAGGGTGGCACCGTTACAGCGGCCAAGGTCTTTTTTTGTTAGCGTCGCGAAGGTCCGTGGGTTGGTTTCGGGAGCCGGTGAGCCTTTGTTGGCAAAGCCCGAAACCCGCTCCTCGCAAAGGGACCTGCCTGGGCCGTCGCCCACGGTGCCCCAGCACCATGGGGTGCTTCGCTTCGTTGCCAGCCTATCACCTTGGGCCTGTCAAGAAGCATCTGTGACGCGAATAACGATGAAACGGATGCGATACCAGCGGGGCCGTGCCATGTCTCTGATTGCCGAGCGCCATGGTGGACTCATGCCTTGTGCTCGTGCGTACGAAGTATGTGCGCACGTGCCAGATCCAACTGGACGTACCGCCAGCGCCGTCATCATCGCCGTCCCTTGGCAAGGCGGCGGTCCATTGTTTACGTACAATGTATTGTGCGTGGCATGATACGGGCACCAGGGGGCTGGAAATGCTCCCTATGCGGATCTTGGCGAACACGTCGTGCGTGGGCGCGGCCGAGGCGAGGCGAGGCGGTACTCGAGCTCGACGTGTCCCATAATCCTATTGCAGACACGGCAGCGGGCCGCCAAAGCGGGCGCGCCACGTTACTGAGCGCCCAACTCTCACATCCCGTAGTGCGGCATCCGAATGCCATGCGCATCTGCAATACGGATCTTGACGTACGGTACAGTACGCAGTCCATCCGCGCTGAGCGCATTGGGCTGGCACCGGGGGCCGTCAAGGTTGGCATGGGCATCATCTCGCACCCCGTGAGCATGACGATGCCCACAGACTGTGCGGCGCTGTACGGAGTACTAGTCCTACCCAAGACTCGCCACGTCTCGGTGATGCCCTGGTGGAGATGGCGACCCCTGAAACCCGATGGGCCAGGATCTGCTTGCCGAGATGGTTACCGACGCGCCCGTTTGAGATGCAGCAACCATGGTCTAGCCGCCTTGCCTTTAACAGTGCTGTTCTAAGTAGTTTCACGTAGCCAAATCAGGATGGCATGTAATACAGCTCAGGGTTCTGGTGCGTCTGTACTACTATTTTGTTCTTGCTTGCTCTTAGCCCATCGTTTTTATCTAGACCAAAGGTGTTCACCACGCAGTAATGTCCTCGACCTCAGCCTCACCGAACGTGCTCGACTTGGTCAGCTGCCCGACGCCCGTCTCCTCGGGCGCGCTGCCCTCCTGGCTCATAATGTCTGGCAGAACCTCTTTGAGGAACGCCAGAATGTAGCTGTTGACCTGCTCAAACTGCAACAGGAACGCATCATGGCCTTCAGGGCTGTCGATGCGCTCCAGCCGCGCGTCCTTGACATGCTGCGCGATTTCCTCCTGCTCGGCAAAGGTAAAGAGGCCGTCGCTCTCGATGCCCAGCACCAGCGTCGGCTGCTCAATCAGCGCCAGCGCCTCGGCGATGGTAGCCGCCCTGTTCCGCGACACGTCGTGTGTGTCCAGCTTTCGCGTCATGGCGATGTAGCAGTTGCCGTCAAAGCGCTTGACAAATTTGGTCCCTTGGTATCGCAGGTAGGACTGCGCCGAAAAGTACGTCGACGTCGGCAGCTTCTCGCCGCCCGTGAGACTGCCCTTTTGTGGACCGTGGAACTGAGGATCAGGCGACTCCGCAGGCGTTGCACTCTGTGCCGCCGCCGCCGTCGCCGCGGCACCTCTAGATCCCTGCGCCACCGGGGTCTCCGGGGGACCGCTGGCCCCGCTGCTGGTACGCGAAAGTGCCGTTCGCTTGACGTTGTGGCCGTCGTTGTGGATGTGAAAGTGCGCCTCGGACGGCGTGCTGGGCCGCGGCCGCTCGCGGATGGTCTGCACCTTGGAAGGGTCGGGGATGTTGCGTCCGAAGCGAGCCTCGAACGAGTTGCGGCTGCGATACGTCAAGAGTGCCGACATGCGCGCAGCGCCTAGGCCCGTCGACGGCGGGTCGTCAAAGGGGTAGTACCCGTCGTCGTACTTGGGGTCCGCGTAGATGCTCTGCCTTTGCGCTTCGCCCCAGCTGATGCCCCAGGCGCTGTGACGGCTTGACGTGGCTATGGGCACGATGCACCGGATGTAATCCTTGCCAAAGTACGCCCACTCCAGCACAAACATGCCGCCCAGGGAGCCGCCGATGACGGCCGCGACCTGCTTGACGCCGAGATCGTCCAGGAGCAATTTGTGCAAGCTGTCACGAAATGAGTCAGCCCGAGTCAATATGGAGCCGGCCAGCGATACTTACTTAACATCGTCCCGGATGGTGGTCAAGGGAAACTCTGGCCCATAGCGTCCCTTGGCACGGTCGCCGTCCTTGGCCGTGACGGGGCTCGCCGTACCATACGGACTGCCCAAGCTGTTCATGCACACGATGAAGAACCTAGACGTGTCGAAGACGCGTCCGGGGCCTCCAAGCAGCGGCCCCCACCAGTCGCTCACGTCGGCGCTGCCGGTGAGCGCATGACAGATGGCCATGGCATTGTCGGCGTTGGCGGTCAGTTTGCCCCGCGTCGTGTATGCCACGGGGACATTGTAAAGCGTAATGCCCGACTCAAGAGTAAACTCGGGTATGATGGCTATTTGCTGGTCGGGGATGAGAGCCGCGAATGGGTTCTCCGGCTGGGAATGCGTTCTTTCTTGCAGGTATTCAGCCACCATTCTCGTTCTCACAGATGCCCTTTGCCATCGGTGAGTCGCCGGCGAAAGACCGGCAACGCGGTCGCTGGAAAGATCAAGAACAGGTGCGCTACTGACCGTATCGTACCCGGCCATTGCCGTTGGCGCGCGTGGCTGCTTCCTGGGCCATTCTTGGTGCAGCTGTGACGGGGCCTCACTCAGTCGTTGCTGAGCCCGACAACGGAGGTGGAGGCAGTTTGGTAATGGATGTGAGATAGAGGGAGACGACGCTTGCATAAAGACACAATGAGAAACCGGAGAGATACCAAGGTGTCTACATGCAACGCCGACCCTGAAATAGCTGCCTACAACTACAACGTCCAAAAGTTGATGGCAACGTGTGTACCCTCCGAGAGTCTTTGAATGGCGCAATTCTCAGATCCTGCCCACTGAGGACTTAAATGTGACTCAACCAGCCAATTGGCAGCACCCTTGACGGCCCCGGTGGCACCCTGCTTGGCCCGGAGCCGGAGCCGGTTCCAAATCACGTGACGGACTGTGGTCCATGGCGCAGGGTGATTGACAGCTCAGGCACAATAGGCGTGATGGCCATTCAGCCATTGAGTCCGCTGACATAATACGGCGCGACTGGCCCGTGCGCGGCAGCCTTCAACGCAGGTGCGTAAGTGGATCCAGGCAAGGCTGGCCGCGGACGTGGAGCTTCACCTCTTTGTATCCGCTTCCCTTTGTTGGAGCATCATCTTTCCAACTCCCCTCGCGTCGCCAGCTGTCTGACCGCTCGACTCAGTCGCGTGTCCGAGCTGCAGAGACATCTCCGTCGCCTTGGACCGTGCCAGCTGGACGACTTTCCCCTATCACTGCACGTTCGGTCCCAGTTCACGCCACTTCGAGCCTGATCTTGGCGATTTTCCTGCCTTCCGCGATTCTTGTCAACCACCACTGAGGCGCTGGGCAAGCTTGACTGCAGCCTTCCTTCGGCCTCTGTCGCCTTTTCTCGCCTCTGTCATCTCCTCAAGAGGCTGGTCGCCAGTTTTTTCGAACGTCTGAACCACCCTCCGCCGCAAATGAGATAACGAGCGTTCGAGACGTGCAAACGGAGTCGTCGTCGCGATCATGCCTCCCAAGCGCAAGCGACCCGACCGGCCTTCGGGCGAGGGCGGGCGGCCATCTCCACACCGTCCGAGCGAATCAAACATGGGTCAGCACGACAGAGACGATGGCAACAATAGAGCTGGCGGGCGGCCTCGGGGCGGCCACCGTGGCGGCAGCTTTCAGCGACGGGATTCAAACCATGGCCACGGACGGAGAGATTCTGGCCCAGGCCAGAACGCGCCCTCTGGCACATCAAACCAACAGACGCCAACGCCCTCTCGCAGCGCGAGCATTTCCACGCAAGGAAGACCCTTGTCGCCAACGGCAACCAAGCAGCAGAAGTCTTCGTCCTCGCCTGCCCTAGCTAAGCAGGCGGCCCCTTCGCCGGCAAATGCGCCTGCCTTGAAGCAACCTGCGGAGCCCGACAGCCCCAGCTTTTATTACGAGAACCTTACCGACGATAGAGTTCGCGCATGGAAGGAACGGGGTCGGCAGGAGATCATCGCACATGGCATCCAATCGCGGGAAGATGTGGACATCACAGAGATCTCTACCCTATTTCAAGAGTTCATCCACGCCGTGATCGCTGGCAGGATAGATGCCGCTGATGCAGGAGCGTGCGTCAAAGACATCCTAGGAGAGCAAACGTCGGACGTGATTAAGGATACATACGTGTTTGCGCCACACAGCCTCTTTCTCGACACGCTCTCGGTCGTCATGGACAACAACATGGACCTCTACCGTCCAACCCTACGCGATTTTCTCATCGCAACCGCCGTTTCACCAGCATTAATGCGGGAAGTACTCGACGCACCACTCCTACAGCAACTTGGTCTCATCCGGGACACATTTGCCAGACTGGGAGTTCGACAAGCCACAAACCTCTTGTACCGCCAAGCCAACTATAACCTCCTTCGTGAGGAGTCAGAGGGCTATTCCAAGCTCATTACCGAACTCTTTTCAACCAACAGTGTCCCCCCGCCGCCTCCTGGCAAGACCTTTGAGAAAATCAAGGCGCTCATTGGCACATTCGACCTTGACGTTGGGCGGACACTGGATGTTACCTTGGACGTTTCGGCTGCAGTTCTCATCAAGCAATTCAAGTTTTTCGTCAAATTCTTGAGAATAAGCTCCTGGTGGCCGTCCAAACGAGTCAACGATGGCTCGCCCTTCATCGGCGGCCTGCCCACATGGGCGGAGCCTGACTATCCGCATTGGTCAACTACTGAAGATGATGAAGAACGAAATGCACAGCGTAAGCTGGACCGTGACACAGCGTTCTGGGATCGCGCGCGTGAGGTGCATCTGGGGGCATTCTTTGAACTCGGTGGGAGACGAGTGACCGAGGAGCATCTTGAACGCCTCATAAGTAACGGCAACGATAGCGGAGATGCCACCGCCGTTGTCGAACGCAAGTGGATGGAAGAAACGAAAACTCTCCCGGCGCCTGGCAACCGTGTCGCTGCACAACTGCTGGGCTTCAAACTGCGCTTCTACAACTCCGAGATGCGTGACAAGACTGATGTTCTGCCCGCGAATCTCCTCTACCTTGCCGCTCTTCTCATCAAGATTGGGTTTCTATCATTGACCGACTTGTACCCTCACCTGTCACCCGACGACACTGAAATGGACAAAGTCCGCGAGCAAGAGGCGGACAAGCTCGCCAAGGAAGAACAGGCATCCCGCGGTGGCCAGATGAATGCACTCCTTATGGCTGGCGTCCTCCCCCAGGGGGACGATGACAATCCGGCAGCGTCCAGCCTTGCCAAGAGAGAGCCAGCCAAAAAGGCAGAACCTGATCAGAAGAAACAGGCATCTGAAGTCGACGAGAAAAACAAACTGCCGGCCCCACTTGAGCAGAAAGTGGCTCTTCTCATTCAGCTCCTGACGATTGGCGCTCTACCTGAGTCGCTCTTCCTCATCGGCCGCTTTCCTTGGGTTACGGAAGTTTGCCCAGAGGTCCTACAGCGCGTGCATCGCATCTTGCACGTTTGCCTGAGCAAGGTGCACAGTGAATGCAGGCCACTGTCCACAATGACCACCGACTTTCCTACCAAGAACGTGCCCGACATTGACCAGACAGGCATGCCAAAGGGCAGCGTGAGACTACATCCGCAACCCCTCAAGAAATCCTGGCGCTGGCCGTTCCCTGACAAGGCCGATACCAACGACAATCAAAGCTATCACTTCTACTGGGATGAATGGTCGGACAATGTGCCTGTCTGTCAGACGGTGGATGATGTGTTCACCCTTTGCAACACACTTCTCAACATCTCTGGCGTCAACATTGGCAAAGACGAGGTTCTGCTCTCTAAGCTTGCCAGTATTGGCGCCAAAAGCTTGGCCGAGGATCAATCGGACTCAAACCGTTCCCGCTGGCAAGACCTCATTCGCCGTCTCTTGCTTCCCGCTCTCAGTCACACCAAGGCCAACGGTTCGGTGGTCAGCGCGGTATGGGACCTCGTCAGGCAGTTCCCGCTCACAACGCGCTACTCCTTGTACGCAGAATGGTTCGAGGGCCAAACATCTCGCCTGCCGGCCATGAAACTGGCCTTTGCCAAGTCAGCGTCTGAGACAAGGGCTACGATGAAGCGCGTTTCCCTCACCAACTTAAGTGAGATGGCGAAGCGCCTAGCCAAGACAAGCTACGCCTCCCCCGGCATTGTCTTCAAGGTCGCCTTCGAACAATTGGAAGTATACTCGAACCTGATCGAGGCATTCGTGGAATGCGCCAAATACTTCACCGATCTGTCCTACGACGTGCTTGTTTGGTCGTTGATGAATTCGCTTGGGAAATCCCGAAGTCGTACGCAGGAGAACCACGCCCTCACGACTAGCAAATGGCTGCAGGCCTTGTCAAGATTCTGCGGCAAAGTCTTTCGGCGGTACCCAACACTGGACCCTATCCCTGTCCTGAAATACGTCGATGAACAGCTTTTCCACGGCAACTCCACGGATCTCATCATACTGAAGGAGTTTGTAACCTCGATGGGCGGCATTGTCGACGCTGTTGATTTTACCGACGACCAAATTCTAGGCATGGCCGGCGGAGCTCTTCTCCGCCGACAGACGCTCATCCGCGCCCAAGACAAGCGATTCGAGAACATCAAGAGCTCTGCTCGCCTCATGCAGGCGCTCTCCGAGTCCAAGCTTGCTGCTCGCCTGCTCATCAACCTAGCTCAATATCGACAAGCGGCCATTTACCGGGTGCCCGAAGACGAGGCTCACATCAAATACCTCTCCTCCATCATAGATGACTCACAGCAGACCCTCATTCAATATCTCGACTTCCTCTGGAGCAATCTCGACGCGCAACAATTCGACGCAATGGTGCCATCATTGCCGGCTCTCATCAAGTCATTTGGTTTGAGCGTAGATGTTGCGTTCATGATCGGGCGAGCCAGCCTCGCACAGCAAATGTTCCCTTGGAAACCCTCCAAAGCAAAACGCGAGACGAGCGAGAATGCCAAGCCGGCCGTCGACAAGGAAGGAGACGTGAACATGTCCGACGCCAAGCCTCAGGGTTCAGCAACCAAAGAGCAGACCTCCACAGAGACAGTGGATCTGGTGGAGCAACAAGTAGGATCCGATCCGAACCTGGTAACCGACGACGCCGGAGCTAACACCGCTCGACTGCAGAAGACGGATGATACCTCGCTTTCCCACACGGCGTCAACGGCGTTGCAGCCCATTGTAGAGGCCATTCGCGACACCGTCAAGCCCGAGGTCTGGGAAAAGGTGACCCCGGAACTCTATTCGACGTTTTGGGCTTTGCAGTTGGGAGACCTCTGCTTTCCTGAGAAGGCCTACGTGGATGAGCGCAACAAACTCATGGCGGAGTGGCATGCCATCTCCAACGATCGCTCGGACATGACGCGCAGAGGCCTAGATCGAAAAGCGCAAAGAAAAAAGGAGCTCATGGACACTTCCGACGATATGATCGCCGAGCTCAGTGGCCACGGGCTTCGCAAGGCCAAGTGGAAATTCTATCTGACAAAGCAGTTCCAGGCGTCCTTCCCTAGCCCCGACGCCAAGCCTGAGGTTATCGCCGATATCCTCCTAGAGTATTGTGTTCTGCCACGGGTCCGCCTTTCACCAGCAGACGCAGAATACACATATCGGTTCATTAAGGCCCTGCACGAGTGGAACGCCCCGGTCTTCAGATACATGGCATTCCTTGATCGACTACTCAATGCCAATCGGCTGCGTACCCTGATTTTCACGTGCACTGTGCGTGAAGCAGAGAATTTGGGCCGCTTCCTGAACCTCATCCTGGAAGACCTGTCTCGTTGGCACAAGAATGTCCCTCTTGAGGACGACAAGAAGGACAGCAAAGGAGCCAAGGATACCCCACGTCTCGGCCCATATGACAAGGAGGCTAAAGGCCCCAGCGACCAACCTCGACTCGGCTTCGCTCTCACCCTCAATGAGCAGGGGAAGCCTGAGACTTTCGTGGAGCATGCCCAATTCCGAGACATGCTGTTCCGCTGGCACAAGAACATTAACACAGCGCTCAAGAACTGCCTTGGCGGCTCTGAGTGGATGCACATCCGAAACGCCATCACGGTTCTGAAGGCTGTTCTAAACCACTTCCCTGCCGTCGACTTCATGGCTTCCCAGTTCACGACACAGTTGCAAAAGATTACGAAGCGAGAAGCTGCCGCAAAGGAATCCCCCGACAGCGAAGAAGGTGGCCGAGTCGACCTTTCCGTCGCAGCGCAAGGCGCTATGTCTCAGCTTCAGCAAAAGAAGGGCAACTGGATGATGGTTCAAGCTTTCAGATCTAACGCCGTGAGTGCGTAACCCCCAGTTGACCGCCGCCCACTAACCCCAATTCCAGGCTCCCGGACGGCAATCTGAAGCCGACAACTCACCGGCATCAAGACTACGAGCAACCGCCCCCGACTTCAAGCCAAACCCGCCCAAGTATGTCTGCTTAGAGCGAAAAAAAACGATAGCGTCGCAAATCTGACTATTACAGACCTTCTACGAACCGGGCCAACGCCTTGGATGAAGAGGACGGTGAAGTCCGGGACGGTAGGGACAGCAAGGGCCAGTCAAGCACAGGCACGCCTAAGGAGGTCCTTCCATCGAGATTTCAGGGCTCAAACAGAGATTCAACGTCGAGGAAAGACGAGGCCTCAGGCCCATCTCGGAGCTCAACCCCTCGACCTGGTGCTGGTGCTGGTGCTGGTGCTGGCCAGGCTAAACCTGATAGCCGAGGTCACAAATTGCCTGACCGACCAACTGCACACAATCTCCCGAGCAGGCCCGACGTGCCAATACCGACGCACGTTCCTCCAGAGCGCTTCGGACAGTCAAGGCCACATGAACGTCGTGATGCTCGAGATACGCGTGAGCAGCGACCTCCTCGAGAACTGCCGCGAGAAGGCCGAGAAACTAGGGAGCAACGCGACAGCCGCGATCGGCCCATTGAGCAGGATCGGCCGGTGAGACAACCACGCGAGCATCCTGACCGTCGCCCAGTGGAGGGTCCAAGCGATGTCCGTCACGATCTGCCTCCTCGGCCTGGACAACACGAGCGAGAGCGGCCGCATCGAGAGCCCCGAGTCGGCCGGCTCACAGAGCGCCATGACGAACCGAGTCAGCCAGCTCAGGTCCCTTCATCCAATCCAACACCAGAGCCGGCGATGAACCCGGAGAGGGCGGCGCTGTTCGCGCAAGACAACTCGGACAGGGGATCGCGCCGCCCTGAGCCCGATCATGCTAGGGGTCGAGCACAGCCCCCAGCTGACGCGATGGAGCCCGTGAACCCTGGACGTGCTGCATTAATCGATGACCGAAAGAGCAGTGCTCAAATGCCTCCCAGCCGGCTACCGAGGGATGAGGCACGCGATAGGGGCCCTCGGCAACCATCTCCAGGGGTCGTTCGATATGGTGTGGACCAAGGTCCTCCACGAGGACGCCACGATGACCGTGTGGGCCGGCCGTTTCCTCAAGACCCTCGCGGAGCTCCCGGGAGAGATCCTCGCGACCGATCACCAGTTCCCAGCGGAGGCTTTCGGGGTGAACGCCCGGGCGAGCGCGAAGGTGATGGAAGAGGTCCCATGGAACCGATGCGCGATGCCTCCAACTTCCCCCGCGCAGGACTTCGCGGGCCAGACCCAGAAGGGAGACTGCCTCATCAGGACCAAAACTACGGAAGACTCAACCCGATCCCATCGACATCGGACATTCCCTCAGGACCGCGCGGTCGCGGCAGGAACTTCGCCCGGGGAGGCCACCAGGGCCCGTCAGGGACTCCAGGACGAGCTGATGGGCGCCTTACAGGGCCAGAAACCCCACGGCCGCCTTCTCCGGACCGCCTCCCTCCCACAGGCCCGGCATCTGGACGTAACCATCGCAGCGGCTTCGAGCATGGACCGGGTCCCGCGACTCCTTCCGGGACGCCAGGCGGCCCGCATTCTGATCGAAAGCGAAACTTTGGGCCTGGGCCCGACTTTCAAACACCCACATCGGCCAATGCTACTCCCACGTCAGGGGGTGTACATCCTGATCGACTTGCTCAGATGGGACCCTCTGTACCGTCTCACCAGCCACCTGCAGGTCCACCCGGGCATGGCGGCCACAATCGATATTCGAACGCCAGCGATAGACCGATGCCTGGCCATCGAGGAAGCATGGGCCCTCCGCCAGCAGAGGGTGGCGTGCCGACTGGTCCGTCATCTGTCAATGACCGGCCTCGCGGGGGAAGCAACAGACGGCAGCTGGTCGGCATCAATAACATGCTACAGCAATCTCAGGGTGCCCCCGAGATGGGCAGAATGAGCGGCCCTCGCCAGCCGCGACAGCTACTTGGTAACTCGGATGCTCAAGTCCTTACGGGCGGCTCTCCAGCGACCACGCCCGGACAAGAACGGCAAGATATGGGCTGGCCAGAGTCGGCGAATCGTGGCCCAGCAAACGGGGCGGAAGGTCCGCCTAGAAGGGAGCATCGTGGCGAAAGAGACAGCAGAACTGACCGCCCGAGCCGATCATCGAGACGAAGCAGCCGGGAACGTGAGCGTAGCCCACGTCCGCCACGCGAAGGTGAGCCAAAAGAACACCGCGACTACCGTGATAGACGATCGATGGGTGGGCCAGAAAACATGGTCAAGGAGCGTGGTAGAGATGGCAGTGGCCGTGATACCATGGGCTTACCCCCTCCTGGAGCGAGAGATGCTCCAATTGGGCGGGAAGCGGGCTATCGCGGGCATGATCGCTCCGGCGGCGCTAGGCTTGGAGACGAATGGGCTACAGGCGGGAGCGGTCATCGGAGCAGCGGCCGTGGAGGCCCGAGAGACGGGAGCAATCGTCCTCCTGAAGAGCGACGGGAGGTCCGAGATGATCGTGGCCACAAACGCCGCAGCGAGGAGGGAGTGGGCAACCTTGCGAGCGAGCGGGAGAAACGACCCAGGCGAGGCTAGTGGTGTACGACCTCACGGACGACTCGGCGCCTTTGACGCTGGACGAGGAGAACTTGATGCGACATCAAGACAGACGACGGCCTGTGGCGCCAGACTCAAGGGGCGCGAATGTACGAAATCGGAGGGACCAGCACTGGGAGGGAGCAAACAGGAAGACGCCGCGTGACGGCTCGTTCGTCTTTTGTTAGCCGACAGGCAACGCTACACGATGGCTGCAGCTGCGACTTTCTACCAATCTCATACTACTTTTTCAATTCATGCAAACCCGGAAACACTTGGCCTGGTCATATCCAGGTCGACGGCGAGTTTTGTTCTTTGTGAGAAAACGGGACACAACACGCGATCGTCAAGGCACAGGGCAGGATAAAGCCGTTGAGCCAGTCCTCGTCTTGTCACAATGCGTGATTGACAGCATGGGAGGCGGGAGTTAGGCGGCGCATGGGGTAAATGATGTTTGATACCATGTACAATGTACCATGATAGACATGTAACTCTAATGGGGTCTATGGGACGATAGGGCGCAAACAATGCGGACCTGCAGTTTTCCGGGAGCAAGGAGGGTCGGCAGAGCAAACCAGGGCGGCGGGATGTGCCGGTTCGATGGGCGCCAGGAGGGTCTTGTTGGCTCGCGCTCGCATGGATGTGGATGGATGAGGCGCGACATGCATGTAGAGCGACTCGGAACAGGCCGCAGCTGCAGCGTTGCAGACTTCCTACTACGTAGATGCATAGATTTGACGACGAATTCAATGTGATGATCTGTGATGCCGCTGGAAGTGTCTGTATGCTGGCTGGGTACGGAATAGGCCAGAGCAAGCAGCATCGCTCGCCACTCTTCAACAAGTTCCATTAGACGCAGGGAGGGGATACAAGACTTGTACTGTAGCATCGTAGCTTGTATTCTCGGGATTCAATGCGATGCTAAAACGAGATCGATCCAAGGCATGGTATGTATAGGTTGCGTGGCGAGTGACGAGCACTGCCCTGCCCGTTTGAGGAATGGACACGAGACAGAATGTACTTGACGCCTGTAGGCAGGTACTGTACCTTATCTATCTCCCTCGCTCGGGCCGTGAACGAATGCGAGGACCCGGAATGAAGACAGTCCGGTCGGGTTCGGGTCAGAAACCCAAGGGGGGAAAGGGAGAGGGTGTCAACGTCAGCGATTTTAGCGCCTCAGACGAGTGTTTGGGGGAGAGAGGCTCGTTTAGTACCTAACGTGGTACGTAGTGCGCTGGGCTTGCACTGCCTCCCTCGACTCGCGATCCAGGGGCTTGCCGGGGCTTTCCCGTGCCTTCAGGTTCGCCTGAGCGCCAGTCCAGCAGCGGGAGTGGCTGTCGGGCGCATCCACACCAAGGTATGGACGGATGGATGGGATGGCTGGCACACCACAGGCACAGGGCAGGTTATTAGGCGCTGGGAGGCCGCTACCAATCGCGCGAGCTGGCCCCGGCGAGGCAGATTGGAGGGCGGGGGCGACGCCTCAGCGTCCCCCGTGTGGCGGGTGCCCACCACTAAGAATTGCCCCAGCGGTAACATAGGTAGGCCGCCTCCAACTGGCCAGTGGAGGCGGTTCCCTGTCGGGTGCTGTGTCCCCCCCCCGCGCAAGCCGAGACGGCGGGACCCCACCTGCACCCGCTGGTTCCTGGACCAGCGGGTCTGTCTGTACCTGGGCTTGATGCTCTTCAGCTGCCAGCCGTGCTATCGACATTTCGCTGACGCTTCACTCCTTTGCTTTCCATCTCTCTTCCCCCCCCATTTACTACGCCTTTTCACTCTTCTTTCACGCACATTTGCCGAAGTCGCCGCTGCTGTTGCTTGCGACGCGCGCAGTCCCCTCCTTGCCTCGAGGTAGACCTTTTTTTTTCTCCTTTGCACTTTGGTACTTTTTTTTTTCCGTAAGACTCCTTGCTCCCACCACCCGTTGTCGTGAATCCTACCGCCACCCGCATCGCCGAGAAACGCCATCCCGATCGCCAAGCGCCCGCCCCGACGTCTCGGCGAGCCGAATCCGTATACATTGCGACTCCCGAGCCGCCGTCGTTGACGGGCACACGCACGCCACCAAGAGAGAAACGATTCGCAAAGCGCGGCGACGGGGATTTCTTTCGCAGATACAAGGCGCCCCCCCCCCCGCCCGGTTGGTTTGTTGGCCCGGGAGGAGCGAGCAGCAACAGCACGGCAAATTCGTGCGTCGCGAAGCATTGGGCGACCGGGAAACGTGGCGCACGTCGTTCAAGATTGGGCCTCGCCTCACCGACCCAAAATCATCAGGCGACGCACGGGGGTATCATCGACCGACCGACCGAACGCGCGAGCGCACGAGCGAAGCAGCACTGCCCTCGCTACTCATTTGCGCGTTTCGGCCCTGGCACGACTCTCCTTTGTTCTCGTCGATCTCGCTTCAACAAAGGGCATTCGCTCCACAACGTCTGTCTGGCCGCAGCCGTTGGCAAAGTCCTTCGTCCATCTTTCGCCCCGAGCAAGATCCCAGATGCCCCTGGCGGGCCGACGAACGCGCAAGCACCGACACACGGGCATCTTTAGCCCATCGCCATCATGAATCTAACGTGCAACTCGACGCTGGAGGAGCTGAGGAGTAGGTCCCCCTGATGCCGCGGGTCACAGCGCAAGGACCACGGAAAGGCGGCGCTGACACCGAGCAGTATCTCCCGGCTCCGAAATCATCCTCATCGGACCTCTGAACTTTCACAACCTGGCGCGCGTCATTTCGGCCTCCTGCACCCTCATCGCTGCCGTCCTCAGCCTCTACCTGGTATGGCAGCACGCCATCCATTACACCCAACCCCGCGAGCAGCGATAGTAGGTCCCCTCTGACATGCCAGCCTTCTTTGCCCTTGCACGACGGCGCCGCTGACCGAGAGGCACTCACAGCATCATTCGCATCCTCTTCATGGTCCCCGTGTACGCCATCTCGGCCTACTTCCAGATCGAGTGGTACTGGCACGCCATCTACTTCCAAGTAATCTCCGACTGCTACGAGGCCTTCGCCATTGCCTCCTTCTTCGCCCTCATCTGCCACTATGTCGCCCCGGACCTGCACACCCAGAAGCACTTCTTCCGCGAGATGCGCCCCGTCAAGCCCTGGGTGTGGCCACTCAACTGGTTCGCAAAGTGCTGCGGCGGCGACAGGGGCCCGTGGCGCACGCCCAAGAGCGGCCTGACGTGGTTCAACATCATCTGGATCGGCATCTACCACTACTGCTTCATCCGTGTCGCCATGACTATCTCGGCCGTCGTTGCCCAGTACTTTGAGCGATACTGCGAGAGCTCCAACAGCCCCGTCTTTGGGCATATCTGGGTGAGTGTCGGCGCCCTCGAAGCGGCGTGCTTTCCTGTCCACCTCTAACATGTCTTATCAAGATCATCGTCCTCAACGCGGCTGCGGTCACCGTAGCCATGTTCTGCTTAATCCAGTTCTATGTCCAGCTCAAGGAGGCACTCGCCGAGCACAAGCTCTTTCTCAAAATCGTCGCCATCAAGCTCGTCGTCTTTCTCTCGTTTTGGCAGTCGGCTGCCATTTCAGTTGGCACGTCGACGCTCAATATTGTACACCCAAACAAGGTCCTGGCGTATCCGGACCTCAAGGTCGGCATTCCCGCGATGCTACTTTGCATAGAAATGGCCATTTTTGCCGTATTACATCTCTGGGCGTTCCCCTACGCCCCCTACGTGGCCGGTGCGCCCACCACATTTTACCCGTCGCCCGACCCGAACAAGGGCGGGCCCTCGCAGGAGAACCAACGGTCACCCCCGAGCGGCGGCCCCATGGGCATCATGGCCGTGTTCGACGCGCTCAACCTGTGGGATTTTGTCAAGGCATTCGGTCGCGGCATGCGCTGGCTCTTCTGCGGCGTCAAGCGGCGGAAGGAGGATATCAGCTACAAACTGAACCACGGCGACGCACTGGATATGGATAACCTGCCTGAGGGAAAGGAGGGTGCGAGCACGTACGACGCGATGCGCGCCGGCAACGTACCGCCGACGTATCCGTACAGCCGTCCCGGCGGCCCGTACCAGATGAGCGGCGTGATCGGCGGTGCGCCGCACGAGGAAAGCGCGGGTTTGATCAACAACGCGCAGCCAAACCCGGAAATGACGCCGTATCGACGGGACGATTCGCGGTCCCCGCCGCGGCAGCCGCGGAGAGACACCTCCCCGAGGGGTTACGGGCACGATCCACAACATTACGGCCCGTATCAGCACCAGCAGCAACAAGGCCCAGGGCGGACGCACGCCCAGGCAAGTGTTGGTCACGCGCTCTGGGGACAGCCGCCGAAGCAGTGAAGACGTCCCGCTGCGGCGCTTCTCTAATACTCGATTGCATGGCCTCAGAGATGAGATAGGGCACACGCCAGTGTAGGATAGCAACGTGTTTGGACTTGGATCGGCGTTGGTACGGCAGCATACTTTGGCTGCGGGGAGCAGACGGCCATGGTTGGGCGTGACCCCCCGAGCACGTCGCGATATGCCCCTGAGCCGGATCGAGGGGGGGGTTGGCGGCTCTTTGTTTTGACATGATACCACGAGATTTATTTTGCCGAAGAATTTACCGAAGTTTTCTGATGTTTTTTCGTAGCTAGATGCGTGAAGCGCAGGCTGCTTGCTAGGTACCTACTGTTTGGGTTCATGCCATGCATGCATACACAGTCGCGCAATCACTCACCTCTGTGGATGGTATCATCATCAACACAGAATCGACCTCGAGGCCGCGTGTGACTGAGAGCCCCCCCCCCCCTTTCTCACATGCAGCGCAACGTCCCAATCCATGAATGGATGGATGAACCGTGCGTGGGCACAATGAAATAATAAGTCAAGCAAGCAAGCAAGCAAGCGCAGTCAAATCAGTCAGTCATTTCCCCACCCCTTTTCGCGACGCAGCCAAAAATCCCATCCCATCCTTTCACGCTCATCTCCCTCCCATAGAGCCAGAATACCTCCCATCCCCCGTCCCCCCTCCTTCCCCGTCCATTCCTCTTCGTCTCTTTGCTCACTTTTTTTTTCCTCTTCCCAACAGAGCCCTAGGTCAAGTCAAGTCAAGTCAGCCAGTCCCCCCTCCCACCGTCCCTTCCCTTCCTTCCCTTCCCTTCCCGTCCCGTCCCGCCCCCGTCCCGCCCCACGTGTCTGTCGTTCGTGCCTTCCCACTCATCATCAACAACAACAACAGTCTTTTCCTTGAGTTTCTCGCGGCGCCTAGTTGGCCGTTTAAGTACCTACCTAGTACTTAATACTGCATGTACTACTACTGTCAAACACACATACGACCGCACGCGTCACGTTACGACGCGAGCAATACCCACTACTACACGCACAGAGAGTGAGTGTGAGTGAATGACTTAAATCACACACACACACACGCCCTCCATCGACACCCTTAAAACAAACTCCCAAATCAAAACACTGCAGACACTCGCGCACAACACCCCACATACGTCAAATTACAATGACACTCTCTCACTCTCCTTTATTCACTCACTCACCTGCGGGCCGGTTCCCCCCCCCCGCGGAGTCCCGCGTGCCCACAAATCTACCTCTCTCTACTTTACCGGCCTCTGCTGCCTGCTCAACGCGCAATGCGTCCGTCCCGTCCAATGCCTCGGCCGCGTGTGACATGCCTCCTCCTCCTCCTCCCATCATCCGTCATTCACCAGCCATCATCCATGCCAATGACCCAGTCCCCCCCCCCCCCCCAAATGTCTGGTGCTCGTAGTAGTAGTACGTAGTATGCCGGCTATGCCACAAGAGCTTGTGTCACACACCACAGTGGCCGTCGGCCGGGTCTCGAGCCCGTCACCTGTCCACTCGGCACCGATGGCTACGGTCTTGAGACGTCCCACCACCGCGCGCTTTGCCAGGCCGTCCGACGCGGTGCGACTGCAACATTCCAGATACCGATTTCCGCATCTGCTCCGTGCATTATGAATGCTTGTACTTCGTGCATGGGATACACCAGCCAAGCAAGCGAACCCAGCGACCACCTGATCGATCTTGGCCAGACACGTAGGTACACCTTCCTGTGTACGCCTGTGAACACATGTACAAATGCGCACACACACAGAGACACACATACAATAAACAGGTTCAGAGACCGGTAGGGCCTCGTGCTTCTTCTTCAATGTGCAATGCTCCTATAAACCTATCCGTGGGGGACCCATTATCCCGCTCCGACGGCTATGCCAGCGAAACCCGGCGCCGCCTAGAGCCATGTGCAGTCCTCGCGAATGCCGATGCATCCTTTGTACGCTTGTATCCATCGTTGCTGCGGTATATGTACATAAAAGCCAACAGGGCCAGGGCTCGTCTCCCGCTGTCCCGCAATGTGTCGGGCAAATCTAACGCCCCGATACATGCCCCCGCGTGCATGCACCGCGTCGCATGCAAACCGGTAGAGGCTGCCTGCCGTGCTCGCGTTTCGTTATTCAAGGCCGTGCCGTGTGTCTCCAAGCCGCCGAGGCTTTGGGACCGATAAAAATGTCTTCTGTCTTCGAATGCCACCAGGCCCGTGGTGACCGGTCGGCCGTGCAGCCGCCGAGGCGCCGTCCGTCTCTCTGTGGCCATGGCGCTCCGACGACACAGCGCACACCTGCCTAGGATCGTTTCCGTTCCGAGGTGCTGCATCGACCCTCGTTCCATCTGCTGCGACAGCCGGCTGCCTTTTCGGTAGCCGCCGCCGTCGCCCATGCCCGAAATGTTGTTCTGAATGTGCCAACGCCATCCTGGTATCTCGAAAATGCAACGAAAGAACCAAACGTCGTCGCGGTGTGTCGAATTGTTTCTTGTGTAGGTGTCAAAGGAAAGGTGTTTCATGTACGTCGTGACACCGAGTGATGTGATCGTCTACAAAGGTTGTCCAAGAAAAGGAAACCCGCCCGCCGCCGCGGCTTATTCGGGATCGGGGTTCATCGCGCGAAGCACCTTGGGCTGCTGAATCCGGCGCGAGTAGTCGTGGTCGTCGCGCAGCGTGTTGACGCTCTCGTGGCTGCCGCTGCGGGCGTACAATCCCTGCTTGAACGGGTCCATGCGCGGGTCAACTTGCAACATGCTGCTACGATTGCCGGCCGAGCCCGGAGACCCGGGCGCCCCAGCCATCTCCGGACGGCCGTCCGTCATACCGGACGAGCTGCCTCGGACGCTGGGGTCATCCTGGTAGTCGTCGCGGTTTTGCTTCCTGCGCCGCAGCCAGACGAACAGCGCCATGCCGGCCACGGCGATGACAGCGAGGATGACGCCAACCACAATGCCGACAACGGCGCCCGTGCTCAGCCCGCTCTTCTGCACGGCGGAGCCGGTGCGTTCATTAGAGGCATCGCCGCCCGTGCCGCCCGTCTCTGTGGGCACAATAGTTACCGTCTTGATTGTACCGCCGGCGGTGACTGTCTGAACCATCGAGGTTGTTGGGGTAGGTATATCCGACGAGCTGTCGGTTGACTGTAGTCTCATGTATCAGCATTGTGCGTCTTAGCAACTAGGTGACAGTCGGTTCACGCTCGAGCTTGCACCACGCAATAGGGACAGATGAAGAGGGCTTGGGAAGGTCGGGTCGCGCCATACAGATAAGGTCCTACTACTACTCGATGTAGTGGTAGGAGAAGAAGAAGACAATGAAGTTGCTGTGTCCTGCACAGTCTTAGTCACCCACGTCGTCGCTGTCGGAGTCTCGGCCTGATGCAACGATTTCAGCCCTGCCGCCTTACGCCTGATGCAACAAAGGAGCAACAAGAAACGTAATGGCGCGACGGAGGCTGAACCACTACACGAAGCACCAGCCGCCCGACGACGATGGAGCGGAAGCGTCGTCGGACGGTCAGGTGGAAAGGGGCACGCAATGGAGGAACACACAAGGCAATGCAGTGCAAAAAGACGAGCAACGGCAAAGAGAGAGAGCGGCACTCACCTTGGGCGTAGACGAGGTTGAGGTGGGGTCGGAACCGCCCCGTGTGCCCGACGGCAGCACATTGTTGAGGGCAATATAGCCAAAGACGCCATCGCCACCGCAGTATTCTGCCGGGAACGCCGGGCAGTGAGTGTCACACTTGCTCTTGCCGACTTGGACAGACTTTGCGGGGGTGTAGTCGGAGCACCAGCAGCCATTGGCCTGCGTAATGGCGTAAGCCTGGTTCTTCTGCATGCAAAAGTCGTGGCAGAGTCCGTTGGTCTGGTAGATGCTGATGTCTAGAGGATGCGTCAGTCAGCCATGCGTAGCACCGCCACTGCACCTCCAAGGCGGGAAGAGCAGCTTACTCCTAGACATGTCGGCAGTATTGAAGCTGGCGCAGAGGTCAATGTCCAGGGCCGAGACGGCCGTCGACAGCAGCGACGCCACGAGCAGCAGGCTGCCCAGCTGGCGGACGCCTCTCAGAAAGGAACGCATTGTTGCGGCAAGAAGCGAAGAGTGAAGTCGTCCTGGACGAGGCTGCAAGTCGTCAGTCTGGCGGTTGCGGATGCGGCGAGGAGAGAAGCAAGATCCCATCCTGGGTATTCAACTCACCAGTGCCAGCTGTACACATTCACAGGAGCGCGATCGTGGCCAACCGAGGGGTGTACCACATAGTACGCTTGGAGGTGTGGGATGACAGGTCGACCTAGAGGCTCGCAGCCATGGGAGCGCGGCGACGTGGGTGTTGGTCGGCTTCGGCAGTCGTGGCTCGCTGCTTGCAAGAGAGCCAGTCGGGGCGCGCCAGTCGACGATCGTTGCCGCGTCGATTCGAGGCACGGGGGCGACCAACAAGGCGTTCCTCCGGTGGCCGAGATGAGTGGGAAAGGCCGGCCGACGCGGTGGAGGTAGGTCGAGGAGGATCGAGGTCGTGTCGGGGGAGGCACCGGCAGCGACGTGTTGGTTGGGTGCGCGTGCGGGTTGGCCAACACCAGGGGTGATTGGGACGGGGAATTCGGCCAGCAGGCGGATGCAGGCTTGTTGATATTCACAGCAGGCGAGCGGCGGCGTTGGAACGCGTGCAGGGCCTTGGGTGCTTTCTCTGGCTCGTCTAGTCGTGTCGGCGTGTGGGCGAGGATGGCGGCGTGGGAGCGAGACCTAGTGGACACCCGACTGGAATGCAGTGGCTGGTCCGGAAGCAGAACTGAGTTTTGTGTCAAGTCGATAAGCGACGCCAAATGCAATCACCAAAAATTGAATTGCAGGGTACTGACGGGCCGTCAGGAAAGCGAAAGACGACGGACGAGGAAAGGCGGGCGGGAAACGAAGCAGAAAAGGATCGGGCGTCGCTCCAAGAGGCGGCGGCTCTCCTGATTGACCGACGGATGGCTGGCGATGTGGTGGCGGGTGCTTATTTCTTTGTGTGCCTGAATTGATGGAGTGATGCGGTGCGTGTCTCGATACCCAAGATGGCCGGCGAAACAGACGACAAAGGAGAGAGGGGAGGAGGGTTGGGGGCAAAGGAGGAGGAGACAGCGAGGAACAAAGAGGCAAAAATGTGAAGAGCAGAAATGGGCTCTGGACAATGGAGAGAGCGAGAGTAGTGGTGGTGGGAGTGGAGGACGAGGCGAAGCAGGAGCGGGAGCAGGAGCAAGAGCAAGAGCAGGAAGAGGAGGAAAAGGCGCAGCAGGAGCCGGCGGCCCACGGCGCCATCCAATGGCCATGGATGACCTGGTGTCCATGTCGAACGGCGCGCGCCTGACTGCCTGGCCTGCCGTGCAGCTGCGGCCGGTCCAGCGGCGTTGAACCACAGGCTTCTCCAGCGGCCGCCACGGGCCCAACGAACTGCGGATAGCGGGTGTGTAGTATTGCCCATCTACGAGCATCCTCATCTCAGGGCTGATAGTACTAGTCCAACCTCCCAAGCCTCCCATGCTCCCGTCGTCACCACCACCACCACCCACCACGCCATGCCTCCCACCCATCCACAAACCTACGGGGGGCGGGATGGGATGGGATGGATGGGATGGATGGGCCGGATCCATGGGTGGGTGGGCGGCCAGGCTGCCGTAACGGCATAGCGGCTCCAGGGGTGGACAGTGGGCGTGGTGGCACAAACCTGCCGGGCCAGAGCCGGGGCAGTCCGCCGTGGGGCCGATTAATTCATCAGTGGGAACCGTCCAAGCTCGATGAGCGCTGGGGCAGGCGACCCGCTGGAGCTAGAGAGCTGCAGCTGGAGCCAGCAACCCCCCTAGCGTCCAGTAGCGCGTCAGGGGCGCTGGAACTGGCACCAGTGGAGTCGGGTGCTTGAGGACCAGCCTGGGGCGGGCATGGAAGGCGCTGCCCCGGACGGGAGCCTCAATGGGGGGGGCAACGCCCACGATTCCTCATTCCTCAACTCTCCATCGTCTGCTTCGACGACGTACGAAACAGACTGCAATGCTCTTGCGTTGTTGCCCCGGACAATAAGCTTCGTCCTCGGACAATGCGCATCAGGCTCTATCAGGATCTTTCTATGCCGGCGCCGGACCAGCCGAACATGATGCAGCGCCGCCTTGTTTCGATGGTCTGATCTGGATCCCCGGTGGTGCCCGCAAGCGCTCGGGCACACCTCCTCCACTATTAGAGTACGAGCCTTCACATCAGCATCAGCATCAGCATCGGATTCATCAAAGCCCGCTCCAAAATGATCGCTTCAGTCAACCGCCGCCGCAACAGTAGAGCCGCCACGGCAAGGTCGCGCCGGCTGCCCAGCCCAAGCCAGCTCAGCCGCCATCGTCCAGGGGCCCCCGCCCCCGAAGCCAGACAGGCCAGGCAAGGTTTGGTGCCAACACGAACCTGCGCGCGCCAGGGGATACGTAGTGGACGGGTTGGATGGGCGAGCCACACGCCAGCGCAAACCACCGGGCCACGACAGGGCACCCAAGCCAGGCAAATGATGGGGACCAAAGAAAAAAAATCCAAACCTTGGGCTCCATCGACGGCGCTGTGACGGGCTTGCGTTGGCGTAGCGCTACCCCTGGCCCCATGGCGTCACCAAGAGCCGAGGGATCGACAAAGGGGGTGCCAACAGCGAGGACGATAAACAACTGGAGATAAAACATGTTTTCTGCTTGCCGCCAGCGCTGAGGACAGGGCATCACCAACGCTCGTCGTCGTCGGGCCGCCGCTCACGGCGTTGAACTCGTACGAGGCGCGACTCCGGCCCCGGATAGAGAGTCGGTCGACGGACCGAGTGCGTGATGAGGCGAATCGGACCCTTTTGCGGGGGCAACAGCACTTGGCCCGGTCTGGTCCTGAGCGAACACGGGCCCGTCCAAACTTCAAGCCGCCGACAGGCACAGCCAACCTGCAAACGGCAGCGGCGGCGGCAGGTCACGGCGGTCGCCCGCGACAGTGTCAAATCCAGAAGCGGGACCTCATGACCTCGGTCTGGATTTTCTTGTCAGTCACCTGGCGCACGTTATTCGAGGGAGATGGTTCGCTACAGCGCGGGATGAATGCCCCGAGAGGGCTCCGCGGTTCGCCAGGCCCTGGTGGCTGGAATGCGAATCGCCATGGAGCGCCGGTCTCGTCTGCATTCCTTGCGCTGGCCGGCTCCACGGCTAGGTAGCACGTCGCCAGCGCTTCCTGTCGCCAGCCGTAGGTGTCCAGGGGACGACGAGTTGAATCCCTCTCCCCAGTCCTGAGGGGTGCTGGCCAAAGCACCAGCCCAGGCCAGAATACGAGCCGTCAGGGTACTTTTACTTTGCCCCCTCGCTGCGGCATCGTATCGCCATCACCGCGAGCGAAGCGACATTGGCGCATTGAATGGAATTTCGCGCCCGCGTATTCCTCAATCCATTGTGTCCGCGACCTCGAGATTGCATCGCGGCCTCGACTCCCCTACTACTACTACTACGACGACGACGACGACGACGACGGAACCTTGATGTCGTGAAGACGTCTGCCGAGATCCATGTCGATTTCGGCGAATGTCGTCGGTCCCAGCTGCCACCCCTCCCACTCGCAGCTCATCAGTTTCCCCCCGGTCCCCATCTCTCTTGCAACACACCATCGCGATCGAGCCCACACCCCCCCCTGCCCACGGAAGCCCGCTTGTCCGGCACACCAAACGGAGCGGATCCCCATGATTATTATATTGCAGTACCGCGTCGCTCAAAGCAGCCCGAGGAGAGACGCAGTTGCAGTGGAAGTGGCTAGAAGCCATTTACGTAGTCGTGCCTTCATGGACGCGTGCGTCCAGCACCAGCGAGGGCTAACCTTTTTTTTGTTTGTGTGCGTCTTCCGCCTTGACGGACTCCTTGCCCCTGAGTGCGGACGAAGGGACACAGTTGGACAGACACGCCTGTGAAGAAAAACAATGAAGGAGGCACCCGCGTCCGGCCCAGAGTTAGCCGCACGAAGGAGGCCAGGCGCACAAGGTTCCCGTGCCATGCTGCGCTGCGCACGGCCGAAGCAGGGCGGCACACACGTCATTATCGGCCGTGTTTCGTCGCCATTGTCATTTGCCATGGGTGACGGCGACGGCATGCACGGGAGCGCTGAGACGCACACGAACAAGCAAAAGGGAACAGGGGGCGATGGATGTCAGACTTGATGCACAAAACTGAGAGTGCCCGATGCCGTCGCTTGTGCGAAACCAAGGCGGCCAGCTGGCTAGCTCGTCGCACGCCGATCAAGCAAAGCACACGGGGCATTGGGCCCGAGGCAGCGGCGATTTGTGCACGCGTCGTGCTCAAGACTCAAGAGAGGATCCCTGGCGAGCTGGGCTCCGTTGGTCGGCTGGGCGGGACGGGGTGGAGAGAAGGTGGAGGAAGGAGCCCGTGGATCACAGGCATGGTAAGTATGGACTCACGGAGAGGTACTGTACCTAGTTACGTCGTGCCACGAACAAGCAGGCTGTAAGTTGTGACCGCTCAACAAGCCGCTCACTGTCTCTATTGCTGCGATACAGCGGCCGCCCGAGTTTGTCACGTACCGCAAGCACTGGGGGCCGCGTCGAGCAAGCCACCAACAACCATCACGATGCTACACGTCGGGCGGGAGGCCATGGACCATGGACGACAAGGGCCCACGCCGCCCCCGGCATGGAGCCGCACGTTGGCCGTGCGACACTGTCCCGTCACCATGTACTACGTACGTCGCAGTATATCTACCATGGTGCAGTGGCTATCGGCAGGTCTGACTTCTCCGAGCGCTGGTAGTAGTCAAGGTTTGTGCACTATGCACATGCTAACCGAAGAGCTGCGTGACAAGTCACTGAAGACGCCGGATAGTTAAGAGACGTTTGGAAAAGATGCCCATGTTGGAAAGTCAGTCATTCGGCCTTGCCCAGTATGATGCGCGCGCATCGAGGCCGCCCCCGCCTCGCTTCCCCTCATCCCCAGCCTCCTCGGCGACTTGGTCCTATCGACTGCCCGCTTACATACAGGGCACCAAGGCTGCCGCGGCGGCGCCCACCAAGGAAAGCCGCATCTTGCCCCCCATCCATGTTCACGTTCAGTTGCAGCGCCCAGACCAGACGTCGGTCTTGCACAAGGGCGGGGTAGAGTAGAGGCTCGCAATCCCAATGTATTGCATATGGCAGGGGGTTGTTTGGCAGACGTCTGCTGCAGCCGGAGGGCGAGACATGTCGCTGCCGATTGTTTCGCCCTGCGACGATGAGACGTTGCTTTTTTTTTATCGTTTCTTCCTTCCCCGAGGGCTCTCTCTCTCCCTCCTGTCCTGGCTGCCTTTGTACGTGACGTGTACGACGTGAGGCATGACATGCCATAGATATGTATGTATGCCACACCTGTCCTGTCCACGAGGACCTTTGTACGAGCCGTTGGAAGTTTGTTGGGGGAAAGCAAGCAAGCTGCCAAACGCGCTTAAGTACCAAGCAAGGGATGTGTGTGGATGGACCCTGGACACCATCATCCTATCCGGCTGGCCGCCAGGCGTCGTCGCTATCCTACTATCAATTGGACGTGATGAGAGAAAGTCAAAAACTGAGCACCAAGAAGTTCCGTACTACTATCTACATATATCACCGAGCGAGCCGAACAACGAACTTTCCAAGGGGCTCGTCCCGTTTTGGCGAAAGAGCGCGTGTCGCCAATCATGGACCGCCTCCCTCCGTTCAACGGTCTCTAGTATTCTTTTTTGAGGCATCATCTGCGCACGACTTTGGCGGTTGGGTGAGTTAAACCCCGTGGACGGTGCAGAGAGAGACAGAGAGAGAGAGAGAGGAGGATGCATGTGGTGCGTGGGCTGGCCGCCGGCGTTCATGCAGAATGCAGTATGCAGAGCCCGCAAGATGGGCATGGCATGTCCTGCGTGCATGCAGCACAGCACGTCTTGTGCGTGCCCGCGCCGCGAGGAGGGGAACCAAACACCGGCCGCCCACTGGCCGGCCCCGAATGCATGTCGCATTTGCAGGTCCGATGGGTGGGCATATCCCACATGTCGAGGTAATACGAGCTTTCTTGGGAGGGGGGGGGAGGGGCCTATAAGGCGAAAGAAAAGGTCGTCCGTCAGTCACGCCGCCCGAGCGAGACGGCGGGCGCCCGTAATAACTGTCTTTTCGCGGACGAGGCACACTAACGTCAAAACTACAATATTGGAGGGCTGAGGGAGGGGTGAGTGGGTGAGTGAGGGGGTCACACGTCACGACAGCGGCGCCAACGAGAGCGTCCTGCTCCGGCGGCGGTGGCCGGGGGTCGGTCGGGCGGGCGGCGGTTGGCACCAATGGCCGAGCCGGAGGGCGTCAACGGTCAACGACAGACAGTATATATACGCACGTACTTACATATAGACGTACTGTACATACAGAGAGACCCGCGTGTGGTGCCGGCACGCCACCGGGGGAACGAGGACGAGGACGAGGACGAGGCCTTTGCGAACTCTATCACGGACGGGCGGTGTGCGGCCCGCCAAGCGCACCTGACCGGGACATCAAAGTTCAGGTCACTTCAGTTCCTCTTCCCACATGCAGTCCCAGTCCAGTCCAGAGCAGTGCGGCGCCGTCAAACGGCAGAAGAGGGTTCTGCCAGGAACAGCCGAAAGGTACGCGGTGGTTGACGACCCCCTCCATCTCCCCCGTCGTGGTCTGCCGGCTGGCCCGGACGAGCAAATATAAGATGATCATCATCGCGTACGGGGGCCCGGGTCTCCGTCGACGACGCAACGGAGGTGATCCCTGGTGAGCTGCTTGCGGGTGGACAGTAACTACGTAACGAGTGAAGCGGGAACCCCCCTTCCCCCCCTTTTTTAATCTGCCTGCGACGGGATCTGATCGTTTCCTTTCGGTCCCCATGATCTACGTGGAGTAGTGGACTGCACACTAAGTTACTACGTACGTACTCCAGAACGGGAATTGAGTTTTCATGGGTGGAGGTGGGCTGCCCTGCCTGCGGGGCCCGGGTGGCGGCGCGAGACGGCGCAAACTCTCGATGACTTAGCGATGGTCGATCGGATATACCATGGTTGGCTGGCCTTGAGAGCGATGGCGCCTTGCCTCCCGTTTGGCTGACGGGCGTATGGACGGGCGGCCTCGCGTGCGCGTGGTAACGGCACGCAAATGGTTTTGGCACGTACAGTCGTTGAGGCGTCAATGGCGGTGAGTTGACGATGGCACACGCCTATGGAGGGAGGGAGAGAGTGTGCGTTGGGGCGGCTGAGAGCTGGGTGATTGCCGGCACATGGGCCAGTTCGTCGAGGGTATCAACGGAGAGAGAGAGAAAGAGGGGCTAACTGGCTGATTAGTGCCCCAGGGGGAGATTGTTGAGGCTGTCGACACGGAGCAGCCAGGAGCAGGTCAAGTTGGCGATGGCGGGCGCGATGTGGTGCAGGGTAGCTTACTTGTCACGGCGGCATCTTGGTGTTGCATCGTTGTCGTGGACGCGCACATGATGCATGAGCCTATCCGCGTCTGCGACGACGAGTAATTGGGAGAGAGAGAGACAGGGGCTAGAACACATGGAGACAAATTGGTCTGCAAAAGCATAGCACAGGCAAGAAAGAAGAAAAAACCGTCGGGCAAGTCAAGCCATGTAAGTATTGAAGCCAACGCGCCGGGCGGGCGGGCGGGCGGGGGGCCCGGGCAGGCGGCCGGAGGTGTCGGGTTGCACAGGGCACCTGCACCATCCTCCACCTACTAATCCGGGCACTCAACGCCGGACCGGGGACGCGGCCTCGCTCCGTCATCCACTACACTGCACTGCACTGCACTGCACTGCACTGCACTGCATTGCGCCGCATTGCGCTGCACTGCTCCGTGTCCCGTCACGGGGAGGCCAATCCAACCGTCCATCACATCACGCCCACTCACATCCATCCATCCACATTCGCGAACGAGTCACCACCATCAACCCCCCCCCCGTCACGTCACCCGACCCGACCACGACAAACCGCGCCTCGCGGGTTACCCACGTGCGGCTGTGCGATCCCGCCCGTGGCCTCCTCGCCTGGCCCTCGCCGTGCATCATTATCATCATCACCACCAACACCCGTTGACAACTCCTCCCCGCCCGCCGAACTACTAATTCACCACGATGCGGTGACGCGCCGCCGTTGCAGCACGTTTCCTGCATCTCCATCCTTCTCCCTCACCGCTCCGCCCGCCCGCCCCCGGTCGCCGCTCTCCACCGGGGCCCCCTTCAGCCCCGCGGTGCCGTCCGTGCCTTGCCGTGTGTGCAGCCGCCCCGGTTGAAGCGGTAGGCGACGAGCAGCAGTAGCAGTCGTGCCTGCTCCAGCATCCCGAATTATACGCTACTATATAGACGTCCGTCGCGCCCCTCCCATCATGGGCAAGCCGTCGCTGCCATCGCTTTCGCTCCCCCTCCCGCCGCCGCCTCGCCTCCGTCATCGTCGTCCCGTCCGCGCACGCCGCGTCCCGCCGCTCCTCGCCCTCGCCGCCGCCGCCGCCATGGCGCTCCTCTACCTGCTCCTCTTGGCCGTCGCGCCGTGCCTCGTCCGCGGCGGCTGCTACCGCGGCTACCGCTCGGCGTGGAGCTTCGACGCGCACGCCGGGCACCACCCGGCGTGGATGGCGGCCGTCCCCGACGACACCAACCTCACCAGCCTCAGCATCCCCGGCACCCACGACACCATGACGTACGGCCTGCTGCGCCGCGACCCCGTCCTCAACTGCCAGAACTGGAACCTCAGCGTCCAGCTCGACGCCGGCCTGCGCTACCTCGACATCCGCGCCCGCCTGCGCGACGACGAGCTGCACATTTACCACGGCGACGGCTACACGGGCTTCAGCTTCGCCGACGTCCTGCGCGACGTGCTCGCCTTCCTCGTCGCCAACCCCTCCGAGGCCTTGGTCATGCGCCTCAAGGAGGAGGGCCGCCCCGTCGGCGCCAACAACTCCAAGACGTTTGAGGAGGCCTTTGTCGGCTACTACCGCGGCGGCGGCGGCGGCAGCAGCGGCGAGCGGCAACCACGCAACAACCACCTTGCTGACCACCTGTACCTGTACGACAACCGCAGCGCCCCCATCCCCACGCTCGGCGCCCTGCGCTCGCGCGTCTTCCTGCTGCAGGACTTTGCCTCGTCGTCGCAGGGGGCCCCTTCCTACGGGCTCGCCTGGGACGGCCCGCAGATGGCGCTCGAGGACGCCTGGATCGTCCCCGACGTCTACCACCTCGCCGAGAAGTGGACCGCCATCCGCACCGCCCTCGAGCGCGCCGCCACCGACGCCCTCGACAACGCCCGCCTCTACCTCGCCCACGTCTCCGCCTCCATCGGCGTCCTGCCCGTCGAGGCCGCCGCGGGGCCCCTCAACCGCACCGTCACGGGCATGAACGACATGACGGGCCAGTGGGTCCGCGACTTTGAGCGCGTCCCCGAGGCGCGCCGCACCGGCGTCGTCATCTTTGACTTTCCCGGCAGGCAGGCCATCGAGGCGGTCCTGGCGTGGAACAAGAAGCTCGGCGTCAAGGTGTAGCTGCTTTTGCCAGTTTCTTTTCAGGGTAGCAGCTGCTTTGCCGCTTTTTAGACAGGAGACTGCTAGAAGGATATGATGTAGATTCGTACGCGCAGATGCACGGACAGCGCTGCAGGAAACGGTACACGGTTTGGAGAATAGAATGGCAGTTTAGAGAAGGGGGGAGGGGGATAGAGACGGGCCGCGAGGGACATGTCGACACATGGATACACGGATACGCGCAGGACATAAATACCGACGCAACGGCCAAGGCAGGCAGGCAGGTATCACCACATCACATCCCGATCCTAGACCCTAACTAAACACAATGAGGGAAAACGCCAACGGTTCCTATGAGTGAGCGTAGGTACCTAGTAGCCCCCCCCCCTTTCTGTCTTGTACGTCTTCAAGTATACTGTATACACACACATACACGCATATACACATATACATACATACTCGCAAACATACATACATGCAATACATATAGACATACGTACATGCACGAATATAGACCTTTGATTCCCATCCCCAAAGCCGTTTGCGCGCGCGTGTATACATACCCCTTCCTTTTGCTCCCTGCCCCCAAGAAGGAGGGGCAAATAAACACACCACCTCTCTTTCTCCACCACAGGGACAATATCGTGGTATAAAAAATGAAGAAACCGTGAAACTCACTCGCCGTATTGACCAAATGCCAGGCAAACCGCCCGCGAGTGAACCGCGCGTGGGCCACTCACTCCCCTCTCTCTGCACACAAAGCATTTCGTAAACGGAGAACCAGAAAAAGCAGCAGCAACAGCAACAGCATGAAAACTCCAGTGTGGTGTTGAACACCACCACCCACCCCCCCTTTGTTTCCCCATCATGACGAGCGGTGCGTCCCCCTCGTCGGGCTGTCCGCCTGGCTCCGCACGGGACTCGCCTCGGCGCTGCGCGTCTCGTACCGGTCCACCATGTCGCGCACGCGCGTCATGCGCATCCGCGGGCGCTCAAACGTCACCGCCTCGGCCGTCATGAAGACGCCCGACGACCGGTCTCCGCGCCACGACGACCCGTCCGTCGAGTGCGACAGGCGCGGGTTCGACATGGTCGTCGTCCCGTCCATCACGCCTAGGTAGTCGCCGCCGCCGCTGCTGACGGTGCCGGCGTGGCTCTGATGCTTGGCCCGCGCGCTGCCGCCGTCGCCGCTGCCGATGCCGCTGAGGAAGCTGCTGTCGTGGACGTCTTCATCTTCGTCGTCTTTCTCGTCGTTATGGTCGTGATGATGATGATGGTGATCGTGCTTGTCGTTCTTGTCTTCAACGCCACCAACGTCCTTGCTCGTATCGACGACGATGGCGGTCATGTTGGCAGCATCACCCGCGGCGCCTGGTGTGCCGACATCTCTCTGCGTGGCGGTGGTGGCATCGCCGCCCTCCTCCTGCCGTTGCTGCTGCTCGCCTGCTAGCCGCAACCCGCCCTCTCGCGACGCCGCCGAGCGCAGCGAAGACTTGGTCGTCGTCGTCGTCGGCGTGCTCGTGTCCGTGCTCGACGGGTCGACCAGCTCCGCGACGTGCGGCTCCCGCAACGCCTCGGCTGGGGCGACGTGTTCCTGGCCGCGCTGCTGAGCCGTCACCGTCACGGGCGGCTTGCCCAACGCCCGGTTGTCCGCACCACCATTATCATCATCATCCTCGTTATCGTCGTCGCCGTCGTCCGCGGCGGCGTTGACCACGCGCAGGCGCTCCTTAGGCACCGTGAACATGACCTGCACCAGCCGCTGCTCCACCGCCCGCTCGATATCCCACTCGTCCTTTTCTCGCGCCCCGTCGTCGTCGTCGCCGCCGTGGTGCTCGCTTCTTCTTCCTCTTCTCCCTGCTGCTCCCATACCGACCGTGCTGCTACCGCCACCGCCCTCGTCGCCCGAGTCCTGCCAGTCATGTCGGCCCTGCTTCCGGCGGAGCAGCTCGCCGCTCAGCGCCCCCGCGCCGGCCGTCATCAGCGCGGCACCGCTGCTAGCCTGCTGGTACTGATGGTGTTGGTGAGAGTCGAGCTCCTCGCGAGATGCGCTGGCCGGCGACGCGCCGCTGCTGCCGCTGCCGCTGCCGGAGAAGACGCGCCGCAGCGAGCCCAGCCACGTGCGCCGCGACGGTGGCTTGGACTTGGACGGCGAGCCGGGCGGGAGCGCGTACTCGTCGTCATCGTCGTTGTTGTGGTCTCCGGTCGCCGCGCCGCCTCCCCATCCCGTCGGGCTGGCCGGTGCCGTCGTTCGAGCGCCGCCGCCACTGCTACCCATGAGCAGGCCCGGCGCCTCGGCCTGCAGCGCGCCAAAGCCGGACCGCGCCGTGTTGTAGCTGCTCGAGGAGCTGCTCCCGGGCTTGGAGTGCTCACCGCCGCCGCCGAGGCCGAGACCGAGGAGGAAGCCTCCGGAGCGGCGACCCGAGGCGGAGCGGCGCAGACTGTCGGCCGCACTGCGCGCCGACTCGGACAGGTTGGAGCCGGTGCGCGAGTCGTCGTCGCGCAGGCCGAGTGTGAGGGTCGAGCGATTCGATCCGCGGCGCGTTGGCGACACGCGGCCCTGCTGCAGCAACGACGATGACTGCTGCTGTTGCTGCTGTTGCTGCTGCTGATGCTGCTGGCGAGTCGAGCTGTATCGCGCGAGCAGCGCGTCCGCGGCGTCCACGTCCGACACCCAGTCCTGGACATCCGGATCGGTGCGCCGGACGGGACTGCTGTTGTTGCTGCCCCTGCTGTCCGGGCTCGACGTCCGGAGGCCGCCCCCCGTCGCCGCCGCCGCCGTCGTGGGGAAGAAGATGACGGGCGGCGCCGTGGCCGTGACGGGCGTGGCGAAGGGATCCGAGTGCGCCTCCGAGGTGGGCGTCAGCGGCGCCGCTGCTGCTGCCGACGCCAGATTCGCATGCTCGTGCTCGTTCTCGTGCTGCTCGTCATGGCCGTAGTACTCGTCCTCGTCGTCCTCGAGGATCGGATGGATGACGCCCGGTGGCGACGCGAACGTGCCGCTGAATCGCCCACCGTCCGCAGGCAGCGCCGGCTGATAGCCATTGCGCATCATCATGCCTCGGGTGGCGCCTCCGCCGGCCAGGGGCTTCCGGGCAATGGAACTCGAGCCGGCGTCGAGCGAGGCCCGTCCTCCCGCTCCTCCGGCGGCGCCCCGGAGGCTCTCGTATCCCAGCGACCGCCCGTCGCCTCCCTGCTGCTGCTGGCCGCCGGTACGCCAGTCCCGCTGGCCGCCCCAGCCAAAGAGAAAGTCGTCGCGCTCCATCATGTCACCGTCGTGGAGGAAGTGTCGCGCGTCCTCGGCCATGGCCCGCACCGCCTCGTCGTGCCGCGCCTGCTTCCGCCGCTGCCGCATGCGCCAGAGCAGGAACCCGAAGACGACGCCGAGTAGCAGCGCGAGGCCCAGCCCCAGCCCGAGCCCGAGCCCGAGGCGCCGTGACTTTGATGATCCGTCCGACCCGGGTGCGTCGTGGGACTCGTCGTCGCCGCCGCCGCCTCTCCCTGCCGCGTGGGGGTTCGTGTACGACGAGGTCCACGCCATGGACGTCAGGTTCAAGAAGCGCAGCGACGATGCCGTCGCGGGGGCGTCTTGGCGCTTCTGCTTCGTCGTCGTCGTGGTTATGTTCTTGGTCTCCCACCCGCCATACACGACCATGACGTTGCCGGGCAGCATCGCCGCGCCGTGGCCGTAGATGCCGCTCTCCGGCTGCGTCTCGGGGATGCGCCATCGCCAGGAGCTGTACGCCTGGCTCATCTCGAGCACCGCGAGCTGCGGCTCCGCCGGCGTGCCCACGTCGCCGACCCAGCCGCCGAGTACAACGACGGAGCCGCCGTCCTCGCTGAGCACCGCCGTGTGGCCCGACCGGCTGTACACGTTGTCTGGTGTCGTCGCCACTGCCGCCTTCTTCTCCTTCCTAATCTCACCCGCGGCCGTCGATGGCGGTGGCGACGGCGGCTGCACGTTGACGTACGACCACGTCTCCTCGGGCAGGCTCCAGACGGCCGCCGTGCTCATGTTGATAAAGGCCCACTGCGTGTGCCCGCCGAGAAACACGAAGCTCGCCTGCTGCGTCACGGTCCCCGATATGTTGGTCACCGAGGGCGGCAGCTGCGTCACCGAGAAGCCCGCAAAGGGCGAGCGCGGGCCTAGCACAGACGCCACGCCCAGATTGTAGCCGCCATCCTGCGCGGCTGCCGGGGAGAGGCTCATCATCGTCTTGGTGTAGTTTGCGTTGGACTGCCAGTCCTGCGTCTTGGCCGTTGACGTCGACGGCGGCGCGCACATGCCGCCGTACGTGTAAAGCGTCGGCTCGTCCATGGTGGGCGCCAGCTTGGACGAGAAGGCGAGCGTTCCGCCCAGAAAGTATGGTCCCTGCGTGCTTCCTCCCGCCGCCCCTCCTTGTTTCCTCGTCGTCGTCCTCCGCTGCCACTTGACGTCCTTGTCGTCGCCATTGTTGCCGCCGGGTGTGTAGCTCCAGACGTCGCCGCCGGGACCGTCGCACGCGCCGGCAAAGACGAGCACCTCGCCACTAGCCGCCCGCGCCGCGCCAAAGGCCGTCGTCGCCGACTCGGCGTCTTGGAGAAAGGGCAAGGATGCGGTGGTGGACACGGGCTTGGGCTCCGCGCCGGCGTCGATGCCCGAGGAGTAGTTGAGGGCGAGGAAGCGCACGCCGTCGCGCGACGTCGACGATGACGGGCTGAAGACGTAGGCGACGTCGCGGCCGCGGCAGGACGACTGGTTGACGCAGGCGCTGGGGGTGAGGATCTGTGTCGGCACGTAGGGGAAGGCGTGCGCTTGTTCTGCGGCGGCGGAGACGATGGCGGGGGAGGAGGAGGAGGACTGGAATGCGGCAAGAAGGAGGAGGTGGTGGAGAGGTGAGACGGAGCGGGAGGCGGGCCGCCGCCGCCGCCTCCATCTGGATCTGGTGACGACCATCCTTGATGATGAGGCCGACGTGATGTGTGTTTCTGGTTTGTTTCTTCCTCGATATGTATAGGCAACCTTGTATAGAAAACTGGAATCGAATCGAAAGGATGTCGTGGGAGTTCGGCCGCGTGCGCCGTAGTCTCGGTCTCGCTTCTTCCTCACATCACATCATCGCGCCAGAGCCTCGCCGTGTCGTAGATATCGCGCCGTGTGAGGGTCTCTTGTCTATCGCGCTGCGCGGGGCGCTGACGGGGTGCCAATGTTGTTGTTGTTGTCAAATGGATGAGTCGCGCAGTGAATCGGCCGGCGCAGTTATGTAACGCAGCTGGTCCAAGACGAACGGGACGTCTTGTTGCGCAACGAACAAGGGCTTAAACGGCCGGTGCTCGGTCGCTGCGCCCGGGCTAAGGTGGAATGGAAACGGTACTCTGCCCGTCTCGTGTGCTATGTTACGTGCCGTGTTGTCGCTACTGGCCGAGGCAAGGAAGGGTCCTCCAATGCGCTCAACGAGACGAAGGTAAAGAGGATATGTGCAACGAAGCGAAATAGGCAGGCACCGAGGGAAGAGGCAAACACGACAATTGCAAAGGGAGGGCCGCGCACTCGGTGAATGGAGGAGGAGGTGGAGGAGGTGGTGGTGCTGGTGGTGCTGACGAGGACAATGATATTGTGTGTGTGTCCCACTCTCTCTTCTCTCTCTACTACTGAGTGTATTGAACACCGCAACGGAGACAGTCTAGACTGGAAGGACCCTGCGGACCAAGAAAGCACAAGAAGGGTTGCCCAAGCACCCTCTTCTCTCTACCGAGACTCCTCCCACCCCTTCCCTGTGACCAACGTGCGGATAGAAGCGCCCGCACCACACCACCCAATGGGCCGATCCGATTCGATTCACTAGCAGCAGCCACACCTACGCGAGAAAAGAGAGAGAGAGGAAGGGTACGAAGTAACGCCGACGCGCAACGGACAGGCAACGTTCGCCGCCCCCCCCCCCGCGCACGCGCTGTGGCGTGGCCCGTCGCCCCGTTATCGTTGTTGTTATGGTTGCGAGCCAAGCAAATAAAGGGCAGCGAGCTGGAGCTGGACGAGGTCGATGTGACTGACTAACTGACTGGGTTTCGGTCTGGTGGTGGTTGTGGTGGTTGTGGTGGTGGTGAGGGAGAAAAAGCGGGCTCCGTCGCCAGGGCAACCGGCGCGGGTTTGGCGGTGGGGCGGCGGATTGGACTGGATCCTGGTCTGGCGGCAATAAAGTGGCGGAGTGTGTGCGTACGAAGTATGTTTTGTTTGGTGGGGGGGGGGCCAGCTATACTACTTTCATGGCTGGCTGGCTGGCTGTTTGTTTCTGCAGACGCAGAGACGTTGGGATGGAACGGGCCCCCGTTGAGCAGCAGCAGCAGCAGCAACAGCAGCATTTTGATACTGATGAGCGTCCTCATGATGGGATTTAGACGGGCGTCATGAATTCGTTCGATGCGCTTTCCTACGATAACCACAATAACAACAAACAAAACTGGGCTGTACCCACTGCTCCATGGCCAAGTAAAGTTCTTTTGACTCAAGTTACGAGCACAGCACATGCAAGGCACCCCCACACACACTACGCCCAGAGGTTCAGCAATAATCATCAAATGTCTTGTTTCATCCGGGCCGCCCTCAGCACACTTGGGGGCTAGAAACATGGAGGACACTAGTTACACTTACACTACACACCAATCCAGAAGGTCACACTTCTCTATCACTCTCCCTCCCTCACTCTCTTGGCCGCCTTGTCTCGACTTTTGCGACGTGATCAGATGCTACATGTCGCTCACATGATGCTCCGTACATAACGTGTATGCACACACGCATGCATGTACTGTACCGTACTGTACATACAACATGGTAACGAGTACTAACTAGGCGGGCATACTCGTCCCGTCCAGTACAGATCGCCAACGCCCCCAACGCGCCTCGCAGCGCCTCCAAACATGACACACAAGATGAGTATAGTTTGCCAGTAGAGACGTGCTGCTGAGGGAAAGCAACAACACAAAAACAGACCCAGGCGGGAGACCGACCCGAGAATCAGCGCTCCATGAGACAGACAGACAATAGAAACCGCCTCACCCTATCAGACCCAACACGTAGGTAGATTTGCGCAGCCCCGCAAGAAAAGAAGAGAGGGAGGCAGGAACAACAAAGTGAAGCAAAGTCGAGGGGGATAAAAGCACATGAGCACAAAACCTGCTCGGCTTTTTTCCCTATCCTCCTTGTTATGTCGTTCATGCGCCATGCTTGCATGCGTGGTCCCCTTGTACCCGTCTACTATCTGCCTACCTCGGTACCTATCTAGCTGCATGACGACCGGCGTTTTTGCTCGCATGATGACTGCTTCGTGAGACACAGCTGGGATAATACTGATCCCCCCCCCTGGCACCACCTCTCTCTCTAATCGCCCATATGACCCCCGCCACGACAACTATTATGCCCTGGGTGGACATGCGAGCGCAATCGCACCACGTAACAATCCACACATGTCATAAACCTCAGACCAAATCGTTCCCTTTCGCCCCCCCAACCAGAGCTAGCTAGGATCGATCGTCGTCGTCGTCGCCCCCGCTCCCCTCCCTCCCCGGGTCGAATCAAGCCCCAATCGTTCATCAACCTCCCACCCTGCACCCCGACATGCCGCCACATGCACGTCAAAACCAAGGAAACGAACCCAGCCGCTACCTTGCTAACCAGCCGCTGCCTTGCTAACCTGCCGCTGCCTTGCTAACCTGCCGCCGCTGCCGCCGCCGGGGGCTTTGCTTTCGCCGTCGCTTTACTAGTAGCAGAGCGAAACGTGTCTTTTTTGCCTATTGCCAAAACATGTCGTCAAGGGGTCCTCGAGGTTGTCCTGCGGCCCCTCCCCTCCTCCCGTCGCGGTCGCAGCAACGGCCGCATGTTTTGCTCTGGCTTGCATGCACGTCACGTCATCTGGCAGGGTAGACTGCTCCATCCTATGTAGCTTGAAAGCCAAGCTTTACTTACATCGTCGTCAACTAAGGGCGGCGCAGCATAGAGTGCAAACATGAAGCCATTCTTATCTCTCTATACAGCTACCAAAGGCCACAGATTTGGCCGAGGCCGCATAAAAAACAACACAAGTTACGCTCCTCCACCCACAAATTAGTACAGTCCGCGAGCAGGAGAATCGACCGTCGACTCTCCCCCGGCGACCTGGGTATTGCATCCTCCGCGCAACCAAAAACTCCACCATCCATCCAAAGCGACCATAACCGCAGGGGTATCAAAATCGAGCAGACCTTCACCATACGTCGGGTACTTGTCTAGTAGTAGATCTTCTCGTCCCAGATGGGCGGACGCGCGCCCTCCGTGTCCCACACAATGTTGTTCTTCTCGTCCAGCGTGGCGCCCTCGTCCGAGATGGGAATCACCTTGCTCGTTAGCGCAACCTCCTGCCGCGACACGCCCGCGCCGTCTCGCGGGATCCACAGCGTTGGGGCCTTGCTCGTCACCGACGGCGCCATGTACGCCGTCCGCTCCACCTCGTCCGAGTACATCCGGTCAAAGTCTACGTCGTCCTGGCTAGGCATCATGCTGCGAAGTCTCTCGTAGTCGTAAAAGACCCACGGCTTCAGGAACCTGGTGATGATGTTGCCCTCCTTCTTCGGCACCGCGTGCTCTGGGCTGACGTCTGTCTTCTTCTCCGCCGTCGCGCTCTCGTTCGACTCCTTGTTGCGTCCAAGGCCCTCTTCCGCCTGCGCCGGCGAGGCGGGCGAGCCCAGACCCGACTGGATCGCCTGCTCCCGAGCTTGGACGCTGCGAGGAAGTCCGTACAGCAGGGGGTCGAGGTATCTCGAGATCGTCATGTGGTAGAGAATCGAGAAGACGAGGAAAATGGCCATCAGTACAGCCGGGCCCGGAGCCTTGGTGACGGCAAACATGCCAATCATGACAATCTCGGCTAGGTAGACGCCCGTGAACAGCTGCTTCAGAGCACGGGGATAGATCAGGCCCTGCGTGTCGACCGTCGTCTCCGAGACGAAGAGGATGTTGTAACGATAGGCAAGATAGAACAGGCCCATGGCAATGGAAGACCAGAAGAGCATGAATGGAGCAATGACCGAATAGATGATGCCTGAGGACATGTCGTCAGCGACCTGGCAACCCGGGGAAGAGGACCTCGCCTGGGGGACTTACTGATGCAAATGATATTGGTGTAGACGGGGAGAAGGCTGCCCCAGAGAATACCGCTGAGCGTCGTCCACTTGTTGTACATGGCGCGCGGCGTGCCCGCCAGGAACTTGTACAGGATGCGGAACACAAACATGCCCACAACCTGCGTCACGACGCCAGTGGCAATCGTGAGACCCTGGAGCATAAAGTACGAAATGTAGAAGTTGGACGACGTGGGAATCGTCTGGCCCAGCGTCGTGAAGACGGAGCTGGGGTCGTTGACAATCTTGACGAGAGCTGTCGACGCCGCGTCAAAGACGGATCGAATGAGGAAGACCTGCACCACTTGGAACACAAAGTAGGCGTTTTGCGTGAAGAGCTCGACACGGGACAGGGTCGGCGTGCCTGCGAGCTTGGCGCAGCCACGCATGATGATGGGCACATAGGACATGAGGATGGACAAGGCAACCGACGGCAGCAGACCAGACACGACACCAAGAATAGGCTGCGAGCGTCAGCGCAACGGCACACAACAATGAACGTCGGATCGGGGCTTACCTTGGGGATCGAGTCGAGCCACGTCAAGCCCGGGAGCTGCTTCAGCGTGTTCACCTGGGCGATGAGACCGACAATGGCAACCGGAATAGCCCAGAAGATGATGAGCACGGCGATGAAAGCGTAGACGGCGTAGCGTCGGATGACGAGTTGCCACCAGGGGATCGAGAGGCTCTTCCAGACAACCTCCTCGGGCTTGACGCCTACCACCTTGGGCGTCATATGCAAGGCCTGGTGGTGGGTGAGGACCTGGTACGCGGCCTGGGCATCGGCCTGGTTCATGAACTCGACGAACACGGCATTGGCCTTCTTGAAGTCGCCGGCGGCCCAGTCGGCCTGCATCTTCTCCGTCTCGGGGACGGTGCGCTGGAGTTCTGCGCGGGCCCAGTCGATGGTGTCGACCTTCTTGCCGACGAGGCCTAGGGGCCCGAGGCGGTGCGAAGGGCGCTTCTTGTCGGGGACCCAGCGAGCGGCGATGCTGCCCGTCTCGGTGTCGGCTGCGGCGTCGTCGTTGTGGCCGTTGTTGGTGGCGGGTGGGGCGTCGCCCTTGGTGGCGGCCTTGGTGCGAGCCTTGTTGACGAGCTTAAGGAGCTTGACCTCTGCACCCTCGAGCTTCATGGCGACCTTGTCCCGCTCCTCGACGAGCTTGTCAAGTTCCTTGGTTTGCCCGGCGATCCAGACATACCTGACTGAGTTGTTGAACATTTCGCGAATCTTGGCCTCGTTGAGATACTCGTCGGGCACGCTCGTGAAGAGGACGGTGCGCGAGGAGATGCGGTTCGCGTAGTGCGGCGTGAGCAGGTAGGCCTGGCGCAGGTTGATGTAGAAGATGCACTCGCGCATAATCATGTACATGACGAAGCCGTAGACAACCCATGCGACGAGAGCGTGGGCAAAGTAGCGACTGCCCTCGGTGTCGGGGTTGATGTTGCTGTACGAGAGCACTTCGAGCTGCGTCTGACCATTGTGGCCCGTCGCGTTGACGGGAAACAGAATGGCCCAGGTCACGGCAAGCGAGAACAGGGTGATGATGCAGGCGACACGCAGGTAGCGCAGGAAGAGGTAGGCGTCCAGGCCCTGATGAGTGAGGGCATGGGCGTCTGGGAGCTTCCAGAAAGTGCCGAACCAGCTGAACCAGCCGGTACCCAGGTCGGGGCTCCGTTCGCTGGTTGAGAAGGTCAGTCAGTAATGATCATGTTTGGCTGCGCGCGATGCGCGAGGACTCACTTTTCACGAAGGGAGCCCAGGTACGTCCTGGGCGCGTAGAAGCGCCGCTGTGATCTGCGGAAGATGAGAAAGATGATGATGTATATCACCGAGATGACCAGGACCGGGACGAGTGTATCGACCATGGCTGTTTGCGGGCAAAATGGTCAGTGAGTGACATGCGCCGTCCATGGAGGGGGACTCACCCCATGCCGACTGCGGTGGCGTGTTCGCCGAACCCTCCCGATCATCCGCGGGAAGGTTCTTCTTGATCCAGCTAATGAAGGCGCCCATGGTGGCGGGTGCGCGCGGCGCTGGCTGTCGCGTTTGGGTGTGTAGACTTGCTTCGTATCGTCGCGATGTGAAGCTCTCGTGGTCGCCAGATGCCGATGCTAGAGGAAGATTCCCAGCGGGCGAGGAACGAGGAGACGGGAACCGGGAAGCAAAGGGAGGAAGGGAGGGGGAGGGTCGCGCCTGCCAGGGATGCCAATGGCTCTAATATCTCGGGTTACTTGGCCCGGGGGAGCTTGACGCAGGACGTTTGCAAGGCAGGGGGAACTCAAAAAAAATCGTGGAACCACCAAGCTTGGCTCGGCAAAGGCAGATACGTACTACAGATGGGATGGTTCCAGCCCGTGGGCAAGGCACGGCACGGCACTACGACAACAAGGAGCTGGCAGGCGAGCAGGGGGGGCACAACAGCCGGCGTACCGACGGACCAGCTGGTCAGGCAGCGCAGCGCAGCGCAGCGCAGCACACCCCAGCCGTGCTCTCCTCCATCGAGAGCCATCGGTTAGACCTTGGCTTGCAGACGCGATGGCACCTATGACGATGGGCCCCAATGGATCGGATGCGCTAGCAGCTTCATCCTGCTCGTGCTAATAAGTCAGTGTGTCACCCTCGGCGTCGGCGATCTGGGACGCGGTCACCAGCTGTCGCAGTGTGGCTTGGCGATCCCTGCCCAGCGCGCGCGCGCCCAAGCGAACGAACGAAATGTCTCTGTCGTCACTCGTCGGGTCGGGCACCGGTGCGGTTGTTGTTTTGTCTCGGTGCGCGTCGCGCGGTGGTGCGGTTTGTTCCATGCCTCGTCCATGCCTCGCCCTCCTCCTCGTGCTCGTCAAGCTGAGTTCCACAACGGCCATGTCCGACCTGCCTCTCTCTCTCTCTCTTTCCCTCTCTCTTCCTCTCCCCCCCTCTCTTCGACCGACGAGGACAACAAACGACACGCGACGGCGGGCGAGCGGGCGGGCACTCGCCGAGGAAAAATTGATGTGCAATTTCTCTTCATTCACCTGAAAAGGCGCCCGCCCACCATGATCGACACACCCCGGTTTGGACCCACGCTGCCGACCCATGTCCAGCTGTGGCTTCCATGGGCTTGTGGGCCGACGAGAGGGCGCGTGCGTCGCCGACGAATCTAAGACTTGACTCGGTCTTGTCCGTCTGCCGTGCCGGTCGTTGTACTACCACCGCATTTGCTTGCTGGGCTCGGTACTGGTGTAACTAACAGCCGTACGCATCGTTATGCTTCTTGTGTGCCCTGTCGCGATGCTGCCGTCCATGTGACGGGCGATACCGCTCCCGCCCGTTCCTTTACGGATGCTGGCATACGAATAGTATCTTGTATGACGAACGCGGTGCCCGATGACCGCCGAACAAAGCAAAGCAAAGCAAAGCAAAGGTGCCGGCCCCTCGGTTTTTTGGACCAAGATCTTCACCAAGTCGATCCAGCAGCAAGCCATCGACAATCGATTGTGTTGCTTGGGGGCGATTAGCTTTGGCCATCCCGGGAGTTTAGCCCCAGAGGGCGCCCACAGCAGGCACGGCGCCAATCATGGTGATGTCACAGCGCTGCGACGGTGCCGCCTCCCCCTCACTTGCTGCTAGAGTTGCATCTTTACGCGCCTCGATTTCTGCCATCGTACGATGGGGCAGTAGAGTCTGTCGCCGTGACTGGTGTGCTGGTTCTACCCTGCTGCCTCGATGGCGGCGGCGGCGGCGACCTGGATATGTTCGTAAATACTTGACATACAGTACGTATTGGAGCGCACAGCAAGGGCAACAGCAAAGACAAGCCCGCCTCGGTCGCTCGCCCATGGCGATGGCTTCATGGCGTGTTGGATGTCGCCGGGAGCCATCCGGTGCGCCCGCCGTCCTCACCGTCTGCACCTGCCAGTCCTCCTCGCCAACTGCCTTGCAGCCAAGCCAGCCCGTCTGTCCGTCATTCATCATCAGCTGCCACGACGCTGCCGTCCGATATGATGGGCCTTCATGCGTGTCCTGCTGGGGACAGCTCATCGCACTTTTGGGTTGGTAGGTAACTAATTGGCGCCTTTGCACGCACACCAGTCGACGACCTTACCCAGCATGCGCTGGGGATACGTTGTCAATTCAGCCCCCCCCGCGGTGGCAATGCAGCGGAGAGAGGCGGGACTAACAGCAGAATCGCTGTTGTACCAGCAACTGCGTTAGGTAAGGTAGTAATCAAGACCCTCCATACCGCCATTCCCCGGCCATCGACGAATCGTCGGTGCAGACGCAAAGCAGCACCGAGGCGTCTGGCTCACAATGCCTCTGCTACATCCAGGGTCAACTTTGCGAAGCGCCCTGTGCATCTCGGCCGCTCTTCGACGGATTCAGCCATCACGTAGCGGGACTGGGCACCCAAAGGCTGTAAACTGGAACCCTCCGGTCCCTAGAGTGGAAGGCAACCCAAGGCTGGTCGAGTGAGCTAATTAGGCCATACTTGCTACCTAGGTACCTAACGTACCTAGGTAGTTATCCCTTGAGTCCATTTGCCGTGGGGGGGTTGCCCACCTGCAGGCTGCGCCGTGACCCAGCGGCCGCAGCTGAGCTGGACGACGAGGCAACAGTCGCATATCATTCAAGTCATTGTTGGGCTGGCTCTGGATTTAAACGGACGGGCGTCACGCACATGTGAGCGCGGCAAGGGACACACAGTCCGCGCCCAACGGCGCTCGGCGACCTCAGGACCCCGTGGCCTCTGCCCTCGAGGACAGGTCGACTCCGACCTTGGTGGATAGGTAGTTATTGTGCCATGGAACCGGCCAGACTGATGATACTGCAATCCCCTGGAACTTGAACACCTTCCAAACTCTGTCTGCCCCGCACCAGTTGACGCCGGCTGGGCGTAGGCTTGTGCCCGACGGCAGACGGTGGCTGAGGACCTGCCCTGGGTGCCGCAGGTCGGTAGATTCTGTCTGTCTCGTCGGTGTGCTCGTGGCTGGCTGGCTTTAGGACGAACATGTAGACCCTGTATGTATTGTCGAGCGAGGGGGCTTGTTGGTCTGCTCTTCGGCCACCTGGTGACCCGTGAACCTGGGTAGCCAGCCAGTCCCGGCCGGCAGGAGACCAAGCGGGAGGCGTGCTTAGTGAGGGTGCCCTGGCGTGCCCTGCGTGGTAAATTCCCGCCCGCGCCTCCAGACGCGCGAGACCCTATTCAGGGTAAGGACCTCTCTCGTCCCTGGGAGTCTGGCTGCCTAGTTCTCCGCGGAGTGTGGCCGAGGGGCTTTTCGACCCCATTGATGAACAAACACATTGCCAGTGTGAGGTCTCACGTGTTGCGGGCTTGCGTTCTCTGCACCGCCCTTGGTCTCGGCCGCCGCCACTCGTGGAAACGGGGACAACAACATCTTTCTCGCATTGTGACGAGGCCGCCAGGCGGACTACGGGGCTTTGGCCCACCGACTGCTCAACAGGCGGTTCATGTCGGTCCCGGCAGCGTTCAACTTGTCCGCCAGTCGTGCCGGATCCTGGGGTTGGTAGTCCCAGGCAGCTGGGTCGGCAGGCAAGATGTGGGCATGCAGGAGTCAGCCAAAGTCAGATCATGAAACCCCCCGGTAAGTGGGGGGCCGAATTGCCAATTGGGGACCATGCGTGGGGTCATCGCCAACGTCAAGTTGGAGCAGAGAGTCGTCTCAGCCCTAACAACAATAGCGGGCGGGCCGTCGCAGAGCCTCTGGACGGCGTTATTGCTCCTTAAGGAGCTTCACGCCGTCTGCTGGACGCTTTCTGTATGCATCGTGCCGAAGCTATTGCTGTGAACAAAGTAGACTCTGTGAGGCGAAAAAGACGATGAGCAAGATGCCCAAGCACAGCGAGAGTCGGGTCACATACGAGGCGGGCGCTTGCTCTTCGGTGATGAATTATCCCGCGGGCCGCCTCACGTGATGCACCCCTCCTGTCCTCGTCGAGCCATCAATGAAATTGTTGAAGCGACATCTCTACCCTTGAACAACTGGGCTGTGGCTGGACCAACGCTGACCTCCAACCCGCCTGCCATTGAGTTCTCGAGCGCACGGAACACTTTTCACTGCATTGTATTTGACATTTTCTTCTCTATAAAAAAGTTTGCTCGATTCAAGAGGCCCCGTTCCCGGCGGCATTGCCGATGACGACGAGGCCAACCGTCCCGTTCATGTTGGATGTCGAGCCCCTTACAGTACTGTGCCGCAACAACCCTTATTGCAAAGCCAACGAGTGGATTCCAAAGGAGCAAAGCATTCATGATGCCATGATGGAATGACGCGCGCGTTTGCATAATGAGACTCGTCTGGGCCAAAGCGGTGCTGCGCCCTCTGGCGGCGCCTCGCCGCAGGGTGCTGCAGCGCCGCGACCTGCATCTCGCCCCCCCCTTTCTCCTCGACGATTACGTTCCGCGGTACCTGACCCTGACGTCCCGAGATGCTGCGAGGAAGCGGTCGCTCGCCTACGCGCATCTCCGCAATTGTAATCTGTGTCCCCGAATGTGCGGAGTCGACCGTTATCAGACGACAGGCATGTGTCTCATAGGCCACAACGTCAAGGTGAACGTTATCGCGCCGCACTTTGGCGAAGGTTGGTCTCGGGCCGGGCGCTCTTCTGAGCGAGACGCGGGAGCTCTGCCATCATGGGATCAATGCTGACCTTGATGTGTTTGCTTACACAGAACCCTGCATTCAGGGCCACAATGGCAGCGGCGCCGTCTTCATGAGCGGTTGCAATCTGCGTTGCGTCTTCTGTCAAAACTATGACATTTCTCACCGGCGTAATGGTATGGACCTCACACCCGAGGAGCTCGGCGAGTGGTACATGAAGCTGCAGGAGGTTGGCGGGGTCCACAACATCAATATTGTGACGCCCGAGCATGTCGTCCCGCAGGTGGCCTTGAGCATCCTGCATGCAAGGGACCTGGGCCTGCGGCTGCCAGTCGTGTACAACACGTCGAGCTTCGACTCCCTGGCCTCCCTCGAGCTCATGGAAGGGTTGGTGGACATTTACTTGGCCGACTTCAAGGTGTGGCACACCGAGACGTCGAAGCGGCTCCTTAAGGCCGACGACTACGCCGCTGCCGCGCGCGAGAGCGTCCGCGCCATGCACGCACAGGTTGGCGACCTGTGCTTCACCACCGACGGAATCGCCAAGAAAGGTCTCCTCGTTCGTCACTTGGCCATGCCGGGCAAGGAAGCCGAGGGCGCTGACATAATGCGCTTCCTGGCGTCTGAGGTGTCGATGGACTGCTTCGTCAACATCATGGAGCAATATCGCCCTGACGCACACGTGGGCAAGGAGAAGCGCGGCAAGGGCGCAAGCGGTGGCATGCGGTACGCCGACCTCAATCGACCCGTCAACAGTGCCGAGGTCTCGTCCATCCGGAGGGCCGCCTCCGAAGCTGGGCTCTGGAGGTTCAATGAGTCGCCACAACACGATGGCTTCGCCATATGAATGGATTGATCCCTATTCAATCGACGCACCAAAGCATGCCACGCCCGCACACCAGGCGGGTGGATCCGGTTGCACAGAAACCGGGGTGGTGGTCTGAGAGCGCCACCGAAAGCCATGGCCAACAGATGCTCCCACCAACGGGGTGGCTGACCCAGCGACATCTCCAGCATCGAACAATGGCCACGCCCGCAGACCTCCTTGCCCAACGACAGTGGACGGGCGACGCATCGAAGGGGGACTGACGGTCCTAGAACCGCACAGGCGATTGCCTTCTAATAGTCGACACCACCTTCTTTGTCTCTTAAGCAAACCAAGCTAGATATGCAACATGCAACGGAGCAAGCAAGCCCTGGAAGGGTCCCGCTTCAAGCTGCACTAGGCAATTATATTATAGTTGTTCGCCGGCGACTGGGACGCGGCTGTTTCATCAACAGTCTGTTCACGCAAGAGTTTTCCCCGTTAGACTTCGTCAACGGACACCGGTTCTTGGTTTACAAGACCGATTCCCCCCCGCGGCAATGGCGGCGATGCTGTATGCGCCATAAAGCCTTTCCGTTTTTGTCTACGGTACCTCGCTCAACTAACGCGCTCAAAGCGGCCGCAAACCTCTCTCTATCTCAACGGACGGCCATAAAGCGCAGCCGCCGGTGGCTGCAGCTATGACAACGCCGCCGCCGTCCCCGCCACAGCGTCTGAACATGGCCGAGTCCAGCACGCCAGCGGGACCATCCCGCCAGCGTGAAAGGAGCCCGCCCAAAGGCACATCGCCAGTACGCACCGACAGCGTTACTAAAGGCCGCTCACAGGGCTGCGCTCCGAGCCCGACTGAGGAAAACAAGCCTCGCCACTACCGAGATCGACGACCGTCTATGGCAACGTGTGAGGCTCTTCTTCGCCCGCGGCCGTACGAGGAGATTGCGGCGGAGATTGCCTATCTCAGTGCCTCCCTAGAGGTACACTCGAGCAACACTAGGGCGCTAATTCGTCGGTACGCGCAGGCCGAGGATGAGTTGCGCCCTCTGGAGCATGTGTGGTGCAAGCAGCGCAGGAGATTGCGGAAACAGCTCAACTTGTTGCGCGTGCAGATAAATGGGGCGGCCACGCAGGAGCAGGCCGTCTTCATCCGGCTGAGCGAGCTGTATATGGAAGCGCAGAGCCGGGAGACGCGGGCGCAACGAAGCCAACAGTCCAAGATCAGCAGTAGCGACCGCAGCTGTGGGGGGTCGTCTATCGACGGTCGAACGAATCCCACCACATCCTCGACGTCGTTGAACACCAGGTCGAGACCGGGCACGCCGCTGAATGCAGAGGCTTTGGAATTCGTGCCCCAGGTCAAAGGCACCGACCCACGCGAGAGTGACGAGTCGATTATCGATGCCGACCCTCATCTGGCGGACGCGTTGAAGGCAACGACTGAGGACAGCCCGAAGGCACCAATAATTGCTTGCGGGGCCGGGGACGACGACACCGACCCGCACGCCATGAGTGGGGGCGACGCCGACTTTGAGTGCAATCATGGGCTGAAATACGAGTTTGCGGTGACACCAGACGACGACGGCGAGTTGAGACCGGTTCCCCGACGGATGCCCTCGGCGCACGAAGATGTTGAGAAAATGCTCGAAAGGCGTCCAAGCTTGCCCAATATGTCGTCACTGTGGCCGGGCTGAGCCACGCACGCATCGGGAGCGGCGAATGGTCCATTTATCAGATTCTCAAGTTGGCGAGCCTGGACTTCTGCATACTGTACGGAGTCTGCTGCGCGTGCTATATACGGGGGTTGACTTGGTTTCTTATCCGGTCTCGTCATGTCACAGCTCTGAAGATATCATTTTAATAAAGCCATTGCTGTCTTCAACGAAGCGCTTGAACTGTGTGCGGGATGTGACGGCCGTAGTCGTGTTGCTGCCGTGGCTTGGAAGCTATGCAAACTCGCCAAACTGACCATCGTCGAAGCCAAGGTCGCGCAGCGACCTCCTCTTCCGCTTGACGTCTTCAGCTGTCGGAGGAGGGGGCAGCGCAAAGCCGCCGCCGGCCGCATCGGCCGGATGTGCCGATGATGATGATGTTGTTGATATCGACGGAGGAGGAGCCAGCGCAAAGGACTGGAGGGATGCCGACTCGGCCTGCTGCTGCTCATGCTGCTGGGGCCGCCTTCTCCCGAACTTGGAGCCGAGGTTGACGGTGATTGTCTCGCCCTCCTTGAGGCTGTAGTCCTTGACAGGCTCCTTGTCCGGATCCGCAGTGCCACCGCGCTGGCCGCCCTTTTGCGCGCCGCCAGAGGAGGAGTCGGAGTCGAGGCCAAGCCCGCGCCTCGCCTCCTGGAGCGCGATGGCGAGATCGAACGCGTCGGAGCGGTCCTCGAAGCCGATGCCGAGGACGGCCTTGCGGCCCTGGTCGTCGCGCACGGTGACGGCGAAGAAGCGGCTGCTGTCGACGACGGGCTCGACGGCCGAGGGGTGGGTGTACGGCGCGGCGGCGAAGAGCTGCGGCGTGGAGGGCGAGGATGTGTCTTCGAGGACGAGGTCGACCTTGAGATGCGATGATGACGCTGACGCTGACGACGATGACGACGACGATGCTGGTGCCGCGCCAGAAGCACCAGTAGCGGTGGAAGAAGAAGAAGAAGAGGGGGTGAGGGAAGAAGCCAGTGGTTCAGAGGTGGAGGTCTCGATGACGCGCAGGCGCGCGGTGAAGATGTGGCGCGAGGGGTCGGCGGTCCAGGCGGTCGCGCTGTGACCGCGCATGGAGGTGAGCGGGGGGATGTTGTATACGTGGACGGCGTTGGCGACGAAGAGGACGCGCTGGATGGCGTCGCTGGGCAGAGCGCGGCCGGTGGCCGGGTCGACGAGGTCCATTGCGACAGAAAGGGGGGGGGGGGAGGGTGACGGCGGCGAAGTCGTGCGTTTGGCGATGGCGGTCGGGGGAGGGGACGAGAGGGGATGAAGAAAGAGGGTGTGAGGGCGGCGAAATAGTAGCTAGGGGCTACCAAGTAGTAGTAATGGAAGGGAAGATTACGCGCGGGCGGTCAAGGATAAAAAAGAGTTGTGCCTGGGGCAGTCGGTCGTGAAAGGTGACATGGGGAGTCGTATTCCTTCGTGGTGGTGGTTAGCTTGCTGACGGTGGTGCTTGGTGCGGGACAAGGGTCCGGGCCGGGGGGGGAGATGGATGGCTGCATGGAGGAAGGCGCGCCGGGGGGGGGGGGGGTTGGCCCTGGTGGCTTCCATCCAAGGTCCTGGCCTGGCTGATGGGTACCTGGTACGTACCTAAGGTACTTTCCAGTCGGCCGAGGAGGGGCTCGACTGCCCCAGCTGAGGTACCAGGCACCAGCTAGAGGTGCCCCGCGATGATGACCTTCATGGAAATCGTTGTGCCCATGAACGACCTGACCTGCCGTCGAGGAGAGGAGCAGTTCACATGCATCTGGGGAGATAAGGAGGCAAAGGAAGTGAGATGAGTTAGCTATTGTTCTTTGAGCCGGGGCTTGTATACTTTGTGGCTTGGTAACTTGCGACTTCTTCCATGTTCGTGAAGCCGATATGGGGATTGAAGTTCCCATTGCCACGAGGGTTAGGTGCCCTGCGCGGCTGGCTCAGGCGTCAGCGGCGGGGATACCTAGCAGCGACCTACCTGTACCCAGCTATCCATGGATAGCTCCACCCGAGCAATACAGCTCCCTTGTCGGTACCTAGAAGCCTGCTGTAAGTGCCTTCCTGATGACCTGAACCTGGTGCGGAAGTTCCAGGGCCCTTAAGCTCTGAAGCTCCCGCCTCAGGATAGGTACTGCCTGAGCACGCACGGAAAGCGCCACTTGACGCCTCCAGACAGCGCCCCGCGGATGGTGGGGCAGCATCTATGATTCTATGTATATTTGCCTGCCCCAGCAAACAGCCGCCTCCACTGACTCACTGTCCAAAATTCCACGCCAGCCTTGGCCATCGTCTCGTCGGCAACCTCATCCCGTCGCAGTCAGTGCACGCACCCAGAGCACCGCAACCGACAATGGCCTCTGCCGACCCGGCCGATGGTGCGAACAAGGCCCTTCCTCTCCCCCCGTCTGAGCGTGCTTGCTGACCTCGCGTGCCTTGTATAGCGACCGTCCATGCGGCGCCTTCGGGCGACCTGCCCATCCGACGACACTCGGTCTCGTCGTCCAACTTTGAGTGCGTAGCCAAACGATCGCCGCCGTACCGAGAATTATCGCGTCTAACAAGTATCTTCACCTTAGCATTGTCAAGACCTATCGCGACCTCCTCGCCTCCGACCCGGACCTCACCAAGCCCGTCGCCGCCATCGAATCCCTCATCGTACTCCTCAACTCGGTGCCCTCCACCACCGTCTACGAAACCCTCGACACCGTCAAGATGCACTCAGACCGCCTCAAGGCCTCGGTTGCCAACCCGGTACCCCTGACCGCCGGCACCGACCTCTTCCTCCAGTACCTCGTCTCCTCGCTTAAGCAGCAGGACGGGAGCTTCGACGCTGTCCGGCAGCACCTGCTGCGCAATGGGCGCCTCTTCGCCGAGCGCGCCATCGACGCCCGTGTAGGCGTCGCCGAGGCTGGCTGGCGTTTTGTCGGCGAGGGCAAGTGCGTCCTGACTCACGGCGCCTCCCGCTCCGTCACGGGCGTCCTCGAGCGCGCCTCCAAGGCCCTCAACGCAAAATTCCGCGTCGTCTACGTGCGGGACGAGACCCGTCCTGAGGAGAGCGACCTCGTCGTCAAGAAGCTGCGCGGCATGAGCATCCCCGTCGCCGAGATTCCTGAGGCTGCCGTCGCCCACGTCATGGGCCTCTTGCGTCAGGTGCACATGGTATTTGTTGGCGCAGAGGCCGTCACCCAGAACGGCGGCATCATTTCCCGCATCGGCACATACCAGATTGCCCAGCTGGCGTCCAAGGCCAAGATCCCCTTCTACGTCGCCGTGGAGACCCACAAGTTTGTGCGCAAGTTCCCGCTGGACCAGCGGGATATTGGCTTCAAGCAGGATGTGCTCGACTTTAGCACCGACGCTACTAGCAAGCAGCCGACGGACGCCGTCGATTATACGGTGAGTTGTGTGGCCTCCTCCGCCTGCATGGCTTCGCTGACTGGCTGCAGCCGCCCGAGCTCATTTCCAACCTGGTGACGGAAAATGGGGTCCAGCTGCCCGGCTACGTCTTTGAGCAGCTCCTCGACATCTACGGCAGTCTTAATGGGTGAATAACGAGATGTTCGATACTTTAGTGGTCAAGCAGCAGTGCGCCGCTTGGCCACATCATGGTTTTCCTTGCTTGACGCTTATGGGCTTGCAATATAGGGTTTCAAAGCGATTCAAAAATACCCGGCACCACGACCATTAAAGGGTTCAGACGCCAACTTACTCCCTCGCGGCCACACAACTAGTGGACATACCTGGGAACGGGCCGATAGAGTATTTCCATACCTGCGCCCAGGGGCTGAAGCCCCTACCATGCTCGGAATATGCGAGTTGCGCAAGTTTGCCGGACCGAGATGGGAAAATGGCACAATACAGAATCAAAGACAGTCAACAATAGACACATAAGCCAAAGCTGCGCTCATACTAGTTTCAATTTGGTGAGCGAGTTTTGTCGCACGCTTTGCTCAAAATGAATGGGCAGTCTGGCCATATACACCACGGTCTGTTGACTCGTGAACAGCAAAACCGCCCCGTGTTACAACCTCGGCATCCTTATTTGTCGTTTCACGCATCCCCGAGCAACCCTTGTATGTCCCTGAAAGATACCTCCCAAAACGTCCTTGGTACCACACGTGCGCTCTCCTCGTGCAGTCACGCTCGTTTCTTACTGGACGTCCCTCACGACCCGGGCGCCGACCCACGCGTAGGGATAGTTGCGCTGGTACCAATTGACGAAGCTGCGGCGGCCCGCGATGCGCGGGTGCGTGGCCCAGGAGCCGCCCAGCACGACGTTGTGCTTGTCGTCGAAGAAGTCGGCCGTGTAGGCCGGGTAGAGGGCCATGGGCGCGAAGCCCTCGTGGCGGCGCAGCGGGGAGCTGGTCCACTCCCACACGCCGCCCATGCCGGCCTGGCCCGCGAGCCGCCCGCCGAGGTGCGTGACGGTCACGGGGTGCCAGCGCTTGAAGCCGACGTTTGCGCCGGCGCGGGCGAGGTCGACGAACAGCTTTTCCTGTTGCTGCTGCTGCTGCTGCTGCTGCTGAGCGGAGGAGGGGGAGCTGCCGTCGACGGGGGTTAGGGATGGGGGCGTTTCTTCGACGCCGTCGTTGACGAGATGCCTGGGATGAGCGGAGCGTTAGCCTCTTGTACTTACTGTTCGATATGTCTGTCCCCTTTTGATGACTACGGAATGGAGGGTGGAAGTTTTGAGATTGAGTCACTGGCGGGTTTCCCCCGCGTCTAGACGCCGAGGAGAAAAGGAATACTAGCAAGGGGCCATTGGGTGGGATAGCCCGAGGTCTGAGAGCATCTCTGAAGAGACCTGGGCATAAAGAAGGAAGCGTGCCCTGCCCCGAAAGTTACTCACCCGTTGACGGCAGGGACCTTGTTGGCCAGCTTGCTGTGCGTCGACACCTCGGTCTGGGCGTCGACGTAGGCGTAGATGCTGCGCGCCTCCTCGAACGTGGGGATGCGGCCGCCCATCCACGACGCGCAGCGGGCGAGCTCGTCGTACGAGGCGAAGACGGGCCAGTCGAGGGCGAGCCGCAGGGGTACGAGGCCGTAGACGGTGCGCACCGCCTTGTCGCGCAGGAAGGCCTCGGGCAGCGCCGAGAGGATGCCGCTGCCGCCGCTGCCGGCTGTGAGGGAGCGGCCGTGTCCGTTGGCGCCGTTGGTCGGAATGCCGTTGCCGTTGCCGTTGCCGTTGCCGGCTGCTTCGTGGCCGTTGACAACGTCGCCGTTGGTGTAGCCGTTGTGCGGCGACGGCGGCGGTGTGGTGGACCAAGAGGCGGGGATCTGGGATACGTTGGTGTCGTACATGTATTGCGCATACTGGACGTGATATCAGTGTCATGGAGAAGGAATAGGGGGAGGGAAGGGTGGTAGGATACGGGGGTAAAGGGGGCGTACGCACCTCTTCGTTGGTGATGGGACGGCCCTTGGCTTGAAAGGCGTGGACGGCCTCCTTGCGGGCGGGCTTCTCGTTGTCCCTAGTATGATGAATTCATTCAGTCAGTGTTTTCTAGTTTTATGCTTCACGACAAGAGCAGCGGGAAGAAAGGCCTACCAGCCAAAGTAACGGCTCGTGTCGGTGCCGTCCTCGGGGTCGTCCATGCCGATGGTGATGGTCTGCGCAGGCACGTCGAACCACTCGTTTGCGACGCGCGCCTCAAACGCCTTCTTGGCCATCATCTCAAAGTCAGGCGTCGCGGCGTGCGGCGGCGGCTGCGTGCGGTCGCTCTGCAGCATCATGTAGAGCAGCGTCTCGATGTGCATGAGCTCGTGCTCGAAGCCGACCCAGACGCCGCGCGCGACGTCTCGCGGCATCATCGTCATCGCGCCGCTACCGCCATCGCCCCCCGCGTACAGGCGGCGGAGGCGGTCCCGCACGCGGCCCTGGTACGCGGCGATCTCGACGACCGGGGGCCACTCGTCGGGGACGGGGGAGTGGTCGTGGCACTTCTCGGGGTTGTCCACGTCCGGGTCGATGCCGCGCTCGAACATGGACACGAAGCCGGCGGGCTCCGTGTGCGGCTCGCCCGTCGTCTTGGTCAGCTGGATGTCCAGGAAGGTCGGGATGTGGCCCAGGTAGAAGATGCACGCGTTGCGCAGCTTGATGGGCTTCTCGTTGAGCTCCTGCTCGGGGAGCATCCCTCGCGTCACCACGTCCCACGCCTGCCACAGGGCCTCCCAGTCCTGCATGGTGGGGAGCGGCCCGGCGGCGTAGATGCTGGGCACGCGGCTGAAGGGGAGCTTGGCTCTCTTGAGCATGTGGAGGCCTTTATTTTGTTAGCTCTCGACGACCTCGCTCATCACATGTTTACGGTGATGGTGGTGGTGGTGGTGGTGATGGTGATGGTGATGGTGATGATGATGATGATGGTGATGATGATGACGATGACGATGACGACTCTCTGCTCTGGTGTGTACTCACCATACTCGCCGTGGCGCGTCCACACGGCCTCTTCTACGAGGCCGGCTCCCTTCCAGAGCTTCTCCGCGCCAAGCTTGGAGTACTTGAGGCTCTGCTCGATCTTGACGCGCTCGCGGGCCTTGACGACGGAGCCGAGGACGGTGGTCTCGCGGACGGGGGCGACAAAGGCCTGGTGGCGGCCGCCCTGGTCGTCGTAGACGTACTCGCCGATGACGACCCACTCGTCCACGTCAAAGACCTTTTCGCCATATATCTCATTGGCGTGCGCGAGGCCGTTGAGGATGAACCTAGGGGTTACGGTGAGCGGAGGAGACGACGTGGGTAAGGGTTTCAGATGGAACACTTACTGATGAGTCACGCCCTTGCTGTCTGCACAGTTTGTGTAAGTGGATGTCTGGATGGATCAAGGGATTGCAACGAACCGTTGTATGCACGGCTGTAGTAGAGCGTTGTCTTTAGCAAATGTCATCTGCATGCAGGGTCCAGGCGCATGGTGCGAGCTTACTAGACCTTGTCCGGGTCGCCGCACGAGTCGAGCCCGACAATCATGCAGTCATTTTCAGACTGAAGCAGGTCCGCAAAGTCCTGCAGAAACTCGGCGCCCTCATCGCGACTGAAGTTTCCTATATTCATCGGCCGGTCAATGACTTGACACGATCGTGGGATGAAGTGAGTGACCCTGAAGAGGTCGAAAGTCACCACGTACCGATGCTAGATCCCAGGTGCAATATGCACTTGGGCCGGCGCAGGAGCTCCCGCTGCCTCAGCCACTCCTTGCCGTCATCGTACGTGCCCAGCAGGCCGTGGCACGAGACGTGCGTGAAAGCCGGGACATGTGCGAGGGTGCGCTCGAGCTCCTTCTGCGACAGGTCAAGGGCGTAGTAATCGATAGGCTTGGCCTGATCTTCAAACGCCTGAAGGAGGAGACAGACCTTGCGCAGGTTCCTGTTGCCGCGAGCACAAGGAGAGAGAGAGACATATGGTCAGCCTCGGTCGGGGATATAGCAAGGTCAAGGGCGCACGGCCAAAAGGGGGGGAGGGGGGGATCACGCAGCCCAACAAAAAGGCCGGCTTGTTTGAATCAAAGGACGAACCCGCTCCCCAGTTCAATCACCATGGATCCCGCTGGGATCTTGCTCGCAAGCTCGGCCGACGACCGCTTGAGCAGCTCGATTTCGTAGTTGGTGAGGTAGTACTCGTCCAGATATGTGATCTGGGTTGGACATCATCCGAGGCATGAGTTGGACCGGCCATTTCAAATAGGGGGATATTTTGTTTCTTGGTTGTCCCTTGCTTTTTTCTTTCCTTGTAGTTTGTTCCAAACGGTGGGCGGGGAGGGATGCAGAGCTTCTTACACGCGCTCTCGCTGTCCCGGGACGAGGGGAGGAAGGGGGGGATGATGGCGGTGGTGGTGGGCCGAGGAGGGGGGGGACAGCAGAGGCAGACAAAGGGCAGCGGGCGGCATGCAATCGAATACGTACATCTTCAAACAGCTGCAGGCCCTTGGCGTCGTACAGCAGCAGCGTGGGCAGCGACCGGGCGCCGGCGCCGGCGGCCGGGTTGAAGAGCGCGGCGAGCTCGTCCTTGAGGTTGATCTCGACCTTGTCGCGACGGATATCGATGATGTCAAGGGCCGGCGCACCACCATCACCAGCACCAGCACCAGCAACAGCTGTCGCCGTCAGCTCTTCAGGCTGACCGACGTCCATTGTGGTGGTGGTGGTGGTGGAGGCGGCGTGGCCGGCAAGCTTGCTGGCAACGATGGGCACGCGGCCAAGGAGCTGCTCCTTGACGGCAGGCATGATGATGGCGCGGGGGAGGTGGGCGATGATGCGTGCGTGCGTGCGTGCGTTCGTCCGTCGTCTTGGGGTGTAAGCGCGCGTTCGTCAGCGCTGCGGTCGAGCAACGTTTTTGGGAGCAGCGTGGGTGGGTGGTGGCCGTGCTGCTACTTAATAAAGAACAGACTTCCGGGAACGGGGAGGGAAACGTTCAAGATGGGGAAGGGGATAGAGGGGGGAGGAGTCTTCTTCGAAATCTGATGACTGGGAGATGGGACAAGCTTGCGAGTTTAACATGTGGCAAGGGGAATAATAACGCGGAGGAGCCGGGCCGTGCAGGCTGACCGAGATTGATGGATGGGCATACTACGTATCTAGATGGATGGATTGCCATGGTAAGGGCATGGCATGGCATGGCTTGGGGGGGGGGGCGGCGCGCGCTTTGTCACGGATAATCAGTGATGGCATCCGTCCATCCATCCATCCATCCATCCATCCCGCTCGTGGCGCCCCCGATCCGCCACAGCATGCAGCCCGCACGGTTCCATCGTTGGAGAACAACGCCAGGCACGCAGCGAGCTCTTGGTGGGTGTGTGCAGGCAAGCAGGGTCAGGACAAGACAAGCCACATTTCCAGTCCTCCTCCTCCTCTCTGCCGCCGGCGAGAGCTGCTCTAGTCCCCAGAGCCGAGTGGGCTGACCATGCACACACATCCCGCGGACGTTGAATGGCTGTGCGTCAAACAACAAGTGTGGAGGACTGACTACGTACGTACATTGTACGTGCAAGTAATAAGTAACCACCAACCGACTACTAGCCTGGGCTGGGGGGTGGGAGGAGCCACTTTAGCTGGAGGGGCAGCGGCGGGCATCCACATATCCGTCGTGATGATGACGATGATGGCAAGCAAGGGTTGTCCGTTGCGGGTGGCAGATGCGGGCGGCGTTTGAGTGCTGCCGATGTGGGCATGTCTGGCGCCGCGGGGGAACCGAATCATTCATTGCTCTGATGTTCTTCAGCTTCAGCTCGGGTGAATTTTTGTGACTTTTTTTGCTCAGTCTTGTTCACGGACGAGCATATGTGAAACGAGCGCAAGACGTCGATAGCGGAGGGGTTTCCAAGGGCGCGGCCTGTCAGACGATGATGCCGCCGCCGCCGCCGCCGCCGCCGCCAGGCACGTACATACAGAGCAGCCGCCAACTGCCAGGCACATCCGAAGTTTGGAGACTTGGGTTCTGGCCGCTGCGGGGGACTCGGTGCAATGCTACACTCGTCCTGTCTTGTTATGGAATCACGCAGCTAAAGCTCAACTGCGGCATCAGGTCGTAATGCGTGTTTGGCCGTTTGATACTACCACCACGACGACGGAGCTCGAGCGATCAAGATGCTGGCTGCAGTAGCTGGTATCTCCTTCGTAGGCGGCCGGGGGTTCCACCAGACGCGGGACGAAGAGACTCGCCGCGCGTGTGGAGTGAAGTAGCGGTAATTCCAGTAGTAGTAGCAGTACCCTACCAACGCGCATGTGGATTGCCGACGGCGCGGCATTGTCCCAGCAGCTCGCCTCTTTCATGCTTTCCTTTCCCCTCTCTACCCGCCTTCCGAGATGCCGGGACTGGTCGGGGGGAAGGGAGGGAGACGTTCGGCCCGTCGGCGGGTGTGTGTGCGGTGATGGGCCGGCAGCAGCGGAACGGATAACCCATGTTGGTGAGTGGTAATGACTAGTAGCGGATGGATTTGTCAAGGGCGCGCGTCTTGGTGCGTGAGCGGGCAGCTGCTATTAGTAGCATGGCTTTCTGCTTTCTCCTCTTGCCCCCCCCTGGCTTGCCCCCCCCCCCTTGCTGACCACCGATGTGCCGACCGTGAATGCGCCGCAGCGAACGAAGCTCCGGATGTGCACGATGCGGCTTGTGCCAGGGAACCTTGTCCCTCGTTGACAAGCGCGTTGGGGGAAACTAGACACATGCAGACTGCGCGGAGACGAGAGGGGAGATAGAAGTCGAGTCTATGACGAAAGTGCGCCCACGATGGACCACATTACGGTACATCCACGACATTCGAGCCCCAGCTCTTCCGCTGTCTGTTTGATCGCTGCTACTACGAAGTACTGTACTGTACTGTACTGTATTACTGCTGCCATGGTAGTGACTGTGCGGACTCCGGAGCAACAGCAATGGCATGAGGATTGCAACGGGGTGCGCCTCTGCCGAATGCTCGTGCTCCACGGGCATGAATGACACTTTCGCTCTCTTGCCTGCCTGCCCGCCTGCCCGCCTGCCTGAAGCCGGCCCTTGCATGACCTAGACCGAGGTGACAGTTGCCACGCCCGTCGACACGACACAAAGTTTCCGGAATCAAACGTCCTCTTATTTGGGGCCTCATTTTTTTTTAATCTCGGCCTGCTTCCAGGCTGCCGCTGTGCAACCCTCTCCTGACGTCTGCGTGCATGATGAACCGGAAAAGCACAACACGTTATTAACGGAGGACGTCGGGCCCGCTTGCACATGCTCGTTTCGGCCGAAGCGTTGCCCGCGTTTGCTGCGGCCTGGGAAACGGCAAGTCATGGGACCAGACGGCATTCGGGGGGGCTTGCTTGTGCCGCCGACATGACCTTGCTCACATTCCTTCCTCCGAGAAACGTCAATCCTGCCGAAACGGTTCGCAGGTTGAAGATGCCATATGCACAACTTTGATCTCTGGAGTCCTGAATCGCCAGCGGCCGTAACCCCGCCCCTGGCTGTGCGGCTGAAATCCAGATCCCCCCTCCCCTGGCCCCCAGCTCCCCCATCAATGCGTGGGCGGCTCAACGCCACTTGCTGGGGGGAAGAGAGCCATGTTCCACTTGCGGCTTGTTGGGGCCGCTGGCCAAGCTCATCTGTCAGCGGCAGCACCATCATCATCATCATGGGAACATCCAATGTGAAAGCTGACAAAAGGGGCACAGGGGCATAGCCGATGAAGAGACTTGATGGGCTATCAAGGGAGGAAGCAGAGCTATAGAGGTGGCCGAGCGAGAGAGAAAGAGAGCAGTGATAGAGCTGGCCAACTGGGAGGCTGGCCAACTAACCCACCAGACAACAATGGCCATGCCCAAATCGTCGTCCACTGCCAGGGATCGTACTACGTACTACACTTCCCATGTAAGCGCGCAAGTCAGGAAACAATTTACTGCCCTGCTCGCCTCTGCCCGTGTACAGTTACCAGTATACAAGTATTATGACTCCGCCCCGTGCCGCCGTCCTCCGTCTCCCTCTTCTCTGAATGCCGCGACAGGCCGTCACCCACCTCCCAGGGTCCAGTTACCTACTACCAGCTTCGTATCCGCGTCTGCTGTCCTCGCTGCAAAAACCCGCTCGTCTGCCCATCTGCCGCCGCCGTCGCCCGAGAGCTCGCCGCCAGCCTCATCGAAAGCCCCTCTGCCGCCCTCGCGCCGTCGAGTCGAAACGCGCCGCCGCCGCCGCCGCCGCCGTCGGCGTTCATCAACTTGCCTCCCGCCACGACGTAGTGTCTAATACCCGGCTGTGGCTTGCCGTTGCTCATGTTGTGTGGTGCCTGTGGTCTGCTGCCGCCGCCACCACCGCCGTCGCCGCCGCCGCCTTGCTGCACCCTGCTGAACGCGCCCATGATCATGACAAAGATCCGCAAGATGTACACTATCGCCGGTATCTTGAGCGCCTCCAGCAATGCTTCGTCTGCGCTTTGGGGATGCGCCGAGGGGCTGGCGGCGGCGGCGACGGCGGCGGCTGGTGTAGAGCCCTCCGTGTCTACCGACTCCGTGGCTTCATCGCTCTCGGCTTCTTCGTGGCTACTACTCTCGAGTACCACCAGAGTCTCTTCCGTCTCTTCCATCTTGATTGTCGCGCGCGGGGTCTGGCTTATGTTTGTCGGCGGCCGGTGGAGGTTCTCCGTCGTCTGTCTGAGAAGTCGTAGCAGCTCGTCCTGTTGCCTCACGGCGTGGAAGCTCATCTGCCGGGTCTCGGGCCGCTCCTCGATGGCATCCAGCCGGCCGGGCCCAATCATCATGCCAGGGCCAGGCCGCCTCCATCTCGGCGTGTGCGTATCGACGGTGAACCTCGCCGGCGTCGGGTCGGGGGCCTCGACGGGTGCGTTTTGCAGGTTCTCCATCTGCATCGTCATGTCCAACCCCTGCGCGACCGCGTCCAGGCTCTTCTCGAAGACGTGATCCCTCTCAAAGGCGATGCACATGAGCGTCGAGTCGTCTTTCCTGCCGAGGCCGCGTGACGAGAAACGCTTGAAGCCGTGTCTGAGCTGCTGGCCCTTGCTCTGCAGCCTGCCTTCCATCTCGACGCGCAAGTACAGGGGCCGTCGACTGTGCTCGAACGCGAAGCCCGTGCGGAACTCTGGGCTGTGCGCCTGCTCCGGGTCGAGGCAGTTCTCCGTCAGCTCCCAGTGCAGCGTCCGTAGCCCGTCGCAGCCCTTTGGCTTGCCGACGTTGCCCTTGAAGACCCAGCGGCCGACCTTGTCGTGCGAGCTGGTCGACTCGTAGCCCATGCCCCCTACCTGCACGCTCGGGACCCCCAGCGTCGGCGTGATCTTCATGTGCCGCGTCTCGTTGCGCACCGTCTTGGTCCCCGCGAGGAACCTCGGGCCGTAGTAGTCTGTGATCTGTACCGCGTAGTCGGACGTGAGGTCCACCTTGTCGGCGGCGCGCTCCTTGCGCGGCGGGGCGGCGAGCGCGTACGACGACTTGTCCTCGCCCACGGTGACGAAGACGCTCGCGTGTTCGAGCCACCACCCGTGCGGCTGTCTAAACGTAATGTCCATGTAGACGATGCCGGCCGGCCGCTTCTCGACGCCCAGGACCCCCCATTGTGCCTTCTTCCAATGGTACTTGCAGTCGATGTTGACCTTGCCGATGGTGGTTGAGCCGAGGCAAATATGCGACCCGCGGGCTGCCTCCTGATCGAAGCGCTCAAAGTCGTTGCGGCCGAAGCGGCGGATTCCGAGGACTGGACCTAGCGGCCGGGACGGAGAATGCGTCTGCTGTTGATGTGTAAGAGGAAGAGCAGTAGTATACTCACTCATGATGAACGTCCCAGCCAAGTGCCGGCAGGTCAAGGACTTTTGAGTCAAGGACTTGAGAAAACGAGTCGAGGGGTTTGCGACTGACTGAGGTCCTTGGGTCAGGCGCGTCGTGGCAAGAAAGGCCGGAAGGGCGACCCTGCAGACAGACCATGGGACAACAGCCCGGCCTGATGTATGGCGAAGCAACAGGCGATTTCGCCTTGCATTAGGGGCATTTTCTGATGCAACACAACAAGCAATAGTCATCCTGAGAAGGCCGCCCAGCAGGGGGGTCATCAGCCTCTCAGCCACGCCCACAGCAGCTCATCGCCCGTGCGGCTGAGTCGAGGTCGAGGCCGTCTTTGGCTCCCTCTCGCCTGCATGTCGACCTGACACCATGTCGTGGATCGTCGCGCCCGGGGTGTTGCTCAAAGTCCTTGCCACGCATGTACATACAACCAACTCTCACCAGACTCTTCAAATCTGGTTGACTCTGCGCCGCGACAACCCGTGATAATATCGCTCACGCACGATGGACGCGTACGAGAGACTCGGTGGCCCTCGCTTTCGCCCTGGCTTCGCGCCGAAAGGCGATAGAGACGCCCGTCAGCAAAGACAGCGCCCGAAGATGCAGCCCTACTATCCGCCACCGCCGGGTACCTTTTACCCTTATACCTCGGCGACACAAGCTGCGTCCTCGTCGCAAATAGGGGAAACAAAGGCCAGCGAACCTGGATATCCCGCTCCATTTCCCATCGACTCGCCAAATCCCACATCATTCTATCCTTACTCCTCATCGTCTAAACCCTATCAGAGCGACATGGGGTACCAGCCGTATCCGCCTGCTCAGGAAGAGGGCCGTTACCAACCATACCGCCCTCCTGGGTACCCCAACGTCTCTCAGAGCACTTTCAACCCCTACGCCTCCAACTCGACACAATCTGACGGCTACACATACCATGAACAGCAAGGGAGCAGCTACCCCCCTCCGCAGGCGCCGCTGCAGGACCCGCTGCAGCAGTATAGCGGGCTCTATTCTTCGAGACCCGACGCGAAGCAGGACCTCTACGGCGTTGATGCAGAGAACGGTCCCCGGAGCAAGGCCTTGAAGCAACCAGGGTCAGCAGTCAAGGAGCCCCTTACTTTTGAGTTGAATCCGCTCGAGCCTCAAGACGTGACCGTCCACATGTCCCTCGATACGACAGACGACCTACAAGATGCCCTCGAAGAGTTCTCGCGGCTGCGGCGACTGGGTCGCTTCAACGACGCCGCTCGACATTTCGAGAGCCACCTGGAGCACTTCCTCGACAACAAATACGTCATGACGCAATACGGTCGCTTCCTCAGCGAGCGAGTCAACTCAAAAGAATTTACCGAGCTCGCGAAGCGGTTTCCCCCACAAGAGGCCGCGGCCGACGATGCATTAGAGCTGAACTGGGATCTGCTAGTATATATGATGGGATTGGAAAGCGACATTGACACCCCGGTGTTGCAAGACGTCGACAAGCTTGGTGACAAGGCGCTGGACCTGTTGCAGGAGGGCTTCCCGAACCTTGACTCCACAGAGGTGAGCACGTGCAGCGCATGACATGAAAAACGTCGTTGAGTGTTGACAGCAGACTAGATGGAGCTGTTACATCTCGTGCTCATAGTTTCCGCTGCCTCGCTCGACGACCTTCAGGAACGCTTTAGTCCCTACACATTCGCCGACCTCTATACTCACCTATGGAGGCAGGGGATGGTATGGGAGCTATGCAATCTCTTCCTGGCCCTGGAGCCCATTTGCGGCGTGGAAACTGTCTCGAGATTGCTGTTACCGTATGTCGGCTACAGTTCGCTGTCGTCTGACGAAGACGTAATTCAACGCCTGCTCGCTGATTGGGACAGCCCAGATGAGGCATCTGCATTCGCTCTGGTCGACCTCTTTACTTCACTCGCACTTGCGTACATGGCGCTTCCCAGGAAGAGAAAAGCCATTGACCTATGCCTGGACCACGCCAGCAAGTATGCCAGCGCCCTGATATCGGGGGACACGCACAACCTCAAGTCTCGTCCCTGCCTTCGCTACACCATGGCCGGGGTTCTGCTAGAGAGCTATAATGACGACGTGGGCGAACAACGGCCGATTCCTCTGGCACTGGAGTCTGGCTGTTATGGGAGTTTCTTCGTCAGCAGATATCTCTTTCCGCGGACCAGCCTGCCTTTGTATGCGCCTCTGGAAGATGAGAAGCCTCTGTGGCTACCTCGCAAGACCAAAATCACCCAAGCCGCAAAGCTCACCACCAAGGCAGTGATGAAGGCGGCAGAGGATCTAGGCGATGTGGAACTGCAAGAGGCTTGTATCCTCGAAGCCATGGAGCAGGGCGAGGAAGCGCCTGAGTTAGTCGTGGCAAAGCTCGATGCCATGCAGGCCACCGTGGGCAGTGGTTTGGCGCGCCAGACCAGGTTGCTGTTCCGGTACATGCTCAAACAGACGCCATCATCCTTGGAAGTGTTGAGGCGCGACATCCTCACTCAGGGCGAGACGGGGCGGCGCAGTACCTGGCAGGACTACGCCCAGTGCATGATCATTCGCGCCTTGACGCCAGGGAAACGGGCCAAGGAAGCCTACCAGAAGAAAGCGGATGCGATTGAGGAGCTTCTGGAGCCGCGGGAACGGGAGCGGCAAGTCGACAGGTTGCAGAGCGGCGTCTATCCTGTCGAACCCTACAACGCGCCTCCAGAAAAGCCCATGCAGCAGCAGCCGCCACAGCCTCCGCCGCCTCTGGCGCCTTCGCTGGCGCCTTCGCTGGCGCCGCAGGGGCCCGTGTACTTCAATCTGACTGTCGTCAACCCGCCCGTCGAGCTCGATTCCGCGCAGTTAGCCAGCAGATATAAGCGCGGGAATTCGGACAAGCAGAGCACAAGCCGGAGAAAGAAGGAGGTGACGTGGAAGGCAGACGCGAAGCTTGCCACCAAATTGGGTCCGGAGGACGACGATGTGATCGGTGCGACGGTGTCTGTGGTGCCAGACCTGCCAGCCGAAACTCCCAGCGCACCGTCTAAATAGTCGAGGTCGAGACTCCAGGCTGGTCTGCCACGGCTGGTGCCGAGAGCCGTACGTTGAACTTGGCGATACCAGCGAGTCAAGTAAAGGGGGTTTCAGGCCCTCAGGAACGCACGCACCTGACGATACCATTCCAATTGTATGATACGATACCTCAGGCCTGGAACATGCATCGCGACTGCCCTTGACGTGTGGTCGCCGTTGTGGAGATCCATACCCAGACTCCAGAGTCAAATTGGGGAAGGAGCTACCTAGGTAAGGGAGCCAACAAGGAGCTCTCGGAGGGCAGCAGCGAGGGCAGGGAAGAACGTACATACCTAGGTACGCGTATGAAGTAGTATGAAGTAACTACCTGATAGGTAGTAGTACTAAGTTGGGTACCTAGTACCAAAGTTACTGTGCACTGTAGACATTGCGGCTCGGCTGCGCCTTCCTCAGCAAGGCCGGATGGATGGCTAGTCCGTCACCTGCAGACTCGCAGACTGCAGGAGTGCTTCATGTCTGCCTCATGTCTTGTATCATCGCTGCTGTGCGCGCGCCGCATTCCGCGAGGAGATGCCGTCACGCAAACGCCCAAAGTTAGATGAGTTATTAGTATCCTGTTTTTGACCTGACCCAACGCTCAGGCAAGTCTGGAGCCCCTGGCGTCACCACGCCGCCCCCCAATGTCCACTGACGACCAATGACGTCGTTTCGCCCCTCCACCGAGAGGCCTCACAAGCTGGCCTGGCGCTTGGATGGCCAACCAAGGTCCCTGGCGACGCATCAGGTCATGCAGACGGCTCTTCTGCAGCTTGCAAATCGTCGGTTGGGAGCTGCATTGCTTATTTTATCCGTCCACCCTGCTCTGGCGCGAATCCATTGGCCAGGTCCAAAGTGAACCCCCGACCCAGAGAGAATCGGCAGCAAAACGTCGCCCCGGTATTATTACCGAGCACCTTGGTTGAATTACCCCGCGACGCACTGCATCATCGAGCATCTTCACCTCAATTTCTTTCCCCGACAACCCCACGACACCAGCGCAGCCTGTGCTCACATCAGTCATGACGTCAGGACACAATGTGAGTCGCAGTTCTTCTCCTGGCCTGTTGCGGGGCGCAACCTGAGCTTTGTCGCTTACACCTCATAGGATCCCAAGCTCTTGTATGCCGTGGATGGCATCAAGGCATACCACATCGCCAACGGCAATGAGGAGTCGCTGACTCCCACTGGGCCTCAGACTCTGTCACTTCTCATGGTCCCTACGTCGTCTGGCTTCGCAGATCCCAGCGGTGTCGGTAATGGCGAAGAGGACTTCTACCTGCACCTTCATCTTCCTCCCGAACTCGATCTTCCCCTCCCGGCCACCACGCAGATATACCATCAGCCACCCACGAGTTATTTGATCCCTCGCTGGGACCTCGGGCCCGATAGCGGAGCATTCACGCGCATTGAATTTCCTGCTGCTGGTAGTAGGTCAGGCATCCAGGAAGATGTGGATACCTTTGAGACGATCCTGGCCCAATGCACCGCTTTCCTCGAGAGGACGCCTGCCCCGAGACCCAGGAAGTCCAAGGCTGCCGAGGCCAAGGCCCGCGAGGCCGCAGGCGATGAATTGCCACCCTACAACCCGGCTGACTATGACCCGGGCGAAGGATACGTCCAAGGGAGCCATAGCTCGTCGTCGGGCAAGGGCGGGCGCATTGTGCTCGTGGACGAGGAGGACGGCAGCGTCATAGGCGAGCTCAGCGATGGCTTTCAAGTTGTCGAAGACGGTGCTGTGCGACCGGGATCCAAGGGTACGCGAGACACCCTGCTATGTGTCGAGCTCCGACTGACTAGAGATAGATCCCGTCGAAATTTCTCTGCCCGCGGACGGCACTCAGAACATTGCTGTCCAGCCTCTCTCCATCGAGGATGAGCTGCACCCTGCCTATCGAAAATCCACGTTGGTCAACACCGCCAGCAAAGCGTCCCGCTTCATCATCACCACATCCGATTACGTCACCAAGACTCTGCAGTCGCAAGCCGACAGCTTCACGAAGAATACGCAGCCCGTTGCCAAGCCTGTGAGCTTTAGCCCGACAACGCACGCGCATATCCGACGCATCAACCAGTTCTCTACAAAGACGGCCGGGCTGTCTGCGACGACGGTCGGGTCCATCGGCAAGGTTGCACAAAACTTTGGCGCGCACGTCACCCGGCGCAAGGACGGTAGAGCGCGGGGCTACGACAAGGACGGCAACATGGTCGAAACATACAAACCGGGAATGCTAAATAAAAGCTTGATGGCTTTTAACACGGTTGTCGACGGCATTGAGCAGGCTGGGCGCAACCTGCTCACAAGCACGTCAGCCAGCGCATCGCAGGTCGTTGGCCACCGCTGGGGCCCCGAGGCTGGAGACGTGGCGCGTAATATTGGCGGTGGCTTCAAGAATGTCGGCCTCGTCTATATCGACGTCACGGGAGTGTCTCGCCGAGCGATCCTCAAGAGCGTGGCCAAAGGCATGGTAGTTGGTAAGGTGAAGGGCGGCGGCGAAGTCATTGTGGGCGGAGGCGACGGTGGCGAGGCAACAATTGCGGCGGGGGGAAGCGGCGGCAGCATCCCGGCCCAGAGCACATTCGGCGATTCTGCGAGCGTTTCCGGTGGGTACAGTGGCAAGGGAAAGATGCCCAGCTCCTAAATTTGGAGGGCTGCAAGGGAGAGTGCAAGAGGCGGATTGCCATGGAGACATGACAAGGACTTGGGGAGGATGGATCGACAAGAAGCCCTAGAGAGTCCTCATATATGCAACATCATAATGAGCATGAGTTGTCAGCTCGCGAGTTTGAAATTGCGTATCAAGGATGAGCAAGACAGAAGACGTACATGCGTGCTTCTTGGCATCTTCGTGTAGAATTATGCCTCCGTGGCTGCCGCCGCCGCCGCTGTTGTTACGAAGGTATTGTAGGGGCGTCAAAGTTGACGATAGGTCGGTCACGTGTGAGCGCGGAGCTGCTGGTAATCCAGTCGCGAGACGCGTTTGGGCTTTGATGGACCAACCCCACTACCTGCGATACACCCAACTGACGGGCCAACATCAACCGCAGCTCGACTCGACATGACGTCGACAAACTCGCACCGAGCGGCAGCCTAGTGTCGGATAGATACCATTCGAACGAAGATCCAAGAGTGAGGAGCGCGCCGATCTGCAGCAACACGGTCGAGCCATATCCAACCGCCCGACCTCAGGCTCGTCGGCACCTGGCTGTCCATGTGTCGTTACGAGCTTCTCGGGTCGTTCATTCTTATCGCACATGACATTGCCGACTACATTCGATTGACCAGACGAAGAAGAAGGTCCGTGAAGCAAAGCTTCGCGGCTACGAGCTTTGCTAACAAAATCCATAGGCAGCTTCCTGCCGAACCAGAATGCTCCACGAGATCCTTCTCTCCCTCTCGGGGCATCCGTCCCCTCTCCTCCGATCCACCGACGACCAGTCATACATCAAGGCAGGAATCAGCCCACCAGAGCGCCAGCTGCTAGCTTCCGCCGCCCACCTGAGCGATCTACACGTCAGGTTGCTCACGTATACGTCGCAAATATCGTCCTCGCACCCGTCGGCGATATGCCGCGCCGTTGCCGCCGCCGTCTCGTCGGTCCACCTCGCAGCATTCCAGCGCAAGGTGCTCGAGGTGGAAGCAAGCATACTGAAGGATGACCCGGAGCTCGTTGGCGCATACAACATTGTTCCGCTGACCGCCGTGATGGGCGAGTTCAAACAATGGACGAGAAGAATGGAGTGGCTCTGGGAGGTGGTGCAGTACATGCTGGCGCGAGAAGAGGACGGTGCGGTGTGTCAAGGAGCGGAACTGATCAACCGACTTCGAAGAGAGCTGCAGAGCGGCTACCAGGATGTGGCAGACACGGCACTGAGCCTGGTCACCATGGCGGAGACGGCCTGGCTAAAGCAAGTGTCAGCGTGGGTTCTCTACGGCAGACTACCAGATCTTGGAGGCGACGACTTTTTCGTGCAAAAATCGCCATCCGGCGAAGAGGTAACTGCACTCCCCCGCCTCGGCATCGGAGTCGAGCTAACTTCGGACAGGACTTTGCACTTATACGTGAGCGCCTCCCGTCCTTTGTAGCACCGACGACTGCATCATCCATGCTTTTCATCGGCAAGTCGCTCAACCATGTCCGTGTCATGGGCGACATGAATGCGGGTCTCGGTGGGCTGCGTCATGTGTCCTCGAAGCTCAACGAACTTGGAAGCTTGACCTTTCCGCTCAACGGTGTTACCTTTTCCCGCACAATAACCTCCATCCGCCTCTCACTCTCCGAAAACACTCTACAGAAGATCTTGCCTTTGGCCAGAGTCGTGGAGATGCTACAACTGTTTCGGGAATTTTTCCTCCTAGGCCGAGGCGAGTTTGCCTTGGCGTTGACGCACGAGGCGGATGAAAAAATACGGCATCGATGGCAAAGGGCCGGAAACCTCGCATATGAAAGGGATGATGGTCTGAAGAACGTGACGGTCAAAGACGGAGAAGTGGCAGCCGTCCTTAACAGGACCTGGGCTGTCCTGGCCTCGATGCAGGGGCAACATGCGGACGAGGACGAGTCACTCGAGTTGGCACGCGACGTGTTGCGGCTGCAGTTGACAAAGTCTAGACCTCCAGCATCAATGAGCAGCGGCAAGGGATTGGGCCCCGATGCAATCAAGCTGCTAGAAACCTCGCCATTCCGGAGCATGCTGTTTTCAGTACCTGCGGCCGTGTTCGCGGAGCTTCCGTCGCCCCTGGACATGGTCATCTCTCCTTCAGATCTTCAGATCTACTCCTGCATTAACTCATATCTACTGTCACTTCGACGCGTCCATATCCGGCTGACGGACTTGTGGAAAATCACTTCCTTACGACGTCATCATCCTGCACCTCCAGGGGCTGGCGAACATGCGACTCTGCTCCGACAGCGATGGTCGGCGCGATCTTTGGCTTTGCGGAGCTCTTGGACGACGGCGAGCGCCGCCATATTCTTCCTGGGTGAGACGGAAGCGTACCTGCAGACGGAAATCGTTGAGGGCATGTGGGAGACGTTTAGCTCTTGGTTGACGGGCGCTGATTCGCGGCGCGATGGGCCCAACGGCGCTCGATCTGAGGCCGCCACTCCTCGTGCGAATGTTCCAAGCACGATGGAAAGCGAAGACGAAGACTTCTTTCTCGCCGATTGGGACTCGGAGGGGCAAAGGCAGGCTACCAAGACGGCAAAAAAGCCGGCCCATGACCCGCAGACGTTGTCCGCCGCACACACTCTGTATTTGCGAACTCTTGTTCACAGATTGCTTCTCACCCAGCCATCCTTCACAGATCCGCTCTATACGCTACTTGTACATATTGATCGCCTCGTCGCCCATGTTCAGCGGCTGCACTCCATCTTCACGTCGATTGACCTGGAGACGGACGCGGGCGTGGTTGACGCATTTGTGGATCTGGAGCGCGAGGAACGCGAGGTCATGGGTCTCCTCCGCGGAGTAGAGGACAAGATCAGAAAGGGCATAGAAGGGGTGGTGGAGGCTCTGCGGAACCTGGAGAACAACTCCGACTTTCTAGCAGAGTGGGAGTCCCAGGGCACAATGACTGACGACGACGACATGAGCGACGGCCAGCGGTACGCGCCGGGGAGAATAGGCGGCGTGAACCGACTGCTGATGAAACTGGACTTTGGGAGCTGGCTGGGCAACAAGAATGATGGCTGGGCGTAATGGCTATGAGTGACGACGACGAGCAACACGCTTACGGAGTTGAGGTGTCGGGTATTCGGGTTCAGTCTACACAGACGGCTGGCGTTTGGAGCGTCAATTGTCACGGTAGTGGCCAGTTTTGGAATCTTGGCAGAGTGCACAAAGAAGTTAATTGCCAAGGAGGCTTTCCAGCTCCATGATTCTCGTGGCATACATTCGTGAAGTAGCAAACGCCGCAGTCCATGCCTAATCTGATGCCCATGCTTATGCTGTCCCCATGTCGTTGAATACACGTAGTCACAGCCGTTGAACGCCCCCTGAGACCCCCGAAGAACTGGAAATGATTGTAGCCAAAATTCGATTGGGAAAAACATTTGCAGTGAAATAGAAGCAGTGAAATAGAAATGCAAAAGGGAGATTATGATGGTAAAAATTCAAGTAGGAAAAGCCCATGTGCAGAGAATAATAATGCAGAGAGAAATTGTCATTTCTGTTGGCGCCGGCTTCGTCTCATCCTTCCGACGGCAAGCGCCACGGTCGTAACAGGTGGTAGTGGGTGACTTGGGGCACAAGTGTCGGCCCGAACTGTCGAACTTTATCAATCAATCAATCAATACACGGCGACGGTGCGCCCCAGGCGCAGCGGGCTGTGCGAGTGTTGCCCCGACGAGCGGCGGGAGAAGAAGCCCCGGAGGCCGGGTCGGCGGGCCGCATCGTCGTATCCGTCCGCATCGGCGGGGCCGGAGCCGAAGTGGGGCGTGGTCGGACTCGGGGGGAGGAGATACGGGGCGACGGGCGTGGTGGGCATCTTCTTCTTCTTGATGCTGGCGGGCCAGCGCTCACGAATGGAATCGTCCACCAGGGCGATGAGTCCGGTTGCCACTATGACGCTGTGGAAGTGACTTTGTCAGCGGACATTTTCCATGCAATCAAATCCATCATGATGCTTGCAAGCAAGGTAAGTAAGGTGTAAGAGGAGATACGCACTCGGCGACGTCGGTCACGGCATCGACGACGGACGGGTCGCTGATCCACATGTAGCACGGGGGCACCCACCCGCCGGCGCGGTCCTCGGCAAAGACCTGCGTCGGGGTGCGCACCTCGGGGACGATGTGCGCGACGGTGGTGCTGGTGGCGGCGGAGGAGGAGGAGGCGCTTCCCCCGTCGCGGACGAGGTGGAACGAGACGGTGCCGAGGGAGCGGTCCACGGCCCGGCGCCAGGCGTACCGGTGGCCCCACCACTCGAACTCGTACGCCTTGGTCGCTCCTCCGCCGCCGATGGATGAGGAGTGTCGCCGGCGCGAGACGTCGACGCGTGCGTAGTTGCTGAACTCGAGCTTGACGGTGTCGGTGGGGACGAGGACCTGCGGCGGCGGGGGCGGGCGAGCGGCGGCCGCCGTGCCGGAGAGCAGCAGCGCGTTGCCGGCCAGGGAGGCGGACGACGAGGTCGACCCGCGGCGGCGGCTCCAGCACGACGACGAGACCGTGGTGTGGGCCGTCACGGTGCTGCCGCCGGCGCCGGCGCCTGTGGAGGGCCGGCGCGCAAAGCCGAGCGAGTTGCGCGGCGAACAAGACGTGGTGGTCGAAGCGTCGTTGGCGGCGCCAGATGACGAGGATGAAGACGAGGATGAGCGGCGGAAGGGGCTCTTGACGGAGCGTAGGGCGCGATGCAGAGTGTGGCTGGCGGATGAGGCGATGCCACCGCCACCACACCCACCACCAATACTGCTGCTGCCCGCGGGCGCGTACGCGCGCTTGGAGAAGCACACCTCGCGGCCCGAGTCGCGGCAGTAGCGGCGCAGCGAAAAGTCGCGCCGCGCGAGGTCGTGCATGCGCAGGTGGAAGAGCTGCACGGTGGCGGCGGGTCTCCTGCGGGCGCCGAGGAGGACGGGGCCGGCGGACGCGACCGGCGACGACGATGATGATGCCCCTCCGAACGGAGCCACGACGGTCTCGACGCGCAGGTTCATGTTGCCGTCGGCGGTGGCGTCGTCGTGGCGGATGGCGAGGCGGTCCAGCGAGGGGAACAGCCGGGCAAAGGTGACGGGGTCCGAGGGGCGGAGGGACGGGTCGAACGGGGCGAGGGTGCGGTAGGGCGGCAGGACGGTCGGGATGGAGGCGTCGGCCGGGGATGGGAGGTGTACGCTGCTGGGGGCGGCGCGGTGGCCGCAGTCGTGGTCGGGGGAGGAAGAGAGGCTGCTGAGGGGCTCCGGCTCCGGCTCCGGCTCGGCGGCGTCGGAGAGGAGCGAGTCGTACGTGGCGACGGAGGAGAGGGAGGCGGAGGCGGGCGAGGGCGGGAAGAAGGTGATTGTGGGTGTAGGGGGTAGTGCCGGTTCCCTATCGAGCTCCTCGTCGCGGGAATCATATCGTTTTCGTTCTTGTTCTTGTTGCTGTTGTTGGTGATGATGTCGTTGCTTGGTGTCCCTTCTCCTCGGCTGCTCGTGGCGCGTGCTGCGCGATCTGGGAGACGACTTGTAGAGGGACGTTGGGGCTGTGGAGGGCGTGGATTCGTACGAAGCGGCAGCGGAGGAGGAAGAAGAAGAGGAGGAGGAGGCGAGTGACGAGTCAGAGAGGGCAGATGATGCGTAGTAGGAGGACGCCATGGGCGGCGGGGCGACGGCGTCGCTGCTCGACGGCATGTGCTCTATTATGCGAACCCTGGTAGGCATGGCGCCGGCCGGGGGGGGGACAACAAAAAAGGCTGTGGTGGGACGGGCGGTAGTAATAATTGTTGATGGTCGAGGTGGTGGTGGTGGTGGTGCGGATCACCCACCCGTGTAAGTGAGGTGAGGTGAGGTGAGGTTCTCGGTGAGGAGCGGCGAGGCAAGGTGTGGAGAACAATGGATGTTGTTGGGGCCTCGCTCGGGGCGCACAATGGCAGACGAGCTGTCGGTATATAGTAAGATGATGCAAGGGGATCGAATCTCGAAATAAAATAAGATATAAAAATGTAAAAACAGAAGGACAAAGGATTGAAGAATGGCGCAACGCTGCATGTGTATTTTAGATGGGGGAGGGGGTGGACGAGATCTGCGTCATGATATACCCGCAGGGGGGGAGGCTTGAGAGGGAGGTTGGGCAGAGGGAGGGCCCATTCTACGTGCTGCTGCACTGCACTGCACTGCACTGCACTGCACGACACGACACGACACATGCACATGGACGGCGTTACGAGGTACAGTCCGCATGGTGCCAGTATCGTCCGTTGTTACGGACGGAGGGATGGGGATACCTTGCGCACCCACACCCACACACCCACACACGCAGAGCAACTCTCTCTCACTGCAGCACTTTGCAGCATGTGCATGTTTCCCCACAGATGGGAGGGGAAGAGGGACTAAGGAGAAACAACGGCCAGCCAGCCGTGCGTGCGTGCGTGTGGCTCGCCTCGTCTGCTACCATGTGTGTGTGCAGAAACACCACGCAACAACAACTGGAACCTACACACCCCTTAGGCCTGCCAGGCCCGTCGACGAGGCGAGGCGTGGCTGTCCCTGCCCAACCAACAACACCTGTTATCTGGGGAGGGGTATACTGTACGTCGGTCGGCTGGTTGGACACTGCGGGAGCTCTCTCGGCTTGGCCACGATGGGCGAAACCGATGACAGACAAAGTACCAGCGTGACTTTTGTACCGCTGCTGCAATGTTGCTGCGCCGCTTTTTTTTTTTCGTCTCGCATATGCCTAAGTAGTTACGTAGTAGATACTTTTGGCCCCGCGGTTGCGTTGGGGGCGCTGAGCGAGCGAGCGAGCAGTAGGGCGCGGGACGCGGGCCGGGCAGACAGACAGACAGACGAGTGGACAAGCGTGTGTCTCTTCCTCCTGCCTGTCCATCGCATCTCTCTCTCTCTCTCCCTCTCTGTCAGGCAACACACGTAACCGCCGCCGCCGCCATCACATTGCACGGAACAAAGTGCACACATTCACCAAGCAGCAACAGCATCACCACCCCGAGGAACACGTACAGAGGGTGTAGACGGGCCCGCCTGGTCAGGGGCGTGTGTGTTTTGTTGTCGTGTGTGTGTGTGGCTGAGGGAGCGACAGTGCAGTTCCTCGTACATGCGCACCAGACGAACAGTGCTGTGCAAAGTAGTACCTCGTACTTTCGCACATACGTGTTTGATGGCTTGCCCATCGCAACAAGGAATGCCGAGGCGAGGCGAGGCGAGGCGAGACAGCGAAGCCACTTGATGATGAGGATGGCTTACATGCAACAAACAGCGCCTGGAGGGGTTCCCCCGTCCCGAAAAGAAGGCGTCCAAAAATAAGCAGAAGGGAACTCCCCGGCAACAACACACGGCCGCCTGTCATCTGGAAGGATTCCATCCTGTCCGTCCGCACTGCGCAGCATGCCCATTCGGCATCCTTGGACGTGCTGCACCACCACCATCGTATGTTGTCTTGCACAACGCGACTGACCGTTGTGTACAACCCCAAGAGGCCTTTGGTAGCGATAGTCTGTGCCACTAACCTACCCAGCTTGGAGCCCCCCCTCCCCCTCCCAATTACGTCTGGTGTCTTCACGAAGCCGACCCTTGTGCCGGGTATGCGGACAGTAGTTGGGTGCTACAAAATATGCGCGACTTGAGTCGTCATTTCTGTTCCAAAAAAAAAAACCCCCCAAGTACGTAGGAAGTATTCCCTATAATGAGTCAGTGATCCCCGACCCATCAGACGAGGCACGCGCGTACTTCGTATGGTGTGATGGAGGGGCGTTGGACAGGCCACTTTTCGTTGCTCTACTTCACCGCCTGTGCCTTGGTTTGGCTTGAAGCCCAGCTACCAAGTAAATATACAACCAGCCAAGCCGGGAGCAGTCGGCTTCTCCTTCCCCTCTTCTACTAGAATCCCCTTTTCAACCCTTGTAAAACAGCGCAAGACAGACGATTCCGATTTCTTCCTCTACTCGTTGGGCCCAACGACGTGACCCGAAACCAACAAGAGACTGCAAGTCGTCTGTCTGTCTGTCTGTCTGTCTGTCTGTCTGTCTGTCTGTCTGTCTGTCTGTCTGTCTGTCTGTCTGTCTGTGTATTGCGCGCGCTGTGCCAAAGGAGGCAAACCCGGTCAAATGGTCGACGGATGGCTGTGCGTCGCTCGCTTTTCTCCGGGCGGATGAAGAGTCCCGAAGCGGTATATCGGTCAGAACTTGGGCAGGTGGGTGGCTCTTGCCCAGGCCTGGATCGACGACGACGACGATGGCGGCGGCGGCTGGAACAGTGATGGATGCTTGCCCGGTTGGATGCAGACGGGCCGAGCCTGAAGAAGGGGCGGCGGGCGGGGGAGCTGGAGAGCTAGGTGCTCATGCAGGCCTCTCCCGAGCTTGGGGCGCCTGAAGGTGAGCTGGAGTCCTTCCATCCCCTGGAGCCACATCAGCAGGGGCGTTGGGGGGTGCCTGCTCGGGCTGGCTGATGGAACTGCCTGCCCTGGAGGCCCGTTCCGTCTCCAGCCAGGGCCTCCCAGCAGTGGCGGCGGTTCCGACGCCCAGTGGCGCCACCGTTCATCCATCCCGTCCCTCCAACGGATCGATCATTGCCTCCTCCAGGGCACCTCTCAGCAGTTCAGGCGTCGACGCCCAGCATCGTCACAAGGGTTCGGGTCCAAGACAAACACGCAGCCCGGTGGCACCGTCTCGCTCCCGACGCTAGTAACTCACCTGTACGATTCTCGGTGGCCTTTTCTTGCGTCCTTGAGGGGTGACATGACGTCGCGAGCGCACGGGCAGTAACAGAGAAGAGCATGGGACAGAGCACAGGTGCGCCCTAACCCTACGTCCAGTGTAAGACAACCCTGGAACAAGGGGCGTTGCGGGGGACATGTGCGCGCTGACCATCATGCCTCTGCAATTCGGATGAGGCGCGCGCCCTCGCGCTTTGGTTCCGTAACTAACTTGTTTGGTACTTACCCCCGCCAGTGAAGACGGGACGATGGGAGGGGAGGAAGCCCTTCTCTTTTCCATCATCGCGTTGTTGATGCCCAACGCCGCCGCCCCGGCGCGCAAATCGGATCGACACACGCGCCGTCCGCCGCGTACATACATACTAGCTGGCTGGCTGACGATTTTCCTGCTGGTGTCTTGTTGTTGGTGCCCTTGCTGCATGAATCTACAACACGAGAGCCAGTGCTTAACCAAGTTGGTGACTGTACCAAGGTACGAAGTACAGTACGTCAAGGTAAAGTACTGCATCTGCAGCTGAGCGTGTTGATCCACCGGTCTGGCTGGGGTCAGTCATGGTAGCCATGATCATCCACCCTTATGGCGATCAGTCGTCGTCGTCGCACTGCGCCTCGCGCACATGCGCACCCCAAAGATGCGACACGATGCGATGCATGACGACGACGGCAGCCATGGAGGAAAGCCTGACGGCCAAGCGCCATAGACGGGGCTTCACGAGAAAGGGAATGGCTATGCAACATATCGCCCGCCCGCTTCCCCTCCTCGGTCTGGCGCCAAGTGCCTAGAAACAGGCAGCATGTCAACATGCATGGGCAGTGTCTGCGCACGTGTCACTTCCTTGCTGATGTCTACTGCTCCGCTCCGGGGCGCGGTTAAGACAGCGACGGCCGACGGACGACGTCACGGGTTCGGCCATGGCGTCGGCATCTCGACGCGGAGCGAGTTGGCGAGCGCGCGCGCCAGCCAGCCAGCCAGCCAGACCGTCACGGCAGCCAACTAATAAGGTTAGTGGAGTAGTCTCCTACATAAGTATGTCTTTCTTGTCTTGGGGCTCTTGTTCATCCGACGACCCCGGAGAGAGACACTCTCGGCTCTCCTCATCGTACGCCTCATCCGGCGGAGCGACACAGACAGAGGAAGACGCGACTGGCATCCTATCGGACGGACCATGTCGCCGTGACCCCGTCAACTCGCCCAGAGCCAGGCAGGCAGGCAGGCAGGCAGGCAGGCAGGCTGCACTGACTGACCTACTACCAGATGGTCCCTCTCACGGCCTTAGGGGAAAATTACTCGGCAATTATTCATACGAGTATACTCTATGGGTAGGCTGTTATAATGAATAAATGAATGAGGCTGCTCTGCTCAGGCCGGGGGAAACCATCTCCGTGAGCTTGCTTCCCCTCCTCCCTGCGAATCGAAGCTCTTTCGAAGGCCGTACTGTAACCAGACTAGCACTTCGTAGACATATTCATCCATCCATCCATCTGATGCCCGACGACCGACCGACCGACCGACTGACCGGGGGCCACGGCGTGTCAGTCGCTCATTCGCGCGGCCTCTGTGCTCCGGCTCGCCGCGGGGCCCTCCCCCTTCCTCCCCGCCGTCGACCTCCTGTTGCTCCGATGCTGGGGCTCTCCAACAATCTCTCCTGCTGCTCGCCTCGTCTGGCTGCTCCCATCCAGGTCCTCGGGATTTGCGCTTTGCCCTTCAACTCCCCATCACGCCCCCACCCACCGCCCTCTTGCCAGCTCAGTCCCGTGTCCTGCCTTGCCCTCCGCCCCAGAGGGGGAAAGCATTTCCGCTGATCAGGCGAACATGGCCTATAATGAATGCCCTGTAATCATGCACACACATGCGTGGAAACCTCGTGTGCCCCTGTCGTGCCCCCGTGCCGTGTTGCTCTGCGACTGACGCTATACTTTTCTGCAACCGCGCGCACTCGCACACTTACACAGGCACACACGCATCCCCCAAGCGCACACTGCCGCACATGTACGTACGTATATAGGTATCATGGTACAGTGCTTACTTCGTATATCCAAAAGGCATGTACTACTGGATTGTGTGCCCAGAGCAACCAGAAAATTGACGAGACAGGGAAAGAAAAAAAAAACCTCAGAAGAAAGGGGGGGATATACCTTTACCTACCTTCCCATGATATCCCCGCCCCAGTTTGCCGTGCGGGTTTTACATATGACGGGCTCTGTAGTACGTAGTAGATTGGCGAAGCTGCAAGCAACTGCTCATGTTGGCTTGCGCGTTGACGACTGGAGGTGATGGTGCCGGTGGGTGGGTGGTGTGGGTGGTCTGCGCACGCCGCCTACTTAGGAACGTTTGACAGACGATTTCACCATCGACGGTTACAACTGCTGTTTCTAGACCGAGGTACGGGACCACCTCGCCATACGTACGGACGAGCGGATGAAAGGACATTCAATGTACATTGTTCTCCAACATGTACTTACAGTATCTTTGATAAGCACTGCAAACATACATACCTCATAATGCCCCGTTGCTTCGTGTCCTTCCATGTACGGGGAAATGCTAATGCCAACTACCTGTACTTTGCACCAACCTCTCATCATCAATGCTCTGTTGGAGGCACATCCAACTACCTACCTTCGTACCGCATACCTAATACCAGGTACCCAACTGCACCACTCTTGAGGCCTGCTAATGCCTCTTATAAGCGACCTATCCATAACTTGTTTCTTCATCATCTCCTCATCTGCAATTAGCATCACTATCATCGCCATCGTCGTCATTCTTGTTCTCCTCCTTCCTCCTCGTTGATCCCGCCTCCTACATCGGCACGACACCATCACGCAACGCCCTCCCACGCATCATCCCACATCCCATCCCAAGAAGCTCTCCCTCCAACTCACCCACCCTCCCTCGCCCACACACACACATCTCCTCGCTCACCTCGCACCAACTCAACTCGACGCAACTCCGCTAAGTAGTACGCTACGCTACCCAACAGAAGACGATTACATATGCCCGACCCCCCAGTTCCGCTGCCACTCACCATCGAGCCGGGGACGGGAGAGCCGCCGCCCCTCCCCGTCTGCTCGTGAACATTAGCGAGCCAACACGGTCCCAGTGCCCTCCTCCAGCCCTCCTCCTCCTCCACCTCCTTCTTCTCAAATTCACACACACACACACACACACACACTTCTCTCTCTCTCTCCTCTCAGCCACCAGTGCCAATCAGCGCCGGCATCCTGATCGGCCCCAAGCCCCGTCCGGAGCAGCTCCTTGGACCGTCTTGCGGATGAGCGGCCGGCGCATCGCGGCATACCGCGGGACATCGTGCCATGACGCTACTGTAGGAGGACGAAACGAGAACCATTTTCTACGCAGTCACATTTTCTTGATGCCCAAACTCCAGGTGAGCCAGTCACCCCACTGACCCGGCAAGCCGCCTCTGTCATCCTCATCGGCAGCAGTACAGTGCTAGGGGCAGCACACGCAAGTCTGCAACGGCTCATAGTAAATGCACTACCAATGCTACGAGAGCACCAAGGTCTCTGAACGGCCACCGACTGCGTACAAACGACTCTCAATCAGCCCCTCTTGCAACCCGCCTGGTCAGTATGCTCACATGTCCGCCCATCCGACTACTCTGCCGCTCCTCAATGCCATGCCGCTGGCCACGAGGCTCCACTAAGGCTGGCTATTCCACCCGATCCAGCTCCGCGGTACCACCCGCCAGATCTTGACCTCGCCGCTTCGCAAGTCATCCAGTTTGAAGCTCTCCAGCTTCACCTTCTTGCTCTCTCGCCCCTGTTCCCACGCCCGTACTTTCTTCTTGGTCCCGTCCCATTCTGCCACCACACCAACATGATCGGGCTTGCCCACCTCGGCCGTGTACTTGGCGTGCATGGGTCCGTGCTTCCCCTGGAACTTTGCGTTGCGGATCGAGATGATGTCGCCCGGCCGGATCACGTCGTGCTGCTGCGTCGACGCATTGCCCATGTTGGCGTACACCAGCGCGCCGTAAGACCGTGAGCCCACTGGCCACAGCGCATCCCGGAGCGGTCGGAGGAGCTCCAGTACGAGCCCTTGAGGAGTCCCGTCGGCGACGACCGTATCCTTCTTCGCAGAGGCGGCGTCTGAAATCTGTCGCCCGAACCGGTCGTGAAATTCCTCCATCTGATCTTGCCGCAACGTGCGCGGCGGCGGCTCGTGCCGTTGCTCGAGCTCCACGTCAGACGGGTCCGACGGGTCGTATCGTATCGTGATGATCGTTTGGGAGTAGTCTTGGAAGAGAACAAAGATCTCCCGCGTAGTCACCGTCTTGGAACCCTGATTTGTCGTCGTCGTCTCTTCGCTCTCAAAGTGAATATCGCGACGTCCCTGCAGCACCGGCGGTACCTGGTTGGCTTGTTTCCACCATCCACTTTGCACGGCCAGGTCAATGTCATTGGCAATGAAGCCAGACTCCATAGAAGGCCGATGCATGTCCATGGATCTCCGGCCGCCAGTGCTTGTTCTTTGCACGTCCAACGATTGCCTGGCTTGGCCGCGGCTGCCGGGAGCAGCAGGAGGCGCCCTCCGGTCTGGGGCAGGCACGCCAGGTGCCACCCCAGCGAAGTAGGCGTCTTCCTCCTCGATCATTGGTGTCTTGTGACTGTAACTCGAAGCCGGGGCCGCGTAATTGTACGGGTCGTACTCATCGCTCTGGGCTGGGGCAGCCTCCTTCGGCGGTGGCGGTGGTGGAGGAGCCGCCCGTGGCATATCTACGGATCGCCGCTTGCTGCTTTCAGGCGCAGGGTGCGAAGGCACTGGAGGGGGAACGGCTCTCGGAGCTGACGCCGTCGGGATCGGAGGAGGCAGGACCGGCGGCGCATCTGCGATGGGAGACTGCAGTGTGTTGTCCTCCTGGCTGGAGTCACGCGCATGAGCTTTCAGGGCGTCCTTGTGGGGGACTGAGGAGGCAATGTCGGTGTCATAATCGCCCTCGTACTCGGTATTCTCCTCGTCCTCTTCCTCGCCAGCTTGAGGAGGGCGGGAAGGAACCGGCGGCGGAGCATGGGCGTCCAGGGTGGATTGTCGGCTCAAACCCCCGGGCGGGGGCGGAGGGGGCGGGCGGCTTTGCGACGGCGGAGGCACAGGAGCGGCCCCGGGGATCGGCGGCGGCGGCCGGCTATTGCGCTTACTCGCCGAGGTTGGTGGCGATGTGGGCGAGAACTCCTCGGGACGAGGAGACAATGGCGGCGACTGCACTCGCTGAGGTGGTAACGGTGGCGACCGCGCGGAGCTTATGGGAGTTTCCCTCTCGCGGTTGGCGCCAGAGAGTTCATCGTCAGACTCGGAACCCTCTGTGGGCGGCGCATCGGCGGGGGGAGGTGGCGGCGGCGGTCGAGCTGTTAAAGCATGTGAGCCTTGTGTTCTTTGACGAGGACAAACCCCACGACTCAACATACCCTCTGTCGGCACTGGAGGTGGTGCAGGGCGACCACCAGGGATCGGTGGCGGCCCGCTCGCGTCTCGCCGAGGAGCTATGCATCGGTTAATATCAAGCTCCTTGGTTTGCCGTCAGGGACACTCACCTTTCGGCTCGGAGACAGGCGCCGGTGTAGTCGCCTCTTCCTCGTCCTCTTCTGAATCTGCTTCGTCCGCAGCACGCGGTGGAACCGGTGGTGGGACAGCTCGGGCAGCTGGCGCGGGCTCGTCCTCGTCGACGGGACGCTTGTGTTCGCCAGAGGCTCGGGGTCCCATGCCCGGGAGCGCCATGGCCATGGGCGTGGGGATCGGGGGAGCAGCACGGGAAACATGACTCGTTTCTTCTCCCCCTTCGGCTTCGGGCCCTGGCTCAGCCTTGGGCGCCTTCTTCTTTGGTGGAGGAGCCATGCCCGGCATGGGGGCTCCAAACATGCCATGGAAGCCCATACCACCGCTCATCTTGGCCATTCGAGCGCGCAGCTCCTCTTTGCGCCGGACCTCGGGATCGACGTCTTCCTCCTCTTCCCCTTCTTCCTCAGCTTCTTCTCCTTCGACTACCTCTCCCTCTTCTGCGGCGGCGGTCGTCGTGGCTGTAGCGGTTGGCACACGGGACATGCGTCTTTGCACGCCATCGCTATCTTCGCGCTCAGTTGTATCGTCTTGGCCCTCGGTGGTATCACCTGCACCAGACATATCGGCCTCGTTGCCGTCGTGCACAGACTCAACGGCGGGCCCCTTGGAGGGCTTGCGTCGTGGCGGAGCGACACGCGGAGACTGCGGGTCGTCCGTAGACGTCCTCGGAGCAGACTCGAGAGTCTCTGCGCGTTCCAGTGTGGGTGAAGTGAGAACCTCTGCTGTATCCGCTGGCGCTTCTGCCTGCGTGGCAGGTTCGACGCGCTTCTTGGGCGGCGGCGGCTTCTTCGGCTTCTCTTTCTTGGCGGCAGCGTCGGCGTGTCGCTGAGCCTGTTCCATCTGCTGCTTTTGCAAAAGGGCAATGCGCTCCTTCAAGCTGGTGGGCTTTGGCTGGTCTTCTTCCTCGAAGGCTTCATGCTGTTCCGAGGGAACAAGGCCCGCCTTCTCCGCCTGTTCCAAGGTCTCCGCCTCCCTCTCCTTAATCTCGGGGTCTTCCTCTCGCTTGTATTGGGTCGTCGCGGGAGGTTCCCTCGGTGGTGGAACGTACGCGTTCCGGCTAGGGGGAGGGGCAACGAAGGGCTTCTTGATGAAGCCTCCACCCCCGCTCAGAGACCCCGGCTTGAAAGGGGCTATGGGCGGGGCGGCCGGTTTGTTGAACGCCGCGATGCGGTCCTTGAACGAGTTGCTCGCGGGCTTCTCCGCGGCGGGCGGCGGGGCAGCAGCCTTCGGCTTCGGCGCGGATGCCGCCGCCGTGGCGGCAGGAGTCGGTTGCTCCGTGGCTTTGCTGGCGGCGGAAGGGGGCGAGGGAGTCGGCGCCGGCTCAGGGGCCTTGACCGGTGCCGCTGCGGGGGCCACTGTCGAACGCTCAACAGGTGCGGCCTTGTGCACGGGTTCGTCGGCATCTTCGATCTCCGGCTCTTCGTGCTTAGGGATAGCCGGTTCCTCGTGTGCCGGCGCGTGGGCTACCGCTTCAACGGCCGGAGCCTGAGCAGCTTCGACATCCTTCTTGGTCCGCGTACGGGCGGGTCGCGGTGGAGCGGTAGGTTCGAACTTCTCGACAAAGTTCCGTGGGAAAATGCCCTCTTTCTTGACACCATGGTCATCGACGTACTCGCCGGCGTACCAGTCGTCGTCCTCCTCCTCGGTAACGGTGATGACCTGGCCGAGGGGGAAGTTGAGGTCGTCCTCGTGCGGCGACGAGTACTCGTAGACGGCCTTGACCCGGAAGGGCACGGCCATGACGGGCGGTGGCTTCGTTTCGCTGTGTTGTGATGCTGCGACACGGCCAGACGGACAGCCCTGTAGCACGTCTGTCGCGGCGAGATGCGTGAGACGTTTTCGCTTCCCGTCCGTCGCAGAAGGGGGGAGGCGGAAAGGCAGGTCGATTCGGTATTACGCGGGTGGGTCGACGTGCAGAAGCGAGGAGGCGGAGGGGCAGGCCTGCTTGCTTGGAAGGCTGCCCAAGGGGAAAGGACCCTCTGGAGCTCTGAAAGAGGAGGGCTTCGTCAGCCTGGGGGAAGCGGGGACGGGGGGGTCGGGCGGCGCGGGTCTGATGCAGGCCTGCAGTCCAACGGGGGCAAAATAGCTGGTACCTTTGGACACGCGGAGGAAGGGGTTGAAGGCGGCGACGATGAATTACAGCATGCGTTCGAGGGAAATGCAGGCGCGCAGTCTGGCGAACGGCGCTGCGGTAGGTGGGATGGATGGATGCAAGAGGAGCAGACGCGGCGCAGGTGCGGGCAGTGAGGCGTAGCGTCGTGGCATCGACGGAGCTTGGAGCAGGAGAGGTCGAGGAGGCGTCGTGGTGTCGGGTGGGTTCCAGGCCAGTCGGGGGGGAGTGTTGGGCTGGGTTCCAGTTGGCTGCAGCAGCCGGCCAGCGAGCGAGCAGCGTACCTACTAGGTAGGTAAGGTAGTGGAGAGAGCCTGTGGCGGGGGGAAGGGGGGGTCGGTCGCCGGAGGGGGGAGGCAAACGACGTCAGCGGTCGGGCGGCGGGTGGGAGGACAATTGAATGACGATGGGACGAGACGTCCGTCGACTGACGCAACTGGGCACGCCAGTAGAGGAGGAGGACGCCGTGAATCTGCCCAGCTCGTCCCTGTGTTAACTACGAACCTAACTGTGCTGTGCGTTGCGGTGCCGTCGATGACGGATGAGCTGGATGCGAGGCCAACGGGCGCTGCGCTCGATGGCGATGTCACGATACGGCGGCAAAGCGAATTCGCAAATCTATCGTGTTCGTGTCGAGACAATGGCTGCCGCGTCTTGTCTTCGTACACACACACACAACATCCTTCTGAGACGTGGCGAGACGACCCCATCGACTCCAACTTGCGCCGCCGCTAGGTGATGCAATGCCCGCCCCAGCAACAGCCCACCTCATCATTGAACGGATGGAACAGCTCGCCCCCTCCCTCCCCCTCTCCTTCAGCACCTGACGCGCAACCGGGGCGACTGCCGCAGTGGCTGCTCGTGTTGCCATCCTTCATTCATCAGATGGATGCCCATGGCATTCCGTCCCGTCCATGAGGTAAGTGGTCGGAGCTGCCGGGACGCCAGGTCAGTCAGTGGCTTAAGTTGGAGCTCGTGCCGACGTCGCCGCCCGCCAATGGCCGACGAAGTGCGGTGGCGGCCAGAACGCCGTCCACGGCTTAGTAGGTGAGTGTGAGCCTGTGTGTGAAGCAACCCCGCCCGCCCTGCCCGAAGCCGCGCACAACTGGACCCTGACGTGAGCTGCGCTACCCGCAGCTTGAAGCTAACGGGAGGTAATGAGGTATAGATGGTGTGTGGGCTTCGATTTTTAGTGGGGTCTTCGTTGCGTTTCCATCCCAAAGCCGTTTGTCAACAGTCTCTGCCAAAGCTCTCCCAACGGCACGACTCTTCTTTAACCGTTTTACACCTCGCGGAGAAAACATTTTTCGCCGTCGAGAACTCCTACACTGCACGCCTGACTTCGCGGATCGGTTGGCATCATAGTTACAGCCCTTGTAGATGCGAGGCTAGGAGCAAAAGGCCACCCCCCAGGCCGCGAAAAACGCAACGGCAACCTCTCCAACGCCACCATGGATCTCGACGACATAGACGACAACATCGAAAGAACCATCAAGGGCACCGTCCAGAAGCGCAACGCGGCGCCGCTGCCCTCGCCCGAGGAGGCCCGCAAGATAGCCATCCACCATGCGACGCTCCTCCAGCACAGGAAGGATCTGGAGGCCCGGATCCTCGACAGCATCATCGAGCTCTCCGAGTACCCTCGCGACCGGTCCCCTCAGTATTCGGCCGCCAGCCCCGCGCCCGCAGACGCCGAGGCCTACAAGCAGCAGGTCCGTCTCTTCCAGCCGTCGGATCACAAGGACCTCGTCGAGGAGCGCAACGTGAACGGACTGTGCGGCTACACGCTGTGTCCCAAGCCGCACCGCGATACCGGTCCGGGGGGGAAGTGGACGATACGCGGCGGCGCGATCCTCGAGCGCAAGAATATTGAGATGTGGTGCTCGGAGCAGTGCACCAAACGCGCCATGTACGTGCAGGTGCAACTGAGCGAGACTGCGGCCTGGGAGAGAGTTGGCAACGAAAAGATCCGCATCGACTTGCTCGACGAGCCCAAGTCGAGCGGCGGGAGCCAGGATGCCGAGACGCAGGAGACACCAGCGCCTCGATCCAGAGATCCAGTAAACACAGTCCGCGAGGCAACAGCGTTGGCCCTCGAACGGGGTGAAAAGATGCCCGTGCCCGGTTCCGACAGGGTCAAGGTCGACATCCAAGAGAGAGAGACCAAACCTCCAAGGGACACGGCCATCCAGGGCGATAAGAACAGCCACCTCAGCGTCGAGGGCTACGTCAGCCGGCTACCCTTTCGACCCAAGCCACAGTCTTGATCATCTACTGCTACGTGTACTTGTCTACGGTGCGTAGGAATTGGCGTTCGTTGGAAAGGGCATAATCCGGAGTTTGGCTTTCAAAAAGGCATGTGGCATGCGCGAGATAGGCTGCATATACCCTGGAGTAAATGGACAGGCCACTGTGGCCAATAATGGGTCAAGACTTCTGTCCGTGAAGTCCGATCAAACGAGACATTCGCATTGGCAATGCACTTGAGCGGCTGGGCTCGAGTATCTTGGCGATCAAGCGTCATCTCCAGAGATATCTGGAGAATCGGCGACACCTTGTGGGGAAGGAAGATCTTTCTTTGAGATCTAAGCACTCACTACCGTCCAGAGACGCCAAGTCGCAGAAACCCTGTAAAATGCTAACCCAACAACCCACAAGAATTCGCTTTTTAGTCGCGGGGGCGACGGTCGCCGAACCGGCGGGGACCACGCTCGAGAACCTGGGTCTGGGTGACGGCAACGACGTTGACGGGGATAGAGTCGAACTAGAGTCGTGGGTGTTAGCAGAACTGCCCTGGATCGTATCACTCCCGGGAGGGATTTCACATACGCCGAGGTGCTTGAGCAGATCCTTGGTCTCGCCGTCGACGTCCAGCTGGCCATTCTCCGAGTTCTGGGTGAAGTCCAGAGCGGAGACCTCGGGGACGTACTGGTCCTTGCGCTCACGTTCCTCCTCCTGAAGCTTGAAGGAGATACCACGGACCGGGCCGCGCTGGATACGCTTCATCAAGTGCGTGGTGTAGCCAGCAATCTGTGCAAAGAGGAAGATTTCAGTCAGCAATTCCGTGTTTTGATTTTCGCTGGGCCGCTGCTGTTTGTCGCGGACCGGGCTCGAGCAAGTCTCGGCGTTGCGTGCTAACCTTGTTGCGCAGGCGCTTGGAGGCAATGATGGCGATCTCATCGCAGATGCGCTTGTTGGTCTCGAAGTCGAGGGTCAGGCGGGGGTAGTACCGCTCGATGATGACCTTGGCGGACTTCTTGACGGTCTTGGTGCGAACGCGACCCATTTTGGCGGTATTGGACTGGTGATTGTCGGTAGGCGAATGGGTTGTTGGAGAGTCGCTCGTGAGATCCGGCCAGCCAGGAAAAATGGTGGTTTGCCACAGTAGTGGGGAATTGGCAATTAGGGCTTGCGAAAAGTTGCTCACGGGACTAGTCACATGATGTGCTTTCGCCAATCAGTGGAGGCAATGGTGGAGTGTTCGCTTACGTAATATTCTCGGAGGAATGCTCCGAGCGCATCGCCTGCTGCCACAAGACGCCCATCATCTATACTGTACGGAGTACAGTTGTCATGATTTGGTTGATTCTACTTGTACAGGGATTTTAGTACACGACGCGGCTGCACGCCGTCGATATACAATGATTCGTAGTCCTGCACCTGCTGTTGCAAGAATGCTCGTCTCAGGCCAATTGCCTTTGGCTATCCGGGCGCATCATCCTACTGCTCCACCGGCTTTGAGCCTTCCAGGATCTCATCCGCGACTCGCTTCATCCGCATCTCACCAAACTTATCGTCGAATTCACCAGTCTTATCGTCAGATTCACCAGTCTTATCGTCAGATTCTTGAGCTTGCTGACTGGTAGCAACTGGCTTAGTCGAGCCGTCGTGGTAGATGCTGGACACGCCCTTGTTCTCCTTGGCGATGACCTGCGCCTCGGCATGGGTCTCGCGGAGATGCAGCACAACCTTTCCACTGGGGTCGATACTGGCAGTCTGTGGCTCAATGTACACCTTGGCTCCTCCAAAGGTCCGAGTATCGAGGTGCATGATGCCACTGAGCATCTCCTTGTTGGCCATGGTGCGTCCTCTGCCGTGTCGGAGATTGAACTCATTGTCGCCAGATGGCGCGTCGGCGACGAAACCGCCAACACCGAGCTTAGCCGGAGAGGGACCAACTCTAGGGTACACCACGCGAGCCAGGACCGGCGTGCGCTTGGCTTGCGGACCATATACGGGGTGGTTTTCCATGAACGAGTTTGTCCGCAGATAGCTGATACCCGCCGAGGGGTGGCTTGGTGGCGGGCCCGACTTGCCGTATGGGCTCTCCGAGGCGGTACTGTCCTGTTTTAACCAGAAGGACTGGATGAAGCCGACGGGTTGTCCCAGAGGCGCCAGGTCCAGGAACTTTGAGACGAGCGCGTAAAGAGTGACTCGGTCGTTGCGCAGCGTCCGCAGGTAGTCTGTGAACTGCTCTCCTGTAATGTCCCTAGGCTCCACCTTGGGCGGCGCGGCCTTGCCTTGTTCCAGTGCCTGGTTGTTCTGTCGCGTCGTGATGTCTTCTGCAAGCTTGTCTTTGAGAACTGCCCGGAACTGAGTGCGTCTTGGTCGGACTTTCCTGTCCAAGTACTCGATGAAGTCGCCCTCCGTCATGCGGGCCAGCCACGGGCCCTGAAACTTCCATCTCCGGTCGTCCGCCCGGCTCCCCTGGAAATCGGTAAAGTCCATGTCGTCCTCAAACACCGACTTGGACCACAGGTCGGACCGTGATGAGCTCCTGCGATCACTTCCCTTGGGGACAGACATTGCGACTCGCAGCTCCTGGAACTTCTCGAGAGACAGGGAATGGTCGGCGGCGGACGCGAAATCGGTCACGCTTTCGACCGAGTCGACCTGCTTGATGCGGATCAGGGGCGTCGAGGTGGCCATTGTCGACTTGAGTGGGAATGGTCGCTTAAATCCCCAATCGCCCTTTTCACGCGACGACAGTGGCGATGTGATTGACTGGTGTTGCGGGTACTGTCTCGTCATCGTAGCCGACTTGAAGATGCCAATGTGTAGGTTCGTCGACGGGGGTTCGGGAAGAGGCTTGGGTACCGAGAACAGGCGCGATGTCCTCAGCAGAGCCCCTCCGGGGGAAACAGTGCGGCCCCCCATTGCGACGGTCGAGCTGTTGGGGAGGCGCAATGCTTTGGTGTTGTGGTCGGCAGCGCGGAGGAAGTACTCGTCGTCTGCGACGCGGCGAGGAAATTTCGAGGAGGGAGACGGAGCTGGCAATTGGAGAGCTCACCATGCCAGGCCGACCAGCCGGGGATGAGCCGGTGGGCTTGCAGCGCCCGCAAAACAAGGGTCCACTGACTTATGTGCAGGCACACGACCTACCCTAAAGCAACAGTGTTTCCGGGCCAGAACTGAAGGCAAGAATCCAAAGAGGCGAGCTGCACGCCGTGGGGGTTTATCACAGGGGTATTGGAGTCGGTAGAGGATGTTCGGCATCAAAAAGATGGCCTCCAACATTTCTTCCTCTCCGGCCCTTACCTTTGAGCTCGTTGCCCGCTGTTCGGTGAGCGCTCACTTGAGTGACCCCAACGATTGAAAAACGATACTGACGGCCACGCAAGACAACAAGGGCCCGAGCATCAAACGTCACGCTCCCTCATGGCCCGGTGCAGCTTCCCATGTTCATGCCTGTCGCGACCCAAGCGTCGCTGAAGGGAATTACGCCACAGCAGCTGGAAGAAACGGGCTGCCGATTATGCCTAAACAACACATACCACCTTGGGCTCAAGCCTGGCAAGGAGGTGCTGGACGCAGTCGGAGGAGCGCACAAGCTTCAAGGCTGGAAATACAACATACTCACAGATAGTGGAGGGTGAGTGGCACTATGATGATGATGAGCGGCACATCGACTGACAATGGCGTGCAGTTTCCAGATGGTCAGTCTGCTCAAGCTGGCCAAGATCACGGAAGAGGGCGTGCGGTTTCTGAGCCCTCACGATGGCTCGCCGATGCTGCTGACGCCGGAGCACTCCATCTCTCTACAAAACACAATCGGCAGCGACATCATCATGCAGCTCGACGATGTCTTGGTTACGACGTCGCCTGATGCGGCACGCATGCGTGAGGCAATGGAGCGCAGCGTGCGATGGCTGGACCGGTGCATTGCGGCACATAAGAACCCTGACCGTCAGAACCTGTTCTGCATCATCCAAGGCGGACTTGACCTCGAAATGCGACGGGAATGCACCAGAGAAATGTTGGCGCGGGACACGCCTGGCATCGCCATCGGCGGACTCAGCGGAGGCGAGGCCAAGGCAGACTACTGCCGCGTCGTCGCGACATGCACGGCCTTGCTCCCGGACCTGAAGCCGCGGTACGTTATGGGTATTGGCTACCCCGAGGACCTGGTCGTGAGCGTCGCCCTGGGAGCAGACATGTTCGACTGCGTGTGGCCGACGCGGACGGCGCGGTTCGGCAACGCGGTCACGAAGATGGGCGCCCTCAACATTCGCAATTCGAAATACGCAAATGACTTTGGCCCGATCGAGCCGGGCTGCGGATGCATGTGCTGCCGGGCGGGCGACGGCGGCATGGGCATCACACGGGCGTTTGTGCACCACAACGCGTCCAAGGAGACGGTGGCGGCGCACCTACTGACGATACACAACGTGTGGTACCAGCTCAACCTCATGAGGGAAGTGCGGCAGTCCATCATCGAGGACCGGTTCCCGGCGTACATTCGCAATTTCTTTGCTGGACTGTACGAGAACAAGACGGAGTATCCTTCTTGGGCGGTCGAAGCATTGCAAGGTGTTGGCGTAGATTTGACAGTAGACGGATAGACATGACTAGATTTGGGGGGTATCTAACAAGATATATTATATATGCATGCTATGTGCTCACAGGCTATATGCGCTCGCAAGTGTCCATGGAACCATGATGTACCAAAAAGTCGGTTGAATGAATGGAGCTGGGAGACAAATTCGTCTGTCTCATAACACAACAGCGATGACGGCGGCGACTACAAGACCGGCAGCTGAGCCGATTCGCAGGCTTGCCGCACCACCAGTCGTCGTCGGGGCCGCGGTGGTCGTGGTCGGAGAGCTCTGAGGCTTGCTCGTGACAGGAGCGTCAGTGCTCGTTGTCGCAGCAGTGGCGGTGGCGGTGGCCTCGTTGGTTGCGAGCGTCGAGGTCGAGAAGCAGGCATCGCTGAAGTTTTGGCAAAAGCCAGCAAACGTTTTGGCGACTGCGTCAAGTCAGCTAGAGTGTCCAGCCTCGAAGGGCAAGCCAGTCTTGGCGTCTTGAGAGCCTCATACCGGTATATATGCTGCTGGGGCCGCTGGCCTTGGCCCAGTCACGGCATGTCTGGGCGTACTTATCCAGCTGGTCAGTCCACGTCGCCTCGCCGCGGAGTGTGACACAGCTACACATGGTCAGTCAACACATGGCATAACAGCGCGCGACATGACGGGGCCGTGGAAGTGAAGCTATGGACGCACCAGTAGCAAGGCGCTTGCACGCCATAGGGCGCATTTGCGAAGCCGGGAACGTTCTTTGAGCACGACTCATAGAGCCCGAACATGGAGCTGCAAGCCGGAGCGACGTTTCCGAGCCCACTAACGCTCGTGATGGGGATGGTGCCGGTTGCCCCGGACGTTACAGAGCTTGGAGAATCGGTTACGGAGGCAACAGTTGCCGCGCCCGAGGTGCCGGCGCAGTTGTTGGCGTTTCCAACGCGGCAGAGAGAAGCCAGGTTCGTATAAGCTGGGAATGGATCAGTTCTTGTGCTCGTTGACTAGATCTTGGACAGATACCGACCAGAGTACTGGCTACTCATTTCCGGGGCCTCGGTCGACAGGTACACGGCGCAAGACGAGTACGCGGCGGCCACAGGGTTCGTGCCGTCGCAACAGGCGCATTTGGCCAGGGCGAGGGGCTCGGCCGTCGAGATGGCCGTCGGGCCGCCAGCGGAGCTTACGCAAATGTTGACCTTGGCGCTGACCAGGCGGCAGGCGGTGTAGCCCGGGTCGGTAGGGTTGAGGGCCTTGACGACGGCGTTGTCGAACACGGGCAGAGTGATGTGCTCGATGGCGGCGGCGGCAGCGCCGACGAGGGCGGCCCTGGGGAGCAGGAGAAGTCGCTTCATAGCGCGTCGTGTTTTCGTGCAAGACTAGTCGCTGGCAATGACAGACAGAAAGTTGGTGCTTCTGGAGCAATGAAGCTGTCTCACGACTCCGTCACCTCACACGGGGCAGGCACACACGCACATGACGAGAGAGGCATCGTGAGCTGCGAGCGGGAAATTCGGGGGCCAGACCGGCCAATTTATCGAACCCGCGGTGTGGCTATTCCCGCTGGGCGGTCGGGGCTTGGCCTTGCCGCCGGGCCGGGCCCCATGACACCGCTCATGGCTGGCCTGGGTGGGTTGGTGAGGGCGAGATCTCGGTCGAGGCGGAACCAGGGGTCTTGGATGGCGCCCGGGGGAGCAGCCAGAATACTGCTGTCACCGCACGATATGTGAGCGGGCGGCCCAACGGGCGCCACGCCCAGAAAGCCGTAGCGCGTGCGGCTGAGGGAGCCTGCATAAGGTATCGAGACTTGCAGGCTGCCAAACTCGATACCAACTTAGCTGCTGCACGCGGGGGCCATTCTTTGTTGACTGGGCTGCTGGGCAATCACCATCGTGGATGTACGCGCGTGCAGCTGCCGTGGGACAGAGGAGGCTGGCGGCAGCGAGGCGGCTCGGCGCGGTGATGGTGTTGCTTCGCAGCTATGAGAGCTGAAAGTTTTATAAGCGGATGATGGTGTTGACTGTTGAGAGAGATATGAGAGATGAGGGTGGGACAACAGTCTAATAAATTGGGCTCAGACGGGACGGGACGGGAGCCAGTGGTGACAGGCCTGCATGTACAGTATACGAAGTAAGGCAACAAGTGTTTAATCGCCCTTTCCGTAGCTGACTGTTCCGTGATTTTGAGTCTCCATGACCAGAAAGAGCTTCATCAGTTTGTTGCGGGCATATTATCATCCGATGTCCACCTCGTTCCCCTCATCTGCCTCACAGCCAAGCGACGGCGGGGTGGTGGAGAGGAGAGGAGTGGTCGCTCAGTATTGAAGTCTGGCCTGCATCTTGGAAGTTGGGACTGCTGCTCCATGGGCTGGGGAGCCTTGTTGTTGGGGAGCCCGAGGGGCCGACATGCGGAGCTGGAGCTGCAGCAGCTGGAGCTGGAGCTGGCTCGCGGAGCGGTGGGCTTGTTGGAGCAGTGCCCGCTCGCTTCTATCCCCCTGCGGTTCAGCAGCCCGACGGCCTGCAGGATGGGGACGGACCCCTCTCTGGCCCCGGGCCACCTGCTGATAGGTTAGGTTGACACCCAAGGTACCCTATGGAGCCTTGGTGGCAGCCTACAGTGGGGGCAGGCACGTAACCATGAATGCCCAGAGCGACAGAGCCTCATGCGTCATTGTGCAACGGTGATGAAGGGGGGACGTAGCACTGTCACTTCTTATTTCTTCGCATCTACGGAGTACTGCTCGAGGGAGATAGGTTAGTAGGTTACGTTAGGTCCCTTTTCTGATCGGTATGCACGAGAGCCTCACAAGTGCCCGTCACCTGGTCGAGCCGGAATCGCCCGACGTACTGTCTTGTGCACTTTTCGAGCTTCATACTGTAGGCACGCAATGACCCAAGGACTGACTACTCGGGCACCAACGTTACTTTTCACACCTGAACACGACTTCCTCGAGACCCTACATCTCAGTGTCTTAGGTCGCGGTATTCAGTGGAGCGCATCGCAGACCCACGCTGAGGCGGCCCAAGAACAACAACAGGGGAGACGAAGCGAGCGCCATCATGCTGGTAGAAACTCGCCATCTCATCCAAAGCAAAGGCGACATGCGCTTCATCTGATAGAGCGCGGCACGACACAAATAAAAAGTCTTTAATCTGTTGCACGTACCCCCGAAACGGTACTTCCATCACGTGATGACGTACCTGGCGACGCGCCCGCACGCCCCTCCAAGACCCAAGACGCGCTCCAGCCCAGGGCCCTGCGCTGCTCCGGGTACTTTAATCAAAATACTCGAGGCACGGAGCCGGTCCGTCATAACAAACACACCAACACCCCAGCTCCTTTTCCCCGTGACCCTTTCCACGCCGCCGCCCACAGGCTTAACCAAGCCCATTGCTCTCCGAAGAGTGCACGCCCGTTTCGCTCGACAAAACGTCATCTCATGACGCGCGCATCGCCATGTCGCAAGCGAAACAGTCGGCGGCCCCGCCGCGACACCCGCCGAGCTCTGCATCCATGGCCGGCATGACTGCCACCGGCGATGATGACACTGGCCTCACCCAGTCGCTGAGCCAGCTCTCCTTGGCTGGCCAGCCATCGACCGCCAAGTCCCCCAGGATCACGACGACGCCCGCGCCCCTCAAACTGCCGTCGCGACGCTCCTCCACCACCGCCATCTCTCCTCGACCAACACTGCCATCCCGGAGCCCGTCGAATGGACGCGAATCCCGAGCGTCGCGCGCAGGCACGCCGCCCCTACACAGAAAGGCGTCGCTGAACTCTCTCCACTCCCTCAACGGCTCTGGCACCACCCGACCCGCCTCGCGCCGCTCCAGCTCCTCGCAGTTCATTCCTGGACTGAGCAAGACGGGACAATTAGCTGCCAACGTACCGGAAGAGGAGGAGAGGGAGCCCGTGACGGCAAACTCGGTCGCCAGGGACTACTTCAAGGCTGAGCTCGCCGCTCACCACGGCGAGGCGCGCACGCGGCAGACCGAGACCATTGTCATCCTAAACGACGCCGTGTATGGCCACAGGTTTTCGCGTCCTCGAACCTCTCGCGGTGCCCTGAGCACCATTGTCGAACGGCCCGAACGAATCAAGGCTGGAGTGTTGGGCATATCCACGGCCTACGTGCGCCTGAGCGGGCGACATAGCGAGGGAACGCTCCCTATTGACCCCAAGAGGGACGTGCATGCCATACCTAGCATCCCCTTTCGAATCCGAAAGACTACGAGGCGTCTACCGCTGGCGTCCCCGGCAGTCACAAACGTGCATGGCACCAAATGGATGGACGAGCTTAAGCTCATGTGCAACTCGGCCGAGGCCAAGTTGGCCATGGGTGGCAGGGAGTTGCAGCGACCCGTCATGTCGAGGGGCGCAGACGAGCCACCTGCCCAGAAGCTCCACGAGGGCGACCTCTATCTATGTTCTGAATCATTGAATGCTATCGAAGGAGCATTGGGAGCGGTTTGCGAGGCCGTCGACACGGTCTTCACGACGGCTTATCGGAGGGCCTTCGTAGGAGTGCGGCCGCCGGGGCACCACTGCTCGGCGTCGCATCCATCCGGATTCTGCTGGGTCAACAATGTTCACGTTGGAATCATGCATGGCGTGCTCACGCAGGGCATGACACACGCCGCCATTATTGACTTTGACCTGCACCACGGGGACGGATCCCAGTCCATTACCTGGCAGCACAACACGCGCGCGGTATCGGCGACTAAGAACGCTTCTCCCTGGAAGAAGACCTCGATAGGCTACTTTAGCGTCCACGACATCAATTCGTATCCTTGCGAAATGGGTGATGAGGAGAAGGTCAAGAACGCCAGCCTCTGCATCGATAATGCACACGGTCAGACAATCTGGAACGTCCACCTGCAGTCATGGAAGACGGAGCCTGATTTTTGGGCATTGTACGAGTCCAAGTACATGGTCTTGCTTGACAAGACGCGGAACTATCTCAGAAACCAGGCCGAGCGCTTGACTGCCTTGGGACAGACTCCAAAGGCGGCCCTTTTCTTCTCCGCCGGCTTTGATGCCAGCGAGTGGGAGAGTGCCGGGATGCAGCGCCACCAGGTCAACGTGCCGACCGAGTTCTATGCCAGGCTGTCTCAGGACGTGGTCAAGCTGGCAGCCGAAGAGGGCTTATTCGTGGATGGCAGAGTCATCAGCGTGCTCGAAGGCGGGTATAGCGACAGGGCTCTCTCGTCTGGCGTCCTCAGCCATTTGAGCGGACTGGTAGGCGACCAAACGCCCGAGAACCATGCACAAGACTCGCCCGGACTCAGCAGCGAAATGGGCCAGCGAATTGGCGTCACCCAGGACGAAGAGCAAGGCGCGACGGCCCGGCCTCTCGCGTCGACACATTTGTACGATCCCCGTTGGTGGGCTAGCGGTGAGCTGGACAAGCTGGAGCGTCTCACCGAACCTCCATCGCCGCCTCGCAAACCACGCAACCCGGTGCAGCCTACGTACTCGTCTCCCACCCAGGCGTCGACAGCCAGAGTTGTCGACCCTGTTCGGATGAGGCGAAGCCTATCCGGGGTGTCCACAAGGGTCGTCGAGCGTCCGCCGTCGCCCCCTCCCCCGGAAGTCCCTTGGATTATCGCGGCTCAGGAGCTCTGCAAGCTGCTTATACCGTCGGGGCGTCAAACGGACAGCTGCAAGCCGGAAGACTTGAACGCGGAGGCGACTAAGGCTCGTCGGGACCGGCAGTCGAATTTGATGGGCCTGCCGCCGCCACCCGACCCTCCCAGTCGGCCTGGATCGCGAATGGCTCTGCGTGAGCGCAAGGCTAGGGCCATTGTGCCGATCGATGAAGAAGCCAGCGAGCAGCTTCCCAAGACTCGACGCAGGAACGGTGCCACGCCAGTAGCATCACCAGAAAAGGTATGCATCCCCTCCTTGGACAAATCAGGCCAAGGACTGACCCAAGAGTTAAGAAATCTTCCACTCGCACTACACCGTCACGCCAGAATGGTGGCCAAACGGCCAGGAGGGCCAGCCGACGCCTTAGTGGGGCGTCGTCCGTGGTCAGCGCGGCATATGAGGAACCACCGCCCTTGCCTGGTAGCGAAGATAGTGCCAGTCGGCCTGCGTCCGCCGTAAGTTCCAGAACTGAGAGCAGCGGAAAGCTTGCCGTGAAGAAGACGCGGCCGGCAGCTGCTCGGAAAGACCCGGCGCCTACAAGAGCTCGGAGCCCAAGGAAGGCTTCGACGCCAGCTCGCAAGAAAGCCCCAGCATCGGCCATTCAGACCCCTCAGCGACCCTCAACCGCACCTGGTCCGGCACCCAGCGATGGGTCGGCGATGGACAGCCTCACGACGGGCATGAAGAAGATCAAGATCAACTTGATCACCCAGGCGCAGAAGGAAGCCAAAGAGCGCGCTCGAATCGAGGCAGCGCAAACGCCAAAGGCCGATGGGGAATCAGAGAATCCGATACCTATGGTGAAGAAATCGTCAACGACTCCCAGCGTCGAGGAGACATTACCTCAATTGCCCGCCTTGACGCAGTCGGGTGATTCCCCCACGCAAGCTCCTGTTCTTGGATCGTCACTGGCACCAGAGCCGCCGTCGTCTTCCACCGGGCCCCAGACCCCGATCGATGAGCCTTACCCGCCGGTTCTGGCGACGCCAGAGCCGCGTCAAGTGCCCCTCCCGGCGAGCAGCCCCGCCGTGGACGACTCGGTGTCGCAGCCGTCAATGGGCAGCAGCGACTTTTTCATCTCGTACCAGCCCGAGGGCCCGGCTCCCGTTGCAGTCTCGCAGCAAGAGCCCCTGACATGGCTGCCGCCGACAACGGGCACGCCAGCCGTTGGCACACCTGCGGCGACGCCGAGTCCCCAGAAGAAGCAGAGCGGGCTGTTTCACTACAAGTCCGGCATACCTTTTGCGCCACGGCCCGCGACAGGGACTCCGAAGCCTGAGGTAGGCACGTATAGCGGCAAGAGCGAGGCCTCTAAGCATTCTTCGGTATGGGACTATCCAGAGACGCCCCAGAAATAGAAGAGGCACGAGGCAAGATGCGTGGGCGGGCTTTTTTTTGAGCTTGATTGGCATTTTGAGAGCATGAAATCATGGAAACATGAAGACATGTCTGCAGACGTTGTTGGCGCCTCGGCGTGGGATGGACGTCTTGCCATGTATTTTGCGCGCCGCTTTGGCTGTATGATACCCTTGTAATTGAGCCCCTGTGTATACTGTATAATGTCTATCCAGATGGGGGAAAAAAAAATCCCTTGCCGCCCCGTCCAATAGTAGTGCCGCGCATGTGAGTGAAGATAACATGAGATGTGGTGGTTGAAAACGCAGCCGGATTGAGCTACTTGAAGAGCTGCGTAAACTCGCGCAGCGGTACCGCCGCCTCGTCGAGCGTGGGCCTGGCCCCGCCGTCGCCGAGGTCCGTCTGTGGCCGCCGGTGAAAGGTCCAGACGTGCTCGACGCCGAGGCTCTCGAGGTAAGCGGCGCCGCGGGCGTAGTTTGTGGCCACGTGGGCGATGCCGTGGCTGTCATCGGACATGGTGAACTTGCCGCCCATTTTGAGCCATTCCTGCAGTAGTACAATGAATGTCGTCAGCGAAAGACGGCCTTTTTTTGCATGGAGAGGACACGCGATAGCTTTATCGCATGTGCTACACATGACGATCACCGCTTCTTTTCTAAAAAAAAAAAAAAAAGAAAAAGAAAAAGAAAAAAAGAAAAAAAAAAGTAGAAAATAAAATAAAACAGAACTGAAATGTTTTGGTGGCAGCTTACCTCGGCAATGGCGCGGCAGGGGTACGGCTCGGCGAGCCCCTTGCGCAGGGCAGCCGTGTTGCACTCAAGCCAGCCGCCCTGCTCCTTGACGATGGCGAGGTTGCGTAGGACGCGTTCCCAGACGCCGGACCAGGCGCGGGGGTCGCGCGCGGGGTCCTTGGCGAGGAGGCGGATGAGGTCGAAGTGCCCGACGACGCGGGGACGCAGGGAGAGCAGCATGTCGCGCTGCTGGTCGTAGTAGTCCTCCCAGAGGGTCGTCTCCTCGTCCTCCACATTCTCACCGTCGCGCGGGGTCGGGCGGTCCTCCTCCTTGTTCTTGGCGGCAAGGACGGCGGCGGCGTAGGCATCGGGCCCGTAGTCGATGGGGTGGCCGTGGACGTGGTGCAGCGAGCCGACGAAGTAGTCGACGCGAGGGTCGGCGGCGAGGGCGAGCACGTGCGGGGCGTACGACGGGCGGATGAACTCGGCCTCGAAGCCGACGAGGATGTGCAGCTGCGCGGCGTACTTGGCCTGCAGGCGCTGGGCCTCGACGAGGTAGGCTTCGTGCCGCGGGGGGAGCACGGCGAGGCTGGCCTGGGGGTCGCTGTTGCCGGCGGCGTCGGTGTCGTCGAGCTGCGATGGGAAAGTTGGGGATTAAGTGTCAGCGAGTAGTGAACATGAGAGTATATATAAACACACATGTATATGTATGTGTATGTATATGATGAGGTGAAGTGAGAAGGTGTAGTCAAATCAAGTGACTTGACTGAATGAGTCAAACGAGCCAGCCAAAGCATCCTGTGCGGCATTGATATAACTCATCACCACTCACCTCTTCTGGATACAGATCCCGCTCCTCGTACCGCGGCATATGCTCGCTCAGCCCCATGGTCTTGAAGCCAATGGATATGGCGTGCCGGACGATGTCCTCGAGCTGGTCGACGGCGTGGCCCGGGCAGAACTGGCCCGAGTGCGAGTGCATCGTGAAGGCCATGGCGGGCGGACCGGGGGGAGCCTGAATAAGGCTCAATTGCGGTCTCTTTTTCTTCCGTTGTTAGCAAGTGGAATGAAATATTGGGCGGTGATGTGAAAAATCTCACCGAGTGGTGGTGGGTTTTCGTCGGTGGTGATGCGCAGATGTGTGGTACATGCGGTACTACATGATGCCCGTGTCAGCGACATAATTTTTTGAGTAGCATGTCCCTGACACCCATCATCCATGGATGCTGCTAGTGCCGTTCGTACAGCAGACAAAACAAAACAGTCTCGCCGCCCGCACAGGTGTTCCACATTTTTGTTCATTTGCGCCCCGCCCCCTCTGCGGCGGCGCGCGACGATATACATGACGCATTTACATAGGTGGTAGGCGGTTCTCGCAGCGGCCTAGGGCTGCGAGACTTGTGTGTATAGATAATTATAGTGGGACTAGGCGGCGCATATTTGAGTGCGTAGAAAAAAATAAAAATAAAAATAGAGAGAGCGAGAGAGCGAGAGAGAGAGAGAGACAGTGAGAAAAGGGCATGATATTGAGCCGATCAACGCAGTCTTTCTTGTCTGCGAATAGCACCTACCCTATTCCTCCCATTTCACTCCCGCTCGGCCACTCGGAGACGGCGCTCTTCAGCACCAGCTTCTTCCTCTATCGGCTATCGCGACTTTGGGCGCGCTGGTGACGTCGATGACCCCTGGCAGCGGCGTCAATGTTGGAGCGACTAGTAGATCTGCACGTCGATCACGCCCGGCTGGGGGGCTGTGGCAGGGCCATGCCTGCGTATCCATCGTGTTGTCATCCCCAAGCAACTTCCGTTGGGCTGAGACCCTACTAGGCAGCCGCTATCACAGTGCGACTCGCTGTTGGACCGCTGGGTGCCGCAGCCCCCTATTATGGCAGATTCGAGCGCCTGGGCTACAGAGCCCCATCGTCATCACCCGTCAGGGACATGGAGACTCCGGCACGACTCACAGCCGTAGATGCTCTCAGTACAATACATCGCCACTTCTCGAATTTCACAGCCAACCACTTGGCGCCAACCATCAAGGCTCTGCGTTACACAGAATCGCTGACATTGTTTTGACTCGTTCAGCCTTGTGCAACGCCAGTTTGGTGAGACCCACCAGCTGATCACCCAGCGGTGCATACAACCCAAAAGGGTAAAACGGCATCAGCAAAGATGCTTGGGACGTTCTTGGCCACAATGACGGGGCGTCGTCATTGCGCATTCGAAGGATTATATAGCTATGAGGCCCCTAAGGGCAGATCCTCCTGATGGCTTTGGACGGCTCTGGATATTTTCTTTGTTGGCGTTGCTTTCGCTTTCCTCTACATTTCCCCTTCTCGGGCCAAAGAAACAGAAACACTCTTGTTTTTACTCGACTTCAAGATATCGAGTGCATTCATACGGAATTGTCTAGCTCCTTTGCCGGCTAGGTAGGCCCGCGGCGGCCTTGAAATGGACCTCTACCGACAAACAAACACCCTCACCAACAAGACACTCAAGATCATCCTCGCGCGTCATTTCACGACGACCCTATACAGCGCCCTCATATTACCTGTCCTCGCCTCCATCTATCTTGGCCTAGGTCGGCAGTTCAATCAGCCCAACTCCAGGTTTGGCTTTGGGGATCTCCAGGATGTTCGATCTCTTGGTGATGCTCTCGCACATGCCGGAGGCGGACGAGACACGGTCGCCCTAGTCAACAGCGGCCACACCGGCGGCGAGATCGACCGAGTCATCTCCTCCGTCGTGGAGATAGTCGCGGGCGCGGGAAAGAACGCGAGCAGACTCAAGACAGAAGACGAGCTTGGCTACGTCTGCCGCAGCTCCATCCGCGGGACGTCGAAATGCTTCGGCGCCGTCGTCTTCCACTCGTCGCCCGATGAGGGCAAGGGTGGTATCTGGAATTACACCCTCCGCGCAGATGGTGGCCTTGGCCTCGACTTCAAGGTCAGCTCGGACGAGAATGACGCGCAGCTTTATGCGCTGCCGCTTCAGCAAGCAGTCGACCGCTCCATCGCCGGAGACTCGTTCCCTTCGAAGACGCAGCAATTCCCGTACACGGCGGATACGGAAGACGAGCGCGAGGCGAAGCTTCGTCGCGACTACCAATCGTCCTTTATCAACTATCTGAGCGTTGCCTTCCTCATTGCTCTGATCGGTGTCTGCTACCACATGCCTGGCCTCATCGCCACGGAACGCGAAAAGGGTCTCTCGCAGCTCATCGATGCCATGATGCCCGCCTCGCACGGTTGGCACCGCCAGTTTGCCCGCCTCATCTCTCACCACAACGCCTTCATGGTCACGTATATGCCCGGCTGGATCGTTGCGGCCGTCATCTGCCGCACCATGATCTGGAAGGAAACAAACTATGGGGTCCTCATCGTGTTTTTCCTGCTGAGCGGCATTGCCATCACATCAATGTCCCTGCTCGGCGCCTCGTTCTTCAGAAAGGCGCAGCTTTCGGGCGTCGTTACCGCTGTCGTCTGGATCGTGCTGGGCATCGTTGCTCAGGCACTGACAAATCCTGGCACCGGCGCTGTTGTCGTCCTCAGTCTGCTGTTTACGCCATGCACATTTGTCTTCTTCATCACATATGTCGCCCGGTATGAGCAAGTGGGCAGGGCTACCGATTTACTCAAGGCTCCTCCCGAGAGCCCGTGGAACCTACCTGGCATAGTCCTCTGGGTGTTTCTCGGCGTGCACATCTTTGTCTATCCGGTACTGGCAGCCTACCTTGAACGAACATTCCACGGCGTCACAACGGGCGTTCGCAGCTCTGGGCCGTCTAAAGCAGGTCAATCAGGCGCTTCAGCGCCCGACGTCGTTCGCGTGGAGAACATGACCAAGATATACCGGCCCAGTTTCCTTCGCCGGCTGTTTTCCTTTGTTTCACCGCCACGTCCGAAAGTTGTTGCAGTCGATGACCTTACTCTTACTGCCAAGAAGGGTCAGATTCTGGCGCTCCTTGGTGCCAACGGGAGCGGCAAGAGCACTACGTTGGACATCGTCGCTGGTATCAGCAACTTTACCAGTGGCAACGTCTCCATCGACGCAAGCGGCGGCCTCGGAATCGCGCCGCAGAAGAACGTGCTCTGGGACGAACTCACTGTCGAGGAGCACATCACCCTCTTCAACCAGATCAAGTCACCGCAGAAGCATGCAACCCAAGAGGAGACAAAGGCACTCATTGACGCCATTGGCCTACGTCAAAAGGCCAAGGCTGCGTCTAAAACACTCTCGGGCGGACAGAAGCGCAAACTCCAGCTGGGAATGATGCTCACAGGCGGGAGCGCCGTCTGCTGCGTTGATGAGGTGTCTTCGGGCATCGACCCGCTCTCGCGGCGCAAGATCTGGGACATTCTGCTCTCGGAACGCGGCAGCCGCACAATCATCATGACTACGCATTTCCTAGATGAGGCAGATTTGCTTGCAGACAATATCGCCATCCTGTCAAAGGGGAAGCTCCGGGCCGAGGGCTCTTCGGCGCAGCTCAAGGATACTTTCGGCGCAGGCTACCGTGTTCACGTCCTCAATTCACGCAAGATCCAACACGCACCCCAGGTCGCGGGTGTAGACTGCAAGATGGAATCAAACACCATGACCTATGTTGCACCAACGTCGGCTCTCGCCGCAGAGGTCATCCGCGTCCTCGAGGCAGAGAATATTCCGTACAGATTCTCTGGCCCTACGATCGAAGATGTTTTCCTCAATCTTGCTGAAGAGGTGCGCGACAAAGATGTATATGGTGGCTCGGTCCGAAGTGATGGTCGCCCACCTCTGGCAAAGGAGAAGTTGCCCTTTGGCTCGGAAGATACCGTACTGTCGAATGGTGGCGCCAAGGACACCGCTCAAGGCCTCCTCTCGGGCCGTACCGTCGGCTGGGCGCAACAAGTCGCGGTATTTCTTCGCAAGCGACTTGTCGTCTTCAAGACGAACTGGATCCCATACGTCGCAGCATTTCTGATTCCCATCATCGCTGCGGCCATCACACAAATCCTTGTCAGGAATGAAGGGGCGGTAGGGTGTCTGCCCAGCGAACAGAGCAGCCGGGACTCGAACGACGACTTTGAGGATCTTATCAACACGGCCATGATCGTCAGCGGGCCGTCCTCCAAGTTTGACGGCTCGAATGTCCTCAACCTTCTCAAGCCGTTGCTTCCCGGTGGTTCTGGGTCGGGTGATGGAAGCGGCCAGACCTCGGTCGGCAACATCACGGTCAAGCTGGTCGACTCACTGGACGGCTTCAAATCCTTCATCGAGGACAACCGCAAAAATGTGACGCCAGGCGGCTGGTTCCTAGGCGACTCCGGAACTGTCCCAACCGTGGCGTACAAGGCTGACAAGTACTCGATGATCACCGCGGTCATAACCCAGAACCTGATGAACACCATGCTCGCAAACAAGACCATCGCCACTGCGTATTCCATCTTCGACTCCCCGGTGGCACCCGGGACAGGCAAGGCTCTGCAGGTCGTCGTGTACTTTGCCCTCGCTTGTTCCATCTATCCTGGTCTTTTTGGGCTGTATCCCAACGTCGAGCGACGCATGAACGTGAGGGGGTTGCAGTACTCGAGCGGCGCCCGCACGCTTCCAACGTGGGCAGCGCATCTCGTCTTTGACTTTTCCATCATGCTCGTCTCAATGGCATTGGTCACCGTCGTATTTGCCGCTTCGTCGAGCATCTGGTACAACATTGGCTACCTCTTCCCTGTCTTGATGCTGTACGGGATGGTCTCGATCCTCGTGGCCTACTTCTTCTCCCTGTTCTTGGGGAGCTCTCTCGCCACGTACGCCGCTACATCTGTGCTTCAAGGCCTCGGCTTCGCCGTTTACATGATTGCTTTTCTCTACATCCTCACATTCTCACCGGCCGCGTCTGCGGACCGCAACGTTCTCATAGGGCATTGGGTCATTTCCGCCATATTTCCCACGGGATCTCTCGTTCGGGCCTTCTTCGTCGCCCTCAATGTATTTTCGGCGTCGTGCGACGGTGACAAGCTCAGAGCATATCCCGGCGCCATCACCGCGTTTGGCGGGCCGATTCTTTACCTCTCGCTGCAGGCCATACTTCTCTTCACGCTTGTTGTGTGGATTGAAAGCGGGAGTGGCAAGTTCAATACGGGGTCGGCTAGAAAGTCAAATGAAGTCGATGACCCGGAGATCGCGGACGAAGTAGACCGCGTTGACGGCCCAGAGGGGCAGAACGATGGTCTTCGCGTTGTCCACCTGACCAAGGCTTTTGGCAACAACACTGCCGTGGACAATGTCACTTTCGGCGTGGAACACGGCCAGGTCTTTGCCCTTCTGGGCCCGAACGGCGCGGGCAAGTCGACTACGATTTCCTTGATCCGCGGCGACCTCGCTACGAGCAAGAGGGGTGGCGACGTCTTTGTCGAGAACGCCTCGATCTCCAAGAATCGACCGCTCGCCCGGCAGAACCTTGGCGTCTGCCCTCAGTTCGACGCCATCGACTCCATGACTGTGGCCGAACACTTAGAGCATTTTGCGCGCATCAGGGGCATCACCGACGTGAAGCATCAAGTCAATGCCGTGGTTCGTGCCGTCGGCCTCGGCGCCTACACGGACGTTATGGCCCATACGCTCTCTGGCGGCAATAAGCGTAAGCTATCTCTCGCCATTGCGCTTACGGGCAACCCGTCCGTCATCCTTCTGGACGAGCCCTCGTCAGGGCTAGATGCCGCCGCTAAGCGAATCATGTGGCGAACGCTTGAGACCATCGTCCCCGGGCGATCGATCCTCCTCACTACTCATAGCATGGAAGAGGCCGATGCGCTGGCCAATCGGGCAGGGATCATGGCTAAGAGGATGCTCGCCCTGGGTGCGACTGACTCACTTCGCCACCGCTTCGGCGATACTCTTCACGTTCATCTCGTGAGCGAGACGGCACCGCACTCAACGCCCGAGGAGATGGACCGCGTGCGGACATGGATCTTGGGCACATTTCGGGGCGCTGAGGTTGAGCAGGAGACATTCCACGGGCAAATGCGCTTCTCAATCCCGACGGAAGCCGTCAGGGAACTCCAGAGTCGGAAGAGTGACCACCGAGAAGCAAACGCCGCCGCGGACAGTGGTAGCGCAATTGGGCAGCTTCTCATCGTTCTCGAGGAGAACAAGGCCGCGCTTGGCATCGCTCATCATAGCGTCAGCCCCACCACGCTGAACGAAGTGTTCTTGACTATCGTTGGCCAGCATGACGTGATGGAGGAAGGCTACAGGCGGGAGGAGGTACAGACGAAGCCTTGGTGGAAGAAGAATATCTGGGAGTTTTTCTAAGCTTTGATACCAGAGTCGTTTGAGATTCGTGCGATTGACGGCTACTTGGGATGCTTTTTTTCCCATGTTGAATGACAGCTACCGGCCACCTTTTTCCATACGTGATGCTTATTTCAACTCAAATGAGAATTGAGATTGGCGAGCTGTAGATTCTGATCACAACGGCATATCCTAATAATGTCTTGACGAGAGTCTGAGCAGTACCTGATAAAGAAACGCCATAGGGCAACGATAAAGTAGGCTACTAGCACGCCGTGGAGTCGAGATATCCGCGGACGCATTACGCTCTATCCAAGGCCTTTCAGCGCCCACACATTCCCGTTTTAGTATTCGATGGGGGTCTCCCACGATCACATGAACGAAACATCTGCATGTCGCGCCCGTTTAGTGCGTCGCCCAAGGCCCCCTTCTTCGGGACGGACATGACTTCATCTCAACGTTGACCACAGGTACATGTACCTGCTGCATGCTATGCTCGCACAGCAGCGAGGGTAGTCAGGACGTGTCACATGAGGGTTCCTCAGGCGACATGGGGTGGCTTCTCTAGGGGTCTGGCCCTGGGAAACGTAGTTGAAGGCGGGGCGATCGCGATCGCGATCGATGCCAAACGTCCCCGTCGTGGTGGCAAGCCTTATGTGGGCAAGCCAGTCAGTAGAATCTTCGAGCAAGATCCTATTGATGAGAAAAGGGTGAGGACCCGTAAGCTGAATTGAACCGCAGAAGTGTGGCGTGCAGCACACGCGCTGCAGTTTTCCCCGGATTCACCTGGTTCCGGCGGCCTCGGGATGAGGCCGGAAGGCGGCGGCTGCAAGGGCTGGGGCCGGAGTCTATCCTTTCACTGTCGGCCAACGGTCGATCTTGCCATGGGTGTGTATGTACTCGCGCTTCTGCAGGAGATCGAGTTTGCATGATGTGGTCGGGAGGCGTAGGGGTTGCCATTGGACGACTTCAATGTTCTGTAGACGGAGAATCTTGGGCTTGGGGCTCGATGTGAAACGACGATTATTCCAGCGGACTGAGTGTACTCGTAAGTACAGGTGCTTGACATCAACGTATCACACTGGCAGCGATGCCTCGACCATGCAAAACAAGCCTCTCTGGGGCTTCCACGACTGGGCCTCTGCGGTGGCATTTATACGGATCCGGACTCACGGCTGGGTAACCGCAGCTGAGGCGAATCGCCCGCCCGCGCCTAGACGAGTACGTACTGTCAACGAGAGAGCCCGCATCAAACAAGAGATCTTACGTCCTCCGCTGGGGCGTCTATTGTGTGCGGAGCCCGAGTGTGCTGGGCCGCATCTCGTCTCACCTATGCCTGCAACCGCGGTCGGAGTCCGCCCACGTGCGTGACAACGCAATGATGAGCAGCCCTCCAGGCTGAACCGCTCATTGTTTTGAGTTGATTTCATTTATCGTGTGTAGAGAGATCGAAGGCTTCGTGTGACTGACGTCTATATATGAGTAGGCGTGGGAGAATCGACCGGCTAGAGTTCAACAACGCTGCGTCGCACGACAGGTTTCCTTGTCGTTTACAAGGGCTAGATGTCGTGCTCACTGCCAGTTTTTGAACTGGTGGATCCGGCCTTGCTGATCGTGCTCCGGCGCACCAGATACTATTGTCCGTTCTAGGGAGGCCCAATGTTTTAGCTTTGCAGCTTCACCGGTATGCAAGTCATCAAGCCAACGCCGGACCCAGACGTTGCACTTGTTAGGCGCGTACCTACATAGGCGTCTAGTAGGCTCTCCACGCCCATGATAATAAATGGATCTGCTGAGACCCGCTAAAATAAGGCCAAAGCCGGCAGTTGACGAACCCACTGCGGGGAGCCTTGGGGTGATGGTGATGGTGCAGGTTGATAAGAGTAGACAAAATGACAGCTGCAGGGACGAGCTTTGCTGGCACGACTTTCAAGTTTCGGCAACATCAAATCTCTTGAAAATCCGCTTTTGCTGCTCTTCAATAGAATAGGCAGTTGCGATAGCTGCGCTCCTTCCGCGGCGCTCAAGGCTGCAGTCCAAGTGACGGCCTGGAAAAATTAAACTTGCGGCTCCGAGAGGCACCCGCCACCAAATGTCCAGCTTTCGGGCGGCGCTGAGCTGGAAGTCTATCACCAACAAATACAAGACGCCCGGTGCATCCGTCCGCTCCATCATGATGAACTCGCCCGCTGCACCGTCTCCGCGTCGGTGCACGCTCGGTGCACGCAGAAAGAATACACCGCTGGCTTGTCGTTGTCATGTCTCCCGCGGCCGTCAATGATAATGGGGGACCGGCACTCCCCTCGCCAGCCGAGATCAGGGCTCTCAACCGGCTGCTCAACACCAAGCGTGGAACCAGCTATAGGCGACCCCCGCCCGTTCGAATACCTCCTCTAGGCCTGTTTGTCAAGTACGGAGCCGACGTCACCGTCGCAGAAGCCATCACACAAACCTGGGTGCGAGATCAGCTCCGAGGGCTCATCACCGTACCAGAAGTCTTTGGTTGGACGCAAGATGGAGGCCAAACTTTCATCTACATGTCGCTGGTGGAAGGCATACCTCTCAACCAAGCGTGGACTCGCCTGTCCAATGAGGCCAAACGTGACGTCTGCGGCGAGCTTCGACAGGCCGTAGCAGCCTGGAGGAGCTTGGAACAGGGGAGGCACGACCATTACGTTGGTATGTGCTAGCCTTCGTCGTACAAGAGACAGAAACTTACCTCGCTACTCACAGGCAAGTTGAATAAGCAGCCACTGAACGACACGATTCTACGCTATCGCCCCAAGCTGACGGGACCATTCCAAGGCGCCGAGGCAGTGCAGCAGCTACAGGAAGCCTGCGACATTCATATTGGCACTGACGAGCAGACTGCCTTCACGCATAACAGCCTTGTCGCACCCAACATTCTTCTTTCTCCGGGACCCCAGCCGCATGTTGCCGCCGTTGTTGGCTGGGGCCAAGCAGGATGGTACCCAGCTTACTGGGAGTATTGCAAAGCGCGATACATGAGCGCGCATCCCAGACGTTGGAGTAGCGTTGCTCAAGAGGAGTGGCAAACCCAATACCTTCCGTCGGTGATCGACCCCGTGGATGATGAAGTCTGTTGGCGCCCGTGGCTTGCATTTGCACTTTCCAACGCCTGAGTTGGTCACAACTACAGAATGAAATGGATCCGGTCGATATCTGTCGATGCCCAATCGCTCGAGCTCGCGCCGATTCCTTACTAAGTTCGATAAGTTGGGGAGCGCTGTCGACTGTTCGTGGAGGGGGAGTGAGAGGCGGATAGGATGGGCGAAAGCGTTACTCTGTAGTCTTGTGATGTCAGGGGGAACCCTGGATGCATGGTTGGTGTTGTGTCTTTGGAACACTTGAGATGAAGCCTTCTGCTGACAAAGCAATCGATCGATCGCTTGGCTGTATAAGATGCCATGGCGGATTGTGGCGTTCACAGTGTCAACCGCCTAGGAGCAGACACGCAGGAGGCATGAGGCGATTGTTTCCGTCACTCATGTTGAATATCTTTGAAAACGTGGCAGGGTGTCGGAGCCTTTCCATACCGAGGAAGCCTGCATGGATTGTCCAACCTGACCGCTATAAATTGTCACATGAGTTGGGAGTGGCATGCCTCGCGGCGGCACTGACTCACGATGCAGGCACAGGCCTATCCAGCCGAACTTGGTCGTATGCTTCTCGTATTCAGTTCGATCAGCCAGCCCACAGGCCGTGGAGGACGACAAGGTGCCGCGATGCCTTACATCAGAGAGTGTGATGCTCGTCACGGTGGCAGTTTCAGCCACAGTTCGCAGTCAATGAGAATGTTCCACGCAGATCAATGGGTTGCTGCAAGATCACCCCTGCCACCGTACCGCTAGTCTGACTTACCTACTATTCACAGAGAATTCACAGAGAATGTAATAGCGACTTGGCGTGGTCATCTCGAAAAGTCATTACAACCATGAGGAGTAGTGTTATCAGCAGGGTTGGAGGACTAGCAGGGAACAGAGAAGGGGGGGGGGGGGGCGTGCGGGGGAAGAGCTTGTCACTTGAGGATCTGAACCCCAGTTCGACACATGACTTTTATTGTGAGCGGGCTGGTCCACTTCATGATCGTCTGCCATCATCAACTGAGACAACCCCCACCTTCTGCTGGTATCGAAGCATAGACAAAGGCGACATGGAGCACGGCAAAGCGGATGCACCACCAGAGAGCCCTGAAGATGACTCGACGACAGTGAAACTGCGGGCTTCGGAGAGGCCATATGTATCCAAATTTATTTGGCCTCCGTGATGCCGCTGTTCCTCGGCGACCCCCCGAATCCTTCAGCGGCGCTAGGGGCGGAGACGATGGCATGCCAGTGGCGGCGCGGCATCACCACAGACGCCTCTGAGCAGGATAATCGTAATCGTACCATGGCCCACACATGCAATGGCACTCGCGCTGCACTCGAGTTATTTCCACTTGCATCAATCTGCGGGAGTGGAGGCTTAAGACTTGCCGGGCCGGCAAGGCCCTTGTGGGTTGCATGAGCCGGAGGAGCCCACCGAAGTCCTGACAGACGACGTTCTGACTGCCGATCTTCCGTCTGCGCATGTAATTGACAACGCTGGTGGTTTTGGCCGGCACTGCGGTTGGAGCTTACCAAGTCCTACATGCAATCCAGGTCTAGGCCTTCAGCCCTGCGTCTGGTCGAGGACAATGCCGACTCGGCCCAGACGGGATTGACATATCCCGTCCAAAACCGACAGCAGATCTTCGATCGCCTACTGGAACTCGCCAGCTTGATACTAAAAACTTTGGTGGTCGGGGTCGGTCAACCTACACTGGCTCCGGAGATGCCTTTACTCACGATGCCCTCGCCCATCTCAATCCTTGTGCCATATGGGGCGGTGGAATCTCTGAGACAGCCTTCTACGACCAGTGGCATCCCTTTTCTCTGCATATTACTAGTAGCATTCGGGTTGGTGGGCCGCGAGACACGGGCGGGAGCGGGCGGTTGTGCGAGATCGCGATCCGCCAGATCGCGGGTCGCATTGATGGTGAAGCGCGTGTTGCGGCTGCAGCAACGGGCCGAAGCGGTTCGACGCGGCATGGTGCCTAATAAGCTGGTCTTAGACACGCAGCTTAACCGGTCAGTACTAGTAGGTCGATGTACGATCATCGTCACCCGGCCGCCTCTCCATCTGACGCTATAACTGGCCCGCATTGTCACATTGTCATAAGGAGCCCGTGACCAATAGCGGTTTTGGCAGTGATTCTCCGGATTTCCTCTTTGGGTAATTGAAGCTTCCTTGTTTTGAGCCTCACGATGGCGGGGGCTTCATCTATGTAAGTGGTCACTACTTGAACGTTATATCTGCCAGATCCTGTTCACGTCCACACATGTCGGTCGGGCAAGCAAAGACACAGAGAAGGAAGTCGGTTCGTCGGTATATTTCAGCGCCGAGTCCACGGGCTGCTGGCATGTGCCATTCCAACGAATCAACGACTTGACATGCGTCGCACAAGTCTATTGTGCTTGGCGTGCCTCGGTGCGAGTTTTGTCTGGCCGTTTATCACCGGCCTAGAGTGCATATCAGTCGTCGGACCTAAGAGGGGAACAAAACGGGCGTGCGTGAACATGGAGTTTCTGTGTGACACAACAGCAAGCGACGAGTGGCTTCTTGGCTTTCCTCTCTTCTGCAGCGTGACGACGCCCGGGTGCCCATGCATCCGTGGAGACCCCGTCCGTGCCTTGTACGACACGCGTACCTCGAGACCGGAGTCGTGAGTACTGGCGTAGACCCCGCTCGCTGGCAAGAGCTGAACGCGGCGCTGTAGGGCTGCCCGCTGTACCTTCATCGCGAGCACGAAAGTACATGCTAATTTAGTTCTGCCGCAACTGGCTACTCGCAGCACACGTGGCGTGCTGGTATGCGGCGGCTGTGTTCAGCTCTCGAGGCCCTACTCGGACTCACTGCTCCGGCTGCTTGCTCATATGTACGATAGTAACCCCTCGCCCTCCCCTTCTTCTCCTTCTCTGACTACAAGAAGTATTCTGAGTTGCACAGGCAAGACAGACCGGCCAGCGCCACGAGGCTCCCGCGAACGCCACGCCGCTACGTCATACCCACGATCACAGCGCTTTCTTGTTCGCGACTACCAACAGTGTCTCAAGGCTCAGACGCTATATGACCAAGCACCAGTGTTGTTTGGGCGTTACGTACCGATATTAGCCCTGGGTGAGCTTCCAGACTGGACCTCGACCCTCTCGCGGTTGAGCAGGGACAGGGTTCCCATATGCCGGGTGCGAGCTGCTGCTGCTGCGGCTTGCCCGATGCGGTTCGACGCGAGTCTCGAGTCAACCCAATACCTGAGACGAGACCGGGATTCGGCGCTGGGAGATATTTGCTTGATTCTGGGCACAGGAACGACGGGGATAGATGGAATCGCGCGGCAAGGAACGTGACCCGATCCGATATGGCCTGCGCATCGTCATTCGATACCCTGCATGTGGCCTCACGAATCATCATTGGCAACCCTGGGGGCGGAGGGTTCCCGGACAGCGGACTGGGCCACTTCCGTGTAACCCACGGAGCGGCTCGAGGCTACCTTGGCACGCATGCCCCGACCTTGTTACTACATAACGGCTGTAATAAAGGATGCTGCGATCAGCCATGGGCGGCAAGTACTTCCGCCCGCGGGCCAGTTCATCTGCCACCACCGTTGATGTCCAATGTACGTACGTAGTAGGACAACAAAACATGCATGTACAAGGTCGCCCCCTGTGAGCTAGCATCGCAAGTCTTGTCTTCCGATGCAGCCGAATGATTGCCCTGCAGCTTTTGAAACTTGACGGCTGTGCCGTTTGCTACCGCGTGCTGCAGCGTGTGTGCATAGGAACTGGGGCCCCTTGCGCGCGTTCAGTCGGCTATTGAGCCGGTCCATCGAGCTTCTGACCAGGTGTAGTTCTTAGTTTGTTGCAAGCTGAAAATTTTTATTCACCTCCGAAAACTTGCAGCTCCACAGACGTCTTGCGAGCAGAGCAGTTGTCGGCGCTTTTGTTCTCATCTTCAGGGCGCGCAATTTGCCCTTGTTTCGCTCCAGTTAGATAACCGCGCCCCATCATTGATCCCTGAGAGTGTACGTGCGTCATGTCTAGAGTGTACAAACTCCTCCTTTCAAACAAGAGGACACACCGCAAGTCAATTTATCTCTAGCTGGCTGTTTCGTTATCATAAGCCGCTCTCTTCGCCCGCGAAAACCGCGGAAAATCTCATCGGACGCGTCATGACCATAAATGCCCACGTCTATGTGGTCAAAACTGGGTGCCCTCCGTACTCCGTACATGTACTCCGCCACACTCCATGTCCCCGCGGTCAAATGCCGCTGAGCAATCGGTTCGCCAAGACATTGGAAGAAAAAGCTTCTCCGCAATCCTGCAGAGTGAAAATAACGGCTCCCCTCACAGTGCATGATGGCAGCGGCATCTGGGTCAAACGACCTTGATATGTTAACACCATGAACCTTGTGGCTTTATTACCCGTCGGGTTTTGTAGTCTGAAAAGTTATAATCTATTGGAAAGCTTGATTCACCCTGTGAATGAAAGCCCCTGATAAGTAATCTATCCAGGGTGGAGGGGCTAAAGCCGTTTGCACGCACGAGCTTACATTACGTGTACATGTCGCGGGGCGGTCAACCGGTGATGAGCTGTGCCAAGACGAGAATTGAATTCTCTGCACCATCGTGAACATGATGGCGAAGCTTGCTTCAAGCTCATCTTGTGGCGGATGGAGCAGCGGCCCGGAACTTCGCATCTAGGTCAGCAACCTGTTCATGTATATGAATCGTTGACCGTAGAATCACACTGGGCATCTTCGGCGCTGTCGGTCTCAATCGTGTGGACTAGAGGATCCAAGGCAAGGGGGCTTGCAGCGACGCATAGGCACGTATACGGAGCCTCCTCGTAGTAGGGGCTGGGACAGGGATTTGAGCACGTACAGTAGTATTGATCACGGTCATAGCCGTCGTGGGCCCCCTACCGTTTGACACCGCTTTAACCATCTCCACACTCGAATCCTCCTCTGGGGACCCGGGCGTTTGCGGCATTGCCTGCCGGCACGACGAACTGGCTTCTTGACGCCTTCCACGTCTGCACGGACGAACGGAGTCTCCCCCTAGTGCCGTTAGCACGTGGGTTTGCCAAGCAAAGGAGACGGTCATGATCGACGGCTTGACGCGAAGTCCTGCAAGGAGGCGAAGGATCCCGCCGGGATCGACGGCGTACAAACAGGGAGAGCGCGTTTGCCACAAATCGATGTCGCCCGCGTCAGGTGGAGGAAACGACATCAAAACAGTCGGTATTCGGTCAATCGCCGTGCTCCCTCCTAGCCCCTTTACGGTGTTGACACCTGTCACTCGATGTCACCTGCAGAATGGGGGTTGGGGTCGAGGGGGGAGTGTCAGCGCACAATTGGCAGGTCACGAAGCAAGCTAGTTGCAAAGGAGTTTAAGGGGTCGAGACGAACATGAAGAATACCCGCTCACGGAACATTCCATGATGGCGTCGAAACACGCGATTCTGTCTCACTCAACAACGATCCGGGCTCAGGCGCTACGTCGTAGTAGTCTCTCTGCGCCGCTATAGTATGTATGTGCTGTAACAAGTAAACTTCTTACTGGTTGCTTTCGGCTCTCGGGAGAATATGGCCCAGAAATGTGGCTGAGCCGTTATGTTGGCAGGATGGGGAGAGCGCATTCGAACCTCGCCTGCCGTTGGACTGCTTGTTATGCGGCCCGTGGAAGCAAACGTTGACGCCCCTAGGTCCACACCGTTCGGCAGCAGGGTCGCCGTGGTTGGAGAGGCGTTGGCCTCCGCTCAGCCTCTGCCTGCCTGTCTCACTCGTAGCCGGCTGCCGCTTCGCAAAAGGTCGATTAGCGTCAACCTCCCTAACAGCGGCGGCGCCAGGGAACGCAAGCCACCGACTCTAGGCAGCGGTCCATGTTCTAGCACTACTGCCAATTGGTAGTGTCAGTACGAGGGTGGACCGGGTTTGACAGGCGAGGGGACAGGTGCTGCCCCCGTATAAATGACGACGGCGGCGGCAGGCCCGAATCGAAGGAAACTTTTGCAAGCTTGCCCGGCTGTCGCGACGATAGCCCTCGGTCTCGCCCGCACCGCCCAGTTCGTATGTTGCACGGAAGGGATTGTGGCGTGCCTCTGCTTGCTGCTACTAACTGCTTCGTATGTACTTGCGACTGCTTCTGAATTGCGGGCTATTCGGCTTTGTGCTTCCTCCTTTAGCCATGATCAGCCCCCTTGGCAGCCCTTTGCCCGCAAACATTTGAATGCCAGCCTATAGTTGAACTCTTGTGCACATGCTTGACCTTAATTACCACAGAGGCTTCAGGGACCGGAGAACGCCGGGCTTAATTACTGAACCGTCTGACCCCCAACGACACTCGGCAGGCCTGCGGGTCAAAGAGTGCCGAGCAGCGACAGCCGGGACGGGCTGGGCTGGGGTCGACTAGCTAGTAACGGTGGTATGTCGGGAGAAGGGCCGGATGCTGCGGCGCCACAGGGCGGCAGCTGAAAATAGATGTCGCGCCGCCAAGCAGAGCTTGAGATGCTGCTGGAAAAGTAAGTTTCTGATTAGGCTATCAAGCGTTGGACACGTTCAATGTTGGGAGACTGATGGATGCCCTCTGGAGCTGGAGAGACGGGGATGGAGCGAGCTTCCCCCAGGGACGCTAGGACAACGTCGACGTCGTCGTCCTAATTGCAAGGGGTTGCTTCTGGTCTCTTTGTCCAGCTCGGTACTGTGTATGTGTCCGCCAGCAGGCTAGACGGATTGCGTCCACGGGCTGCACCGACCTGGCCACATAGCCCAGAGAGGGAAGCCGTGTTTGTGACCGGTCAGCAGGCCCGTTTCGAGAGACAGCTTCCGTGGTTGAGTTGATCTGTCACCTCCAACTGCGCATTTGGGCCGGCGCCTTCATGTTCTCGACATGAATACCCAAGTCCACACTCGCTGTCGTACGGAACACAGAGACAGAACAGGGGCCCGATCAGCCCCTGCCTTTGTGCCAACACTGCAGCACAGCCGTACGAGGTTCAAGCATGACGAGTACATGTACGACCCCCAAAGCCCACATGTTCCCTGCTGCCGCTGTTGCTTTTACTGCCGCCCCATGCAGAGAGGCAGGATCCAGCTGTGACCACGGAGGTCTGGCCGCCACAACTGGCCGAGGTTGGAGATGTTCGTATCGATTACCTGCTGTGCACTGGGTCCGACGGCTCCCCACCGTCCTGCCGGGTCCCCTGGGTTGCCCTCAGCCCTGCCGCAAGGCGCCGAGGGAGTGGTTGACGAGGGGAATATATAGGCTGAACTGATGAGACGGGAAGCCAAAGGGCCCGTGGCGACCGCGGTTCCCTCCCTCTGCCAGTGCTAGTGAATAGTATCCTCTAATGGCCGCTAGCCACGCGACTGTTACCACCGGCTCGGTACTCCATGCCTTTTCTTCTGCACGAGGCGGGGGCTAGGCGTGGGCTGCGTTTGCCATCACCCTCACGGTCTAAGGCCGTCACGTTCATATGTTGTCTCGTGGGCGTTGCGTCGGGCCCGATCTGTCGGTGTAAGATGGGCCATCCGAGGTCCAATGACAAGAGCACATCGCATCATGTAGGCGACAAACTCACCTTGGCCCGTACTCTGGGCGCCTGGTGCGAGGCGAGTCAGGTCCCTACATGTATGTACAACCCGCTGGGGCTTGGGCTGCAACCCACTGCCTAACGGCATCTGCCGCTCGCTCCACTCTCTCCCGTCAGTGCTACAGTACCTACGACGATGAAGAATGCAGGTCATCTACTAGTGCCACTTCCTCTGCATGGGGAGGAGGGGAGGTCTTGCTTTGGTGGTCCTCGCAGCGCGGCGTCTGTGGCCAACAGTGACTGAACGAACCCGCGCAATGTTAGCTGTTTCCAGTGCCGCCTCGCCGGAAAGGGCAGAGGGCAGAGACCACACCATATCTTTGTCGATGCGTTGGCTTACAGCAGATGTGAAATTGCCCAAACGAGTGCTCCGTACGCTGCTTCGGGTCATGTAGTGAGCTGCTCGGCCGACCGTGCTTGGCGCCCACTGACTGGTACCAGGCGTACATAGAGGCATGCAACGGCGAGACGCACGCATCAGAGTCGCAGAGAGCATCGAGATTTCTGGACCACAGTGGTCGTCGTCCAAGGGGCCTGACAGTTAAGGATGCATCGGATAGTATGTCGGCCTGTAGATCACCGAGGGCGCCGTGGGGTTTGGCATGTTAGAGCCACGGCCGTCAGGCCCCGTTGGGAAGGTGGCGTGTGGTCACCTTAAAGGGGGTGAGGTCCTAAAGCGTTAGGAAGGGGCGAAGGCTGCATGTCTTTGGCGAAGCAGCAACATGGCTTGTCGCTTCCACGGCAGCCCGTCGTGGCGTATGATGGCAGCGCCATAGTCCCAGCGTCGCCTCCAGCCCCCCGCCCCCTCTCCGCCTTCTGCCAGGCTGTCCTCGGCGCTTCCATGGCAATAGGCTATTGACTTTCACAATGCAAAGCTCGTTTCTGCGAAGTGGTAGGTCCGCAGCCGTACTCACACACTACGGGCGTCGCGGGCGATCTGGTGGCGCCAAAGCCTCGTTTACGCCGTTTCGGTTGCGTTCCTGCGGATCACTGCAAAGCGTGACGGAAGTACGTTCTTTTATAGACAACCGGAAGTCGGTTGCCGGCCCGACGAGGCCCTGACGTCTCTAGGAGCCCGCAACCGCAGCCAACCGCCTCGGTCGGGTGTTACGCCGATGGCGGCGGCGGGTGGCGATCGCTTCAAGCCGAAGAGTCCAAGCCCATCGGCGCAAGTATGGGCGATGAAGAAACTCTAGTAAGGCCCCGAACGAACACATGGGCACGCCAAGGGTGTGCCTTCAGCCAAACACTTGGACCCTTTGCCGCATACTTGCGGATACGTACGGACGTACGTAGTAGTCGTTGTCTCAGTAGGAGCCTGCCATGCATCGATGCATGTTTCTGCGATGCAAGTTCCGCGACTCGAACCGCCAACCGCGGACTTACACCGGACCAGACCAGAATAGACCAGACCAGACACTGACGCGGACTGGAACCAGACTCGACACGAGCCTGCCATCATTGAGGCAGCATGACGTCTGGTGCAACAGCGAGTATGGCCAGGGCAGTGACAGCGGGGCGCCAGATCATGAAAGCTCCATACGTTTGAAGCAACGGAAGTCATCTCTGTAGCCCTATATGCCGTGTACGAAGAGAGGCGAGCGTCAACGAAAGGGGGGTGTGGGTTATGGTTTGAGCGGCGGAGCGCCTCGCACGCCACATACTTGACCTTGCACACGGCAAGCCCGCCGTCACCCACCCAGTCCCAGATCCCGCGGTCTGGAAACCCCGCAGGACGGGAAATGCAGAAGCGACTCGTACCTGGCTCCACTGTCTACGAACTACGTTAAGTACGCAGGGGAGGGGGGCGTGCGAGCGAGCGACGAGAGGCCACCCCCAGGGGTTCGTGGTACTGGTGGCGGCGCGACATGGAGTGGCATCATCAACAAGAGAGCGGCTGCCGGGATCGCAAGAGGCGCTTGGGTCCCTTGTGCGGCGCCCCAAGTCAAGTTGCCTGTCTTGCACGCTCTCCACGGCTGGGACCCCTTTCGGGAAAACCGACTTAATGTCGTCCCGACAGGGGGGAGAGGGGGGGGGGGAGGACCCTCATTCTACAAGGAGACAACATACCTGGAGCTGCATCAAGGACATGTACCTCTACCATCACCAACAGACCCTGCCCTGCCTGCCTTGTCCATGCTCACTTACACCTTCCCTCTGCCCGGGCCAAAGGAGTGCGAGACGCCGTTGGTACTGGACGCACGCATCGGCCCGTACGATGGGGATCGAGCAGTTGTCGGGAACGTATATACACACGCAACCCTGCCACACCACATGCACCCTGACTCGCAGCCTCCTTCAGCATTCCGTCTCCCATTAAAGCCTCTCACTTCCCCCGGTCAACTTCAATAACAAACCAGAGCACCTGCTTCAACCGTGTGTTGCCGTCCGTCCGGTAACAGCCTAGATCCAGTCATGTCCCTAACCGAGACCTGGTCGTTGCCTGCCTCGATAGCCTCCACGTTCGACCAGGTCGCCTTCGCGGCCGCCGATGAGCAAGAGGTCAACCACCCGGGCCTTTCGTCGTCTTTCAGGACGACGTCGCCGTTTTCACTCGCTCCGGCGCCGACGCCGTGTATACCCACGCCGCCCTCAAGCGCAAAGTCCCCTTCACCAGGCCCCCGGATGACGCGCAAGCGCAAGATGCCTCTCTCAACTTCGGCCCTACCGAACCCCAAAGAGCTCAGCGAGGAAGACGACTGGACCCGCGTGAAGGACCCCAAGGAGAAGAAGCGAATCCAGAACAGAGTCGCGCAGAGGACGTACCGTGAGTCAAGTCGCAGAGCACTGGCATGACAACATCATCACCATGGGCGTGCACGCCGCAGGCTGGCTGACTGGAGACATGACAGGGCATCGCATGAAAGCTAAACTTGACGAGCTCCAAGCACGGGTCAATACCCACGAGCGGCTTCAGCTTCACCACTCGACGTGCCATCATGGCTCTCATGGCGGAAACATGGTCGTGCCAACATTCAATGGCGACGCTTGCATGTCTAGCAATCACTCGCCAGCTGTTGGGCTATCTGAGCCCGAGCACTCGCCTTCGCCAAGTGCGGGCCACGCGGCAACGGCACAGAGGCTTCCAATGCATTCAAATATCTATCGCGAGAATTCTCTAGACGATCCAGCCGATCCAGCATTGTATCCGCCGGCTTTCTCCTTTCCTAGCAGTCCAAGGGGGCTTCAGCAATTCTTGGCGCAGCAATCATCGTCACATCCTCATGGCCTACTCTCTCCTCCCGATCATTACCAACAAGATGGTCTGTCTGGAGTCATGCCCGAAAGCATTCCAGGCGACTGCCTGGCTTATCGGCAGCAACTGTTGAGCGATAAACTAGATCACGCCCAACCTAGTGCTGCATATGAGTATCCGCCTGCCCACGGTGTTTCTGGAGTCAAGAGTATGTCATCAACCCCCCAATAGAATGAGACTCGACATGATCTGATCTTGGAGATATAGATGAGATGGGCCAGGTGGCGCAGGCACAGCAGGGCATCAATCTTTTCGAATCCACCCACCCCGTTGGCGTGGACTTTGCCTTCCACGACCCTGTGCACGACACTTGGAGAGCCAAAGATATAGACTCTAGCCTCTCTGGTAATTCAGAAGATGCGATGAGCTATCCAAGTCTCCGCGGCGCTCTGCCGCTGCCTCATGGGACCGCGACAGTGGCCAACACTGATGCGACGGCCAATACCTTCCGCCCCGTTCCGCCGCCGATCAACGCGAACGCGTCACTCGACGAAAAGATTTCTGGCATCATGAAGCAAGTAGAGGCCGCCGGATTCGAGAATTTCGACGAGTTCGTCACGGCCTACTATCGGGACACATGCACGGCGACACCGTCGCTGGCCAACGAGCAGCGTCTCAGCCGCAACAGTAGGCTGCCAGAAGTCATTCACGAAGTTGTTCAGGCGGCCAAAGGATGGACGGCCTGGGAGCGCTACGGCTTGCAAGACGAAATTCTGAAGACGGCGGGGGCAATGCTCGTGGAGGAGAGGGCGAGCGCGGGTAGTAGCCTGTTCCCGCATGTGTTGCCACTGGTTGAGAGTGCGGATGGAACGGTACCCGCAAACGCCGGAGAGACGTTGCTGGGGCTGAAGAGGGCGGTTCAGCATGAGGTAAGAAGCCTTTCCATCTTACTCCGACAACATGTCGCTTCAGTCGAGCTAACGACAAGAAACAACAGCTCCCCAGGTCGTGGTCCTTGGCTATGTCCCTGACGGCGGACGAAACGTCATCGTGGCAGCGAGACAGGTCTAGTACGGCGCTGGCCAGCATTCTCTTAGTGCAGTTCTCTGGACGCATCCCCGACGAGCAGTTGCTACAGCTCATCAGGTCGTGCTTATGACTGGATGCTCTACACTACCTATACTTGGCTGCGCGTAGGCTACCAGATAACAGCATGGTGGCGAGCGCCTCGCCATCAGTCATCAACAGAGTTGATATCCTGAGAGATGTCATGTCGAGCATCTTAGTCCCGGGCACCAAACTGCCCAAGCGGCGCATCGGTAGACTCGCCATGACCGTTATGGAGTTGGATTTTGCAGACGTCGATGCCGATACGCAGGCTCTGGCGGATCTTCGTGACGGCCTCGCGCGAATCGTCAGGTCTTTGGCATCGGAGCAGCTTCGTGATCTGGACAAGAGCGTTCTGGGTCTGTCGGCAGAAGTTTCTGGTTGCCTGAGACGGCCGTTGATCAGCACCCCAAGCCTAGGATCTTTTAGAACATTGAATAACCGTAGCCTGAAAACGGCACCACGCATTCATGGCAGTTAGCTCGACCCTATGAATTAAGCTGATGTGATTTCGTCATGCAAAGTCTTGTCATCACATGAGGTGCAAAGGCGGATTGCAGATTAATGATAGAAAGCGCTGTTATGGCCACCGGATCGGGTAGCAAGTGCCGCCGCTTTTGGTGGCCTCGATAGTGAGGGGCTGGCACCGCCCGTAAAGTATAGTATACCTAGCTGCGGTGCGCCTAGGGACCCGTCTAGCTAAGAAGCAACTAGCTAGGGGTCATCCGCATGACTAACCAACCCGTTACTTTAGTCTACCCTTCGCACCCTTACGCTCTTCCTTTAACTTCTATCTAGTTAATAATATAGGTATCTATTTCTTAATACTACTAAAATAGATATCTATAAGCCCGACAAGCGTAATAGGCTAGCGTTAAAAGCTAGCTACCCCGCTCGCCCTCTTTTAATACCCTTTAACTTCTTCCCTCCCATTACTCTTACTTACGATATACGCTTAGCTAAAGCCTCGTCGGAGTTAACTATAATACCTTTTATTACTTTTAATAAACGAAAAAATAAGTATACTTTATATTATATTGACTTCCTCTAAAATTCGCTTAACGTAAAAATAAAAAACGATAGGTTATAAAGCTAGCTTCGCTTAACGCTAAATAGTATACCGCCCTTCTTAACTAACTCTAGGATATACGCTTTCTTAAGCTAGATTACGCTAATAAAATTAAGATTAATATCGTATAGATATTAAGGAAGTAGAAAATATATAGACCTTTTAATAAAAAGTAAAGGGACTATATATTAATTAACTCTTAGATATTATAATACTATAGAAAGCGGCCTATAGATAGAGGTAATTAAAAGTCTCGATTAGCTAATAGTAATAGATTTCTTTAATTATCTATATAAAAGATAGAAGAATATATCTAAAGGTACTTTATAAAAGTATTAGCGTTAATATAAATAGCTTTATAATAGCGTAATAAATTAATATTTTAATAGAAATAATAATAAAGAGGTCTAAAAGGTATATTAAGCTTATATTTTTATATTATTAATAGACTTCTAACGAAAGGGGTATTCTTATAGTAATATAATACTATTTTTATTTTTAAGTAAAACTTTTAACCTCTTAATATCGATAAAAAGCTAGTCCTTAATATTAATAACTTCTTTATATTATAGACCTTTAATATTATATACGATAAAGGTATCTTCCCTTTTAAGTAATACTATATTTAACTCTTAAGTTATTACTTATTCCTAGCCTTTATTAACGCTTAATTTATTAAGATTATAGATAATAAAAAAAAGAGACTAAAAGATAATATATATAAGGATCTTTATAGTCTAAAGAGCGTTAAGATCGAAGACTTAAGCTATAATTTAAACTAACTTATTAACGATAATTCTTACTTACTCGAAAATATATTATATTAAGAGACTATATCCTATAAATAACTAAAAGCTCTTTATTATAAAGATATATATTTATTAATAGTCTATTATCTATAGATAGGTATAAATATTTTAACTATAGTAATTAAGTTTATTTATTATAAAGGGGTTAACTATAAGCTAAAACTATTTATGCCCCTTACTTTCTTTATAGCCCTACTCTCCTTATTAATATTATATAAGACTATTTTTTTCTTTATTAATATAAAGAGGCTTATATTTTATATTATTACCGTTATTATTAATATCGCTATTAATAATAGAGCGTTTAATATATTAAGCCTTATTAGCGCAATAAGCGTTTTCTAGCTCTAAAACTATAGCTTAAGTATATATTATTATATTAGAAAGAAAAATAGCTAAAACGACTTATATTCCGCGGCTTTAATAGCTTAGCTATTTTAGAGGGAAAGCCCCTACTATATTATAAGTTAAATAACGATATAAAATAATAGACTTTTAACGCTAGGTTTAAGAAAGCGCTAAGGCTAAAGGTATTTTATAAAGGAGCCACTAATATTAAAGACGGTATATTTCCTATTACTATTATAACCTAGGATATATTTTAAAGTAAGAATTATCGTTTATAGGTAATATATCCGATACTATATATAACTAAATAATATATTACGATTTATGATAAGCTATATTTAATAGCGCCTATATTAATAAGAAAATTAAATTCTACTTTAAGAGAGTTATTACTAGCGAGTTAATAGATAATTATCTAATTAAACTCTTTATATATATAAGCTTAGCGTATAACTTAAAAGTAAGATAAGATATAGTTCCTAATAAGGTCTAGTAAAGTTTAGAACTTAATCCCGAGATCTTAGACTTAAAAGCTTAAAGGGATAAATTAAAGAATAGGCATTATTAAATTTAAGATATTAAATATAAAGATAAAATATAAGAGCTTATAAAGATAATTTAAATAAAGAAGGTATAATATAAAAAGAGTATTTAAGATTACTATTAATAATATTACTTTTACTATTATCTTATATAAAAGATTAAATAATAGCTTACTAGAAATAATTAAGTTAATAAAGTATATTTAATATTAGCGATTAACCTTTACGTATTAAAGTATAAGCGACTAATAAACTTACTATATTAGTAAGTAAATAACTTAGAGTTCGATAGTTTCTTACGCTTATATATTAAAGTTATTAAGCTTATAGTTGCCTTTATTAAGAAGCGAGAAACGGCTAAGTAAAGGTATATTATTAAGAAGGTTTAAGGCGGTATCCCTTCCCTTATACTAGACTAATTACCGGAGCCTAATTGCTTTTTACTAGTTATGCGGAAGGTATAATATCCCTATTATATTAGTAATAAAGCTATATCTATAAAAGAGAGGATATTCGCCTATTATCGGCCGGCTATAATAAACGATTATTTCGATCGCGAATATTTAATTACGATAGAGTAAATAGGCTATAATAGTTTTATCGGCTATATATACCCTAAGTATAGGGAGGAGGATATTAAGTTATATAGTCTTAATTATTTTCGGACTTATATCTATAATATATATAGGGTTTCTCTTTAGCCCTCGCGGTAATAGTATGCCGCTATCGTAGATATAGTCTATGCCTTAGCTAATTGCATTCTTATAATATAATAGATTAGATAGGAGCTAGCTATATTACGCTAAATAGCTCTAAACTAACTTGCTTTAAAATCTATATGACCCGTAGCGAATAAGTAGCACCTATTTTAGTAGCATCGCGATTCTATTACGCGGGGGAACCGCCTCCTAGAATTCGGCGCCGCTAGCGGTAACTACCTATTTTCGTTATGGTACCTGTCGAATCATTCCTAATATGTCTCTACTATAGTGTAATTAAGCCGAAGTTAAGAATTACCTCCTTATAGATATTGCCGTTATATAGCTACTATAGTATAGGTACTATACGTAATAACTATATATATATCTTACTAGTTATAAGTGCGTTCGATTATAACGCCTACTATTAGCCTAGGGATTATAATTATATTATAGCGACCTATAATGCCTTGCCTCTAGTATACGCGCAATAATATTAAGTCTACCGGATGCTATTTAACTAAATTCTGCGACCTAATATATATTATTAAGGCTACTATTCTAGCCTATTAGCTAAAGTTCGTATAGGGGCGGCGGTAGCTATAACCTCTCGGTATCTAAGTTACCGAGTAAGTAAAGGGTATTACTAAAACTACTCTACTAGTTCGGGATATTTATAATAAAGCTAGGCTCGATCTAAAAGAATATATAATCCGGCTAGTTAAGGAACGTAAAAAGTTCGTTAAACGAACGATATTAGTACTTACTTAATATCTTTTAGGATATCCTCTTAATAGCTAGCTATTTTAGTAGTAGGCCCTAGTAAATAATAACCTATATAATATAGGATAAGCTATTAAGCTCCTCCTTTAGCTTTAGATAGTAGCCTTCTATATAGGTAATAAATATAGTAACCTAGTTATTTCTAAGGTCGTTTATACTTATCTACTATAAGAGATATAATAGAGAAGAGAGTTATAGCTAGGACTTACTTATTATAACTAAAGCTAAGATAGACTAAGATACTATAGCTAAACTATTAGATAAGCTTAAGTAGCCTCTTACTTAGATAAAGTCGATAGTATATAGATCTTCTTTATTTTACCTTTATCTCCTTTAGCTTTATTAGTACCTTATCCGCTAAACCTATACTTACTATTCCGGGAAAGAGTAGGTTAATAGTCTAATCTTATAGTTTACTAAGCGAGCTATTAGCTTCTACTATAATACGCTAGTAGTTAAACGCAGCTATTACGAATATAAGGTATAAGTTCTCCGTTATTATACCGAAGATTTTATAAAACTTTACTATTATCTATACTTAGCGATAGTATTTTATACTTTTCTATAAAAAGTCTAGGGGCGAGTTAATAAAGTTATATAAAAGTAATTTAGTAATATCTCTAGTATAAATATATAATTACTAAGCATTCTAGAGGTAGGATAGGCTTCTCTTCTTTATCGCGGTTAACTAAATATTGCTAAGTTACGGTTCTAGACTAGCTTAACGCGCCGTACTCTTAAGCGGGATAATGCTATTACCCGCGGCGGGCTAAGCTAGCTTACTTCCTATAAGCGAGATAGGGGACGTAACTATTTCTATATACCCTAGCGTCGATAAGAGAGAGCCCGAGGGCATATACTATACTATAAAGGTCACTTAGGTTTTCCTAGCAATAGCTATTACTCTTGCCGTAGTAGTTCGGTACGATCGTAAAGCGTTAATTTACGTTATCTCGCTTTAGCGGCATTTTATCGGCGGGCCGGGCGACGATTCGCTTACCGAGTCGACTACTATAGTTACTAGGCTAAGCTTACTATCACTTAGGTATAAATAGGGCTTTCCCCGGAGGTCTCTAGCGTACCTAAGAGTTAGATCCGGCTATCGCATTTATCTACTATCGGAGACCTCCTCGAACGCAATAGTTCTTTTAGCTAGGCATCGAGTAGCGTCGAAGTATCGCTTATCTTTTATTCGGCTCTCGACTTCTTATATTATAATCGTAGCGAAACGGTATAGGCACCGGTAGATAGCCTAATAGTACGTTAGCACTAATATATTAAAGGGCGCTAATAGCCTATTAAATAGATACCTTATCCGTTAAGTACTTAAGCTATATCTTTAGTGTATTAAAATTAAGTAAAATAAAGTCGGTAGATATTATTCCTCCTATATAGTTACTATATAGTATAGATTATAAGTAGTAATAAAGTAGTAAGTTATATTTCGAGCTTAATAGGGAAATACTACCTCCTAAAGCCTATAAAGGTTTAGAATTATATAGGGTAACGTAATTACGATAAATAACTACTATACCTTATATCGACTATAATAGCGCCGCTAATCTAGGTACTACCTTTCTCCTATTCTCCCTAACTTAAGGTAGATATAGTGTTATACTATAATCGTTATAGTATATAGTAATATTACGATATAATATAGACTACTATAATAGCTAAGAGGTCGTACTTTTAATCCTTTATAAATAGCGTAAGGTCGAGCAATACTATATAAACCTCCTACGTTATAAGATTAATTAAGTATTTTATATAATCTATTATTTAAGAAAGCTATAATAAGAGGTATTATAGGTATTACATTAGTATTTATTTACTAAGCGTAATAGCGTAAGTACCGTAACGAGACTCTTTATTAATACCGCAATAATTACCTCGCGCTAAAAGCCTATAGCTTTCGAATACTTATCTTACTTACGCTATTATTCTATATTATTATTAAAATGCTAGGGAAATATAATATTATATATAAAAGATATTAGGCTATTTAAGATAAGATAGATTATACTAACCTTATACTATTCTTAGCTACCTATACTTATATTAGAATAGCTACTATATATAGTCGGGAGATATATAGATCTTAACGTTTTTAGCTAAGTCGGCTATTACTTAGGTCTTATCGAACCTTATAAAACGAAATCTATTATCTTCGAGAAATAAAAGTCCTTATAGTACCTATAGGTTTTAATTAGCGAAATATAAATATATAGTATTAAAACCTTACTTAAGCTATAATTATAGCGAGGCCGAGCTTATTAAATATACTATATATATAAATATATATATTAATAATAACTATTAGTATAAAATCGTAATAGACTATCGCTCTTTTTAAGTGCTCCTAAAAATAATTATATATATATTTACGATATTCTTATACTATACGCGTCGTAAAAAGGATAGCTTCTCTTTTAAGTTAGGTCCTTTAATAGATTATATTACCTTTATAGCTTAGTAATTAATATTTATAGAGAAAAGCTATAGGATAATCCCGCCGCGTTCGTTATATCTACTAAAGGAATTAATGCCTATTAAGCCCGGGAACGAGGAAAGTATTACGTCGCTAAGAGTATAATTATCTAGATTCTATCTTATAGCGTCGTAAGGGGAGTTTACTATAGCTTAAGTTATAAGGAGGTAAAAGAAGAGGAGAGGAGGCTTATAAAATAAGAGAAATATAATATAAGTTTATTTACTAAACCGCATTATATAATTCTAATATAGCTCTATCTTTAAAAGGCATAAATAATAACTCTTTGCCTTTCTAGCTATTTTCTTATATCTACTTTAGCTATTACTTTTAATCTACTTTTTAACTATTAACTTAATCGCTACTATTAGCTATTCACTACTATATAATACTTAATACCGGCAAAATAATTAAGTAAAGCGCTATACCTATAAGTAGACCGTACTCTTATATCGCTTAGCTGCCCTCTTATTACCTAGCTAATATACCTCCCTCCTATATCGTTAGTAGCTCTATAGCTATTTTTATAGTCTAGTCGCTTATACTAATTACTAAACTACGCTATCGCTCCGTTAAACTATATCGTCCCTCTATTTAGGGTCGCGGCTCCCTTGCCTAAGACCCCATTAATAGGGTATCTCTTACTACCCGCTATTTAGCTACCCGATTAGCGGGCTCTAACTAGAGCCGACGAGTCAGCAAACGAGCATCCCGAGCACCTAACTTCACATCATATCCAATTATGCCGTCTGCTATAAGGCTATGGCCGTTCGCGACTGCAAGCTATGCAGTCGTCCAGCAAACAGCAAATAACCACGTCGGACCACGTTCAACGGTGCCTACATCAACGAGAAGGTTGAATTTCACCTTGAGTTAGTTATCGCTAGCGAGCCAACAGACGACTCTCTGATCGATCTCTTCACGCATATAAGCTTGACGCGTGACCCGGAAGCGAGGCGGGATATGGTGCCCGACGAGGTCTAGCAAAGTCTAGAACCTGACCCCGAGATCTTGAAACTAGAGACCCAGAGGGACAAGTTGAAGGATAGGTATTATCGAATTTGAGGCACGGAACACGAAGACGAGGGCCGATAGCTCACGAACACCATTCGAACGAAGAAGGCGCAACGTGAAACGAGGGTTCGAGAAGAGTATCGGAAGGACTGCTTCTACAATCGCCCCACATGGGCGATTAAGCAGCAGCTTGCGGGTGGTGACCATGAAGTCGACGAGGCATATTCGGTACCAGCGGTCGATCTTCACATACTAGAGCGTGCGCAGTTGGCAAGTCTGCTATACCAGCAAGCAGATGACCTGGAAGATGGAACGCGATGGCTTCATCGGCTGTATGCACCAGAAATGCAGAGAAGCTGATATCAAACTTTACGGTCTTGATCATTTTCGAAATCACGTCGCGAAGGTGCATGGCGTAGTGCTACAGCCCTCCCGACAGTAGGGTCAGGGCGTTGTAGCCATAGGAGGCTCGGCTTTCTGGCGTGCACATTGCAACTCACCGCCATAGCACGTCATATGCAGGTGAAGGCTAGCCAAGGCCTGTGGTGAGCATGCTTTTTGGGTCGAGCTGGTGCACGAGTGACAGGGAGGATCGAGTTACGCTTGGGTCAACTGAGGAACATGCTCGTTATCCGATACTGCCCACCAGCGCCGCTCCATATTCCATACGCCTGAGTTCTGCTAGCTAGGAGCGCCGCTAACATCGTGCTACACCCTCCATCATGTGGCTCTAGATCGGTACCTAAACCAAACGGTGGGGAATTGTGTTGCAAGCAGACTAGTACACCGTTGCAAAGCAGCTTCGTATGCTGAGTTTTGGCGGCGTCACTCATCCACGTTTTTCCCCCCCCTTCCTCCCCGTGCGCTGAATCCCAATTGTCCTGTGTGAGTTCATTCCATAATCATCCTATCCGGCCCAGTCATTCACCGCCTATGAAAGGCAGCTCGCTGAACTCTATGAAATACTGTTGACGAGTTTCCTTCATGGGGAATCTCCATCCTCGAGAACCACCCTCAATCAACTTGTCTCTCACATCCGATTCGGTTCAACAATTCCTTCCGATCACCGCCCCTAGTGAGGCTCACACCAGATGAGCTCGCGGTTCTCTTGCCACTGATCCTGGGCTTTCGCAGGTGGAGGTCAGAAGCCTCGACACGGACTTCGATGGGATGAGATGCCCGATGACAATCCCTATGCCCTTTATCATCATCCTCTTCCTGATCGTCGCCCTCATCCTCACTCCGAATATCGTCAGCGCCGATGCCCTTGATAACACGGATAGCAACTTGGACAATCATGAAGAACCAAACGATGGTGAGGGCTTGAAGAAACCCTAAAGCACCAAGGAATCCCCATCGTATGCTGTCGCTGTAGCAAATGGTGCCGGCTGGCTTTCGAAACGGTTCCAGCATGTGCAAAAAGCCGTGATCGGGTAAGGGTGTCGGCCCAATTAGATCATTCTGCGACCCGTGGTAGCAACCGATGGGAATTATCTCTGCCATATGACTCCAGATACTCCACATAGTTATTATGTAAAAGACATGACGGGCAACGAACCACGACAGCATGAAGAAACCGAACATGATGTCGCGCAAGGTTGAGAATCCCAGATATTTTAAACACTTGGCGAGCTGGGCTGACGTTAGAGCACTATTGCAAGGCAAAGTCAAGGCTGTTGGGGGGCTTACTGGGAAAAAAATATCGACAACGTCCATCAAGACCAATATCAGATTGGCGACACGAGTCAAATGCAGGCCATACGAAGCCGAAATGAGCATGACCGTAATAATGTGATGGGCCAGCATCTGCCAGTGATCTTTGCGTCGCTCCTCGATGTTGATAACGATGATCTGCTGCAACCAGAAGGCCCACTGACCCAATATGTATGCCTTTGTTACATGGGATAGTTCCCTGGTGGGCCAGTCTGTGAACATCTCCCTTAGGTTCAGAAAGTATGTCGAGGTGCAGTAAATGTGCTAGAGAATGTCGGTAAGTTGTCACGTGAACTGCAAGTGCAGCATAGAGTGTAAAACACAACGTACCAAGCCGAGCGTCCAAAACACTGAGTAGTAGCACAGAAGCCATGATTGTTCGGAAAATCTGGCGATGTCTTTCCTCTTCGATATGCCCCACCGTCTAGCTAGTGGTGCCAGAAAGTACTTCATGAAGCTGGCACGGGCACCAGTAAAGAGGACAACGCAAAGTCCAAGGAAGTAAAAATCGTCGCCCCCAGCGGCATACTTTCCAGTATTCGCATTGTAGTATGACGTCAAGAAGAACCGGGACGTGTAGTATCGGGCTTTAGGCACACACAAGTGCGTGAGGAAGAGGAGCGCGACGAGATTGAACGAGATAGCTGTCCCGCAATTGAAGATGTTAGCCGCGGATGGAGGGGCAGCAAGCCTTGCGAAGGCGAAATTCTGGTGCAGGAAGCCACGTACCTATTTGAGTGTCGAGTGGCCAACTGGCGGTGTTGTTCAAGGAGCTGTTGCCTTTTCGCTTGACTCTTGGGATAGTAGTACTGCTATGCGACTGCCCGCGCGGTCTCGAGTGGCCCGTCAACTTTTCGTCTACTGTGTTATACCCTGTTGCCAGCGTGACTCGTGTTGTTGGTGGGAGTGGCATCACCACCACAGGCGCATCTTTGGAAACGCTATCAGCGATGTTAGATCCGCTCATAATGAGACCCGTAAGCGCAGCCGATGGCCCAATGTACAGTTCGGAAACGTATTGGCAATTGAGGTAGGTCTCGTATCGTTGGTAGTTGTCTACCTCCTGGATACTGGAGTTTGCACACGTGTCGAATATCCTCGGCAGTTAAAGGAGTGTGCCCCTTTTGTGACGAGACACCGCCAAACCAGGGTGGGGCTTTCGGGGCTTGTACTAATCAGGACAGACAATCTGGACACCAAATTCAAGGAAGAAAGATATTCCGTACCCCCCTCGGTCTGACCATGGTTGCCACTAAGGGCCCATTAGCCTTCCTGACTAAGCGTACCACTACAGTGTTTCTCCACAAACCTGTCCGATGGACCATGACATTCGTGAGTATGCGTCCTCTATAATGACCAGCTTGGATTTCTCTCATGGAGCATTGACATGGCTGGGAGTCGTCGTTGCGATAACCGTATGTCTTTGTTGCATGTCGTCTTATGGAGCCAGAAAGCCTGGACGATGGCGGGTACGTTGTAAGTATGGATGTTCCATTCTCATCCTCTTGGTTGATCAGTCCGACGGCACATAACTTTGTTTCTGTGTGGCGGGTTGAACCATCAGCCATGCTTGTACGACGGATACACCGTGCCACCAAATCATTCTACCTTTACTAAGACAGTGCGCTTCTAGCTCCGCCACCGCCGACCAATCCAACACAGACATTGTACCGAAAGAGAAAAGCCCAGAAGCCCTCGATCCTTGATCTGAATGTTCGATAAACTGTGGACGTTACCTCATCAAGACGACTGAACTCTTGGCGACGAATCTGGCATAGCTCCAAGGCTTACCGGGGACATCCGGACCCGTTTACTCCCAGGAGAGAGAGAACGACACAGCTAGGGTACATTGGAGGAGGGAATAGGACAAAAGGATGTAGTGGAGGACAAGGTTGCAAGGCGGCTTCCTGATTTTATTCAAGCAAGAAGTGCTGGCAGGATAAGATACACCCGCTGCCTGCAGCTTTTTTGTCTTCATGGCGTTTCGGCAAATCCGCGAGTCGTTATAAGGTCAGAGCATCATCTTACTCGATAGCACGGGGCAGCAAGCCGGTTCAGATCCGCAGCTCAGCATCATTGAACTGGCCGGGACGAAGAAATGAAGCCTAACTCAGCCAAGGCGTAGCAAAGCCCCTGGCCGTTATGTCTTTATGCGTGATATGTCACCAGAACACTTCAACATGACCATGCTGACTCCCATGCAGACTTATTGTGGGAAACCATAGGGCATTCTCACCCAATACGCAATACTGCAAGGTACACAGAGTTTCCACACTATAGCAAGAAGCCTTACCAGTAAATCGAGACGACCAGTTGATCTCCAAAATATACCGCAGAAGCAGATGGCTCGCTTACCAGACAGGGAAACCAGACCATCGACTTGCTTTACATTATATTGAGCGTGACGTGTGCGATTAGCCAACAACAGCCTCGCAACTGGAGAAGATGAAGGAAACGATGAAGATCCATGTACTTATCATTTCGCCTGGACAAGAGGGTTGGGCTATCGTCCCGGCGAGTTAGTCCCAGTAACAACCTCTTACGAGGCCATTTCTTACCACGGGCCAAACATAAGCTGCGTTAATAACGACCAGACCACGGTGGTAATCACTCAGGCGGAAAGCTGCCGTCGAAGGAAGAAGCTGGATAAACTTGTCCCACCTGGTAGCGGTCATCCGCCAATGGCTCCTGCCACCGGAGCAGTTGACTAATGAGACAGTCCCTAGCAAGTCGATAGGCTAGCGACAGGATCGTTCCTTTAATGACTTCGCCATCTTTCCTATGCATTCCCGTGATGGAGATGGGCTTTCCCGCGAACGCCCTGAACTAGTGGGGAAATCCCAGCGGGACTCTCTTCGAGTCTGATCGTCTCGGTGCTGAGACGGAGCGGCTACCACCGCTACCGTAGAATGTGCCCCTATAGACCAGCAACAATAGCGGCGTGAGGTACGAAGGTGATGGGATTAGGCTGCGTTGATCGATGCCAGCGTAGTGATGCGTACGAGCTGACAGTGCGAGCAGTGGCAGCTAGCAGCATGATACGACTGCATCTCTGGTAGTCCGACACGGTTGTCCCGCGCGACGACGTACCTAGAACGAAATGCAGCAGAAGAGTCGCCGGCTGTTGTGTTGAAGTGGGGCATCGTGTCTGGGCTTCACGCATATGGCACGGTGTCTAGGTGGGACCCATCGCGCATATATCGATCGGCAATGTCTACTCCTACGGCCGAATCGTGTGCCTCACCGCCTTCCGCAGCAGATAGGTTCCAGATTAATATGTTAGCTCGGTTGAGTACTATATTGCTGCTCTATAGTCGGTGAAGATAAGGACTTCGCTTCCTTATCTGTAAGTTAGTCCCGTAAGATACTAGAGACATCTATAGCAAAACTAGCGTGCTTACCTATCTAGCGGAGATATTATTAATTACGTAATTAAATATACTAGGGAGGAGATTCTCGTATAATATTACATACGCTATGCCCGCGCCTTACTTATACTCCTAATATACCTAAGCCCTAATAGAGAGACCGTGCCTTATATCTACTAGAGCGATAAGTACTATAGAGCTCCTCCTAAGATACTAGACTAATACGGCTATAATTTATATAAGAAGTAAAGTAGATCTTAATTAGCGAATATTCTTCTAATATACTTATATACTAAATAACCTCGCTAAAAGATATCTTAGCTTTATATAATAAAATATAAAGTTTAATAAAAAAAGAAATTAAGACTATAATTAAAGAAAGTATATATTATAATCTTATAGTATATAACTAATATTAAAAATAGCTTATATAATTAAGTTAAATTAAAGATATATAATATATTAAAATAGATTTAAAGTAAATAAAGATAATTATTATACTTTATATAGTATTTTTAATTCTTAAAATAATTAAAGATTAAAATTATTTATAGCGGTATATAATATATTAAGTTATAAATAAAAATTCTATTTAAATAAAGCTATACTTTATTATAGTTATTATTTAGCTTAATATTATACCTTTTATATTAAAGTCTATTAATATATAAGTAATACTATTCGTAAAGGAAGAAAACTCTTAGCATAAAGGTATTTTACTTTTTAATTTTTTTTAGCTAATACCGCGCTATATAGCCTACTATACCTAAATACTATTCGCCGCTAAGGCTAGCGCTAGGCTACCCTATAAAAATAGGTTATATAATAGCGGCCTTAATTCGCATATCGTAGTTAGCGCCTTTTAAAGCTACCTACCTATAAAGCCGCCTACGATACCGCCTATAATACCGCCTATAATGCCGTTAAATAGCTCTCTCGCGACCCCCTTTAAGGAAGATTGCCGCTGCCGCCGCTATAGGTACCTTACGATACCGTCTCTATTAGCGGCAGCGGCAGTATTATAAGCTATAGTAGCGACGGCACCTAGTATATATAGGCACTTAGTCTAGCCCGGAAAAACGAGTTCCTAATATTATAATATCTTAAGTAAATAGCGGAAAAACGTTTTTTTAGGTAGATTAAGCCTTACTAATAAAGGGGCAGATAGGGCTATAGGTATAAGCGCGGGCGCGGGTATAAGCGCGGGCTTCTTATAGGCGCAAGCAGTTATAGGCGCGGTTATGGGCGCGGTTATAAGCGCGGTTATAGGTATAGGCTTAGCCTAAAGCGGAATAATAATACTTTAATATTATAATATCGCGAGAAAATATATTTTCGAGCGAATTAAGCCTTACCGATATACTAGCGTAAGTACTATATTATAACGATATAGTTTAATTAAAGTTTAATTAAGATATTAATATATATTATAGCGCGTTAATCTTATCCTATACTTATATATTAAAAATAGCTAGTATAATATAAGGGTAAGGTATAGACCTAGAAAAATATAGAATACCTTTATATTAAGAATTTTCTTCTTTTATAAATAGTATTACTTTAATATATAATTAAGTTTTATTACTTTATAAAAGTATTTAACTTTCTTTTTATTAATATTATAAGAGTTTTAAGTAATATTACTTACTTATATAATATTATTTATATAAACTTATTATTTAAGTTATTTTAATACCTTTAGATTAAATAAAATAACCTTTTAACTAAATTAGCTTATCTTTAAGTTATTATAGGTTTTATTAAAATAATCTATATTTAAATTATAAATAATTATATTATTTATAATAATCTTAGTAATAATATTATAATATTATAAAAGATCGTTATAATAAATTACTTAATAATTATTAAATAAGATATCTTTTAGGGTTTCTTAAGGAAATAAAGTATTAAATATATTATATTAGGGCGAGAAAGATACTAAACCATAGAGCGCGTTCCCTTTATACTCTTTTTATCCCTACCTAATATATTATAATATAAAGTCTCCTATATATTAATATATTAATATAATAGAAAGGCCGCTAAGCTTTAATTAAATAGTCTTAAGTATTAGATATCTATATTTACGATAGTATATAAAACTATACGGCAATCTATAATAGCGCGAAATACTTATATTAATAAAGTATACTTATATCTAAAGTATAAGAATAAGGTAAAAGAGTAAGTATTATCGGCTATAACTAAAGAGGCATAGCGAGTCCTCTTTAATTAAGAAAGCTTCCTTCCTTTATAGTTATCCTTATAGTCTTATCCTTATAGCTCCCTTTTACCCCTAGCTATTCCTTTAGCCGTTTTTATTTATCTTCTTTAGGCCGTCTTCTATTTCCTATACCTTCTCTTATTAATATACTCCTCCTTAGCGGTAGACGCCTTTACCTTAAGAAGGAGCCGTAATATTAGGGCTACCTTTATTGCCGTCTCTTTATAAATGCCCTATCGTCTATTATATTAATCTAGAGCTTATTTAACTCCCTCCTTACTTATAGAGTCTCGGCGGTATTACTTAATAATATACCTTACGTAAGGGTCCTTTTTAACGCTCCTTTACGTCCGGTTTAAGGTCCTTCTATAATATAAGATCTAATTAATTACTTAGCTATAGGCTAGAAGTTTCTATTAACTACCCCTAGAAGTAATAAAGAGAGGTAGGTTTAGCTCGTTAGTATATATAATATAGTCTCGAACTTATTTATTACCTATAGAAATATATTAAGTACCGTTACTATAATAGCTTATACTTTAGTATTAACTATCTAGCTTATTTACCTAAGATATATAAGGTCTATTATATTAAATATATATTATACGTTAGTTATTCGTCCGTTTTAAACTTATTTACTATTAGTCTTCCTCGTTCCTACTCGTAAGTAATGCCTTTAAGGTAAAGTTAGAGTATTTAATCGCCCTTTAAAGGGCTTAGGGATACCCTTTATTATAGCCTTTAGCGTATCTTTAGCTAATAACTTAGGTTATATCTAAGGGGCTATAAGTAGGCATTATTAGATTATTTCCTTAGCGGTAAGCTTGCCGCTTTACTTAAGTAAGGTAGTCTATTAATCTTAGGCTAGTAACTTTATAGCTATTTAGGTTTTAAGCGGCAATACCGTAATAGTCTTATCCGCGAGTCTATTACTTCGCTATAGTAACCTTATTCCTTTTACTTTTATACTTAGCGTATAGTTATCTTTTTACCGCTTCTTAAATAGAGTCGCCTTAGCTAAGGGGGCATTTCTAGTCTTATTGCCTTATAGTTACTATCCTTAGGCCGAAGCTAGTCCTTAAAGGGGTAGCGTAAGAGATAGGGGCGTCGGAACTATAGAGGGTGCCTTTATAGCTAGCTTTAATACTTATAAGGCCCTAGTCGCAATAGTTCCCCCGATCTTACTAATATCTCTTTTTACTCCCGGCCCTAGCCTATATAGGGTCTATATTCCCGAAATAGGGGCCGCTAAGGGCTAAGTATCTTAAGCTACCTAAACGGTCGCGGGTAGTATAGGGATATCCTCCCTAAATAGTACGGGCCGGGCGCGTATATTATAGATAAGACTATACTTTATTACGCTCTTTAATTCTTTAATTTTGATACTATAGTAGTTAAAGAAGTCCCTTTTTATCTTAAAGAGGTAGGTAAAGTACCTAACGCCGCTAAGATCGGTAAAGGTTTAAAAGCTAAACTTAATATCGTTAGGCCCTAGCTTATAGCTATTAATAGCGGCTTTAGTAAAGTCCTAAAAGGTCCCTTAGCTTAGCGTTATTAAGTATATATAGTAGTTAAAATATCGAATTCCTAATTCGTTCGTAGTTATTACTATTAGGATTAAGAGCGATAAATTAAGTATAGTCTTATATAAATTATTTAATTATTAAATAATAGCTTAATCCTTAAAATAGGTATCTTTATAAAAGAATAGCGTATAAGCTAGTAGTCCCTAAGGGGCCCGAGAGATATTAGCTAGGACTTATAGTAGTTCCTTATACTTATCTAGTATAAAGCCGATTTATCCCCTTAAGTAGAATATAAGATATAAGAGCGTTAAGTAACTATACTCTTATCCCTCTTATTATTTAATAACTAAGGGCGTAAGAAATCGAAAGTTATATATATAGCTTACTTCCGCGAGGAATTAACGCTAATAATTAGTAATTATATAGATACGCTTTAAGCGCTTATAGGCGAGTATATTATATATTATAAGCTATCTATATTTCCGGTCCTAAATATAGCTTACCTAATATAGCCTAGTAACTATATAGTTCTTTTCCTCCGTAAAGTTAATAAACCTTATATAAAATCTCTACTTATATTAATACTTATATATTTAATTAAGACGGGTTCTATATAAGGTATATATAAACGTTATACTAGCGGGGTAGAGGTATTATAGGCGTATTTAGTCGTCTAGGTTAGGCTCTACTTAGCTATAGTCGCTATTAATAATAATAACTTTAGTAAAGAAGCCATAATAGGCCATAAAGTATTTAATCTCTTATATAGCTATCTATAGGGCCTTATAGAGTTAAAAGTTAGTAGCCTATTCTTTCTTATATATCCCCGCTAATAGCCTATTTAGGTTAGTAATATAATCTATCTACTTAGACTTAATAGCTATTATATCCTTTATTAAGAGGATATCTTTAAACTAATAAAAGCTAATAGATACTAATATATTAACGATATATTTAGCTATTATATCTACCTTTAGTTAGTCCTTTCTAAGGTAAAATATAGGCACTTAGCGCTTATATAGCTCCCTTAGATTAAGGTTTATAATAGCTTCTTCTAAAGTAGCGAAGAACCTATTTATTATAGTTTTCCCTTCTATTTTAATTTCTCCCTTAATACCTAAAAGGATCTTCTTTAAGTAGGTCTTTTTATAAAAGGCCTATAGGCCTTTTTATTAATCTAGTATTATTAAATCGGTTTATTAGCTTATATAGAGGGTAGAGGGTCTAATTATAAAAGAGAGAGAGAGAGGGGGAGAGATTAAGGTAGTCCTTTTTATTATTAGCTACTAGCTTAGTCCTCTTTTAGCGAGACTTCTTTTACTATCTCTATTCCTTTCTTTCTATACTATAAGCTTTATTTATATAGCGTCCCGCGACCTTAGTTTATATACCGCTTTTATTCTTTCCTTTTAGTATATAAACGACCTAATATATAGGCTATTCTTTATACTTATAGATTAATTAAATAATCTTTTTAGGTTATATAGCTTTAATATATTTAATATATTAGAAATCTTTAAAGTAATATATATTAAAAGGGAAAGAAAAAGGCGAGTCGGTAAAGGTAGCGTAAGTACTTACTTTTATATATTATATTCTTATTTTATCCTATCTCGCGGTATATAGTATAAAAGCCCTTGCCCTTCGCCGTTTCTAGCTTTCGTAATTCCTTTCCTTCCTTTATTACTTTATTTTCCTTATCTTCGAAGATAGCTAAATAAGCTCTTATTATAAGTCTCTTACGGTCTAAGTTACTAAACCTATACTCCCTATACTATATTAGTCTACCTAACGAAGTAAAGTTTACTTATATAGTTAGTTCGTCTTAGTATAATTATATTAATATCGTCTCGATTAATAATATTATAGCTAATCGTTAAGTAAGTCCTTTACCTCCCTTATCTATTTAATTAAGCGCTAATAAAGAAAGGTATATAGCTGCCTCGAGGTTTAGAACCTAAGTAGCGTTAATATAAGTAGTCGATATAGCGTTCCTATATATAAAGAGATCGCTCTTTACTTTTCGCCTCCTCTATAGATCGATAGTATCTTTTTAGAGTTAATCTATTCGAGCGGTATTTCTTAGGTTTTAGCTTAAATTACTTATTTATTAAATAGGGAAGCCGCTTTTTATATTAACTTATTAATAGGAACCCTATATCGGGTCTATATTCCCGCTAATTATACCTACCCTTAAGGGTAGTTCTTTAATTCCTTAATCTAGCGTCTTAAATATATAAAAGCTCTTTTTATCTCGTTTAAAGGATATATAAACCTAATTATATATTCCTATTATTTAATAATATTACGGTAGTCTTACTCTATTAATAGTAAATATATTATTCCTATTTTATAGGTATATATTATTAAGGGATTTCTTAATTAATACGACTAAGGCTTATATTAATTATATCTAATATAGTTAAGCTAAGGCTTATAAGTAATATAAGTACCTTAGGTTTCTTCCCTATCTTATATTAAAGTATCTATATTTAGTTTTAATAGGTTTAGTATTAAAAGTAGCGGCCGATTTAAAGGATTATCCTATCTATAAGGTTAATCCTTTAGGACGTTCTTAGTCTCTTTATCTATTTAGCGATTTTCCTTATCCTATCCTTAAGCTTTGCGATTCCTATATAAAGGAGGTTTATATAAGCTACTTAAAGGGTAGGAAGAAAGGTAATTTTAAGTAATAGGAGTCGATATAGGGGGGGGTCTCTTTAAGTTAGAGGGATTAAGTTTAGTATAGGTTACCTTTAATTAAATAGTTATAGGCTATATTATACTCTTAGGGTTATTATTTCCTTTCTTAGACTCTTCTCTTTAGCTAGCTAGATATTATACTTAGCTTCCTTTATAGGACTTTTAGGCGTATTTTAAAACTTTTATTTTAGGCCTATAGGCATAATTAATTAATTAAGCTATTTAGAACTTATTTCTTATACTTATTTAGTTATATAGGTACTATATAGTAAGTTATTCTTATATAGCGACCTCTTTACGCTAAGGGGTAAAGTAAGGTATATATCTTTAGCTAGTCTTTACTTATTTTCGTTTTATTTATACTTTAGCTTAATTCGCTTAATTATCTTTAACTTATCCTCTCTTAAGTATACCTTAAATATATCTATTTAGCTTAGCTAATAACTCGTTTACCTTAGGGTCGCGATATACCCCCTATAGTAAGCTAATATATAGTATATTACGCGTACTTTTAGCGCTATATTTAATATTATATATCTGAACTCTTAGCTTATTATTTAGTAATTCTAGTTTTAGCTTAGGTTTCTTAAGTCTTTCGATCTTAAGTTATATTCGAAATTTCGTATTTTAGGGCATCTTATATAATAGAGGTTTAATTCTTTAATGCTTTATCTATTCCTCTTAAGGACGTATAAGTATATAGCTAAAGGTCTAATTAATTAGTCCCTTAAGCTTATCTTCCTATTTAGCTCTTTTATCCTTTATTTAAAGAGAGGGTTTAAATAGCTAGACCTTAAATTAAGTAGGTAATATTAAGACTAGGCCCTTAATTAAAGGTTATTATATAGGTACGATTATTTAATCTAGCCTATCTAAGTCGGCAGGGCTTATTATAGCTCCTATCGGGTAGCTATATTTTACTTTATCTTAAAGTAGCTAGTCGTTTATTAAAGACGTCTATTATCTATTATCGTCTTAATAGAAGTATTTAAGTTAATCCCTAAGAACTATCCGCGAGAGATAGATACTATCTATTATATAGATTATATAGGCTTAAGAGGTAAGCATTCTTAAGACGATTTAAAATAGTCCTTATTATTAAAGCTAGAATTTTTACGTTCCTAAATAGATTATTTAATCGTTAGATGTTATATAGTAGGACTAGGTCTCCCGCGTATAGCTTTATATAATTAATCATTATTATAGTTACGCTAGCTATAAGCCCGGCTATAATTACTTCTTCCCTATTAAATATATAAAGGCCTATATCTTTAAGTTAACGACGCCTTTATAATAGCTACTAGCTAATATATAGATCCCCTTCCCTATTAAGTATATAAAGGCCTATACCTTCGAGTTAACGATATCTTCGTAATAGCTATTGGCTAATATATAGATCCCCTTCCCTACTAAGTATATAAAGGCCTATATCTTTAAGTCGGCAATATCTTTATAATAGCCGCTAGTTAATATATAGATCCCCTTTATAGCGATATATATCCCCCCTATAATATTACTTTAACCGATCTAACGCTAGGCTTAGCTATATTAGCTATAAGCCTAGCTATAATTATTTCTTCCCTATTAAGTATATAAAGGTCTATATTAAATAAAGTACGCTAAGTAATATTTAAGATATATAGTTAAAGGATCGATTAAATAGTTCCCGCTAATATATCCTTTTTTTAGCGTTTTAGCTTTTATTTTATTAAGGTACCTATTTTAATATACTCTCCTCTTCTTATCCTTATTTCTTTTATCTTTATATACCTTAACTATCCCTCCCTAACTATAGCGATAATAATTAATCGATCTCGCCTATAGCTTAATATAGGTTTTACGAGGGGGAGGTAAAGTTAAGGGAGCTTTCCTTTACCTATATAGAAGGCTTAGGTAGCTAGACTTTAAAGTAAGGGGGGGGTATAAGGATAGGGCCTTTAGTTATAGGTTATAAAGCTAAGTCGATTATTTAATTAAGTTTATTTAAGCTAGGAGGAGTAATAATAGTTATCGCTAGGCGGGCTTATTATATTTTATCGTAAAGTAATTAATTATTTATTAAGGATACTTACTATCCGCTATTATCTTAGTAAAAGCGTTTAAGTTAGTCTCTTAAAATAATATAGGAGAGCTAAATACTATCTATTATATATATTATATAAGCTTACGTAATAAGTACTTAAGAGACTATTCGGAACGGTCCTTACTATCTAAGCTAGAACTTTATATTCCTAGATAGATTATTTAATCGATAGATATTATATAATAGGACTAAGTCCCCTACCTATAATTTTATATTTATTATTTAAAAGCGATACTTATTTTTACTATTTATTTAGTTGACTAGCTTTCGTCGGTATTCTATAATTTTTGCCTATATAATAGCTATATCTTTAGCTTTCTAAATAAGTAGATGTATTTTTATAGCTAGGAGGTCCTTAGCGGTCGTTATATCGTTCTAGTTAATTAGTCGCTACGTTAGGATATCGACCTCTAGGGGTAAGATCGGTTCCTATCTATAAATAAGGTAGAAGGCTAATATTCTATAAGTATATTAAATAGCCGTTCTTTTTACTAAGAGTATTTAATTAAGGTACCTAGTCTACTATCCCTTAATTAAGTATACTATTTTCTTAAGGCCTTAGGTAAGGGTCTAGTGCCCCCCTTTAACTATATTATTTACCTATAAATTATATATAAAGATAAGGATTATATTTAATCCTAACCCTTTTAAGAGGTCGTAAAATTAAATATATATTTTTAATCCCCTATCGATTATTATATCTATAATATAGCTATACCGGTAAAATATAAATAAGGTAAATTAGCTTATTATAGCTATATTAATTATATATATTAAATAGGCCTTAATCTATCCCGTTAAATCGTATCGAGCTTTTAAGAGATACTTATAACCTTTATCTTCTAATATATATTAATAGTCGAAATATACCTTTAATATTAGGTACCTAAGCGTAATCGAGATTATTATTTCCTTTAGTCGCTAAGGGGAGAATTTTTAGTATTTAGCGTAATATTAAATTACTTCTAATATATCTTTCTATAGTTTTAGCTATTAATATCTATCCTAGATTAAATAAAAAGTAACGTCTCTCCCTTTATAACTATACTATTTATAATATTAAAATATAATTTACTTACGCTATTCTTCGTTATCTATAATTAGCGCGGGTCCTTAAGTTATTTTATTAAGGTATAAATAAAGTCGGTCCTTATCGATAAAGAATTAAATTACCTTTTACTAAAGTATTTAAAACTTAACTTAGGGTAGATTAATTAGTCTCTATAGTATAGAAAGGTATTTAAAGATTCGTTAGTAATTAAGGGAATAATAAGTTATTATCTTAGCCTTTATAACTAGGTTAAGGTAGAGGTCGATAAATTCTTTTATATCTCCCTTATACCTTTTATCTATCGTATCTAAGGGGATATAAGGCATATAGGAGAGGGCATCGGCGATACCGTTCTTTATATTAGGGATATATCGTATAGTAAAGTTAAAGAGGAAGATATAGCTAACTTATCTCGTAACTATCGTACTTAATATATCCTTAAGTATACTATTAAGTTAATTAATAAGTACTCTTATATCTATCTCGAGAGTAAAATAGACTTTATAAATAATCCCTTTAAGCCGCTATAAGGTATAAAGGACTACTTTATATTCCCTCTTTATAGTATCGTATCCCTATTTAGCTTTTATCTATATCTTACTTTCGTAGCGGATAGGGTATCGTTTTCTATTAATTATTTATATTAGCGCGACTCCTTAACCTAGGAGGCTTATATTATATATTATAATAATCTCTCTATAGCCTTCTCCTAGATCTAGTCGGACTAAAATTAGCAATATTATAATAGCCTTCTTTAATCGGGATATTAAAGCTCGTTACTTTAGGCCCTAAATCTATATTATATTCTTCCTTAGTAATATTATTAATAGTATAGCGATTTATGCGAACTATTTAATCTATTGCCTATAATACCCTATAAGCTTATAAAAGGATCGAACTTTACTAATATCTATATAAGATTCCTATTTATTTATCTTTATAACTATAGCTTCGATAGGTAATCTTCCGTTTATCCTATATATATAGCCTATAATCTTAATCGTTCGCTAATAGAACTTTAACTTTACTACCGAGATCGTATATCTAGAAAGCTCTATATTAAGTAAGACCTTATTAATATTAATAAGGTATTTATATATAAACCGATAGATACCGGGGAGTACTTCCTTTTATCCGTAATTTATATTAGGCCCTTGGATAGTAATATTATCGAGGAAAGGTTAATAGACGGTTAGGATTAAATTAAAGAAGATTTGGTAAATAAGCCTTATAAATTAGGCTACTAAGTTTATTACCCCTTAAGGGAGGGTATATATTTAAAGTAGCCTTATTAGCGTTATAAAGGTCGTTAGGTCCTAACTTATTAGATTAAGTAGTATCTAATCGTATCTAGAAAAGAAGTTAAGTAATAAAAGGATTTTATATATCGAAAAGTTATTATTAAATTCGTCTATACTTAAAGGGATAAATATATCTTAGATTATAACTTTATTCGCCTTTATTACTAAATTAATAAGGCATAAGCCTCTATCTTTCTTAACTATAAGGAAGAATAGGTTCCTATATAGGGTATGCGATTTTTCTAATATCCCTTTTTTAATCCTTATATATAAGAGATCGATAACTTTCTCTTTTAGTCCTCTTAGGATTAAAATAGTACCCGCCCTTTATATAGTATACTTAACTATTTTAATCTTTTATAGGGGGGCTATTATTTAATCTAGCTTCCTATAGTCTTTAAAGTCTTATATAAGGGCTTTTTCGTAATTATAAAGGATTTCCTTAAGTATACTCTTTTCTTCTAAGGAGAAGAATCCTTTTACTTATACCGTAACCCCTTATAGCCTCTTAGGGGTAAGCTTACTTCCTCGCTCGATATTAGAGAACTTTCCGATAATATAGCTAATATATTTTCCTTTAGTCGAAGCTACCCCCTTAACTTTATCCTATATCTTCTATTTTTAATAGGGGTTACCTTCCGGGATAGTCCCGTCGGAAGGTATATTATCTCTCGGGTAGGTTTTAATCCCCTTACGTTTATATAAGGTATAAACGGCGAGCTTTAAGAGCGTTTATTCTAGTTATATAGCTTTATTCTTAAATACTTTACGGGCTTCCGCTAGTTATACCTTCGTCTTAGCTTAAAGTAAGTTAAGGATAGTAATTAAGGTCTCTAAGTTAAGCGGAATTAAGGTTTTATCTTTTAGGGTTATTTAATTATCGTAAGGGGTATCTTCTTAGCTCCCTTTTATATCTAATTTCGTTATAGAGGCGATATTATTATCTTAGGATCCTTTATCGCTAATGCCGCCTATTAGTATTTAATCGTCGTAAGGGTTAGGATCCTAGGCATTTAGGCTCTCTACTTTAGTAATAATAAATCTAATATTATTTACCTATACCGATTCTATATAGCTATTATATTCTTATTTAATAGCTTTAGCTACTAGCGTAATAACTTAAATCCTCCCTATCTTATATTTAAGATAGAGGTCCCTTATTTTAATAGCGTAATTAAATATAACCTAAGTAGCCTTAATAAATAGTATTTTAAGGATTAAGGGTATAGAGACGGTATTAAGCGCTATATAGAGCTTAATAGGCCTATAGGCATCTCCTATATAGATAAGCGTATATACCTCCCTATATATTTTAATTATATTTTTCGAGTATAACTTAATAGCTATAGAGATAGGCATAATCTAGAGGCCTCTCTATTTAACTTCCTTTTAAGTAATAAAGTTCCCTTTTATACTTAAGTCTACTAATATAAAGAGAGGTAGTTTAGTTAGCTTCCTAATATATACTTAAATCTTAGGTAAGTCTTATATATATATAGGTATTTTATTTAATATAAAGACTACTTTAGTATATAGCGTCTTACCTAATAGGTTCGTCGCTTTTAAGTCTACCCCTTAGACGATATAGATTTCTATTTAATTACCTCTTTCGTAAGGGTATCCTTATATAGTTAAGGTACTATATCTTTCGTAAGGGATTTCTTTAGGGACGTAAAAATAGATATCTTCTTTAGCGGGTAATTTATTTATATTAGTACTATAATTATTTAATTAAGGGCTAATAAACGTAACCCTTAGCTTTTCCTTTACTTTACCTAGAATTTCTTCCGTTTCTAGATCTTAGAGCCTAGTAATAATAATACCTCCGTTATTCTTAATAGTTAAAGGTTTATTACTTAAGCGCTAGACTTCTTTTACTCCCTTTACTATATTTAAGATCCTTTCTATAGCTAACCTTCTAAACTAAAGAAATCTTTTCGCTAGATCTATTATAGAGATAGCGAGCTTTTTATTAATTATTTTATAGACGAGACCTTTATAGAAGCGCTCTATCTCCTTCTTAGGGTCGAATCTAGGCTTAAAGTAAGTAATATTCTCTATATTTATTAAGTCTTATTAAGTCTCTTATCTTTTAGGTTCTATATCTTAGTTTTCCTTAAGGCGCGCTCTTTTTCTTTTATAAGTATTAATGTTAATTAAGGTAGCTTTAATTAAATAGTCTTACTAATTTTCCTTAATTATAATAACCCTAATAGACGATATCTTATCGTTCTATTAGCTACGCTAGGCGATATTAGTCTAGCCTATTTACCTAAGTCTCTATGCGTCCCCTAACCTTATAAGGAAGAGATTAAGGCATTCCTTTTCTCTTAGAAGCGGTTTTTAATTCTCTTATATACTTAATTCCTTAGCTTTAACTATTAGGAATAGGGGACTAATAAAGTATTTATTAAATCTCTTAACTTAATAATACGTAAGGTAGCGTACTTTACTATTAAGCCTAATATATCGGTATATAAGCGAGGGGGGGATTATTTAACTATTTTCTTTTATTCCTACTTATAGGGCTCTTCCTTCCGTATTAAAGTAAGTAAACTTAATTTCCTTATTATATTTATATTCTAGGCATTTAATTAAGATATAGCTAGGTCTAATATAATATTAGTAAAGCCGCTTATATTTGCCTTCCCCTTATAAGATTACCCTTATTATAAATTAATTAAGGTTATCCTCTTCCTCGAAAGAAATCGCGTAAATCTATACCTTTTATATCTTAATTAGCGCTATTATTTTATTAGCTTCTTATCCTATTATCTTGCCCTTTTATATTTACGCTATAAGGAGTTATTTAAGATCTTTTATTTACTAATTATTCTATCGAGCGAGGTTAATCTTAAGCGCTTCGAGCTATTATATTAGTTTATCTATCTTACCTTTAATATATTCTATATTATTAATATTTTAGGGCGGTAAAGACTTAAGTTACTATTTTCCTTAGTTTATATATTTCGGAACTATTTAATCTTATAGCTATCGCTCCTCTCGGATTAGCCTAAAGTAAGAAGCTTCCCTTAATTCGATATCGAGATAGGGGGTTAAGTAATCCTCGATTACCTTAATAAGTTCTTTATAAGGGATTTTAATTATATCTAAGAAAAAAGCTCCTTTCTTTTCTAGGATTTTAACTTAAATATAAGGGGGTATAGCTATAAAGATATATCTAGACTATCCTTTACTTATCTTCTATATATTAGGTTCGACCTTTCGCTAAAGGTATATATATTACTTTAGTTAGTTTAATATATCCTAGTTTATTTATAGCTTCGCTATAAGGTATTATTCTAGCTAAGTATATATAGTTTCTATTTAATTAAAGTCTAATAAATAGTATTCCTTAATAAAAGTAGTCTTTATATCTTTTTAGCGTAATCTATCTATAAGGACTTTTACCTTTTATACTTTTAGTAGGGATATATAGCTCTTGAGCTATAATAATATCTCTTCCTCTATAATTAAGTAAGCCTTTATCTTAGCTTCGAACTTCTTAATAAAGTCTATTATATCTTATTTATTAAACTTTAAGACGGTAGGTCGATATTAATTAAGACTTAATACTCTAGATAGCGACTTCCCTATAAAGGAGACGGCTTAAGCTAAAGTATTATTATTAAGTTCTTTTAGTTTATCTATTAGCTTTATTATAAATAGATTAAATACTTTTACCTTATATATAAGGGGATTTCTTTCGAGAGTGCCTTTCGCTAAGTTACTAAGAGATCTTAAGTTATTTACTAGATAGAAGGGAAGGGTCGAATTATTTTATCGTAAGTTAGCTTAACGCTATAGGCGGTCTTTGCCCTCTTTTAACGTTTTTATCTTTCCTCCTAGCGTAATTATAGCTATAATAGTAAGCGCCTATCCTATTTAACTATCCCTAGTAATTACTTAAGTTACGATCTAGACCGTAAGGATTCCTAATAGTTTTCGTTTATTTCTATTAGGTTTCTATTTAATTAGGTCTTTTAATATAGGTTTATAATTTTATAGCCTTTAGGTTTTTCCTTATTTATTAATTTTTATCTTATTAACCCCTATCCTTTTAGATATATATCGTTTTTTACCTATATTCGCTTTAACCTTATTTCTTTTTAAGTATTAGACCCTTTCCTTAACGCTAAGGCTAAATCGTCCCCTATTAAAAATAGGGCTTATTATTTTATTAATCTTCTTTTCTTCTTTATTAATAATATTTTTCTTACCCCTTTTCCTTTTAAGCTTAATATTCTTTTATTTAATAGCCTAAAGGTGCCTTTAAGTTAATATAATAGCCCTTAAGTTATTTTACGCCCTAAAGACTAATTATATTAAGGCAAGAAAGATACTAAACTATAAAGCGCGTTCCTTTCGTACTCTTCCTATCCCTATTTAATACGTTATAATATAAAGTCTCTTATATATTAATATATTAATATAATAGAAAGGCCGCTAAGCTTTAATTAAATAGTCTTAAGCGTTAGATATCTATATTTACGATAATATATAAAACTATATAGTAATCTATAACGGCGCGAGATACTTATATTAATAAATTATACTTATATCTAAAGTATAAGAATAGGGCAAAAGAGTAAGTATTATCGGCTATAACTAAAGAGGCATAGCGAGTCCTCTCTAACTAAGAAGGCTTCCTTCCTTTATAGTTATCCTTATAGTCTTATCCTTATAGCTCCCTTTTACCCTTAGCTATTCCTTTAGCTATTTTTATTTATCTTCCTTAAGCCGTCTTTTATTTCCTATGCCTTCTCTTACTAATATAATATATAAACCTATAAGGGCTTAGTCTTAAGTCTATATTTTTAACTTTTTAGCTTAAGTAAATATAATAAAATAAAGCTTAAAGTTAAGCGAATTTTTTATATAGATAGTTTAATATTATAAGGCTTTATTATATATTTATAAAAATAGCGTTAATAAATCTTTAAAGAATTCCTTTAATATCTATTAAATAAAATAGCTAACTTTAAATAAGTAATATTATTCATAAAGGAAGAAAACTCTTAATATAAAGGTATTTTACTTTTTAATTTTTTCTAGCTAATCCCGCGCTATATAGCCCGCTATACTTAAGTATTATTCGCTATTAAGGCTAGCGCTAAGCTAGCCTATAAAAACGGGTTATATAATAGCTACCTTAATTATATATATTATAGTTAATGCCTTTTAAAGCTACTTACCTATAAAGCCGCCTATAATACTGCCTATAATACTTTAAATAGCTCTCTCGCGAGCCCCTTTAAAGACCGCTACCGCTACCGCCGACGATAATAAATAAGACATTATAAGGTAGCTAGCGGCGCGGCTACTTAACCCTAACCGGTAGTATTATAAGCTATAGTAGCGATAGTAGCGATAGTATTAAGTACGTATAGGCATTATACCTAGCCTAGCCTAGAAAAACGAGTCCCCGATATTATAATATTATAAGGAAATACGTTTTTAAGTAAATTAAGCCTTATTAGTATATTAGCGCGGGCGTTATATTATAACGATATAATTTAATTAAAGTTTAATCGAGATATCGGCATATATTATAGCGTACTAGTCTTGTCTTATACTTATATATTAAAAATAGCTAGCGCGGTATAGGGTAAGGCGCGGACTTAAAAAAAAGTAGAATACCTTTATACCGAGAGTTTTCTTCCTTTATAAATAGTATTATTCTTTTAAATTTAATAAATTTTCTTAATTTCTTTTTTTTTTAAATAAATATTATAATTCCTTATATTAGTGCTTTAAATATATTATTATTTAACTTTTAAATTATATAAGGAATAAAAGTAATAATATATATAACTATAAAGTTTTAATTTAATATTAATAATAATTTATATTATTATCGTTAAAGCTATATAATTAATTAAGGTCTATAAATAAACTTTAGAGTTAATTAAACTTAATTAAACTTAATATTATAAAATAAGCTACTTTTAAACTTATACCTTATATTAAGTAAAGAATATATAATATTAGCTTACTTTAAAAATTTATAAATAAAGTAATTAAGACTTTTTATTACCTTTAATATAATAATAATAAGATTTAAATCTAATTTTATTTTATAAATAAACTTAAAAGAGTCTATATTAAATATTAATAAGATTATATAAAAGATTAATTATTAATAAACTTAATTAAATAAAGCTTTAAAATAGCCTTTTTTAAATTAAAGGCTTATATTAAAAAAGATAATAATAAATAAATAATAAATATTATTTAAGGTAAAGAAGTTTATTAAATAAGGCTTAAGTAAAGGGGTTATTTTTAAAATAATAAAGTATATTTAATATTAATAGCTTAAATAAACTATTAAAAAGACTATAAAATAGCCTAACTTAAAGTAATAAAATTAATTAATATTTATCCTCTTAAATACCTTAAGTATACTTTCCTTTAGCTAAGCTATTTTACTATAGCTATTTACTACTATACTATCCTATTAATATTATCTTTAAGTATTATTAAGTAAAAAACTATTATTTTTAATATTATTATCCCTCTTTATTAATAAACTATAGCCTTTACGACCCTAAGAAGCTATCTATTTAATATTAATACTTATAATTACTTATAGTTAATAAGTTAAGCTCTACTCGGTAGCTATATATAAGTATATTAGGTCTATTACCTAGCTATTTTAAAACGCTATTAACGACGAGCTTTATTAAAGCGTAAAGAATATATATAGCTATATAATTAGACTTCTTAAAGTAAGGTGCCCTTATTTAGTACTTTAGGCGGTTTAAATAACTATTATACCTCGCGCTTATTGCAATAGAACCTTGCATCCTTCAGCACTTGAGACAACAATAGTGAGATTCTGCTTCTCCCTTCCCGGCATTACTTTCGAAGCTCCAGGCGCAATTCTGAGGTTGGGAAACTCTTGAAGGACACGAATAAGGCCGTATGATGCCTCCGTCAGTGCAAAATCTTCTGTGAATGGTCATTAGCAGCGACACAGTTCTAAAGGAAACCCGGATTCTTACTTCCGAGGCATAATCTTGGTCCGCCATGAAACGGCATGAAAGCGAACCCGATATTTCGCAACTCTGGTCCCTCCCACCTTTCTGGACGGAATTCATTTGCGTCCTCGCCGTAGATATCTTTGCTACGATGCATATGGTATGCAGAGAATCCGACACCGGTCCCCTTGGGTATTAATAAAGGTGATTCGCCGTCTCGGCCACCACCCTTTGGCAGAAATGTTGTTTCTCTAGATATTCGAATGTTCACAGGAATTTGAGTGTACAAGCGATTGGCTGAAAAGGTTAATTCGGCGAGTCAGGAACGCGGGAAGCTAGTGAACGCTTACTCTCGTTGAGGACGCATCGAAGGTAAGTCATTTTGTTGATGTCGGCTCTCGTCAGCCTTTCCCCAGTTGTGGTAAACCTCAGGATCTCTTGGCGAAGGCGCTCAAGGGATGCTGGGTGTCGGACTAGCTGATAACTGTGACGATTCAGTGAGAGATTCCTGCAAGTACAGCTTTACATTCCCTACCACGCCCATGACATCAGACAGGCAGTAGTGTCTCTGCCCGCAATTAATACGTTCATGAGTTGATCACGAACCAACTTGGGGTGCTGGAGCTCTCTGAAGAGATCGAGGATGAAAGGATGGCGCTTGGTAGCAACATCTTCCCCATTCTCTTCCAATTCTTTCAGAGCGTGGTTGACGTAATGCGTAGCATAATTATTGATCAGAGCACAGGCTTTCCTGTATTTACTTGGGTTATAAATCCAGTACCATTCAGCCAGTCGCATACGCATCGCTGAGATCAATGACGTGTAGTCGAAGGCTTCCGCGAATGCGGCGTGTTCGCTGTGTTTGAGGCCTGCGAAAGGCTCACCAAATATTAGAGCGACTGTGGTTGCTAAAGTGAAACTGAAGAAGGCTGGCTGAAGATCGACAACACCTGTGCAAGGCTGCAGGTGTGCCAGCAAGTCATTGACTGGCCCTTCGAAACTCGATATGTCTTGATAATGCATCCTGACGAATTGTCGTCGAAGAAGCTCTCGCGAATGCTTCCATGCTGGACCGTCTTGTGTGAAGATGCCGTGGCCGATCATAGGTAAAAGTGCATCACGGCTATTACCAAGCGCCCATTCTAAAGTAGTGTGCATCATGTTAACGACCTTGTCATAATAGTGGTCGGGAGGTCATACTGTCGAACTGGGTCTGTAGCATGTGCTCCAGGTTCTTGGGATCCATGGTAAAATAGCCGACTCGACCTAGAAGCCTGACCTCAAAAGTTTGGCCGACTTCGAAATTTCGGAAGAAGTCCGCTTGATAGGCGAGCAAGGCTCCACGCATCAAGGCATCATACTGGCCTTTGAAGACATCAATAGCCAACGGCCATCTGTAGGGCAGTTTGCTCTTAATGGGTTGGCAACCATGCTGTCGTCCGAAGAGCTCATCGGCCTGCTCTTTCAGTGAGTCAGGGGGGTGAAAACGGAAAACGAATATCTCACTTCATCCTGGCGGCGCTTTTGGAAGTAGAGATAGCTGAGTATTAGAATGAAGATGGTCAGAAGACCAAGGCGCCAACCGGTCGTCCACAATGATAGCTTGTCCATGTCGTGAGGGAGATGTTCAAGGAGTGATGGTCAAGAGATCGAACCGATTCTTCGTTGCGCTAAATGAAGCAGCGGTAGGTTGCGAAACGGGTGGGAGGAGGTGCAACAGGTGTTCGTGACCATGGCCACGGTGTTCGTGGTAACACGGTAGAATTAAAATGGGACTGAGGAGGATGCCATGAAGGAGGCGTCGGCGAGGGCCCGCACCAGGTGCTGATTGCTCGGCGCTTACGGAGTACATTCCAACTCCGTCTTGGCAAGTCCTGACCCGCGCGACAGAGGGTATCCAGTGGGTCGCCTGTGGGCTGTGACGCGGAGTCCCTTACCGAACGTCGAAATGAAAGATACGTCACTCCTGTGCTAGGTAGCAACTGGTTGCAGAAGTACCAGCACCTACGCCAGGAGCAACAGCCTGCATACTGTGCCGCTGTACTATGTGTATCACCTATCCCCATTTCGTTGCTGCGGGCCTTGACACGGCTCGGGGAACCCATCGCTCAGGGCGGCTGAGCCAAGTGTGGCAGCTTGATCGGACAGAGCGGGGTTACGGCCCACAATCGCTGTCACACAAGCGCGCTTCATCCCCTTTGCCATTGGTGAGCACTGACGCTCGTTTCAGGCCCCATGGCCCGGCCCGCAGTTCATACCACAAATGGTTTGGCTCTTGTGGTCGCTTGCCAGCGCCCCGCTACAATCCAAGAGCAAAGCCGGATCGATTCCGCCAACTACCTCCCACCACTCATTGTTTCCCTTCCTCCGGTTCACCAGCATCGCCTTCCATGAATTGAAGCTCTTCTACAGATGTCATGGACCCCTACTCCATCACAGTCGGGGCCACAGGGCTGGCAGACGTCACCCTTCGTGTCATCAGCTATCTCGTCTGTCTGAAAGAAGCCTACGGGAAGATCCAGCTTGAGATCGTCGAATTGACCAACGAAATCCGGGGCCTAGCAACTATTCACGAGTCTGTCGAGAACTTATTGTATCTCGGGCGTGACAGGAACACTCTGAGCTCACCAGGAGATGACGGACCCATTGTTCAGATTCAGACGCGTTTGGCATCTATTTTGCAGCAGAGCACAGGGACCATCGAACAGCTCGAGGCTTTGTTGATCGAAGTCGTCGGAAAGAAAGGTGCCGTCGTAACTGGAAAGATCGACGGTCTGAGAAAGACAATTAAAAAGCAGGGCCGAGAAGATCAGTACATGCGATTACGCCAACACATCAGCAATTACCAGGGCAATATTCAAATATTGTTGAGTTCATTGAACATGTGTGTGTCGGAAGCTGTTCGCAGTATGCGCGCAGTAGGCTAATCGATGCAGTTACTACATACGTCAATCGCTCCCGGCAAAGGATCTCGCCGTTGGCAACTTCCCGGAAGACTTGCGACGCCAAATCACCCGGCTAAGAATCCAAATAAGCAATCTTCGTCGAGAACCCAGAACGTTGGCTGGTGCAGACAATGTGAGTTACTGTGCAAGTCTCTATGCAGTAAACTATCTCACGTATCATAGTCTCACTACTTAATCGATTCTGTGTCAGCCGTGGCATCACTGATCAGGTTCAACGAGCATTTTGACATTCCGCAGAACGTCAGCAGTTATTACACCGGTCGGCAGGGGCATCTGAACGAACTGAAATCCATCCTCGGCATTGAAGAATTGCACCAGCATCAAACCCATCAAAAACGCTTCGTGATTTCTGGTCTCGGCGGTTCTGGAAAGACCCAGTTCTGCTGCAAATTTGCTCAGGACAACAGAGAAAAGTAAGCCCAATAGTCACAGTTGTGGTGCGGAATAATAACGACGATGCCAGTTTCTGGGGTGTATTTTGGATCGACGGAAGTTCCAGCGAAAACGCCCAACGTTGCTACTCAGAAATTGCCAAGATTGGTGGCGTCGAACCCAATAAAAATGCAGCGAAGAACTGGCTCTCTGGCCTTCAGTTACCCTGGCTGCTTCTTATCGACAATGCGGACGATCCAGAGATTGATGTGGCGCGCTACTTCCCGGGGGGCGAAGGGGGTGTAATACTGATTACCACGCGCAACCCGAGCACCAGGAGGCACGGTACGGAAGGTGTCAGGTTTTTCCATTTCGACAAACTGGAGACCGAGGAGGCTAGCGATCTTCTTCTGGCGGCAGCAGTACTGCCGCGTCCTTGGGGAGTACCGACGAGGAGCCACGCAAACCGAATCGCCCAAGTCCTCGGATATCTGCCCCTCGCTCTCATCCATGCCGGGAAAACAGTTTTGGACAAGCTGTGTTCCCTCAGTGACTATCCTGAATACTACGAACGAACTTGGAACAGAATTCGCCATTCCCGAAGTCGAAGAGCCTCCCGTGGCCATGACGATGAGCATGCGTCGAGCATGAGTGTATATTCCTCGTATGAGATGATCTATGTGGGCCTCGAAAACAAGATCGACCAGCGATCAAGGGATGCCCTCGAACTATTAAAGATGTTCTCATTCTTCTACCGTGAGAACATCGAGTTCAATCTGATCAAAACTGCGGCAATGAACCCGCGGCGGGAGCGACAAGAGGCCCAGGCTACAGAGAGCATTGAGGAACAACTCGTCCATGAAGGACCTCAGACATGGGCGAACCAGTTGTACAGCTGGGCTGTGGCGGTTTTGGGACCGCTGCAGAGGGGAAGATCCGCTCTCCCTCAGGTTCTGTGGGATGAGGATGACACACCATTCGACGAAGACCGGCTGCGCATCGCACTGTCTCTCCTTGTTCGCCTTGGGATGGTGACCTTTCACGATGCGAACAACAGCTATTGGATGCATCCATTGGTGCATACATGGGTGCGGCAGAGACCTGATACCAGTACGGCTGAGCAGGCGTTGTGGTGTCAAGTGGCATCCACAGTACTGGCGCAATCCATCTTTCTCCAAGCTCCACGTGCATATGCGGGTCAGGATGAAAGGTTCAAAAGACAGATTCATCCTCACGTGGAACATGTGCGAAGGTTGCAGAAAGAAATCAACAATCGTTTAGAAGACAATCAGCGAGTCACCCATTGGCTTTGGCGGTGGATTTGGCCTACACCTTGGCAGGGTCTGCAGACATTTCAGGCGCGGGAGTATGTGAAGTTCAGTCTGGTATACCTCCGTTGTGGAGAGTGGGCTAAAGCAGAGGAACTTCAACTTCAAGTGAAGAATTACATATTCGCCACACTCGGTCCCAAGTCTAAATATGGTATCGACATCGCTCTCTTGTTGTCGACAAACTATGTCTTGCAGACACGAACCAACGAGGCGAGGGTACTACAATACCAGGTCCTGCACTCTGCTAAATATTATTATGGGTCAGACCATCCTACGACTTTACGGATCATGGATACACTCGGCCGCACGTGCCTTCTGTGCAGTCGACTTGGGGAAGCCGATCGACTACATAAGGAAGTGATCGAGAAATTGTCCAAACTGGAGGCGTTCGGCCCCGAGCACGAGAACTACTATACGGCAGTGGACAACCTAGCCAAGGTCAGGGTTCGCTATTTCGACATGGAAGAGGCCGTTCGTCTGCAAGAGCTAGCTTATAAAGGAATGAAAAGGATCTTGGGCCCAATGCACAAGAAGACCTTGGAAGCCCAAGATGATCTGGCGGGAATCTACGGGTTTGTCGGAGAGCAGCGACTACCACTTGCCCTTCGGATGAGCGAAGAGGTTGTGGAAATCCGCGTCAGGGAACTCGGACGTGAACACCCCGAAACACTCAAATCGAAGTTGACTTTGGCAAAGATTAAAACTGCCATGAATCAGTTCGACGACGCCGAAGAGATCTTTCGAGAAGGCTTGCCTGCCGCCAAGAGAAATCTAGGCGAAACCCATCTCGGAACACTCGCGGCTCGAACTTGGCATGGGCATCTTTACTGGCGCCAAGGGCTATATGCGGAAGCGGCGACCATATGGGAAGATGTCATTCAAAAGCACAATTATGAGCAGTCGAAACGTGCGGATGGGGAGCATGTGGATCGGGGTAAGTGGCATTGATTACTTTCTTCTTTTTCTGGTTCTGTTGAAGAGTTCTGCTTGTTAACAATCTTACTTCACCAGTGCAAGCAATGTGGTTCCTCGTTCACTGCTATGAGGACCAAGGCAGAATTGATGATGCAATCAAGATCTGTGAAGAAGTGATCCAACTTACCCGTAGCTTTGGTGGAGAGGGACTTGGACAGCAGCACAAGTTCTGGCGACATGTGAGGGAGAAAAGCGAGGAACTACTCAGACGAAGAGAGCGACACGAGCAGCGTCTTGTCGCGGACGAAACAAATTGCCGGCTGGCACTCGAACCTCGTAAGAAGGTGGTGAAAAACTTCACATTCTAGAGGATTGAACTATGTAAGATGCTGCTCACGAAATTGAGCCTGGTTTGAACCATCGGCAGGGGAGGCATGTGGATAGGGAGGGGTACTCGAGCAAAATAGTTCAAGCATCGTATGTGATATCTGACTTGAGGTCGTACCTTGCGAAGGGATATTATCCAAGCCCGAAGAGTCGATATTGCGGTGGCTGTCACATTGTGTCTCCTGTGCGTGAGCGTGCGTGATATGCTGGAGAGTAACAGCCCTGGCAAACCCGGAGGTCGATGTCGTGGGATTCGTCGTTGACAATACAGCGTCGGTGTGGCCCCGATAATAATTGGCGTCCGCGGCCCGAAGGGGGGGAAATTGCGGGCGAGCTATGGCATCTTGATGATCGTAGTGCCAGCTAGCGCACGGCATAACCTGGGCGATGGTATTGTCGGGGGGGGTTGGGGGCGGCGACCATTCCTGCCCGGCGGTGGTTTAAAAATGGTATGTGATAGAACAGAAGACCATTCATCAAACCATGGAATAGGACATAAAGCAAAAAGAAACGTTTATAAGTCGAGGCGATCGCAGGGCGGGTGTCTAAGCCTCTTGCCTTAGGACCTCCCGAGGCTAAAAATATAATATAAGGTATTAAAGAGGCACCTTACTATAGGAAGTCTAATCGTATAGTTGTATACGTTCTTTACGCTTTAGTAAAGCTTATTATTAATAGCGTTCTAAAATAGCTAGGCGATAGACCTAATATACCTATATATAGCTATTAAGTAAAGCTTAACTTATTAACTATAAGTAACTATAAGTACTAGTTTTAAATAGATAGCTTCTTAAGGTTATAAAGGCTATAGTCTAATAATAAAGAGGGATAATAACGTTAAGAATAGCGGTTTTCTACTTAACGATACTTAAAGATAAAAGTAGTATTATTTATATAGATAGAAAAGTCTAGCCGTATAGATAATCTACTTAAATTTTAAGTCCGCGCCTTACCCTTAGACTGCGCTAGCTATTTTTAATATATAAGTATAGGATAAGATTAATACGCTATAATATATACCGATATCTTAATTAACTAATATCGTTATAATATAGCGCCCGCGTTAGCGCGCTAATATAGCTTAATTCGCTTAAAAATATATTTCTGCTATTTCCTTATAATATTATAATATTAGGAGATTATTTTTCTATACCGGGCCGTACCGGGCTATAAGGGCGCTACTTATGCCTATATCTACGCTTACGCTTATTACTAATTATGCCTATGCCTATAATTAAGGTAGATAAGGCTATAGCGCTAATAGGGCCTAAAACGCATTTCTATTATTTTCTTACGATATTATAATATCGGGGATATATTATTCTAGGCTAGGCCGGGCTAGCTATAAAGCTAAAGCTATAATAGGGCCGGCGCTATATAGTAAGAGCTAGTCGGGTTATTAATATTTAATATACTATAAAGGAAGGAAATTAGGGTTATATACCGGGCAGCCCCTATACGCGCGGCGCCCGCTATATATAGCCCTACGTAATTAGCTACGGGCTTAAGTCTATATAGGGTCCTAGCTATATATAGCGTTACTACGCTTAGGGCCGCGCCCTAGGCTCTTATTAGGCTAAGCCCCTTATATTACCCTCTTACTCCCCCCCCCCCCTTAGGCTAGCCCTAGCTACTATAAGGGGGCTTGCGATAACCCTTTACTTAAGCCCTTTAGTTAAGGGCTTCTTTACCTTTATGCCTAGCGGCCCGTAAGTAAGCGCGTATAGCTAGCTTTTATTATCGCTTACTATATAGTAGGTAGGTCTATTCGTAAAGGCCTTACTTCCTTTAATTAGGTATCTTTACCCCCTTCGGTATAGGCCTTACTTACTAGCCTATATATACTTACGGCCGGCCGGGTTAATAACGTTATAATAGCTATTTACTTTAAGTTACTATATTAGTAAGAGAAGGCATAGGAAATAGAAGACGGCCTAAGGAAGATAAATAAAAACGGCTAAAGGAATAGCTAGGGGTAAAAGGGAGCTATAAGGGTAAGACTATAAGGATAACTATAAAGGAAGGAAGCCTTCCTAGTTAGAGAGGACTTATTATACCTCTTTAGTTATAGCCGATAATACTTACTCTTTTACCCTATTTTTATACTTTAGATATAAGTATACTTTATTAATATAAGTATCTCGCGCTATCGTAAATTACTATATAGTTTTATATACTATCGTAAATATAGATATCTAACGTTTAAGACTATTTAATTAAAGCTTAATAGCCTTTTTACTATATTAATAAATTAATATATAGGAGTCTTTATATTATAACGCGTTAAGTAAGGATAGGAAGAGTATAAAGGGAATACGCTTTATAGTTTAATATCTTTCTTACCTTAATATAATTAGTCTTTAAGGCGTAAAATAACTTAAGGGCTATTATATTAACTTAAAGGTACCTTTAGGCTATTAAATAGAAAAATACTAAGCTTAAAAGGAAAAAGGATAAGAAAAATATTATTAATAAAGAAAAAAAGAAAACTAATAAAATAATAAGCCCTATTCTTAATAAGGGATAATTTAGCCCTAATATTAAAGAAAGGGTTTAATATTTAAAAAGAAATAAAGTTAAAGTAAATATAAGTAAAAAATAATATATATCTAAAGGGATAGGGGTTAATAAAATAAAAACTAACGAATAAGGAAAAACCTAAAGGCTATAAAATTATAAACCTATATTAAAAGACCTAATTAAATAAAAACCTAATAGAAACGAACGAAAACTATTAAAAATCCTTATAGTCTAAATCGTAACTTAAGTAACTATTAGGGATAGCTAAATAGGATAAGTACTTATTATTACGGCTATAATTACGCTAGGAGGAAAGATAAAAATATTAAAAGAGGGCGGAGACTGCCTATAGCGTTAAGCTAATTTATAATAAAATAATTCGACCCCTCCCTTTTATATAATAGGTAACTTAGGATCTCTTAATAACTTAGCGAAAGGTACTCTTAAAAGAAATCCCCTTATATATAGGGTAAGAGTATTTAATCTATTTATAATAAAGCTAATAAATAAACTAGAAGAACTTAATAATAATACTTTAGCTTAAGCTATCTCCCTTATAGGGAAGTCGCTATCTAAAGTATTAAGTCTTAACTAATATTAACTTACTATCTTAAAGTTTAATAGATAGGACGTAATAGACTTTATTAAGAAGTTTAAAGCTAAGATAAGGGCTTACTCGATTATAAAGGAAGAGATACTATTATAGCTTAAAAGCTATATATCCTTATTAAAAGTATAAAAGGTAAAAGTCCTTATAGATAGATTACGCTAAAAAGATATAAAGACTACTTTTATTAAGGAATATTACTTACTAGACTTTAATTAAATAAAAACTATATATACTTAATTAAAACGATACCTTATAGTAAAGCTATAGATAAACTAAAATATATTAGACTAACTAAAGTAATATATATACCTCTAGCGAAAGGTTAAACCTAATATATAGAAGATAAGTAAAGGATAGTCTAGATATATCTTTATAGCTATGCCCCCTTATATTTAAGTTAAAATCCTAAAAAAGAAAGGAGCTTCCTTTTTAGATATAATTAAAATCCCTTATAAAGAACTTATTAAGGTAATTAAGGATTACTTAACCCCTTATCTCGATATCGAATTAAGGGAAGCTTCTTACTTTAAGCTAATCTAAAAGGAGTAATAGCTATAAGATTAAATAATTCCGAAATATATAGACTAAGGAAAATAGTAACTTAAGTCTTTACCGCCTTAAAATATTAATAGTATAGAATATATTAAAGGTAAGATAGATAAACTAATATAATAGCTTAAAGTACTTAAAATTAACCTTACTTAATAAAATAATTAATAAATAAAAGATCTTAAATAACTCCTTATAGTATAAATATAAAAGGGTAAGATAATAGGATAAGAAGCTAGTAAAATAATAGTGCTAATTAAGATATAAAAGGTATAGACTTATATAATTTCTTTTAAGGAAAAAGATAACCTTAACTAATTTATAATAAGGGTAATCTTATAAGGGGAAGGTAAATATAAGCGGCTTTACTAATATTACGCTAGACCTAGCTATATCTTAGCTAAATACTTAAAATATAAATACGATAAGGAAATTAGGTTTACTTACTTTAATACGAAAGGAAGAGCCTTATAGGTAGGAATAAAAGAAAATAGTTAAATAATCCCCCCCTTACTTATATATTAATATATTAAGCTTAATAATAGAGTACGCTACCTTATATATTATTAAGTTAAGAGATTTAATAAATACTTTATTAATCCCTTATTCTTAATAGTTAAAGCTAAGGAATTAAATATATAAGAGAATTAAAAACTACTTTTAAGAGAAAAGGAGTGCCTTAATCTCTTCCTTATAAGGTTAAGGGACGTATAAAGACTTAAGTAAATAGGCTAGACTAATATCGCCTAGCGTAGCTAATAAAATAATAAAATATTATCTATTAAAGTTATTATAATTAAGGAAAATTAATAAGACTATTTAATTAAAGCTACCTTAATTAACGTTAATACTTATAAAAGAAAAAGAGCGTACCTTAAGGAAAACTAAGATATAAAACCTAAAAGATAGGAGACTTAACGAGACTTAATAAATATAGAGAATATTACTTACTTTAAGCCTAAATTCGACCTTAAAAAAAAAATAAAGCGCTTTTATAAAGGTCTTATTTATAAAATAATTAATAAGAAGCTCGCTATTTCTATAATAAATCTAACAAAAAGATTTCCTTAGTTTAGAAGGTTAGCCGTAAAAAGGATCTTAAATATAGTAAAGGGAGTAAAAGAAGTCTAGCGCTTAAGCGATAAACCTCTAACTATTAAGAATAATAGAGGTATCGCTATCGCTAGGCTCTAAGATCTAAAAACGGAAGAAATTTTAAGTAAAGTAAAGGAAAAGTTAAGGGTCGTATTCGCTAGCCCTTAATTAAATAATTATAGCACTAATATAAATAAATTACTTATTAAAAAAGATATCTATTTTTACGTCCTTAAAGAAATCCCTTATAAAAGATATAGTACCTTAATTATATAAGGATACCCTTACGAAAGAGGTAATTAAATAGAAATTTATATTATTTAAGGGGTAGACCTAAAAGCGACGAATCTATTAGGTAAGACGCTATATATTAAAGTAGTCTTTATATTAAATAAAATACCTATATATATATAAGACTTACCTAAGATTTAAGTATATATTAAGAAGCTAACTAGACTACCTCTCCTTATATTAATAAACTTAAGTATAAAAGGGAACTTTATTACCTAAAAGGAAGTTAAATAGAAAGGACTTTAAATTACGCCTATCTCTATAGCTATTAAGTTATACTCGAAAAATATAATTAAAATATATAAGGAAGTATATACGCTTATCTATATAGGAGATGCCTATAGGCCTATTAAGCTCTATATAGCGCTTAATACCGTCTTTATACCCTTAATCCTTAAAATATTATTTATTAAGGCTATTTAAGTTATATTTAACTATACTATTAAAATAGGGGACTTCTATCTTAAATATAAGATAGAGAGGATTTAAATTATTACGCTAATAGCTAAAGCTATTAAATAGGAATATAATAGCTATATAGAATTAATATAAGTAAATAGTATTAAATTTATTACTACTAAAGTAAAGAGCTTAAATACTTAAGATCCTAACTCTTATAACGATTAAATACCGATAAGCGGTATTAGCGATAAAGGATCCTAGGATAATAATATCGCTTTTATAACGAAATTAAATATAAAAAAGAGCTAAAAAGATACCCTTTATAATAATTAAATAACCCTAAAAGATAAAACCTTAATTCTGCTTAACCTAAAGACCTTAATTACTATCCTTAACTTACTTTAAGCTAAGATAAAGGTATAGTTAGCGAAAGCCTATAAAGTATTTAAGAATAAAGCTATATAACTAAAATAAACGCTTTTAAAGCTTACCGTTTATACCTTATATAAATATAAGGGGATTAAAACCTACTTAAAAGATAATATACCTTTTAACGGGACTATCCTAGAAGGTAACCCCTATTAAAAATAAAAGATATAGGATAAAGTTAAGGGGGTAGCTTTAACTAAAGGAAAATATATTAACTATATTATCGGAAAGTTCTCTAATATTAAGTAAAGAAGTAGGCTTACCCTTAAGAGGCTATAGGGGGTTATAGTATAAATAAAAGGATTCTTCTCCTTAAAAGAAAAGAGTATACTTAAGGAAATCCTTTATAACCGCGAAAAAGCCCTTATATAAGACTTTAAAGACTATAAGAAGCTAAATTAAATAATAGCCCCCTTATAAAAGATTAAAATAGTTAAGTATATTATATAGAGGGTAGGTATTATCTTAATCCTAAGAGGACTAAAAGAGAAAGTTATTAATCTCTTATATATAAGGATCGAGAAAAAGATACTAAAAGAATTATATACCCTATATAGGAACCTATTCTTCTTTATAGTTAAGAAGGATAAAGGCTTATACTTTATTAATTTAGTAATAAAGGCAAATAAAGTTATAATCTAAGATATATTTATCCCTTTAAGTATAGACGAATTTAATAATAACTTTTCGATATATAAAATCCTTTTATTACTTAATTTCTTCTTTAAATATAACTAGATACTATTTAATTTAATAAGTCGGGACCTAACGACCTTTATAATACTAATAAGGCTACTTTAGATATATACCCTCCCTTAAAGGGTAATAAACTTAATAGCCTAATTTATAAGGCTTATTTACTAAATCCTCTTTAATCTAATCCTAACCGTCTATTAGCCTTTCCTCGATAATATTACTATTTAAGGGCCTAATATAGACTATAGATAAAAGGAAGTACTCCCTAGTATCTATTGGTTTATATATAAATACTTTATTAATATTAATAAAGTCTTACTTAATATAAAGCTTTTTAGATATACGATCTTAGTAATAAAGTTAAAGTTTTACTAGCGAATAACTAAGATTATAGGCTATATATATAGGATAAATAAAAGATTATTTATTAAAGCTATAGTTATAAAGATAAATAAATAAGAATCCTATATAGATATTAGCGAAGTTCGATCCTTTTATAGGCTCGTAAGGTACTATAAGTAATAGATTAAATAGTTTATATAGATTGCTATATTATTAATAATATTATTAAGGAAGAATATAGTATAGATTTAAGGCCTAAAGTAACGAGCTTTAATATCTTAATTAAAGAAGGCTATTATAATACCGCTAATTTTAGTCCGATTAGATTTAAGAAAAAGCTATAAAGAGATTATTATAATATATAACGTAAGCCTCTTAGGTTAAGGAATTATATTAATATAAATAATTAATAGAAAACGATACCCTATCCGCTATAAAAGTAAGATATAGATAAAAGCTAAATAGGGATATAATACTATAAAGAGGGAATATAAAGTAGTCCTTTATGCCTTATAGCGGCTTAAAGGGATTATCTATAAAGTCTATTTTACTCTCGAGATAAATATAAGAATACTTATTAATTAACTTAATAATATACTTAAGGATATATTAGGTATAATAATTACGAAATAAGTTAATTATATCTTCCTCTTTAACTTTATTATATAATATATCCCTAATATAAGGAATAGTATCGCTAATGCCCTTTCCTATATACCCTATATCCCCTTAAATATAATAGATAAAAGGTATAAAAGAGATATAAAGGAATTTATCGACCTTTACCTTAACTTAATTATAGAGGCTAAAATAATAACCTATTATTCCCTTAATTATTAATAAATCTTTAAATACCTTTTTACGCTATAGAGACTAATTAATCTACTTTAAGCTAAGTTTTAAATACTTTAGTAAAAGGTAATTTAGTTCTTTATCGATAAGGACTAACTTTACCTATACCTTAGTAAAATAACTTAAGGACCTACGTTAGTTATAAATAACGAAAAATAGCATAAGTAAATTATATCCTAGTATTATAAATAATACGGTTATAAAGGGAGAGATATTACTTTTTATTTAATCTAAGATAGATATTAATAGCTAAAATTATAGAAAGATATATTAAAAGTAATCTAATATTACGCTAAATACTAAAAATTCTCCCCTTAGCGACTAAAGGAAATAGTAATCTCGACTATACTTAAGTACCTAATATTAAAGGTATATTTTAACTACTAATATATACTAAAAGATAAAGGTTATAAGTATCTCTTAAAAGCCCGATATAATTTAATAGGATAAATCGAGGCCTATTTAATATATATAATTAATATAGCTATAATAAGCTAATTTACCTTATCTATATTTTACTAGTATAGCTATATTATAGATATAATAATCGATAGGGGACTAAAAATATATACTTAATTCCGCGACCTCTTAAAAGGGTTAGGATTAAATATAATCTTTATCTCTATATATAATCTATAGGTAAATAGTATAGTCGAAAGAAAGTATTAAACCCTTACTTAAGGCCTTAAGAAAATAGTATATTTAACTAAGGGATAGTAAATTAAGTACCTTAATTAAATACTTTTAGTAAAAAAAACGGCTATTTAATATACTTATAGAATATTAGCCTTCTACCTTATTTATAGATAAAAACCGATCTTACCCTTAAAGGTCGATATCCTAATATAGTAACTAATTAACTAAAACGATATAATAACCGCTAAGGACCTCTTAGCTATAAGAATATATCTATTCGTTCGGAAAGCTAAAGATATAGCTATTATATAGGCAAAAATTATAAAATACCGATAAAAGCTAGCTAACTAAATAAATAGTAAAAATAAGTATCGCCTCTAAATAATAGATATAGAACTATAGGTAAGGGACTTAGTCCTATTATATAATATCTATTAATTAAATAATCTATTTAGGAATATAAAGTTCTAGCTTAAATAGTAAAGACCGTTTTAAGTAATCTCTTAAGTACTTATTACGTAAGCTTATATAATATATATAATAAATAGTATTTAGCTTTCCTATATTATTTTAAGAGACTAACTTAAACGCTTTTATTAAGATAATAGCGGATAATAAGTATCCTTAATAGATAATTAATTACTTTACGATAAAATATAATAAGCCTATTTAGTAATAATTATTACTATTCCTCTTAGCTTAAATAAACTTAATTAAATAATCGACTTAGCTTTATAACCTATAACTAAAGGCCCTATCCTTATACCCCCCCCTTACTTTAAAGTCTAGTTACTTAAGCTTTCTATATAGGTAAAGGAAAGCTCCCTTAACTTTACCTCCCCCTTATAAAACCTATATTAAGCTATAGGTAAGATCGATTAATTATCGTCGCTATAGCTAGGGAGGGGTAATTAAGGTATATAAAGATAAAAGAAACGAAGATAAAAAAAGGAAAGTATATTAAAATAGGTACCTTAATAAAATAAAAGCTAAAATACTAAAAAAAGGATATATCGGCAAGAACTATTTAATCGATCCTTTAATTATATATCCTAAACGCTACCTAGCGTACTTTATTTAATATAGACCTTTATATACTTAATAAGGAAGAAATAATTATAGCTAAGCTCGCGGCTAATATAGCTAAGCTTAACGCTAAATTAGTTAAGGTAATATTATAGGGGGATATATATCGCTATAAAAGGGATCTATATATTAACTAGCGGCTATTATAAAGATATCGCCGACTTAAAGATATAGGCCTTTATATACTTAATAGGGAAGGGGAATCTATATATTAATTAGCGGCTACTATAAAGATATTATTAACTAAAAGATATAGGCCTTTATATACTTAATAGGAAAGGGGATTTACGTATTAACTAGCGGCTATTATAAAGGCGTCGTTAACTCGAAGGTATAAGCCTTTATATACTTAATAAGGAAGAAGTAATTATAGCTAGGCTTATAGCTAGCATAACTATAATAACGACTAACTATATAGAGCTATATATAAGAGACTTAGTCCTACTATATAATATCCGACGATTAAATAATCTATTTAGGAATATAAAAATTCTAGCTTTAATAATAAAGACTATTTCGAATTATCTTAAGAACGCTTACCTCTTAAGCTTATACGATCTATATAATAGATAGCATTTATCTCTTATAGATAGTTCTTAAGGATTAACTTAAATACTTCTATTAAGATAATAATAGATAATAGATATCTTTAATAAACGACTAACTACTCTAAGATAAAGTAAAATATAGCTACTTAATAAAAGCTATAATAAGCCCCGCCGACTTAAATAAGCTAAATTAAATAATCATACCTATACGATAACCTTTAATTAAGGGCCTAGTCTTAATATTACCCGCTCGGTTTAAGGTCTAGCTACTTAAACCCTCTTTCCGAATAAAGGATAAAAGAGCTAAATAGGAAGATAAGCCTAGGGGACTAATTAATTAAACCCTTAGCTATATATTTATACGTCCTTAAGAGGAATAAATAAAGCATTAAAGAACTAAACCTCTATTATATAAGATACCTTAAAATATAAAATTTCGAATATAACTTAAGATCGAAAGACTTAAGAAACCTAAGCTAAAACTAGAATTACTAAATAATAGGCTAAGAGTTTAGATATATAGTATTAAATATAGCGCCGAAAGTATATATAATATATTATATACTAGCTTACTATAAAGGGTATACCGCGACTTTAAGGTAAATAAGCTATTAGCTAGGCTAAATAGATATATTTAAGGTATATTTAAGAAAGGATAAGTTAAAGATAATTAAGTAAATTAAGCTAAAATATAAATAAAACGAAAATAAGTAAAGACTAGCTAAAGATATATACCTTACTTTACCCCCTAATATAAGGAGGTCGCTATATAAGAATAACTTACTATATAGTACCTATATAACTAGATAAGTATAAGAAATAAGTTCTAAATAGCTTAATTAATTAATTATACCTATAGGCCTAAAATAAAAGTTTTAAAATACGCTTAAAAGTCCTATAAAGGAAGCTAAGTATAGCGTCTAATTAACTAAAGAGAAGAGTTTAAGAAAGGAAATAATAACCTTAAGAGTATAATATAGCCTATAACTATTTAATTAAAGGTAACCTATACTAAACTTAATCCCTCTAACTTAAAGAGACCCCCCCTTATATCGACTCTTATTACTTAAAATTACCCTTTTTCCTACCCTTTAAGTAGCTTACGCGAACCTCCTTTATATAGGAATCGTAAAGCTTAGGGATAGGATAAGGAAAATCGCTAAATAGACGAGGAGACTAAAAACGTCCTAAAGGATTAACCTTATAGATAGGATAATCTTTTAAATCGGCCGCTACCTTCGATATTAAACCCGCTAAAACTAAATATAAATACTTTAATATAAGATAAGGAAGAAACCTAAAGTATTTATATTACTTATAAGCCTTAATTCGACTATATTAAATATAATTAATATAAGCCTTAATTATATTAATTAAGAAATCCCTTAATAATATATACTTATAAAATAAAAATATAATATATTTACTATTAATAGAGTAAGACTACTATAATATCGTTAAATAATAGGAATATATAATTAAGTTTATATATCCCTTAAACGAGATAAAAAGAGCTTTTATATATTTAAGACGCTAGATTAAGGAATTAAAGAACTACCCTTAAAGGTAAGTATAATTAATAAGAATATAAACCTAATATAGGGTTCCTATTAATAGGTCGGTATAAAAAGCGGCTTCCCTATCCGATAAATAAATAATTTAAGTTAAAACCTAAGAAATATCGCTCGAATAGACTAACTCTAAAAGGATACTATCGATTTATAAAGGAGGTAAAGGGTAAAGAGCGATCTCTTTATATATAAAAACGCTATATCGACTACTTATATTAATGCTACTTAAGTTTTAAACCTCGAGGTAGCTATATACCTTTCTTTATTAGCGCTTAATTAAATAGATAAGGAAGGTAAAGGACTTACTTAATAATTAACTATAATATTATTAATTAAGATAATATTAATATAATTACGCTAAAATAAACTAATTATATAAATAAACTCTACTTTATTAAGTAAACTAATATAGTATAGGGAGCGTAAGTCTAGTAACTTAGACTATAGGAGACTTATAATAAAAGCTTACTTAGCTATCTTCGAAAATAAGGAAAATAAGGCAATAAAGGAAGGAAAGGAACTATAAAAGCTAAAAACGGTAAAGGGTAAGGGCTTTTATATTATATACTATAAGATAAGATAAAGTAAAAATATAATATATAAAAGTAAGTACTTACGCTACCTTTACTAACTTACCTTTCTCTCTCCTTTTTAATATATATTACTTTAAAGATTTCTAATATATTAAGTATATTAAAGCTATATAACTTAAAAGGATTATTTAATTAATCTATAAGTATAAAGAATAGCCTATATATTAGGTCGTTTATATACTAAAAGGAAAGAATAGAAGCGGTATATAAATTAAGGTCGTAAGACGCTATATAAATAAAGCTTATAATATAGAAAGAAAGGAATAGAAATAATAAAAGAAGTCTCGCTAAAAGAGGACTAAGCTAATAGCTAATAATAAAAAGGACTACCCTAACCTCTCCCCCTCTCTCTCTCTTTTATAACTAAACCCTCTACCCTTTATATAAGCTAATAAACCGATTTAATAATACTAAACTAATAAGAAGGCCTATAGGCCTTCTATAAAGAGACTTACTTAAGGAAGATCCTTTTAGGTATTAAAGGAAAAGTTAAAATAAAAGGGAAAACTATAATAGATAGGTTCTTCGCTACTTTAAAAAAAGCTATTATAAACCTTAATCTAGGGGAGCTATATAAGCGCTAAGTGCCTATATTCTACCTTAAAAAGGATTAGCTAAAGGTAGATATAATAGCTAAATATATCGTTAATATACTAATATCTATTAGCTTTTATTAATTTAAAGATATCCTCCTAATAGAAGATATAGCAGCTATTAAGTCTAGGTAAATAGATTATATTACTAACTTAAATAGGCTACTAGCGGGGATATATAAAAAAGAATAGGCTATTAACTTTTAACTCTATAAGGCCCTATAGATAGCTATATAAGAGATTAAATACTTTACGGCCTATTATAGCTTCTTTACTAAAGTTATTATTATTAATAGCGACTATAGTTAAGTAAAGCCTAACCTAAATAACTAAATACGCCTATAATACCTCTACCCCGCTAGTATAACGTTTATATATACCTTATATAGAACCCGTCTTAATTAAATATATAAGTATTAATATAAGTAGAGATTTTATATAGGGTTTATTAACTTCGCGGAAAAAAAGAACTATATAGTTACTAAGCTATATTAAGTAAGCTACGTCTAGGACTAGAAATATAGATAGCTTATAATATATAATATACTTGCCTATAAGCGCCTAAAGCGTATTTATATAGTTATTAACTATTAGCGTTAATTCCTCGCGGAAGTAGGCTATATATATAACTTCCGATTTCTTACGCCCTTAATTACTAAATAATAAGAGGGATAGGAATATAGTTACTTAACGCTTTTATATCTCGTATTTTACCTAAGGGGATAAATTAGCTTTATATTAAATAAATATAAAAAACTATTATAAGTCTTAGTTAATATCTCTTAGGCTACTTAAGGACTACTAGCTTATATATTATTCTTTTATAAGGATACCTATTTTAAGGACTAAGCTATTATCTAACGATTAAATAATTTATATAAGACCGTACTTAATTTATTGCTCTTAATCTTTATAGCGATAACTATAAATAAACTAAGAATTTAATATTCTAACTATTATATATACTTAATAACGCTAGGCTAAGGGACCTTTTAGGACTTTATTAAGGCCGTTATCGATAGCTATAAGTTAAGGCCTAATAATATTAAGTTCGGCTTTTAAACCTTTACCGATCTTAATAGTATTAAGTACTTTACTTACCTCCCTAAGATAAAAAGGGACTTCTTTAACTATTATAATATTAAAATTAAAGAATTAAAAAGTATAATAAAATATAGTCTTATTTACGATATACGCGCCTAGCCTATACTATCTAGGGAGGATATCCCTATATTACTCGCGATTATTTAGGTAGCTCGAGATACTTAGCCCTTAATAGCCCCTATTTTAGGAATATAGACCCTATATAGGCTAGGGCCGGGAATAAAGAGAGATATTAATAAGATTAGGGGAACTATTATAACTAAGGCCTTATAAGTATTAAAGCTAGCTATAAAGGTATTCTCTATAGTTTTAACGCCCTTATCTCTTATATTACCCCTTTAAGGACTAACTTTAGCTTAAGGATAATAACTATAAGGTAGTAAAATAAGAAATGCCCCCTTAGCTAAGGTAACTTTATTTAAAAAGTAATAAAAAGATAATTATATATTAAGTATAAAAATAAAAGGAATAAAGTTATTACGGTAAAGTAATAGACTTATAAATAAGACTATTATAATATTACCGCCTAAAACCTAAATAGCTATAAAGCTACTAGCCTAAGACTAATAGACTACCTTACCTAAGTAAAGTAATAAGCTTACTGCTAAGGAAATAATTTAATAACGCCTACCTATAGCCCCCTAGATATAACCTAAGTTATTAGCTAAAGATACGCTAAAGGCTATAATAAAGGGTATCCCTAAGCCCTCTAAAGGGCAATTAAATACTCTAACCCTACCTTAAAGGTATTACCTATAAATAAGAACGAGGAAGATTAATAGCGAATAAGTTTAAAACGGATAAATAACTAATATACGATATATATCTAATATAATAGACCTTATATATCTTAGGTAAATAAGCTAGATAGTTAATATTAAAATATAAGCTACTATAGTAATAATGCCTAATATATTTCTATAAGTAGCGAATAAGTTTAAGACTATATTATATATACTAACGAGCTAGACCTACCTTTCCTTATTACCTCTAGGGGTAATTAATAGAAACTTCTAGCCTATAGCTAAGTAATTAATTAGATCTTACGCTATAAAAGGACCTTAAACTAGACGTAAAGGAGCGTTAAAAAGGACCCCTATATAAGGTATATTATTAAGTAATACTACCGAGACTCTATAAGTAAAGAAGGAGTTAAATAAGCTTTAGATTAATATAATAGACGATAGGGCACTTATAAGGAGACGGCGATAAAGGTAGCCTTAATATTACGGCTCTTTCTTAAAGTAAGGGCGTCCGCTATTAAGGAGGAGTATATTAATAAGAAAAGGCATAGGAAATAAAAGATAGCTTAAGGAAGATAAATAAAAACGGCTAAAAGAATAGCTAGGGGTAAAAGGGAGCTATAAGGGTAAGACTATAAGGATAACTATAAAGGAAGGAAGCCTTCTTAATTAAAGAGGACTTATTACGCCTCTTTAGTTATAGCCGATAATACTTACTCTTTTACCTTATTCTTATACTTTAGATATAAGTATACTTTATTAATATAAGTATCTTACGCCGTCGCGAATTACTATATAGTTTTACGTACTATTATAAATATAGATATCTAATGCCTAAGACTATTTAATTAGAGCTTAATGGCTTTCTTACTGTATTAATAAATTAATATATAGGAGTCTTTATATTATAACGCGTTAAGTAGGGATAGGAAGAGTATAAAGGGAACGCGCTTTACGGTTTAGTATTTTTCTCGCCTTAATATAATACCTAACTTACTTATTAACTTAAGTAAGATATAGTACTTAATAGAATCGATAAGTAATACTTCTATAAATATACTATTCCTACCCGAGCTAGCCTAGGAGCTAAAACCTATCGCGGATAAATAGGATTAAGGTATATTAAAAAAGAAAAAGAAAAAGAATAAGATATATTAATAAGATTCGTTCTAAAAGGATAAGCTATAAAAGGGAGAGGTATAAGGAAAATACACTAAGTAATTAATATTATAAGATAATTTTAAAGAGTCTTAAAGAGCTAACCTTATTACCTAGCCTTAACTAATAGCGCTTAAAATAAATACTAGCCTATAATTTTATAAGGGTATATTATTATATTATACTTAAGTTTATATTTTATTTAAATATTATAGTATTATAGAATTAAAGGATATCTCTTTTAGTAAGCTCTATAATACCTTAATAGATTATAACTTATCTAAAAGTAATTAAGTAAGAATTATTACTTTCTTATAATATTACTTTATAGAGCTATCTTTAGATAGGCTAAAGTAGCTTATAATATACTTTATTACTTATAAACTTAAGTATTTATAAAAGAGTAATAAATTTTAAGAGCTTTTAAAAGAGTATAATTATATACTAAGGGCGATTATATAATCGCTATTACTTAAGTTAGATTAAAGAAGTTTAGCGTTCTTTAATAAAAAGGGAAGTATACTCTCTTCTTTAGCCTATAAAGTATAAGAAAGTAAAGCCTTAATATAAAATCTATATTAAAGTAGCCTTTAATAATGTCTATTATTATAAATAAAGTTTCGGTCTAAAAGTATATCTCGATTAATAATCGCTATATTAACGCCTAGCTATTATCTCCCTCTAAGCCTAGCTAGCTATAATAGTAACTATATATATTAATATATAAATAAGAGAGTTATCTTAATTTATAGACGGGCTCTTATAATACTTTATAATAATCTAAGGGTTATATATTATAGCTTAATTAGTCTAATTATATACTATTAGTTTAAGGCTTAGTCCTATACTCTTAATAGTAATATAATAGTTCTATATTAATATTAAATAAATAAGGAATAATAAACTAGTTTAAATTATATTACTATAGTAAAAGACTTATATATTACTAAGGTATTAGCGTAAATACTATTAGACTAGCCTATACTTAATTTATTAATATTATTATTATATTTCAGCCCCCTTATTATATATTAATATAAAGATATTTAAGAAAGATACGGCTACCTTATAGGCTACCTTAATTAAGTAATAATCTATTCTTAATATACTTAAATGCTTCTATATATATTTATATATATAGACTAAAATCCTTATTAATTTTCTTATAGATAGAGATTACCTATATAGCCTAGCTTTATTAATTACTATTAGTTAATCTTATATATTTATAATTACCTATACTTAATTAAAAGTATATATAATAGCTTACTTATTAAATATTAGTTTAATAATTAAGTAAGAAAAGTAATAATATAATTCTATTCTATAAGGAGCGCTCTATATTTAATACTAAAGCTTATAAGTTTAAGCTTTTAGTTCGCTAATTAAATAGACTTTAATACCTTATAGTTTAGGGGCGTTATATATATGCCTTAATTCTTTACCTAGATCCGCGTATATACGTTTTATTTTAGCACTTTATTATAGTATAGCTATACTTAAATTAATAACTATAATCGAATAGGATTATAGTTTTATTTAGGCTTACTTTCCTTTTAAGGAGCTATAACTCTACTAAAAGCTATATAATTCCTATAAGGGTCTTATATTAAGTTCTAGCTTTATAATATAATTCGAACTTAATATTAATTAAGTAAGTAATATAAGTTAATTTTAGATATAAGCTATAGCGAAAGAAAGTAAATAATTCTTATTAATTAATTAACGCCTAAAATAGATACTAAGATATTATAGACCGATTATTATTAAGGTAATATTAAACTTATAATAGAATTATAAAGGTATATATTATATTATAAAGGTATTTAAATTATCTTTATTATTAAGAATAAAGTTACTATTAGTCTCTTCTTAAAATATAGTTAATATACTTAGATTAAGGAGACTTTAAGTAAACGCTTGCCTATTTTACTATATAAATAGCTAAATAACTTAAGCGGCGTAAGCTATATATATACTTAAGGAAATAATATAGCTATCTATATAATATTATATACTCTATATTAATATATCTATATTATATTTACGTTTAGTTAAGGTACTTTATATTATTAATTCGAATAATATATATATATAATAAAAGCTAACCTATTATATAGTTAGCTAAGGTAGCTTAACTAAATATATAATCTAATATAAAAGATTAAGGAAGTTATCTTATTATAGTATAGGTAATAAAGAATCGAACCCTTTACTTATTAAGTAATAAGTTATAATTATATATATTATAGCTCTTAATAATTATACTTTTAATATACTCTTAAAAATAATAGTTATAATAGCTATTAATAATATATAGCCCGCCCTTTTAAAATCCTTAATATATAAATCGGCTAAAAGAGCTATTACTTTTTATTTTTACTTTATTACTCTTACTATTATAATAAATTAGTAAACTTATATTAAGACTATATTACTAAGGGATATAAAGAACGGTAATATTATAACTACTTTTATTATTAAGACGGTCTTAATATAATAGATTAATATAGCCTTTAATTAAATAACTAATAATAAAGTTAGTATACTTATTAATATTTTTTTTAATATATTTTTATTAAGACTTCTTATCGCTTATACTTATTAAAAAAGCTATATAAGATATATTAAGGTAATGCTATATAATAATATATAGAAACCCTATCAATATAGTATTAAATATAGTTATTATAATAGACTTAAGCTACTTAGACCCCTTAGCCCTCTTAGTCCTTAAGGCAAACTTAAGTCCCCTAGTCCTTAAGGGCCTATAAAGAAGCTAGGCTATTAAGGGGATTAAAGACCTCTTAATAATCTTAGAAATAATAAATAGGATAGATAAATAAGCTATAATAGGCGTAATAACTAAGATAAGTATCTTAGAAACGATAGATAAGATAGTAAAGATAGCCGCCTAAAATAAGATAGCCCTTATAGCTTACTTAGTTCTATAGGTCCTTAAGGAGAAATAGGATATTAAGGTAATATTAGCCTCGTTAAAATCTAAGGTCCTATAAGTCCTTAAGGTATTTAATACTTAAGGTCCTCCTAGAGATTAAGGTCTAATAAGAATATAAGGCCTATAAGGTAATAAGTATTAATAGCGGGAAATTATTTTAGGTATTTAAGAGAGATAATATAAATTCCTCTTTTACTTTATAAAAGCCCTTAAGTAAAAGGCTATTTAATATATTAATAACTTAAGCGTAAATATTAATTAACTATTATTGCCTATTATTAACTTTAGCTATATCTATACTTTTTTTATTAGCGTATTTTTATAGCGAGAATACCTTAAGGGGTAGCTTATTAATAAGATATATTTACTTAAGTTACTAAAATATCTATATTTATAATAAAGCTAAGCTAATTTAGATTAATTAAGCTATAGAGTATATTAAGAAAGAAGGCTATTTATTTTAATAAATAGTACTATTATAGCTTATTTTTAAGCTAGGCTAAGTCTTTAAATATTAATATTTAATATATTCTTAATTACTTTTTTAAAGTATTAATTAATATTAAGCCCTATTTAATAATTAAGAGCCTTTATTATTTAAGTAACTATAAAGATTATATATTCTATATATAATAGTCTATATAAATTATAGTTAAAATATTACTATATTATTTTTATAAATATACTTTAAGATTATATTAAAGAGTAGCTATTTTTTATATATTATAATAGCTATATATATTAAACCTATAATAGTAATAATTCTAGTATTATCTTCCTTACCTCTTTTCCCTTTATATATATAAAATAGGCTATTTACCTTATTAAATAATCTATTATTATATTAAGTATCTTATTAAGAAGTAAAGATTAAGATCCTATAATATTTACTAGCTAAAATATAGCTATTATCTTTATTATTTATATATTCCTTAAAAAAGCGCTTCTTTAATAAATATAATTAAAGGTAATACTTAATTTTAATATTATATTATCTTTATAACTTAAGTTATTTTAATTAAGTTTATTAAATTAATTATTACCTTAATTATAGACCCTAGCTTTATAATATAGGCCTTAAGCTTACCTTTAAAATAATAATATTAAGGGATAAAGGTAATAAAAAATAAATTAGCTTATTATTAAGTATTTATTAGCCTTTCCTTTAATCGAGCTTCTATAATTAAGGCTTATACTATAGCTAAAGTTTACTATTAAGGGAATAATAAAAGTAAATTAAGTAATAAAGTAAAGGCTAGTATTACTTTAAGAGCCTTTATTATCGTTATATATATCTTTAATATTATTATTTAAGTAATTAGACTAATTTAATAATAATAGTATTAACCTTAGAGATTAAAAAGTAAGTAATTAAATAGCCTTAATTATTAAAACGAATTAATTAAGGATATCTATAAATAACTACGCCTCGTCCTTTTAAGATAATTAAAAAGGGATAAAATATAATATTAAGCTAATAGGTAATAAAGAGCCTTAAGAGGTATTTAAGACCGTATTTAAAGGTATAGCTTTTAAATTAAGTATAAAAATAGGCTAGTTTACTATAAAGTAAGTTAAGTTACTTAAATCGCTAATAATCCTTAAGATATTAAGTATTTTAAGGGAGACCTCTTATAAATTTATTAGCGGTTTATTAATTTAATATAATTATTATTTCTTATTTATATATTAATTAATATCTTATTATATAGTAGCTATTAACGCTATAAGTATTAAGAATATTAAAAGTAATATATTTAAGTTTAACTCCTTAGCTACCTATTTATATAAACTATTATATAAAATCTAATACTTTTACTAAAGAAAAAAGATATTAAGTAAAGAGTATAATACATAAATAATCTTATTAAATCGCTAGATAAAAAGTAGGCCTTATATAATAAGAGTAAATAGCTTAATATTATATTAACTATACCTTATACTTAAGAGTCTCCTTTAATAACTACTTCGCTAATTAATCTTATATTATAGCTAATTATCGCTTAATTATTATAACTATTATATTATATTAATAGCTAAATATTATACTATATTAAGGTTTACTATTAAATACTACTATTAAATTAGCTTAATCTCTATAATATAAAGTTAATATATTACCTCTTAAATTAACTTAATCCTACTATAATAATTATATTATATTTACCTTATAGTTGATATATAAAGTTTAAATAGCCTTAGCTATTTTCCGCTTTAATTTATTAATATACTTTTATATTAACTTTATTTATAAAACTTAATTAAATAATACCTTTAATTTATATAAGCCTTTATAAAATAATAAAGGGATAATTATAAAGTAAAGTAAGCTAATTGAGAATAGCGAAAACTATTAAAGAAATATTATTATAAATTAATTAATACTATACCTTCTATAATAAAAGTCCCTATAATAAAGTAGCCTCTTAAAAGTATAATTATTTTAAAGTTATAGCTAAAGTATACTCTAACTTTATTAAAGGTATTAACTATATTAATTATAGCGGTATTAAATAATAATTTAATATTCCTATTAATATAAGTTATATTATATAATATTTTTACTACTAATTAAGCTACTTAAGTAATATAATATACTTACTTATATTAATATTAATAGCTAAATAGAAATAAGTTAATTAAATAAAAAATAATAATTTACTTTAAAAGAAAATACTACCTATAAGATACTAAATCAAAATTAATAAATAGGAAATTATATTATTTTACTTAATAAGCTTAAAGATAAATAAATAAACTAATATAGAAAGTATCGCTAATTAAAGTAATAAAGGCATTACTTATAGGTATACTTTAGGCCTCGCTTAGCCTAAAATACTATAGAAAGGTAAAATACGCTATCCTTTAGTTAGAAATAATAAGCTAAAGATCCTATTAGATAAAGGCTTAGCGTAGGGAGGAATAGCGAAGTAAAGGAGGCATAGGGAGTAAGGCAGCTAGCGCTAAAAGGGGGAGGGAACAAGGAGTAAAGAAAGTCGAGAGTATATAGTCGAGGAGGGAGGAGGAGGTCAGGCTATATATATGGGCACGTAGTAATAGAGGGGCACCGTAGGGGCGGGGGTCGAATAGCGGCAAGGGCGCCTTACCCGATCGGGGTGCCGCCATTCCCGGTGGGAGCAATAGCGTATTCTAGACTACTAAAAGTATTTATAGCACACGTTGCGAGAAACGTCGGCGAGCCAGGATTTGTGAATGAGGATTTGTCCAAATGCGGAATCTCCGCCTTGTCGGAGCGTGGAGAAATAAGCTCGAGTCTTGGCCAAAGTAAGAATTGAAGGGGCGAGACGAGAACTAGCGGCACCCGCCTCCGAGTCTCCGACCAGACGCCAGTCGACGATGGCGTGGTCGAAGCAGGGCTGAAGCGTCTCCACGTTGGGACACGTTTGTCATGGCAAAGGACGAATTCCGTCGTCGGCTTTGCCTGCCCTGCTGGAATAGGAAACCTCCGCATTAATGGACGTGGTATGTGTGGTCAGCGCTCGGGCAGCTTCGGGTGGCCGCCGCGCCCTTCTTGGCTCCGTCCGCCAAGGTTGACGCAAGGATGAGCGGATGGAGACCTTGTTGATGAGCATTGATGAAAGCACAACCATCCAGGCAAGCCCTGTGGCCTGCTCGTATGATCGTATCCCCCGTCCATCACCCCCAAGATCAATGCGACTCAAATGCGACTCAAATGCGACTCAACTGGGACTCAACTGGGGTCCGGCGCCGCCTCTCCCGCTTCCAGCCGAGAAATCCCCCCTGCTAGTTGAACCTGTAGACGTGGTCTTCATGTGGCCAAACCGGTTGTTGTCGGTGGAGATGCGGTCCGCCCTTTCGCGTGGCCCGTCGGTCCGACATGCCGTCACGGGGTCCAGGAGATGGCGGTGATTCCCTTTCGGTCTCATCGGAGCAACAACCGTCCCTTTCTGACCCCCGATTGAAATGATGCCCTGAGGAATGTCTGTTCTTTTGCAGACATGATCTATTTCATATGTACATTGATGAAGTCCCGTTGACTCATGCCGGGAAAGCGTCGATCCTCGGTAGTCGAGCCGAGGCCACTACAAGCCACCACCTCCCACCACCATTTCATCTCGGTTGTGTCTCGTCTTTGATCTATCATTGATCTTAACTGTCGTGGCAAGCGCAGCTCAAGGACAGAGATATCAACATCTCATTACCCATATCCTACATCGATTCGAGCTGGGATAGTCGAGGTAAAGACCACCAAATAAGACAATATTGCAGCCACGAGCATCAGTCTGACCAACACTACCCGGCCGTGTATGAAGGCATCGGCCGAAACGCCTCCGTCTGCGGAGAAACCAGCAGCACCATCACCAGCAGCATCTGCAGACATGGCTTCTTGCTCGGCAACCTCGACGGCCACCATTGAGCTCCAGTCCGTCGACGACTTTCCCGGCCACCCTGCTCCAGCGGCCAAACAGCTTGGGGACAGCAACAGCGAAACGCAGCGCCATGTGGGACGCAAGCAGCGGGCGGGAGGTAGTGACCGTGGCGATTTTGGCTCGTCGTCGGACGGCAGGGGTTTGCTCGGCGAGCTGGGCGGTTCGGAGCCGTCCCCATCGCCGCCCATAAGCGTGGCCGAGACGTGGAACGAACCCCGACGCAACTCATACCGCCTCGGCGCTGCTTTCTGGTGCTTTCTTGTCATGGGCGCCAACGACTCGGCCTATGGAGTGAGTGCCCCTGACCCAAGGCGGCGCCGTTCGTTGCCTTGGCCTATGATATACGGAGGTCGATGTTGCTGACTCGAGGACAACATAGCCCCTGATTCCCTATGTAGGTGCTGAACGTTGATGAGATCAACACATGGTGACAGCCGGGCTGCGCGACGGTGGCTAACAACAGGCAGCTCGAGAAATACTATGACCTCACATACATCGTCGTCTCCCTCGTCTTCCTCTCTCCCTTCATCGGGTACGTCGCCTCCGCGCTGCTCAACAACACGCTGCACCACAAGTTCGGCCAGCGCGGCGTCGCCCTCATCTGCGCGTCGAGCCACCTCGCCGCCTACGCCGTCATCGCCGCGCACCCACCGTACATTGTCCTCGTCTTCGCCTTCATCCTCGCCGGCTTCGGAAACGGCGTCGCGGACGCGGCCTGGAACGCCTGGGTCGGGAACCTCGCCAACTCGAGCGAGCTGCTGGGGTTCCTGCACGCGCTGTACGGCGTGGGCGGTGTGGTGAGCCCGCTGGTTGCGACGACGCTGATTACCAAGGCGAACCTGCCTTGGTATACCTTTTACTACATCATGGTGCGGAGACCCCCCCTTCTGAGTCTAGGGGCCGATGCGTCGCGATAATAAACACGGCAGTGCTGACCCTGCGTCATGGAACTATAGATTGGCCTCGCTGGCATCGAGCTTGCCGTCCTGGCCTCGGCCTTCTGGGACTCCAACGGGGCCACTTATCGCAGCGTGTACCAGGAGAGCGAGGCCGACAGCAACAGCAAGCTCATCGAGGCGCTCTTCCAGAAGCCCGCCTCCCGCGTGTGCTGGGTCGCCGCCGTGTTTCTCCTTTGCTACGTGGGTGCCGAGGTGGCCCTGGGGGGCTGGATCGTCACCTTCATGCTGCGCGTACGCCACGGCGAGGATTTTGCGAGCGGTATGTCCGCCGTGGGGTTCTGGCTCGGTATCACCCTCGGGCGCGCTGTCTTGGGGTTTGTGACGCCCCGGATCGGCGTCAAGGTGTCCACAGCGGTAAGGGCGGCGTCTATCCCAAAGGGCTCACCGAAGTTGGCACAAGATGGGGAGCTGACTTACGTTCATCCAGTGCTACATAGGGGCTGTCATGGCTCTGGAGCTCATCTTCTGGCTCGTCCCGCAGTTCTACGTCTCGGCCGTGGCCGTCGCCTTCCAAGGCTTCTTCCTGGGGCCCATGTTCCCCAACGCGGTCCTCGTCGCCAGCAAGTTGCTGCCGCGGCACCAGCACGTTGTGGTGATTGGCTTCGCGGCGGCGTTTGGCGGCTGCGGCGCGGCGCTGCTGCCCTTCCTTATCGGCCTGCTCGCGCAGTCGTCGGGCGTCCGCGTGCTGCAGCCCATCATCCTGGCGCTGCTGGCGACGATGCTGGTCGTCTGGCTACTGTTTCCGCGCATCGACAAGAAACGGGACTGAGGGACAGTGGTATCTGGCCGTCGTGTTGGGTCATTGGGTTGATGCTGAGAGATTCGCGTCATGAACCGCATGGGAGCAGTGCTGCGATCAAATGAAGAAACATGACTCCAGTTGTGAAGATGGAGTAGTGCTTGACATGGGTTATTAGACGGGGTTCTTGAGGACAAGCCGCCATCTTTGGAAGTGACCAGGTCATTGGGAAAGGAGTATGGCGTCGTCTATTCATATGTTTAATGCAAATGCAACTCGTCTTAATGCTCTTGCTCACAGAGTCTTTGTATATCGCCGATGAGAGTCCAGAATAATGCCAGTGTATCTCGTACATGACACCAATAGCTGGTACGCCATCATTCATCAAATGCTCCTCACAAGTCCGACACGGGCTCAACCGCCTTCACCACCTTGGCCGGCGAGCCGATGGCTACGGAAAAGTCGGGGATGCTCCTGGTCACGACGCTGCCCGCGCCGATGGTGCAGCCCTTGCCAATCGTCACGCCAGGCATGATGGTCGTGTTCCCGCCGATCCAGCAGTCGTCGCCAATGGTGACGAAGCTCGCGTACTCGACACCGTCGCGGCGCGACTGCACACCCGTCTCGTGCGTGGCGGCGAAGATGGAGACAAAGGGCCCGAAGAGAACGCGGTTGCCAATCTTGACCATGCCGCAGTCGAGGATGACGAGGCTGGCCGGTCCAGTCGTCAGCTTGACTTGTTTTTCGCCGAGTCCGGAGGCAGTGCCTCATTCACCCCCCCAACACGGGAGGGGGACAATTTTAGAGGGGGTAGAGAAGGGGACGACGCACTTGAAGTTGGAGTAGAAATTGTCGCCAATGCTAATGTTGCAGCCGTAGTCAATGTTGAGCGGCGGCTCAATAAACGGCTCCTTGCCGACGCGGCCGAACATGGCTCTAAGCATGGCTTCGCGGTCGTCGCCGAGGGACTGCGGCGTTGCGTCGTCGGGAAAGTGCGTGTTGTACTTGTGCATGAGGCGGCGCGCGCGGAAGCGCCCGTCGACGAGCTCGGGAGCCAGGCAGTTGTACCTGCGCGTGTGAGGGAGAAGAGAATCTCAGCATTACGGTCATGCTTCGGGGCGCACGGCAAGGCGCATGAGGGGGCCGGAACATGAACGGGATAGCACAGGGAGTCTCACAGCACGCCGGAGATCATCTTCTCGTAGTCATCGCACCACGGCGTGTTGGCGAGCGCCTTGGCATACTCTATCGTCGCGGGGTCCTTTTCCTTGCTCGCCATGATGAGTGACAAGTGCGATGAGGGCGGCCTCCGGGGTGGGATGTTGTAGGTGAACGCGGGCGTGAAGGTGAGGGTGAGGGTGAGGGTGAGGGTGAGGGTGAGGGTGAGGGCGAGGGTGAGGGTGAGGGTGAGAGTGAGGGTGAGTAGCGGTGGTGACGACGTGTCTGGTGTGTTGTTGAACTCACGCACAACATAGTCGGCCGAGCTTGTCCACTGAGATTAAATAGGAAATACAGTGGCGGGATGGGAAACGGGCACACCAGACCACTACCATCCAAGTTACTAACTTGTTAGTTAGCGGGCGCCAGTAGGGATAGGTACACTTGGCAGAACGGATGGGGCTGTCTCGCGCCTCCACCGCTGAAGCACTACCTGCAGCAGCAACCCGTAGCCAAGAAATTCAATGGAGGAGGGGCCTCATACTCACAGTAGTCGATGGGCGGACAAATACCTAACCTGGAGAAACTCCGCCGCTGGGTCCAAAACACACGAGTTAAAAGTCAACTTTAGTTTGGTCACCATGGATGGATGGGGCTTGCAAGTTGTAAGCGCGTCTAGGGTTCCCCCCATCTCAGCCTAATATCGAACGTTGCTACGTACTAACTAACTTAGTATACGAGTGTGCGTACACACGACAAAAGACAAAAGACGGCTTCCACTTCTATGGTCTAGCAGCAACAAGTAGACACGTGCTTCATATCAATGAGGAATCAGTCGAGGTACATGTACCGTCAAGCTGCCCTGGCCAGCTCGACGACTCGCTGAGCCGCCCGCCCAAAGTCCGACTCAACATGCAGGCCTAGGTTGGCCTGCGCCAGCTGCTATGCGTCAGTCTCTTCTTTCATGCCTGTACGTTTATGTTCGTAGTGAACGGAACGAATGGAAGGGGGGAACATGGGGGCATAAGCTCGTGGCATTGACCGGATGGGTGCTCAACGTACCATCTCGAGGCCCTCGGCAGAATTCGTGCCCTGCAGTCTCACCACCATGGGCACGCGAATGTCCAGCTCCTTGCTCGCGTCGATGATGGACTCGGCAATCATGTCGCACCTCGTCAGGCCTTGTGCACGAACACCACGTCAGCAAACTTCCGCACACATACACGCGCGCGCGCGCGCACACACACACACACGGCTTTCCCCCGACTCACCTCCGTAAATGTTGACCAGGATGGCCTTGACGCGCGGGTCCCGCGTGATGATGCCAAACGCCTGCTGCATCGTCTCCTTGGTCGCCTTGCCGCCGGCATCGAGAAAGTTGGAGTTGGCGCCGCCGTGGTGCCCGATGGCGTCGTTTGTCGCCATGGCGAGGCCCGCGCCATTGACCACGTTGCCAATGTCACCGTCCATCCTGACGTACAGCAGCCCGTGGCTCTCCGCCTCGAGCTCGTCGGCCACCTCCTGCGTGCGGTCGCGCAGCGCGAACAGCTCGCGCTGCCGGTGGGCGGCCGAGTTGTCAAACGCAAACGTCGCGTCGAGGCAGGTGAGGGAGCCGTCGGGCGCGCGCGCGAGGGGGTTGACCTCGAGCAGCGTGCCGTCCTTTTGCGAGAAGATCTGGTGCATGGACGAGAGGATGGGCGCGAGGCTCTCCGTCTCGGAGGTCGACAGGCCGACCTTGTCTGCGATTTCGGAAACGAGCGCTGGGGTGATGCCTTTGGTCAGACCGAAATTGAAGGTGTGGATGCTCTCCGGGTGCTCCTTGGCGATCACGTCAATGTCCTTGCCGCCGCCCTTTTTCGAGATGATGATGGCGGGCGCATAGTTGTTGCGGTCGATTGTCATGGCGAGATACCACTCGGCGTCAAAGTGCACCGTCTCGGCCACGTAGAGCTCGTTCACGGCGTGGCCTTCCTTGGGCGAGCGCCTCGTGCGCAGGCGCTGGCCGAGCATCTTGGATGCCAGCGCGGCGGCCTCGTCGGGGTCGCGGACGGCCTGGACGCCGCCCTGGACGCCGTTGCCAAATACACCCTCGGCACGGCCTCCGTCGAGGACCTGTGCCTTGATGAAGCTCGGTCCTGGCGTGGCGATCTGTCAGCGTGCGAGACATGGCACCAGGCAAGGAAGGGCAAAGAATAGGTGGTAGACGCAAAAGCTCACCAAGCTCGCGGACAGCGGAGCGCGCCTCGTCAGGCGTGCGGACGAGCCGACCTTTGGGGACAGGCGCACCAAACTACATCACTGCGTTAGAGGCTTGGGCTTGGATAAGAAAACATGTAAGGACTCAATAGGGAGGGCGGCACCTCGCTGAGAAGCTTGTGCGACTGATACTCGTGGATGCTCAGCCATCGGACCCGATGATACTGCTGCCTCGGCAAGGCCTGTGATGCGAATAGATGTGAACATGGACTCAAGTCAAAGGTCACAGTGGGATTCCTGGATGGCGTACCTTGGCAGTGGACTTGAGTAGTCCATGCGAAGCCCTTTGCAAAACCATGATTGTTTGTCTTGCGCCGTCCAGACCGGGTCAATGCGAGGCTGGTGAATCGCCCGCAGTGTCAATCCCAGATGCCCGTGTGTGTATACTGCACTCTATGTCTTTTTGTAGTGAATGGCCCTCCGGCGTCGGTCATGTCCCGCAGCAGCTCGTGCAGGGGTGAGCACACCACCTAGAATCGCAGCCACCAGACAGGGCCCTGTTGTGCCTGAGTGTTGGCGTCATTCCGGGGGTCTCCGTACTGCTGTCGATGCGGGGGAGGGGACGGCGGGTTCGGCTATATACCAGACGATGGACTCCTATATGTGGTGGGCCACACACCAGTGGCTTATAACCGAGAAGCGGTGGCATCGGCGCAACAGAAAGCGGCCGAGTTCGGTTGGCGCTTCAGTTATGCCAGAATCCGTGAGCCTATGATGCCGGCTTCAGCAGTTGTTCACTATTCACTGGTTTTCGCGTTGGACGTCATGTTGCATGTGATGTCGCCTGTCACAACGTGGATATGTCGGCTACATAACGCATCAGATCAAAGTTATACGGCCATATTGCGACTGGAGAGTCGAGACGCTTGTGGTACTCGTGACATGTTGAGGCTCACGATACTTTGAATGCCGTCAAGGCGACGAAGTACGTTCAAGGTCGCAGGTGCGGCTGGTCCCTCATGCCGCATTAAACACATCATGAAATACCCAAAGCAGAAATAAATCTATCGGATCCGTGTCTATTCAAAACTCTATGTAGCAATCTCTGCTCTCATGCACACCGTGCCATTCTTCTCAGCAACAATGTGATGCGTCCGCTGGCCCTCCTCATCTCCCACCCGTTCCGTCTTGATGCTATACGCCTCTCCGGCGTATATGGGCGACATGGCGCGGTAGCCGATGCTCGCCGGCTCCAGCCCCGCGCCGTGCACGTCGCGCCAGTAGTCGAGAATGTTGATGAGGTTCAGCGGCCCGTGGACGACAAGGCCGGGATGTCCCTCGACCCGCTGGCTCCATTCCTCGTTGAAGTGAATCTTGTGCCCGTTGAACGTCAGCGCCGAGAAGCGAAACAGTCCCACCGGTGACCAGCGCAGCTGCCGCACGGGGAACCCGCTCGCGTCGTCCGAAGCCACGTCCTGTATCGTCGTCGCGGCCCGAGGCACCTCGCCGGTCAGCGACGATGCGCCCTCGCTCGCATGCGCGGGATCCATCTCGGGCCGGAAGATCCACGACCTCCTGTCGATGACGGAGTAGCCCCTCGGCGCGCACAGTTCCTTTTCCACCTCGACGAGCACCATCTCACCGCCTCCGCGGCTCTTCTTGGGCGTCGCGCTCACCAGGCGCGTCCGCTCCTCGACCTCGTCGCCGACCCGCAGCGTCGCGTGCCCCGACGCGGTCGCATCCGGCCACGACATGCGCCCGCCCGCCCACATGCGCCGGGTGAAGGGCCGGGGAGCGTTGAAGGTGCGGTCCGTCCCGTCGGTGCCGAGCTCCGACTCGAGGCCACCCGGCGTGAAGTACACGAGATGGTAGCCCGGGGGGATGGGCGTTCCCGCGCGCGGTGCTTGCGTGGAAATGTCCGTGTCGCCCAGCGTTGTACGGCCGAGCGTCAGGGCAAGTTTTTGAACTTGGTTGGCGTCCAGGATCTGGCGACGGATAGAGACGCCTCCGGCAAAGGTGTCGAGCATGCGCAAGGCGGCCTCGGATGCGGTCGCGCCGCTGGCTGCATGGCGACGCCGTGATGAGCTGAATGCGCGGCGCTGTACAAGTGGCGCCAGCGAGCGCAGCGTCTTGCCGCTGGACATGGCGTGTTACGGTGTGCCGTTCTCCCCCGTGGAGTTGGTGTTCCGGATCGCGTCAGGTCTGTGAAAGATTCGACGGTGAGATTAACGTATGTACTTGGTACGGAACGTCATGTTGTCGGGGTGCATGCGCGGTGAATGGTATTGATGCGAAACAAGGTGTGGTAGCAACTACAATGTCGGTTATTTGCGCTACAGTTGCTTACAGTGGATATTGCCGAGGCCTGGCCTGGACTCCCTAGAGCTGCTGTGATGGGACGCGCTACGCCGGGGGCTCACTTACATGCCAACACGGACAGGGCTTATTCCTGGCGACGCAACATAATGTCAGGTAAAGTCTGCTGGCACTCATTTATTTTATGTTTCTCAACCATCTACTCATCGAATATCATAGCGTCTTCCGTTCATCCGATTCATGTACATGCTTCCCATGCCACGTCACTAGCCTGCGTTGGCAATCCTCTTGAGCCCAGCGATATCGCCGTTAAAGGTGTCAGCATCACCACCCCAGGGCGCCTTATCCGAGTACTGCCAGAAGGTGTAGAAGCCCCAGCCCGCAGGAAGCGTGCCGACGGAGCTCGCATAGCGCGCGACGACGAGGGGGCACTTGCTGCCAAAGGCGGCGCTGTTGCCCGTGCACTGCGTCCACCAGCTGGTCGAGGTATAGATGAGCGGGTAGACGCTCGTGGCGGCGTGGTACGTGTTGACAAAGTCGTTGATCCAGCTGACCATGGCGCTCTGCGACAGGCCGCCGCACGCGCTGCTCGAGGACTGGTACTCCATGTCGAGCATGCCGGGGAGCGTGATGCCGTCCTTGGACCAGCCGCCGCCGTGGGCGATGAAGTACTTGGCCTGCGCGGCGCCCGACGACGACGCCGGGCGGGCGAAGTGGTAGCCACCGCGGATGAAGCCCGCCTTGGTGGCACCCGTGTAGTGCGAGCTGAAGCTGGGATCGGTGTAGGTGGTGCCCTCGGTGGCCTAATGACGGGCATGGATGTCAGCTGGGTTGTTGACTTCAGACTGGAAGAAGCAAGCTCTTCAGCTTGTGTGTGTGTGTGAGAACGGAACGGACCTTGATCATGACGAAGCGGGCGCCGTCGGCAAAGGCCTTGCCAAAGTCGACATTGGGCTGGTAGTGCGAAATGTCAAAGCCCTTGACTGCGGCAGAGGCAACGCCACACAGGGCGGCGACGGAGGCGGCGACAGGAGTGAACTTCATCTTTGATGGGGATGGATGATCTTGTTGCTCAAGTCTTACATGCAAAGATCGGCGGGGAGCTATGCTCACTATATATATCAGGACCTCTCCGCGACGGGGCGAGAGACGCCATCATCGCAACGTTGCCATCGAGTTAAATATAGTACTCGGTAGGTAGTCTCGCGTCGTTCTGCCTCGCTTCGCGATTAGAACCGGCCGACCTTCTCTGTCTGCGGCTAAAACGCCTCTCCCAGGGCCCTGCCGAGCCCATCAGATCCCCTGATCTTACCCCCGTGCCCGAAGCCATGGACGAATCTGGCGATCGACGGCCTCGAGGATGCGCCGACCCAGGCGGCTGGCCCCGCAGAATGCTTCCACGGGCACGGACGATGTCAGCATTCGGCTGCGGGCTCAAAACCTTGGCCAGATTGGCTACAGTAGTCCCCGATTTGCCCCTGCGTAACGATCTAACGCTTGATGATGGCGTTGGGATCGGGGGCGCCCGCCCTTGCCCTGGGCTTATCCGCCAGCCGCCCGCAGTGACGCACAGCTGTGCGGGTAAGTTGTATTCGTCGGGGTACATTACACTACAATGGTTCGACAGTAAAAATAGCTCCCGTTTTGGGGTCCAAGACCACAAGCTGGCATGTCGTGCCTGTTTGACGGCTGGACGAGACGCTTGCCTTCGCAAGGCTCACCACGATTCAGCTGCTGCTGTGAAACCCCCAGCAGACTGCGATGGCCCTGGCAGTGGCTTGAGCCCAGACGGCATTGTCTACCGAGCGGCCCCAGAGCGGACCGCCGATCCGGTGCAGAGTCCCTCCATCTTACTCTTGAGAGCTGAAAGTAACGCGCGCTAACCCTTCTTGCCGGAGAGGCAAACTAACTAAGTTACTTCCTGTGTGTAATTGTGGCGAACTTGGACTTTTAGCTGACCTCCCCAAGAGCTGAGCTGGAGCGATATGCACTGTAACCCAAACGGCGGGTGCACGGCAAAGCCGTCCATGGCTTAAAGCGTCAAATCCGGTGCTGAACGTCTGGATGTCGCGGCCCGCAGCCAGCATCCTGCTGGCCCGATACAGAGAGTCAACATGATCGCTCAAGTCAATGGGCCATCTGAGCAATAAATCTTTTGGCTGGATTGAGACTGCGGATTCCGAACAGAGACGCAACTTTTCGAGCTCGAAAGCGAAAAGGGCTTGCACCTTGGTGTGCCCCAAGACCTCCGGTCGACAACATCATAGTCCGTTGCAGCACGGGCGGACGACAATGGCGTCGGCGGCTTCCCAGCTTCCCAACCTGGACAGAGCTCGGTGACCCTAGTTAGAAACATCGGGCGAGCGGGGTATACATATTCACGCTTCATTATCGGGAGCTTCCGCCGCTTCACAGACATAGACCGTGAGAGTTGGACGGCTTTTCCGATGCCCCTACTGTACGCGATCCTCTGCCGTGGCGAAACATACCTACGCTTGCTACGGCCCTTTAATTTCAGAGCTCAGTGCAGATCCCATTGTGTCGAAAGCTACCGATTGCAGCAGTTGCGGCCGCCGATCGACACATTGTGCGAAAGCTGCGGCAGCGCGATCAGGTGCATCAAGCCGAGGAGCCGCGTCAATGCTTTAGAACAAGTACTCAGCCTAATAGGTCTCGCGGTGCGAACCAAGCGGCGGTCGTGTCTCCAGGCAAGTCTATGCGAAACGATTGGTCTTGGTTATTCACCCAGCCTGAGAGAGTGTTGCGTTCTCAGCGCGCGAATGCTGGACGCTTGGACGGTAGGACAGGGCGAACTGAGAGGGGTAATAAGGTACTCGCAAGAGCTTAGATACATACAGCCAGGGGGCGGAGAACAGGGGAAACACTCCACGGAGGAGTCGGCCTGCCAGGTTCGCGCAGCATCGACGGACTGTTACATCCGTGTCGATCCTGACGATCTGACACGTTTCTCGGCCGAGTCATCTCAACTCATGAACGCGAATCCGGCACGGAGCCCGAACCAAATCGTGAATCTGGGGGGTGGCAGCTGCTGGAGCATTTCCATGTTGCAAGATAGCCAATGCATATAACACATATTTTGCGTGTCAACATCCGATGTCATAGTTGCCGCGCGTATAAGAAAGGTCTCAACTTCGTCAATGAGCAGCTTCGCCAAACAGTCTGCCGGCTACTCTACCCTCCAGTCTCAACCGTCCAGCTTGAACCCCGTCCCCCTCAGGCTCTGGAACACGCGCATGGGATCGTACCTATTCGATACCCGACGCAGAAACGCCAGATTCTCAGCCCCATAGTACCTAAGCGGCTGCTCGTCGCCCCAGGCATAGTTCAAGTAGACCCAATCTATATGAGTACCCTGCTCTCTTTGCCTCTCATTGATCGCCCGCACGAGCTCCCGCGCGACTGGCAAGATCGCGCTTTGGTGGTCCGCAGTGTCGACCGTCGGCACCACCAACCACAGGAGCGCCGGACCGTTCGCGACGACGCGCTCCAGCCCCAGAATATTTCCACCGCGCTTGTTGCCGTTCTTGACCATGGTCTCCGTGACGGGTTGAAACGCGATGAGCGTGGAGAAGTTGGCGTGAGGCGCGGCTGCTTGCATCTTGGGCACATATTCGTGATGGAGCTCATCGATGGCAGACAGAGCTGCAAACGTGTTTGTTACCATGCCGGTGAACCAGTTGGTGCTTGACAAAGGGGTCAGTTCCTCGTCCCTCGTGAACAGAGTTCGGCGACGTACTACAAACCCAGTGGCGTGGCCCCGGAGAACTGGGTGATGACTTCAGACTCGGGCCCCAAGGCAAAAGTGCTCGAGATGTTGGGAATAGTTCGGTACTCGTCAAACGCAGGGCTATTCGCCACCCCGTTGCCGTTGCTGAAGGCGGCTTGTAGGTTGAACTCAGCCTCGCTAAATCCCAGACTGAGAATGCTCTGATCGGGCGAGTCGTCGACGGTACGAGCAGCAAAATTAATGTACGCCTTGAAAAGTCGGTCTCTTTCTGATAGGTTGTAGCTTGTGTAGCCAGCCCATAGCAGGTTTCCAAGAACAGCCCCTGCGGCACCGAGTGCACTGTGAGCCTCGACGTGATCGTCTAGACGTAGCTGTGTCCCATTCGCGCGGTGCACTCACGCTGGTCGATCCTGGTGACGAAGCAAAAGTTACCAGAAGACCCCTTCTGGGCCTTCCATAGGTCCGCGTGCTCGTGCGCGTTTGCGTTGATGACGCTGCCGTTGGCGAGCACGACTTCCCAATTCTCGACCGCGTCGCATGCCATTCCGTGCGAGTTGCTGTGGAAAGAGTACTGCTGCTGTCAGTGTACTAGTCAAATGAAGAAATCGTGGAGTTGGGGATGCGCGGCTATGAGTCTTGATCTCAGTGTGCCACGGATCAGGGCAGGCTCATTTATGTTGATATGAGGATATGCCCCCAGGTCGGAAACTTACACCACCGCCTGTGGTGAAGCCGCCAACACCCACCGCGGATTCTCGAGCTCCCACCACGGTCGCATTATACTTATTCAACGCCTCGTATACGGAACCCCATCGAGCGCCCGGCTGAATCGACACGATCCCTGTATTTGGATCGTAGGCCGTTTTATTCATGTGAGCTACTCACAACCTGTAAGCGTCCTAGTTCTCATTGGACTCCTCTTCGCTCACCCATCTACCCATGTGTCTCACCAAAGTCAACGGTCACGCCCTCGGCGATGCCATTTGAGCCCTTCCATACTGAATGAGCACCTGACTTTATGCCAAAGGGGCATTTATGGCGTGTGAGAACGAGGGCGATGACCTGAACGTCGTATGTGTTTTCAGGGAGCGCCATGCACCAGGCTCGCTGCGCCGCGTTGGCGGAGTAGTACATCTGAAGCTGGGCATCGTAGGCAGCACTTCCAGGAGTCAGTATCTTCCCGTGGAGGCTGTCTCGGCTACACAAGTCGGCACACTGCGCGCCGTCAGTGCACCGCGCGGTCATACGCCGGAGGATAGGAAGCAGACGCAAGAGTGGTGAGGGTTCGAGGCGTCGCCGGCGGCTGCGGCTGCGGACACACACGCTGACAAGACCAGCGAGAGCGAGATCATCGTCAAAAGTTGTTCTTGATAGATGGTAGACGCAAGTCAAAGAGTCGACGGAGTCCCGGATTTGAATGAGGAACTTGAGGTATTAACTTAGTAGACAGTGTCTCGGCGAGTCTGCTTGTCTTGATGTAATTGTGACGCTGTCTGCATGGACCATAATCTTGAATGCAACAGCAGCAGTAGACCAGCCGCGCTGTACTTCGTACATAAAGAGCGCGCAGAGGCCGCGGACATCCCGCCTGAGGCGTCGTTTTGCACAACAGCGACCAAGAAACGAAGCGCAATAAGGTTGATTTTGCTGTCAATGCCCGTTTGTAGCCACCCTACGATTTCGCCCTAATCACAAAATGCTTGTGTCGTATCCATGCAAAGCCATGTCGCCTGACGATGCCGCTCTTCCCCCTTCGACGCTTCAGTCACGACGGACCGAGATGCGAGCTGTATGAGCGCCAATCCATCTCGATTTCGCAATCTTAATCATCTTCCAAAACGGCGCCCACGCCCCCAAAATGGCCGTCACGCCGGTGCACAGAATCATGGGCCCGTACTTGGTCGCGTAGCCCAGCGTCTCACCGGTCAGCGCGCCACCCGCAGATACAAGCGCGCCGCTGACAGGACCGCCCAGGACGAAACCTACGCCCCGACCGCCGAGCAGCATGCCAAATACAATGGCCGTGTCCGTCCCGGTGTCGTCGCGCTTGATCTCGTGCAGCATGCCCGACCACGTGGAGCTGAAGCCACCAGCGAAGAAGCCGTACAGGATGACGAAGACCACCATGTTGGCGAGATGCCGACTGAGGCCCCAGAGAAGAAACACCGGCAGGGCGCTGCCGAGTGAAGAGATGAGTATCACCTTTGTCGCGGACATTCTGTCGCCGAGTATGCCATGGATAACGGCCCCGGGCACGGATGCCAGCGAGAAGAGGGCCAGGAGCACGGGGCCCGTGACGGACGATAGGCCGATGGCGGACGCGTAGCTGGCGAGGTAGGTGCTCGGCATAAGATATCCCAACGACTGGGTGATGATGCCAATCTGCATCATCCAGAACGGCGCGTGGCGGACGAAGCCAAACGACAGCGGTCGGGCTTGGTAGGTCCTCGGCAGCGGCACACGCGGCTTCAGGAAGACGAGTGTCGGCGACGTCAACACGGCCGAGGCCACGGCCCACGACAGCAACGTCGCGCGAAGCCCGAACCGCTGCAGCAGGGCGCTGAAGACGAACGGCATGGCAACCCCGACGGCCGACTTGCCTCCCCACATGACGCCGTAGGCAAAGCCCTTGCGCTCTACAAACCACTCATCCATGTACATGGAGATGGGACTGAAGAGCAGGCCGCATCCGAGCGCGTAAAGCACGCCTTGTGTAGCAATGAGACCCGCGACGGAGCTGACGAACGCCGACGCGGAGATGCTGGCCACGGTGATGACGAGGCCCAACGGTCCGCACCAGCGCCGAAGATGAGGGTAACGATGGAGGGCGAGAAAGGCGACGGGCATCATCAGATACATGATACCCATCTGTGCGGCGCCGATGGACGCAATGGCACCGGGCGTGGCGTCGAGACGGGTCGACGAGCTGCTGTAGTATTCCTGAAAGATGCCAAACGAAACCGAATACCCTGTCTTCTTAGCGACCAGGCGGGGGGGACCGTCAAGGAACGCGCTCGAGGTTGCCAAACTCACCCCAAATGGGAGCTTGAGCGACGGTGCAGCAGGCGAGGGCGAGATAGGCACCGCGTCCGTGATCCGTAGGCGGCAGCGAGTCTCCATGCATGCGCTCCATGCTGGTTTCCGTCATGTCGTCATCGCCGCGTGAGATTCTGCCGTTCTCGTGGCTCAACTCATCGAGCTCTCGGGTTTCGGCGACGGACATATCGAGGAGAGGTGAGGCGTTATGCTGTTGGGTGCATGTAAAAGACAACGATGGCTGGGTTGCCTAAGTAACGCAGAGTGCGATAACTCGATAGAGGCGAAGATCATGAGATGCAATGTCCAAACAGAAGATGACTGTTGAATGTGGGTCGACGCATGGGAATTAACGCGACGTGAAGAATCGCATCCGACATCGCTGTTTTTTGAGGCACTTGTGACGTAGAGGCGGAGCTCGTGTGAGCACTTGCCCAATGGGGCATCGTAACGAAGCGATACGGCGCATCAATGCTGCGGTCGCCCAGGTTCGGATTGGCAGGTGAAGAGGAAACTTTTACTCAATTACTTGGATTCACTGAGAGAGAGGGAGAGCGGGGTCGGCGCTGTCTGAAAGATGTGCTGCGTAGCCATGTACGAGAGCGATTCGAAAGCGGTTCAATCTGAGAGACCACATGCAGCGCAGTTGATATGTCGACATGTATGTTTTGGGATACAGACATGGCCCGCCGTGAAGCTAGAACGTATAAACCTTCAAGCAGGCCTGGAGGCTCTCATTTACAGCACTGCACTTACATCTGATATGAGCATCCAGAGAATCCCCTGTCCCATGACAACGGGACTTACATGTAATCGGCGGAACCATGCCGCTAGAACACAAAGTAAAGCTAGGCACCATATGCAACGAAGATGGTCATTTGTCCACTTCAGTCAGGTACAAGAAGGCTAGGTGGGATGCCTCTTGAATTCTTGCTCAGTCTCCAGTGTGTCCGACGAGCATGCCGACCGCAGCCATCAATGTTGCGGGGTTGAACATATCTTCTGCTTGTGGTCGTATAGTCGGATCATGACAACAACAACATATTCAATAAACACGCACATGCAGCTACACGCGGCTCAGATTGGCCTTTCATTGTTCGTGCTGCCCAAATGTCGCGGTGGGGTTATTGCGGCCTCTCATGACAGCCCCGTGGCATTATTGATGTCGGAACGTGACCCTGGGTCCTGGCAAAGTGAAGGATGAAGCTTACTTAAAGATGGATGAGGGTTAGACAATACCTGATCCAGCGCAGCATCATAGCCGTAACGCATACCCCGGATATGGCGAAACGAGATGGCGACCCCCAAAGTGAGCCATGCTGCTCACATCATCAACATGAAGTCAGGCGCGTGTGCATGTACAGGCTGTCTGGAAACATGAGGCTCGTCATCCGCCTGTCGCGCATATAAAAACCAGTCAATCGAGTCCTACAAGTCCCTTTAACACAAGCACCAGTCTTAGTCTCCACACGCGTCGTGAAAGCCGCTGCGACAGCTGCACCCTTATTAGTCCAGCCGCCGCCCACGCAGGCCTGTCGCCACCGCCATCACCACCAGACGTCTCCGGATTTTCAGCGCCGCCTGGAGAAGTGACCCCAGCCAATCGCCGATTCCCGAACCGTCTGCGCGGCCTTTGTGGCAAGCTGGCAGCGCCGCCACCGGTCGCCCCCCTCCGGGTGTGGGTGGGCAGCTGGCGTTTGACTCGGCGCCACGTCCGTGGGCCGAGGCCCCGCGACCTGGAGACGTTTGGCGGGAGACGTCATGATCAGTCCAGTCCAGCACGAGGCGTCTGTTGCAGACCTGAGAACCGGCAAGTCGGTAGGCACTACTTGCGCCTCCTTGGCTGAACTGCCGTCCGGCCCCCCTTTCCGCCGGGCTCCCCCATCGAGTGCTCTCGTGTGTGACCGTTCAATTTTGGCCACCAGCGCCCCCCGACGAGAGGTCGCGGGCCGATTCCTATATCCATCATCAGCTGAAGCAGCATTCTCGGCAGCACGTAACAAAGCCCCAGGCTTTCGAATGACAGCCGAGCGGCACTCACTAGCCTGCGGGCGTGGTGTCAGCTGTAGCGCTGCCGTGGTCTACACCGGCTGTGTGGAGAGAGACCCCGAAACGGTCCCCGGCGGTCGCGGACCGTGCGACGCTTGGGAGGGCTTGGGTGCTTGGTATGGCATGGTCTCACCCCTCCGTGGCCTAGAGTTCGCCGCCCCTAACTGACTTTGGCGTGGCTGGCGACAAGATTCACTGAGCGGGCATGGCGCAACCAGGATTCCAGTCGAGTCGTTCGACATGGAGTCACGAGCCGTACGTTTGTAAAAGTCGTATATACCCGGTCCCCCTTTGCGCTCGCGACGATTCTTCCTCCCGTGCCTTTTGCGCACAACAGCCCGAACAGCGTCACACTGACAGCGTCGAACGAACGAACGAACGAGATCCCCGGATCATCCGCTTACACCACGGCTCGGCACCGGCAGAGAAGCGCTAGCCCGCCGCCGTCGCCTCCTCGGCTGGGCTGGATGCGATGGATTGGATTGGTCGCGGCGATGGGCCCCTCGCTGTTTTCTCTATCCGCGGCCGCGGCGCTGCCGCAGTGGCTCGGTATCAGGGACGTTGCGCCGCGGGCAGCGGTCGCTGAGATGAACCTGACTATGAGCCTACCGACCTGCGCTGTGAGTGTTTTGCTATAGAGGCCATCATGATCGTAGTGGTCAATAGTCGAGGCGTATGAGTGCTAACGACTTTGGTGGTAAAGGCTCCGTGTCTGGCCTCGGCCGCTGCGAATGCGACATGCACCGCGACGGATCTCGCGTGCATATGCTCCAACCCGGCGCTACAGGATGCTGCCAGGGATTGCGTTCAAGCCAGATGCCCATTCTCTGATGTGCTTGGTACGTGGGCCAAAGCCGTCATCAGCATCAATACAGCGTCTCGTAGCAAACACTGACGATGATGCAGCAGCCATAAATGTCACCCAAACGGCCTGCGGCGCGCCTGTGCGGGACAAGACGTCGCAGATAAACGATACCATCATCCCCCTGGGCGTTGTCACGCTCGTCATCGTCATTGTGCGCCTCGTCTTCAAGCGCTTCTTCAGCACCACCGCGCGGCTCGGCTCCGATGACTGGGCCATCGCCGGCACCGTGGCCATCTGTATCGCTGGCATGGTCATCGGCATCGATGGCCTAACGGCCAATGGCATAGGAAAAGACGTCTGGACTCTGACGACAAAGGAGGTCTCGAATGTCGCTCTCTACCTCTATATCCTAGAGATACTCTACTTTGCTGGCATGTCGCTCATCAAGCTCAGCCTCTCCCTGTTCTACCTGCACATCTTCTCGGGGCCTATTGTGCGGAAACTGCTATGGGCTACCGTCGTGTTCAACATCCTATATGGATTCGCGTTTGTCCTTGCGGCCATTTTCCAGTGCTCGCCTATCGATTATTACTGGCGACGCTATCTCGATGCCGGGCACGGAACGTGCGTCAACATCAACATCTTTGGCTGGCTGAACGCGGCCATCGGCGTCGCCATCGACCTGTGGATGATTGGCCTTCCGCTCAGCCAGGTGATTCCGCTGCGGCTGCACTGGAAGAAGAAGATTGGCGTGGCTATAATGTTTCTGCTGGGCACTTTGTACGTTGTCTCTCCCCTACGGACCTCGCAGGGCAGCGAGCGCTCTACCGGTCGCGAACATCCCCACCAGCTCTCCCACTTGCTTACATGTTGAATGCAGCGTCACGGTCGTGTCGATCCTACGGCTGCAGTCCCTCATACTGTTCGCCAACTCGAATAACCCGACGTGGGATCAATGGGAGACGGCGTACTGGTCCATCATCGAAGTCAACGTCGGCATGATATGCACGTGTCTGCCGTCGCTGAGGCTCATCCTCGTCCGTCTGTTCCCCAAGATCTTCGGCTCGTCCAGAAGGGCGTCGTATGAGAAGGGCAACAGGGAGCCGGCGGCAAGCAAGGCCGGGCACCATGTCGCGATTGATTTGCAAGACCCTGGGTGGCACACTCCCACCGGCGGCGAACACGCGAGCACGACTCAAGACCGTATATGGGGGACATGATGGCAGCCAGAGATTGCGTTGCGTATCGAAATACAGAACGGAGCGGCACGAGAAGGCCTCACAGCTCGGGGGGCAACAGAGCACGCCGTATACCTACATGGGTTGCTATCCCCCTGACGCGCTATGCTCTTCCCTCAGCATCGCCCAAGGCACGCATGGCTGAGACGTTGACGCGCACAATCATCAAGCGCTATACAATCGTCCACGACATCTCAGGCACAACACGATCACATTATGCGGCCTGCCATCACTCAAGACGATCGAGATGGCCTCGTCTCGACCTCGATACAAACACATTGGAAGCGCTCATCCCTGACGGCCGTCTCCGCAGGTACACTTCCTGGGAGATACCACTCTTCCTGAAGACTCACACTTGTCGTCAGCCAAGCCGCCCGAGATGAAGCTGCGCGACCCACCAAGCCGGCTTGTCGAAGCGCAGGCGCAAACCCGTCCAGGTGCTTACCCAAGACTTCAAGGCAAATGGTATGGGGCGTTTCAGCAATCGCAGCGCAATGAATCACATGCGTATTGCTCGGGTTCTTCACGACGTACTCTAAAAGGCCTGCCCTGGGGGAAATTAGCAGGATTCCGATGTCATGTTCTATCGGGGTCTATTCCGGTCCAATGAATGATAGCAAAAGGGACCATAGCATCGTTCGCAGAGTGCACGTAATATCGAGAACAGAGGTTCGAGACTCCAGTCTGGACCGCTTGTACGACGACCTTGCTTGCCTACTCTGCTCCTGTCCAACATCGTCTTTCGTCACATCAATGCCCGCGCTGGCATATGACAACCACACACATGTGCTCTTTATATTGGTACCACTTGGCTCCTAGCATTCCACTACTATACAGCACCGCGGGCCGCAAGTCCCTTGGCGTAAATGTTGTCGCTGCCGTGACCAGGCCTCGCCCAGCCATTTATGCGATTCGCTTCAACATCGGGCTCGACTGTCATCAATTGCACGGGAAAGGTGGCACGACATTTGGACGGAACCATAAAGTACAATGAATGGAGCTGCAAAAGTACCGACGTGCGGCCATTGATGGCCGTGGTGGCGAGACCTGGCCAACACTATGCATAATTATCGCGTGGAGAGCGTGATTCGAGGCTCTGGCTGTGCTATGCTATTTTTATTTATTTTAATGTCCGCGTGGGTCCGAGAGTGTTCGATCCGGCAAGGTCTATACTATTTGATGTGACGTCGCATGAATGCACACCGAGCGGCACATGGAAACGACCGGAGAATGGCGGGGAATCGGGGATGGGTGCTCGGGTTATTATGCGTGGCCTTCCCGCACCTTAGCATATGTATTAATCGGTTCAATTTCCGTTACTCGGACGGGGCAGTGCTCCACGACAAACGTCTGGTGAGATCCCCAGTTATCATTACATCATTTCCATCGTATTCGCAAGCACTGCCTGGGAATAGTCTTCCAGTCTTGCTTGGCGTCGGCGTAAATTTCGCCTTTACGCCGTTGCGGCGGTGTGCTTGTGGTTCCATAGTTTCATGGCATGACCTTGTTGATAGTTGAGCGTATTGATGTTTCCAAGACAGCTAGCTGGCATCAATGGCTCAGGGTCGTTCCACCGACCACTCGGTGAATCCAGGCAGGCTGACCACCCTTGTAAGGTGTACTGCCATGTTCGCGGTGGCTGGCCATCAATGTCCGCCGCACGTCCTCATCTCATTCCCGAGGGTGATCGATCGAAGGTCGCACAAAGGGGGTGTGTGTGCCGTTGCCTGACTATGCTGACATCGTCCATCGTGAGTGGTGCTTCGGCTTGGGCTCAACCGCAGATTCCCACCTCCCAGACGGACACCAGGCAGAGGTGGAGGGGTGGCAAGAGGGCCAGATCCGTGGCAGAACCACATGCACTCCAGTTGCCAATCGAAGGCATTCAATGCCCATCGGCGGAGCGGCCGACCAGAAGAACTCAGCTGCCTACCTCCGTCTGATGCGGCTACGTGCATGCTAACATGCTGAGCTAGGCCCGCCGTCCTCGATCCAAGCTAAAGGAGATGGCAGACCGCTCCGTGGAATACGAGGGGCCTGGCGTCACTCGGGTGGTCGGGCAGTGGGGGGGTTAATAGGGTCCCGATGGGTAGAGTAGCATCCAGCAGGCATCACGAGAGGTGCGGGAAAAGGGCTCCTTGCCTTTCTGGGCCGTCGCAGGGTCTCCCGGATGGGCGGCGGGTGAAGCCACCCGGACCCGGCAGTGCCATTGCATCGCCGACATCATCCACCACTACCTCCACTCACCACCACCACTGCCATCACCATCCTCAAATCATCAGTCATGCGCTCCTGCAGGGTCCGCCCTTGCAGTCCAACAACAAACATGCACCATACTCCTCCTCCTACTCTTCGCCCTTCTGTGAGGTCCCATCCGCCGCGCAGAAAGAGGGGAGAATTGGAGAAGAAAAAAAGTAAGCGGCCACGCCCATTCTTTTACGAGGCGGCCCACCCTTAGCTGGCTGCCGATCACCCCGTGTTGGGCCCATGTCGATCTAAAAGGGGACTCCCGTGTGGGCGGCGCCAGCTCAGTGGGCGGGGAGAAGGCCAGAGGAAGGAGGGTGTGAAGTCATAGGTTCGAGTGAGACCGGGGGGCATTGTCCGGCTGTTGGAGATGTGCTGCTACGACTGCATGTGCGAGCGTGCCGTCGACACAGGGTCCAAAGGGAGGAGAGAGGGGGGAAGGTGCATATATAAGAGAGGCGAGTGTCTCGCCTTGGTGTCGAGGAGTTCTTCTAGAGTGCCATCCTCATCCTCAGCATCACAGCAAGTCTCTCTTACCTTTCGAGACCATCACCTTCTTATACAAACCATTGCCTACCGCATCTCACGACACCACACACAAACAACACCACCGCACATCACTATCCCACCATCCACCATGCAGCTCACCCAGATCCTCGCCGCCGCCACCACCCTCATGGCCTCCTCGGCGCTGGCCGCCCCCGCGCCCGCCAGCAAGTCGATGATGGCCTCTGGCGCACAGTGGACCATCGAGGGGATGAAGCGCGAGTGCGCGAGCGACGACAGCTCGTGCACGTGGAAGTTTGGCATCAACCCGCACGACGGCAAGGCCGCCACGCAGTGCGAGTACGTGGTCAAGCAGGCGCACGCCTCGCGCGCCAACCCGGCCGGCCCGAGCAACTGCGGCGACTACACCATCACGTCGGGCTGGAGCGGGCAGTTTGGCGAGGGCAATGGCTTCACGACGCTGTCGGTCGTGGACAACAAGAAGCGGCTCATCACCTGGCCTGCGTACACGGACAAGCAGGTCCAGGACGGAAAGGTGGTTGAGCCCGACCAGAGCTACACTCCCCAGAACCTGCCTTAGAAGCAGCGCGGGCGGTAGTACGCACGCACGGAAACCCACGCAGCCCAGTCGAACTACGAAGCTTGCCGAAAAGAAAAGGGGTTTACTGACGGGCTGAGATGGGACGGACATGATGGCACGAACATGCTTCGGAATAACGAGTAGGTAACGCACAAACAAAGTATAGTTGTTAGTAGTAGTAGTAGTAGTAGTAGTAGTAGTAGTAGTAATCCCTAGCTTTATTGCACTGAAACTGCGGAATGGTTGCCATCCAGTAAAAGATGAATTTTGCCTAGAGATTTATCCCAGTGCCATGGCTTGGCTGCTTCAACAAGAGACAGAAACCAGGGCAACCCGCCCCCTCAACATTCCACCACCCGCCGCCAAGTAGCACAGAGACATCACGACCAGGCATCATCCGAGCACATGAAGCACCAGCCAGCCACCACCAGCCTCTTTTCTTTCTTTCCAGAAATGCCCTTTCCCACCCCCATCAATCGCAGCCCCTCAACCAGGGTACCGCTTCCCAATCGCATCATACCACTTGCCAACAATGGCGTTGCCCGGCCCCGCCGTGATCATCTCCTCGCCCGCCTCCCACTTGCGCGCCACCTCGTCCATGAACTCTTCCACCGCCAGCGTGTTGTCGTTCTTGTGCTTCTTGTTGTCGTCGGGGTCCTCGCGCTCGCGGTGCAGGTCCGTCGCCACCATGGGCGGCGCAATCTCCACGACGCGCACGCGGCGCAGCTGGCCTGGGGCAGCGGCTCCCTCCGCCTGGGCGAGCTGCGTGCGCAGGTTCATGCTCCAAAAGTGCAGCCACGCCTTGGTGCCGTTGTACACGGGGTTGATGATGGAAAAGGGCACGAAGCCCAGCACGCTCGAGACGTTGACAATGGTGGCCGTTCCGCCGCCGTTATTCTTCTTGTTCTTGTTGCGCAGGTGCGGCAGCAGCAGCATGGCCAGGTGCAGCGGCCCGCGGATATTGATGTTGATTTCGTTATCCGCACGCGCGAGGAAGTCGCTCACATCGTCGTTGGCCACATCCAGGGGCCGCTGCACGCCCGCGTTGTTGACGAGGCAGTCGAGGTCCGGGTGCTCCGACGTCAAGTGCTCCACGAACAGCGGCATGTCGTCGGTCCTGCCCGTGTCGAGCACGTAGTAGCCCGCGGCGCCGACCTCCTTGGCGGCGGCGCGCAGGTTGGACTCGGTGCGGCCGGCGAGGAGCACCTTTTTGCCGCGCGAGACGAGCCAATGCGCGATGGCCTTGCCGATGCCGCCGCCGCCGCCGGTGACGAGGGCGCAGGTGAAGTCGAGGGGGTGCTGCGTGTCGGGCATGTCGTCGTGTTTCGTATATTATATATGTATGTATATGGTGGGAAATATAACGTCCGCGTTGGTGGTATAAAATCACGGTTCGTGGACTGTGTAGGGGCGCGGCGGTCGTATAACTTGCGTTTAACACTTCACATAAATAAGGATGCGCGCTGGCTTTCGACTCTGGACAATTGACCAAAAGCTGGGCAACATCTCGTACCTTTATACGACTTGGCCCCCCATAACGCATGTTTAAAGACAGGCACATCAACCCCTCGCTCCGTACATACATGGCGCCCGTAATTACGAAGGCCCGTCCACCAAGTTACTACCCACAGCGGCGTCGTCGTCCGGCGACGACACGTCATTGACGTCGTTCAATGGAGCCATGTCCGTCCCGATCGGGATTCTGGGGTCTAGCGCCGGGCCAGTTCGTGCCGGCGCCCCGCCCCGATTCTCCCGGTTTTGTCGTAATAAGTAACAACTTGCCGTCGCCGTCTGCCGGGTACGGAGGGGAACCCGGTCAGGAGAGATTGCGAGGGTGGTTATCCTCGTGAATTATCAAATGAGTTTACCTAAGGGGTACCCAGTAATAGGCATTATCCGGGTCAAACGTGTGTGTTGCTAACAATAACAATTTCCAGAAACAACGACGTAACAAAGTATTTGTTGGGTAACGGAAACTGTTTGATCACGGGTTTGAGCAGTCAAGAATTGAGATGGGATGCCTAACGAATATCACTTGACATATGCCGACATCACTATACCAGGACCTCTCGTAATAAAAAGTAAAGGAAAAGAGATTATTGTGCTCGGATTTTCCTGCTTTTCACGTGCATTGCCCGTCCGTCTATCACTGTTGGTCCCTTTCATCGAACACACCGGCCTACCGTGACCTCCATCGGCAGCCCCCATGAAGCCACTGCTAGTAGTGGTAGCAGCAGTAGTAGCAGCACAGTACGAAGTAGGTAGTAGTGGCACCAGCATCATCCCCAGCCGCGCCCGACCACTATTCCGCATGTGTGCCACGTAGCTGGTTAGGACCATCAGCAGCAGCATCACTGTAGGATGCAGCATCCCTTAGGCTCTGGCTGCTGCTCCACATCCTTCGACCTTCTTTTTTTGGTGGGTGGATCCGGTACCGGCATGTCCGTCGCAAACGCGAGCCTCTTCGTCGCCGTCTTGTGAGGCTCCTCCGGCCGCGGCTCGCACCAGCACTCTTTGCACCAGCGGATGATGTCCCCATAGGCGACGTATTGACCGTCTTCATCGCAACTGCCGCGGTCTCTGCATATCCAGTACGTGTCACAATCATTGCGGATGTTCTCCGGGCATTCAATCGTGAACATTCGTTTCCACACCGGCACCGTGTAGTTGAAAGCCCTTTGTGCCTGCCCGCCGAGGGATCCGAGAAGCAGGCCGAGAAGAGCGGCGTGCTGGCTGAGGAGGAAAACGGAGAGACGCATCTTCGGGACGTCTTGCTGTGTCTTCTTCTCTTCTTCTTGCTTTTTTCTTCCTTTGTCTCTGGTATGGGGAAGGTGGTGATAGGCTGTTGCTGGCAATGGTTGGTCCTTAGGAAGAGCCGGAGCGGGGCCCATCCTCTGATTTATATAGCTCGTCAAGCGCAGATGCCTCTACACTATCTGCCTAGGAGTTTCCAATCCCATCCTTGCCATCATATTTTCTGCGGTGGTCTTTTACGTCCATGCTGGCCCCCCGCCTCCGTCCAGCATGGCCCGTGTTGCTGACTGAAGCAGTCGTTAAGTAATCGGTTGCCCAAATGTTGGCCAAGCCCAGACGCATTGCCGATACTACAGACGAAATCGCCGCGGTCTGAGCGCATCGGCTATCTATACTACATCGCAGACCGCAAGGCATCATGCCGTCTTGCGCCGCGTCCTGGGTCGTGCTCCGCGCGTTCGGCGGCAGTACCACCACGCAACGCCCGGCTTGCCGTAGGAATCTGTGTCCTTGCACGACCAGCTGGAGGCGCCGGTGCCAGTTTCTGGGCCTTGGCCTGTTGGGCAATTGTCACAACGCAATGGGGTGCACGGCTGTAAGCTCGTGCTGATTCACGGAACGAGGCCAGGCCGAGCGAAGCCGGCCCCCAATGGCGGGATGGCGGCTTGATCCCACACCTCCGCTTCAAGGCGGCGAGGATACACTCATCAGGATACGAGGCCCATCTCATGCGACAGCATTCCCTCGGATGGTGACAAGTGCGTATGCTAAAAGGCAGTTGACAACGCAGCTTGCGCGGTCAGCGCCTACGCAGCGGTATACTGGTCGTCATATAATAGGCGTACAAATGCCAAACCACGCGAGCAATTTCAAGTAGACGAGCCCCATCGTTCTCTCACGGGATCATTGTGGAGAGCATCAACCCACGAGCAGGCACGAAACCTAATGACCAACTTGTCCCCTGCGGTGCCGAGCCGCTGGTCTGTGGCTCGGGTCTCGTATGTTCCATAAACTACGACACGCACGCACGCTCAGCCACAATCATGCGCGCACAGTTGTTGGCAGCCATCGCGGGCACCATTTGTCGCTTCATCCGCTGCGACGCCCCTTCAAGCAAGTCTTGGAGGGCGAAAGGCGAGCCAGACACGCCACAGAAAGCTCCCGAACTCAAGGCAGAGATGGTGCAGCGTTGGCGGGCGGCAGCAGCAGCAGCAGCAGCAGAGACGCTCGTCGAAGACTGGCCCTTCGATGAGCAGATCTTCAATGAAAACATCAGCCGACACGCGTGGACGGCGCCCGTGACCACAGTTCAGGGCATGTCGTTGCTGAGGCAGACGCTGTCACAGGCGCGACACATGACGCAGCCGCCACCAGAGGAGCCCCCTTTAGATACCACGGTGGCTCACAGTCCCTGGGAAGGATCGCGGCCGCGGCCTGTCTTGTCGCTATGGGACGTCGATGACAGCGGGCGCCTGCAGCTCTCGCAACTCTCGTGGCTCGGGAATGCGCATGTCGATGATGGGCGAGGAGGGCCGCAGGAGCGCTCGGACTCGAGCCCGGCGGGGGCTGGGAACGGCAGATGCAGCTGCAAGTCTGGTGGCGAGAGCAAAATGTCTATTCACAGTATCACAGAGGCGGTGTCGGACGTGAAAGGTATCGTCACCGAGGCGCGGCCAGCGCTCGTCTCGCTGTGCGCCATCGTCGCGGCAGCATGGGCGTGGTCGCGCGGGTCGGCATGCGGGCTTCGGGGCTTGGCGCTGGTGGTTTTGCTCGTGACGATGCAGACGCGAGGCCTGCGGGAGGGTTTCGGGGGTTAGGGGGAGGCGGCGGCGGCGCACGTCGAGGTGAGATGGCGTTTGTTGGGGGATGGCGAAGCTGGAAATGCTTGGAGGGAGGGAGGAGAGTGCACGGGGATCGGTCCCGTGATCAAGGGCAACGATGCCCTCACCAGAAACAAGTGCGTACACGTACTGAGGTTCCTTTACAAGTTAGTGTACCTGTTACAACAGTAGCCGCCGAGACATTGGGCGTCGTTATCGCGAGGGGGGCTGGCACTGGTATTGAAGACTGTTGGTATTCGCATTGATGGCATCCATGCAAAAGCTTGCCAGTGTCGCAGCGACGTCCCGCCGTTTGTCGCAGCCGCTTGGTTCTCTCTGTTTTGCTTCTTTTTTCTTTTCAGGGTTGGACCAGGGGGTGGACGGGAGGAAGCGAGCCTGCATGGTGGGACGGCGCAGGCAGGCAGGCAGGCAGGCGCCTCGCATGGGCCATGATGGCGTTCGTGGCATGACAGCGGCGTAGGTGGTGTTGGTCGACCAACAACAGATGCAAGTCAGTGACGTGCGTTGGCGGACGGTGAGGTGGAACTGAAGGCGCTGGCGATGGAACGGCCGCGTTCACCGGATCCCTTGTGTGCGCAGTAGCGAGCTGGAGTTGCGCACCCAACAATATGCCGATAGCCCGCTACGTTATTACCTTAGGTACAAGGTTGGGGCTCCAAGACACTCCATCGCTCCAGCGACGTTCCAGCGCTTTCACAGCTGGACCTTAGTAGCACCTACCTAGGTAAGGCACCTTATTAGTAGCCAGGCACCGGCATGGAGGCTTCTGGCACCCAACTTTCCCAGGGGAGGCTCGCTCACGAGGCCCCTTTGAGGTGCTGGGGCCGGGGTCCGTCCAGGCGGCTGGCAACACTGGACCCTGCCCTGCAAGCGCCGGCGGCATGTGGTTTAAAGTTTAGCGCACGTGTGCCACCGCCGACGCCACGCCGCAGCGGGCTTGACTGCACCCGACGCCGCCGGCGCTGGGAGGGGAGGGTTGTGTAACGAAGGGCACTGGTATTGATGGGTCACAACCTGGCGTCGTCTCGTGTCGGGACCTTGGCAACACAATGCGCCCAGTAACGTTAGTATGCAGTAATGGCAACGAAGGCGCATGAAACTGGGGGCAAGAACCGAGATGGTTATTTACCTGGTACTGGGCAGTATACGCTTGGCCTATCGGTACGTTAGTAGTACTAGACACACACTGCCCGCCGACTTTGGGTTCGCAGAGGCCTGAAGCCGACCACTACTTTAGTAGGTACTACCTTAGTGCCTAGGTAAGGTACTACCTTACTGGGCACTCAGCAGGCAGCTTGGCTCTGGTCGGCCGGCCGGGCGGTCACACGTGCTGTGCGGCATTCCCGCCACTGTGAGTACGTAGTGCCACCTGGCAGCACGACAGATTGCTGTGATGCTATTAGAGCCGCCTCTCTCAGGTACAAACGCTCTTCCACAAGGGCGGGCCATTCTCATCAACCGCCGACAAGTCGACCGCACTCTTTCTCGAAGCGAATATGACGCGACGCCCCCCGAGCCTTCCGGCGCCGGGCCAAGAGCGGCCGGTCTAGTTGCGACTTGCCAAGTTAGTGGCTTATACGTGGAACGTACGCGTAACGCGGGCGACGTGCCCCCCCTTGGTCTCATCGTCGCCGTCCAGTCGCCAAGCAGCCGCCACGCCAGATGCAGCGCCAGTCGCTTCGAATAGTGTCGCGGTCATGGGAGGAGAGGGTGTGAAGCATTCAGTCGCGAGGCGAGACAAAGGATGGCAGATGGGTAGGTAATAAGGTAGGTGGGCGCTAACCACATTTTGCAGGCGCCAGGGGGGGGGCTTCCGTTGTTGGCGCCGAGGACGCTGTTGGCCGCTGTGGCCAGGGGCTGCAGCTGTTGGGTGGTGAGGCGCGAGGCGCCGCCCGCCTATAGGTTGTCCCGTCTGGGAAAGGGGGACCCGCCAACCTTAACATTTACCTTAAATTTCCCTCGCCCTCTAACGAGCCTGTGCCGCCCACCATGAAGCCCGGTCAACGAGCCCCCGACCAAGATCTTGTTCGACCTCTGCCGTTTTTTTCTTCTCCCTCGACTGTTCAAGAATACCGTTTTGTCCAAGCACAGTTCATGTACCATCTCAACCGAGGGCCAAAGGGGGGCCGTGTGTGGCGCATGTCACGGCTCCCCGCCGTCCGTCAGCCGTCTGTCACGCGCCCAAGGGCGGACTGCAGTGGTATATACTGTATGGGTAATGTCTCTCCTGCACTTGGTACCTTGGTACGTAGTGGAGAATACGTTACAGTGGTCATCGACAGCGCGACCGTGATTCATCCCCCAAGGTCGGAAGGGCGGGCGGAGAACCGAGTCAGATAAGGGGGGAAAGGGGGGGGGGGGTCCAATGCACTTCGTCCAGAAACCCTGCGACAGACAACAGAGAGAGAAAGAGACGGGGAAAAACAGGAGACAAGATCGGCGGGTGATGGTTGCGTTGTATGTACGGCATGGCACCCGCCAAGGCGCAGCCCGCGCATCTGCTTGGCCGCCTGGACTTGCACAGCCCCCCCTTGGTGGCTCTTGGCCGAGCGACTAAGGTTGATGAATGCGCGCGCGCCCACCGCCATCTTTGTTGGCGGAACTTGCTCCATCGGCGGTTGCTTGGGAGCGTGAAAGTTAGTATGAGTACCTAGTGCCTGCAGAACCTTTCTTGGCCCGCCTGCCTGTGTTTTTCAGAGGCCTCATCCCCCCCCCCCCCTTTTCCCGCCCTGCCCGTGTCTTTATTTTGAGCTTGCTTGCTTTCCACAAACATGTACTAGGTACGTGTACCGTACTGTACTGTCCTGTACGGCACCAGACTGTAGCATTGATGAGCGCCAAAAGCTCCCCACCTTGACTCGGCACGCTCCACTTGCTGTGATGCTTGACGCTTCTTCCCGCCTCCTCCTCCCTTTGCTTCCCCAGAGTGATTCTTCCCTTCCTTCCTTCTCCTCCCATGACACACCACGATTGATATAGACGCCTTCATTCGTTGGCACTTGTTTCGACCCCCTTGTGTTTCTGCGCCGCCCCGGCCAGCCGCTCGCTTTGGCATCACTTGATTCCGACATCTTGCCCACCAGACATCATCACCATCACCGCCGCCGTCGCCCCGACCGCAACGCTCGCTTCCAAGCTTCAACCACCGCTATTTCCAATTTTCCACGCTTCTCTCTTCCAGACCCCCATATCTGCGATATTCCGGTCTATTCCCGCGCTCCGTTTTTGGCAACATAACGCACTCGGCCACGGGAGACCCGCGACTCCAAACCCCGACCCCGCCGCTTGAAGCCTTGTTCACGATAGACTCGGCCAGGCGCGCAAGGACAACGCCATGGTCTCTCGTAGGAGCCTCGCTCTCAGCGCGGGCCTCGCCCTCCTTGCTGCCGTCGCCGATGCCCAGACGTACAAGATAGACACGCCAGGTGTGTAGATTCCCCTCAGCCCACAACAGGTTTCCTCACAGGGAAAAAAACAAAAGCAGCGGCAACAACAACAACAACAACAACAACAGCCTGGCTAATAGACACCCCGCCAACAGACAACATCCGGCAGTCGGCCCGCACACTCGCATACGACCTCATGCTCTTCTACCCGGGAAACAAGACGGGCGGCATCCCCGGCACGCTGCCCGGCCCTCCGCCTGCAGGACCCTACTACTGGTGGGAGGGCGGCGCCATGATGGGCACCTACATCGACTACTGGCGCTGGACTGGCGACGCCAGCTACAATCACGTCATCATGGAGGGCATGCTGCACCAGGTCGGCGACAACCGCAACTACATGCCCGCCAACCATACCGCCTCGCTAGGCAACGACGACCAAGGCTTCTGGGGCATGTCAGCCATGCTCGCCGCCGAGAACAAGTTCCCCAACCCCCCGGATGACCAGCCGCAGTGGCTCGCCCTTGCCCAAGCCGTCTGGCACACCATGGCCGACCCGACTCGCCACGACACCACCTGCAACGGCGGCCTGCGCTGGCAGATTCCCTTTTCCAACGCCGGCTACAACTACAAGAACAGTGCGTTTTGCTACCCATCTGTGTTTGCCCACTGACGCTGACTCTCTCTTGCGAAACAAACAGCCATCGCAAATGGCTGCTTCTTCAACATTGGGGCCCGCCTTGCCCGCTATACGGGCAACCAGACATACGCAGACTGGGCCGACAAGACATGGGACTGGCTGTGGAACGTGAACTATATTGACCACGATAGCTGGCACGTCTATGACGGCGCTCATGTCGATACCAATTGCACCGACGTCAACAAGGCCACCTTTTCGTACAACGCCGGCGTCATGCTGCAAGGTGCCGCCTTCATGTACAACTATGTACGTTGATACCGACTTTTCGTCGCCTCTTGTTTTCTGTCCTCCAAGCTGGGTCACCTCACCGTTGCTCCAAACCTGAACTGACCGCAATGAAATGAATTAGACCAACGGCGACACAAAGTGGAAGAACCGCGTCGATAAGCTCATCGAGTCCACATTCAAAAACTTCTTCCCCAAGGACATCGCCTACGAGGTGCCCTGCGAGGGCCGCAAAGGCGCCTGCTCGCCCGACATGTTGTCCTTCAAGGGCTACGTTCACCGCTGGCTATCCGTGGTGACGCAGGTGGCCCCCTACACGCGCGACAAGATCTTGCCCACGCTGCGCAAGTCGACGGAGGCGGCCGTCAAGCAGTGCACGGGCGGCGAGACCGGACGCGCCTGCGGCTTTTACTGGAGCGGCGGCTCCTACGTCGACCCGTCCGTTGACAAGACGACTGGCGCCGGCGAAGCCATGAACGTGCTCGCCGCCGTCTCGGCGCTGCTCATTGACGACGCGCCCGTCCCCGTCACCAACGGGACGGGCGGCATCAGCAAGGGCAACCCAAACCCCGGCGGCGGCGGCGCCGACAATGGCGAAAAGCCCCCTAAGCCCATCACCACGGCCGACAGGGCCGGCGCCGGCATACTGACGTTCTTGCTCGTCGGCGGGTCCCTGGGCACATTTGTCTGGATGAGCATGTTTGACTAGGCGAGGGGCGCCATGCGAGCGGGGACTCGGATCTGGCGAGGAGATGTGGTTTTCTTGTCATTGCGTCCCGCTTTGGCCGTTGAGGCGCGCGGGATCGTGTGCATGTGCCGGCGTTTGGATACTGGTGGCGTTTCATAATGTGCGAATCATCGTTGTTTTTGGCGTGACACCCCTTCATAGCTTTCTATTTCGCTCTTCCTTTTGGCTTCATGATGTGCGGTGGTATCCATGGGACTCACTGAGGTTATAGAAAACCGAGTAGAATGCACATACGATTGACATATACTTTGCTTGGGTGCGCCACGCCATGGCGGCCCTTTCAAGTGTAACGTACACGACGACAATGAGTAGAGAAGCCGAGTGGAGTAGATGCGTAATATGACTATGCGAAATACCTTCATTTAAAATGCGTCACAGTTGACATGCACCCATGGCGGCAGTCATGCGCAATAAGTCAGGCACCCGACGGGGGAACAGCGGGTAGGGAATGTGGACTGTCAGGCTGTCACAGCTGTCAAACAAGCCTCGGACCTCAAGAGCCCCCATGCCTGAAAGAATTGGTTTATCGACAAGCAGCCGATGCGGTGTCTCTGGGGCATATGATTATGATGTGAAGATTCTAGTTGACCTAAGAGCTTACATGGCATATAGACATGTATAGTAAGGGGGGGGGGGGGGGCGTATAAAAGTCGGAGCAACGGGTAGACTTTTAACAATTGGTCGAGTCCGGCTGGGCCTCAACAGATGCTGGCTCAACTAGAGCTGCTGCCTCAGACAAAATCCCCAGGTTGACGTCTTCACTTTTGCAAAGCACCCTCCCAGAGTGTTGCAAGTAAACACATGTATCTTTATCGTTTGCGCACTAGTAAAGAATAGGCTGTTAGCAACGAGAATCGGCGACAGCATTGAAGCAGAGGCTGGGGAATAGTCACGGTATAAGGGCATACCGGCAGTTGGCAAGTGTTCAAAGAGGGAGAGAGGGGGAAAGGGTCGAGCGTGCTGATACATAGGTACCTACAGGGCTGCGATCATTGCAATGCAAAGAATCCTTTACTCTCGCCACACTCCAGTACCGCAATTCCGACTTGTCGTAATCCCGGACGAAGAATGGACGATAGACGCATTTACCGAAGGGATGCAAGTCGTCCGCTGTGAAGCATTCCTACATGTATTCGCCAAGTCAGCAATGGAGACGCAACGAGACCCCAAATTGGCAACTGCCACGCGTGTTTCCTTTCCATAGCCTGCTTCTGGATGCTTGTGCCTCAATCCATTATTCTTCTTTCCTCTTTGTCTTTCGAGGCAAGAGTTGATGAGTATTGTCAGGTTGGAGGGGGCCAAGAAAGGGGAACACATTTCATGGACGGGTATCAATAGCGCAAGGGTAGAAGGAAGGTGGAGGCGAGTGCTTCATCTGATACGTACACCTCATGATGCTTGGTTCATTTGTTCCGCATAATTGTTCGCCTCAACCGGGTTGGAAAAGGAGGGGTGGATCCTGTATTTCGGGACACTCGTTGTCGCTGCAGTACATGCAGTGAGGACAATGCAGATAGCGTGCGGGACCCTCATCGTGATGCTGAAGTCCGCGTGAGTCGGGAGAATATGCCCACTGGGGATTGAACAACCAGACGTCGGCGGAGCACGACGCCGTCGAGGCGTAACGGTGGGCTAACCGAGGTGCGCACGGCCCAAGATATGTGTCCGCGCTCTTCTGTATGGGGAGAGAGGGAGAGGGAGAAGAGGGAGAAATAGAGAGAGAGCAGGATATCGTTAAAAACAGGTCCAGTCATGTCGGGAAGCACAGGATGGGAAGCCAACCTCGGGGCCTTTATACCCACGAGCGTACACGCAGTTGGCTGTTGAAGACTGGACCAACCTTTCTCTCTATCTCTCTCGCTCTCTCTTGATTTTTTTGGGTACTTTTTGTTTGTAATTGAGGTAATATTGCGTGACTGCTTGATACAAATTACCAGACGTCAGACAATAACATGACCGTTTGATACGTGGTCAAACCGGGTCAAGGGTATCTACCGCCCTGTGCCGAGCTTGATGAGGCTCGGTCGGCCCTATTGGAGCTCCACCAAACGTGTAGCCAGGGCTACTAGGCAGATGCTCAAGCAAAGCACTGGGAAGACGACATATGGGTGGCGGCTGGCCGCGCGTTTGTTACACCGGGTGCCTGGTGGCGCGTGCGTGGAGGCGTCAACATCAACATGGTCGTCAGGCAAAGCCCAGGCAATGACTTACGATTTACCGATACCCCTCCACTTTCGTGGAAACATGGACTCTACGTGTACGTATATGCATCACACGCCAGTGACGGCCCAAGGGCTTCCATACTTTGAACAACAATTCCTTGTATAAAAGCGAGTATAGATACAGCTGACTAAAGAAAGGTATTGAGGGAACTCTTCGATAGGTACAGGCCGATATGTGAAAAGGATCGCACACGAGGCTTACAGCCGGCCTCAGTCTGTCTGGTCTGCGCTTACTCCTCCGTATGTGTAGGACAGGAATTTTTAATATTTAGGACGTCATACGGGTCGCAATAGATACTCCAGGGAGGGCCCCCAGTCCGCGTGACAACAGCACAACTATCGTCTTTTTCCTTGCACTGTGCAGTTTGGTCAGCCAAGAGATGCCCTGGGTCAACATGTGTGGAGCTACATGTAAGGAGTAATGACGAGCCAGCCAGCACTGAGCTGACGACAAGACACAGCTCTATTGCCGGGCACGGATACACGCAATGCCCAAGCCTGAAAGACGGCTACACGTGAAGGGGAGATGGACATGATAACGTACTGGGGAAATGCCAAGGCATTCCTCCTGACGCTTCCAGGAATAAATAGCATACTGGCTGTCCTCCCTCGTGCTTTTTGTGTTTAGACGAGGGGCGTGTTTCTTGTACTCGCACAACTGAGACAAAACGTCGCATTTCTACCCAAAAGGGTTCTGGGTTAGCATTGATGTACAGCGCGCTCCCTGATCTTTTCTTCTTAACCCTTTGGCTGGCTGCGCTGTCTTTAGTGCCTTCTCAGGGGTGGAATCCGAGCGCATGTGGGTTGAAAGAGGAGGGGGGGGGGGGCAGTAGGTTTTCTGTACGTACTCCATATCGTGGTTTTGCGTCCAGGCCGTCTGCGTAGGCAAGAGCCTCGGTTTCAGTCGCGAACGTCGGGTGTTGTGGCTTCCTGTGTGCCTCGATATTAACTGCAAGAGTGGCGAGGCACGCCCCGAGGATGGCAGGGAGCCTCATATCGTCGTCGCTCTCCGCGAGGCCGGCCCAGGAAAAGTTGGAACGAGACGAAGGCGTCTCGGTCACGTAGTAGGTCTGGTTAGGAGAGGATGGAGCGATAAGACGGCAGCCCTGTTGGAGCCAAGCAGATGCGCCTAGGCTGGCTATTTGTACTACTTCCTGTCCACAGGGCCGGACTTGACTGTGTTCGATCTCTGGCGGCACTGCAAAAAGACTTCTGCCTTGACGATCGGGGCGTGAATCCTGAAACAGGATTGCGCGTTCGACACGGAGGCAATCGGAGGAATCTTCATTCAATTCGTAATTCATTAGAAAACACCGCGACGCATAGCAGCACGAGTTGGGCCACAAAGTATTCCGACCGCAGTCACAAGGCCCTAGAACCTCGCCCAATGAGGTATTATCAAGGCGGTAACACATTGGGGCCCGTGTCAATGCGAAGCGTCCGTCCCACGCACCGCAACATGAACTTCGGCTCCGCCCGGCCCAGTCCAGTCCACAGCAGCATTGAAACGCCCAGGCTACAGCACGCAGTGCCAGTCGTCCACGTTGGTATAATTGCCCCCGGCCTTCATTACGTTTCTCAGCGGGTATTTGCAATGCCTTCGTGTGTAGTCTACTTGACCGGGCGCTCCCGCATCCTGGAGCCTGGTGCCCGTGACAAAGTCGGGCGGAACACCTTCCTCGACCCAGCGAGTCATGGCAGTTAAGACGTTGGCCGTGGGATCTCGACTCGCCATGTTGTCCCCGCGGTTCCCGATCGCGCTGGCGCCCGTGCCGCCGAGGCAGTGACTCATGCCGCTGATGCGGAAGTACCGATAGAACCTGTCTATGTCCGCGCTGGCGAGGCTCATCGTCCGGGACGCAAGGTTGTAGTAGTGCGTGGAGCTCGCGGAGCTGATCAAGGGGTCCTCCAAGCCGTGGTAGTGCAGCAGCTTGGCACCGCGGTCTCTCATCTGGGTGAGGTCGCCCGAGTACGTTCTGACACTCGCGGGGTCGTGCTTGAAGGCGTATTCCCACTGCTCGGGCGTCAAGCTCTCCGTATCTAGGTTGGAGTCGTTGTAGACGGCATACTTGAACCAGTGGTCCGTATACTGAAACTGCTCGCTGCCATAGACCGAAAGTATGGAGCCGACGATGCCGCTAAAGGGCTCGGCACGTGGATAGACAAAAGTGCCATTGACGCCGTCGACGGGCGACAGGAAGCGTCTAATCGTATCTGCCTGCTTGCCGGTGAGACACGTCGCTGAGTTGACGCCGGGGCGGCAGATAAGCGCCTCGGGTCTAAAGTTGCACAAAGAAGGGTCCTCGAATATGCCATCGATTGCTCCGTCAAGGTGGTCGCACTGAGACGACATCTCGGCGTCGATCGCGGCCCACGACGTACGTGGGGGAACTCCCTCCGGACCGACCTCTTTGATGATGCTGTGGAACAGGCCGGACCATGCCAGTAAGCCCTGAAAGTTGAACGCAGGCGCCCCAGCCACAATCCCGTCGAAAATATCGGGAAAGTCCTGTGCCATCTTGAATCCCTGCCGACCCCCGGTGGAGCAGCCCAGGTAATACGACTTCCTGTGTGCCTTTCCGTAAAACTTGTCGGTGACGTGCTTGCCGATGGCGGTGGACATTGTCAGAGAGCGGTACGAGTAGTCAATGACAACCTCAAGGTTGTTCAGGAAGCGAGTGCCGTTTTGTCCGCTGTGTCCGTTGTTCGAGCCCGTCGCGGCAAAACCCAGTTCGGTGGCGTATGTCATGTCGTCGTAGCCGATGCAGCCATTGATACCAGCGTTGCCAGTCGAGAGGAATCGGCGCGTCCAGTTCCGGGGCAACCAGACCTCCATGATGAAGTCGGAGCGGTCGGACGTGGTTACATTTAAGCCGAGGCGGCAAATGTCAACGTGGATGGTGGTTGAGTTGAAGCATGACGGATCGAGGCCGGGCACGACCAGGTTGGTTCCGGCAGGGACGTACTCCGAGTATAGCGGCGTGATGTTCGACGGTTGGGCGGCGTGTCTGAGATCAGAGCATTTGCTCTCGAAACTGGTCGACGGGTACTGCGATGTAGCGACACAAAGAGGGAAGTGGCTCGCAGCGAGGGCGACGCAGAGGCTCAACCAAAACGCCATGGCAAGGTAGTGAGTCAAACTGTCTTCTGCGCTCGTTGACTGCATATGCGAAGAAGTCTGGGGTGCAGCCGTCTCCTTTTATAGGCTTAACGACGACGCTATTTGCCGTCGCAGCTTGGCGAGACTGCAAGGGCCATCTCTGGAAGCGGCTCTTGCATGACTCTCAATCCTGGCATCGTACACATTGACATGGTGGTGGTGTTGTCAGATTCATCAATTCTCCAACAGTCACAGCCCATCCAATCGCAATATTGACTTTTATCCGCGCCTACAACACACGGAGTTTCTAACCAATTTTCCTCTGCATCAGCGCCTCCTCCTGTCACCTCGGCCTCATCGGTGCGGCGAAGCTGCGCCAGGCAATTCGCACGATCGCAAAGGCCCGATCAAAACGCGGGCACCTCGTCTCATTCGGGGACGAGCACATGTAAGCCTGGACGAAATCTTGACCGTTTCCATGTTGAAAGTCCAGCAGTTCATCTATTTTACCCAAAAGAAGCGTTAGTGCGATGCACACCTGCCCCTCCTCCCCACGATCAGACCCAGACGGCATTGTATTACGGCAGTCGAAAACCCGGTATTCCCTATAGCGTTTTCCACCTTGTCCCGCCTCTTATCAAACTCTCGATGAAGATCGATCCAACCGGAAGTCGTTGTTCCGGTCATTGAGATGCTGTACGTGGACTGAAAGAGGCAGGCGAGAGGGTTTTCTCGTGGTACGGCGCTGATTTGCAGTGCAATGAGCCTCATCGCCGGAGAAGGTTCTGTGTTTTCAGCTTGCTTCCGGGAAATAGCATCACCGCAGATATACGGCCCGAATCTGGACAATAACCGGCCATCCGATGGGTGCCGATGGCAAAACGCGTTACCCAAACATCTGCAGCCTGTGGGAGCAGTCTCTATGTCTATTGGCGATGGAGATTAGATGGGGCACGGTGGAGAGACTGTTGCTGCAGGCTGACGACCGAGATGGCACTTGATTAACATGACGCTGTGTGCGCTGCCATTGAGCGTTGAGCGACGCTCGCGCTTACTGCGATTGAGCGACTGAGCGATTCTGATGGGGAGTCATGAAATGTCAATTCGAGGAAGCCTTTATGGTTCGAAATGGAAATTCTAATATTGAATCAAATCTCGTTGAAACGATTGAAAAATGTCGAAGGGCATGGCAACCTGGCTATTTACGGTGCCCAGACACAGCAACATAAGGTTAACAGGGTTAACAACAGTGATAAGGATTTTGCAATATCACATGAGTATGAGTGTCTCCGAATGGCACCAGCGGCAGAGTGATTACTGTGTACGCTAAAAATAGCAGTCAAGGCTTCAGGGGCCAGCGACGCGCTGGCGCTTCACTCATATTTTGAGTGAAGCACACAAAGATCACTATAGCTTCACCCTCCGGGGCGCAGTCGCTCGCAGCACAGCACTTACACAACACGGGCGCGCGAACCATCCCGCTGTCCCGACATGAATGCTTTGCGGGTCTGTCTATGCCGATGCAGCGCGGCCTTGTCCACGTCAATCCCAACTATTCATCAGAACTGGTGTTGTAGAAAAGCACGTCTTGATCGATATGGCAATGCATGAACATTGACTCAGCCGCTCAGCCCAGTATAGGCACAGGATGCAGCTTGCAGCCCTGGCACCGAGACTTGTCTCAGCCACTCCCAGCAAAAGCCGAAGTTGCAAAACTGATGGATCCTTCGTTACCGAACTAGTCGCAGGCAGCACCAGGCACCTCCAAATCCTTCATGTTCACGAATGGAGAGAGCGCAAGCCGACCCGTTTCCCAATGAGTCGAAAAGGGTCGACATGTCTGCCTTTTTGGGGCAACATGGGCGCTGCGCCCCGTGAACATGTTGCCGCACGCGTCCTACCATTCATTCCTACCGACGAATCCCACAACACACGCACGCGGGGGCGATGAACGGCTCGGCAGCGTCGCCCATGACCATAGGCTGGAGCGTGACCAACGTTGGTCAGCCTCAGGGGAGCGGATAGCTCGGCGGGCCCCCATCGCCCGTCAATCCGCCCGCCGCCCGCCGCCCGCCTCCCGCCTTGGGGGCCGCATGTGCCAGTGAGGCAGTGACGTTCCTAATCATACCCTGGGCGAACCACGCCGGTTCGTCACGAGCGGCTGGGGTACAGCGGGCGAACGCTCCCTAGGGTTGCATCGTGTTGGCTGGTGAGCTCTGCGGAGGCTCCAGGCGCGGCAGCGGCTCGGCCCAGCAAGGCAGTACATGTCGAGAGACGGGGAGTTGACGAAAGCTCTCACTGTCTCCATGTCGCCGAGATTGAGGCGGCGACGACTCCGACTCCGACGACAACATCAACGACTCCGACTCCGACGGGGGCCGATGGTACGCACCGTTGCTCAGACGCGGATGCCCTTCTCATCCTTCCAACAATTATAACACACCGGCCGAAGCGCAGAGAGGAAATAGAATGTATCAAGGGCCTTGACGTATGTAGACTTGTTTTTGAGGGCATCTCGGCTGGCTTACATATATGGCTGGCGAACGCGCCAGATCACCCCGCTTACTCCTACTCCCCCGCAAACGCGCCAAAACTCCTCCCTCATAACTCCTCTTTGAGTTGCAAAACAACGTTACATATTCCGAGTTGCAAACGACAAAGACACTCTGGTTTTGCAAACGGCCAAAAGGCCCTCAACAGCTCCTCCGGCCGACATGGCTGGCGACAGCAAGCAGGCGGCGCCAGGCATGGAGCGCCAGTTTGCCGACGTCCTTGAGTCTGCGGCCAAGATCTACAGGGACAACACGGGGGAGGCGCTCAGCCTCAAGAGCTTCACGACCCCGCCCATGAAGACGGTCAAGGACCTCGAGCGCCAGCTGATCCGCCAGAACGAGGACTTTGCCGCGTTTCGTGCCAAGCGCCAGAGAATCTTCAGCATCCTTGGCGCCGCCCTCAAGCCCGTCGAGGTCATAGGCGAGGTCGTGGCGGGTGCGTCGTCGGAAGTCTTCGCCCCAGCGCAAAGCATTTACTCCGCCGTCCTGTACCTCATGAATGCGGCACACAATGTGTCGGCAACATACGATGCTATAGTCGAGCTGTTTGAGCAGCTGAAGGTGAGGAGAAAATCCAGCAACTGGCAGCAATTATCAAGGGCGGATCGCTGACCGCGTACATGTAGGACTTTACGCCTCGCCTCGAGGTCTATGTCAAGCACCACATGTCGCCGGGCTTGTACCAGAAACTAGCCTCCATCCTCGCGACGTTGTTCGAGGTGCTCATCCTTGCATCAAAGGAGATCCGGGGCGGTCGCGTTAGGGCGTACTTTAAGCGGCTCATCAGCATCAAGAGCCCTGTGCAGCCCGCTCTCCAGAAGCTCAAGGACTTGACGGTGGGGGAGCAGCAGCACGTCGTGGCCGAAACGTACGGTGGCGTGTCGCAGCTCAACACAAAGGCCGACCTCATCGACAGCACCGTTGCCCAGGTCAGCCAGAACGTGCAGAGCATGCGCCTGGAGCAGCGGGAATGGCGCAACGTGGCGGCCGGCGAGAAGCTGCGACGGATCCTGGCGCCGTCTCCGTTCCCAGAGGATTTCTACAACGCGTTCAAAAAGTCAAGCGTACCTGGCACCGGCGATTGGATCACCCAGGACGAGCGTGTGGCTGCGTGGTTTTCGGGCGAGACGCCGTATCTCTGGATCTCTGGCAATCCGGGTAAGTTGCCTTCCGCCAACACCTCCGTGCCCTCCACGTGTACCGCGCGTTGTTGGAGGTGACTGCTAACGACATGCAGGAACTGGCAAGTCGTATCTGACTTCGCGGATCGTTACGTGGAAAAAGGAAAACCTGGACGAGCATGCCAGTGTGGGATACTTCTTCTTTCGCTCAAGCACCCCCGAGACGAGGTCAGTGGTGCAGGCTCTTCGAGACGTCGCCTACCAGCTTAGCGAGAGCGATGGATTCTATGCCAAGGATCTCATACGGCGACTGCACAGCAGAGACGATGTCAAGACGGTGTCCAGCGCGTTTCGGCAGCTGTTCCCTGCGGGGACGGGACAGGAGACGGGAAGAAGGCGCTACATCTTTTTTGACGGCATCGATGAAGCCGAGGAAGCGGACATTGAGGAGCTGCTATCTGTTTTGGCACCAAGTGAAGATTCACAGCAGCCATCATCGACCCCTCAGTTCCAATTTGCGCTCGTGGGGAGGTCGCACTTGTCCGACAAGGTCACGGTCGCGCTGGACCCTCCCGTCCCCGGCCAGACCTTGACTATGGTACAGGTGTCGCCAGACCGCAGCGCCAGAGACGTCAGCGCGTATATATACGACAGCATCCTACACTCGAGGGTTCTCAGCCGCACTAGCGCCGACTTCAAGAAGACAGTCGCCGAGGCAGTGGAGAGGCAGGCGGACGGGCTCTTCATCGTCGCCAAGTTTATGCTCGAGGACGTGAACCGCAAGCGACACCAGAGCTCGATTCTGGAGAGCCTCCGGTCGTACCCGAAGGAGCTCGATGGTGTCCTGCAAAAGACACTAGACAACCTCGTCAAGGCGATATCCAAAGAGGAGGCGCGAGACCTCAACGAGATGCTCAGATGGGTCACTTGCGCCGAGGAGGTGCTGACCTTGGAGCAGCTCGAGGCGGGCCTGATCATGGCATTTGGGGACCCGCCGCTGTTTCTCGAGGAATCGATTCGTCGGCAGTACGCGTGCTTCTTTGAGCTCGAGCGTGAAGACGGTCTGACAACGGACGACCTTATCAAGGACTACGACAGGGCACGACGGGACCCGAGCCGAGATCTCAGTCCGGCGCGGCGCATCAGCCCAGGCAGGAGCCTTAGCATCGGAGAGAACGGAGGCATCGAGCGTCGTCTCAGTCCTGCAGGACGAGGCAGTCCGAGCAGGCGCTCAAGCCCGGCCAGCGGACGGTTCAGCCCACGACAAGCCAGCCCAGCGCATGGCTCCGATATCCTCGATTCGGCAAGCGACGTGGAGTTCCGGTCCAACAAGTACCTGACCAGAGTGACCTTCTTCCACACCTCCGTCCGCGAGTTCTTCCGGAGCGGCAGGTTCTCCAAGTCGATGCGCGAGACGGGCGCCGCAATCGGCTTCGACATCAACGAAGCCCGCATCCACATTCTCCGCGCGTGCCTGAGGGTCTTTATCGACAGGGAGTGGTTCGAGAGGCTTGATCTGGGCCAGGGCATGGCCGCGATGAAGCAGTACGCGGCGTGGTACTGGCAGGAACACGTCGCGGCCATCGATCCAGCGGATGTATCGAGCCAACACAAGCGTGAGCTCGGCCCGCAGCTGTACAGGATGCTCACCGACGAAAACGTCGTCTTTGACTGGAGCATCGTGTACGAGAAGAACGACGAGGGGCTCGAGGTCCTGACGGATCACAACATCAAGGGCCTGCAGCGGTGGTTCAGAGACGTCGACGTCGCCGACGGACTCGACTCTGCGGGCAAGAATTTCGCCAAAGCCGCGGGCGAGCACGGCTCTGGCGTCTGTGAGCAAATCGGCCGGTTCTACGCCAAGGCATGGCTGGCCAGCGACTTTGGGCGCTACGTGCCGACGCTCTTCTGCTTCAAGATTGTGCAAAACGTGGCCCTCATGGACGCCGGTTACGACTGGTCGCATGCCGGCACACACTGGCCCGACATCTCCGTCGAGGATCGTCTCGACAAGGCGACTGTCTGGGCGTCGCAGCCAGAGACGGCGCATTGGCACCGCCGAGTCGGGAGCACGTACCTGACGCTCGGGATGCACGCGTCCGCCCTCAAGCACTACGATGCCGCGCTCAAGCTGGATAACAACAGCGTCGAGACGTCGGGACGCATCGCCTTTTGCCTGTACCAAGACCGGCGGTACGGCACCGCGCTGGACCAGGCTCTCGAGTGCGCCGCCATCGAGGAGCGCAACATCGAGAGCGGCGCGCTGCAGGGCCCGGCCTTGAGGAAGAGCAAGTGGCGGCTGTACAAGGACTGCTTCCTGATCGCGCAGTGCGCGTACCGCATGGACAAGGTGGACATTGCGCACAAGTACTTTCGCAAGGCGATTGAGAACGCCGAGGCCGCGTCGCTCGAGGACGACGAGTTCCTGCAGCCCGAGACGGGCTACTTCGAGGTGCTCGCCTCGGAGGGCCTGCACGGCGAGGTGATGGAGCTCGCCGAGGAGATGGCCCGGCACCTGACCAAGACGAAGCACGGGCAGAACCGCTTCGTGGACCTGCTGCTGGAGAGGTACTTTTCGCTGCTCGTCATGGACTGGCTGCCGCGCGCGGCGGCCAAGACGGGCAAGGGCGAGTTTCTGCTGAGCGCGCTGGAGCTCGCCATCGAGGTCGCCGACGTCCAGCTGCGGGAGACGCTCGTGGTGCTGCACCTGCGGCTCGCGCACGGCACGACGTTTCAGTACGGCCGGGACATTGACAACGCCATTGCCGTGCTCGAGCAAATTGCGCTGCAAGAGTATCGCCCCCGCGGGAGCATCACGACGCGGCAGGCGTACGCCGTCGCCTTCCAGAAGCTGGCGGCGCTGTACAAGCAAAAGATCATCGACGTAGGCCTGGCGTCGGAGGCGGCCCAGGGGTGGGTGAAGAAGATGGAGGCGGTCAAGAGCAAGCAGGACCGGCACCACAACTTCAACATGCCGGCCGACATGCTCGGGTCCGACGTGAACGCGGCGTCCATCTACCTGGCGTGCTTCTACCGGCTGCTGGGACGGGCGTCGGAGGCCCGGGAGCTCCTGAGGGGGCTCATCCAGGACGGCCTGGACCTCCTGTCGGACAGCGAGCCGGGCAACGACGTCTACGCGCTCGACAACCTGCTCCGCGTCTTCATCGCCGCGGGGGAGGTGTCCAACGCCATCGCGCTGGCGCGCTCGATGCGCAAGGTCAACCCCGAGGCGTCGTTTAGCACCATCAGCGAGTCGCCCGAGGAGCGCCGCGGCGCGCCCAAGCTGCCCGACATCCAGTCGTACGACCGCAGCTGCTTCCAGTGCTTCAACAACGTGGCGTCGGGCGAGGAGTTTGCCGTGTGCCGGTACTGCATGGAGAGCTACTGCACGCGCTGCCTGGACAAGGTGATTCAGGCGCCGGGCAACAAGACGGGCGAGACGGGCAGTGGTGGTGGTGGTGGTGGTGGTGATGGTGTTGCAGCCAAGGTGGTGTGCCGGAGCGATCACGAGTGGTTCACCGTGCCGCCGCTGAACCGCCTGCTGCACACGGGAGAGATTATGCTCGAGGACGGGCGCGTCTATGGGTTCGAGGAGTGGAAGGACGAGGTGAGGAAGGCGTGGGACTTGGCGTGAGCGGGTTGATTCGATGTTGATGAGTTGCGGCGTCTGGCGTTGAATGTTTGATCGACGCGTCCGTTACATATACTTTACAGACGACATACTTTTTGTAGACGGGCTACATGTGGCACATGCTGTTTGGTAGGTGGTGGTGGTCACTGGCAAAATGACAAAATTGGACAAACGGCAGCACCATCAAAAGGCGGTGTGGTAACTTTGATGAAGTTCTCTTGTGAGAGATGGCAAAAAATGAAGCCAGAGGCGGATGCTCTCCCGCCGGGAATTGAACCCGGGTCTCAAGCGTGACAAGCTTGCATACTGACCACTATACTACGGAAGACTCAAGCGGCTGTTGACAGCCGTCGTAGCGAGTGATGGTTGGCTCGTTGAAGGTCGGAGCGTTATTTTGGTATAGGAAGGGTACGGTGGATCCCACAAGATTTTCTTCCCATCACATCTAGTGGGTCAGGAGCCGAACCACCTAGAGTGGGATATTCTTGATGCCGCTGTCTCCTTTAAAGCAGGCAGGACTATAGAGATGACATTTCACGCACTCGTTGTATTTCTCCAGGTTTCGGTCTATAGGAAGCCATACAAAAATGGCACTATATGTTCGTCATGACCAAGTCTTTAAGTCACTAGAAAAATTAAGACTGGCTGGCGTCACAGCTTCCATGTTCACAATGGAATCTCCTGGTCCAGGGTATCTCACGAGACTGCTGGCTGTACGGATTTGCAGCGCCGTTCACAAAAGCCGTCGCCTGTCCTCAGCTGGAGCCGTCCGTCTTTCTCAACCGTCGTCTGGCCTCGGCACAGTAGGCCCCCCCCCCCCCCGGCTCTGCTCCGTCTTGGTTGGTTCGCTCTCTTCATCACACGGCATGAACATGTCACCAACGTCTTCATGCAGCTGCGTTTCTGCATATCGGTTGGTTCGCGACGAGAGCTGGGAAAGTCAAGGGGTCGCACACTATCAAGGAACCGTGTTGGATAGCGTCATGTTGCACCCGCGCGTCTAGTCAAGGTGTCGCGCACCATGAAGGAACCGTGTTGGATAGCGTCATGTTGCATCCGCGCGTCTAGTCAAGGCCCTGCCGAGCCTGGCATGTCGAATACCATCCCCGGCTCCGCGGCCAACACCTCGCCCCCAAACCCCGTCCGCGCCCTGAGAACCGCCGCAGCCGAGTCGTTCCCCGGCCAGAAGTGCGTCAGGAGCAACATCCCGGCCCTCGCCTCGGCGGCGCAGCGACCCGCCTCGGACGCCGTCATCAGGAACCGCTCCGTGGGAGGTCTGTCCGCCTCGCCGGGCCGGTCCGTGGCGTCCACGATGAAGACGCGCGCGTCTCGGCCAAGTTCCGCGAGCAAGGGCGAGGGCCCCGTGTCGCCGGTGTAGGCAAGAATAGCGCGCGAGTCCGAGGTGCTGCTGTTGCCTGTGCCGCCGCTGGTGTCATCCTGCTGATGGGCTTGCCCTGGCGGCGCGTCGCCGTCGTCGGGGAGCAGAGCTAGACGGACGCCAATGTTGGGGACCCAGTGAGGCAAGAGGAGGCCCGTCAGCTGCAAAGAGGTGCCGATGGTATAGGTACAGCGATGGGTGAGGATGTGCACCTCTGCGATGGCATCCAGTGGCAGGTCTGGCTCTAGATGGGCGAGCTGTTCGATCACGCCGCTTGTGCAGTACAGACTGAGCTTCCTCTTCTTGTCGGCTCGGTGCTCTTCCTGTCCCGAGTTCCCTGCCGCCTTCGACGTAGACGGTACCTGTGGCGATGGCCCGTAGTAGAGCAGCCGCAGCAGGGCGTGTAGGTCGAGCCAGTGGTCCGGATGCTCGTGCGTCACAACAACTGCGTCGATGGCGTGCGGTTGGACGCCCCGCGCGAGAAGCGGCTGAAGAGTTCCGTAGCCGAGGTCGAGCACGATGGTGAGCTCATCCCAGATCAAGAGGAAGCCGGAGCAGGGCCTGCCGAGAGTTGGGTAGGCGGCCTGGCTGCCGAGGACGGCGAGCTGGCGAGGCATCGAAGATGGAGGTTGAAGATGTGCCTGCGGAATACGAGTATCTGCGCCGACGGTTGCGTTCCAGATAGCGAAAGCCGTGCTATGTGCGTTGGAGGCTGGATGGCGACCGTGTGCGATTTCAATGTTATATCGTCGCTGGAGGTGAGGGGAAACATCATCATCGCACCAAGGGCGCGCCTCGCCGCATGTCATCCCTATGTATGTATTTCAGTCCAATTGTGTCCAGGTCCGCAACTCGTCCGCCCCAAAGAACGCGACTTGCTATGTTGGAACGCAGAAAAATGCTCCCAGTAAATACAGTATCTACACACATACACCACATGCAATATCCCCCCCTCGGGCCAGCTCCCAACGAAACATGGATCCCGAGCGCCACCCTCTACAGAGTGCAAACCCCTTCATAGCTTGGAATCCTGCATTTCCCGACGTACCACTTCGCGCAGCTCCTTGCGCAGAATCTTGCCGGCTGCGCTTCTCGGCACCGCGTCCACGAGCTTGACGCCGCCGCGCAGCTGCTTGTAGCTCGAGACCTGGCTCTTGACGTACGCCGCGATGTCTGCCTCGGACAATTTGCCTCGGGCCGGCGGCGCGAGCACTACGTACGCGCGCGGCGCCTCCGTATCGTCATAGGGGACGCCAATGACGGCCGCGTCGGCGACGGCCGGGTGTGCCAGCAACACGCCCTCGAGCTCAGCGGGCGCGACCTGCAGGCCCTTGTACTTGATGAGTTCCTGGATGAGGTCGGGCGTCAGTTGCTGCTCCCAGACTCTCTAAATCGTGGGGAGGCAGTTCATGATCCGGGACTCACCTTTTTGCGGTCAACTATGTATAGCAGGTCGCCCTCCATGCGAATGATGTCGCCGGTGCGGAACCAGCCGTCGTCGGTAAAAGAGTTCTTGTTGGCCTCGGGGTTGTTGTGGTAGCCCTTTGTGATCATGGGCCCCTTGACCAGCGCCTCGCCTGGTTGCCCTGGAGCCACGTCCTTGCCGTCGTCGTCGACGAGTCTGGAGTCAAGTCAGCAACTGAGCGAGCGTTGCACGGCCTCTGCATGAAAGGCAGGCAATAGAGTCTCACCGCAGAGTAATGTTGGGCATCAGCGGACTCAAGCTGCCCACCGTGTCCTTGCGACCCGGCTTCGTATGTGTAATGGCTCCCGTCGTCTCGCTCAACCCCCATACCTGCGTCACCGTGGCGTCGGGGTGTATCTTCTCGCTCGCCGCCACCTGAATCTCCTTGCTCAGCGGGGCCGCACCGCCAATGGCCATGCGCACGCGCGAGAACTGCTTCTTGACGGCCGGGTGCTTCGCAATCGCGGCGTAGATGGGCGGCACGGTAAATAACATGGTGATGTGCAGCTCCTCGACGTAGCGCACAAAGTCGTCGAGCTTGAAGCCGGGCATCCAGAAGACGAGCGAGCCCTCGAAGACGGGGTTGATGAAGTAGCCCTGCACGCCGGCAATGTGCGCCGTCGGCAGGTGCGCCATGGTGCGCGGCGTGTAGTCGGTCCACGTTTCGGTGACGGGGCGGTTCAGGTGTCCCGTGAGATACGACTCGGACACGACGTTGGCGTGCGACACGAGCACGCCCTTGGGCAGGCCCGTCGTCCCGGACGAGTACAGGATGCAGATGGTGCGGTCCGCGAGCTCGCGCGGGTCCGTGATGCGCTTCCACGGCAGATGGTTCTCGAAGTCACAGCGCACGCGGCCGTCGGCGCTCTCGAGGGAGACGCGCGGGTGCGACGTCAGGACGAGGACGTTGCGCTCCGACAGGCCCGCGAGCCTCGCCGCCTCGAGGGCCTGCGGCTTGACGTCGGCGCTGCAGACGAGCAGCTGTCCCGGCCCGTCGGCGATCTGTCGCGCGAGATCCTTGGGCGTGCCGGCGGCGGACGCGGCCGAGTAGATGCCCTCGGCGGCGATGACGCCATAGAAGAGGCAGGGGAGGGCCGACTGTCCGCTCGAGACGGTGACGACGACATCGCGCGCCGGCCCGGACGCGCCGATGCCATAGTTGTGCCGCAGGAAGTGCGCAAACGCAGTCGCGAGGTGACGAGCTCGTGTCGTGGTGATGACGGCGCTGGGGTCGTGCGCCTCGGCGAAGAGCGGCGTCGACGCCTTGGCCCGGGACGACTCGTAATCTTGTTCATGTGGTAAGCTTCATCAGAGCGGAATGATCAAGAGACACGACGGATAGGGAACAAAAAGTTGAGAGAAAAGGGCACACAGGTATCAACAATGGAGACATTGTGTCACCCAGTAGTTACCGTATCCAGTGTACCAGGTCATCATCAGGGGGGTCCCAACATACCGAACAAAAAGGTCAAAAGATCCAGGTTCGGAACCTGGACCTCATCGGCTTTCCCGTATATCATCTTGACGGTAGTGAAACCTCCTCGACAGCTTCAATCTGGACCGAGGCTGGCAGCTCCCCCCAGCCTGCAATGTCTGCTGTTTCGCAGCTTTCTTTAAACGGCGCCCAGCGCGTTGAGTGTGCCTCGGCTCCGCGCCGGTTGTGCCACCCCCCGTGCGATTTACCCCGCAATCTCGAGCGGAGGCAGGCGGCACTCGCAACTGTTCCGCTCTGTCTGGGGAATAAGTTAGTTACCGGCCGGCTTCCCGTGCGGCTAATGTCGACGGGGAGTTGCTCCGGGGCGGCGATCAAGGAGCCCCCCATCAACACCCCTCGCGAAAGACTGACCGGCCCTGACTGATTTATAACAGGGCCACCAACGCGACAACGGCTGTTCTTAGGCCCGCATCAAAGCCTAGGTCATTTGATGTATCGTTTTGGCGTTGTCTCTGGCATGCGGCGATTGGTAAGGCGTTGGGCGTGGGCGTCGGTCTGGCATTCTTCATGAGGGCATGCCCTTGCGAGAAACAAATATTGGGGCTGGCTGGCACATGCAGCAGCACAGAGGACCCAACAACCGTGGCGCTCTCTCTGCAGATAGAAGAAGCGAGTCGGGCGCCTCATTGGCAATATTTCATTTGGTGCTCGACCGACCGTTGGCTCTTGGGTCGCGAATTCACAGCGAGGCTCGAAGCCACAACCCCACGACAACCGCCCAACTGGCACCAAAAGAGACCTCTTTTGCCAACAGGCAGCGAGCTTTAGTCCCAACAAGCGAGCTGCGCCGGGGGGGTTGCGCCAGCCAGTTCACTTGGGGTGCGAGGACTCTGTTAGTGCCAGGCCCCTCGCTGGCGACATCGGGTTTCGTCTTTTCATTCATGTCGCGAGCCCAGGACAGCCAGCCAGCCAGGCTTGTTACTGTATGTGCGGTATGTGCGCGTGCATCACGCGACGTTGCCTACCAGAAATACCAAAAGCACGCGCAGTGGTCATGCATTAATCGATCCCATCTCGCAGATGTCACGACCGGGTTGTGCTGCGAGCCCTGCGCCACGCAGTAGAGCACAGGCGAAATCCGAGCGTCAATGCGGGCCCGCAGGACCGCCGCCTCTCGGCATTGATGGCCAACACACAGACCTTGTCGAAATTAAGCGAGGAAACGTGTCTTGCTCTTGATCGGATGCAAAATGGTGGAGGGAGGGGGGCCTCGGCTTTGGTGAGCGCAGGACAGTCCATGCTGGTCACGGCACAGGCGGTCTGGTGATGTGCCAAGTTCGCTTGCTACCTAATCAGCGTCGTTGTGTTTACTCGCCTTTACTTGAGACCGGATCAAAGGTGCGTCCAACACGCCGAGGTGGATCCCAAGCCCGCAGAGCACCAGACGTTCCCGGTTCATGATGCCGAGCAACTCCGTCGATACCATGACCCGAAGATTGCGTCCTCAGACTTGCTACATGTCGGCCGCCGTCAAGTCCTTGTGTGGGAAGTTAATGTGACGGCAGGTCTTCGAGTTCTGTATAGTGCGGGCAGAGAAACATGCTTGCGCGACTCGACTCGCAATCCTCCCCATTGGCACATCTCGCTCTACTATCAGCCCCCCCAGCCGTGTCGTCACTACAGCTCCAGGTCAGTGGATCATGCACACGGCCGTTTCAATCTGCGGGGGCTCCGTATCGTCTGGTTCAAACCCGCCCAACTGCCGCTCTCGGCCGTGGGGTGCAGCTCAGCGTGCATTCTATTCAGCCTCCTGCCCGATCCCGCGGCGGATGGCACGCCTCTCTCCTACGACGATACGGACATCATCGGTCCTGGTGCCCTTCCAAGCCGACACAATCACCTCCCTACAGGCCCGGCTGCGGCCTGAAACCATGGTTCATGTGTACGCCAGCTACCCCGTTGAGCAGGCGGCCAAGCTTCACCAGTGCCTGCCCCTATACTCGATCGGGCAGCTGTCCCCAAGATCCGCGTACCCGCCCATAGATTAAGCTTAAGACGTCCTGCCGAATGTTTATGATTGCTCCGAAGAGATGCCATATGCGCGAGGCCTACTCTTAACCTGCTACTGACTGGGTTAGTATGTCGCGCACTCACTGCGGACAATGACACCATGACATCGCTCCGTGTGCCCAGCGCCCAAGGAGGCAGCTCGGGCAGGAAGAGGTCTGTCTCAACCAGAACCAGGAAAACAGGGAAGTGATGCCTTCGTGTTGATGATAAGATCGGGGCGGTATAAGAGCGAGCGATTTTCCCGGGTTGCGAAGTGGACAGCTTGTAGGAACAGCCCTGAGCAGCCCACAAGAACATTAAAGAGTGTCGAGCCATACCCATCATGCACGTCAACGCTGCCCTTGTCGTCCTAGCGGCGAGCTGCCCCCTCGCTTTTGCCGCCCCGGCGGGGAGCGTTGCGCCTGGCCGAGGCTCCCTCCGTCTTGTCAAGACGTCGGAGCAGGACCCGGGCCAGTGGGTTGACGAGAAGGACTTTTGGAGCAAGTTTACCTCCAAAGGCATCACATTTATCGACATCACTGACGTCGAGGTATGTACGCTTCAAAGCTCGTGTTGGAGACCGCCATGGACTCACCTTTGTTCAGGACAAGGAAGTTCTCGCGGTCCTGTCTGGCCAGACGGGATCGGCATCGCTGGCGAAGATTGCCGCGACGTACCCGAGTGGACCGCAGCATGTCGAGGAGGCGAACAAGCTCATTTCACAGTCCAACACAAATGGGCCTCAGAGCTGGCTGAAGTCCTTGACCAGGTAAGTGCATGTGCATTCTCTACCTGAAAGATAAACCATGGACGTTTCATGTTGGAAGAGGAGTGAGTCGTGACTGACCAGTCTTGCTTTGGAAGCTTTCACACTCGTCACTACCAGTCGTCGACGGGCTTGGAAGCGTCAAACTGGCTGTTTGATCAAGTCAAGAAGACGGCCGCGGCCAACTCCGCAATCACGGTGAAGCAGTTCAAGCATCGCTTTAATCAACCCTCCATCATTGCGCAGCTGCCCGGCGAGTCGTCCAACCTCGGTGCGTGACTCAACTCCCAAACTTCTCTGACGTAGCGCGAAAGCATCAGATATTGCTACGTCATGCTGCGACAACATCTGACTGAACCGGATGTAGTGATTGTCGGCGCGCACATGGACTCGACCGTTGGGTCGCCCAGCGCGCGCTCCCCCGGCGCCGACGACAACGGGTCTGGCTCCGTCACCATCCTCGAGGCGCTGCGCGTCATCGCCAGCAGCGGCATCAAGCCCAAGAACACGCTCGAGTTCCACTGGTACGCGGGCGAGGAGGGCGGGCTCCTGGGCTCCAAGGAGGTGTACGCCAACTACAAGCAGACGGGCAAAAAGGTCACCGCGTTCCTCAACCAGGACATGACGGGGTACTCCCCGAACAAGAGGCCGGCCGTCTTCACCGACAACGTGGACGTGCCGCTGACGACGTACGTGCGTACGATTGTCAAGCAGTACACGGGCCTTGAGCCGTCTACGTCGCGGTGCGGCTACGGCTGCTCCGATCACGCGAGCGGCCGCTCCAATGGCTTCCGTAAGTTCATGCAAGCCGGCAGGGCTGAGACACGTACTGTTGTGTAAAGCGTCCTTGTTTACTGACGGCTGGTCGTAGCTTCGGCTTTTGTTGGCGAGGACACATTCGACGCCATGAACCCCAACATCCATTCGTCTCGAGATGTGAGTCCAGCTTACGCAGGTTCAATCGGAAGTAGTACCCGCGCTGACAATATGAACAGTCTCTCGAGAAGATTGACTGGTCTGCCGTGCACCGCCACGTGAAGCTCACGATTGGCTTCCTGGTAGAGGCTTCGTATGTCGTGGGGTGAAGTTCGCTGCCCTTATACATGGAGCAATTTGCGACACTGGTCGGTCGGTCTGTCATCGGTCTAGTCTTGACGACCCGCAGAGGAGTCGCATCGCTGCTGATATAGTGTGTGTTTTTTCTGAAAGCGAGCGTACATGTAGCTATATTTGATGTAGGGCCTCTTGCAGCGACCAACCCGAACAAGATGCCCTAGAAATTCATTGATGAGAGTATGCAGCTCCCATTCCCCAGATTGAGCTTTCTCATGTGCAGCCAACTGTGTAACATGAATCCTGCAGACTGTACGAAGTATTTATGTGATAAGGGCGTTGTCAGTTGCGTCTTGTGACTCGGGTGCTGTCAGCCGTGTGATTCCGGTTCACACAATATTTCCACAGGCAGTACTAGGCCTGGCTGACTAGCGTCCCGCTGAAGACATTGATTTCGGGACCGAGTCGGAGGCGGGGACGACGCTGAAAAAAACCTAGCGTGGCCGAAGCATACATAGTGTGGCCGCCAGGCGTCGTCAATGGAACGGCGCGTCTCTCGTTACGTACTTTGGGCACTCTTTTTCGGCAGCGGTGATGGCCATTGTCGGGTACACGGACCAGATGAGAAACCCGGGACCGCAAACAATCAGCGGTGCCGAGTGGTTCGCAACCAACAACGGCAACATGGATGGTATAAAGACGCGTCGTTCTGGCCAAACGGCCGCAGTCTGGAACCACACGCGCCTGACAGCAGCTTGTGTCACCTCCAGCACTCCAGCCACCAGATTTCCCTTGCATCCTTGCATCTCAGGATAAGCAGCCCAACTTTAAACTTGGAAACAAGAAACAAGCCAAGTGTCGCACAAGATGGCCAGCATCGCCATCGTTGGGGGCGGCCCCGCTGGCCTCTGCCTCGGCGTCCTGCTTCACAAGCAGGGCATCCACTTTACAATCTACGAGCTCCGCGAGCCCCCTTCCAAGGATGCCACGGCGATGCCCTCGGGCATGCTCGACCTGCACGAGGAGTCCGGCCTCGCCGCCATCCGCGCGTGCGGCCTGTGGGACCGGTTCCTGCCGCTGACGAGCGACTGCGCTCCGAGCATGCTCGTGATGAATGGTGAGAAGGCGAAGATCACGTACCGATATGACGGCGGGCAGGAGTACCGCCCTGAAATAGCCCGCAGCCTGCTGGCGGACCTGCTACTCTCGGCGGTGCCCCAGGAGAACATCCGATGGGGACACAAACTGGAGTCGGCGAGGAGAACCGCGACTGGTAGGATTGCTCTCGACTTTGGCGACCGCGGCACCTTTCAGCACGATTTCGTTGTCGGCGCCGATGGCGCATGGTCAAGGGTCCGCCCGCTGGTGACGGATGTGAAGCCGCAATACGGCGGCGTCAGCTTATCTACGCTACGGGTCCTCGAGGCGAGCACACGACATCCAGAGCTATCCTCCCTCGTGGGCAAGGGATCCTGCGCCATCCTCGCGAACCACAACGGCCTCTTTACGCACCGGAGTCTCAGAGACTCTATCTGGCTATACGCCATTGTCAGCGGCGGCGACGAGCACGCCATCCAAGACCGGACTACGGGCCTTAGTCCGAAAGAATTTGAGGACATGATGATGAGCGACGATAAGCTTTTCGGGACTTGGAGTGAGCGCACAAAGGCACTGCTGGAGGCGGCCTGCCGCGAGGAGGACGCCCTCGAGGGCAAGGTCCCGCCTCTCAAGCCCCTGTACATGCTGCCCCTGGACCACAAGTGGGAGGCCCAGCCGGGCGTGTCCATCATCGGCGACGCCGCGCACCTCATGATGCCCTGGGCGGGCGAGGGCGTCAACCTGGCGCTGTGGGACTCTCTCGACATCGCGGCGGCCATTGGCAAGGCGTGGGAGCAGTGCAACGGCGGCAGCGGCGGCGATGACAGCACCGGCAAGCTCCAAGAGGCACTGCTGCCGCTCGTGGCCGAGTTCGACGGCAAGATGTTTGCGCGGTCGAGCGTGGCGGCGCATGAGACGTGGGACAATAGTAGGGTCTTCTTCTTCACTGACGACGGCGCGCAGGCCATGGCGGATATGATGCCCCCCGGGCCGCCGCCCGAATAAGGGAGGGAGACGTGGCATGACTGGTGCGAGGTTGGATCGCGAACTTGGACCGAGAGATAGGACAGGGGAATAGGTGAAGAGGACACGACACTGGGGGTCCATCGGCCACAACTCTTAATGTGGATAGCGTCATGGAGATGTTCCCGGACAGACGACGCCGACTATGGCTAGATGTAGTGTATTGGCAAAATATTGACCTTGTTCTGTAATAAAAATCTCAGTTATTTCAACGCTCTGCCTAGATGCCTTTCTGAGTAGTTGTTTAATGCAAGGATAAGCTAATGAAGCAGATTGTAGTACGTAGCATGCCCAAGCGCCCTGCGGACTATGATGCCAAACATGTTGGCTCGCTCCTATGTATTGATGCCGTCATTTATAGCCCCAATCACCGTGTAGATTTAAACCGGTACAAGTCTCCTATTTAAACAAAGATATTATTTCTCGCTCGATTCGGTCGCCCCGCCCGCGTCTTCGATGCCGTCAAAGTCTACATTGCCAGCAACGAGGTAGTACGTGCCCAGCAGCTCGGCAGTGTAACGCTCGCGGTTGCGGAAGTGCTCTGCTCCCAGCTCCCGGAAGCAACCCTGCGCCGCGTCGAGCAGTTGGGCGTGGAGTGCCTTGTCCAGGGCCAAGATCTCGCCTACTCCGATATGAAGCTCGTTGCAAGTCGGTTGGGACCCGCCCAGGGCGCTGCGCGCGTCGGGCACCGAGGAGACGACGCGCAGGCAAAAGTCGTCGAACAGGTCGTGACACTCCAGGAAAGCCACAACGTCTGGCAGGGAGGCCGGGTCGGCGACGAACTGTTGCAGAGGGTTATCCCGGTTCTCGCGGATGGTCACCTCGGCGCGGGCTGCGAACTCGAGGTCCGCCACAAGTTTGCTGGGAGACAGGGCTGGGAACGGGGTCGGCTTCGCCCACGCGCGGGTGTAACCAACGCGGCGACGCCACCAGACGTTGCAGAAGACGGATGACATTATGACAGGGATGAGGATTACGTATCCCCACCATCGCGTGGCTGTGATCATCGAGCCGACGCCGCCCAGTATCGTCGCCGTGCCGTTGATGACGCAGAATGTTTGGACGTTGCGACTGCGCCGCTTGATGAGAGCCGCCGCCCGGGATCCCTTGAGGGGTCCGGCAGTCGCCGCGATGTGATGTTGGGCCTTGAGGAAGATGTACCCGCACCAGCCCGAGTTGACGAGGCCGTAGAGGGCGATGGGTGCGTTGCCGATGTATCCCGAGAGCAGGTTACTCGCGAACCAGACATCGTAGTTGGCGCCTCCGATGGCCATGAAAGTGCCGATGCAGATGAGGACGGCACCGAAACCCAACAGCATGTCCATGAACCAGCGGGCGATGGTCTCGCTGCCGAACTCGCGGAACGTGACAGCCCGGTAGACGTCCATGTCGAGAAGCGACTCGCCGCGCTGGACGCGCCGCTGCCTCTCGGCCTCGATCGCCCGCCTCTGCAGGCGCAGGAACAGGACATTGCGGCACGACACGAAGGCGTCGCGAAAAGCAAAGACGCTGAGCGCGCCGGCGACGACGCCGCCAATGGCCATGAAGACGATGGCGTAGATGGGCACGGGAACATCGTTCCAGACGTTGGCGGCAAAGTCCCCCGCGTTGCCGAGCTCCATGAAGCCCACGATGAAGGGCAGGTTGTTGATGAGGCGCGAGCCACGGACGAAGTCGAACCGGCCGTGCTTGTCCCTGGCGAGCGTCGTCACGGGCCGCCCATTGCCGTCACCACCAACGTTGCTGCCGCCGCCGCAGGGGGAGGGACGGGCCGTCGCGCCATCCATGGCGAGGGAAGCCGCTGCGGTCTGTGGGCGGTCGTCGTCGACTTGGCTGCCGGCAGGGCTGTCGAGCACTGCCTCAATGGCCGTATCGTCATGGGCTGGTGTCCCCGCCGCCGCACCGGGCAGTGCACGCACCATGGTGTGACGGGGTCGGGGTAGGGCTGAAGGAAGGAAATGTCGTTATAAGTGCAACTGCTGCGCCCTGATCGTGACCATTGCCGTGCAGCACACGCAGTCGTGGTTCGTTGAATTGAGACTGCTGAATAGAGAGGCCTTGTCGAGTCGAGTCGGGGGGTTGATGTCAAATTGAGTCAGCGGTGAGTGACGAGCAAGTCCGGCAGAGATCTCCGCGGCGACCGCCACATGCGCTTTAGCCTTTACTGAGCAGAAAATAGACAGGAACCCTCCGTCGTTGCGACTCTGGTCGTCATGCCTTGTGGCGCCCGTGTCGCAGCCGTGCAGTCGAGAGAGTAATCATCGAGAGAAGGACACGCAGCACATCAGGAATACGATGGCAATCCGGGGACAGCTACTCTACTGCACGTCGAAGAGCCAGCTTCGTATCGGCCCAAACTCGCCCTCTCGGCCTGCCCTTGCCGTTTATCCCTCATCAAACTTCTAGCACCAGACCTCGCTGGACGATGCCCCGGCCTGCGTGGGACCTCGCCAAACGCCCCCCGGCTTGGGCGGCCCCTGTCAAGCCATGGCTCGGAATGGCAGTGCCGAGTGCCCTGCCAGGCTGCGAGACGGGCGCCTCGGCGACCCCGTAACGGAGGGAGTGTGGCGTCTGGCGCGAGCCTACTACCGAAAGCCACCTGACGTTCCGCCCCCTTTTTACCAGCCAGCGGCCAGTACAGTCAGAGTCTGGTCCGACGTGGGATGGGACCACTTTTCAGTACGAAAGGGCCTTTGAAAGCCTGCTAATTTTGGTAGGCGTCGGTGGGGGTTCTCTCTGCAATCACAAATCCCGTCTCGGAAGCTGGCGCTCAACTGTCTTGAAGGCCATGAGCTGCTGCGGCGTTGTGCCGACCTGTCTACACATATCAGGTTTGTCGTCGGATGCCGACATGGAGACGGCATAAATATTGCTCACCTTATTAAGTGGCAACAACAAGAAGGGTCTTCCTTCAGGGACGTGGACGTGTTTGAAGGTGACGATTTGAAGGTGACGAAACTGGCGGCCGCCGCCACCGCGCGCCAACGGGCCGAACGTTTCCTTCATCACACATCCCCTGGCGCCACCATGCCGGCAACCGTGGGCCAATGTCGAGCCTTGTCGAGAGTGTAATAAGGCAAAGGAAAATACGTATGAGCCAATGTTAGAGCCTGCTCACTTCAGGCGCATACGTGCTGACGCGAGATGGCCATCTCGCCCCCCGATTGATCCAAGAGTGCGCGCGTAACCTTAGGCAGCCAAGCCGGGTCGAATGCGACTCTACGGCATCTCCCGGCCTCTTGAGTGGATCACAATGCTGGAGATCTCGGCGCCCTCCCCAGGAAGTGCATTGTGCACAGCTGGGGCATCCCATACGAGGCTCTATGGTAGGGCTCGGACGGACTTGGAACTTCAAGCCACCAGAACAATGCGGATGCGAGCCGCGTCAGCCTGTGTCATCTCATGACGCAGGAGGCAGCTGTTTTGTTTAACGCTTTGGTACTGATTGCGCGAAAGCAGGGAAAACACCATGCGCATTCGAAGCGTTGCACCTGCAGCCTGCGGCGGGGCGGCCGTCGCAGTCAATGGGTGTGACTGGACTGTTCAGCATAAATGTCAAGACACACTGCCAATGCTATCATCAAACACAAGTCGGGCCCGGATGATCTGAGCATCCATCATCTCACCACACAGACGAAACAAAACTCTCTCACCACGCCGTGGGCCCCCGTCCATGACGAGATTGCTGCCCGTCATAAAGCTACTGGCATTGCTCAGCAGAAACAGAGCCGCGCCTTTGAACTCCTCGGTCTTGGCCAGCCAGCCCATCATGTTCTCCCTCTTCCAAAGATCCTCCAGCTCCGGCTCCTCCGCAAACGTCTGCTCCACCATGGGCGTGCGGATGTGGCCCAGACTGATGGAGTTGACGCGGATCCCTGGGCTCCCGTCATCCCGCTCGTGGCTCCACTCCATGGCGAGATTACGCGTCAGTTGGATGAGGGCCGCCTTGGAGGAGTTATATACGGGTGATAGCATGCCCTTGTTGGCGATGAGGCCGGACATCATGCTCGCGATGAGGCAAATGCTCCCGCGGCACCTATACTTGAATATCATCTCTGCTGCCGCCGAGGCCGTCTCTAGCACCGCAGTGAAGTTGGTGGCGAGCATCTTGGCCGCGTCTTCGGACGTATAGTCGATGGCGGGTGTGATTTGCAGGATTCCTGCCGCTGCAGTGACCCCGTGGAGGCCCTCGTGTTCGTCGGCGATGGACTCAATTGTCTGCCGCAAGTGCTTGGTGTCGAGCACGTCCTGTTGCTGGTAGACAACATTGAAGCTTGCCGCCCCATTCAGGAACAACTCGGCTCTGTGCCGCCTCCCACTCCTCGTCGGGGTGCTCTGCGCGGTCTAGACAGTATACTAGAATCGTACATCTTGTGAGATTAGCCATTCATTGCTTCAGCGGCTGGGGCGTTCCATACCTCTACCGCCCGCTTCAACGAGGGCTTCAGCTACATGTAGTGCTAGGCCTAGACCGCGAGCACCGCCCGTGACGATGAATGTCTTTCCCCCCAAGTCAAAGTCGGCAAACCGCTTGTTACCAACCTCGGGCTGTCCTTTTGTCATTTTTACGTTGGTGTTCTGTCGGTATTCTGCGAGCTCGCTGGGATCATCGACTCTGACGGGTAAGGCGTAGGCATCCGTTGTGAGAGTTCAATTGTAACATGAAACAAAGCAATTGCTATTCTACTTCTATATGCGCATGCTATGAGTTTTTTGATGACCACAGCTAGTGATCCTTTAGATAGTGATTTCATCGTCGCGTCAGGGGGACGATCACGTTCTCATGCTTGTGCTGTCATGATGCGTGGTGTTTCCACAGGCGCCCCACGTTTCTATATCGAACAAAACAGTGAGTTGCTCGAGCTCAAACGCGATCGACAACGAAGATGACGCCAAGGGTGCGTATTAAGCATCTTCACTGGCGCTTTGAAGCATTATGGCATTAAATGCCGTGATCAGGAAAGCCAGGAGCGGAATCGCCAAATGTGATGTTAAAGAGCTTCGTGAGGTGCGCCAGGCTGCCTACATGTAGGTGCCTGCACTGCCTTCTCGAGCACGAGGCTCAGCGAGCCATATTGGTGCTAAGGAATTTGTTAAAAATTTGGCCAATCTGTCTTAAGAAGTTGAATCGCCGTTCATTAAAACCTAATGCACCGTCGCGGCTTACTTCATATGGGGGAGTGTATGGCGATACTTGTCTGCAAGGAGCGAAGGCTGTAGCGTATACCCGGGAGCGACGAGTTGAACCTGGAAACAACCTCCAGCCAGCGCCTATATTCGCGAGATTGAGCCCAAGAATAAATGGCACGCGCAAGCTGAAGGGGCGAGCAATTTTCATGTTCGTCGTGATGCCAGGCTTACATGTAGGTTTCACGGAAGCAGGACGAATGAAGCCAATACAATCTTGCTCAATGACACGCCTGTTTTCGTTGAACATTATCTCTCATTAAAACAACGCTTTTCTTCTCCCTCCAGCCAACGCTCCGACAGTCTACCATGGCAGGCTCTCCTCCACAAGTCGCACCACTTTGCCGTGCCGTGCCAGTGCTGCGACGGTGTACCGCACCTCGTCACACATGGCCAAAGGCCCACAGACGATAACCGTGGTGCCAGCAGACACCTGATCCAGCTCTTCCTCGAGGATTCGCCGCACATTGAGCCTGGAGCCGACCGAAATGTGTGTCTCAATCTCCCCCCAGTTGGCTGTCTCGCCGTCCGGACCGACGATGCTGCTCTCGACGGCATCCACGAGCTCCCTGCTACGGAGTCCCCAGTACAACTTGGTCGACCCCTTTCTGCCGTATATGCTCAGGCACTGACCCAGCGCCGGCATTACAGCAGAAATACCCGCGCCGCCAGCAATACACAGCGTGTTGGGGTACTTCAAGCTCGGCGCGAACTTGCTGTCGTGTCCCTGCAAGAACGTGTTGCCCTCGTGGCCGTAGCTTCCCTCGACAAGGACGGGTATGCCTGTTACCACGCCCGCCATTCGGGCGAGCTTCTTGGTCATGCCATTTTGCACACGCATGAACATCGAGATGCCACCATCCCGGCGATTGCGGGTGGCAATATGACCTGGGACTTTGGTCCGCACGGCCACGGACTTTTCAAACGAGGATTGAAGGGAGGCCGCACCCGGTGACGACGGGGACTCCGTGCCCGAACAAGATGCTGGAGTAGACGAGCCTTCTTCATCCGGTAGGTTCCGAGTATAGTTGATGATGGAGAAAGGATGGTTCTCCCACGGCCTCCAAGAAAGCGTCGGAAAGTACGCGAAGCAGTAACCATGGCCCTCAACACCCGGGATATCGACTCGGATATACTCGTCATCCACCTTGCTAACGTATGCCCTTTTGACCCCATTTTTCGTTGCTCTGGCCATGCGCATGAGTCTGTCGAAGCCCCATATTCCCATGGTGCTGTAGATGAAGAGATCGAATCCGCTCTGGTGTTTGTAGAGATGGACTATATGCCAGTAGGACCCGACGATGGCTAGGATAGCAAGAACAATGTGGCCGATGAGGAATATCTCATACCAACGCCTGCGGATGGGAAGAACTGAGAACGGAATGAAGAGACACATGGCCATCGTTCCCACAATCCCCCACCTCCAATACGGCTCTTTCAGTGCCTCCCCATAGGACTCTTGCTTCACCATGATATGTAGCCACATGGTTGAATGCAAAGCGACTTGCAGCGCAACAATGGTGGCAATCCAGCGATGTGCTAGCAGATAGGTTGCATATGACCAGTTCGTCAGCCAAAGGAGCGGATTGTTTCGCCCTCCATAGAGGAACACCAAGGGAAGGTTTGCAAAAGACAGAGCTCCAGCTCGGTTCGCAATATAACGTGTGATTTCGATTGACTGATCCGGAAACCAGGAATTTGGCGTTCGCAGGTGGAACCCAAGACAATTTGAAAGGATGTTGACGAAGATTATGTAAAGGATGAATATGGCCTGCCCGCGAGTCGGTATCATAGCCAGCTTGAGCACAGGCACACTATGGTATCGTCCAAAAACTGGTGGATCGACAAAATATGCGTTGAATGCGCTGGTCCATCGGACTGGCCAAGGAAGAATGCTGATGGCTGTCAAGCCAATAGGTACAACGATACCCGAGAACAGAACCAGAAACCTTGGTATGTCTGTCAGCACGGTGGACTACATATTGTGGAAGCACGCGACATAAGCACGGAGGAGGACTCACATTCCATGAGATCCGGCTAGGGCAGTGTCATGATAGGAGAGAGCTGCATTCAGATACCCAATATACTCGTCATCTGTCAGAGATATGGTACGGTTGAGTATTGTCTCGTCAGGCGACCTCGGCAAAGGCGGAACTGTCGTGTTGACATGACTGAGGGCTTCGAAGTATGTCGCGTATTTGAGTACGACACCAGGCTCATCTTGCCCATAGATGAGCTTTGTTTCCCAGAATTCTTGGATTGCTGACGGTAGAGTTCCGTCTTGGCAACGATTCTTGATGCACCAAGCGACGGATGTGAGGTACGAGGGGTCAGCGGCGATGCATGCTGGTCCTGGGGATGCCTCGGCGCGCTCCTCGGCGGTCATGTTGGCGAACTCAGGGCATTCGACTTGAGATGGCACTGCCGTATGACAGACGTAAGCACAGAGGGGCTCATAGCTGTTCACACCGTAGCCTTCTAGTCGATCTGCGTCTGCCAGAGTCAGTGAGCAAGCCGCGAAGCATGTGATGGCTGCTGCCAGCCCAAGGCGCGTGTGTAGCCCCATGGCACCTGGACCCTCGGATATTGAGACGTATCGTCCTTGTAAGATCAATACCGAAGATGAAGAAAATTCTGATGCTTGGCACTTGGGCTCTAGATTGAGGTCTATCGGTATGACTTTATAACTGTCATGAGTTGACACTTGACGCATACAGGGGCGCCCACCCCCACCCTTTCCTATTTCAACGTCTCCGATCCCAGCTCAGCGAGCTGCAGCCACATGAGCCGTTCAGCATGCTGGACAAGCCACATAAAGAAATCATGGTATTTGTCTGGACCGTTTGGCGAACCAGCCATGGTCTCAGTGCACCAGAATCCACCACGGGCGTTCAGCTGCCTGAACTTTACGATTGGAAAAAAGCCTTGAACGGAAAAATCGAACGATCTAACTCCGTATTGAGCATAGCAGTCCCTCCCCTTCCCCGCCTGCTGCTCGTTGTTGCACCCTGCATTGCGTCTAGCTGCGTGGCAACACACATGTGACGAGTGATTTAGAGGATGGGGGCACCCGGACGGGGAGAGTGGAGAGTTCGGACACGTTGCCCTAGACCGTGTTGGCAGATCGGGGTGCTGTGCGACGGTCTAGGTTGCTATTGTAGCAAGCATCTTGTGTGTGATCGTTTATTGCCGGTTTTATACAGCACGCTCTTCTAGACCACGTTGAGAAACTAATATTGATGCTACACTTCAAGGGCGGCTATGTAGGGACTGAAGACTCACGGGCAGATAAAAATGAGTCTGCTGGGCAGTGGTCCACCGTCGACGGCACGTATTTCTCGGAGTGATCCGTCTCGCCGGCGAAGATGATCGTTTGGCGGGACCACTTCTGTCCCCACCCTCCACAGGATGTGTTGACTCCCCACTCGTTTTTGGAAGGTCGTTGCCGGCGAGCCTGATGGACATTTTCTGAATTATAATTGGTGAGGCAAAAGAACGAGCAGGGTCTTTTGCTCCAACTTTGACTAGCATTTCCACGGTGCGCTCAGATGCCTGGTGTTAGAGGTCAACGGTCGGCACTCTCTATTCGGCGTCTGGTCTCATTGAACCAGCGATACAGAGCCTTCAGATTCACTTACACATAGCGAACGCCGCCCCCCGCAATTTGGGTACTGACAGACTTCATGAGAACCGTTTTCTTCAGAATGAATTTCGAATGTAACGTGAGACCTCAGCTCAGGCACAGTATTTTTTCCTGTCGGCTGTTCTCGGATGTGCGGTGGGCCCGTTGCCGACGGTACGACAGGGGTTTATCAATCTCCATCTTATCAATCAAGGGGCCCAGGGCAAGAGATTGATAAGATGGGATCGTCGGCATCTCTTCCCCTCACCAACGTAGTTGGTTCAAAAACTAGCGCCTCAGCCGCGCCGTAAAGTCCCGCATGGGGTGAAAATTATTTTGCTGTAGGGTTCATGGGGCTCACAAAGTGACCCATTACCGCTCCAGGGTCTCCCGACTGGATGGCGGCGGGCGTCAATCTGGTCTGGACTCAAGTGAGGCGAGCATTCATGTTGGCATGGTGGCTGGCAGACCATTGAATGCACGCACAGCGAAGCACTCGACGAAGATGCCGCTACGGTCGGTGGCGTGCGCCCGAGTGCCTCGGTTCTTTCGTCCAAGTACATCGGCTCGTTTCCGGCAGGCAGAGCCGACCGCTTGACTGGATCGTTCAAGCCCCCGCGCACGTATCGTCTGGTCCGATGAAGTCCACCCCTTGGTAAAGGCATGTAGATCCCTCGGCACAAAGCAAAGCCGGCTCACGTTTCGTTGGGCCGCGTGCAGGGAAAGTCGGGCTGCTGCTACGTGAAGCCCCTCTTTTTACCGAAACGTTGAGTCCGCTATCGGTCGATGTGGCCCTGACTCAGAATTTTCATGTTACATCCATTGTAGTTTGTCGATCTTATTGCGTCGAGCAGAGCCTCGTTCATCGATATGTATGTCTGACAGCAATCTGTCTCTGACGTATCTGATGTCACGTACAAACATGACATGCGTAGCGATCTGGCTTGGCAACGGCATTCCCGCGCCAATCGAAGCCAAAGCGCTTGGCGAACTGCCACATTCGGCGGTCCCCGGATCAGACCCCACATTGGGCAGTCCAATTGATGATTTGAAGCCAGCAGAGTTCCTGATGCACCTCGCTCACGGAGGGTGGTATGCAGCCGTTCCCTGCACGAGGCATGTGCAAGGACCTTGGGCAATTCCATCATATCGACTGGGCAGTTGAAGACATTACATAACGGCATTGAAAAGCTGAAAACACGGCAATGTACATTCGTTTCTTGCTAATGGGTTACTCACGTGCTGTTCCCTCAATCACCACTTCCTCGCGCGGAGACCACCTTCTCCTGCCGGGAAAGAAGCAGATATAGAACAGACATCCCGCCACAAACCCTACAATAGCTAATGATCCGTACATCCACACAAGGTAGGGGTCCTGCGAGACGGCTCCGAGCGCGATGCAAATGGCCGCCGCCACGGCAATAGTCAACCAGAACAACGCCGAAATGACGGACCGAAGGCTAGACGACCAGAGTTAGCACGGCTGCGATATTGGACAGAACGCTGGCTGTACATACTTCTTCGGCGCCTGAGTAAAGGCAAGCTCGAGGCCCGTAATGATGACGAACGCCTCAGAGAAGGCCACCAGGACATAGCTGGGCGCCTGGATCCAAACGTGTATGCTCTTTGGTGGCGAGTTGTAAATGTAGTGCTGCAAGACGCAGGCGTAAATCATGGCAAAGGACGCAAACATGAAACCCATGAAGATGCGGGTGACTGGGTCAAAGTCGATCTTGTACTTGCGCAGCAGGGGATAAACAACGACTAAAGAAATCAGTATCGCACTAAAAATGGGCTTTGTTTACAGGAAAACGAACCGTCTAGAAATGGTATGAAGATACAGAGCGCAATGGGATCGAGATTCTGTAGCAGGTCGTTTGGCGTTCCGTGCAGAGCCATTGTGCCGGCTTGAGATATGAGGTTGTTCCACATCTGGTTCCAGCAGATAAAATAGAATGGGAAAAACAAAAACATCTAAAGCTTGTTAGCATCAGTCGGGTGTATGAATGCTCGCTCTGCCAATGTGTACCTTGCAGCTCTTCAGACCACGCTGGACGTCACCGACGTATGAGTCCGTGTACCTCTCTTGCCTGGCGATGGGGTATCTGTCTGCATGCCCTCGCTCCAGCAGCACAGAGGGACGCGCATTATGGAACCCTTTCTCCTTGACTGCAATGCTCACTGTACGAAACGCATCGAGAATGGCAGAGCCCATCGGAGGTACCTTGACGTACTTCTTTCGCCCCCAAACGAAGACGCCGGCAGATAACAGGATAATGCTGCAGGCCATTAGCGCTGTACACGTACCTGAACGAGACATGTGAGCAAACGTTCTTACATCAGAGGTATTAAATATGCTAGCCAGAAAGAGTGATGCTTCTCGACGTTGACGGTGATGAGAGGTGACAGAGCTCCAATATTGACGACCCAGTAGAACCACATGAACAGCCTCTGCACCGTCAGGTCCGGGTCAACAATAACCTGTTCCCCTGACTTGAGGGTCTTCAGGACCGGGTGAGAGTTTTGGTATTGCTCGGCGCACATGGGCGTCACGTTGGCCTTGATGCCGCCCGTGCCTAGTCCAATCGTAACCATGGCGGCGACGAGTCCACCCAAACCCGCACCATTTGTGATGGCGGATGGAGAGGCAGTGGCGACGAGAATTACGAGTCCGACGATGTAAACGCCGCATGCACATAAAATGGCTTTGTACTTGCCGAGGTATTGATCTGTCTGCTGTCAGCTTGGGCCCATCGACATGAAGGACGGGACACATTGCTGCGCACCGGCGATGATGGCGCCAATCACGGTAGAAGCATAGGCCCAGAATTTGAAGAAGTTTCCCAGCGCGGTAGCCACGGCTTGACCCTTCCCCAAAGCTCCTGGGAGGTCAGACCCAGGTGCATACGGGTTGCTTGTGTCTTGTAAGTTGGTGACTCTGGCTGTGCGCGCATTGACGATGATGTGCCTACTTAATGTAGTTTTGGAATGGGCCTGATAGACCAAAATAGGTTGCTCTCTCGCCGAGCTGGTCGTTCTTAGCATAAACAGACTCCAGAATCGACTGCGTTCTCATGGATGGCGGCTCACCTCGACGACAAGAATAAGCAGCGCAACCGCTGGCAGTTTATCGGGGATACGTCTGAGGCCGCGAAACTGCTCCGTATCGTTCTTCGCATCGTCGTGCTCGGCCATGCTGGCCGTGTCGGCCGCAGGCACTGTCTTAGACTCAATCTCCATGCCGGTGGTTGATCGGTAACACGCGTGAACCCAAGCGAGTTCACCCCGTCAGCATAGGCCTCGATGCTCCGAGCAATTGACAAACGCGGATCTCTTCAAGGCTCAGCAGACTGCAGCCTTTCTTTCCGGCCTATGAGGACGCGTGTGGAGATGCATGACAGACAGGACTCGACGCTTCCTTTAAACAGAACCTGGGGAAGCGTGGATCCTGCATCTTCAACCCCGGCCCGGAGTCTGGGGAGAGCGGGCGAGAGATAACGCGGGGGTGAGAATTTGCGCTCTCATAGGCGGCGTCCGATGGCCGATCCGGCAAAACGGCGTCGGTGGAGTACTCGATCGGCCGCGAGAACGCCGCCAATGAGCGCCGTCGGCGTGATCAAGCCGGGGAATGCGTTCGGCGAGAACGGCGTTCGGAATCGGCAGCCAAGGGTGTTGAACTGCTTGGTGATAAAGATGCTTTATCTGACTCTTGCTGCGTAGTGTGGACTGCGGCGGTTGTTTATCGAACGCCACAGTCTTGTTCTGTAGCATTGAGGCCATCGATTTGCAGCCATGGCAACCACGACGACGACGGCTGCAGCCCCAGTAGTCGAACCCGCTGAGACACACATCTCGCACACGGCCGGACGGCTGGCAGTCACTGACAAGGAGTACGATGGCCTCGATCCTGAATGGAGGGCCCTCTGGAACGAACATGGGAGCTCAATGGTCAGGGCAGACGAGGTCTCGATTGAAGAATACCGGCTCGACCCGGCCAAGTACAGCTTTTCGTATCCGACTTACCCTGGTGCGAAAGCTTTACCGATGTCGCCTCTATTTACCACGCTGACTTTATGAATAGGCCCCGAGGTGTTTCACGTCGAAGACAGACGCATTCCCGTGACACGGCCATCGGGAGAGATCCCCATTCGAGTGTACTCTCCTGCCGGGCCAGGGCCATTTCCTGTGCATCTCAATTTCCATGGCGGTATGCTCCCCGTAGTCTTTCATGGTGTACAGTGTTAACCTTGTATGCAGGCGGTTGGGTCTTGGGCGGACTCGGTTCGGAGGCGGCATGGTGCAGACACATGTGCAACAAGTCCAACGTCAAGGTAATTGACGTAGATTATCGCATGGGTCCGGAGTTTCGCTTCCCAACAGCCATCTACGACTGCTGGGACGCGGTGAAGTGGGCAAGTCGATGTCCACACACCCTGGAAGGCGGGGTTTGGTTCGCTAACATCAGTGATGTCGCAGACAATTGAGAATGCCGAGGCGCTTAACGTTGACCCCAAGAGCGTCTCATTCGGAGGGCTCTCAGCGGGCGGCCACATGTCCGCTGTGCTCGCACACTTTGCGCGCGACGAAAACGTTGATATAAAGCTTCACCTGATGATTGTTCCCGCCACGGATATGAGATACTGCAGCACCAAGATCAAGGCGTTGACCCCAGATAATTGTCCGTATGAGAGCGCGCGGTCTTTTGCAGACCTCCCGTGGGGTCCGCTGGGGCGCGAGCAGTGGTTTCTCAAATACTGGCTCGGCGAAGACGCAGGTGAGTTCCATGAGAGTCTGAAGCGATGAACAATTCACCTCTGACGACCGCGTCACCTCTCCGCGACAGATGAGCAAGAGCGCATTCTGAATGAAGAGTGGATCATGACACCAGTGTTGGCTCCGCGCATGGGTGGTTTGTCGCCGGCGCATATCGTCACGGCCGAATTTGATCTCGAGCGGGACGAAGGAGAAGCATATGGCCGCATGCTACAGCAGGCGGGCAATCGGGTCACAATGAAGAGGTACGCGGGCAGCCCGCATGCCTTTGCCCATTACAACCATCCCCAGCGGGGATTGTCAAAGAGCTTTGAGTTTATAGAGGACACAGCGGCACTGTTGAAGGAAGTCCACTACGGGTATTAGAGGTCGAGGTAGACTTATAGATATGGATGATTCTCGAGTTACGTGACGAAAGAATACACGTGTAACACGTGACTGTAACCAAGTCATCCTCAGATTTCCAACGTACGAGCACATTGATCAATGCGCGCCTTCCTTCCATCATCACCAACATCGTGACGACCAATGAGGCACGACATGACCTCGTCCCCCTATTGGTCCATCCTGAATTTCAACGATTTCAATATTTCAATGATTTCCCTGGTCCAATCATTTAATGGATCAAATCATTGTCCTCAGAATTACCGTAACTTCCACATCAATGGTTTCACGGTACCTATCCAGTCGTTATATCCCGCCACTCAGCACCAATACTGCACCCGAGCACCCACCTGCTATCAACTAGTTGTAGAATGCGTGAAGGATGGCGTGGAAAGAGCCCGACCCAATTCCCTTACCGTATCGAGCAGTTACCCAGCATGGCTTATTGCAAGCCCACTGTCACGGTGGCCGACGCTTACCGATGGCACAATTCGGTTCCGGCGGAGCGCATGGGGCCGCGGAAAACCAACGCCGCCAATGGCAGCGGACGCCGACCGGCCGGCACCGGAGCGTCTTTCGGCTCGATAGCGGCGCGTTGGCGCGGATACTGGAGTGGAGTGGATGGCTTGCTGCCAGTCATCGTGCTGAGCGACTCCTTCGATGAGTGTCCAGTCATACGATGCAGCAACACGCCCGTTGACGTGCGGCGATTAAGGACGAGTGACAACGACATTATTTATTCATCGTGGCCCTTATCGCATCACTAAGCTAGTTGAACACTGAGCGCCAAGTAACGAAGTGAGAAGGTGGTCTTATTTCTTCGTGGTGCGAAATGGCCCCGAAAGAAAGCATCGTAGTTGTTGGGTATTGTTGCCTCCACACAACTCCCATGAATACGCAGCCATTGACTTTATCTATAGAGCCGGCATCATCGGCCTCGATGTCGCACTCGTCCTCGCCGAGAGGGGTTATGGGAAGAACCTAACAGTAGTGGCCGAGCACCTCCCTGGTGACACGGCAGTCGACTACACGTCGCCATGGTGAGTGCCATCCTATTCTCGAAACCCAACCACCGGTGAGAAACGGGGGCTAAATATGTTCAGGGCTGGATGTAATTTCTCCGCAATCTCTGGCAGCGATGCGAATGCCCTTCGATGGGACAAACTCGGCTACTCGCACCTCTCCAAGCTGGCGTCCGAAAGACCCGAGGAGACATTTGTTCGCCGTACCGAATCCATTGAGCTTTGGGACGAAGACGTTCCGCACCAGAAGATCAAGGAGATGTCAGAGTATCTTGAAGATGTACGATCCCCCTTACCGGACTTAGATGAGGTAGAATGGAAGCCATGTTCTAATTGATGCCAGTTCCGTGTCCTGCCGGCCGAGGAGCTTCCCGTCGGCGTTAAATTCGCCATTGGCTTCACCACGCTCACCATAAATGCCCCTCTCCACATGCGATTCCTCCAGAGACTGCTCACGGATCATTATGGTGTTCAATTCGTTCGTCAAAAGCTCCCCAGTATCCAGGCTGCGTTTTCCAATCCCGCCACCACGGTCGTGTTCAATTGCACGGGCAATGCGGCTCGGACATTAGCGGGCGTTGAGGATGCCAAGTGTTTCCCGACAAGGGGTCAAGTGCTCTTGACCCGCGCGCCCCATGTGCAGACAAACATCATGCGGCATGGCAAGGGTTACGAGACATACGTGATTCCGCGGCCGGAGTCCAATGGGAATGTCGTCTTGGGGGGCTTCATGCAAAAAGGCGTCAGGTGAGCAAGCGCACTTCCTACCCCCCCGGCATGTGTTGAGGCTTACAAGTCGCCCAGTGATGGATCCACGTACTCATATGAGACCGAATCCATCTTGGATAGGACGACGAAACTGAGCCCCGAGCTCGGACAGTCCGAATATGAGATTCTTGCCCCGTTTGCTGGCATGAGGCCATCGCGAGAGGGAGGAGCAAGGGTGGAACGCGATGGGATCGAAGTAGCTGGTGAGAAGCGCGTGCTTGTGCACAACTATGGCGCCGGTGGCACGGGGTTCCAAGCTGGATACGGGATGGCAGTCGATGCGGTCAAGACTGTCGAAGACGTCCTGAGACAGCTGCGAGGTGCATCGGCCCGCCCGAGGCTGTAAGTCGCAGAGGCCCTGAGCGGAATATTGTAAACGGAAAGATATCGGCTACAGCCGCTGCATCAGGCGTTCTTGATCATGTGATGGCTTCAAACGAAGTAAATGCTTGAGAAACATGTGGTTGCAGGTGAAGGACGTTGTCAACGCCGCGCCAAAAGATCGAGTCAATCCGAAGTAGGCCGAGACGGAGGATGGGAAATGACTTTGCTTTGAGTCGCAGCTCTGTCCGCGTCATCTGCAGTCGCTTGATCCAGTCGAGAGCCTCGTCATGCGTGGGTGCTGAAGCAACCATTGTTAGCTGCGTGAAGCATAGAGATGAGATCGCAGCCTGCGCCCACGGCGGCCAAACGCCGTTTACATCCTCTGCTTTCAGGTTCTTGATGAAGGCATGAAAGCCCTCGGTGCAGTCTCTCGTGCTTTGTCGCACGATCTGAGCTTGTGCAGCAAGATGGGGAGAGCCGTCCAGGTTCTCGAGATGGTGAAACGTCCGCATTGCCGCGCGATGCAGAAGGAGATATGTATAATGGTAGGCTAGATCGCAAATCGCCAGCGACAGGTGCATTGGTCGCTGGTGTGATTGATTAGTTGCATACGGATGGTCGTCGTGATGGACGGACTCATGCAGATTGCGTGCCAGTGACATGGCCATGTCGCTTAGCTCTGGTTTCTGGGACGCCGATTGCAATATTCGTAAGGAACTAGACGATAGTTTGGTCAACGGGAGCATCCAGTTTGTGCGAATTGGCGAGCACTCACTATAGCTTTGCCAAAGCCTCATCGACCAGCGCAGCTACCACAGCTAATTTGCACAGGCATTGCCAATCTGCATCAGGCACATTGCTGTCTAGTCGATCAGAATGCAATAATGAAGTAACAAGCCAGTTGTCCCTGTCAATTAGTGGAGGCTTGCCCAAGCTGGCAGCGAGCAGCCGGTCGGTCGAGTAGATGAGGAACGACAGCCGTCGTCTCAGGGCCACGTATGTTCCCGGCAGCGCCCAAGTTGCAGGATTCAAGTGCAGTCCGACATTGACAGCGGCAGAAACGAGACTTCCCATGAGGTTCCACCGATGCGACGCATCAGAGACTAGAGGGCTTGGTGATGGTCTCAGCACCAGCAGCAACAACGTCTGCACCGTTTCGAGGCTCGGCGAATGGAGGTCTGTTGCCAGCGACCTGTTCAGTACTTGCGCCAAAGTGGAGTAAGGGAAAGCTTCGTATGCGAGATCAATACAAAGCTTGTCGTCATGCATCGCGAAGGGGACGGCAATGCCGTACACAGCGGCGAGAAGGTGAGCTGAGCTTTTGTTGGGATTCGGTATAGCAGCGGATGAGAAGATAGGGTACTGAGCCGCGGCAAACTTGAACCATAGTGAGATAAGTCGGTTTCCCATCTCGGCTGGAACTAGTTGCTCCAATTGTGTCTTCAAATATGCTTCACCGGGGGTGGCGTGGCCAGCCTGCTCCTGAGACTTGCCAAAGAGTAACGGCTGTGAGAGGAGGAACTGCACAGGGAACGGCTCGTCCTGCGCCAAGCAAATGGCGAGTTGCTTGAACTTGAAAGTCCCGTGGTCATCAGTCCGATACTTTCGCAGAATATATGGATCCATATCTCCCGTTGATCCAAGAGCCTCCGGTCTCGTGTCCGTATGCCCATCCAAGAGGGGGTGGGAGACGGTCGTCGGCGCATGACCTTGTACCGACTCTGCGTTCGCGATCCGGGACGTGCCATCGCCCACGACAGAAACATTGGATGCCGGGCTGCGCGGCGTGCGAAACATGAAGTGGTAGTCGCTGGAGTCCATGCCCAAGTCTTGCAGGAACTGCAGGCTCATGCTGGGGAACGGCGAGTCGCTCTCGGCGGCCACCACGTCCAGCGGGACTGTCGGCATCATAAAAGCATCTCTCGGCGATGTGGGACGCAAAGACCCAACGTCGTCAGGCCGTGGGAGTAGTAGGACCGGTACTGTAGACGGTGCCGTTGTGGTTACCATCGCTGCCGTGGACGCTCCATCCACGCCGTCCGATGCCGGCTGTCCCTGTTCGAGCAAAGGCTTCTTGCGGGGACGCGTCAACTCGATAAAGGTGCACTCGTGGTTATGCAAGTGGCATGTGCGGCATGGCGGCGAGCCCTCGATACGACATGCAGTCTTACGGGCACGGCAAAAATCGCATGGGCGTTGTCGCTTGCTCATGTACTTGCGCATTGTATCATGGACGGGTTGACGTGAGTGATTGCAGTGACGCAGATGCGCTGTCCATCGCGTGGGAATGTGAACTAAGTTATGAAGTGGTCCCTGTTGGAGGAGCGCCTGGCGGCAATTGAACTAACTTGGAACCCACACACACTTGCGTGTAGACCTGTTGTGTGGATCGGAGTAAGCCTGAAGCGATACCACTTGGACAGCAGGGACTTGCACTAGCAATGAACTACGGAGGGATATCCTCGCTTGGAGTTATTGGTCATGATGCCCACATCCTTGACTATCGTGACGCTGTGTAGCAAAGTCGCAAGGGCTGGACCCTTGGGCAGAAATTATGCATCAGCATAGAGTGAAGCCGTGTTGATGCTTGTTTGTGGGCAGTCAGATGTTTGATCCTATGTAGATAGAGCATCGAGGTGCATCGCGGTCTGGTCAATGCAAGGCACCACTCGACCAGCCGCACTCTGGTGAATCAGATTGGCCTCTCAACACTGATCAGAACTTGAATGTCCGTCCATCATGGGGTATGACAAGCAACTGTTTCCTCAACACAGAGACATGAAAGCTTGAGTATAAATTGCCCTCTAGATTAAGGCCTTGCTCCAAATCTCTCCCCGTTGAAAACCAATCCAGTCCTCTCAAGCAGCTTTGAACGAACAACACCTTACCCGTAACCCAACGATCCACGATCGACAGCCCAGCTGAGCCAAGTTCAAAAAGCAATCGCAGTTATGTGCTACCAGTACGACCTGTACACAAAGTGTATTAGGTGCCAGGAAAAGAGGTACATCCGTACGGAGCCTCCTGTGGAGTGTAAGGAAGTGCGTGATCAAAGGAAGGTGCCGTCTCCCATCGGCGAGTGCAAGATGGGACTGCGAAGGAAAGAACAGCATGAGCTCATTCTCAACGATTGTAAGCCGTGCTCTCAAAGGAGGAAGGCGAAGGGCCTCCGATGATGCGGCGCGCTGGCTTTGTCCAATGATTGTCATGTTCGTCGCAAGTATGGCTGAACACTGGCTGGACCGTGCTTGACTCGTTTGAACAACATGGCGAACTGTTTTGGACAGATTTTAATTATATGAATCAAAGTACTCTTTTGTACGACAACGAAGTGATTTAGTGCCAAGTATTCGTGTGCTATAACAAACCATCGCTCGTTAAAGCAGGTCCGACCTTGCATCTCTTGGACTTGAAAACAGCATCAGCCATCTATATATCCCCACGCCAGGAATGTCCAAATACGCCACACTCATCGCTGAACTTGGAAAAACTTCGGAACTGCAACAAGAATCGCAACTACTTTCACCATGTGCTTGGTTACTCGACATTTCCAGAAGTGCAAAAAATGTTGCACAGTAAGGTTGATAATCACTTCTCAGCCTGATCGGTGCCGAATGTACGAAGATGCGCTAATTATGGCACCAGCCGGCACCAAGGAAGTTCGGTGCCCAAAGGGCACTAGACAGGAGGACAAGCCTCCGATCGAGGTACCGAAATGGAGGTGCCACGCCTGCTGTCCGGGCGAGGGAAACCGCCGTGGTAATCGAAAAACCGGGTAATGTGAAAAGTCAACACTTCAAGGGAGCCCTTTTCGCCTGTGCTTGACGTATATGCTCCCGCTGAGCGTCACTGTAGCGTGGCTGGTCAGGTGGAGGATCTTGGGGGTCAACTCAATCTAACGGGGGAGCGTCTCGCTCAATTAGCTGAATCACTGTCTACTTGGCTGCCGTTTAACTGCTTGTGCGATTGTGTGATCTAAATTAATCGCAAGACTACGTATAGGGCCAGAACCGTCATCAAATATCTTGTGGCGACAGGTTACGTTCATCCGACGAAGCGGTGGGGGGTGAAGATGTTGGGACATCTCGCTGCCACATTCGTTACATCACAAAGTCGGTGCCTTGGCCTGATCTTCGGCAAGATTAAGACCAGATGTCTGATTCTTTGTTGCTGTAAGCTGCTCCATCTGACGTTGGCGGGGTGTTTTACTCGTGCGAGCCGAATGAGACTTGAGGCTGAACACCGACGTTACGGGCGACTATTAGGACACATGTGTCAAAACCCCCAAATCCAGTTTTCAGACACTCAGCTTAAGTTCCTGGCGAGCGCGGACGGCAAGAATACTAGAGGGCATCCGCGAAGTTGTGCACGACAGAAAAATACACGGAAAGACTTGGTGGACGATTGCTTGGGTCACTCCGTCTGATGCCCTCCGTCGAATATGCATTACATGTAGGTTGTCGCATCTCTCAAGTTGGTATGTTCAGACGGATGTTTCATGAGTGCACATCTCAACCAAGTCAACACGAGTTCATTTCTCTCTGTCAATATGAGATAAAAAAAGTGAGATAATTGCATTGCCGGGCATTTTTCGGCGTTGGAGCTTGCTGACCCCAGGAAGGAATGAGAGTTTGAGTAGCACTGTGACTGGTGACGAACGCCACCAAGCTCGTCGGATCGAATGCGAGCACATTGCGAGTTCACGCGTCTGCCAAGGGTAAGCTTTCGTCAGCCCGCTCCAACCTGGCGCTGAAAAACGACCTGCGACCTCCAAAGAGACAGATTCATACACGTCAAGTCCGATGGACTGCCTTGTTTGGCAGTGTAATTTTGTGTTCAGATTGCGCAAGACTTGGAGGGCATCAATCCGACCGGACCTGGTTGAGCGTCACCTGCGCCAGACCCGAAAATGATTATGGGCATAAGAACAAACATAAAATCATGTACTTTGGCGCATGGTTGTCGCCCCATGGCATCATGGCTGCTGTGCCCGTTGGAAGCGACAAATACACTCGACTAAGGTCCATTCATCCGCAGCTTGCAGGTACCTCCTGAAGATGAGACCGCTCAACATTATTAACTTGTTGCTGGCAGCAGCATCTGCCACTACTACACCCGGACTTCATGGGCGATGGAAAGTTGGCCAAACAGTCCATACAACCAGCGGCCATGTATATGGGCATGCTGCTTCCAACGCGACAGGTGTGTCGGAGTATCTCGGCATCCCATATGCCGAGCCACCTGTTGGACCCCTTCGCTTCCAACCTCCTCAACGACTCCACAAAAAGCTCAGAGTCCGCGGCGACAAGTTTGCAAGTCAAAAATTGCCGTTGGCGATGGGAAAGAGGCTGACTCTGGTAGTAGGGCTTCTCGTGCATGACCTCAAACATCACCTCGAATGACGCAGTCGTGTCGGAGCGCTTGATTGCGAAATACAACATCACCGATGTCGGCATCGAGTTTCTCACGGAGATTACAAACCCTGGATTGCGCCGCAGCGAGGACTGCCTTACGCTCAACGTATGGACCAAGCCTCAGAGGGGAGAGAAGCGCAAGGCTGTACTCGTCTGGCTTCACGGTGGCAGCTTTGTCGTTGGTCAGTCACCAGCGATGTCTTGCACCTATAACCTCCACGTGCTTTTAAGTTGACTCGATGGACTTTTGTAGGATCATCGGCAATCCCTTCCTACAATGGTCAGTTCTTTGCAGACCAGGAAGACGTCGTCCTAGTGACCATCAAGTTAGTCCTTGTAAACTTCGCGCGGCCTTCTGCATCCGCGGCGGGGCGATTAATGACATGATCCCAGTTACCGATTGAGCATCTTCGGGTACCCTGGAAACCCGCTCGGGGATCAAAATCTGGGCCTCCTAGACCAGCGTCTTGCCGTAGAATGGGTTCGCGACAATATCGCAAGCTTTGGGGGTGATCCCACCCGCATCACGCTGTTTGGCCAGTCCGCCGGAGGCGTCTCAATCGACGATTACACGTACGCTTGGCCAGACGATCCCATCGTGCATGGCGTCATTGCACAATCCGGAACCAGTCAAGGTATTGGCACACGAACAACATCAGAGGCCGCTGAGCTCTGGTTCAATGCTTCCCGTGCCGTTGGCTGCGGGGATCAAAGCACGCCCGCTCGGCAGGTGCAGGAGTGCATGTTGCGCAAGCCTGCTGATGCCCTCGCCAAAGTACTCGTGGCCACCGTCAACAGTCCCGTCACGATGCCGTACTGCCCAACCATGGACAATAAGACTGTGTTTGAGGATTTGAGCAGGCGCATGCCAGCCCGTCTGCCCATGCTGATTGGAAACACCGACTTTGAGGGCGGGCTGTTTGAGCTCTTCACCGATGCACCAGTGCCGCCAGGCTATTGGAAGCAGGATAGCCGGCGGATGTTTGAGTGCCCAGCAGCCAGGCGTGCTGACCGGTCGCTAAAGCACGGAAATCCTACCTGGAGATACCGGTATCACGGCGTCTTCCCAAACATGGAGCTGTCAAAGAACCCACCGAGCGGCGCGTACCACGAAGCTGAGGTGCGACCAATGTTCAATACCGCACTCCAAGACAGGGTACAAAGCACAGATGAGGAGATCGCCCTCGGCAAATACCTGCGAGAGACATGGGCGGCGTTTGCAAAAGATCCCGTCCATGGCCTTGAACGCTATCAATGGCCACGGTACAATCCCAATGAGACGACACTCATCCGACTAGGCTACAACAATAAGATTGGGCCAAATCTCGCGATGGGCAACTTGTACGACTGGGACTGCTAGCGGCTGATGTGTCACTGTTGATTTGGTGGCAGAGAGACTGATGGTAGCTTGATTTATTAGCTTGATTTAAATGAACATTAAGAAGGGTTGATGAACTGGAGAACAAGTGACACCAGACTAGAGAACACTTTTCCAGAGCTTCCTGTACCGTTCCGTTCTGCCAGGGTCATCCCTTGATGACACTGCCGTCTTGAAGCCCTCTCGGCTTGCCAGCTGCTGAAACGCGACCCCTTCTGGCGAATTCCTCGTAATACCATCAAAGACCGTTGCCAGCCTTTGGCTAGACTCCATTGAGCCCTCCATGGTGTTGTTTATGACCTGCTTCTGCATCCAAAGCTGATTGATTGGGACGCTCTTTATCCTCTCGACAAGCAGGTTGACCGTGTCGTCCAGCTGTGACGCCGGCACCGCTTTGAGTACGAGGCCCATGGCTGCCGCCTCCTCGCCATTGATGAGATCACCCGTGAACAGCATTCTTTTCGCCTTTTCCGCTCCGACTCTGTATGCCCACATTGCAGTTGTCGGGCAGCCCCAGACTCGGCTCGGCGGGTATCCAATGCGCGCGTCCTCTGCCATGACGACGAGATCGCAACAGAGCGCAATGTCGCTTCCACCAGCGACGGCTGCTCCATGTACTTGCGCAATAGTCGGCTTGTGACTTCGAAAGAGTTCGGTGTAGCAGTTGGTGCACTCCTTCATCAGCAGGTAATCCTGGAAGGGCTCATAGCCTCGGGTAAGGTCTTGACTGCCTTCGGTCTCTCCGCGCTGAGCGCTTGCGGCGTAGATGTTGAGGTCATAACCACCACAGAAGCCACGCCCGCTGCCCTTGAGTACGATGCAGTGAATGCGTGGGTCTGCATTTGCTATCCGAACAGCAGCACGGATTTCGAGTGGCATGTGTTGATCGATGGCATTGTGGTGCCTCGGTCGGTTCAGGGTGATGTACGCGACCTTGCCATCGGTGGACGTCTGAAACTGCACCGCCTTGAACGTATTTGGGTCCATGTCCATGTTGAAAGTCATGCTGCTAAGAACTTTGTTGTTCGCGGCGGTCGCCTGGCGCTAAAGTGCGAAAAGACGCTTGTGCGAATGCAATACTAAACTCTGGTTGCTAGAGTAATCACCTTTTCACGTATTCTGCAGCCGAGTGCCGACAGATGCTTGGTGGCTTGACGGCAAGTTGCCTCGGTCTCAGTGCTGATCAGCGGGCCGTCGGCATGTCCTCCTTCCCCGGAGTCGCATCTTAACGGCTTCCCCGCATCAACAGGGGCGTTTTACCGACGGCACTGCCACCGGTGCCGTTACAGGGCCCTAGGACCCGCCCAAGCGTGGCCTGTGATGACGGTTCTCGTAGGCCCCATATGAAGCCGGCCGCCATCAACTGTTTGTTCTCTGGCTCTTAATGAAGCCCCCGTGATAAGTGAATGCCACACTGCACAGTTGACATACCAATCGAACACTTGGCATCATTAGTAGCCTTCTTTATTATACAGTCACAATGGCTGATGCAACCGCAGCAGTACCAACGCCGGCAACGGCAGACACAGGCTTTATCTTTTCCATGCCACATCGCGACCATCCACTCACGTCGGATGCTGCATTCTTACGATTGCTTTCCTGTATGATCAAGTCCCCCCCAAAAATCCTCCCCTCTCTGGCAAGAGATACCATATTGACTGGAATAATTCTCGCCACGCAGGGTACTTGCCAGAGGACATTCTCTTGGCCGTAAGACCGGAGCTGGCCAAATTTGCAGAAGAGGCGACGTCAGACCCAGTGAAGAGTTGGACCTGCGACGCGGAAGCTCGCCAACCATACGTCAAGACACATAATGTATGGGGAGAAAAGTACGGCGTGGATAAATTGATTACGAGCGATGGCTGGAAGAACCTTCGCAGTTGGGGTGTACAGAATGGGTAAGTCAACCGTTCATTTACCATGGATCTCGCGGGAGCGTAACTGATAAATGGCGGGCTCAGCATCGTGGCAACAGCCTACGAGCCTCACTTCAGGGAGTACAAGAGAATCGTCCAACACGCAAAGTAAGCCCGCGTCTTGCTCTCTCTTCACACATTCTCTGACACGCCAGCCAAGGAACTACTTCTTCAGTCCCTCATCCGGGTTGACGGGCTGCCCACTTTCAATGACCGACGGCGCAGCGAAGCTGCTCGCCGAGTTCCTCCCGTCCGTTCCCTCGTCGCACCCTTTCCACGAGGTGTATGACCACCTCATCTCTCGCACCGACTACTGGACGTCGGGACAGTGGATGACAGAGCGGGCCGGCGGCAGCGATGTCCAGAACACGGAAACCTGGGCCGCGTACGCGCCACTGGCCCACCGGGAGGGCGCTCATGGACGCCTGGACGAAGGCGACTACCTCGTATCTGGGTTCAAGTTCTTCTCCTCAGCTACCGACGCCGACGTTGCTGTCTTGTTGGCTAAGACCAAGAGCGGGAAACTGAGTGCATTCCTTGCGCCATTGACGAAGAGAGTCGTCGACGCTGACGGCAACGAAAAGATTGTGACAAATGGGATCCGCATTCACCGACTCAAAAGTAAGCTTGGAACTAAACAGCTTCCAACGGCGGAACTCGAGCTCAAAGATGTGCGGGCACATCTGGTCGGACCACTGGATCGCGGTGTCAAGACCATTTCGCACATCCTCAACATCACCCGCGCACACTCCTTCATGGGAAGCGTCGCCGGGTGGAGGCGATGTCTATCCACAGCAAAGGCCTTTGCACGAGCCCGCACGACCTGGGGAACACCATTGTGGAAGCTGCCACTTCATCTCCGCACACTCGCCGATCTGGAGCTCAAGCACAGAGGCGCTTTGCATCTTGCCTTCTTTACCGTCTCTCTCATGAGCTTCACCGAGAATGGATTTCCACCTTCCGATACCATGGGGTCTTACGCGCCGATACCCCACGAGGGTGCCGAAGCTCGCGTTGTGCTCAGGGCATTGACGGCAACGTCGAAAGCAGTCATCGCAAAGAACACATCGAGCGGTATCCAGGAGTGTATGGAGGCCATGGGAGGTGTAGGGTACATTGACGAGCCCGACGAGCCGGAGAACCTTGCTCGCGCATTTCGCGACTCCAACGTCAACACCATCTGGGAGGGCACCACAAATGTTCTCAGCAGCGAGGTCGTACGTAACTTGGTCAAGGACGATAATCTTGAGGTTCTCAGTAGCTGGTTTGAACGCGTCATTGGCGGCATCGAGAACAAAGAGCACCGTCAGGCATTGAGCGGTTCGTGGGAGACCCTCCGTCGCCTTTTGGCGAGCGGCAAAGGGAACTTCCTCGACCTACTCGGCAACGGCAGGCGCATCATGTTCAGTCTCGCTTGGATCGTCATAGGCATGTTATTGGCAGCAGATGCGCAGCGAGATGGCGACGCTGTAGCGAACGAAGTCGCACGTCGATGGCTTCTAAACGGAGAGGGTGGTGTCGGGGAGTGGCTCCTCCCACATGTCGGTGGTATACGCACAGGAGCCCACTTCCAAGAGGGTGATGAGCGTCAGAGCTGGGACATGAGACTGGTTTGGGGGAATTCTGCTCTGGAACATCGCCAAAGCCCTGGTAACTCGGGGCAGGCCAAGATCTGATCGTGGTAAAGCAGGGAATTGGGCTGTCACTCAGTGCCTGAACGCACAATGTCATCGCAAAGCAGAACGGACAGTTGAGGTGCAGCCGGATTATGGAGGCGATACGTAGTCGCATAGCTTTTAGGTCGTGATATCGATTGACTTGTGTCTAAGCCAACATGAACTTTCGCCAGGAGTGATCAGATGTGTCCAATGCTTAACGTACAACACCTACCTCACCATCAAATATTGACTTCTTCAGGCTGGCCCCTCCCGGAACAAGCCCGCATATTTTCATAAGTTGGCAGTGCCCATTTCTTCATCCACTTGGACTCTAAAACCTTGTCTGCGGTAAGTCGGGTCTCAGGCCTGAACGACAGCATGGACCGAAGCATGACGAAGATGGCGTCGCTCTCCTCCGCCTCAAGGACTGGCATCCCCTCCCGTCGCCGAGACTCCTGAATGCTATCTTCAAAGCGGTCCTCCCAGGTTCTTTGCAATCGCTGTTTCAACGGGCTCCCGTCGTTGTTGAACCATTGGCGACGCGCTTCCCATTTGTTCCACCACTCAGGTGGTAGGTTGCCCAGGGCGTCCACTTGCTCACAAGTGGTGTTGTCTGGCGTTGCGAGGATGTCTTCGAACAGGGGCCTTTGGCCAAGGATTGCCCAAATGCTGCAAGCCATCGTCCAGATGTCTGCTGGAAAGGAGAGCGGCTTATCGGGTTCAAATCGTGCTTCCGGCGGTTGGATCGTGAATGGTGTGTGTGACTCGTGCCTCGACTCTTGCGATGGTAAAAAGGCTTCACCGAAATCTGCCAAAAATATTTCGGCTTCTGATATGCGAATTTCCTCGCTTGGTTTCCCAAACCAGGCCGACTTTACTCCGAAAGACGGGACACCGGGGGGCAGGGCGCCACCGTCAAGACGGCGGACAGGTTCTAGTTCCGGTGCGCCGTAACGACTGTTGAGTTGATCGTCAGTAAGCGAGTCAAACTCTCGAGGTAGGCGCAAAAGAATGTTGCCAAGGTGTAGATCTGCGTGGATAATGTTTAAAATGAGCCACTTCATGCGTATAGTGATATTGAGACGCACCTCCATGAACAAACCCATGGCCATGCGTGAATGCGATGGTGAGGGCAACTTGTGCGGCTAGAGCTCTCGCCACGTCCAGGGTAAAAAGCCTCTTATATGATCCGTCCTTGGCCCCGGAAAGACTGGTCCTTCCAGGAGCAGTGATTAAACACGGATGAATGCCATTGGGGCCGTCAACCTCGAAGCTGTCCAGAAGGCGGAGGATGAGCGATCCACCGTCAGCGCCAACTTCCGAGTGCCGGTAAGCCCCAGCGAGGGCGGACAGGGCCTCGATTTCTCTGTTATTTGATTGTGCTATGCCGACTTTCACCGCAACAAGTTTACTTAGCTCCGTATCACGAGCAAGCCACGTTGTCGAGTAGGTGCCGAAGCCGAGCTTGTGAATTATTCGATATCGATTTCGGAGTAGATCGCCAATCCCAACCGTGTGATATCCTCCGGGCCGATAGCGGTCAAGGCGCTCCACATCCTCGATGGGTTCATACTCCACATTGAACGAAGGATTGCAGCTGTAAGGCAGAGCGCGAGGCGCGGCATTGAAGGGCCAAACCCGGTGGCGCGCCGGCCTTTGCACGCCAGCGTGGGGGAATGGGGATCGCCGCACCCGGCAAGAGATTTGGCCAGGTCGCAGCGCTGCAGCAGATAGTCGCCTCGACATCACCATCTATTGGAGCCCATCAAGGATAGCTGCATTGGCGGCGTGTCCGTGTGCCCGCACGATGCGCAGCGCGGTGCAGCGGGATGGTGACCCAAGGGAGAAAACAACCCACGGCATAACAGAGCGCTTTGTCAGAATGTGTGGGGCCACAGAACTACTCCTGCCGTTTCTTCGCAACATCGATATTGACCTTCCGCGATGGAGGGATGCCGGTCCATCGCCCATTCGTCATGTATGCCTTTTGCGAACTCGGCGCACCAGTGGAAAGTGCCGTCTTTGTTTCCGGATGGATATAAAAGCGTAAGACAATACTCATTGCGGACAAATGCCAAAAGACCCTATAGGCGCGCATGGGACCCCAGACTTCAGGCAATACGAACTTGACAGCTCGTCACAGAACGCGCGTGGCCAGCGATGTGACATTACAGCTTGGGCCTTGCCGGAGCAACACTTCCCGGGGCACCATTTTTGATCGAGAAACAAAGGTGATCAAACGTCTCTCCATCGAAGAGTAGGGTATTGTGTGACGACAAGACACGGCTAACCATGTGATCGTGTAATTTGGATCTTGGCCATGATGTCACATGAATCGCACAGACAACCTCGGAGTTTTAAGTATCAGCCCAGTATAGTTATCATTAGAGCAAATCCAGCGGAACAGCCACGAAATATCGCCATGATACGTGCATTGCCTTTGATGTTGCACGCCAAGGTCAAGGAAATATAACCTACAAGCACTAGGGTTGCTTCATGTTGCGCAGGGCTTGAGATTCAAAAGATCTTAGTCCGTCCTACTTATATTCGATGGATTTTGAACCCTGCTGTAACATCATTGCCAGTGACAACAACTGGAACCTTAAGTATTTGATTTCTGGAAACTCTGACGTTTCTTCAACAAGAACATCCGATCTGCCACAACGTGCATTACGTTTTATAGTACGTAAGCCTAGTAACTCAAACTTGTCCAAGGTTTCAAACCCTCGGCGCCAAGAAATGTGCTACGTGAGGCCCGGCGCACCTTTGCCTTGAGTTTCCTGCTATTTGTATCGCCGCATGAACACAGCCCGCATGCCTCCATGTAGCAACCCCGAGTATGCTATGTACTCATTTGCGCCTGTACTACGGCGATATTGGGCTCAACTGGGCTGATCACTCGAACTTGGAAGAGACAATGTGTCCACAACGTATTCCTCGAGACAGGGATTGACGGTGTACACTGTACACAGTCCAAGTTCGCAAAGTCAGCCGATTATCCATACTTGGCACATTTCAATTCATCGAAGATCAATGATAATAATCTCCCACCACTCAGGTCGCATGCAGTTGACTAAATTACCTAAGAGCAAACGTGGTCTATCGGTGGTCCCCTGAGCCTATTGTTCATGATGTCTCTTTCCTAATCCGACTCCGAAACGTATCCGAGAAGAATGAAGATAGAGCAGCTTGTCCATTATGAGTTGGGTATAAGTATGACACTATCGCCTGTGAAACTACCGCGCATCTGCAAATACTAGTGACGAGAAGCAATTTTGTCTTTCATCCCTGTGAGACCACAATCCCGACAACACCCGAGTTTCCTCCCTCATATGACCCCACGGGCACCCTGTATTTCAAGAAAATGCTCGGGTGTTGGGCCGTTGTTGCTCACCTTCTCGCAGTGTTGCTGCTATGTTTCGAAACGGTAGACGCAACACCACCGCTGGAACGCCGAACGCCACCCGTTTTCAATCTTGGCATGAGAAAGAACGTTACTTATGTTTACTATAACGACTACGCCGGCGGAATTCCCTACACGGAGTCCCCGCCTAGTCCCCGCCTAGTCACAGCACCATCCTGGCCCCAGTGGCAGTGAGACAGCTTGGGGGAATACAGTACTTTAACGATGCGACTGGTGAGCCTCACGTTCTTCTGGGTCACGAAATACTTGACGCTGCATGGTACATGTCCCGAATTTTCAATCGAAAGGGCTTTATATACGAGCTGTCTCCTGGTCCACACACCATAGCTACCGACTATGACGATTTGTACTTTACAGTTGGCGGGATTTTATGGTCGCAAGTCAGGCGATACGCCTTCACAACCGGGACGGAGACTAGTTGGCAAGACCTTTCGTGGTCGACAAATCCCGAGTACAACACGGCATGGGAGGCATTTGGTCCCCGCAATGCTCAACCTCTCCTGTCGGGCGACGAGGGATACGAAGATCAACGCCGTCGGCTGCGAAACGCGGGCTACGACTCGCGAGACATCTATCGGCTGTATATGAACGAACTTACTGGCTTACAAAACACCGATTTGAATGACCGCCAACGCAACATTCTCCGAGAACTCCTGGACTGGGACCCTCAGAGGGAACCGGACAGAGACTTTCCATTACTACGACAATTTAAAGGCGTGTTTTCACTGAAACACCACCTCAGGTGGTAAATATGCTAATTGAAGTAGTTCCCCACCTACAAACTCTAGCGCTGTCGTCCATCAACTGGGTTGCCGTCGACATACCACGAGACTTACAGAGGAGGCTAGCAGGAGGGCTTCCAACACCTTTAGAATGCGGAAAAGTCTACCAGTCGTTGTTCGTGGCGGCACAAGCTCCTTCAGACGCTTGCGAAGCACTGGCTAAGAATGCCCATAAATTGAAACCCGCAGGGCAAGCTGAGCTTGGTACGTCGAATCGTCATAAATGGCACATTTAGCGCATTATGTCTGAGCCAAATAGTCCGTGATCAAGGCATGTTCGCCGGCCCGAGCACCAGCAAAGCGCAGCCCTCGATGCTGAAAACAGGTAGAGCTGTCCTCCAGGAAATATTCGTCCACCCTATCTGACATCGGCCCAGCCAAAGCGAGGGTACACCAATGTGATTTAAAGAGAAAGAATGGCGAGAGAGATTTGAGAGAGAAAGTTCGGCGTCTCAAAGCCGAGCCAATTTCGGGAAGCGCTAAGTCGCGTACGATACGGGATCAGATAGAAAAACGTGTCTGCAAAGCGACAAGAGGTATGGGACATTCGTACACACGCCCTTTCCACTCCACAACAGGCTTACACCCATTTACAATAGAGCAATGCGAGGACTCCTTGATCTTGAAATTTAGCTTTGATACCAGGCGCTTGGTGAAGAACCTTGATGTATTAGAGGCAGAAACGCAAGGAACATGTGACGAAGCTACGAGTATAACCCGCTGCGCGTGCTCATATACTACAGGTGCTGACACAGCGATGACAGACTCTTGCAGAGCCGACGTTGAAGACGCGCTTGATCACGACCGCGAAAGCGTTCTCTCGCGCCTCCTTGACTTGGAGGAAGAACAACATCGTCACTGCACCGATGTGGCAGCGAGAGTAGCTCGCGTTGACAGCCACCAAGTATCCCACAGTCCGATGAATGTGCAACAAATCGAACAATTTCTTCTGCAAGCTGAGACTCCCTCAGTTCCAGCAGAGACGGTCATACAGACCATCGAATCCGGCCTCCAGGCGTTCAGGTCGGCGCTCCCCGCGCTGTTCGATGACATGAGAACCAATTTTCCTAGGCTCTTTGAAGCTCTCAGAGATGCCGATGTCGACGAGATCAGACTAAGATTTTGCACCCCCAGAAAAAGAAAGCCTCAAAGAAGATCGTATAGCGAACTAGAGTCGCGAGCAAACAATGATCGTGGTAAGGCAGGGTTTATCACTCACTCATTTCATATTGATCCGACGAACCAAATCATGTCTAACATGACTCAAGAAACACTACAAGAAAGAACTTGCAGGCGAGTCGAGGCTCTAACACGCTACCGTGCGAAGCTGCCTGGCAGCGACGGCCCATGCTTGGCTATCAACAAACTGCAAGTCAAATTGACCATGGGTGCCGGGTGGCTGAACTGGGTCACCGGAACGCAAGACACGATTCTCGTTGGCCTAGGAACTTCCGCCGACGTGATATTGCAAAATCCGTGGACATTCAGCGAGGCCACTGTAGAGATAAATCTCAAAACGGCATTTGGCTCCGAGACGGTGGCTCTCCATGAGATAAATATCGTTAAATTGTTCTCGCAGCAGCCACAATTCCTCCGGTTTACCTGGCCAAGCCACGCATGGCTCTTCTCTGGTATGTTCCCTCTAAGCTCGATTAATGATCTTGACGTATCTTTACTGACAATGCGCCATACTCCAGGTTTGACACTTACCGCGCAATGTGTTGGTTCGAACGAAAAGATCGTGATGGATCGCTACTCAGATCAAAACTCACCATATCTCAAGCGCGATCGCAACAAGGGGTTTCAAGAGGTCTGGAGAAGTAGCGAGATACTCCCGAAATCGTGGCACTTTGCCGGCCTAGAAGCGCATGATGAACATTGAAATAGTCATGATGGGAAGGACTACGCCAGCGGGCGACAATTCACGAGGTGAGACAAAATGGACTCTATCATGGCTGCCAGCGAACGCTGCTGAGTGAACGAGTATATGGGGAATGCGTATGCAGTTGACGCTGCTCGACAGACCAGAGATGGACGGGGAGATTGACCCCATGAATACAAGAATCATTGCAGCCCAAACTCTAGGGGAATCATTTACGGGCTTGCTTGATACATCTCTGATCGCTGGGCACCGCCAAATTTGTACTGCATCAATCCCTTTGCGTTACGATTGAAGCAACGTATATTGTGGGCAGGCAGCCTCCCAGTTTACCGCTCTTTCTCTAGTTTCTCTCTCCCATGGCCACCTATAGTCCCTCTTCACTCTTCAAAGTTAGCACGCATCTCTCTTTCTCTTCATTAGCTATGCGTATATGCCCCGTTTGTCGATATAGATCATCCTTCCATTAACGTTGTACCAAAATCAAGCGCTATCTCCGTATCCTATCCGAAATACATCGGGAGGTTTTGGACCACCTCACCACACTCGTCAATAATATTGGCCCTGAATTCCGGATCAGCACACGGTCCTCCCAGCGCGTTTTAGTGCTCGGATGGATGCAGCGTCGATACTTACTCTTCAAACTCGACAGCGTAATCAGCGTTTTTCCCCGTGGCGATGTTCCAAGCCGTGTGAGAGTCGGCTAGGCTGTCATAGAGAATCCACCAGAGGCCGCCCCCCTTATCCTCTATTCTTTTCCCACGTCGATGGCCCATGTCCCAGAACATGTTCCATATAGAGCCATTAATGCCACACTTGTCGCCGCGCCAATAATGATCCGAAGCCTGCATAGCGATATAGTACTTCGTCATGACGACGACGTTCGACTTAATCGGGTCTCGGATTCGCGCAATAATTCCACGAAATGTTTGCCAGGCTCGGTGTTGAGAACGAGTAGTAATTTGGAAACGGAGAGACGTAATATCTGCGTCGGCACAAGCTACGTATAGCCGTTCCGCCCTTGAGCTCTCAAGAGCGGCCGAAGTAGGCGAGACAGACCGCGAGAAGGACTTGAAGAAATAGAAGAATAAAAAGCGACCCAAGCATTCTTAATAGTCTTTGATCTAACGCCGTCGCTGACCATCACGTTTCAGTCCGACTAGGGGTACGTCACATGTGCCGTAACTGACGACCTCAATGACCTGGTAACTATGAGTGCTCAGTCAATCGAACATCGTAATTATTCGCCATAAAAAGTATGCTGATGCGCCCGGCGGAAGAGCGCCATTGAAAGCCGGCACGTCGTCCCACGCCCAACGGAATCTATTCCCGGGACATATCCGCCCCTCAAATGGTGCCAGCACTGATTCGCGATCCAGCCCGTTCGTCGAGGTCAATGTCATCTGACGTGCTACTGATTACGTGTCTAGTTGGGATCTTACTCGCTGGACGTGGCTGTGAAACAGGGCCCAACCGCCATTTTTCAACTTTCGGCGCACTTGTTTCGTATGGTGATATTAAAAACATGTCGCCCATCTTCGCTGCTACGCCAACATCACTATTCGGCAAGGCCGAGAAAGAGGGCCGACCTGTCCCCAAGGTAGGTGCAGGGGGGGGCTCGAGAACTGCCACAAAGCTTACGACGGCGCACATCCTCGCTCCCGTAGTTTCATCGGCATGGAATGCATTGTGTGACGTGTCGCATTCTGCCAAACGTCAAAGGCCTATTAAAGACATTCGGTGCCCGCTCTCGTCAACATTAGGAACAGAGGGAACTTGGACAACGGTCGCGATGAAAGACAATGAGGTCAGCCGGCAGTGCACCATGGAGCAGTCTATGCGTTGCAGCGACTCCAGACACGGCGGGCATTGAGCCACACACGAAGCTGCGAAAGACCGTCAACTGGCCTTGGTCCTAGGGTCTACATATTTTTTAACCTAGTCGCAACCAGGATAGGTCTGTGACTTATGCTGAGGAGACCGCGTGCTGCGACGCGATGATGTTGAATTTCGGAGCTGTCTTGCCCGAGCCAAGGCGGCATACTCTCATCAATGGCTGGCAAAATGACCAGTGACCCCGCCTCATTCCATGTCCAGCTCGTAAGTTGTCCTAGGCTGAACTGTCACACGACAGTCCCGTACCGCCGACATAGTGACATTTCTGCCGTCGAAATGCAGCTTTGCCATGTCTGCAACTCCCTTACCCTTGCATTTCTTTTGGAGGCACCTGGCTGTCATGGATCTGGCCATGGCTCGCACAGAGATGGTCGAGTGCTCTGCGAAAGTGGCGCAGCACTGTCGGACTCGGCGACAAGCTGTGTCATGTGCGCATTGATGATGGAAGCTTTGTCCTCTCACAGTCCAGGTCGCAACAATTCTTATCACGCACGTGGACCAATCGCTCTATCTGCGGACGCGATAATGGTGCACCCGAAAACTGATCCAAGACGTCTTAACTTCCCAGGCGCTCCATGCGAAGGGGCCTACGTAACCGGCTTCGTTGTCACTGGCAGAAGTCGAGAGAGTGGGCAACTACTCAGCGGAAAGATTCGGCTGTACAAGGAGAGTTTCAGTAAGGCCAGCAGCCCATGTCCGTGCCAGGCAACTCTGTCACTGACGTCCAGGGTAGAAGGTATGGATGGGAGATGCGACGTTCTTGGGCGGCCGCAGCTCTCAGGTCCCGATGGCCCCGATGCGTTCGCCTTGATCACGCAATGGCTGCAAGCCTGCAGGCGAGATCACAGCACGTGTAGCACGTGTTTGAGTGGCGAAAGCATTGTAGAGTCCGACGCGCCGCCGTTGCCGACTCGCGTGCTGTTAATTGGCAAAGGACATGTTCGGCTAGTCGATGCCCAAGGGCAAAGAGGAAGATATGTCACTCTTAGCCATTGTTGGGGCCCCAGCTTGAAGCGCCCGTTACGAACTACAAAGGGAAACTACGAATCGCACCGCGAGGGGATACTCTGGACGTCGCTACCAAGGACCTTTCAAGATGCCATCACTGTCGCGAGGAAGATTGGCTTTGACTATATCTGGATAGACTCCTTGTGCATCGTGCAAGACGATCAAGAGGACTGGTTGCGAGAGTCAGGTACGATGGGCTCGATTTACGAACTGGCCGACCTTACGATCGCCGCCTGTCATGCAGCAGACCCAAGCCAGGGCTTGTTCGTACCGAGACCTTGTCGGAATCCGGCTGTCGAGATTCCCAGCTTCTTCGGTGGACTGGGAACACGTCAAGAGAAGGTATACGCAACAGTACGTCGCGAGACAGTAGAAGATACGTTCCCAGAGTATGGGCCACTGAATCGGCGAGCATGGTCAACCCAAGAATGGCTTCTGTCGCGACGCATGTTATTCTACACTAACGGCACCATCATGTGGTCATGCAAGGCAGTTACGGAGAGGGAAAATGGCGAGCGCTGCTTCAACATTTCGAGAAACACGCGGTGGAAGACGGTCGTCGAGCATTACAGTGAGAGGCTGCTGACTTTTCCCACCGACAAGCTGATCGCGCTCGAGGGCCTGCGCAAGGCGCTGCAGACGAGAACAGGCTATACATTCGCTCATGGTGTTTGGCTCGAGAGCTTGCCCGACCAGCTACTGTGGCACGCCACGGAACAAGTGCACGTCAACGATGCCGCCGACCCCCTGGACTTACCAACCTGGACATGGGCTCACGTACCGACGTCTGTCAGGTTTCTACCGATTCATAGGGCAAAAAGCTTGTGCGACTCGATATCTTTGTCGACCGATTCGAAAACATTGATCATCAGATCAAGGATGAAGCGCCTGGCAACCATTAAGCCGGATCTGAGTCCCGGATGTGAGGACGACGAAACGAGCCAGGCGATTGCTGCGGACGTCAATGCCACTCACGCAAGTAACACACCTGCGCTGGCCAGCTTCCTCTATGACGAGACGTTGCGGCCCATAGGGTGGGCAGTGTATGAGCAATTGGCAGACTATGCCGCTGCGACACAATATTGGTGTGTTCAGCTTATGGGCAGGGTAAGCCGGCGTGGCGAGAATACCGAGAGGCGCGAGGGAAAGTCCACGGACGCAAAACTGCGAGAATATTGGGTTCTCATTGTGCGACCGCATCCAGACGGAGGATATGTTAGGGTTGGCGCAGGGAAGACATATGGACAGCGTTGGTGGGAGAGCGCGCCGGTACAGCGAATCGTTCTTCGCTGAGACTCGTGGATGTCGGCCAGAAGTTAAAGGCTCGACGAAATAACGAATTTGATATCACGCGAAAATTCCATGTCCGTAGCTCCCATCATATCGGTTCCAGCGCTTCACCTGAAGCCGCAACTATCGTGGAGTCAAGGTGCCATACCAACGCTCCCACGGCTGAGAGCGCCAGCGCGATCCAACATCGGCTCCTCGGCCCGATTGCATACCTCGCAGCTTCCATCGCCAGTTTGCAAAGACTCTTATTCCTTCAGATCCATAATGCCATTGTGAAAGTATCGGATCGGGTGCCAACTTTCGTCCAACGCGCTTTGCGCTCTGCTTGACACCATGATGTGTCCGCGGAAAGGCGTCCGTGCAGCCACCTCGATCGTCGTGAGGGCCATGCGTGGAGGCTGGCGCCGCGTCATCCCATCCGCATGTCGACGCGTATCCAGTTACTCTACCACTCACTTGGTCGTATAAATAGGCGGTGGAGCTTGTATATACCGTGACGCGCCCGGTTCTGACGCAGTAGGATCCCACGGCGTGGCTTCGGGGCCGATGGTCACCCGACTCGCCTCTGCAGAGCTATTTGTGCCGATGTGTGTTCTGCCATGCAACGATGATGCTTCAAAGGTATGACCTGGCGGGTGTGCCGCAGTGGATAGTCGCCGGCCCGCCTCTATGTTCTCGAGTTTCGCCTGGATGATGGGGTCCAGCTGGTACGACTGCTGCCGCTCACGCTTGAAGCCGAACCTGCGGCCCAGAAACTGCTGCCAGGGTAGACCAAGGCAGCCGAAGAAGAGGAACGCAAATACACCAAGGACAATGACGACTGGAATAAGAACATTAAGGTTGACGTGGTTCTTGTCGTCGGCATCGCTCTCGGAGGCCCGCGCTGCGATGAACATGTTCGCAAGCGTGCCCAGTGCACCTTCGTGGGAGTCGTCGCGATAGCCGTGGATTTTCTCTCATAAGACTTCAGGTGCGCTGGAAGACGTCACATAACTGCGTTATACGCGCATAATCTCGAAGTTCGGGCACTCTTGTTCGTATTGACGAGTTGCGGCTTTCTTGTCTTTGAGTTACATGACTGGAGGCAAGCTGAGGCTGGCACGATCCGGCTCGTCGGACAGGCGGGGAAGCCCTTTTAACTGACCTTGCAAGGTAGGCTCGGAGCTGGAACCTCCAACTTCGGAGCCGCGCCGTTGACAAATCCCCGCACGACAGGCCGTCCTGGTTCCCAAGAATCATGTGCCGTCTTCCGGCGCTGATGGTGTCCTGCTGGGGGCTTCATCAACCTGTACTACGCGATCGCTCACGCACCGTAGAGGGTCAACTTGGTCGCTGAATGGCTGCGGGTTCACCCTCAAAGAAAACTGTCCATTAGCACACCAGCAGGCGCGCAGCCAACGAACAGCCCTGGAAGCACAGCCACTGGAACCGGATTGGAGGACGTCAAGGCGCCAAGGGTGCTTTGCAGGCCAGGCCAGGCAGAGTTACCTCAGGTCCCTCAATGGCTAGGTGACAATTACAATTGTTCCAGTCTTTGAAGCCTTCGACGCAGGAATTATGCATGCACGCTACTTGCCGAGCTTCCGGTTTACCAACTATGAGCGCGCTAACCGTTTCAGCTTGGTCTTTTCCGCTGAGGAACGTGTACAAGTATTCATCGAGGACATGTATTATTATTAAAGAGAAAATTGCGAATAGTATATGTAACTTGACGAAGTAGATATCCGCGTGCTGCGAGTCCTCCCCGTTCCTCTATTCCACTCTGGATGTCTTCGTCTGGTGGCCTCGCACGAAATCCTGCATATGGCCACCAAACTTACTCCAACCGCCTTGAGCTCAGTAGTACTTGGGATTCTTGGGGTCAGTAAGGTCGAATATGACGACGCTGTGGGGACGCTGTGAACCCAGATCAAATTAGTGAACGAACACATCAAAATCGGGATTGCGACAAATAGACGTACGGCACCACCACGGGTCTTGGTGAAAATATCCTCGAAGTCGATGGTGCGGTTGAAGCTGAGTGACCCATCAGGCAGGATGTCGATCCAGTGGCCCTTGTAGTCACCCGGAGTGTTCAGGACGGAGATCTGGCAATGTCAGCCTATATCTAGCTACTGTCTTCGCTCGTCACGGCACTCACATCGCCAGCCTGCACAAAGTATCCCGTCACGAGCAGATTCTTCTTGTCGGGAGAGATCTTGACGTAGTGGGGTCCGATGATGGGCTGATCCTGGTTCGGATTGTCCAGGCGCTTTGGGTTCTTGAGGTCGGAGATGTCCAGAGCTGCAACGTGGTTGCCAAGGGTCAGGGTGAAGTACGCCCACTTGCCGTCATCAGAAATGTCGGAGTAGATGGCAACGGACTTCTTGGCCTTGTCGCCGAGGTCGTAAAGAAGCTCCGCCACACCCTGCTTGCCGTTGGCATCCTTGCGGAACGGGTAGATGACCCAGACCTCGCCAGTCTCGACGGCACTGCCACGCCATGTCAGCATTCGAGAACATGCCTGAGGGTTATGTATGACTAACGTAGCAAGAGCAGCAGTCTCCTTGTTGCCTGGAATAAACTTCACATCCTGAATACCGCCACCCTGTGCTGCTCGTTAGCGGCGTTCGAGCTTCACGATCCGTTTGACTCACGTGGGGAATGGTAATGGTGGACAGGATCTTGCGATCAGACAATCTCCAGAGGCGCAGGGTGTTGGCCTTCTGGATGCCGAGGGCGGAGACAGGTTTGAGGATGGAGAGAGGAACGACGAAATCAGATGTCAGAATAACATCCCTCTCAAAGTCGATGCTCAGGCCGTGAGGGCTGAACTGCTCTCCAAGAATGTTAAGCTGTTGAACTGTTAGCCATGTCCTACGTGGGGTGACCTCAGCGACCATACAGTTCCTTCAACATCTTCCGGCCACTCGTGGATGATGTTGCCCTTGGCATCGGTCTCGACCAAGCGACCAGGGGACGTTCCCAGGGCACTGCCCATGTAGGTGATGAAGAAGCCACTGGAATACCTATTAGCATCTGCACAAATAACGGCCGCTGTATGTCGATCACCCATACCCCTCAGGCTTGGCACGAATTTCATCCGTAATGGAGCTAAGTAGTGCGCGGTTGCTGTGGGTGAATTTCGGGCTGTATGGGTCGCTCGTGTCCCAGTAGAAGGCTGTGTCCTGGGTTTTGAGCAGTGACAGAAGGCCGCCACCGACAAGGGTCTTGCCATCTAGCGAGGGCCCCAGATGATGTGGCGAGTTGCCACTGGTAGGGACATCAGAAATTCCGATGATTGTGCCGAAAGTGTCCTAACAAAGAGCTAGAGTTAGCACAACGCACCACCCTCGGATGTATGGGCTCATACATCGTCAAGGCTGGTTGTGACAAGAAAGTCTTTGTGGACATTGTCGCCAGCGCCAGTCCAGAAGTAGCCGATCTTCTTGGGCTTGATCTTGGTATTGACCTCAAACGGGGGGCTGTCCACAGGAGGGGTCGGGATCTGGAGGATTGGCAAGGGCGGAGCGTTTGACGCGAGTGGCTCCGTGACTCCAGGAATAGAGGGAATCAGGGGAGGAAGGCTTATCCCAAGGGGATTTCGCTTGCCGACAACTTTGCTGCCCACAGTTGGTGAGGCAGAAACAGAAGCCAACTGGCCGGCAAGGGCCGCGGCGAGGGCGAGGGACTTCATCGTCGAACGTGTGGGTGTCACGTGGATTCGAGCTTTGAGGGATGATTCACGGGTTTGAGGTTGACGGTCAAGGGAGCGATTTTTGAGCGATATTGAGCAGATTATCAAGATATATATACACACACAATGTCCTCTGAATCTCTACAACGTGCCCGAAAGCTTCGTCTCGATCACCTGGGATGCGATGATGCCATCTACTCTAATAAGCGCCATTTCCGCCGTGTGATGGCCAAGCGTGTGCCTCGTGCTACATCCTCATTTTTCTTTTCTCAAGATTCGAGTCCAACTGCTCATCGTCATGCCCCTCAATCACAGCGCTACGCCGAAGTTGAGGTTAGGCAGTTCAGCTTCTTGAACAGCACACAGCACGCCATATGGTTCATTTGCCCCCTGCAGGGACACAAGGCCAGTGAGTGTTGTCTACATTGGAGATCGACATGAAATCGTGCTCAATTCAGTTTAATTAATGACTGACTACCATGCAGAGGTTGAACTTTGGTGTGTGCCTTGTCGAACGGTTGCCTGGCAAAGCCACAACTGCCGACATGGGACAGACATGATGATGAGCCTTTGGCTAGTAACAGCAGCGCAGTTTCCAAATGCGGTATCGACAAACAAGCGTGGCGCCTCGAACCTGGCTCCTGAGAGCGCTGGCGGGAACCTCCAACGATCGAGGATCGCCCCGGGCACATCACTGAGATGGAGGTGTCCTTTACAAGCAGGGTCTAAACTGGAACAACTTGACATCAGCCTGACAAGCAAAGCCTTTAAATGCCTGTTGATGACCATCATCCCAATTCCTTCTATCAGAGCCGATGCAATGGGGTCGTGGTCAATTCCCGCGCCCCGACATCAACTACAACTGCCGGCGTCTCAACCTCGCAATATCCGCCAATATCCGCGTCGGCGATATGCCCCTGCCGTCCAAGCTCCATCTACCGATCAATTCCTACAGTCCATCTGAGGGCTGACAACGGGACTTAGCAAGCCAGCCGCAACGCAACCAGGGAAGACAAGGGCAAGCTGCCAGAACCCTTGTCTTATTGGTTCTTGATGACGATTTAGGAAACGGAACGCGGGGGCATCCGACAACGCCAACCCACAACTCTGCTCTTTAAGGTAAAGGTAAGCTTAATCAGGACACGGCAGGCACAGGCGGTTCAAAGAAAGGGGACTGAAAACCCCCCGTCCAATGGCGTTCGCGCCCACGAACGCGCCGGCCGTCGCGCTCATGTATCCATTCGGGCATGGAGCGGCTAAAGCCATCTGGTCGCCTTATTGCGTGATGGCGCTTTCGACAGGTCCCAACACATCACCCCCATTATCCACGACCATCTAAAAGCGCTGTTCTCGGTACTCGACAGTGAGGGACAAATATTTTGCTTTTTGGGGGATTCAATTGAATGCCATTGTGCATTTTGGCGCAAGTCACGCCATCCGGCGTTATCATTGTTGGTGCGCACACTTGACCTAGCCATGTCGCCATTGTGGGCCCGATTGAGAATGCATCTCGTTCGCAGATCGCAATTTTTCGGCCGCCACCTTTTTGCTTCGCTAACAAAGTACAAAGTGATTCCACTTCTGGTCAAGCTCTCTGTCACTTTGCTCTTCATCTGATCTGGGTGTACCAATCGACGACCTGATGATACTGTCCCTGCGATTAGCGGGATGAACGAAGCAGGCAGCTCGGAAAAAGCTTTACAAGTCATTTTCGCATCGATTGATGGTCGGTAAATCAAAATTTATTACACACGAAGAATGAGTATGGCTCAGGTGCTAATGGCGTGATGGCCGTTGCGTAGGGAGTTCTGCATTTATGGTACATGCGCCGCAGCATCACGGTTGAAAGCAGACACTTTCTTGGTAATCGTTGAGTTCAGAGTAAAATTCCATACATGTCCCGAAACGAGACTCTTGCCGTACCTCTGATATATAGGCGCGATTTGAATGGAGCGTGAGAACGACAGTTCGAATTGCAAGCTTTAAGATGCCTTCAAGCTCGGCTCGCGTCTTGCGGCTGGCCGCTTCGACCCGAGTGAAATTGACACACGCGTAATTGGATACTGACACAATCATGAGTCCCGGTATAGGGACTTGAAATGAACGCAGGCCGTCTCTATGACTTCGTACTTTGCCAGTTTACTGGTGCGTCATGCTGGGTGCTTATGTCGTCCCAGCTAGTGATGACTTGGACAGTGACATCGTGAGCGTGGGTCGAGTATAATGGCATGAGCCGATGAGCCGTGGATAAGCTGAAGTGGGACAAAGTCTGAGATATTTTTCCGGCGGGGGCAATCATCTTCGATCTTGAAGCACGAATGTTCAGTCATCTGTCAAGAGGACTGAGTGTATCACACACATCCCTAACATCAAGCATTTTTACCCCTAACCCCTAGCCAGTCAAGCTGGTGACTTGGCCGAGGCAATAGACATTTAGAAGTGACAAAGAGTGAACGCGCTTGCAACTGGTAATCGACGTCACCAGTGACATTCTGGTATGCGTACCACCAGTTGCACCGTCGCCATGCCCTGATTTGTTGTTGGACTGCGGGGTGGGTGTTTCGACACCAGCCGGCAAAAGGAACAAGTCCCCGCTTCCCCGCAAACACGATATTCCCCGACAGGCGGCATGTCGTCATGTTTCGTTTCGCCGGTCGTGATTTGCGCGGATGAGAACTGCAAGCATCAGGCTGTGCCTGCCCGATCTTCGCTGAAGTCATCCCCTTGCAGAGCGTTGGCGCCCAGATAGATGTCAACATCTCTGATACGAGCGCCCCTGCCCCAGGTCCACTGCGACGCCAGACGCCAGACCTTTCGATCAGATGCGGGGAAGAAGCCGAGGCATGGCATGTAGACATGGATAGCAAAGTGCCGACGGCACCGACCGGCCGAAGAAGCGATGGCCACCACACTTGTACATACGAAGTCCACTACAACATTCGACGAGGAGAACGTGCAGCTCGGTACAGCAACCGGCGAAATCGGCCCGACCAAAAGAAAGACCACGAGACTTGGCCCATTTAGTCGCGGCGATGCAACAGTCCATGCCCGATACAACGGGTATGGCACATGCAGTCCCACGGCGTGACCTACATCGTGTGAAGCTATACTAGGCTCGCCAAACTCCACATTGCTGTGACGAAGGGGTTTGAGAAGCTTTGGTGGCACACCCATTCGAAAACAGCACTGCAATGCGGTGTAGTATGTCGATCATGGCCGTATTCTACGTATAACACTGTGTATTGAGCCATCCCGAGGCATAAATACGGCAACAGCCGTCGGCACCCTCACCGTGATGTACAAGATCGTGCGATTTGGAGCTGTGATCGTCGTACAGCCGACATTGGGCCGCGCATCGGCCCAAAGCCATCCGCTTGCAAGGCGGGGTCGAGGTGTTGAATAGCTCCAGACTACCCTTGATATTAGAGATGGATTCGCAATGCACATCACTTGGTCGACTCAGAGCAAAGTTCAAGTTGCAAGGACTTCTTCGATGTTGCAACCATGATGTTGCCGTCTCTGTTACCGGGCACGACTGGCCTCACAGTTTTACTTGCGCTTCAATCGGCTGTGTGCGTTGTAAATGGAGACAAGCGGCAGTATGCAACATCTCCAGACATCTCTTCTCGTATGACACCCCGACAGCACAAGGGCAGTGGCCAACTTGTATCCCTGCTGACACGGCTGCAGCTCCGACGAGAGGGAACGATGAATGGGCGGCTTCATTCCAGAGAGCACAGATGCTGGTCAAGCAGATGACTTTAGAAGAAAAGGTGCGAGAACAGAATGACTTGTGTCTGGTGTACGTCAGCTCAACAAAGTGTAGGTGAGCCTAACGGGCGGTACAAAACGCAACAATAGTTGCTCCGGCAACATTGCTGCCATCCCAAGACTCAACTTTCCGGGTATGTGCCTTAGCGACGCAGGGAACGGTCTTCGCGCGACAGATTTGGTCAACGGGTACCCCAGCGGAATACACGTGGGAGCTAGGTATATCTCCGAACCACGTTCCCTTGCAGTTGATTGCTCGCTGACTATTACTAACGCAAGCTGGAACAAGGACTTGACAAACAAGCGCGGTGCGGCGATGGGGGCCGAGTTTCGCAGAAAGGGAGTCAATGTACTTCTTGGTCCGGTCGTAGGTCCGGCCTGGCGCATTGTGAAAGGCGGCCGCAATTGGGAAGGCTTCTCGGCCGATCCATACTTGGCCGGCTCTCTTGTCGCCCAGGGCGTCCAGGGCGTCCAGTCGCAAAGAGTCATAACCAGTACCAAGGTCAGGCGAAAGCTTGCAGTAAGCGAGAAGCGATGCTGACCAAGACAAGCATTACATCGCCAACGAGCAAGAGACCAACAGAGTACCAGAAGACGATGTCGCTGCCGTCTCGTCCAATGTTGATGATAGAACCATGCACGAATTATATCTCTGGTATGTTTGGATTGCACAATTGGCCCGGAGACTTTCGGCTGATTGGCTTCTGCAGGCCCTTTCAAGATGCCGTCAGGGCGGGCTCGGCCAACATCATGTGCTCGTACCAGCGCATCAACAACTCGTACGGATGCGGTAACAGCAAGACCTTAAATGGCTTGCTCAAGACGGAGATCGGCTTTCAGGTATGCACATGCTACGGGCTACCTGCCGAGGATATTGGAAGATCGCGGTTTCTAACTCGATCAGGGGTTCGTCGTGTCCGATTGGGGGGCGCAGCATACTGGCGTTCACGACGCTCTGGCTGGCTTAGATATGGGGATGCCCTCTGCAAAAGGGTACTGGGAATCTTTACTAGTGGATGCGGTGAAGAATGGCTCCGTTCCAGAATCGAGAGTGAATGACATGGCCACCAGGTAAGGTATCCCTACTTTACTCGACTCACGCCAGGAAAGAACTGACCAGATCACGTAATAGGATCATTGCGGCTTGGTATCAAGTCCACCAAGATACTGACTTTCCCGAGCCTGGCGTCGGTATGCCTTCTAACTTGTTCGTTGACCACCCGAAAGTCGAGGGCAGAAGCCCCGACGCCAATGCAATCCTACTGCAGGGGGCCATCGAAGGTCACGTTCTTGTCAAGAACGAGAGACAGACTCTGCCACTTCGATCGCCGCGCAAAGTATCCATCTTTGGATACTCTGCCAACACTCCCGATTTCGCGCGACCCATAGAAGGCGACAAGTTTCCAGCGTGGCAGGTCGGATTGGCGCCAGTCTGGGGGCTCCCAAACCAAGATCAAACCCCAATCGGCTCACGCGGCACTCTATGGGGTGCCGGTGGATCAGGAGCCATTACGCCAGCAACGTTTACCTCGCCTCAGACTGCGCTGGTTGAGAAGGCTGCTAAGGATCGTTTCACGTTACTCCAGGACCTCACATCTTCGTCGCCAGTGGTGGACCCAACGAGTGACGTGTGCATTGTCTTTGGGAATGCCTGGGCCACTGAAGGCCATGATCGTCCTGCCCTGCAAGATGACTATACAGACAACCTGATCAATCAGGTCGCGAATCAGTGCAGCAAAACGATAGTCGTCTTACACAACGCCGGGGTCCGTCTCGTCGATGGCTTCGTCAACCACCCAAATGTCACGGCAATCGTCTTCGCCCATCTTCCAGGAGCCGAAAGCGGCCATGCCCTGACTTCAGTTCTCTGGGGCGAGGCGAATCCCTCTGGCAAGCTGACTTACACCGTGGCCAAGCAAGAGTCTGACTACGGCGCCCTGTTGAACCCAACGCCCGCCAACGGCAGCAAAGACCCGCAGTCGAACTTTGACGAAGGTATTTACACCGATTACAAGCAATTTGAGAAAAATCGCGTCGTGCCCCGATACGAGTTTGGGTTTGGACTCAGCTACACTAGATACGACTACTCAAACATTGCCATCAACGGTCCCAGCGGCAACTGGGCCAGCGAGTGGCCTACCGGAAGGGTCGTCAGCGGCGGTCAGGAGGACCTTTGGGAGATGATTGCCACGGTGACATTTACGCTCAAGAACGGCGGGCATGCCGATGGTGCCGAGGCCGCTCAGCTATATGTCCGCATTCCCGGCAGCCGGGCCAAGCAGCTGCGTGGGTTTGAGAAGCCTTTTTTGGCTGCCGGACAGGGCACGCAGGTCTCCTTCGCATTGACACGTCGCGATTTGAGTATTTGGAACACGGGTGCGCAGAAATGGCAACTACAGCGAGGACAGTACGAGATTTACGTGGGTCGGAGCAGCTCGAAGCTACCGCTCAAGACATATCTGACAATCTGAGTGCGTGGGCCTGACCTGGTACGAGAGGATTTATTCTCAATGGGCAGGAGAGGGTATATTTAAGTCAGCTGTGTATTGGCGTGTAGTGGGCATCATTTACTCACAAGGAAAAGCAACGTCAAGGTTGTGTCCACGTATGACTGCATTTAGATCAATGGGTGTATGTGGAATGCATCAGCGCAATTTACACGATCAGGCGCATCTAACCGAGTACCATCAACCACGATAGGCTTTGTCCGCCTTTCACATCAGGCTCCAGGTCCGATTCGTGCAGGGAGGGGCATCATTCGAGCCCGCCGAGGATCTCCGATGTCGCCCTCACCTCGCAGAATTCCTTCAAGCTCTCTACATGCACATTATGCACGGTTTGTCCATCAACGCCGGCCTTTCCAAACGCCCTCGTCGCATCCCCGATGAGCACTATACGCGGCATCAAGACGAGGTAGCCATCCTCGCCCCGTTCGCCTTCCTTCGCGCTCGCGGGCGTCTTGACAAACATTCCGACGCCGTCCGTCTGTAGTTTTGACTCGGCGGCGTCCTCCATATTCCCCTTGCCTCCCCATTTGCCGACGAGAGCAAGGTTGTGAGCCATCCTCACCGCCGTGCTGACCGAGAGATCTGTCGTCATCCCCGCAATGAGGAGCGTCTTGATGCACCTCTTGTTGAGCAGCATCTCGAGCGGCGTGTTGATGAAGACGCTGTGCCCGTGTTTGGTCATGATGATCTCGTCTGGCGGCGGTCGGGGAGGCACTGGCTGCTGAGATGGCGGCGGAGGGCCGGTTGGCTCATCGAATGTGTACACGAATTCGTGCTTTCCATTGCGGAAGAGTCGCGGCGCCGCAAACTCGAGAAAGTCGATCCCGCGCTTCTCCTCTCCGCCGGTGCCATATGGGCCGACGTGGCTCGGGTGCATCGGGCTATCTGTCCATACCGACTTGTGCTGAACGTGAATGATGAGCGGCCGTTCGCCATCTGGTTTTGAGTCGAATATGCGGCGAAACGTCGCCAGGATCGCGGCGATGTTGCTGTCATAGCCTGGGGTAGAGGCGTCGCTACCCCACGTGGCGGCATCACGGAAGCCAAGCTGGTTGTCAATGAGGAGAAGCGCCGTGCTGCTTCTTGCCACGACTGGCACGAAATCGCCTTTATTATGCGGCAAGATAGCCATGGCCTGTATCGCGCAAAGTTCTATGCTCTCTCACCAGGGACTCGATCTCGTGAGTCAAGAGTTGGCCACGGGTGTCGTGACGACGGACGTTGCGTTAGTTAGTGTCCGATGGTCGATTGGCGTCCCGCCCGGCGCTTGAGTTACGGGTACTTGATCCTTAGCCTGCGGCCTGGGAAGGGGAACCTTGCGTATTCGCGATTGAAGACGCCTGTCTATTGTGTGTATCGACGCCGTGGAGTCGACGCTCCATTCGACGAGCGAGGTGAGCGAGTATTTGAATCTGAATTTAATAATAAAGACTAGATGCAGAGCGCTGGAGATAGCGCCGAGGTCGCCTGGCACGGCCGAGCATCCGCGCGGACTACCAAGCACATGGGCAGGTCCCTAATAAGAGCATGTTGTTGGTAGGATTGGGTGAATGCCGTTGGGGCGCTTCTATCGTCAACTCAGATATTCAGCCAGAGGGGCTGGGCGCCGCTCAAGCGCCGACACAACGCCACAGCAGTGGCAACACATCATCGACCGGCCCGTTACATCACCAAAAGGATATCGCAATCTTTCCTTTCTATCCTCTCGTCCGCCTCATATATGGTCCGTACGTATCCAGCAGGCATTTTACCCAACGTCTCCATCGTATTGCTCACGCCAAACACAACTGGTGGCGTCCCCAGCGCCAGGGTCAGCAGCGCCGACAGCGCCAGCGCGTCAAAGGATCGCATCGGCCGGGACAAGATGGGCGGCTCGTTGAGCTCACCCGGCGGCGACAAGTCCACAAAATACCACATGCGGCCCGAGGCGTAGTAGAGGTTCGACGGCGACAGTGCGCGCGAAATGACGGGCTTGCCGTTGAACTCCTTTGGTACTTCGGCCACGGCCTGGTCGAAGGGCACCGGCGCAGGCACGTCTTGCCCCAGAAACCGCGCCATGGCATCGCGGTACGCGTTGTAGGCTCTCGCCGCCCAGGCGTCGCCCATGGCGGGCGTCTTGCGTCCGACCTCCCACAGGTGCCGCTCCTTGCCGTCTGCTGTCCTGACGAGCGCCCACGAGTGGCCCACCAGCTCGCCTGAGGGGTATTCCTCGTGGCCCGCCGCGGGGTCGGGGTTCTTGAGGCCAAACCATATGTCGACCTGCTCGCCTTCGCTTAAGCACGCCAGCATCGTCTGGTACAGGGTCGAGAGCTTTGGGTTGCCGGCGCCACCGCCGGGTGCGTTCATGATGAACTCGTCGGCAAAATCTAGCGCCGTTTGGCGCGAAAAGAACATGTGGCCTTGGGCGTTGAAGATCTGCTCCTTGGCCTGTGGGCCGGGGATGAAGCCCATGCGATCCATTGCGGGGGCGTTGCAACTTCTGTGTCTCCGGCGGTTGACTGGGCGTATGTCCGGCAAGGAGAGCACGGCGAGAGGCGCAATTCGAGGTGTTGTCGAGAATGGTGTGCGCTTGACGTTGCAAGGGTTGCATTTGTGAAGTGCAAGTCAAATGAAGAGCCCAGTGAGCTGAAGGTGAGCCCACCTCAGCCGCGCATCTTGGGCGTGCAGGCGGCTGGGGCGGGTGTTTTGCCGTAAGCCTCACCTAAAATCCGGGACAACGAAGCCGATCAGGCTCAGGCCATCACCCTCTGACTTGAATGTTCAGCCTTGGTTCGCATTCACGACGAACAGGCTGACCGCGACACGAGCTAGGCGGGCTCGAGCACCGAAACGAATTCGCCAATTGGGTGCGCTTTTGCCTCACTTCAAGTAGATCCCACGACATTGATATTTAGTGTCTAGCCGCGCCTGCTTCATTCAACGATTTGACGTCAATACCTGTGTGATACGGAAATGATCGTTATTATAAGAGCATAACGCCTGTCTCAGCAACGCAGCTGAATATTAGTTTCTATTACTTTCGAATACTCTTGTCAATAATGGCCAGAACGTTAGGTAACCTCCAACCTCTAAGAACAACAGAGGCTGCTACGAACACCTCTCTACTACACAGCATGAAGTGATTGGTCTTCACCGGAGAAAGAATCACCCTTTGTCCTCCATGGCACCACATGGCGGGCATGGCGTAACCAGCTCTGGGCTCCCAGGGGCTGAATATTCCGGTGCCTGAAGCCTCTGACGATCAGCAATAGTAGAATGCTTCCAGCCCCGTCACCATCACCATCACTGCCGTCTCAGGCCTCCTGCACATTGCGCATCTCGTGCAACCACCCGAGGTCCTTCATCTATCATCGCCACCGCCTGTCATAATATATCGTCGAACCGTCGTTACCGGCTGGTTGGCGCAAGTCCGAAGCCGCACCCCTCGCATGTATACCTGGCACCATGCGACTCCAATTTCTTTTTTTTCCAGCACTTCTGGCATCGAGTAGGCCATTGCAAGACCGCCACCCCGTCACTCGTCCAGTCCCAAACAGGTCGCCAAGGTCTGATTGCATATGCAGGGGCAAGGACAGAGGCAATGGGAAATCAGACAGAACTACCAACGGTCCATGGGCAGCCAAGCAGCTTGCGTTGATGCTTTCGGCCTGTACTACGCACAGTAACACGAACCTGAGACTGTCACCTCGTACCCAAGTAACCTGTCGCCGCCCCTGCCCTCATCAGGGGCTAGGCACCCCAATGGCACGATCTCATCGGTGATAAAGAACATCAAAGGCCGCCCCTATGACATCCCTAAAACACTTTGCGTTTTTCTGACGCTTTGTCGAAAGCGGTGGTAAGATTTCACCGTGCACCGCTCGTTGCGTCCGTCTATTCCCTCGTTATGCTTTAGCAATCACAATCTTTCTCCTATCTGCTACTAGAAACGTTCATCCCGTTGGCAACTTGTGCCGTCCATTGCGATGATGGCACCCGTTACACGTACCTACCCGGTCCTCGACGACTCTGGCTCAGTGCCTCTAGTATCTCGACCAAAGGAAAGGACCAACGACGGCGACAACGGATACGGAACCGAACATCCCATAACCAACAAGAGAAAGTGGTCGAAGCGCCTTGGTACTATCAGGATGCTTATACTCCTTCTTGGCTCTATTCTACTGGCTCTGGCTCTGGTTCTTCTGGGTCTTCTTTGGAAGGAGTCCATGGCAGCGATCAACGGGGGCGAACCGCGAATACCTTGGGTCCTAATTATGGCTTCAAATTGGAGTACCACCGTGGTCACGATATGTACAGCTCTCCTCAGAACAGTCATGGCACTCCAGGCGGGGGTGGTTACCTCAATGCTTGCTGCAATAGTCTTGGAAGTCATTGGTATCCCCCTACTACAAGGGCCATCCTTTTCAATGATTCGGGCCATCGATGTTTCCTCCATCAATCTGTTGCCTGCGGTACAGTTACGTCCGAAAGACTTTCTGTCCCTGTTCGTCTCGATTCTCATTGTTGCCGAAGTCCTCGTTATAGTGGCGTCCCAATTCCTCTCCGTCACATTTATATCTGATTTTGCAGCTGGAACGTTTGCCAACCTTGACAACTACACCAATGTGAGCATTATCAACGATTCCTATGATCTGGGACATTCAATCCCCAGTGTATGGCCAGTGCCGCCAGCATCACGTTGGACTTTTGCCGAATCCGAGTCCTCGGAACGGTTCCGTAACGGAACAGGTTACCATGACACCGGACACACATATCGAGCGTTCCTACCCTTCGCAAATGCGGCTCAGAGAACAACCCTCCGCAAATTTCGTGGCTTGGCAACAATTATAGACCATCGAGTGGTTTGCGTAAAGCCTTCTTTAGTCGATTTGGCTCTTGATGCACCTGTCAATCATAATCGGCGCATAAAGGGAAAAATAGCCATTGAGACCGGGCAATACCCAATGTTGGAGGAGACAGAAACACACAATTTCGTCAATTTTACGTGCGAACTTTCGGGGAATCCCAACAAAGATAATGCTGGAGGAGAGACTAGCTTATGTTCACCCCAGAACTCTGATGGTCTCGGCACCCGCGACGATTTCGCTCGCTTGAGTAGCTCGTCAGTAATGTTCATGGTGCTGGATGCCATCTCCGAGAGATGGCAAGATGATTCGATTAGTGGGGCTAACCGAGGTGTCAGAACTGTCCATGATAACGAGCCATGGGTCATTCTTTCCAACAATAAGGGTGTTCAAGTGCTACGGATCACGGCATGTATCACCAACCCCATCTATCAGACCTATACTGTTGGCATTCAGAGCGCTGAGAATATCTTCGAGCCGGAGACATTTTGGGATCATCAAACTCAGGCTTATGACACCGAAATGGAGCGAAGCCAGCTTGGCGCATCCTTGACACCTGACACACCAAAGGATCGAGGCGTTCTGGTTTTGGAACCAAGATCGCAATGGCGACTGCCCAACATGCTAGCGAAGAACCCCGAATTTTTCTCATCATACGTCTTCATGCAGCCCATGCCTATTCTTCTGTCTCAATTTAATTGCATAGGAGGCCTGAACATGCATAATGACACGTTGGTACCAGACAATGGGATGCTACTCTCCAGAATGTCTTCAGATGCAGACAATGCCCACGGAGCTTATGTGTCACTATTTCAAGATACACTGCGCGACACTGGAAGTCCCGCGCTGGCATTGCAGGCGCTGACTATGAGGGCCTATCAAGTTGCATATTACGACCAACTCAGCAAGTCAAACACAAGCACCACGGCATTGACGTCGTTTTCAACCACGACTCTAGTTCCAGTTCGCTGGACCGGATTCGTTGCAGCCACTATTCTCACCTCGGTACATATGCTTGTACTGGTGGTTGTCTCGGTCTTGTTCCTGAAGAATACCAGCAGCTCTTTCTTAGGGCACTCGTGGCAAGCTATTTCGCAGGTCATCTCCGATGACACGTTTCCCATACTCGAGCAAGCAGGCGACATGAATGAAAAGGAAGTTGAGGTGTGGGGGAAACGCCAAGAATTACGCCTGAAGGAAGTCAGCATCCTGCGACAGCGCAATGGACGAACACAGTTGGGCATCTGAGCGTGCGTGAGCACATGTTACTTCACGGTCTTGTATAAATACACCTTTTGTGTTGTCAATGTAGGCTGCATGTGGCCTGCCAGAGAGGGTTTGTTACAGTACGCATCAGTCAGGCTCGAAAGCAGCCATGCTGTCCCTGATCTTCTTTCTCAGGCTCACAAAATCGCTTCCTTTGAAGGTGCCTGACCTCGTCTCCTGATGTTGACTGTTAAGCATCTCACCTTGGATTGCGTTGTTGTCGTTGCGGGTCACAAAGACAGCTGGGTGCTGTAGAGTGCGAATGAGACCCTGCAGGCGGTAACACTTCCGGCATCCACGCGAAGAGCAAGTTATTCAGGCACTGCCTTTTCCTCTTGCCAATAAACCACGGCCGTCCAGACCGGGTGGCAATCGCGCCGCACAGGGGCACCATCCAGTGAGAATGGCTGCATCAGCATACAATTTGATGGCCAGACATTCAGCTTCATCGCACAAAGCTCCATTTACAAAAATAAAATATATATATAAAAACTCGGTAACAAATCCGCACCTGGGGCAGAGTCGATCGAAGCGACATGCACAGCATCCGGGCTGCAGCGCAGGCCCGTGCTTCTTCTGCATGTGGCTGGTCGCTCGTGAGGCCATGCAGCAATTCGCACCAAATTGCTACAATCTCAATGGCATTGCAGGACGAATGCAGAAATGGCAGGGTCTCGGCAGCCATGGCGGTCGCAGAAAGGAAGCCACAGCCGCCACGACATGAGGGTCGGAGCAGTAGGTTAATTTGTGATCGAAAGGCTGGACGGATATCAAGAGCAAGGCGTCGCTAGCTGCCGTCAACCATGTTCTTCACACGAAATTGATGATCTGTGCACTTCAACTTCACATGTCATCAGCCGGTCATGGCAATCGCCAAGGAACCCGCATAAACAACTCCCCAACGTTCTGTCCATCTCATCTGGTGTGCTCAAGCATGTCATCATGCTTCGCGTTCCAAGCGGACGAATTTGGGGCGAAAGACCGACCAGCAACATTCTTCAAACACCAAGCAAAAATCGACCCCAGATTAGCAACAACAAATCCCCACCACACAGAGCCTCATCGGGGAAACGTTTCAAGGCATTCCGGGCGGGTCATCAACTGACCGTGCTGCGGCTCCAGCGAGCACTCAGCACTCTCTCTCCACGCAGAGGATAATCTCCGTCATGCATGCACGTTGACAGGCCGCCGCCACTCCACGCCCTTCTTCGCAGTATGCATATAGAGAATTGTTGTGAACAGATGCAGGGGAGACAGACAGACAGCATTCCAGCCGTTTTGCCGGCTGCTCGCGACGGCCGCAGCCGCCGGGCGTGTTGGCCCTCGCGGCCGCCCCCCCTTTGCCCCCCTCTCCCCTGACCGCGGCACTGCGGAGTCGGACCCTCGCGGCACTCAGCCGTCAGCCTTCCGAGGCCGGTTGGAGCGTCGCTGTGAGTGCCTTGCACAGGGCTGAATGCGCCACCAATCTCCCAATGTGGACCTCGCTTGGAGGCCCGTGTCTAAATACGGCACGGTAGGGTCGGAACTCTAAGTGACGACGAATGCCGGCGGCACGAGAACGGACCACGATGCTTACCGACTGTTGTTGACGGCATGACGCAAAGTACCCAATGTCAGCATTTTCTAGCGTTAGTAATGGGAAGAAAGTCTTGTTTCTGAATGATACAGACAAGAAAGCACAGGAGGCGACCAGGTTGCCCTGTGAGTTCGTGACAAGCCGTAGCTCTCAGTTACAGCCCTGCCTGTGCCACTCACTGCCAACGGCTCACCACCATCATCATCAGATGGCTGCCCATGGGGCCCTTCACGTGTCAACGAGACAACAAAAAGCAAACGCGCCCAGAAATTGGCGTTTTGACAGACAGCCTCTGCAACCAGCAGACGACGACCACCCGGCCCCCCTTGCCCTCAGCTCGCAAAATTGTGGCCACAGGGCATTGGCCGACGAAGGCGGCAAACCGCAAAAAAAAAAGAGGCTCAAGCGGCTGAAGAGCCCGCAGAGGGCGCCACTTGGACTAAAGGGACCAAGCCCATAAGGCCAAGGGTGCCACGGGCAAACAAGGCACCGCTAGCGTCCCCCCAGCCGACAGGGCTGCAAGACCGTGATTCGGCGATAGCTATCAACGACATCGGGCTTCGGTCCTGGACCAACTTGTGAGTCGTGGGCTTTCTCATCACCATGTGAGGTGATGAAAATTCGTTGGTGGTTTGGACTGGGGACTGGAGCTGCGTGTCCCTGTCGCAGAGGCGCCCCGATTTGGGCGACAAGTCGCGAACCTCGGCCGGGGGGGCCTGTGTACGATTCGTCAATGAACTTGTTCGCGTCTGGTCGATCCTCTCTAACGTCTTGAACTTGGTATAAACGTCGTGCCTTTCCCCTGCCATATATCAGATCGCGGCTCGTCCCCTTCCAAAGCTCCAACCTACACGACAATTTCCTTTTTCTCCTAATTTCTTCTCGTCAGTCTCTCATTATACCCTAGTCTAACCTTCGGTGAATACTCTCCGTGCTCTTTGATACCCCCCACCCGACCGTTGTCCTTCTATCCGTTTGTACGACCACCACCACACGACAGACAACATGAGCGCCCAGGAGCAGAAGCCCGTCGCCGCCGGCCAGCAGCACAGCAACGGCCCTATCGATGCCGCCGACCTCGACGGCTGGAAGAACCGTTTCAACGAGGTGCTCGCGCGCCCGAGCGAGCACATCAACTCCAAGTCCCCCTCGGGTTCGCAGAGCTGGTTCGCCGGCTTCTTCGACTGCTTCAGCCCCATCGACACCTGCCTGATCACTTACTGCCTGCCCTGCGTCACCTTTGGCAAGACCCACCACCGCATCCACAAGAATGGCGACCTGACCGGCTACGAGCCCATCAACACTTCGGTAGGCGATCCCCTACCTTGCTTGGCCACAAGAAACGAAAAAAAAAAGAGACATCCGCATGTAGATGAAGTGACTGACCTGTGTCTTCTCTCTCTTAGTGCCTCCTGTTCTGCGGCTCGGGCTGCTTCGGCCTGCACTGGATCCCCATGTCCATGCAGCGCCAGAACATCCGCGAAAAGTACAACCTCGAGGGCAGCTGCCTTATGGACATTGCCCTCTCGTGCTGCTGCTGGTGCTGCACCCTCGTCCAGGCCGACAAGGAGGCCGAGCACCGCGAGGGCCTGCTGCAAGGCAACGCCGGTGTCCAGCAGCAGTACCAGTCCAACACCGAGATGCAGTACCCTGGCAAATAAGAAGCAGTCGCGCGCCAGAGTGCGATCAAGTGTTTGGGGACAAGTCACTTCATTGATACCAATTTTCTTTTTTTAGTCGCAATGGGCTGGGTTGGCCCAAGCATTGGACCATGCATATGCACATGTCACTCACTTGTTTGTGTGACGATGCTAGGATGGTAATACGGTAGAAACTGCATGATAAGAACGGCGATTCGCATCATCAGCCAGCCTTCATGACTCCCTAGTTTTTTCATGTCCACTGGTCTGTCGTTAGATCAAGTGCCTTGTCGTTGTGCAACCCCGTCTGACCTTTATGCCTTCCTAAGACCCGACCATGCCTAGCGTCAACTCCATCTCCATGTCGCGCCCAGGAGTTTTGCACGAGCAAATACCAGCCGCCAATGGGGTACGTCAAGCCCTTACACCCAACTCCATTGCTCACAAGCGAGCACTCCGATCTTCAGTGTGAGGTATTCCCAGCCAACAGGCAGCAGATGAGTAGCGCCCATGGTGGTCATCCCATTAGACCTGAGGTCGGCTCCTGCCTGAGCCGTCTGCACAGTTCTGATGTTGAGTCCCCACTCCCGGTCACCCGCAGCGACTTCGATGAAGCGATGTTTCTTGGCGTAGAAGATGTGTCGCTTCGTCGGATAGAGTGCGTCAAGTGTATCCTGCGTCGCGACGGTTCCGTTGCGGCACAACTCGTAATCGATGATCCAGAGATGCGCCTCCCCCAACACAATATCTTTGGCATTGGCAAGAGCCAGCAGTGCGTTGGCCATGGACTCCAGCAATTTGCCGTGAACATACCAGACCGGTGGTTCGGAGCGATCAGTCCGTACATATTTCGAGACACAGCATGTGTTCGGGATGCCGTAGCCCACAGCAATGTGTCGGAGTGTAGCGTTCAGGTCGCTCTGCCATGGGATCAGTTTGAAGGTATTGTAGTCGCTCAACCAGTATTCAGGAAAATTGATATCCTCATCCCAAAATTTGTCTTCAGCGTACGGGCAACGTTTCGGGACGAAAATGACCAGGTCCTGGCTCGGTGAAAGCCTGACACCGTATGATTCCGGACAATCAACTACAGTCACCCGCTTCGCATCGCGAGGAGTCATGTGGTCTGCGGCTTCTTTGGCTTCCTTGCAGACCATACGGATATTGCTGCTAGCATTCCGCACAGAAGTCATCTTGAGCGCGCCGCCTAACGATGTGGAGTAGCCACGGGGCTCCTCGGCAACAGGAAGCCTATGACTGTATGAAAACTGGTCCCAGGAGCTGATCTTTCTCTAATGCCTGCATCTGACCGCAACTGTGAGAACACAGACACGAGTTGTCTCGGGAGTTGCAGCGAGGCGCCAGATTTCGTCTCGCAATTCCTTGGGCAGCTTGGCAAAGGGGAACGGGGTAGACTCCATAATGGGAAACGCGAAGGTGATCCTCGAACCCAGCAGAAGAATAGAGAATCAGCCTGTACCTAGCTTAAATAGAGAAGAAGAGTCAAAGATCGGGGTTCTGTCAACGCAAACGCCTCATTGCCTACATGGAGATGAAGTTGCATCGGGGTCTGCCCCCAGTGCCGTTAGTCCGCAAGCGAGCAGTGAGATGAAGAACTTGGCAGGGCCAAAGGCGGGAGAAGAGGGAGAGAAGTAGTGTAGGTTTTAGCGCGAGTAAAGAGCAGTGAATCACAGATCGAGAGAATGCGGTGGAAGCTCACGGTTTGCCGGCAGTGTTCTGTTCAGGCACTACGCACGTCTACTATGTTCGAGCACGTGCAAGGACTCAATCAGTATAGGAACACTGCGAGCTGGTAAATACCAATTTTTACTGGGGTCTTCCGGCTTTCTTAAATAAGAATTCAACTCCCAGCCGAAGAAAGATCAGTTTCTTATTAGCTACTAAAGTACTCGTTTCCATGCAGCGGAATCGGACTTGCAATACAGTTTGTTCAATGCAGCATTAGCAGCTACCTTCTAGGTAGCAAGGGAGTTTGGCTGTGGCGAAAGGGGTTCTTGTGCTTCCTTTCCTTTGCTACGATGCGTCCATGTCCCACAGTCCTCACCAGGACGATATGAGCTCTGAGCATGTGTTCCACATAACGGTGTATTGCCGAGTTTCAACGTCATCATGCGACGAAAGAACACCCAACTCCCTCGAAACCCGGACCAAATGCAAACTCACACATTCGGCTGGGCAAAGCGACGCATTGAGTGATTCATGGTCAGTATGCTCGAAGCTTCCGGGCCACCTATTTCCTGTTCAAGCCATCTCACACATCACACCTAGTCAACTCGACACCATAGCAACGCGAGAGCAAACAGCACGCTACAGCCTGTTCCTCCATCGCTTCACTAGCGAATCACTTTGTTCACAAGCACGCGCTCTTCCTCAACCTCATCCGCCTTCATCCACCCTCCTAACCAATCCACCCGCATTGATGCCTCATACCGCCTCCACCCGCAGCGTCGTGCCCGGCGCCAGCGTCCCCCAGCCAAACGTCAAGCGCCGCCGCGGATCATCCGCCTCCTCGCCCATCTACGTGTCCTCCATCCGCGCAGACGGCCGGCAAGCTACCGCCGCCGCGGCGCTGTTGTGCCCCTCGTGCGCCGCGGGGACAAAGAGTATGAGCTCGACGACGACCACATCGCCAGAAGCACGGCAGCGGCTCTTCGACGCGCTCGAAAAGGGCGAGCGCTCCGCCGCCGCCATGACTAAACCCATTGCGTCGCCCGAGCAGCTCACCGAAGTGCAGCTCACGCGTTGCTTCGATATCCTGCACGCGTGCGGGCGCGCGACGGATACGCAGGCGACGCTCGCGACTACGCGCCACAGCATCGACGGGTTCCTCGAGGCTGTATTCCAGGACTGGTCGAGCGAGACGTCTGACGAGCTGCTGCGCCCAGAGCTGGAGTTTATGGTGGACGCCGAGGTGGTGGCTGGGCGCATCTGTGGTATGAACAAGTCCTCCCCCCTATCCAGTCCGCGATGCAGAACCCTTCCATACTACGTTACTACACCCATCACCCTCCAGTTCACCCCCAATTAAAACCGTTCCATGGACCTTTGCTTACGTGGTCTTTTTTGCTATCCCTTCGTAACCAGTCTCCCCGTCCAAGCACATCACCATCTCCGACTGCACCAGCGCGCGCCCCCCCTGCACCGTCGAAGTCGCCGCCTCGGCCGCATACAGCAGCAACCCGGCGATGCTGAAGCAGGAGCTCCTGACGACGGACCCGTTCACGCGGCAGCCCGAGGCGACGTGCCTGCTGGGCCGCGGCGACGTGCGCTGGGTGAGCACCGACTGGAAGGCGACGCTGCGGCAGACGCTGCTCAGCAAGGTGGTGGCCAAGGCGGCCAAGTTCAACAAGCATCTGGCGATATGGAAGGCGCGCAGGCTCATCGTGGCGTGGAGCAGGGGTTGCGTCGAGGTGGGCGTTGGAGACGCGGAAGACGAGGAGGCTGGCTTTGTGGGACGAGAGCAGGCGGAGCTGGCGCTCATGTGCTTTGGGGGATGAATGGACTGGACGGGAAAGAAAGCGTATATGGGTGTGAGGGCGTTGCTGGCTGGAGTGCCATGACACGATGATGCGCCTGGCGGCAGTTGACCGTGGCGTTGGTGAGGGCGTTTAAAATAGGCCTGCAATTCGGTTAGTTCTTGGTTGACGTCTTAGCATCGGGACGGTCAATACTTTTTTCTCCAGTCTAAAAGCAGTGAAGTGCCCTTGGCGGCACAATCTTACCATGTGTGTCTCCAACCGAGGACGAGGATCTCAAAAGTTTACAATGACTACTCGCAACTCGGCAACTCCCGTCCAGTCATCGGGTGTCCCAACTCCGTCCAGTCTGTGTTTCTCAAAATCCATCCACATTAGTTGTTCCACCGCGCCCTTGCCATGTCGTCTCTGGGCTGAGACCCTCCCCTCCTTTCTACCAAAACAGTTCGTAATCACCATCTGCAGCGCCGCACGCAGTATTGTGGGGTTCCGTCTCGCTGTTCCTAGACTTCCTATCCTATCCCTGAGCAGAAGCCCGTCTGACGAGATGCTCCGCGCGGCGGATGGTACCCTGTCCATCCCCGCCAGGGGTCCAGTCGTCATGCACGTCATACATCGCGCCTGGTATAAATGAGCCGTTGTCCGCTGTCCACATTGCCGGCGTGGTTGCAACCAAGCGTCTCGTCGCACCGTCTTTCACCATGGCGAGCAAACAAATCACTCTCTTTGACCTGCGCAGCAAAGCGCCTAACCACGCGTGGTCTCTCAACCCGTGGAAGAGTAAGTGCTTTCGCCCTGCATCTTAGACAGCCCGACGATGAGGTCACCCAAATTGACACACCGCGATTGCCAGCCCGCCTGCTTCTCAACTACAAGGGGCTTGACTACAAAACAGAATGGGTATGCACGTGTGACATCCATGCCGCTGACAGTCTCATTGACCGACCATGCACAGCTCAACTATCCCGAGATCAAACCCCGCCTCGAAGCCCAGTCCGTCTCTCCTCCAAACTCCCCTCCATGCTTCAACAACCGCTCCCGCTCACCTCAGAACCCTCCAGCGTCTCTCCCAACGCCGAAGGCTACGCATACAGTATCCCAACCGTGGCCTTTCCTGACGGCACCTGGGTCATGGACTCGCGGGCCATCGCCGCCGCCATCGAGGAGCGTCACCCCTCTCCTCCCGCGCACCTCTCCTCTCCGTACCAGGCGCGCATCGAGGCCCTTGTCCCCGCGGCGATGAAGGCCCTCCTACCCGTCTTGTATCCGCAGATCCCGCGGAGCCTACTCGAGCCAGCCAGCATCGAGTACTGGTACCGCGTGCGCTCTGAAAAGGTCGGCATGCCCATCGACGAGTTCGAAGCCAAATACGGCGGCGATGCGGCGTACGCGGCCGCCACGAAGCCTCTGCGAGACATCACGTCCCTGTACGCGGAGAAAGCCAGCGACGGACCGTTTCTGCAGGGCAAGGAGCCGTGCTACGCTGACTTTGCGTGGATTGCGTTTCTGGAGTTCACGCGCCGCGTTGGCGAGGACGTCTACGAGGGCGTGCTAGACAGGGCAGGGGACAGGACGGTGCATGAGAAGCTGATGAAGGCTGCTGCGCCGTGGCTGGAGCGAAATGATCACTGACAAGCTCCAAACTCTCCAAGCCCATTATTTTCAGTGCTAAATTGAAAGTCCCAGTCCACGCAGAACCATTCATTACTTGTTGAGAAACCGTAGGCGACCGGGGAAGAAGCCATCGCTCGCGTGGCTCAGCCAGATTTCATCCCCGTCCTTGAGCTCCTCGAGCTTGACGGCCTCCTCGTCGCACAACCCCTTGCTCAGCGCGTAGCGCCTCGTCGAGCCGGCGTTGGGGCCGCACTGCAGCGGCGGCGTCACCAATCGCCGCGCCCCGGACCCTGAAGCCTCACGCCACAGGTACACAGTCGTGATGCTGCCCTCGGTAACCTCGCCGTTCTCATTCCAGAGCAGAATTTCCCGCGGCTCGTCGTAGGACACGAGGCCGACTCTCGCTCGGGCGGCGTTGTACATGTCACGGACGGAGGTCTTGTGGCCGGTGAAGAGCGACGCGGGCGTGGGCAGAGAGTCGACAACCACATCCCAGTACGTCAGCCCGCGGCGGCCAACCTCTTTCTGCAGAAACTGAGGCAACGCCTCGACGTCTGGGAGACTCATGATGTTGTTCTTCAGCGGCGGGAGGGAAGTGGCGGAGGCGGCGACGTGGCCGCCGGGCGTGAGCCGCACGTTGACGCGCCAGGGCTTGGTCTTGTCGGGTACGGCATTGTTGACGGTTGTTGTAAGCAGCGACAGAGCCGATTCCTCGTCTTCCAGGATCTCGCGGACCTTTGGGAGGTCAAAGGCGGCTGCCGCTGTGCGCAGACGAGCAAGATGAAACGGCAGCAGGTAGTAGGGGAGATTGACGGTGGCGTCGCGGAGGGAGGGTTCGTAACGGATGGATGTGAAGATGAAGAAGTCGGCGGGGAGATTTTGAGTCATTTTGCGCAGGTAATTTCAAGCGTGTCGTCTCGATAAGTTGGGCAAAGAAATTATGGCAGTGTCAACCGATCGTGACTTGGAGCTACGTACGGTATACGGGATGCACCATGGCGGTGGTGTAAGTGAGAGCTATAGCGCCAAAAGAACAGCGCGCAAGACACAGAATTAGTGAGCAGCGGCGCTATCCAGCAGTCCCCCGCCCGCATTAATAATGCCCCCCATCGCGCCATGTCGAGCATCGCCATAAGATCGGCCTATTGTTTGAGCATAACGATGCGTCTTTACCATGGACATTTGATTTGCACACATCTTTTGTGGACGCATCCTCACCGCGCGTTGGGAACGGGCACTGCCAACCGCGTGGTGCAGGGTACCTAGATAAAGCGGCAAGCCAAGCTGACATAAGCGTGCTTCATGTTCATTTGGACCCCCTGGGCACCAGCCCCATGCGCCCTGGGCGGCCAAAAGTTTGTCACCCGGGTTCACGGCAGGTGCCTCGCGTCGCGCCTGCCGCCGCTGGTTGGCCTTGTCGCGCCGGCTCACCTCTGGTCCCGCCCGCGTCGCTCACCCGATTTCATCTCACCACCGGCCTCACTCTCACCTCCACCGCCCAACTGACACGGCACCGCACCCGCACGGCGCAGCGTAGGCGCTCCGCCCTTGTCCATGGCTCACCATAGCCACCCCGCGAACCCTCACCTCCACCATGGCGGCGGCGGCAGTAGCAGTATCACCAGTACCAGCACCACACCCAGCGGCCCGCGGCTACGCGCCGGCCCCAACCTCGACGCCTTTGGCGCCATCATCGCCGGCGACCGCGCGCCCAAAGGCGAGATCAACGTCGAGACGCGCGCCGCCATCATCGCCGCCGTCCAGGCCGGCGAGAAGAAGAAGAGCATTGCCCGCCGCTTCGGCATCTCCGGCGCCTCCATCAACCGCACCCTTGACCGGTTCGAGAAGACGGGCCAGCTGACGTCGCGGCCCCGCGCCGGCCGGCCCCGGACCAAACCTCTCCCTGCGCGGCCCACGGACCCGACGTCCCGCCGTCGCCCCGGGCCCCCGCGCTCCCTCAACCTGCCCCGGGTCCTCGTCGGCCCCCCGGTCCACGCCAGCCCCGGCGCCGCGGTCTCGTTCCTCACGCCTCAGCAGGAGCGCACCCTCACACGCCTCCTCGCCACTCTCACCGTCACCCTGCACCCGACCACGTACGTCTACTGCAGCTTCGCCGACCCCTCCCGCCTGCCTCCCATGCCGCAGATCCAGCTCTTCTTCCAGGAGCCCGGCGGCATCACCATCGTCACCAGCATGGGCTACGCCCGGGCCCACAACCTGCCCTACCTGTCCCCCTGCAAGATGCTGACCCTCGCCGTCACTCCGGACCTGCCCGCCCTGGGGCTCATGCCCATCGTCGAGGCCCGCCTCGCCGCCGCTGGCATGTGTGCCAACACCGTGAGCGGCTTCTTCCGCGACCACCTTTTTGTCCCCGTCGGCCGCGAGCACGAGGCGGTGCGCGTCCTGACGGCCATGGCCGAGGAGAAGCGGCACGAGGCCTCCATTGTTGAGGGTCAGTTCCCAACCGTGCCGCCGTACGTGCCTCCTCCGGCGAGTACGACACCCGAGGGCAGCGTGCCACCAAGGGGCACCAGCGCGCGCCCGACGGGCCCTGAGGTTGCGGCCAGCGACACCACATCGTTTGATAGGGACGCAGACTCGGACGACCCCCACGCTATGAGTGAGCCGTTCACTGAGGACGAGTCTGCCGACGAAGAAGGCGCCTCTCCGTCCCCCGCTGGTGAAGAGGCAGATGCCGACGAAGCAGCCGCCGAGAGCCAAGTTCTGGCCGAGACGCGGGCGGCAGCGGCGGCGACGACGACCACGACGCAGGCGGTGGGGGATGGGGATCAGGACCAGGACGTGACGCGGAGCCCATCGCTCGGTGCCGACAGCAGGAGCCCGGCCGGCAACGCGACCGGGGAAGATACGGGCGGTGAATCCGGTCCGTTTGCCGGCGCGCGCGAGGCTTTCGAGGCTTTGCGCAAGGCTGCCATGCAAGCAGATCATTCAAGAGCGTCCTAGGTCGCGGCGACGTCGGTGAGCGAATGAATGACTGGCCATAAGCAAGCGGTCACTTGAGCGGAGCGTTTCTGGAGTTTGGTGTGATGGCAGAGGACTTTGGGATATCAATCTGCCAGGGGTTGTGACTGGTCGTATATCTTGTCAGCCATGCTGGGACGGGCATACTGTAGTTATAATGAGGGCGTTGGGGTTGCGGGCGTCCCCCGTGTAGCAACCCCGTCATGTGTTTTAGCAAGCAAGCAAGCAAGTAAGCAGCATTGAAATAGGCAAAAAGGTGGCAAGGTCATTGGACTTGCTTAACGGATTTCCATGCGGCGTTACAAGAATCAACCCGTGCCATGCTTTAAGGACATTGAGTGAGAACCGAATCGCTCAGCCGCAAATGCCGTCTCGGGCCAATGTCAAAGTCATGATCCCGTCAACTAGGCCAACAGTACATCTGACGCTCGCGAGATAGGTATCTACAATGCTTCCGTCTGGTATCATACCGCCACACACTCTGTCAAAATGTCCTCATCGCAATCCATCCACCTCCTCGATACACGACCGCACCACCTCCCACGACCGCTCCACCTCAGCCGGCACACACACCCTGGCGATGAACCCCTTTCCCCTCGGCCCGTACCCGTTCTCATCGTCTCTCAGGCGCGGCACCTCGCCCGCCACCAGGCCCAAGAAGCGACCCATCGGCCACAGTTGCGCGTCGGGGCCTAGCTCACGCGCCTCCTCGTACGTTAGTCCCGCGACGCCACCACCGTCACCGTCGTTGATGTCGCTGCCGTCTCGCTGCATGCCTTGCGGTGCTTGCGAGCGTGTCCGTGAATCTGCGGGGACAGCGGCTCTCACACGGGGCACAAACGCCGGCCACCCCACGATCCGCGGCCTTGGCACAGCGTGCGTCGCAGAGCCGCTTCCCTCTTCTTCTTCTTCGTCGTCGTCTGGGCCGTAGACCTTGGCAAAGGACGCAACCGTGCGTCTGCACATGGTAGGGTCCTGCGCGACGACGACAGTCCGCGGACAGGCCACGCCGTGCGCGGCGAGGAGCTTCTTCGTCTCGACGGCGTTGGAGCCGCAGTTGGTGGACTTGTCTTCGAGGAGGACTTCGAAGTGCCGCAAAGGCGGCCGTGAAAGTCGCTCTTTGTCGGTAGTGATTGTCGTGTCTGTATCCCTATCTAATTCTGCGGTGGCAGCAGCAGCAGTAGGTGTCCTTGGGGACTCACCCGCGGACATGTCTTGTGCGTGGTGACGGTCCTCGCGTGCTGGCAGCATCTGTCGTCTCACCGCGTCGAGCATCCGCGCCTCGGGCTGGCCATGCAGCGAGTCCGCCAAGGCGCTGTACCGCGGGTGGCGAGCGAGGGCGCGGTGCATGAGCGCCGTGGAGTGGCCGATGCCGCCGCAGAGGACGAGTATGAGTCGTGGAGGACGAGCCGCTGCCGACGAGGATGGTTTGTCCCCAATTGTTGATGGTTTTGTTGCCGCTGTGGTCGCTCCCGCCAGCGTCTCCTCGTACTCTGAAAGCGCTCGGATCGCATGCTCCGTGGTCGCAATGACGGATGAGGCGCACAGGACGATGACGTGCACTGGGGGCGACTCATTCGCATCGTCGCCTGGGCTGCTGCTGCTGCTGCTGGTGATGGGGTCCGATGGCGGCGGTCCGAGGATGGTGGTAAGGTCGTTGGTCGTGCGGACTTGCTGGTGCGCGAGGAACGTGGATATGGTGTTGACGGCGTCGACGAGGCCTAACGTGGAAGACATGGCGGGCTGTGGCCTGGCAAGTGTGTGATGTGAGTGAGTCCTACGAGGGGGTAGTGAGTTGGGTTGATTTTGTGGTGAGAGAGTGGTCGGGTGTGTGAGTGAGAGAAGGACGGACGGACAGATTGTCGTGTAAGCGAAGTCGTGTACAGTCGTGTCATGTGGGGAGGAGGGTTCCACCAGATATGGCGCTGGAGCTGTCGAGTTCGGCAACACTGAAACAAAAAAAAAAGGCTGCCTGCAGTTACAGCACGATTCTGTTCCATACATGGAGCATGGGCTGCATGGAGAGGGTGTTTCATTCGCACTGGTTGTTATCGCGCCGGCATGTCGTGACCTTTTCTCTATCTCAACAACTACGTTTGACTTGTGTTGCAGATAAGCCGCTGACATTGAAGCAGAACTGCTTTGGTCTAATGAGACAGTTACGCGTCAGGGCCCCGCGGGCGCTTTAGCGATGGCTCGGGACTGTATAAGTAAAAGACTAGTTGGTGGTGTTTCAATCCCGGTGCACGGGGGTGCGTGGCTGGTCCTTTGCCAGCTCATGATAACAGGGCCAAGGACGAGGCCATGTCCAACTTATTCCGGCGGTGCCTGTCGTCGTCTTGCGCGCCGCTGGTATGGATCCCCGCTCCGTCTATCCGCAGGTGTTGGCTTGTTTATGATCTCGTACTTCGTATACACGAAAAGCTCGTGACCGCCAGCTATACTTCATATCACAACACCTGGAAAGCCACATACATTACAGTCCAATGACTCTGGCCTCGAGCAACATCCCCTTTGCCAGTGTCCAAGTCTAGACATTTGCTGCAGCTCATGCTGGCGTCAACGCCCCCGGAAGTTGCCCAATCTGGAAAGTTTGGAACAGAGTTTCACAGGCACAAAAGCCTAACCGCGTCGGACACTCCCCCTGTTGCTGCACGCCCCGCCCCCGCAAATGCTTATTATTCTGGGGGCCAGGACGTCGACCTGGACTCAGCCAGCCCAACAATGAGGCTTCAGCTCCTGCATCTGCCCCTTCGCTGCATGTTGGCTTCGAGACAGCTGCCAACGGCGAATGGGCTGGTTGACCAGGATACTCGTTTGAGCCGGCATCATATCGTACATGAACCGCGCTGCTGTGTTTAAAAGCCGTGGCCCCTCACAACGCGTACAACCCTCACACTCCGCCATGGCACGGGCTGGCGGCGGCGAGGCGGCCGACGCGCTCATCGCCGAGATCAACGCCATCCTCCGCGGCAGCGTGTGGGCAGGCGTCCCGGGCCTGACCGCCGCCGTGCACTCCTCCCGCAAGCAGAAGACGTGGAGCTTCTCCAGCGGCGTCTCCGACAGGCGCACCCTGGAGCCCATCGAAGCGGCGGCGCACCACTTCGGCATCGGCAGCATCACAAAGGTCTTTGTCGCCGTCGTCGTGCTGCAGCTCATCGAGGAGGGCAAGCTCTGTCTCGAAGACACGATCGGCGGGCTCCTCGCCCCGGACGTGTATCGCGACATCCCCGACGCCAGGGACGCGACCGTGGCGCGGCTCCTGAGCCACGAGGCGGGCATCGACTCCTGGGAGGACGACCGGCACTGGATCCGCAACGCCCGCGGCTGCGAGACGGACCCCTCTCACATCTGGACCAGGACGGAGCCGCTCGACTACATCCGTCGGCCCAAGAAGACAGCCCCCGAACCCGGCAAGTGGTACTACTCCAACTCCAACTACACGTTCCTCGGCCTCATCATCGAAAAAGTCGCGCAGAGCTCCGCCGAGGTTGAGATCCGGCGACGCATCCTCACTCCGCTGGACATGAAGCAGACCTACATGGAGGGCTTCGAGCGTCCGGCCGACGACGGCTGTACCCCCCGGCGCTACCACTGGGCCACCGACGCGTTCCGGCGCGATGCGGGGGTGAGCCCCTCGTTCCCGTCGGTCAACGAGGACCTCATCGACTGCACGGCCTCGAACCTGTCCACTGAGTGGACCGCCGGCGGCATCGTCTCCTCGGCAGGCGACCTGGTCACATTCGCCGCCGCGCTGCGCGACGGCAAGCTCCTCTCCGCCGAGTCCCTCGCCGCCATGACGGAGTGGCGGCCCGCGAGCAACGGTGAGGAGATGGGCCGCGGGCTGTTCCGCATGACGCGTCCCGGAGATGGGCGGCGGTGGCTGGGGCACTTTGGCGGCGTGCTGGGCTTCACCGCGGCGCTTTGGTGGGAGGAGGGCGAGGGTCGCGACTGCGCCGTCGCGGTGCTATCCAACGTGGGGACCATGCATGCGGGCATGGTGCCGTCGAGCGGGGGTCACGTTGTGGTCAAGTCGGAGTTGTTGGAGCTGGCTTCCCGGTTGGCTCGCTGTGCTGATGAGGAGAAGAAGTAGGGGTGCGTTGGATACGGAGATCATGACCTGTCGCTTGTTCATTGAGGGGCTCAGGATACTGGAGCGCGCGAGAGGGATGACATAGGATCCTGGGGAAATCTTGGGTCAATATTGATGGCGTCGGCGACGGCCCAGGGACATTGCATTGAGCCGCGATTGATACTCCTCTATTATTGCGAAGATATCATGACTGGTGCAATGTCCCAACAAAATAGCACATGTCCGTAAGGAAAGACACGCAGCGACGAACTGGTCGCTACGACTCAGCCTTATGGCACTTACACCAGACGGCGATGCCCCGACCTCATGTTGGCTGTCTCCTACGAGCATGATATCATTGCAACGTCCTCTCTCAGCCCAAGGGAAGGGAACCTGTAAGAACATCCGACCTGACTGTCCGACGTGATGCCAGTTGTTCTTAATGGTACTGCGGCGGCATAGTCTCATAGCAACAGGACCTAATTACTCTCAATCCCTCATTAATATTTGTCTGATGAGTCGCTGACAAGCCCATGCACCCTCCCGTCTGCAATGACTCTCATACAACCCAATCAGTCTTGGTGCGGGCCCCACTCACAACGCGCTGAAGTGTATACAGGCGCATTCATCCCAACTAAATCCCCCACGGACGTTCAGGCCCCGATTCATAGGCCCCCCGGGGACATTATAGTTTCCATGACAGCCACACTAGACTGTATTCGCGCAGGAGCACGTTGTTCTTGTTTACTCTAGCACGTGAGACCATTGCATGGATTGTCACGTGCAGCGGCCGAAGACGGGCTGCGTGGACGTGGAGTTATATGGTGCCGACTCCCGACGACATGGCTCGTTGGTATCATGAAGCTATCGACATTGATGTCGACTCGCTATGCCACGCCATAACATCCATGCTATTTCCCGCACAATTTCGTAGCTTTCGTCAATATGCTACTCCTATGTTTTCGTAAATCGTGCGCTGCCTTCTCATTATGTTGACATTAGGGTTGCGGTCTAGTGGCAGTGCTCATGGACCAACGTGTAGCTTCTAGCGATTTGATTGCATCGTTGTGTGGGCTTGCGGCTGTCTCGAGAGCCGGAGTCTCCAGACACTTGTTTCACCACTAACTTCATTCACTTTCAATCATCATCCTCTCCTCACAATCTTGACATTTGTATCACCACCAAATTCATTCAATTTCACTCATCATCTTCCTCTCACAATCTCGACATTGGCATCAAAATCAAATTCAGAGACCCAAGAGTTTTGTATTGAGGCCAATGCTCAAAGGTATGCCTACGAGAAGTATTGAACTCCTGGATCTCTCGCAAAGCTTCACGCATCACTTTCCTTGCGCCCTACGCTGCCGAACGCCATCGCCAGCTCCAAAAAGAAACGAACTCGCCACATTCACCAGCCCATCTTGCCACCGAACACAGACCCGAAGCTCGCCAGACGCCCATCCAGTTCTTCCCAGCTCTCACTCTCATGCAATACACCCGAATCAACAAACTCCAGTCGAGAAAATACAGCAGTCAGGGAGAACGATCTGGCGCGTTGGCGGCTTTGCGAGCGCCAAGGCAGCGAGGACGACGAGGCCCTCAGTAATCACGATCCTATTCAGACTCACCCTTAATATTGCCGGTTTGAATGATGACGTTGGCGCGGGCCAAGTTGCCTACCTGGTCTCCGCCGGTCAAAGCAAGCCAGAGCATGGGGCACTCGGTCCAGATCATGTCTCGGGAGTTGGCGAAACGGAGCTCCTCGTCGGTAAGATCGCGGAAGCCATGCTCGGTGTACTCCTTGAGGAGCATGCGAGCCGTGCGGATAACTCTCTCGCGGTTGTGTTTGACGACAATGGCCGCAATCTGGTCGTACAGATCGATGGCGGTCTGGCGGAGACGGCGAGTGACGTTTCCGTCCGTCTTCCATTCCATGGTGGTGAGGGTGTCGTTGTCAAGAGAGATGCCGTTGGGCGCGGCAAACTCGAGGCGGACATTCTTGACAATGTCAAGGTACGCGCGCGGGTACACCTTGATAACATTGCCTGGACAAAATTTGTGCGTCAGAATTTTCCGCCACGACAAGGGTCGAGACGGGCCAGTGGAAATAGTGACGGTGACAATGGCGCGGTTTGTACAAAGGGAAACAACGGCCATGAACTGGCTCGCTTGACCATAACGGCCAGGATGAAGATAGAAGCCCGGGAAGGAAGATTGACTTACCGTGGCGGTCGGTGACCTCGCCGACGTCCTCCATGACCGTGCTGGTCAGGACACGGTCGATGATGGGCACCACGCTGGGGTGCGGTGGGAGCACGTTGAGGGTGGTCGAGGTCCAGCCATTGGCAAAGATCTCGCTGAGGAACTCCTGCAAAGTGTCTCCGGTGGGGAGAAATCCAAGGCTCTTCTCAAGAAGCCTCATGAGCTCCTTCATGACGCGGATGGGAAGACCATCCTCGCCTTCAAAGGGACCGAGGCTCTGGTTGTTGCCACTGCCCGCCTGGACACGGCTCCACTGCTCAAACTCCACGAGGAGATGAGCGGCCGACACAGAGCGGGTGCTGCCTCGGCGAGCGCTCGAGGCGAGGACGAGGGCCTGGTTGTCGGGGGTGACAGGGCTGGAAGACATCTTGACGTGGTGTTTTTGGTCTGGAGCAGGGGCGCCGTTAGGTCGCCGACCAGGAAGCTTGCTTCATGCCAGGGGGAGATGAGGGCCGACGCCAGTAGAACTTACTGTTGATGACGACGAAGATGCTGATGGTGATGGAACTCTTTGATGGCCAAGAGAAGGATCTGCAGGTGTTTTTGGTTGCGTTGAGGCTGGGTTGTGCAGACGAGAGGCCAAGTCCCAGGAGGTGAAGAGTTGAAAAGTTGAAAACGCAGACGGAATTTGGTGCAAACAATTTATACCTCCGTCCACAACGGTGCGCGTCGTTCACCTTGGGCCCTATGACCTTCAACTGGAGTGACTGGTAGGGAGCATAATAGGCCCATGGAACCCTAAGGAACACTCTGAGGTGCCTGACGGCCTCCGGTCTCCTCCTCTGGGAGCCTCCCGGAGCCCTAATGGTTCTTTTTCGTGGGAGCTCAGCCCTACGAGGCGAGGTGCGTGATGGGCAACACGAACTGGAACATTGCGTTGCCTGTTCCGAAATGTTGTGACCAAGGAGGGCCCGCTTGCTGCCTGGGCTGGTCTGGTGCTTGGTCCGATGTCCTCTCGCCTCATGCTGTGCCCGTGGGCGCCTTGCACTCACTGGGTTTTGCCCGATGTCGAGCCCTGATTCCGGGTGGCGTAGGCCTCTGTACTCCGAGTGAAGTCCTACGAGGAGCTTTAGTTACCTTTTCTGCTGCAGTAGTTGACGGAGATGCATGATCCCATCGTGCAATGTTTGGACGTCCATTCCCCCTGTGTATGGCCACGTATTGTAGACCATTTCGGAGCAACATGAACTGTCGCCTCTTGTGGGGGAGAAGTCGGACGACAGCATCTGACCAAAGGCACGCTGCTCTTTATACTCTCTGTTGCCCTGTGTAGGTTTGTCGTCGTCAGTTGAGGCGTGATATGCCACCTTTCATGCTGCGATCGCGAAACAAAGCCCCCCCCACAATCGGGCCTCCTCTCCAGTCACCACGCTATGCCAGCAAACAAAGCATCTCCAGACAACAGACACGCTTTCATCACGGTTTTGAAACCAAAGATCGCCTCCTCCTCTCTTTGTGTCCCTGTCAAGGTTGCTTTCTACTCTGTTCTCAATTTGTGTCTTTCCCAGGGCACGCCGACGCCCCGAGTACGTACCAACGCGCGACGATGCAATCATCGGTTACAGCCCCCACACGACAGCAACATCCAACCTCGAGCCTCACGAACCGTCTACGACTCAAAATTCATCATTTCGCGGGTGTCATGGGCTTCTGAGATGTAGAATGATCGTTTGTTATTGCTACGCGCCTACACCCCCTGGGATAGATCCAACGACTCAACTACCAAGCCGACCAACTCGCCCGCCCGACGCCACAATGCTACAGGAAGCGTATAATATGGTTGATTACGGCAATTTGCCTGTATGCGTCTCCAATTGATGTGTCAGGCCCGTCGCTTGGCTGGAGCAAGGTCCACGCAACACCATAGCCCACCGTCTCTGGCCGGATACATGTACCAACCGCCAGACACGATTCTCACGAAACGTCTCCGACTCGAACACCACAGCCTTGTAAGCTCCCTGGGCCTGAGAGACATAGTGAATAATCATACGTTTTGTTATCGTCACGCGTCCACCGACACCTACGCTGGAGTAGCCGCCTACTTTCTTCATTGCCACCACCGAACCCACAAGCCCGTATGCCCGACATCACGATACTACAAGACGGCTTATAGTATAAATCGAGGCCGTCATAGCTGTCTAGCTAGGTTGGGTCGGAAGAACAACCTTGTCGCGGGCTCAAGCAGAGCAGGCAGGGACACCAGACCATACAGACAGCCCAACCTCTGGCCAGACAGCGGCAGCGAAACCTGAGCCTCAAAAGTCGTCTCCGATCTAAACAAAACATCTCTGCGAGCTCTTTGAATATTTCAATTAAGAAACCTTGAGCTGGACTTGTTTCTCTTGCCACGTGTCCACGACCGACCTCTGGGCCGAAGACGTTGCCACCAGCTTCGATGAACCGCGTCCCCGAATCCGCCAAACCCTCACGCTCGACACCACGACACTACAATACAGTTGTGATCTCAGTGATCTCCTTGTGGCTCCCCAGTACTCTTGGTCTTGAGATTTTGACGCTCGTCGCTTGGACGCAAGGCACAAGGCAAGAAAACGAGAACGGGACCCGACCCAGCCGGTCATCAGCGGCTACACTTGAACCTCAAAAGTCGTTTCCGGCAAAAACAAATACAATCAATGGGGGCTTTGGGCCTTCAAAGTACATACTGTGCCGTTCTTTGCGTTTACGCGTCCGCAAACCCCTGAGTTGGGTTCAGCTCCAGTCCACTCCTCCAGGCGCGCCACTGAGCTTACGAATCTGCACACTCGACGTTACGATACTACAAGAGGTGCCAGAGGAACTAGCTAGGCACTCATGGCCCTATAGATATATTGGAACTAGGACTTTTAAGCCTGTTGCTTGACTGCAGCACAAAGGCTCAAGGCACAGGTAGGCAGGGCACAGTAAACCGACATACCCCAAGCGGCTTGCTGGACAGCAGTATGTGGTAGGACTCGAGCCTCAATGAAGCTCTCTAACCTACAGCATGGCTAGAATCGCAGTATCTTTGGATCATGGAGTTGGCTGATTTGTCAATGCTACCAGACACTTGACCCCGCCATCAACTCGCAACCCCCTAACCTAGGGGATGAACTCGACCTCGATCGAATGAACCGCTCGAGTCTACGACTTCGCACGAACGACTGACATTACGACACTGCAATACGTATATTACAGTTGGAAACCTTGGCTTTTCGTAGCATATCAGTGTTTGATACGTCAACAAGTCCTGGTTCGGCTGCAGCGCACTACCACGCCAGGCACAAGATGGCAGGCCGAGAGAGCACAGCATATTTCGTACAGGCACACAGCGTCAATGGCATTCACGAGAATCGCTTCGACAACAATTATACAAGCCATCGCTCTCGTGCAGCTCCATGATTGTGTCACTCGTTCATTGATCCCTGGAGAGAAACAAAGCTGGCGTTGCGTGGCGCACGTGACGGTGTTCCATGCCTGCCATCTGACGATGCAAGGATGGACGGTCCAAGACACCACGAATCGTCACCAAGACATGACGAAACATCGCACGCGTCGTCGCTGTCGTCTATAATCTCGCCTTTCCCTATCATCAGGCCTCTGCTCTGCTTTCTTCGAATGAGACAAAACGTGCCGACGCTCTGGCCCCGCGGCGGATGTCCTCGCTCGACGTGCAAGGATACGTTGTCTAAGACATTTACGGATCATTGCAACGGCCTCGGCTCTTACACATCACGTTGCGCTTGACATGCGTCCATGGCTTTGTCCCTGCTCATTTCTAGAGCGACACAAAAATCTGCCGCCCCATGACGACAAAACGAATCACGCACACTCGTTGAGGCTCAACGGCCTTCCAAGACAACATGAATCGTCGTCGTCCCAACCCGGTCCACCCCTCTCAAACCATCTTCTAGAAGAGCAAGCGGTCTCAGCCCAACAAAGCAATTCACCACCTACTAACACGGCGGGCAGAAAACGGAAACAACCCCCAAACGACGACCCACCACAGCTGCCGAGCTGAGCAAGCATTGCGCGCGTGCCCGTGCGCGACCCAGCGAACCCAAAACCACGGGCGCGGCGGCGCCATGCTCTGTGGCTTCCACACTCATGACTTGTCGAGGTCACGTCGCCCGGCGTCTGCGCTTGGACCGTCGTCCGTCCATTCGTCCGTCCATGCCGTAGATCAGCCTCCACTTGCTGCCAAAGACATGGCTGGCGCCCGTCGACACGGCTCCATAGTACTAAAATCGAGTCTGGGGGGGATGCTACGGCCAGCCTGGAAAGCCTTGAGCTGGGCAATGATGCAGCGAGCTCATTTGCCCGAGGGCGCGATTGGCTGCGTTCGTGGCAGATTGTCTCATTCTTAGCATTCGGGTTGCCATTGCATCAGGAGAATCATAGAATGCGAACACACCCTCAAGGGATAGGGACTTTGCCTTCTGACCTCTGCCAGATATACCGTGTTATTATCGTCGCGGCAAACTCGCTGTCGATCGTACTATCGACAAGGCGCGTTCTGCTAGGTACCGGGATGAGGGCGCGGTATCGTGAGCACTAAGGACAGGTCTTCAAGCTCCCGTCAACCCCCACTCGGCGACAAGTGCAATCAATACTGCTTGAAACACCGCATGGTGCATTAACGAAACGGCAAGGAGCCAATTGGGAAGGCTCAGAACGTCGTTGTTGGTGCATCGCGGCCCTGGACTAGGTAGTATGAGGCAGAAAGGACTAGCGCACTACCCCCGCCTGAAGGCCTGGCCCGACCGATTTTGACGTCCGGCGCCGCCGCGGAAAGGGAGGGTCTTGATGTGCCCTGCGTGCCCTGAAAGCCTTGCTTGGATACCGTGAGAAAGGGGGATCTGCTGCCCTCTGTGGCCGTTACCGCACCTTCGAGCGGGCGGCTTCGGCCAAGTTCGACTGCTACCCCAGACGTGCTCGCGATGCCTCGTGTAGATGTCGTTAGCGCAGCCACCAGGGTTCCCTCACCAGATGCCCAGAGTACTTGACCCCGTGACGCTAGAGCCGGCCGCCGCCTGCATTAGACGCGAATACTTCGTTGGCGGGGACGGGAGAGGACGCTTCCCAAGGACGAGCATGTGATTGTGATATCCGCGAAGTCGGCCAAAATGTGTTGAAAGTCCGGAGAGCACCAGGCCCAACCGCCGCCACTATTTCCATTGCTTCAAGATGAGGGTTTCAGTAACCGCGGGATGCCAGCTACTGAAATGCGGAATTTCTCCCGCGTGGCAACCCATCTCAGACAGTGATTTCCCTTCAACGGCGTGAGCCACCCGTCATGCCTAACCCACAACGTGCGCCGCCGGTAAATGCTACTATGGGACGTGTGAGGTGCGCGATTCATCCAAGCGAGCTACCCGCACAGTGGAGGATGCAACGCCATCTGCCGCGCTTCGCGATCTTTTTGGAACATTAGGAAGACAGAATATGGAACGCCTGGCAAGGTCCAGTTAGTCGTCAGCGGCAGCTTGATGCCGCATCTGGGGTGTTGGGCCGTGGCGGTCGCAGGAACAGCCGCATGCTCGCCGGCTACCCAGGATCTGGGCTGGGAGAGACGAGGAGTAACGTACTTTGCACACGTACTGATGCGACGCAGCGTGTGAGACCCCCCCATGACGGCGGTGGCAGCCTGGTCGGTACGAAATATGTCGTGCTGCATACAGTACATGTTCTTGACCTTTCATGTGCAGACAGACCATGCGGCGCCTTGGGGGAAACAGGGATCCCCGCCAGGGGCTGCAGAACGTGTCTCGCGCAGCCACAGACTGTTTGTGTGGTGTGACAGATGGCCATCTGCGGAAGCCACCACGCGACGGACAGGATGGCCCCTGCAAAGCCAAGACCAATGGCCGATGCACTTGTCAATGGTGTCACACTGACAGGCGGCGCCCCTCCGTGAGAGCCGGTCGCGATGGCTGTCCTTTGTCGAGCTGTATGTTCTGTGCCCCCCGTCGTGTTGTCTGCAACGCTTCGCAAGCAACGGCAGATATGGGACGTGGAGCAGAGCAGCAATCAAGGGCTACCATGGCGCGTGGAGAGTGACCATGAGAGCGGACAGACGGGCAAATGACGATGGATATCGCGATGGGCGCATCGGCATTTCCCAGAGACAGGCGGAAATTAATCAATGCGCCCTGGTCGTGGCGCCGGCAACGAAGCAGGGGACGGGCGTCGCCCGCCCAGATCGACGGAGACGAGATGGTGGTAACTACAGTAGTAACTTTGTAGGTAGCCGGCGTCGAAGTTGTCTTAGTTGTCTCGGGCGGGAGGGTGTGCGGGCGCTCGAGATTGTCGCAAGAGGGGCCAGCTGTGTAGTGTAGCAGGCGAGACGCGGAGCTTCATGTCACGATGGTTGCGATGTCGCGTTATGGTCGTCTGATGTTGGATCTGGCCATGCAGCAGGTGCGACGCCGCACACCGCGGTGCACCTGCCCTTGTCCCCTGCCAAGTCTCTCTGAGGGCGGGCGGATACACAGGCAGGCACGATCCTGATTCCTGAATCCTGACAATAGGTACCTAGTAGAGCGTACTTATTCATGAAAAGAGAAACCAGGCTGAAATCAGATAACAACTACTAACTACTAACCTAGGCTAAGTTACCAAGGAATTGGAGGCTGGTGCAGTGGTTCACATACTCCCATAAGATACAAGGAAGATGCTTTAGGTACCTACCTACCTGGTAACAAACCGAGCATACTATAGGTACCAAGGTAAGTAAAACGTCATGGCTTCGTCCTTTGCTCCTTCCTGTCCCAAACTGTCTGCCTGCGTCGAGTCTGCATGGAGTCTCCGCGTCGGCCTGGGGAACAACAGCAACTAAGGCAGGAGCCGCAACGTGCCCCTCCCTCTCCAACCCATCGTCGAATGTCCCCTCCCGTCCCCTCCATCACACTGGCCTCACCTCACCCCCAGACAAGACCCGCCATGCGCCCAGCACAACATCGACTCGCCTCGACCCCCGAAACTGCGTCGAGGCGTCCCTACGTCTGAAACACCAAATCTCGTCTCCCCCCCGGCTGTCCAACGTCATCGTGCGAACGCGTAGTTGATGCTGATGCTGCGGCTGCGGCTGCTGAAGCTCAAGCGCCACCACGTGTCCGACGGACAGTGATCATCGACAGCGACGCAATGACGACGAACAAATACCTAGTAGACCGCGGGGTATTCCGCGCCAGCATTGTCTCTCTGTGGCTCTAGGCATCTTGGTCGAACGCCGCCGCCGGCGACAACGCCGCCCAAGCCTGTACATCGGCGTCCATGCGATGCATTGCAACACAACACAATACTACTACAACGCACCCACAACGCACTACAACGCAATGCCCCGCAGTCCCACGCGGCTGGAGCTGGCCCTGCTTCGACAACAAAGATGTGCCGTCGCAACCCTCAGTTTCCCATCAACCGAAGCATCAGCGGGTTCAAGCCGCTCATGCCGCAGAGAAACCCTTGCCCAGCGCCCCGAACCTGGCCAACAGGCGGCCGCCCGACAAGCCACGCCAAATAAACTCCTTGCCTGCCTGCATATCCTTTGGCGCAGTACGGGGCCGCTTCAGAGGTCCGTCGACGCCGCCCCGCCCACTGTCGACGCCCCCAAAGGCCTGCCTCCACCGCCCACGACGCTGCCTCGACGCCTTCCTCCTGCGACCACCACCAACGACAAGCAGCCACCAGCTAACCTCAAAGTGGGCTTCTGGTCCGTGCCCTCCACACGATTCATGCATGCAGCATGCCTCGATCGGTCCCATCGTCGCTGCTCTTCGCGGCGTGCCTGCTAACTACCTCTCAAGCACACTGATGGCTTTGCCGCGAGGCTCGTGGACATGGCCATCCCCCCTGGCCACCGCTCTCCAGGCGCAAATCTGGGGTTGCCCCAACGCTCGAGGTGTCGTCCTTTGGCGCGCTACTCAACCGCACACTTCCACCGTCTTCTCGTGGCAAGTGGCATCGGCAACGAAACAGATGCGACTCGTATATTCGTCAGCCTGGTGTGCCCGCCGAACCCGAGACCAGTTCCTCCGAGCCCCCGTCTTAGTAGCGGCGGCACGCTCGCCATCGTCGCCGTGGCGCAACGCCAGAAGCAAGCCGAGGCCCTTCCGCCTTGTTCCCGCTGTGGAGATCGCCTCCGCCGCGCCGCATTTGCCAGACGCCATTCACCACCGTCCAACTCCAGCGGGCTGACGCCTATCATCCAAAGTCGCCGCCGTCCCTGACCTTTCTCGTAACAGCATCTCCCTCCACCGTCTCCTTTGCCCCTTTCGGGAACCGCGCGTGTCGTGCAGTGCCTTGGCGTCGACGCCTCCAACGTGGCCCGGCTGTTGATAGTTTGGGTCACACTCCGCGGTTGTCCTGCGTACGAGAGAACCTTGGCTTGCCCTGGTGGCTTTCCTGCGTCCCTCTCCACCACAATGGCAAATAATGTGCGGCTCCCGGCCTCCTCAACGGCGGTGGGCAGGGGCAAGTCTCTGATGAGCCCACAGAGAGATGGTGTCGAGCTCTCAGGCCTCTCGATCTGTCCGCGCCAAAGCCGACAACCACCCCGTCACCCCAACAAGACCCGACACATGGACGTGCGCAACCCATTCACGCTAGTGTCGTTGTCGAAGATCTCTGGGCGAAGCGAATATCTATATCCAGTCTGCCGGGCCCGTCTGCGCTCTGCCCCCCTCCCACTTGTCTGACCTCAATATCCTTCAACGCATTTTGGCGTGGGGTTTTCTGGTCCATCCACCGGTGTGGCGGCGCACACGCCTCCCGCATATCCGCTTTGTCGGCCTCGCTCGGGAACCGTACCGAATACGCTGCCCGACGGTCCCTCGGCCCAGCTCATATCCGGCCCCGCGTCTCGTTCCGGACCTTTCTATATAGCTACGCTGCTCGGCCGGCGCACGGTTTAGCCCATATATGGTCCCGCGTCTCCTCGTGTGGACCTTCATTTATATATATACACGCAGCCCGGCGTCGAACTCGACGGCCACCAGCCCCTCCTCAGGCATCGTCAGCATGAGAGTGTGGACGCTGGTTTGGCCAACGGCCCTGGTGGTCCTGCCGTTGGCATGGGCCCAAGAGCCGTCGCTCCAGGATCGGCTTCTTCTGTTTCCCAAGTGTGCAGTATGTTGACATTGGAGGCAGTCTTGTCGAAAGCTCACTGACATCCAACAGATGTCCTGTCTCGGAGAAACCATTGGGCAGAGTGAATGCTCCCTGACCAACCAAACATGCATGTGCACCGATCAGAAGCTACAGGACGCCATGACAACGTGCGTCATGGGCAACTGCACCATCAAGGAAGCCATCAGTACGTCTGCGTGTCCATGTCACGAGTCCCCAACAGACCACTCACATCGGTTATTTCAGTAACCAAGAACCTCACCGCATCGGGCTGCAATGCTCCTGTCCGGGACAAGACGAGCGAGTATGTGGCCATATCCAACGCCTTTGGCGCCATATCGGCCGCCTTTGTCCTTCAACGCTTTGGGTATAAGCTGTGGGCCAAGCTCGACTTTGGCCTTGATGACTGGTTTACCCTCATCACCATCGTCACTGGAGTTCCGAGCACTGTCATCAACGCCCATGGCGTTGCACCTAACGGCATGGGCCGGGACACTTGGACCCTGACGATGGAAAATATTACGAATTTTGGCCGCGACTTTTACATCATGGAAATCATCTACTTTGCTGAGGTGTCGCTCCTGAAACTGGCGATGCTCTTCTTTTATATCCGGATATTTCCCGGCATAGGGGTGCGACGAGTACTCTGGGGCACCGTTGCCTTCGTCTCCGTCTTCGGCATCATCTTTGTTTTCACCGCCATCTTCCAATGTACCCCTATTAACTACTACTGGTGGAAGTGGGACGGCATCCACCAAGGGCATTGTCTCGACATTAACGCCATTGCCTGGTCCAACGCCGCTATCAGCATCGCTCTGGACATATGGATGCTCGCTATCCCGCTATGGCAATTGCGTGGCCTTAAGCTAGACTGGAGGAAGAAGGTCGGTGTCGCAATGATGTTTAGTGTCGGTGCTTTGTAAGTCCCCTGTCTTGAATACGGCTCCTAGGTCACTACAGTATACTGACGCTCTAGCAGCGTCACCATCGTCAGCATCCTCCGTCTCAGGTCACTCGTCAAGTTTGGGTCGGACTCAACGAATCCAACCTGGGACTTTTTTGACGTGGGCATGTGGTCCACAGTGGAAATCAACGTCGGCATTATGTGCGCGTGCATGCCGTCACTGCGGCTGCTGCTGGTGCACCTGTTCCCCAAGCTGCTGGGAACGACGCAGCGGTACTACGCCAAGTACTCGAGCGGCGTACATCGAACTACAACCACAAGGAGACAGAGCCGGCCATTTAGGGCAACGGGCAACGTGTCGCACGTGGAGCGATCGCAACACCGGCCCGAAATCAAGTCCAACGCCATCACCCTACAGACGACGTACACCGTGGAGTACGGAGACAAGGATAACGATGAGATGCAGCTGGTGTATATACGGGATCTTGGGGGCAAAGATTCGCGGTCTGGGAGTGCGAGCGGCTCTTCAGACCCGGTTTAATTGCGCCTTGCCTTTTCTTGGAGACCCTAATTATGCCGGTTGGGCTGTACAGTAGACGTAAGGGAATCGGGAAGCTTATGACCATCATGATACCCACTAGCCAGACTATGGCCTATTTCTTAATACAGATCGTACATGCACTCTACTCTGACACACACGACGTTGTCTATGTTTAGCCAGCCTGCCATGAAGGGAGCAGATGGCTTAACTAACCTTCTCATGGTCAAGTCGAGGGCTAGTTCCCGATGAAGACGCCGTCGTCAATATCAAAAAGAGGAGCTCTGTCGCTTAGAAGCAGCTTTATGTCAGCCTGTCCACTACAAACTGCGTCTCACAGCTTTCATTAATGTCGAAGAACTGCGCGTCCAGCCCCTCCTTTTGCGCATTCGTTGTGGTGTTTGTTGATCTGGCTCTCATGGTGTAGGGTTTTGCCCAAGATGGGCGGAGTAACTTGATTGCTGGTTTCGTCTGTAGCACGAAGCTCGCTTCGTTGAATCGCCTGACGGAGGTGCCAAAGTACAAGCTGTGCATTCAAAGAGGGCATGAGGATTTCCCTTGCGCGTACTGCTCTTCCTTGAAACGCTGTTGAATGCAGAGGGTTTGACGAGCCTACCGAGAAGAGCAGAGCAGATATCGTGTCGAAGTACATGGGCGGTGCTTGCGATTGCGCACGACGCCCACTACGCTACAGTGATGCGTGCGTCGCGCTAAAGGCAAGTTGGCGCGAAAGAAACAGCAGTGCTGTTGACAGCTGGCGGTGTGGCGTGGAAGTTGTCGGCGGGCGTGGATGCAAAGCGTTCCGCCTAATTCTAGGGCAAGATAATCGTGTACAGCAGACCGAGTTGGTGCCCAAGCTAAGGGCCTTGGGACTTACATATGATGCGTGGCGGAAATTATATGCAATTTGAATCGCTGAAGATGCGGACGATACAAGCGTAGCTGGGGGAGGAGGGTGCGAGGGCATCATGACTGCTGGATGCGCGCGGCTGGCTTCATAGTTGAGTGTGAGGTCCAGGCTTTGGGCTTGTCACCTCGGACGCAGAGAATACTGCTGAAATTGTAGAAGGAAGAGTCTACTATCATTCTCATCGCTGTCGTCGTCAATCGTCGCCATCCATGTTTGGTGTTGGTACAACATGCTGAGCAAGCGGATGGCTGGCGGTGTTCACTCATGCGTGTACTTTGCAGTTTCACCGGCTGTAAGAAAGAGGGTCGATGTTATGAGCCCGAGGTGACTGATGAATCTTCTTTGCCGCTCTGGTAATGCTCATGACTTTCGACAATTAGTGATGAATGGACTTGAGGTTGTAGGGGCACGGGGCGGTGGTACGTGTATTTGTCCTGGCTACCTATCTATCTGTCAAACAAGGAGGTTGCAGTTGCAAGAATCTTGTCGCTCGAGGAGTACAAGAACACTGCCATCAGAGGTGAAGCGGAAAAATAGCACGATCATTCACGACTTAAGAGGGAACCCGAATATCAACATGCAGCGTCACCACCACGCGAGCTGCAATATCGAACGTGACGCCGCTCCGCATTGTTGGGATGTGATCGCGCCACTTCTTACGTAGAAAGCGATATGGCAGAGAAAGCATCCCCGACACAGAGCGCTCACTCATTGAACGGTTTGCCACATGTCCCCCATTCGACGACTATCAACGTCTCCCCATCTCGTCGGTCCGGCACCCCCGCGGACTAGCCCGAGTATTTCCCCGGCCACCCTTTCACCGGTGCCGCCCCAGACACCACTCGTGGATGGTGGGGGCTTTCCGAGGACTTACGTGTTAGCTTCGTCCGTCATGCAGTCATTCCACACGCCCGCGGGGTTTCGACCTTTGTCCAACTCCAACGGCGGCGCCCTACCAAGTCTCGTGCTACCAAGCCACGGCTCCGATCAACGGACTCCGGCCTGCGACTACCTAACTAACCTAACAAGCAATCCGTAGCGTGTGTGGGGGCAAAGCGAGCAAGATGGGTGATTCCTTGGCGCCCAAATCTTGTCCGGAGCTGCGCGCCGCCGAACCGGTGAGCGCTTCTGTTCATTCGATCCCCGTTCATGTTGTTTATAAACTCGACGGGCAGACGCAGCTCCTCTCTTCATTCTTTTCTCACCATTCTAGTTTACTTGGGGCTCTGGGACGGCGCTCGAGATCTTTGCAACGCGCGAAGACAAATTATCATTCAAGTCCTATCGTTGCAGAGGGCACGGAGTGAAGCTTGGAGACGAACTTCCCCCCATCCTCCCCGTCCGTGTTCCGGCCCACCACCGGCCCCAACACACCGACCAACGGACTTGAGGCAGACATGTCTCAAACCCTCACCGAGCCGCCGCCGGCCGCCGCGCCTGGGGCCTTTGAGCTCCGTCGCATCGCCTCGTCCGGCTCCCGAGCCTCCGGCCGCGTGGTTGGATCCGCCGGCCACGGCGACACCAAGGCGAGCCCCGAGGCCGCCGCCGGCCAACGACATGAAGATCAAGAAGCGTCAGACGATGGCGGCGCGCCGCCCCCGGACGCCTACGGGGTCGTCGAGCGGTGGAACTGGCCGCGGTCTAACCTTGCCAAGCTGGCGTTTTCGCTCGTGTCGTTTACGCTCGCCGGGATGAACGACGCTGCCGTCGGTGTGCGTACAGAACTGCAGCTAATGCTGGAAGCTTCCTTCCTTCCTTATCCAGCTGAGTAAATTATTAATAAATATGATAATCGCTAACCTCGTGGACAGGCCCTGATCCCATACGTAAGTGGTGCTGAGGTCGCGGCGGCTTCATCGTCCATAGCCAACAAGCTGACACCTCTCACAGCTCGAAGAATACTACGACCTCAGCTACACCGTCGTCTCGCTCATCTTCCTCACCCCCTTCGTCGGCTACTCCACCGCCGCCTCCACCAATGCCCGCATCCACGTCGCCCTCGGCCGGCGCGGCGTCGCTGTCATGGCTCCCCTGTGCCACATCCTGACCTACGCCATCCTCGCCGCCCACCCGCCATACCCCGTGCTCGTCGTCGCCAACGCCATCAGCGGCTTCGGCAACGGCCTGACCGATGCCTGCTTCTGCGCCTGGGTCGGCGCCATGGACAAGGCCAACGCCATCCAGGGCTTCCTGCACGCTTCCTACTCTCTCGGCGCCCTGTTCGCGCCGCTCATCGCCACCTCCATGGTGGTCAAGGCCGAGCTGCCGTGGTACACCTTTTACTATGTCTTGGTACGGAGTCCCCCTTCCCCTATACATCATTACTCTTAAGTCATTCTGGAACTGCTCGCCCGAGAGCGGATCGGTGCTGACGATGCCGCAGATTGGCATGGGCGTCGTCGAGTTTGCGGGCCTGACGCTGAGCTTTTGGCGCGACACGGGCGCCGTGTATCGCGCGCAGCACGCCCAGGAGAACGAGACAGGAAGCGGAGCGGGCACTCGCGAGGCCATCAAGTCCAAGGTGACCTGGCTCTGCGCCCTCTTCTTTTTTGCTTACATGGGTGTTGAGGGTAAGCGCACATCCCTCTTCATTCATATATCCGCACAGATTAGTATATCGATCGCTAACACCAAGCTGTCGTCAGTCGGCCTCGGCGGCTGGATCGTCACGTTCATGCTGCGCGTGCGCCACGCCACGCCGTACGCGTCCGGCATTTCGGGGTCCGGCTTCTGGGCGGGCATGGCGGTCGGCCGCGCGGGCTTGGGCTTTGTGACGGAGCGCTACGGCGAGCGCCTCTGCCTGAGCATATACCTGGTCGTGTGCGTCGCGCTCCAGCTGCTCTTCTGGCTGGTGCCGTCGTTTGTCGTGTCAGCCGTCGCGGCGGCCTTCCTGGGCTTCTTCCTGGGGCCCATGTTCCCGGGGGCCGTCATGGTCACGGCCAAGCTGCTGCCGAAACGCATCCATGTGAGCGCGATTGGTTTCGCCATGGCCATGGGCGGGACGGGGGGTACCGTGTTCCCGTTCATCATCGGCGCCATTGCGGCCAAGAAGGGCGTCGCCGTGCTGCAGCCCGTGGTGCTGGCGCTCATCGTCCTGGTTGCGGCCGTGTGGTTGAGCTTCCCTCGGATCAAGAAGCGGGACTGAGGCGGGAGACTAATGAGCACTGCGCTCTCTCGAATTCATTTCCGTCATATCGAACGAAACGCGGTCCGGTGCTCGGCCGGGGACCGCTCAGGGCCTACTTCGTACGCGTGGTCGTATTCCATACATGTACTTCGTAGCGTCGTGCGTATACTCGTCCAGGTTGGGTAGTATCGGGACGACAATGGGTGTGGTAACGTTTACGCAAGATCTGTGAAAAGATTGGGACGATAGATGATCGCAATGCAGTCCGATTATGGCACTGGTGGCCGGCTGATGTTGTATTTTGAAGCGCACCAGACGTCGATATCACTTCGATGGAGACGCCAAATATTTGTCGAGAATCACCGATTTGATGGGCTCATGGCAAAGGCTGTCCAGCTCATCTTCTGTGCTCCCTTTATGATCTGAGCTCACCGTGTTTCTCGCCCCTTTGACTGTGAGACATTATGGCCAACATGAAGCGCCCCCCTCCAGTCTTGCCCCCTCCTCCACGTCTGGAACCAAACATCTCAGCTCGCTCGCTCGACTTGGGCTAGTGCCCATGGATGTGGCTGGCGCGCGACGGCCCGCGGGAACCCAATCCGTCAAAACGGCAGTGTGTGATCGACGAATGACCCCGGCTTCGCTGCCTGGCTCAATGGCCCCCCTCCCCTTCTACCGTTCTTGACATTCGGACACTTCTCCATATCTCAAGTGTGGCTGGGGAGATAGTTCGGCAAACCAAAGAAAAAGCAATGATGGAGTCAATATATTGTGCGGACAGACGTGCTGCCCCCGAGTGGTGCTCAGTTGTGTTAGACAAAGACCAGTCTCATGACGGGACGAAGCGCGCGCCCAGCGTGAGCGAGATGGAGGGGAAAACAAACATCCTTCGACACCAACACCATCAGGCACTTGCTAAAGCGAGGGGGAGAGGGAGAAGTCAGCCCCCGGTTCGCCGACGGCGCGACCGATGTTCGCGAGTGGTTCAACTCATTTTCAGTCTCGGCAGCTCAGCAAGCCACTCGTGCAGGTCTTACCTGCAGCGTCCGTCAGCTCCCCTGTTTCCCCGTTCCGCTAACCTTCTTTCCTCTCTTTTAGGTTCACCAACGAGCCAAGAAGGAGCCTCGCCCACGTCGGGGGAGAAGCTACGCCCTGGCACGACGCGACCAAGCAGCAGCAGCCGCGTTGACAAATCAGAGTTACTGCCGCGCGCCCGCGAGCGGCGACGTTGATCATTCGATGGTGCTGTTTTTATCCGGAGGGATAGACACACGCTACTGCTTGCCAAAACCGTGGGTGGGTGGTGTGGTGTTGCTACGTCTGCGTTGTCGGCGGCCACGAGATACTAACTTGGTAGGCGGGTGCAGTGTCCGTGTCTTATAACGCGAACCGGAGGGCCCTTATTATTTCGCGACTCGACTCGACTGGGGGGCAACCAGTGACCGCTCTGATTCAACCCTTTTGTTTGTTTGATTCTGCCCATGGGCTGGAACCCTTGTTGTGCGGGTTTGTGTTGACGACGAAATGATCCGACGAGCTGTTCGCTGGCTGCTCGGCCACGACGAACCTCGCGATCCCGAGAAGCAGCAGCAGCAGCAGCAACAACACCAGACCCTTCACGCGGCCGACATGTACCCCGACGGCATCGCCGCATCGCGGGATCCAGAGAATGAGCATCACCACCACCAACACCAACACCACCAGCCGCCGCCCCCGCCCAACGACGGCAACAACCCGCGCCGCCTCAGCGTCATCCCCACCTCCGAGGCGGCACTGGTCCCGCCAACGGACAAGCTACTCGTCTTCCGATCGCTCACAGGCATCGACACGGTCCCCACGCTCAGCACCTCGGGCCACGCCTCGCGCGCGGCGCCCAACCACGGCATCTACCCGCGGGTTGTGCGCGCCGAGCGCAAGGCCAAGCGCGGCTACCGCGTCTTCAACGTCGCCATCAACGCCTGCCTGGGGATCCAGATGATTGTCGCGGCCACGCTGACGGCCCTGGGCGCGGCCAACGGGTCGCGCGCCGCCGTGACGGGCTTCGGCGCCATCAACACCATCATCGCGGGCATCCTGACGTACCTCAAGGGCAGCGGGCTGCCGAACCGCCTCAAGTTCGTGGCCGACGAGTTCCGCGCCGTCCGCGAGTACATGGAGCAGCGCGAGCGCGAGTTCTGTCTCGCCGACTGCCCGCTCAACCCCTACGAGGAGGTGCAGATCGTCGACGACATGTACGGCGCCGCGAGGCAGAACTCCGACAACAAGCAGGGCCAGGGCGGCGGCGGCGGGCAGAGGGGCGGCGGCGTCGTCGCCGCGGCGCAGCACCAGCAGGCGAACATGGCAGCGGCGGCGTCGTCGGGGCTTGGCCACCTTGTGCAGCGCTTCTCCAAGTTTACCGACTCGTCGGCTTCCACAAAGGTACCACCACCTCAATGCCACTGCGAGAAACAGTCCGTGAAGGAGTAGTCAACCACGTGGCCGTATGCTGTTCACCATTCTGAAAAGCGTCTCGCTGTTGATGGTCAAGATGAGCTTGGGGAGAGGAAGTACGGTATGAGCCTGTGGCACGGGGCATGGGTGGTTCCTGCTCGGCATTGTGCATGGGACGCCTGAATCTGGAAGCAGGATGGGCATTAATATATCCGGAAATCTAATGTGTTGATGAATATGAAGGTAAATAGTAATAATGTTGAGCCTGAATACTCTGTACCATCATTGCCCCTATGAGCGATGTGTGAGAGATATGCTGTGTAGCTTTCGTCTGGTGTTCCTGATAGGGCCGAGCTGTCCAAGTGACATGGGACCCGAAGCAACGATAAAGATTGTTGGTTTGTGCAGGGAAGTGATGTAAGTTGTGCTTAAGCCTCGCCACCAGACGGGACTGGAACTAAGGCGCCTCTCATATCCTCTTGTCCCGCTCTCTTCGCACCACACCATCTGCAATCCATTCCGCAACTCCTCCACGCTACGAAGTATCGCAAATCCGACAAAGTGTCATATTGCTACGGCCATAGCCAGGTCCGCCCTGGATGCCGCCCCTCGTTGTTGGCTGTCATTTCAGCACGGTCTTTCACAAACGACACAGCCTTGTTATGCCCGCCGTCCAACCAACGACCTCGAGAGTGATCGAAAACGGCAAGTCGAAACCTCGCTTGGTCCGACACCGATGTTCTCGACAAGGGCGCACGTGTACAGTGGCAAATGGGTTGTTGGTTGCGATATCAGAGAGAAGTTGCGGAGGCTTTCGCAAGCCTCTTCTCGCGACTGAATGGGCTTTTCGCTACAATGGAGGTGCTTCTTTGACGCATTGCTTGCCGACTACATGTAAGTGTAGTAGTTGGCCGAGGTGTTACCATCATTGCTGTTTACGAGCCTTTCTTCGTAACAGATTCAACTCAAACGCACTTTGTATGAAGCAGGCAATTCCATCTCGCTCACGTTTCGCCGCCCGACATCCTGTTCCTCCCGCAGGCCCAAAATGCTATTACAGGAGCGTTACTAAAAAGATCGTAGAATCGTTTTGCTGTCGTCGTTTCGGCGAGGCCGAAAGACGAACCGAAGCCTCCGATCCACGTCCAACTCCTCCCCAAACCCTGCTGGCTCGAGCGCCCTACCGCGGCTGTTGGTCGACGGTGTATATGTGTAGGTGTTCGGTCATATTGAGAGGTGCTGAGTAGTGCGTTGGCTTTCCGATGCGTGTAACAGCGGCGATACCGCGCCATTGCCTCTACACCCCGTGCGAATGGACTTTCCGGCGGGGTCACTTGAAGAAACAAGGTAACTAGCGGACACTCGAAAGAGAGACTATTGTGACAACTTGAGTCCGGCGTTGCGACAAGACGGGGTCCCGTTTCTCTGTCATTGAATCGCTCCCAAGAAGATAATGTCCATGCCAGAGATGACCGCATGTTCTTACAGGTCCATGCCACCGAACTCAGTCAAGCCATCGCCTTAATGCGCCTCAGCTGGACGCATCGTCCGTAGTAAGCAAGGTACATGTGCGTCTGGTGTGGCACAAGACGTTGCATGCATTGGGAAGCTCGCACAAACGCTCCCCGATGGCCTAACGGTCCTTTCTGACAAGCTTCCACAACTGGCCACGATAATTGAGGGTGGCAGCGACTTTCGGTCCATTGCTGCGCCTCGGATTCGTCGACCCAGATGGAACGCCGTTGCTCCGCCGTCTCCGTCCTGCAGACGATGCGGAGACTGTTGGACCTCAAGCTCGCAGCCATGAGGATGTTTCGCACGGGAAGTCAGGCAGGAACTTCTGCTCGCCCATGCCGAGGCCATGTCATTGGGACATCCTGGGTGGATACTACTACTTCCATGTATTGTAACACATGCGGCGAGCTGATTTTCGTCATGATACGGACTCGTCCAACTTGACCCCGCGCCTTGTGTGTCGAGCAACAGCAAGCGGTGACCAAGTGTGACTTGAATCCGGGCCGTATGGAGGTGACCGCTCCAGTTATAACAACGCGGCCCGACGCTCTTGTCTGACAAGGCATTGAATCTTTCAGACACCGCCTATTTATGGTAGCCTCTCGCTCTGCCATTGTCTTCAACGATGCATCTGAGGAGTCTCGCCGTCTTCGCCGTCCAGGCCGCCGCAGTCGCCCTGCCCGACCCGGATCCCTCCCAGGTCTACGGCGCAGCAGCTAGATGGAACCAGCGACGGGCGGCTTGCCACGACGACAACGTCCTCCGTAACCTGCGCGACAAGCGCTTTAGCGCCAGCGCCAGCGAGTTCTGCTCAACGTACATCCAGTCCACCGTCACGCAGACCGCATACGAATCTACCACGCACCAGACGGTGACGGCGACGCCTGTCGAGACCGTCGCCGCAACGACCATTGTGTAGTAAGACACCAGATGTGTGACTTTTCCTTTGGCCACAGCATGCTCTGTATTGTGTTGTACGTTTAGTAGGTATACTCAGGCTGACGGGCTGAATACACCAGCACGGCTACCTTCACGCCCGGCATCCACACCACCTACGTGTGGTCGACCATCCAAGACCCGCGATACAACTGGAAGCGCGACGCACCCGCCTATCCCACCTGGCTCCCCGTGACGTATGAGCCATCACGGGTGAGCAGCGCCTGCTCTTGCTTCATCACGAGCCCGGCGGCGCCCGCCCAGCAGACTGTCTCCTCCACTGGCGTCCTGACGATCACCGATACCGTAAGCTGAGATTGCATTGCTCCTCCTCTTCTGCCAACTGCCGGCAAAGCATAGTTCAACTTGCTGACTCCCGCCGCCTGTAGGATGTCCTTCCAACCGTGACCACGACGCTCGTCTCCACCGTCACGACCGAGCTCTTCACCGTGCCCACAGTCACCGCCACCGTCGGCATCGAGTGCGGCCTCCGGGGCTGCACCACCGAGGACTGGGTCCTGATGTCCAGGAACGAGCCCAAATTTGAGGACTGCGTCAGCCTCTGCAAGATATGGGGCAACTGCGTCTCGCTCCAGTGGAACGCCGTCGACAGCATCTGCAACCTCCTCAAGGATAACGCCACGGTCGTCTACAACCCCAACACGCCCGACAACCTCGCCGCCTGCCGCAACTTTCAGATTTACGACTGGCAGTGTGTGATTAAGAACAGGTTTGGTTTGTAGGCGGGATGGGAGAGGTGTGCCAGGGCGCGATAGTTGCCACTGCCATGTTTCGGCCGCGGATGAAGACGTGGTCGAACTGTTGCGCATCTGGTCGGAGGGGGCATCAGAGCAGGCAGCATCTCTATGATACAACGGCGTCTCCGCAGCTAGCTATCGACGCTCTCCCCAGCGGCGGACGGGCGTCTTCCAATAGACCCCGGCCCATGATTCTGAATGTGCATGCTTTGGTTGGTCCAGTCGGCACATACACGATGCTCCCATCTTCATCTTCCTCCTGTTTGAGACTCGCCATTGTGACTCGAGTACAGCCTGCTCCGCACGAGGCAGATGCTTTGAAGTGGTGATTCTACCTAACCCAACATACTACGAGCAAATGAGTTCCAGCTTGTTGTGGATCTCACGCGTCGAACGAAATATATAATCGCGACTCGTGGCCGTTGCCTCTCGTGAGAGAGCGGATAACCAGCAAGCGCAAGACGGCGGTCAGGTTCTAGAATACATGTACGTAGCATACGAAATAGCAGAACGGGGCGCCTTGCCTTGCAGTCGCTGTAACATCACGAGCCACCTTACTGGGCACAGCTCCCCTCCCCGCCCCTCGACGCTTCGCATGGGTCCTTGCTCGCCACGTGCGTCCAATGTCGACATTTCATGCCATGCCAAAGAGCAAACAGTTACACTCACAATAAGAGAGACCGGCTGACGGATACCCAAGCAAAAGACATGCAAACCACACGTATCTTCGACAAGCAATGTCATGGTTCCCGTCATCACGGACCCGCAGTTCGGCTCCGGAACGCCGAACAGGACCCCCACCCGGAACGATCACATCATCGCGTGGGCGCCTGTCGACGGGCCAGGTCAGGGGGGGGATTGCGCCGTCGAAACACATGATATGGCCCATTTCAGAACGGCCCTAAGCCGGCGACAGACCAATGTGACCATTCCTGCGGCGGGCATTGCCTTTCAGGACCGTCAAAAGTTCCCGTCAGGTACATGAAGGTGGGCGCCAAAGCGGCTAGACCCCCTCGCTCCTATCTCAACGAGCGCGCTGCCGGGCGAACTACTTTCACGACAATAGCCGGATTGCTTACACGAGCAACGGGCGATGGTGAACGTTGCGGCCCAACATTTGTCCAGGCGGGCTGGCTTCTCTGAACGGGATACTGTATGGAGTCTAAGCACATCATCGTCTCTCTTCGGTATGGCACGTGTCCATGCGGCAGACGATGGAGAGCCATCATTGACCCCCAAAAGCTGGGCGGGGGGAACACTGCGCTTGCCGAGTTGGCTCAGAGCAGCCTCCGTAACAGCACGCACGTCCCAACCTGCAACTGCCATCTTGGCACACCAACAAGTGCAGATCCCGCGTATGGCAGCCCCGTGTTATCGCCCTTGTGGCTTGCCAAGGTGGCGCGCGATTGGCGGGAGCCGTCGACTTGAGTGTTTGCCTCTAGTCGATGGTTGTCGATTCTCGAGGTCGCCAGTCCAGTCTCTCGAAAAGAAGCACTCGGAGGTCAGGTAGCCAGCTGATGGACACATGTTGAGGGTGGTCAATTCCTGCCATGTTCATGTTCCCTAGCTGGCAGTTTTCCAGAACGAAAAAAATAAAGTTCAAGTCTGTGCAAAGACGAATCCTTGATGGCGTGCTGGCGGCGCCTCCACCCAAACAACCATAAAGAGGCCATGACAGGGGTCCGGTTGCGGGGTCTAGCTGTGCCGTGTAAGCCGAAGTGCAACCTCATCGCGGCCTGCGGGCCAGTGAGACAACATGATGGAGACCGTGGACACATGGCTAGCTGCTCAAAGCGTAATGAGGGAGTCGGGTTGTGCGCACCGTAGTGTTGGGGCCGGTCGTCTCGTGGCAAACGATTACAAGATTCCAAAGGCCCTAGAGCTCCTCGGTTGGACCCAGGCGGCAACGTCAGTCCCTCGCCCTGCGAGATAGCACCGTGTCTGTGCTCGAACGTTTATTAAAGGCATCACGGGCCGCCCGCCTTGTGTCTACGTGTCGATATTGTGAAACACGCCACGAGTTCACATATCTTTGCTAGGCCTTCTTTCGACACAGGCTGTTCTGTTATCTATCTCCATCTCCTAAATAGGAGGAGAAGTTGACGACAGCAGCAGCAGCAGCCATGGCCCGCGACCAACATCCCGACCTGGCCTCGGATGCCGTCACGGCACAGCCCGCCGTCGTGACGCAGAATCCCGACGATCTCTCACGCAAGGAGGAAGCCGCCGTGCTGGGCATCGACGAAAAGGCCGGCATCAACGACGATGGAGACGTCAACATCGCTGAGCGTGTAGGCTCCGACAGCGACGGCGGGCTCAAGCACGGCGAGGACGGACGGCCGCTCTACACGCTGCGCAACCTCAACGGCGAGGAGGAGGCCGTGGATGAGGACGACGAGCGCATCCGCGACATTCCCCCGTACGTGCGACGCGTCGTCAGCCTACACGACGACCCGACGGAGCCGACGCTCACGTTCCGCTACTTCTTGCTCACGATCCTGTTCGTGGCGCCGGGAGCGTTCCTCTCGCAGATGGCGCACTACCGCACCACCTCGGCACCATACTCCGTCTTCTTCGTGCAGATCGCATCCAACTACGTCGGCGTATGGCTCGCAAAGGTGCTCCCCGCGTGGAGGGTGCGCGTGCCGTTTACGCCCTGGGGCTTCAGCCTCAACCCGGGGCCCTTTAGCACAAAGGAGCACGTCCTGGTGACCATCTCGGCCGCGTCGGGCGCCACCTATAACCTGGGCTACACGCCCATCAGCATGAGCGAGCTGTACTTTGGCGAGCGCGTCAACGGCGCCGTGGCTGTCTTCTTCATGCTGGCCATTACCTGGACGGGGTACTCGTACGCGGCGCTGGCTCGGCAGTTTCTCATCTACGACCCGCATTTTCCTTGGTATGTCGACTCTACTTTCCTTTGCATTCATGTTCCGAGCTGGAACTGTATGTGTTGAGACAGCTGCTGACAGACTACAGGTTTCAATCGTAAGTATTCTCTCACGCACGGATTACGTCGACAGCCAACATCGTCCCCACGGCTAACCCCTGAGCGCCGATACATAGCCTCTGCCAGACGGCGCTCTTCGAGACGCAGCGCAAGCAGCGCGACCACCCGACGCGCCTGTCGCGCAAGCAGATCCAGGTCTTCTTCGGGGTGCTCGCGGCCGTGATCCTCTGGCAGTTCCTGCCCGAGTTCGCCTTCCCAATGCTCGGCTCGCTGGCGTTCCTGTGCTGGGTGGCGCCGCACAACAAGGTGGCCAACTTTATCGGCGGCGGCTTCGGCGGCATGGGCTTCCTCAACCTGAGCCTCGACTGGTCCAGCATCTCCGCGTTTGGCAGCCTCTTCCTCACGCCGTGGTGGACGCAGGTCATCATGTTCAGCGCCTTCGTGGTCGGCTGCTGGGTGCTGCTGCCGGCGGCCAAGTTTGGGGGGCTGGGCAGCTGGGACCACGGACTCATGTCGAACCGCGTGTTTTTGGGTGCGTTTGTGACTCCTGCTACTTTTTCCATGTTTTGTCTCGTCTCTCCTGCTATGGACGTGTTTCATGCTGACAAGTTGTGCCCCTGCGCGCGCGCGCTCATGCAGCAAACGGTACCAAATACCCCCTCAACGACCTCCTAACGCCGCAGATGACGCTCAACGAGACGGCCTACGCCGAGTACGGCGAGCTGTACGTCGGGGCGCAGTACCTATGGAACATGTTCTTCGACTACGCGGGCTACGCCTCGGCGCTCGTGTGGATGGGCCTCTTTGGCTACGGCGAGCTCAAGGACGCGCTGGGCAAGTTTCTCGAGCGCCAGGGCCGCAAAAAGTCGAGCGACGGCAGCGGCGATGCCCGGGCCACCAAGATTGCAGAGCAGTACGTTGACCAGCTGAGCGTGCTGCAGCGGTCGTACGACGAGGTGCCCTTTTGGTGGTTCGCGGCGCTCTTCGCGGCCAGCTTCCTCATCATGGTGGTCATCACGGCCAAGAACCTGCTCTTCATCCCCGTGTGGACGTATTTTGTGGGCATCGCGACAGGTGCCATTGTCGTGGTGCCTTTGGGCTGGCTGTATGCGCTGTCCAACTTTCAGCTGGTGAGGACCTCTTTCTCTTACAATTTCACTCGTGCATTACCCCGTTAGCCCTTTGCCCCTTTTCTCTACACCACCTTCGTCGCCAGATACCTTGGCCCTGTAGCCTTCGTCTTTGAAAGCATTTCCTGGACTATTTGTTCGTACAAGAGGCTAACTATTTCAGGCCATTGGCACAACAAACGAGCTCTGGTACGGCCTCATGGTCAACGCCGTGTCGGGCTTCAAGAACCCGTGCGGCGCGTCGGCGTACGGCTCCATCGCGGGCGACGCGTGGTACCGCGCGCAGCTCAACCTTCAGGACATGAAGATTGGGCACTACATGCACATACCGCCCAAGGCCGTCTTCTTCAGCCAGGTGTTTGGGTCGCTCATCGGCATCCCCATCGACTACGCGGTGATCCGGTGGGTGCTCGACACAAAGGCCGACTACCTCGCCGGCACCCTCCAGGACCCGACGCACCAGTGGACGGGCCAGGCCCTCGCGCAGTCGCTCACGCTGGGCGTGCAGTATGTGCTCGTGGGACCCAAGCGGCTCTTCCGGCAGGACCTGTTTCGCGTCGTGCCGTACGGCTTCCTCGTCGGCGCGGCGGTGCCCGTCGTCATCTACGCGCTGCACCGCCGCTTCCCCCGCGCCAAGTTCCACCTGGCCAACTCGACCATCTTCTTCAGCTGCATGTCCAACTTTTACGGAAACATCAGCACCGGCTACTTCAGCTCGTTCCTGGGCGGCTTCGTCGTCATGTACTGGGCGTACCGCTACCGCTACGAGATGTGGGCGCGCTGGAACTACATCCTGGCTGCGGCGTTTGACGCGGGCTTCAACTTTAACATGCTGCTGATTTTCCTGTTCTTTGGCGCCGGCAAGATCATCACCATGCCGAACTGGTGGGGGAACAATGCCGACAGCAGCGAGCGATGCTTTGCGCTGGCCGAGTCATGATTAATTGGGTTGGCCCGCCTCGGCATATGTGGAATCACACGATGGAGGGTGGCACTTTAGGAAGAAGTGCTTGAAATATACAGAGAATACCCTACTCATCTATGAGATAATCTACGCATGCTCCTGGTGCATCAGCTCTCCGCCGTTGCCACTCTCCTTCTTGCTGCCCATGCCTCCGGGGCCGTCGGTCCTCGTGTCGCCGCTCAGGCCGCCCTCGCTGCCGCCATCCTCATCGGCACCGACCTCAAGCTCGATACCGGCCTGGCGGCGGAGGCGGGCCATGTGCTCGGCCGAAGGCGGCTCCCAGCTGCTGCTCCGCCAAGGCTTGATGCCCTCGAGATACATGGTGTCGATCTCCTCCAACGTGCGGCCCTGACCCTCGACGACGAAGAAGTAGACGAGCAAAGCGGCGACAAAGTTGCAGCCGGCAAAGACGTAGCCATAGCTGAAGTCGATGGACTTGAAGATGAAAGGCGTGAAGAAGCCGATGCAAAAGTTCCAGATCCAATTGCTGGCAGTGCCGAGAGCCATGCCCTTGGCGCGGTAGCGCGAGGGAAACAACTCAGCCTGAATAGTCCAGATCATGGGGCCCCAAGTGGTGGCGAAGCCGAGAACAAAAAGGGAGCCGAATACGATGAGCACGATGCCCGGAGTGGGCGTGCTGGCCGGGTCGTTGACGTCGAGGACGAAGTGGCCGACGGAGGCGAAGATGATGAGGCACACAAACATCCAAGCGGCGCCGCCAATGAGCGACTTGCGGCGGCCGTAGTGCTCGACAATGTACAGGCCGAGGAAGGTGGTGACGAAGTTGATGGTGTTGAGGATGATTTGGGTGATGAAGCTGTCGATCTGGACCGACTTGAAGATGGTGGTGCCGTAGTAGAAGAAGTAGTTTGCGCCCGTCAGCTGCTGGAACATCTGCAGGGCGACACCGAGGGCGATGCGGTAGGCCATGCGCGGCGCTCGAAACATGCCGACGAACTCAGCCACGGGGCCCCCCTGGATCTTATCCTCGGCGCGCAGCTTGCTTTCGATCTCCTCGATCTGCGTGTGGACGGCCCAGTGGTTCTCGCCAGCGCCGTAGACGCGGCACAGCGTCTGGCGGGCACGCTCAACACGCCCATGGCGGTAGTCGAAGCGCGGCGTCTCGGGAAAGGCCAAGATGCCGAAGCCCAGGACCAGCGTCCAGACCCAGCCGAGGCCGATAACGATGCGCCAGCTGGCCGAGCTGTCAGGGTGGTGCGTGACGGTGCCGTAGTTGAAGCACGCGGCGAGGAAGATGCCCAGGGTGATGAAGAGCTGGTACGCGCAGACCATGGCGCCGCGGATCCAGGGCGGCGCCGTCTCGGCCTGGTACATGGGCACGAGCAGCGACAGGCCGCCGACGCCGAGCCCCGCGACGAAGCGCCCGATCATGACCTGGTACCAGGCGTGCGCGGCGGCGATCTGGATGACGAAGCCGACGGACGTGACGGCGCTCCAGAGCGAGATGCTCGCGCGCCGGCCGATGCGGTCGGCGATGGGGGCACCGGACAGCGCGCCGAAGAGGGTGCCGATGGAGAGAAGCGAGACGATGAGCCCCGAGCGCACCTCGGAGAAGTACTTTTCGCCCTGGGCGTCGGTCTGGCCGAAGCGGTCGAGGAAGTCGGGCATGGCGAGGAAGCCCGAGATCTGGCCCGTGTCGTAGCCGAAGCTGCGTTGGGGGGGGAGCGGTCAGTACGAGGACATGTCTGGGGTTGTTGTACACTAGGTGTATCATCTACTATTATAGAGCACTCGGGGAGACAAGAAATGGGGAAGAAAACATGAGGCATGAGAGAGAAACATAAAAGGAGGCACAACGTACATGAGCCCGCCCATCGACACCAGCACGCCCATGGCCAGCGACCGTCCCGTCACGCGCGGCAACGGCGAGTAGTCGAGCCCGGCGAGCGACCCGCGCACATGGTCGGCGCTGCGCTTCTCCGACGCCGGGTTGTGCCGGTCGAAGCGCACCGTCATGAAGCCGCCCTTCATGGTGGTGGTGGCGGCTGGGCTGTGCGTCGCGGGAGTATGAGGGTGTGAGTGTGTGTATGCGTGTGTGTAAGTGGCGGAGGCCTGGGGGGTTATATCTCAAAGTGTCAAGAAATGAACTTGTGTAAATAGACGACAGCTCGCCGCAACAAGATTGTTATGTCGCAGTTGCCCATCAGCTCCCTGCTTGACGCCGGGGTTCGGAGCGCGTGGTGGGAAACCTAACAGACTCTTATACGCAACCACGCATGGAGGCACACGCGATCACGATGACGAACAGAAAAGGGGCGCGCGCCCACATCACCTTGCCTGTTGCTGGCCTGCCCCAGTCGGTTCACGAAGCATGAACAGACAACCCCACGATCCATCTTCTCACCTGACATTAAACACGGGGTGAGCGGACACAAACCACGCAAACACCGGGGCGTCTCCAGGTCTCCAGTTTGGTGATTTCTCCGGAATCGGTCCGGTTTGACCACTTTTTTTTTTCTTCCTCCCCCCCTTCGGTCTGCTTTCACACTCGCTCGACAACTATTTGTGGGCTCATTGTCGGTCTGCAGACAATTCCCACTCATCGACTATATTGCTTGCCACCGGCAAGGGCCAGCCGGCAGCTTGGACTGGTGGACGATGAGGCCAGCAGGGTGAATGGCTCAATGACATCGGAGGAGGGGCAAAAGGGGCGTGGGGCCATGAGCCCAGACATGGCCATGATGGATCGAGGGAGGACATGGAGAAGAGTGGGAGAAAGAAACGTCTCGTTGTTCCCCCACATGGCATCGGCACTCCAGTCCTCCCGCCATCTCCCCCTGCCCAGGCCAGCCCGGGCCAAGTGCCCAGCCCGTTTTGTTTCCTAGCCCTCAAGATGGCTTGCCTTACAACGTGACACATAACAGGCGTGGTCTGGCAGCGTCTTCCCCTGCTGGTGCATAACCGTGACGAGATGGCATCGTCATCATCATAACCCAAACCGTGGTGGTTGACGGGGGGGAGGCCAATGTAGTCTACAGGCCCAGGCCAAGCAAGCAGCAGCCACTCGGGCATGTCCAACATCTACGCACCTCGCGCATGAAGCAGAGAAGCGAACACATACGCACATACAGAACAGAACGCGCAGCGGCTGGCACAGCCCAGGAGCCTGCATGGACCGACGCCCTCTGCCGGCTCCCTCGGCGCCGCTGCGGCCGGCGGCAGCATCGCCCATCGTCAAGGGATAAAGGGGAAAGAAAAAAAATCCAACAGGCACCGTGTCGCGGTGACGTCAATGGCTTGTTTCCCACTCGCTCCGTGTAAGTCGGCACATCCCCGCCGCCGCCCCGCCATGGCATCCCCATCTTGCCCATCCCGAGTCAGCCGCATTTTGCCTGCCATCGTCGGCCCCTCCCTCGACTCCCCAGAGCCGTTGTCCTCCTCTAAGCGTGTTAGACAGAGTGCTGCTTCTCCGGGTGACAAAGCCTCCCGTGGCGTATACTGTATGTATGGACGAGCAACCGTCGCTGTCGTCGCCCATCATCATCGAGGAGACATGGATGATAATCCTACAAACAATTGATATACTCGAGTAGTAAGTGGCGCCCGTTCCGTCCATGTCCTCAAGAAACAGCCGTACGCCGATGACGCCTTCGTCGCTGCAGTTATTCATGCTACTATAGCACCTTGTCTGTCAGATGCAGTCCCGCCCGTAGTAGTAAAGCAGACGAGCCTTCTATGGCTCATAAATCTGCCTCGTTCTTTCAACTCACACTGCACCCGCGGGCCCCCTCCCTTCCTTCTAGAACACTTCTTCTTCTGCCGCTCACTCGTCAGAACCAAACAACAACACTAGTTATTTCGTAAAGACAACATCAGTCTCGCACCAGCACTACTAGCAGCCGTGACACCCATCCGGCCCACCCGTCCGGCCACCCAAGCCACCCCACGGGACGTCGCAAAAACAGCCGGCCGCGGCACATGGCAACCCGCCTGCCTGGCAAGCCTACTTCCTTGTACCCGGACCAGACCCATTCAAACCACCCCCCCAGTGGGTCTTCCTCTCTCTCTCGGTGGACCACCAGACACCGGGCCATGTAGACATACGGAGGTGGGTATCTCAAGTCCGCAGCATGGACGGGCCGAATGCTCGGCATACCGTGACGCGGCCCTGCCGGCCAGCCGACGACCAACGGGGCCAACTCCTCCTCACCACACTTCACCTTACCTCGCACATCCGTAGAAGCCGCTCGCTTCCCCGGGCTCGGACATGCCCCATCGTTCGCAATTACTTCAATACTTGGTCACGTAGTGAATAAACGCTCCTCCCTGCCTGCCGCAACATCAAGTTCTTCTTCACGGTATCTCCGGAGAGTACGTCGTACGTCGTATGTACATCAACTAAAGTCCCCCGTTACTCCAACCCCCCCCCCCGCCACCGACCCGGCGAGGACCTCCAACCCCAACCGAATACGACAGCGTGACCCCGTTGCTCTCTCCGCGTGGGGTACGAAGTGTCTGGGTACCTACCCAGTCGGTTATTCATGTAGTAGTATGCCAGCAAGTAGCGGTGGTGGTGCTGGTGGCGATAGTAGTCGTGATCAAGAGTAGTCAGTCATGTGATGGACCCTCACCTCCCCATCTTCTCCCTCTCCACAGTTTCCCATACCCGCCCCCATGGAATCGACAAATATCTCGGTACCACGATTTGGACATGATATCGATTACGCCTCTACTGCTACTGGTACTACTACCACTGCAGCTGTCGATGCTGCGTGCTCTATGCCAGTGATATGCAACAAACTGATCCCGTTGCCCGTCTCTACCCCCACCGTCGCGAACGAGGGAACCAGCGGTTCCCCATATGATGTCCGTCGCGCCCGCCTTGTCTGCCTGTCGTGTCTCCTCAACCAGTCCGTTCCGTGTGTGTGTGTGTGTGTGTGTGTAGGTGTGCGTTTAGGTGTGCGTGCTATATGCCCTGTGTGTACCTTGTGCTTGTGTATGCATGCTTGTCTTTTTTCCGTCGTTGCGCCAGCACGCCCTTGAACAAATCGAGTCTATGCCTCCCGCTCTATCCGTGACGCCTGCCTGCCTCGTCATGCCCGCCACCATCGTCGTGGTTGTCGTCGCCGTCTGACATGTCTCATCATCTCCGTCCCCAACTCACACGCTCACACCTCGCCCGGCGGAATCTTGCCCTCGACCATGCTTAGCGCCGCCAGGTTCACCTCGCCCAGCCGCTCCGTGCCCGCCGGCCCGCCCTCGCCACCCGACAGTAGGGCCACGCAGTCGATCACGTCCTCGGGCTCCAACAGGTGCCACTTGGCCAGCGTCACCTTGGTGCTCGCCCCGACCGTCACCGTGAAGACGTGGTCCGCCTTGAGCACCGGCCCCGACGCCCCGTTGAGCGCCCGAAACATGTCCTCATCGGTGAAGTCATCGCCCATGCACAGCGAAAACTCGACCCGCCCGGGGTTCGGGTCGTCGGCCGTGGGCTCCGCGTCCGGGTTGTGGTACGTCGCGATGAGCCGCTTGGCGATCTCGCCCTTGTTGATAAAGGTCGGCCGCACCTCGATGTTGGCCTTGCCCGGCATCACCTCCACCTCCCACTTGCTGCCGACGCCCGCCTCGAGCTCCTTGTGGCACGCGCGGGACATGTGAGCACCCAGCTCCGGGTCGGCCTGCCGGTAGTGCCACGTCAAGGCGCAGCGTTTTCGTTCGATGAAGGAGCCTTGGGGGGAGGGACGTTAGCATTCAAGCAAGACGACGAGTAAAGACACAGCGACGGCGGCGGCTGTAACGACCAAGGAAACGTCCGGGTAGTGTTGAGAGGGCACGTACCTGGAACCTTGTCCGTATACTTTTGGAACACGTCCATGACCTCGGCTTGCCATCCCATGTCAAACTTCTCAGCCAGGTTGATCCACTCCTCGGAGCCCGGGTTGCGCATGAAGCTACCGTGCTCGGCCGAGAAGCCCAGGCGCGTTATGTGGCCGAGGTGATGGCCGAGGAACTCCTGGTCGCGGCCCGAGATGATCCAGACGGCGTTGCGCTCGTCGGCGGCCAGCAGCTTGAGGGCGGCGATGATGCGCTCCGAGGGAATGGCAGCGCTGGGCTCGCGCACAATGGGGGTCAGGGTGCCGTCGTAGTCGAACATGAAGAGGCGCTTGGCGGCGGAGCGGTAGCGGGACAGCAGCAGGGCGCGGTCCAGCAACGGGGTGGCGTGGGCGGCACCGGCCTCGCCCAGGACGGTGTAGACGCGGCGGACAAACTTGTCGATCCACGACTGCACGTTGTGGGTGGTGACGTGGCGGTAGAGGCGCTCCTGCATGGCGCGGCGGCTGTTCTCGGGCATGGTGAGGGCCGTGTTGATGGCGGCGGCGACGCCGCTGAGGTCCCAGGGGTTGATGTGGATGGCGTCGGCGAGGCTGCCGGCGGTGCCGCTGAACTCGGAGAGGATGAGGGGCCCGTGGCCCTGCTTCTGGCAGACGACGTACTCGAGGCTCGTCGTGTTCATGCCGTCGCGGACCGAGGTGATGAGGCCGATGTCGGCGGCGCGCAGCAGGGCAAAGTACTCATCCTGACGCAGGTACTGAGGGTAGTGGTGGACGGGGGTGAATCCCAAGCTGCCGTAGTGGCCGTTGATCTTCATGACGAGCTCGTTGACGCGGCTGCTGAGCTTCGCGTCGGTCTCGGCGTCGTCGGGGTCTGCGGCGGCGGCGGCTGCGGCGTCGGCGCTCGTGGGGGATGTGACCTGGATCAGCACCACCTTCTCGCGCCACTCGGGGAACATTTCGAGGAAGCGCTCAAAGGCCTGAAGCTTCTGGGCGACGCCGCGGGCGCTGTCGAGGCGGTCGCGGCCGACGATGATCTTCTTGCCGGCGTACATCTTCTTGAGGGCGGCGAGCTTGCGCTCGACCGAGTCGGCCCAGGCAGCCGTCTCGACGCGGGCGGCATCGATGCCGATGGGGAAGACGCCGACCTGGACGCGGGCGCCATAGGCGTCGATGCCGAGCGTGTCCGAGGGGAAGCCGAGGATGCGGGTGCAGCAGCTGAGGAAGTGGCGCGAGTAGCTGTAGGACTGGAAGCCGACGAGGTTGGCGCCGAGGACGCCCTCGAGCACCTCCTTGCGGCGGGGCAAGCAGCGCAGGAACTCGCTGCTGGGGAAGGGCGAGTGGAGGAAGAAGGAGATGTACATGTTGGGGACGCGCTGGCGCAGCATGCTGGGGAGCAGCATGAGGTAGTAGTCGTGGACGATGACGACGTCGCCAGGCTTATAGACGTCGATGATCCTGTCGGCAAACTTTTGGTTCATGCGGAAGTAGTCGGCGTAGTGGACGCGCTCGCGGCGGCCGTCGTTGGGCTCGTGCTGCTTGTAGTGGAAGAGGGTGTAGAGGTCGTGCTGGGCGTAGCGGCGCCACCGGGCCTGGTCGCGCAGCATGATGCCGGCGGCGGCGGCAGCAGCGTCGGGGGCGGCATCGTCGTCGTCGGCGAGCCAGACGGGCGAGGTCCGGATAGTGTTGCTGCGGGCGAGGAGGTGATCGAGGCGCTGCTGGTGCTCACGGGGGATCCAGAGCCCGTCGACAGCGGGCGGCGTGGGCAGGCGGCGGGTGGCCGAGGCGGCGGCGGCATCGACGGGGACAGGGGCCGAGAGAGCGTTGAGCGACGAGGCGCCGACGGTGGTGTGTGCGGCGGGCGACTCGGGCGGCGGAGGGGGGGGCTCATGGGGGTCCTCGATCTCGCCGGTCCAGGCGACAACGTGGTGGTTCCATGGCGTCGCGTCCGACGAGAGGTAGGCGAGGGAGTCGAAGAGGGCCGACTGGCCGCGGCGAGGCTTGAGGTCCTGTTTTTGGGTTGTCATCAGCGTCTTGCCATGTTTGTCGATGGTGTTGCTGTTGAGGAGAGGCAGGGGGAGAGGGGGAGAGGGAGAGAGTGTGAGAGGGAGGGGGAGAGAGAGAGAAACGTACCCAGTCGCCGTCGCGCTTGTACGTCAGCGCGTGGGGGATGTTGAAGGTGGCCGAGATGATGTTTCCGCTGAGGGCGAGGTCCGGGTTGGCGGCGCGAATCTCGGACAGAGACTGGCGGCGCGCCATGGCTCTGCGGGCGCGCGGCCGGGCGGCGTCGTGGCGGTGATGATGATGCTTGGTATCGTTGGTACTGGCTGCACGACGTTGCTGGGCGGCGGCGGTGGCGGCTGCAGCAAGCGATGGAGAAGGACGTGCACGAGGAGGAGGATGAGGCAGGGGAGGACGATCGGCGGTGGGAGGTGAAGCTGGGCCGGAGGGGGAGAGGGGCAGATTGTTGCGATTCCGCGGGAGGTGCTGGTGGGAGAGGGGTATGACGCTGGTGCCGCTGCCGGCGCTGGTACTGGTGCTGGTGCTGGTGCTGTTGCGACCGCTCAAGCTACTGGTGCCGTTGGCGACGCCGGTGGCGCTGCTGCTTCCACAACGACGATTGCTGCCGCCGCTGCTGATGTCGCCAGCGGGCCCCCCCTCACCCACCACCAGCGGTGGAGGCGGTGCCCCAGCAGGTCGTCCGCGGGGTCCTGCTGCCGGGGAGCTCCAGCCGGCGGGGCCAGCACCTGCAGCAACGCCGCGAACGCTGTTGGCACTACTCTTGCATCCAGTGATGCCCCAGCAGTTCAGGTTGCTGCTGCTAGGCAAGCTCCCCGCCGAACGGCTCACCACCCGACTGGCCACCCCCTCCCGCTCGAGGTCAAAGTAGCCCCCCACGCCAGAGGTACTGACGTTACCACCTGCGCTACCGAAAGGCGAAGGAGGCCCAACTGTAACTGCATCATCATTTGCGCCTCCGCCCACAACCACGGGACGAGCCGCTCCTCGCGAGACAGTCGCTGACCACAACGGCGATGCCGTGGGCGTCGAAGCGGCGGCCGACCCCGGGCAAGAACAGCGGCCTCCCCAATCGTCCTTGTCGGCATCGCACCCGTTGCAGGAACCGGGGGTGATGCTCTCGTACGGCGTCGGCGGCTCGGCGTCCACGGCGACGGGCGAAGCGTGCGGGTCGACGTAGGTGCCCAGATGGATGCCCGGCGTGACGGCGTCCAACAGCAGCGACAGCGCGAGCGGACGGCGGCGTTGTTGATGCGCGTGCGTGTGCGTACCCACGTCGTCGTCGTCGTCATCGTCGCCGTCGTCGCCGTACAACGACGGGCCCTGCCTGAGGTCGAGCAGCCCCGTCCGGCAGCGGGGCGCCGTCGTCCGACCTGGTGCCGCTGCTGCTGTTCGTTGCGGTGACATCTTTCTTCTTCTCCCATCGCTTGTCAGAATTGATCCACCAACCGGGGGCAAAGAGGAGAGGCACAAACCTAGGACTCACCCTGCGCCACTTCGCCCTCTATTCTTCTGCCAGCAAACGGCCGACACGGCCCTCGGTGGCCTGACGGATGGAGCAACAAGTCGCAACGCAGTGCGTGTACATGCACCACTTCAACAAATTCCCAGACAAACAACACAACGTACGGTGGGCGGGGGGATGTGCAAAATCATCATCTCTGGGCATCCATCCCCTGCGTCCGGGCCCGGGACAAAGGAGCGTCTATATATCACATCCTTCTCATCTCATGCCATCGGCCAGCACCATCTTGATTTTCTCCCATCGTAATTGAGGGTCATTACAGCGTAATGGGAGCAGAGAAAACAGGCGCATCCCAAGTCCCTCCCGGACCAAGACGTCCGCCACCACACGACACGGCGGTGCCGGAGCTCCACGTCCGCCTGCATTGCCCGGTCCCGAATGTCTACCAGCGGCGGTGCGATTGGTGGATGCCATCAGCGTAGTCTGCAAGTTACGAATACTACCATTGACTGAATGTACAAAGTAGAGCCACGTTGTGCCGCTCGCTGGTCTTGATTCGGTCCCACCTGTTTGGCCCCAGGACCACGATGCCATGCCACGACCAAGGTCCAGTCATTCATACATCGCAGGCAACCAGGATCAAACATGGCAATGGTGCAGAGGAGCAACGCTGACCAATGTCATTCCGTGGTGACCAACACCACGACTGACCGCCGGCCTGCCAGGACGGGGATACGGTGCCAGCGGCCAGCCACCGACGACTTGTTCCTGATCGGCGGGCGCGCGTGCAGCCAAGCCGTGCGATTGGCTTTGCCTGTGCGAACTGTATACTATGAAAGTAGGTATGCGCCTGACATCAGGTTCTGACTTAGTGTCTCGGGGCTCGACGGCAGCTCATGGCGCGTCGATTTCTGGACGGCGACGTCCCAAACACGGCCAGCAACCACGGCGCACACCTATACTACTTTGAAACAAAATGGACAGAAATTGCATCTCACCATGCAGAAAGGAAGGCTGTCGAGAGTATTTCATGCAACATGTAATAATAGGAATTACTCTGCGTACAAAACCCCCCCGTCTCCCAACATCAAAGCTTCTTGCCCCAACAGCAAGTCGGCATTCATCGGCGCCTCCCAGCTTTCTTGGACCTCGCCCGGCCACACCGTCGAATGCAATTGGTACATGATCCGCCTATGAGAACGTCACCCGCTCACTTGGGCAGATCGGACCCATGGTCCAAGCCCAACTCCTCATAAGCGCCGCCGTCCTGTCCACCATGTCCGGCCTGTGCATCTAATGGCAGTCGGCATACGTTTCTCCAGGGTACCACTCGCAACGCTTGGCACTGGCACTGCACTGCACGACCGTCATCCTCGTCAGCGCCAAGAGCGAACGGCAGGTGTTGAGTATTTTCTCGGGGGGTCGAGCCAGAGTGCTCGTGTGTGTGTGTGTGTGTGTGAGAGAGAGAGAGAGAGAGAGAGAGAGAGTCACGTACCGGCTTGTCGCTCCGGCATTCCTTCTTGACGTACTCCCCGTTCATTTCGAACATGCAACTCTGGTATACTTGGTTGCATCGCTGTGTCGAACAAAATAGCGCCTGATTAGCAACTGGTTCTAGCCCGCCACCTTCGAGGGGAGAGGGAACTGTGCGAATGGGATCTCTCACCCCTCTATAGACAGTAGCCAGAACGCCAGGGACGTAAAGGTACCCCGAGATAACGAGGGCAATGACATGACACAACTTCATCTTGAAAGGCTTGGAGATAAGAGCCGCGGATAACTCAGTTGAATGATAAAAAATGAGTAAAAGAGATAATGTCAAGATCCCTCCCCCGTCCGCAGGGTTCGGCCTGGCTCATATATATAGCCGGCAATCGCGGGCGGCGGCCCCGCAAGCCTGTACGTACAAGCGACTTTTGGATGCAAACGCCATGTCCGTATCATTCGCATTTAGTCATTACACGGACGGTATAAAGGGAGCAAAGGCGCCAGGCCTGCTTGATCGTTGGGGCCAGATCGGTAGTCGGGCCTTACCCCGTCTCACAGGCGGTGTCCGAGCAGTGTCGATGACGAGAGCAGCTCCACGCCGGTGTGCGTGGCCGATCATTCCGCCGACGGTCCCGTGATGTTTTGGAAACATTCGCAAAAGAGCATTCGTTGACGTGGACTCTTTGCAGATGACGCGAAGGCTATTAGTGGACGACCTGGAAGTACGATTTACGTTACTCGGCAAGCGAGGAATGGGCTACTTCAGTCGAAGGACATGAACACATCAGACCCCTCGGGACTCGCAGCTTGTACGTGCGGATGGAAGTACTGTACCAACCCCCCCGGCATTACGCCCACTCTACTAAAGAGTGTGCGTCAGGTCAACACGCAGCATCACACGACCCATGTCGTGGCGTCTGTCCCGCGGGGTTGGCTGGCGAGGCGCCCTTGCTTAAATTCTGCAGGTTCGGCGTCGTTAGGTCTTTGTGACGAGATTCACAGGTTGCTCCACAGGCTTGAGGCACGAGCGGCAGGCGACGTCTAGCAGATGACGACGCGCACCGCAGCCAGTCGTCGTCATGTCATGAAACGAGCCCAGACCGAGTTCCGGCCTGAGCCTTGGTGTTGTACGTAGCGTAGCCGCTCGCTAAGGAGATACGGGTCGGCGATGACGATGATCTCTGCGGCGGTGATCACCGAGACGGATCACAATGATGACCTAATATGAAGATGCTGGGCATTCTTGGCCGCATTTCGTCTCGGATGGTGTTGGGACGAGAAGCGAATAATTGTCATCAGACGGAGCGAATAAGAGTGGATGCACCACCTCCTTGGCTGTCAGGTCTTGGTGCACACACTGCAGAACCCGTGATTCAGCAACATGTAGGCCAAAGAGAGGTAGAAACGCCACCTTGGTGACTGACTCCAACATACTGTCACGGCCCATCTCACTGCTAAAGCCGTCCAACGGTGCACCAAATGAATGCAGGCGACGTCAAAAGTCGACTTTCCGCCACGTGCAGGGTAGTCGCAGCGGGGGCGGCGCGCGCGCTCACGTGACCGCGCCCATTCGTGGCCCGCCCACCACCTGCCAGCCAAAAAGTCGACCCAAACTCGCTCTCGGCTTCACCTCGCTTCATCACCCAAGGCGAAAAAAAACACCCGGACATCCGCCGACAATCAGCCATCGTCGGCCATCGCGACACGACGCGCGCCGCGACACCCGCCATGTCTGCATCTCCACCGCCGCCGCCGTCGTCGCCCTCGCAGTCGCAGTCGCAACAGCACGCCACCGCCCACGCCTACGCCAGCAACGGGCTCGAGATCCTGCAGGCCGCCAGCGACGCCGCCCAGGCCATCAGCAACATCAACTCCATCAACGGCATCAACAACCCCCAAGCTCAGGCCCTCCAGGATGCCGCCGCCGCCGCCGCCGAGGCCGTTGCCGCCCAGCCGGCGGCGGCTCTGGGCCACGATGCGGGCCTGCAGCAGCAGCAACAGCAACAACAACAGCATCACCAGCCGCAGCAGCAACAGCAGCAGCTGTCGTCCCCCGGCGGCGGTGCCGTGATGCGCGACCCGACCGTGAACCCTAAGCTCACCCGTCTCCGACGCGCCTGCGACATGTGCAGCATGCGCAAGGTCAAGTGCGATGATACCAACATCCCCTGCCGGCCCTGCCGCGAGCTCGGCGTCGACTGCACCTACGAGCGCGAGACGAAACGCCGTGGACCCCCCAACCGCCATGCTGAGGCGGCCAAGGCGGCCAAGCGCGCCCGCCTCGAAGTCTACCCGGGCTCTCCCGTCGCCGCCACCGCGCCCGCCGCCACCGGCCCTGCTCCTGGCTCCGCCGTCGCCTCGCCTTCGCCCCAGACGGCCGCCAAGACCCTCGTCAACATCGCCTCCGACGCGCTCGTCGACGCCGAGGCTATCGCGCCCATGCCTGTCCTGGAGCTGCTCGTCGACGACTTCTTTACCTACGTCCACCCGCTCGCCCCCTTCCCCCACGAGCCCACCTTTCGCCAGTCCTTTGCCAATCGCGAGGACCGTTTGCGGCCCGAGTTCCTCGGTCTCCTGGCCAGCATGGTCGCCGCCCTCGTCGCCTCCTTTCCTCGCAGCGCCCGTGAGCACCTCAAGGCACAGCACGGTAGCCAGCTGTTCCCCAAGGCCGTCGTCATGGTTGAAAAGTGCCGTGACGTCGCGCTGCTCACGCGCGGTTCCAAGTGGGTGCTCAAGCAGCCCAAGACGCTCGACGACGCTGCCACCAGCTATTTCCTGGGCCTCGCCTCGGGCTACGTCCACCAGTGGAACGCGTCGCGGCAGTTCATGGCCGAGACCCTCACCCTCGTCCGCGAGCTGGGCTTCGCCCGCCCCAAGCACCCCGGCGACGTGCCCACGTTTGGCAACGACCTGTACTCGCTCGATCCGCTACCATTCAACCACGTCAAGGACCAGATTGGGAAGCGCGTCTTCTGGTGCCTGCTGCTCGGCGTCCGCTCCCTCTCCCAGCTCGGCGCCTCGCATCCTGATCTCGTCATCGCCCCGTCCACGCCGAGCCTTCCATACCCCGCGTACCCCGAAAACGTCGACGATATCTGCGTTCTCGCCAACGAGATCATTCACCAGGCCGAGGGCAGCGTCACCCTGCTGACGGGCTTCCGCTTCGCCATCGACATATACACCACCATGAACGGCATCGTCAGTCTCGAGCTCGCCTACGGTATGAGCACCCTACCCTGGCCCGACCAGCGCTTGCTCCTTCGCGACGGCCTCCTCGCCGCCAAGAGCATCGTCGACAACCTGCCGCCGGAGCTGCAGCTTGGCAACCACGCCGTTGACGATGCCAGCTCGCTCGCCAGCCTCGACGAGGCCGGCATGCAGTACGTGCCACCCGTGTGGCCCGAGGCGCAGCCCGCGCACGACCTTCGCAACGTCATCAAGGCGCAGCCACTCCGCCGGCGACAGCTCCAGTACGAGATTCAAAGGACCAACATTTTCGTCTCGCAGCTCGCCACCCGCTTCTACTTTGTTGACCTATACTATAACCTCCGCGACGTCTACCTCCAGGAACAGGCGCAGCAGGAGCAGCAGCAGGAGGAGGAGGGAGAATCGCAGCCGCAGCAAGACGATGACGGGAACCCCGTGGAGCCCGCCTCATCTAGCGCCGCCGCCACGGCCCCCGGCCCGTCAGACGAGGAAAAGGCCCTTCGCGACGCCGACGACAAGGAAATACTCGACATCATGGCGCGGGAGCGTGAACTCATCGTGCAGAACCTCCTCACGGTGCTCGGCTCCGTGTCGCAGCGCAGCCTCGAGCCCAACGGTGGCGCCCTCATCAGCAAGGTCCGCCAGGTCGCCTCCACGCTGCTCGCGGATGCGCCCGAGCGCAAGGGCCCCTTCGCCGCCAAGGCCGAGGAGGCTCTGTCGCAGCTCATCGATGTGCTCCTCAAGCTCGAGACGACGGGTCCCGCCGGGGAGTCCCGGGCGGCTGACCCGAGCCAAATGACGGCCGAGGACGAGGACGAGGAGCTGCGCCACTGGGCGGAGCTGCGCGACTACCAACTGCGCTTTGCTGCCAACGGCGGGTTCGCAGATGCGCTGTAGTCGGTCTGCCGCCGCGTTGCATGACGTACACGTACTTTGTACTGTCTGTATAACTACCACCTGTTGGCCTGGAGAGGAAGGCGTTGGACGTGCTTGTCGAGCCTTGGTGCTGTACTGTAACAATACCCCAAAAGAATACAAGACTAATGACAATGCAAGCAAGCCATCTCTTTCCTACCTGCCGGGGAAACCGCGTGTTCTTTTGCGCTTTATAGCTGCCCCCCGCCCTTGTCGCGATACATGTCCTGTACGGGGATGCCATATCGCCATGCCCAGCCGTAGACGTACGTGACCCAAAACGCCTCGTGCAGCGTCGCGACCCTGCTGTGACGAATTCTGGGTCAGCTGAAGAAAGCATGGCATCATAACGATGGCGACGACAGACACGCCCGCCATTCGACACTTGTGCTTGCCAACGACGCAACAACCGGAACCTGAACGTCCCCTTTTTTTGATACAACAAAAAGGGGGAGGATAAGGGGGAAGGGGGAAGGGGGGCAACGTGTGTACGCACCCCGTGGCAGCGACGAGTCTCCAAAACAGCTGATGATGCTGGCCACGATCTCGAGAGACCCTCGACAAGCACCGCACCGCAATCGACACCACCCAGCCGCCGAGGGCGAGGGCGAGGACAACGTGTGCAACGCCGGGCAGCCCGTCGCAGCCGCGACCCGGAGGAGCCGCGCCGGCACTGCGCAACATCAGCGTCCAGGCGACGGCGCCGAGGAAGAGGATCGTCAGCGGGATCTATGTGTTGGCCGTGGGCGTGGATGTCAGTGCAGGCGCACTCGGGGGTGGGCACTTGGTTGGACTCGCGCCTCGCTCGATACACGGAGCTACAAACCTACAGACGCAAGACCGCCTCAAAAAAGGGAAAAAAGAAGAAAAAGAAAATCAAGACGGGGAGGGGGGACGAACCGCGAAACCAGCTTCGTAAATCTCCAACCCAGGCCAAGCATGATGCTCGACAACGTCTCTCCGCTCCACGACAAAACACGCCCCCGCCGCGACGGGCACGACCACGGCGCAGCTTCGCACGTGCGCGAGGATGCGGCAGAACAAGACGTGCCAGGGCGACGGGCCGGGGCGCGGCCATCCAAACATGTCGTTGTTGCTGCCGCCGCGCCGGCGCCCGTGGTGATGATCACTACTGGTCGTGGCGTAATATGAGTACATGGGCGTCGTCGTGGCCGTCGCGTCGTGGTTTCTGGCTGTGCTCTCTGGGTTGGTGACGGCGCGGGGGATGGAGGGCTGCTGCGTTGGGGAGGAGTGGTCGGCGTGGTCGGCGTGGTGCTGCTGCTTCTTCCTGGCGGACCAACGTAGGAAGCCCCATGCCATCGTTGCGCTGCGCAGCGCGATGTGGTGCACGGTGTATTGTAAGTGGAGCGTGTGAGAGAACAGGAAAGGGGGAGAATCGTGGCGGATGCAATGGTTGTGGTGCTGATGTTGAGAGACGACGTTCGCTTGAGATGAGTATATTGCGGCGATGATGGCGTGGCAAGCGATACGCGGGGAGAGGCGGGAGTCCTAAAGAGACGGATGAGAAAGCAAGAGAGTAAAGTGTCACAAGAGCAGAGAGGTGGCGACCGCTATGAAGGAACTCCTAAAGGCTCAGACTCGAAGGCAGCTTCCGACTTACACCCTCCTCTAGGACACCCATTGCAAGAGCCACCTCCCAACTCCATGACATGACCCGATATACTACATGCAAACATTCCCTCCAACACCTATCAACTAACAACCCCCGACAGTCAAATACCCTCCCCATCCGTCGGCAGCGCCTCCAGCGGCCCAACAGCAACCCGCAACCCCCTCGCGCGGAACAGCATCACCACGCCCACGAACCACACCTCCACGTGCGCAAACACCCTTCGCAGCACGCGCTCAAACGCCTCCGCGCCGTCATCAGCGTTGCTAAAGATGCCGCGCCGGTTGTAGAACGCGCCGAGGCCCCGCGCGAGCCACCCGCGGTGCTCGTCCCTCCCGCGGCCCAGGATCGTGGCCCCGACGAGGGTCGCGTCTGGGGCGAGGTGCGCGCGCAGGCTGTCGAGCACGAGCGTCGCCTTGGTCTCGGCGGGGAGGGAGATGCAGTGCAGGAGGTAGAAGATGCTGGCGGAGGTGAACTTAACGACGCCATTCCTCGTGCAGCCGCTGTTATCACCGCCGTCATCGTTACCCCTACCGCCAGTAGCACTGCTCTGGGAAGGTCCATCTGCGACAGACAGGGGCAACGGCTTCGTCGCATCGGCGAGCACGGCGGACACACGCACAGGCGATGACGACGACGCCAACCCTGCGGCCGCGCGGTGCACACGCCTTCGCGCCGTGTCCAGGGCCGTGGGGTTGGCGTCCACGAGGGTGAGGCTCCTGCACGGCGGCGACGATGATGATGCCGCGCCGCCGCCGCGACGGGCCATGGCCGTGGCGGGGAAGTAGCCCGTGCCGACGCCGACATCGAGGTGGTGCTCGCCCATAGCGGACTCAAAGAGCGGAAGGAGCACCTCGTCGGTCGGACAGCGCCAGACGTACGTGTTGGAGAAGCCGAGCACCACGGCGTCGTAGATGGAGAGCAGCAGCGGGGAGTAGACGGCGCTGCCGGCGTCGCTCAAGGGCGCGACAGGCTGCTGCTGCTGCTGCTCTTCTTGGTCAGATGCCATGAGATGGAAGGGGAGGGGGGATCGAGGTGGATGAAAGTCGTGATGAGTTGCCGAGGAAAGCTCCTTGCAGCAACGCTCACACGGCGCAGGTACAGCACCGGAACAGATGATGTTGATGGAGGCACTCGCCTCTAGTAACGGGCGCCTCACCCTCGCCCTCCATTACATGTCCCTAGAGGAGCAACATTAAGAAAGAGCGCTTCCGTATTCCTTGCAGGCATGATCTTCCCACTGGGTGTGGGCGCGAAATCTCACCACCCCCCATCATGGTACTACTAAGCGACCTCCAATGCTCTATTTCCAGCCATGGGATCCGAGAGAATTCCACGTTGCGTTGCGTTCGTGCGACGACGGAAGAGCAAGACCCTCTCACACTCACACACACACACCCCGCGCGCGCGGTACCTGTCCTGCAGCGAGCGGCGGCGGCGGCGAGCGGGCTGTCCTCAGAGTTTGTCTAATGGTTCTCGATCCTTTTAGCTGCCAGGGGGAAATCAGCGGTCGCTGGGGAAACTGGGAACCAAAGAGAAAAAAGGGGGAGGGTGGGAAGGAGGGGTCCGGAGGCGGGGAAAACGGGCAACGGGGGCTAACTAACTAACCGTGAACAGTATCGACAGTGGGCGGCGGCGGAGGAGGAGGAGGAGGAGGAGGATCACTAGAGACGATGGTGGGTGGGTGGTGGCTTCATGCTATGCGGGAAGCGATGGTGGGAGGGTGGCCCCCATAGCACCAACCACACACCCATCGAGCGCCATCGTGTTGTCGTGCCGCGCGTCATTCGCGGTGGGCGACGATGCCGGCCCCCCCGGAGGTCCGTAGCCGGAGCGGAGCTCTCTCTCCGGGTCGGGTCCGGAGTGGAGCACGGCCATCCCGATGCCCGCCCCGCCGGGGCAAACCACCACCACCACCACCACCACCATCACCCACCCCCCCTCCTGGACAAGACTTCCCCGCCTACCCTAAGCAAGCCCATCTTTCTTCAAAAAGGGCTCCCTTCCTCGTCCTCTACCTCCTCTCTCCTTTCTCTACCTCCTCCTCCTCCTTGTCCTCTGCCTCCCTCCCTCACTCCCCATCCACCAGCCCTCCCCACGAACCCATATGCTCGGAAACCGAAGATGCGTCCTCTGCGTAACGCGCGCATGCCTTGCACCCGCTAACCCGTCCGCGAAACACACTCACCCTACAACGGCACGCGCGTGAGGCACCGAAGACTTGAACGCACCAGAGACGAATACGAGGCGGCGTGACGAAAACAAAAGGGACAATGGGGGGAAAAATTTAAAAATTGGCGTTTACCAGAGCAAGTCCATCAGCCCACACACGAGTTTTATTCCTTCCCGGGGCATGTTTTACTTACAAATGTATATTACGGTGTAGATTGAGGCTGACCGACCCCCGCTCTTTGAGGCAGCCCGCTCTTCAAGGTACGATATATGACGCGGTCATCCAGACGAAGAGACTTAAACGCTGCCTTTGCAGCAGCCACGCAAGTATATACTTTGCACGCGTATGTGGACAAAGATACGTACCGTACAAAAATTCTACGACCCCATCGTACAGTAAACAGTCGCTCACTGCGAATCAGCCTGGTAAATATCAAGCCCGTCATCGAATTCATATCAGCAAGCCTCCTCCCAGCCTGTTCCGTCCCCCTCCCCTTCTCCTCCTCCTCTCTCTCTCTCTCTTCCACTCTCTCACACGCTCTCAGTCGTCTTCTCGCCTGTTACCTAACACGCATCCCGATCCGCTCCTACCACGCTCGCCGTCAGCCAACTCACCACCGTCTTCCCCGCCAGGAAAAAAAAAAGCCTCGGACCGAACTACCAGCGGCACGTTAGGACGCCAAGTCTCCTCCCCGTCGTCCCTCTCGCATATCCTCCTTTGCCTCCCCTCTCAGCAGCAGCAGCTGCGCCGGCGCCGCCGGCGTGTCCGTCCTCGCTCGCCATCTGCGGCGTTAGCCTCGCGCGGAACCCTGATATCCGCGCTCCCTGGGCAAACGGGTACCTCGAGAGTCTCGAACATTGCGAGGGGTCAAGCGCGCTGAGGTTAAGGCTGCGGAGAAGAGAAGGAAAGGAGGGTTGAAGAGGAAGAAGAAGGAGAAGAGCGGCTGCGCGGCGGCGGCGACGGTGGCAGTACCCTCGTCGCCTCGTAAAACCCCCCTCCCTTCCTCTCCGTTCTACCTTCCCGCCACTCTTCGCTTTTTCCTCAACGTTTTCTTCCTCGCGTCGCACCGTGGGATACAACCATCCATGCGCACGGTCTGCGTACCACCCATCCGCCCTGAGTGAGTGAACCCTGTCCCGGACACCGACCATGCCGCCGCCGCCGCTGCCGCGCCTCCGTGCGCCACTGCTTCCAGGTGCTGCTCACTCGCTATTGCTTCCCTCATTAGGGGCAGCTCACCTTCATTGTCATCGTCATCGTCATCCTACCGTCATCGCCACCGTCCTCTCTCTCCAGCCGATCGGGGCCACAGCAATGAGAACGGGAGCAGAGCAGCAATAGCAACAGCAGCACCAGCAGCACCAGCAGCAAGGGCAACAGCAGAGCAACAGAATCAGCAACAGCCCCAGCCCCAGCTGCACAAGCAGCAGTCGCAGCCAAGAGTCCGCCGCAACTACTCAACCGGGACCACCAACTCTCTCATCTCTCACTGACGCGCCATCCCTGCGTTCCTTGACGCACGCGGAGACCTCTCGCCCGCCTCGTCCGCTGCACATAGTCCATCCCCCCCCCCCTGGTCCAGTATATTCCGCACACGGCCGCAGCAGGGAAGATCCCGAACTTCACTCTAACAAGTTCGTCAGCGAGCCCCATCTTCAAGGCTGAGACTCTTGTTCTTCTCCGAAGCCTAGTGTGCCCCCGGTAGTCCATAAATTCCGTCTCCGCCAGTACATGCGGTGCTGGTCTCCGGACCACCGTCTAAAGCCCCACTCTCACCAGCTCGATGCCGGCCGGTCCCCGGAAAGCTCCACACTGTCGAGGGTTGAGACGCGCCGTCCGCTCACATGACGGTCTCGGCAGGGCGCGCCGGCATGGCCCTCATCACCCGGCTGGGCCACAGTCGGGGCCGGCACTGCTGCGGGAGGTACGTGGGCTGGATTCCGAAGCGCACGAGGTGACGATCCGGAGGACCCTGGTGACTCTTGACGGCACCAGAGAGGGCTCAGCTCACGCAGTAATTATTAGTCAAGGCTGCTTGCTCGCCATCGACCCCGGCACCACCTTCACCCTTCACGAAGCGAGCAATGCGAGGTATACATATCAACAGTCCTTATTGCCACGACCTCACAACACTCCCCTCGCTTCTTCACGAGCCTCATACAAGCACCGCCCGGCACAAACTTGGCCCAGACCCTAGAGAAAATCACAAACGCCAAACGAGCCCACCAGCGAACGCGCGCGCACAGACAACACGGCAAGGCACAATCCCTCCCGTCTCGGCTTCCAATATCAGGGTATCAATGAAGTGTTCCCAACCCGATGCAGCTGACTTGCACGGTGGCGCCCCTTGCCTGACAGCCGCCTGCTCCGGCCATTCCCGGCAACGGGCGACCCCTTCCCGGCCGCCGCTGCTCACAACGTGAGTCTTCGATATCTTCGTCTAGAGGTCGCGGGTCCCGTCTCCCTGGAGGCGGGAGCCGCGTATGGCCCATCCATCCCACAATGACAGGCGGGGTATCTCATCACGTCATAAGTATCCAACTGTCCCAATTCCAGTACAAAAAAGCACGCTCACAACCACACGAGGGAAGAAAGAGCAACGCAAGGCCAAAGCAGACGCCCATCCCGTGGACTCCGTCTAGCGTTTCGACAGGGGACGCGAGCATCGATAAAGAGTGTCGTGAGTGGTGATGTGTATCTACGTCGCGATAGAGAGTAGGTGCAGTCGTCTGACCGAGGCCGACGGCAATGTAATAATACTGACTGGAGAATAGAAACCCAAACCGGGGATGCAAGGCGAAGGCAGAAGCCAGTCGTGAACGCGCTGTGGAAACAGGGCAGAAGGAGGAAAATCGTAACGTTCGTCATATGGTACGCCGCATGCGGGCACGCGGTATTTGGCGGCCGACGGGTAGAGCGCCGCATGTCCAATACCTCCAAGAGAGGACTCAGCCGCTAACCGATGGAATGCTAGTAGGCGGTGGCGGTAGACCCCTCGCTCGTGGCCACAGCCACCAGGGCTTCCAATCGTCGAAGAGGATCCCCGTTGGCCGGGCGCTCCTGTTGTTGGGGCGGTTGCTGAGGTGGTTGCTCCCGTGCGGGAAACCCGCTAAAGCCGTTTAAGTTGGGATGCACCATGCGCTCGACGTGAGCGACCCTCGGGTCCTGCGACGGGGGGGCCGGCGGTCCGCCCTGGGGTCCCATGGGACCGTGATACCAGCCGTGTCGCTTGTTCTCGCGCGTCGTGGCCACGGAAGGAGCCGACATGGCTTGCTGGTGAAGAGACCGCCCGGCGAGATGAGGCGGGGCGTTCTGCCGTGAGGGAGGCACCTGATCCTCGAAGCGGACTGTCGGCGGGTTCTGGCGCGTCTGCTCTGCCTGGGCCTGAACCGCCCTGTTGACCTCGGACGCCCAGGCGCCAGCGCTGTCTCGCGGAGGCGTCTTGTGTCCAATATCGAGGCGGTTGAGGCCGCGTTGCAGGCTGGCGTCATACATGTTGAGGTTTCGGCGTTCGTCCATCTGCATAGGCTCCTGCGGAGGCGGGTACATCGGGCGGTGAGACGGATCGTGATCAACAGCCATGGGCGAGGCGTGCCGGCGAGGCGGCAGGGGATCGAAAGACTCGATGCCAGGAAGACGCAGGGACGACTGCGCGTTGGACGGGTTCGCGATGGGCGGTGCGGGATTCGGACGGACCGACTGGCTGCCGACGGCGCTGAGCTGATTGTTCTGCACGCCGTAACCGCGGCTGTCGGGGTGCCAGGTTCGTCTCCGCCACGCCTCGTCCGAGACGCTCGATGTCGAGTCGCGACGACCCGACCAGCCCGAAGTCGACGCTGTGGGCGACGTGACCATGCTGCTGTTGGACGGTGTGAAGGCGCCGGGATGCGAGCTATTGACGAGCCCCGAACCAAACACGGGGCGCCCAGGAGCCTGTTGGGGCACAGGGTTGAAAGGGTTGGCTCCCGACGGCACGCTCAGACGCCTACCGGGCGTCCTGCTTCCCGCCAAGTACATACTTTGCGATCTCGAGTGAGACGTGGTCGGCGACGCCATGCCCGAGGCCCATCGGGGACTGCTCTGTGCAGTCGAAAATGTCGCAGACGTCGGTGTGCTGAAGTCGCCGGGGGACGGGGGACGGTACGAGTATGTGCTGTCTGCGGCGCTGCGGTACGACTCGAGAGACAGCCTCGAGCGAGGATCTGTGGCCATGACCAAAGGGGGTGGACGCCGCCGGGCGTCCGTCTGAGGGGGCCCGTAGTTGGAGCCGACAGAGCTGATGCTTGCGATGCTGGATGTGGAAAGCGACTTGGAATGGCCACGAGGCGGGCCCCCGGCGCTGCCTCCAGTGGAAGCCCGAGCTCGGTTGCCGGCCTGCCTTACGCGATCGGTTCGTATTTGGCGCTGGAACCGTGACCCTGTCGCGGCGAGCGAGTCGATGGGGATGTCCTCGTTGACGTGAACCGTCTGCGCATGTTGCCGGAGGTTGTCGAGGCGCGAAAAGCGACGCGAGCAGTGGCATTGAAAAGGTCGCTCACCAGTGTGTTTCCTACGTTCAAGTCAGCAGAGGACGAGGCCGCGCGCGCCAATGGCGTCTCGGGTCTTACCGGATGTGTCGCGCCAGATGCTCGCTCCTTGTAAAGCTCAGGTTGCACGGCGGGAATTCGGTGCAGTAAAACCTCTGAGACTTCTTCTTCTTGTTGGACTTGGTGCCGTCAGCATTGACACTCTCGTCGTCGGAGCCACCATCGTCCTGCTGTCCCTCGCCGTCTGAATCGTCCATGTCGACATCCATCGAATCTCGCCTAGATGAGTTTTTGGCTGAGTGCTGCGAGTTTTCCCGCCGCGGCGGGTCGGAGGAGTCGGGCAGCTGCACGCCTTGCGGGAAGGGACTCGAGGGCAGCGGTTTCTGCCCGTGCGCCGCGCTGCCAAATGTCGCCCTCGTCGGCGTCTTGGCGTCGTCGACAGGCATGGCGGAGTGATGGTGGTGAGGCGCCGTGTTGGGTCGAGGAGTCGCCGACGTGGATGGCGTCATAGCGTCTTCGGGGATGGTCTCGGCGACGAGGTTGGGGTTGACCGGTCGGAAGGCAGCGGCCATGGCGGCCAGGGTCTGCACGAGTCGACGCAGTGGCAGTCGTCGACGGCGACGGCGACCTGGGTCGGGGAGAGGGAAAGGGGGAGGAGAGCGTGCGGCGGCGAGGCGAAACCCGCCGTTGGTGAAGAAGTCGTCGAGAAGCTGGCCTTTTTTTTGGGGGGCGTGTCGGCAAGGCAGGGGCGGGTGGGAGTGGTGTTCGTTTTATGCGACAACCAACCTCGCACTGCCAGTGAGGCTGAAGATGGTGCGACGACACAGGCAGGGAGGAGGGGCGATGAGGCGGCGCCGGGGGGGCGGGCGGCCAGCCAGCGGTTAAGAAGGAATGAATCCAAGGCCGTCGGGTGGACCGGTGAGCTGCGTGTCTGTCGGTTGGCTGTCTCTGTCTTGTCTCGCGACTGTGGTGGAAGACAGGGTGCTCTCGACGCCAGGCTGCTCAGACGGAGGACGGACGGGCGATGACGAGGCGAAAGCTGTGAGGATGCGGATCCAGCAACAGGCCAGAGTGGGCAGGACAGGAGAAAGAGAAGAAACGGCCAGTCCGTGGCGACAGTCGAGCACTGTAACAGCAGCAGGTCGTGGGTGTGTACGAAGCACTCCGTGTGCCAGTAGGAGGAGAGGGAAAAGGGGAGAAGGGAGGGAGGGGAGGGGGATGGAGGGCAGGCCAGTGGATATGTGAGATCACGTCCTGGCTCGAGTCAAGCCATCCGAAGGTGGCGGGGCACGCACACGGGCGGTTGCAGTCAAGTCGAATCGCCTCTAGACGGATGCCCATCCAGTGACGGCGGCCGGTGGAGCTCAGCTCCTGGGCGGCATCCATGGATGGATCCTGCCGCAACCTCCTCCTACAGTACCGAATGAATTGCTGGGCCCATCTCTACGGTGCGGTCGGCTCGGAAGCCTAGTGTGATTTGTCGATGATGGGCGTTTGCGTCGATGGCAGCCCCGGTGCCTGCAGGAACCGCAGGCGGGTTATACGTACGTACATCGTGCGTACAGTACGGGACGGCGCCGTACATACATACATATACATGCGACGTGAGTGAGAGAGGGCCCGTCCTGTCGGGAGCCGAGTCTCGCGTGGCCATGGAGGCGGGCAACGGTCGAGTTTGCTCTCTTCGTGCTTGCTCTTCTCCTGACACTCATGGCGGTCCGCAGCTGCTTCCCCCTCCATCTTCAGCGCGCTTCGAAGCTGTGCCTGTCTGTCTGTCTGACCCCTGCCCCCCCTCGGGGCGATCACCAGCGCCGCTGGGAAAGGGAGGGGGTGTGGGCGGTGGATGACGGTTGGGTGCCACGCTGCACCGGGCGGCGGCAAGGGGGTCGAGACAGCGCAGCGGCGCAGAGCGACGGGGAGGGCTCACGGCCTGGGCGGGCAGGCACCGGCTGGGCGTGGCGATTGGCAAAGGCCCCAACAAGGCCGTCCGTGTCTTGTGGTTGCTTTTCCCCTCGAGTCGGATGTCTCGCTGTCCTTGTGTGGAGTCCCGGATCCGGCCTGGGACGGCGCGCCGTCATCATTGGGGACCCAACCACGATCCGCCGCCGCCGTCAATCTCCAGCGCGCGAAGGGGACTAGCGAAAGGCAAAACCATAAAGGCAAGACGTTGCCGCTGGCCGAGATGACACTGCCGCTACAGTACTGCCAGAGAAAAAGAACAAGCTTTGAAGCTGGCATGATTGCCATCTAGCCCCCCGAAGCTCCCATCGAACCGTTGCCTGTGGTGCGGCCGGCATGGCATGGCTACTAACTCAACTAGTAGCCCGTCGGCCAGGCTCACCACGACGACATCCTGGACCAGCCAGCTAGGCCAAGAGGAGGCTGAGAGCCCCATCTCCACAGCCAGAAAACAGCCGAACGCTCGTGGCGCCCGTCCGTCCGGAGACGACGGCAGGGACACTGGCGATAAGTGGCCGGATGCGACCGGCGATGGATCCGGCACTCATTCAGCTGGCCTCGACAGACCAAACTGAGGAGAGATGCTCGTTCTGCGAGGTGCGGCGGCAAGCTTGAGCATCCAGCAGCATCAACCCTACAAAGTATGTCTTTCGTGAAGGCATAAGAAGACACCCAGGCATGCAGGCAGTCAACCGTGCCCAGCGGTCTGTTGTCTCCGGCGAGCAGCGATACGTCAAAACGACCAAAGGGGCGGGCCACAGGACGTAAGGTACAGGTCATCTGCGCACCTTAGCGCGGGCGGGGTTCCAGGCACAAGGCGAGCGAGACGACTCGGGCGTGCGCAATGCGATGCTCAGCATCCCATTGCCCAACCATCCATCCAGCCTCTCGACGTGGAGGCCCTTGCTTTTTCCGCAGCGGTGCCGTGCCCCTGCTTGAAGCCCCCCATGAGCCACTGGGGCAGGGCAGGCCACTTCCTCGTCGTCAGCCCGCCTCACCATCAACAGCTTGCTGCTTCGCCCATAAAATCATCTCAGGCAGACAAGACGGGTGGGAAGGCGTCGCCGAGCGTCAGACCGTGTGTGCGCATCCTCCCATGTTGCGTGATGCGCCTGGATGGGGAAGACCGAACTAAAACTCCTGCTTGGGATGAAGAGGGCATAGCGGCCTCATCTGCCACCGTACAAGTCCTCCGGCAACTGCCTGCGTGCTGTGGTACTCGCTCCACCGCCGCTGCCACGACAACAAGCTGGCGGGCGTCTGGCTGGCTCACCATTTCGACACAAACCCAGACCACAGCTCGCGCTTGCGCGTCCAGGGCCCCTGTGCCGTCGAGCCCCTGTTCCCCTACCAAAATAGTGCTGGCGATGGTCGGTAAGCCAGGCCGCAGGGACCTCCGGCTTCCAGTGTGGGGGAGCAGGGGTGACTGACACTCATCCCGTATCCCGTGCTGCCTGCCCAGGACCAACCAGCCTCCTGTTTGCAGCCACCTCTAGTCGCTGTAAGATCAGTCTGCGACTAGGTTCAGCACTGAATCTCACACAAGCGCGCTCTTCGGCAACAGAAGTCATTTCATCCGACTGCCTCTGAGTGGCCAGCTCCGGTGGTGGAGGCAAAGATGGGGAGCAGCACATCATCATAACGAGGACCCAGAGTTGGCCCCTCTCTTCCGCGCCGCAGCTTCGCGCCACCGATGCCGTGCCTGGACCGATCGTAAGCCTAGCAAGGTACAGCCAGGCACTGTGCGCTTCTGTAAGGTACCTCGTCCAAGCTCGTCCTCTGGCACTCGCCGTCGCGTCGACTAGTGTCGAGGTGCAACCCCTCACCCACTGGTAGACCTGCTATGCCGCGTTCGGCGACACATGGCCATGGCTGAGTTGCGACCAAAGAACTCTGTTGGCCTGGGCGCCCCCGCACCGTGCCCCGTCGCTTCCGAAGGACCTCATCGTTGTTTGATGAGCAGCTCGAAGCGTCTCGTCTCGTCGTTGCGCGCTCCTGCTCTTAGACGATTTCTTCGTGGGGTGCGAGGCTCCAGAGGCAGACATGAGAAGTCAGTGGCTGGGCTGTGCCAGAGTTGGCCGGGCATGTAACGGTCCCCACGCCCGCCCGCCGAGCCTCTGGCCCCTGCACAACGACACCGGGCCCTGGTGCGTTTCGCAAGCGCGGGGTGGTCCAGTCGGCAGAGTTGCTGGAGCGGCACCCGACGGGCATCCGGTACACGATCTGCAGCGCCAGGCGAAGAGGATTGACACTTCCATGACGCCCCCAGTCTCCATTTTCCGACCCGGAAGAGGAGGGACTGCACGATTCTCTGCGAAAGCATGCGCGTTGCTGCTTCATGAGTGGGACGGCGACAGAGTTTCGATGCAGCTGTAGGACGACCGACAACCCCGCCTGGCGCAGGGCAGAGTGGCTACAGTCGCCGGAATAATTCGCACGGTGGTGCGGCAAGCTAATGAATTGTCATAGAAGGAATAAGGCTGAGTCCGTGAAAGCGCTTCGGTAGCGGTACTGGTACAATATAGACGTCGCGACGCCCCTCGACCGCTGCTATCCATACCTGAAGCACGGTCGCCTGTGCCCGAGGGTACGAATTATACTGGTGAGGGGGAATGGTCCGGTCATACTACGTAGATAGTAAGGCAAGGTTATCCCTTAGCATGCGTGTATACTGTACGTACGCCACGATAAGACACTTGGGTTTGTAAGTTCGGTGCCTGCCGCTTGCAGAAGAAGCCCCTCAAGGCGGCCGAGTCGGAAAGCTGGAATGCTTCGGCTGGCCAGAATAAGCAGGCAGCTTGTCTTGCTTGTCTCGGCCTTCTGGCCGCCTGTCATGTTTACCGGGATCGAGCTGACGATGTCTCGCAGCTATTGCGGGCCTGGCCCGAAGCGGAGACGCATGTCCATACGCCAGCTGGCAGTGCTGAACGGCATGGGAGGAGGTGAAGCTATCTCTCGGGCATCGAATGCGATTCCCAGGTCGAAGCTTCTGCGATGGAGCCGGAGCAGGCAGGCAGGCAGGCGGCAGTGCCTCTGTTTCTTCGTCAGTCGTCGGGTCCGCCGGATCAAACTTGCTTGCGCGGTGCTTGTTTGAGTGCTTGTGTGCAACCTGACCGCAGTTTTCGGTGGCGTCAAGGCTTTGGACTGGACGACGAGTCCCAGGACCACGGATGGAGGGGGAGCTTGTGGTCTCGTCGCCTGTGGGTGCGGTCGGCGTTGGGTGGCACAGGGGGGCTTCGCTCCCCCTCCCGGGCGCGTGCTAGCTAGGTCGATGATGTGGACGAATCAAGAAGAGGGGACGCAGGGAGGAGACGACGCACGCGGTCTGCACTGCCAAGGATAGGTAGACATCGATGCCTCGCCGCAGAGGAGAGGTAGAGGGCGGACGTGTATTGCATTGGCTGGACAGGTACAGTACCGTGCAGCACCCGTCGAGTTAGCGGCTGTCGGGAGGTGGAGGGAGGGCAGCACACCCACTGCACGGGTAGATACTAAGGCAGAGACTCGTGATGCTGCGGGCACTGCAGACAGCAGGTACATGCTACGAAATGAAATAAATGAAACACCACCACCTGCCGGGGGGAGGGGCGAGGTGCCTGAGAGGGAGGAGGAGGAGCAGGAGGAGGAGGAGGAGGCGGAGGCGGCGGAGGAGGAAGAGGTATCCCAGTTCGCTTGGCCGCTCCTTCCTCGCGGGGTGCATCAAAACTCGACCTCTTCCCTCGCTGGCTCCTTCCGCAGATGGCGACCATGGAACCCAGGTAGCTTCAAGGCTGGATTCCTCCTCCTGCCTCCGATGGCTTCAGAAGTCACGTCCGTCATCTCAGGCTTCACCTCTTGCAGCTTCGCGACCAGCCGCCTGCCTCACCCTCCTCCGTCCCGCCGTCCCATCCGTCCCCCGCTGCGACATGTCGTCTCTCCGTCAGCGTCTGGCCGCGACCGGACCGGACCGGTCTCTCTTTGTCGTGGCTGGCTGCCGCAGTGCAATCATGCCCTCGTCGCCCGTGCGTGCATGCCGCGTCTCGTTATGCAGTTGCAGCGCATGCGCTGTGCGACGACCCGCCACGCCGCGCCCCGGTGAACGCGTGGTGCTGCACGCCCAGTCGGTCCGCGAGAGAATACATACCTAGATCGATTCCCATTTCGCCGCGGCCCAGTTCAACTCCGTCGAGGCGCGGGCTTTCGGCGCCTTTGGCCCGCCTCCGACTCCAAGCCCAGCGTTCGAGGGTCTACTTCGTACGCACGCAGCCCAGAAGGCGTCCGCTTACATGGATGGCATAGCCCCAACATGATCAGCCCTGTCCCAGTCCGCCGTGCCACAGCACATGCCCACGCAAGAGTCCACGTCCCGAGAGTCGTGAAGCCGGTGAGATGGCGTCTGAGCAATCGACCTGTCGTCCGCTGCTAGGGGGCATTGCATCGGCGAAGCCTTGAAGTAGGGCGTGCGTCGGTGAGCAAACTGCAAGGCACGTTTCCCGTTGCACAACGCCTTGCACTCCTTTCACGGACGGACACGGGCTGGTCCAGCTCGTGACGGGCAGTTGCACAAGGTAGCAGCGGCTTAGGCAAACCCTCTCTCTCTTACTCTCTCTCTCTCTCTCTCTTGTCGCCACAGAGCATTTCCGCCTGACAGTCCCATGTGCCGATGACGGATCTGCCCCTGACGCGGCATCGGAACGGGAGAAGGAGCCGGCGGCTGATGCAAAACCCTTCCTTGAGCGAGGCGCCGAATGCCATGCTTCGACACCTGCATGACCCGACGGGCTGACGGGCTGACCTCTGCATCAGGGCCACGGAAAGACTGCACAGTGCAGCGCATTATAACACCCTAATGAAGCATCCAGAGTTGCCATCAGGAGCAGAACCCGGTGTATGCGGCGCAAGGGCGCCAAGTGGCGTATCCCTGCCGCCGGCCTTGGCAAGCAAGACGCCGTTTCGCCACTGGCCACGTCGAGCATGAGCAGACAGAATGCATCCATTGCATGGCATGGCTTGGTCACTGCATCATGGCGGAGACGCAAGGCAACCCCGGTCTTGCTTTGCCAACATGCGCGTGCAAGGAACGTGCGCCGTCTGGCTCGTTGGCTCCGATACTCTGGTCAGCAGGTTCATCGTTGACGACGGCCATCACCAACGGCCGGTACATATCAGTGCAGAGGCCGCATCGCTCCCAACACAGCACTCTCCCGACGGACGGCTCATAGGCACGTCCCGCGCCGGGGTCGTGTCGATTGTCTATGTCCTCACCGCCAGTTGCCGCCGCCGCACGGCTTGCGCATCATCGTTCACGATGGATTCTGACCGCGGGCTTGCAACCGTTGGCCATCGCAGGGTTGAGACGATAACTTTCATGAAAGGACTGTATGTACTGCCCGCCAGACGTCCCAACACCCACGCCCGCGGCCCCGGACCAGCAGCCAACAAACATGGATAATACGTCCCAAGCATACGGAGTCGTCGGGGTCGCGGCTCCACGGCGCGCAAAGGGCCATCGTCGGCCCGTTTCCAGGGTCCATCATTCGTCACATGCCCGTTGTGTCTCACGCATGGGGACCCTCATCCGCCTGGCGTCTGATGGTGAACTTTGGTGGTCATTCCATGGGGTGTCGAGAGCGAGTCCGGGATTTCCCATTGTGGCTCGTCAAGGACCCCTTGCCTGGCCACGAAGAAGGGCGGTTGCCATTTGGACCTTGATTCGGGCTCTGCCGTGCTCGGTAGGTGTGTCTCTTGAGTCCCTACCTGCGGCAGGGTCCATGCGTATCCACGGCGAGGGTGGGATGAAAATGGATGAGATGTCGGTGGACGGGCACTGTGCTTGCGGGCGGGTATCCGTGTGGGAATCTCGCACGCGTGCCGCGCTGTACAGTACAGCACAGTACAGCACTCACATTATCACTCCCGTCCTTGCAGCACAGCGCGTTGCAGCACAGGCGCGGCATACGGCGCAGGACAGTCCCGCACGTGTGACGCCCGGATGCCCACGGGCCCCCCTCGAGGTTGCGACTGACGCTGTTGGGTTGCGGGCAAAATCTTTGCCACTGGTCCCTTGCATTAGTGAAGGTGCGCGCTCCATCCTCGCGGACGGGGCGTCGATGCATCTCATGATGATCTCACGACTGGTCATTGGTGCACTCGCCAAGGCGTCTTGCTATATGCCAACTCAACCCGGTACTTATACCACCTCTACCTACCTTAGGTACTGTACCTTGTATACTATCATAGGGTGTGAGATTCTGGGTATACCCCGAAGTAACGTTGGTACGTATACTGTACCAGGCTGCCAGAGATGCTCTAGGCCCTTGTGCGTCAGGCGGCGGCAGCTGTGCCGTGCTGCCCTGCAGTATTTCATCCTCAAATCGTAGCGCCAGTGTCATCATCATCATCTTCTTCTTCTTCTCCTCCCTTTTGGCCTGGTCAAGATGCATCCACCATCCCATCGTCCATGCATATAAGTAGGTCCGCATCGGGACATGGGGACGCCCACCAAGAGCCACTCTCAGTGACATGCAAAAAGCCCCGCCTCCCAGCCTACCACAACATACGGGGAGACGCCCGAAAGTCTAGGTAAGCACGAATAGGCAGCTTCATGGGTAAGAAAAAGAACGGAAAATCTCTCGGTCAGCCTATAGGGGGCTATGTAGCTGTATATGCAGGCAAGGCGAAAGAAGCGTGCGTTCCGTGTCGTGTCCAGTAAGGCAGCAGTGGTACCCTTCAACTCGGATATGCCCAAGACAAGAAAAGAGAGAAACAGATAACCCATGCTGCCGGCCGTGCTCCAAGTGATGATGGTGGTGGTAGAGGTGCATTCATGCAGACATTTCCGTACATGGTATCGGTATTCCTCCCGGCCCAGTGATATATGCCAAAAGATTGTCAAGAAACGCCCCCAATGCTCGCCCAGACGCCCCTTGTACTCTACTATACTCCTCGTCCCCCTCCTTGTCCCACAGCACGACTGTGATTGGGCACGTCTTATGTACCCGTCGTCTACTTCGTACGATGACCAGGCCCCGGGGCATCAGATTGGGAGGAGATGGCCCCATGGCCCCTCGCACAAGCCAGTCACCTCATATATCAAGCATACTGCGCACCTGCTGGGGCTGACCCTCGATGGAGTGCGTCGTCGAGGTGCTGTTCGTCCTCTGCGCGGCGACGGGGTGGCCGGCGCCCGACTCGCGCCTCTCGCTGTCCGTGTAGGGTGGCGGGGGCGGCGGGCCGTCCTCCATGAGGAAGGCGGCGCGCTGCTGGCGCTGGCGCTCGGCGTCGTTGGGGAACAGCACGCCGGCGGCGGACTGCATGATGCGCTCGGCGTGGCGGCGATCGTTCTTGCCCGCGTACGGGGTTGACACGGTGTGGTCCGACGTCGTGGAGATGGTCCTCGCGCCGGCGCGGTCGACGCGCGGGTTGTTGCCGGAGCCGTCGTGCATGTTGTCGAGCTCGATGCCGTCGTCGTTGATGGCAGCGCCTTGTGCTTCCAGGCGGGCGTAGCGCTCCATGTCGTCCTCGGCTCTGCGGCCGGTGCCGCGCTCGCCGCCGACCTCATTGACGTTGCGCATGATTTTGTCGCGCAGCGAGTGTAGATGGTCGCCGCGAACGCGACGCCACCAGGCAGGGCGCTTGACGATGCCGAGCTCGCGATTGATCATCTCGCCGCGCTCGCGGCGTTGGCGGATGAGCTCCTTGTCCTCGTTGGGGTTGATGTATCCGAACAGCACCTGAATGTAGACGATGAGAACCGAGGGCCCGTAGCCCCAGGCAAACTGAACTGGCACGACGCCGCCAATTCGGATGAGCGAGTACTTCCACTCAAAGGACATGAAGACCTGATAGGCGATGAGGGCGGCCGTGAGCGGAATGATGAGCCAGAAGCGCAGCGGCACAGCCTGAAGCAGGCCCCGGGTACGGTTGACGAGGCCGCGGTTGCGCGCCTTGTAGTGTTTGATGGAGTGGCGGAGCGAGAACAAAATGGTGAGCCAGGCGATGATGAGACAAAAGGCGCCGGCCTTGAAGCGGGCGCCGGTGGCCGCGGGTATGGCATACTCTGCTGTTTGAGCGACGGACCGCTGGTACTTGGCAAAGTTCCAGCTGCGCGGGACGACGAGGAAGAAGTTCTAACAGGATTGTCTGTCAGTTATATATGCGGGGGACTGTGCGGAAGCAACGAAGAGGTTGGGTAGCGTACCATCCAGACCCAGAAATAAAACCACAGAGGGATGAAGAACTCAATCTGCCATCTCCGGTCGCCGTCGCGGTAGACAAATGGATTTGGATCGACATACTGGCGTTCGAGCCAGCTGCCCCAATGTCTCACGGCTTCCCAGGTCAGACACAGGGTGCCCTGGCAGATGAGGAACCAGAAAAAAACATTGACGACGATGGGCAGATCGGGCAGGTAGTATCGGTCGACGTCAATGTTGAGGAAGAGGCTGACGAGGGCGCAGGCGCAAGTGAAGCAGGCCCAGTACCACTGCCAGCGGCGGCCGATGGGGTAGAAGCGGCGCTCTTTGGGGAGGTAGAGGGCGCCATGTTTTGCGAGGACGGTGATGGTCAGGACGAGGCCGAAGCCATAGGCGACAGCGAAGCCTATGCCGGTGTAGCCGCGGGTGCTGATATTCTCGATGGCGCTATAGCACGAGGTGGCGTTGACGAAGCTGCCATTCTGGCGCAGCAGCTTGGGTTCGTAAGGCTCGAAGACCAGCCAGCAATTGGACTCGTTGGATAGGGTGCGGTTCTCGTAGAGGGTGTAGTTCCAGTGCTTGAGGGTCGTGAGGTTGAAGTGGACGCCGCCGAGGACGGTATCGGTGTCGTTGTCGCCGCCGGGGTATGCGAGCAGGTCGCGGGCGTCGAATATGTCATACTTGATGCCCATGGTGAACGGCGAGGGCCAGACAGCGGGCGCGTGCGTGCGTTCTTTGCTGTCGGGAAGCGGGCGAGAGGCGGGCAGGACGGAGGAGGCCCCTCGAGGGGTAGCCGGAGGCGGCGGGCTTCTCAGTGAAGCCGGGTGCCGGAGCGACGCCGCGAACAACAATCGATACTAATGACGGTCGGTGCTGGGATACGGGTTCCAATCTCAGATGGTCCCGGGACGCATTGCCGGCGACGCAATGCAGCAGCAACGACGAAGACGACGAGGACGAGGCGGCACGACGGGAACGGGGACAGGAACAGGAACAGGAACAAAAAAGGCGACGGAGAGAAAAGCTTGTAGGATGCGCCAGGCCGTAGACGGACGCGACGAATGGACGGATTGTGGATGGACGGGGATTGGAGCGGAAGGCACGGCGATGGACGGATGCGCCAGCGACCGAGCCTGCCGCGCGCCGACACTGGCGTCCACGGAAGTCCCAGACCCGTGCATGGACCATTTGGCACTGTTATGTAGCCAGCAAGAGTCGCCCAGCGTTACAGTGCTGACTGCCAAGCCCGCACAGGCAGACGACTTTAGCAACGCGGCCGAGAAATCCCTAGCCCGGGCGGTCTGGCGGGGATTCCACCAGGACCACCAGCAGGCAGTGACGGAGGACTGCATCATCGCGCGCCCGACTTCTGCGGCAATTTTGGCGGGGAGGTACCCGTGCCGCACCAGCGGCACATTGGACTGCCTTGGGGGCGCCCTAACGTTTGACACCAGCGGAATCGGCCCCGGCACAGCCGACAGGCTACTAGGTAGGTACCTCTAGCAAGGCACTCATACACTTACAGCACAGTGGCGGCGAACCACTGTAGTAGATCTGGCAGGCGGGCAGGCAGGTGGGTGGCCCGCCGAAACGACGACTCGCGTTTGTCGGATTCGACAGTTTGCGGCGCCAGCGATTGATCCACTGTCGGGCCACGGCTCGGTTCAACTTGACTTGACTTGACTCGACGCGACGCGAGACCTCGGCAGACTGACCTGCGCGCACCGCATCTTCCGCGAAACGTCCAATTGCGCAACTGTGGTGCGCAAACGACGAGGCTGCTGCATCTCGTCATCACTCGCGGCGGCCGCACGTCGCGGGGAGGCGGGAGAGCGCGGCTGTCCTCTACGGTCCGGCCCCATCAGCAAAGCTCTAGATAGCCTCCTCCTCCTCATCCTCCGCCTTTCCGGACGGGCTGAAGCTTGTCCATCGTCGCCGCCATGGCCAACGAAACAAACCCCGACGAGCCGTCGTACATCGACTACGAGACCTTCCTCGCCCCCGACTTCAGCCCCGCCACCTTTGCCAACTCGCTCGTCGTCGCCACAAACAACCCCAACGACATACCTCTCGACCTCTCAACGCCTCTCTCCCGCGTCCTCTTCGACGCCCAAGAGGTCGATTCCCACATCGACCTCCTCGCCACCCGCTCCGCCGTGCCCCTGCTACAGCACACCCAGACCCAAACCGCCGCCAGCAAGCGCATCATCGCCGAGCTCGACACCCAGATCAAGACGCTCAACGACAGCTACAGGCAGCTCGAGAAGGAGGTCATTGACAAACATGCCGAGGCCGACGAGGTGCGCCATGTCGCCCTCCGCTTGTGGGAGACGCTGCGCCTCGGCCGCTCCGTCGGCCGCTGTCTTCAGCTTGGAAGACAGCTCCAGCTGCAGCACTCGGAACTCAGCAGCGGGCCGGCGTCCCGCGAGGACCTCGGCGCGCTCGTTCGATGCTCATACACGATTCTCTCTCTACGCGAAGTCCTCGACAGCAAGGCCCCGGGCGAGGAAGGCCACGGCCTAAACCGCGTCGACGCCATCCGCGCGCTGCAAGACAGCGTCATCACTCCCATAGAGCGCTCTGTCCGGGAAACAGCCGACCGCGTCGTCCGCGAATTTGCCGTCGTCGGCAGCACGACGTTTGCGCAAGGCGAGGAGGCCAGGGCCAAACTGGAGCCAGCACTGACGGCGCTCTACCTCCTATCTCCAACGCTGGGCGTCAAGGCCGACAGCTGGACGCCGCGGCTCCTCCTCGAGGCGCTAGAGCGGTACATTCGCTCAGCCCTGCAGACGAGCATCACGTCCCTGTCGCGCTCGCTGGGCCAGTTGTCGTCACTCGACCGTGCGCTCGCAGAGGTCACGTCCAAATGTCAGGGCATCGTCGGTCTCGAGGTCGTACTCGAGTCGACCAAGCCGCCCGCTCACCCACTCCTCCCGTTCCCGCCACCGCCACCGTCGACGGGCACGGCGCAGAAGCAGGCGACGAGTGGCGGCAACCTCCTCCAGCCGCTGCTGTCATATCTTGAGACAGGCTCGCTCGCGTCGTACTTTTGGCGCACCATGGCGGGCAGCCTGGCGACGCGTGTGCAAGACATTGTCAGTCGCGGAGGTGTCGTCGCCCGCACGCTCAAGACGAACAAGGGGAATGTCGGCGACGCGATCCGGCTGGCCGTCGTCAAGGGCTGCCAGCGGCCGGGCGCGTTGTCGACGGGCAAGGGCAAGGGGAAGACGGGCGAGGCGAACTGGGACCGCGAGGTGGCCGTCATGGTGGGCAGTGTCGTGAACAACCTGGGGCGGTAGCCGCAGTAGGTCGACGAGGGCCGTCAGAACAGTCCAGGGGCCAAGATGGCTGTTGAAAACAAGGCTCATTACCGCGAATTCTCGCTATCTACGTACGGTGAAGTCTGGGCCATGTCAGCGTGCAAGAACAGGGTGGAGCGCTTGAAGTCTTGGATAGGATCTAAAGCACCGCGACGGACTGACGCCGGGCCCTAGGGTACCGCCTTGAGGGGCTCAGGCGGCTGTTCGGCAGGCCGGGCGGCGTCCCAGGTAGCAGCCCACTCCAGCACCGGCACGGCTACTAAGGTACCTATCTAATACCTATCTACGCACAATACTAACCAGAGGTATGAAGTATCCAAGGTGTAGATGGACCCTGGGCGACTCCTCCTCCTGGCGTCGATGGGGCTCGGTCCCCTGATCGAGGTAGGACTTGAGCCTGCCCCGCTTCCCCTGTGACGTCGGCGCCCGCAAGCCCAGGGACCTGTATCGCGGGGCATCATCATCCAACGGCGGTCAGGTAACCCCCCCGTGTCCCGACTCGAGGCATTCATCCTTCATCCAATTCCCCCAGCGAACAACTGCTCAACTCCTGGCCTTGGATTCCACCGCTCTCCCGCTACGCTCGTTCTTCCTTCTTCGTTTCCCCGCTCAGCGTCCACCCCCGCTTCACACACGATGGCTCCCCACCAGGGCCTCGTCCACCCCAAAGAGTACGACATCAAGGACTCCAATGTCGAGCTCATCGGCAGCGACATCGACCATCGCGTCAAGCACAAGTCGGCCGCCACCGAGCCCGCATGGAACGACGGCCATGTCGGCGCCCGTCCGGGCCTTCGCGTGTGGCGCATCGAAGACTTCCAGGTCGTGCCGTGGCCCCAGGCGCGCCACGGCGAGTTCTACGACGGCGACAGCTACATCGTCCTGCACTCGTACCGAGTCGGCAGTGCCGATAGCAGTAAACTCGGCCACGACATCTTCTTCTGGCTTGGCGCGCACACGACGCAGGACGAGGCCGGCACCGCGGCGTACAAGACGGTCGAGCTGGACGAGTTCCTGCATGGCGCGGCGACGCAGCACCGTGAGGTGCAGAGCAGCCCGTCGAACGAGTTCCTGGCGCTGTTCCCGCGCGTGTCTATCCGCAGGGGCGGCGTGCGGTCTGGGTTCCGGCACGTCGAGCAGGATGGCGAGAATGCAAAGGAGCCCATCAGGACGTTGCTGCGCGTGTTTCGCCCCGGCGCCGCACCCAGCGTCGTGGTGCACGAGGTGGCCCCCACGTGGGAGAGCCTCGATGACGGCGACGTCTTCGTGTTGGACACGGGCGAGAGCAAGATCTGGGTGTGGCAGGGCGTGGGCTGCAACCCCATGGAGAAGGCAAAGGCCGCACAGGTCGTACACGACATGACACTCGCCAAGCACGTCGACGTTGAGGTCGTGGCGCAGGCCGAGTCGCGCTCGCGCCGCGTCGTCACTTTGCTCGGCGGCACCGACGAGACGCCCACGAGCGGCTTCAAGCAGCCGCGCCCCATCGCCTCTGCCGGCACGCGCTCCGCCTCATCCACAGCCGCCTCCTCCTCGCCCGCTCGGCCGAGACGGCTCTTCCGCCTCAGCGACGCTTCGGGCCAGCTGTCGTTCGACCTGGTCAAAGATGGGGGCCGCATCTCGACGGCGGACCTGGACGGCGACGACGTATTCCTGCTCGACGACGCGGGCCGCACCGTGTGGGTGTGGGAGGGCAGCGGCGCGAGCCGCGAGGAGAAGTCGCGGTGGTTGGCCGTTGCGCAGGCGTACATCCGGCACGTGCGCGACGAGGCTCAGGACGCGCACCTAGTGCCACTGGCCAAGGTGTCGCAGGGGAACGAGAGCCGGGCCTTCATGAAGGCGATTGAGGCGAACTAGGCCCTGGCAGGGCTGGCAGGATAGAGTCGGCGCGAGACGGACGGCGGTGGGTAGCAAGCACCACTACCGCCGGTTCACTGCCAGGCTTTGAACTCTTTTGTCGGAATGGAACTTTTATCGTTGGAATATCGTTGGCCTCGACACCGCCCACGATACAGATAGTATATTCCCGTGGATTTCAACCATCTAGATGAGAAGCGGACAATAGAATCGAGAAGCCTTTGTCTGCCACTCGTTCCCCTGCTGACCACCAGAGGCAGCAGCAGGAGTTGAAGGAGGAGTATGGGAGTGTTCGGGCATGTGAGAAATTGGCCGGCCTGGCGTTTCGAGGAGGGTGCCGGAGTGGGTTCCGCAGTCACTGTCGGCGCGCGGTGGTGGACCCGTCGGCTTTACGGGGCGGAACGGGGTCCACACGTGCCACGGCCCGGGACCCGGCGACCCGGGGGCTGATACTCCAACATACGTCGACAAAGAACCGCAATCCAGATCAATCAGTCCCCCTCAAGTTGGAGGAGAGTATGTGCCACATTCAAAGCTTTTGACCTTTGCCAGTCGTCACTTTCCTTGCGGGATTCTCACCTTCCCTGAGGAAGTCCAACCCCATCCGTCCGTGAACTCCAGGTTGCAGAACAGAGCGAGACTCAACAGAACAGCAACAACTCACGGCCCAATCCCATTGCAGTGTCCCCCTTCCCATCTACTAACGTTAGTATCCAGGTCCGTACCGCATCAAGTGGCTCTCCTACCTTGTTGTTGCTACTCCCTCTCCTCATCAACATCCTCATCAGGCTCCTCCCACGCCGCACCGTCCGGCACCTCCACGACCGCCGACTTGGCCCAGATATGTGTCGCGCCCTCGAGCCGCAGGCCCTTCACGCAACCAGCCTTGACCGTGACGTTGGGCTTTGGCGAGCCGTCGGCGCGCAGCGGGCGGTGCAGGATGCGCACGCCGCACCGCTTGCAGAAGTAGCACTCGAGCGTCGTGCCGCTGTCCGACGTGCGCGTCCACACGCCCAGACGCGCCGCCTGCGCCGCCGGGAGCGGCCACATGCCCGCCGCCGGGTAGATGGCCGAGGCGCCAAAGGCCGAGGACGACTGCCGGCGGCACTCGGTGCAGTGGCAGAAGTACAGGGCGAGGGGCTGCGGGCGGGACACGGGGAAGGAGATGGCGCCGCATTGGCAGTGCACGATGGGGTTGTTGCCGCCGCCGTTGTTGCCGCTGCCCATGGTTTTGCTGCCTGTGGTGTTTTGCGGCGGGGGGGGGAGGGAGGTCGCGGCGGCAGCGTCGTTGTCGGTGGCCATGTTGGATGAGGGGGGGCTTTGGGCCCGGCCGCCGGCGTGTAAGTGAAGCGAGGGCGAGGCTGCTCGCGATAAAGCGAGTGCTATGTGTGTATGTTTGGGATTGTGCGACGACGCGATTGTCTTCTTGGCCGTCTAGGAGTGTGGACTGCCTCGTGGCTCCGGTTACTTGCGGTGAATCCTTCACGTCAGGCCATGGTTTGTCGAGGGTACAGCCGCATGTCAATTTGTGGCCGTGAAAGGCGCACTCGCCGCTGACGATGGCTTTGAGGGCGGGGGGAGGATTTAGGTGGTGACATCATCGTATGTGTCTGTCGGCACGTCTCGCAGCCGCGCAGAGGCCCCAAAACGGATACACAAACCACCAACAACTTAACAACCTCTCTTCTCTTACTTTATAAACAAGCTAAGAATATTTTAACGTAGGATGCGTACTGTCGCAGTGTTGTTCATACAGCAACGGCCTCTCGGGACAACCGCAGTGGACTACCCTGCACCTCATGGACCCACATTTTCTATTAGCAGTGGACGGTGCAGAGATACAGCGGGAGGTCCTGATGAATGAGCGGTGACGCACCGAGACAGGCAGGGACGCGCAACGATGCATTCACATGCCTTGCGCTGACACTCGTCGTGTCGTGCCATGTCCAACACCAGCGCGACGCACGCCGCCTCTTCTCCCTTCGACAACCACCCACGATCCCCTCCGCCCATGCCCTCCGTCGACGACATGGACGGCACCATCCCCGTCAGCATCGATGCGCGTTCAATACGATCGTCGCGGCCCGTTTCGTACATCACTCGCGCGGGCCTCGCCGCGTCCTACCCTCTGCGCGGCATTTGGTACTTCCTCCGAAACAAGGAATTCTGGCCGCTTTTCATGAGCAGGCTGCTGCCGTTGTCGCTCATTTCGTTCCTCGTGTACCTCGTGCTCTTCACTTTCGCCTTCCTGCCCCAGTATGCCTTCCTCGCCATCTGGCAGGGTTGGGGTGCCTGGGTCAACGCCTTGGTCTTGACTCTAGGCGAGGGCCTCGTCATTATACAGGGCCTGTTCGAGGGCTTCTTTGTCGACGAGTGCCGCGTCGACGTGTTTGATGTCAGTGCTCCTGAAGCGTACTAGGTAGTCGATGGAGGCGAGGCAGAGGCTAACATTTGTTGCGCAGGCCACCTTCCTCAAGCTTGGCCTGAGGGACCTCATCGCGCCCAACCGCATTCTCTTTGACGACGCACCCGATGCAGTCAAGAGCCTCGGCAAGCCGACGTCGCCCGCCATATACACACCGTGGAGCATCATCCAGATTGTCGAACTCATCGTCTTTCTCCCGCTCAACGTGGTGCCCATCGTCGGCACGCCAGCCTTCATCGTCATCACGGGCACGCGCCTCGGCAAACTGTCGCACTACCGTTGGTTCCAGCTGCGCGGCCTGTCCAAGCAGGAGCAGAAGCGCGAGATAAGGAGTCTTACCTGGGACTACGTCTTCTTCGGCACCGTCGCCATGATCCTCGAGCTGATCCCGGTGCTGTCCTTCTTTTTCCTTCTTACCACGACAGCTGGGTCGGCCATGTGGGCGGCGCGCATGGAGGACGAGAGGCATCGCGGCCGCAGGCCTGCCGTCGACCCGCACTTTGTCGATGACGATGGGCCGTCTCAGCCGCCACCACAGTACTCCGATGCTGCTGCCTGAGCAACGACGACTCGCGTTTGGATGCAATGCGAAGACCGTCAGATGAATCACGAATCATGATGTCCCAGAACGTTACGTCTCGCAACGACTCATTGATCGCGAGCTGTGCTGTTCTTGCCGCGCCACACCAGACAGCAGCACTGCCGTCCTGTTTGCGGCTGTGAGCCAAGCAAGGCAGGTCGGAATTTGCGCAGGTACCTGCTTTGCGCCACGCCTTGAGGGAGTGGCCTTCCCTTTTGATCTGGCTGGTGACCTTGTAGGTCTCTTTCATCATTCTGTCGCCCTGCTGAATTTGGCATTCCCCCAGTTGTAGGGAAGGTGCGCCCGTTCGAAGTGGACTCGGGACTGTACACCTCAGCCCACCGACGTCCAGGGCGGATACGTCACCTCACGCCATGAGTGCTACTGCCTTAGGGCTGGAGGAAGGAGGCATTTGATGTGATCCACTGTCCAAGGCTAGTTGGCGCTTCACTGGTTGCATCGATACCGCCTCGACACTGCTCGTGACGGCCCTCTGAGCAAATTTTGGCAGACGCTGCCGTTACGACGAACAGATTTGGTTCACTTTCGGGAATGGACTGTTATATTCTGACACCTGTAGGATATTGCCGTCCGTCGATGAATAACACACGGTTGAGATGCTCTCGCTGCATGCGCTCCCTCTGCTGCACAGTGCCATGTTCGCACGTTGCTGACGGGATGCGAAAGGAGCTCCTTCCTTCGTTTTCCTTCTCACCGCAGTACCTGACTTGTTTCGCGGCATCGACGGCAGGAGCTCCTGCCTCCTTTCACAGAGTCAAACTTCGCCCGTTTCTCCTGCCATGGCAGCCTTACTTTTCCCACGCGGCCTCCGCCCTCCAAAACTCCCTCCCATCCCCATCTCTGACTTTCGTTTCTCTCTCGTCACTCGTTTTGCAATCATCGTATTGGCATCTCCTGTTCTCACTTCTTGATCGTTTCTCGCTGTCAGTCTTCAGAGTCGTGATTCACGCCAGCCTCACCTCCAACGCAGCGCCTTCGGCTGACGTTCGTCACGATGCGTGCCATCACGTCTTTTGGGGCCCTGGTGGCTACCAGCCTCGTCCATCGCGTGACTGCTCAGGCTCCGGCTTACGGGCAAGCTTTCTTACTCCCTCACGATGCTCACTTTGCTGACCAGCTTCCTCAAGATCACCCGATGGCGGCTCAGGTGCAGACCCCAATGGCAACCCTGGCGGCTCTCCCCCCTCAGGTGGCGATACTGGCGATACTGTCGGCACCCGCGACGCCTCGTTCAGCGGTCCAACCTGTGTCATGGAGGCCACTACCACTGTTTTCATCACCGTGCACCCAACCAGCCCCATTGGTTCTGACGGCGGATCGCCTGATGGTTCTGGATCGGGCCCGACTGTGCTTGCCACGCGGACTATTCAGGTTTCTCCCATCAACTCTGCCCAAGCCACGGAACTTGTCCCCTCTCCTTTCACAACCATCACCATCGACATCTCGGGAGAGGACCCTGGCTCTGGTGGCAACTCCGGGCCTGTAACTGGATCCCCTTCTGGCTCTCCCGGTCAAGACGGTTCCTCCCCTTCTGGTGCTCACCTCAGTGACTCTCCTGCCAGCTACCACGATGGCTCCGACGCACCCTGGCCGAACCAAGCCACTGTCACCTCCGGCATCGCCGGTTCAGATGCATCCGCTGGCCCCGTCGCAACCACTGTCAACGTGCCACATGGCGGTTCCCCGTGGTACACTGTCGTCACCGACAGCAGTGTGCAATGGGTCACGGGCTCCGACGGTCCCAAGCCCATCACCATTCTGTCAGAGCACACGCTCACCATCGGCGGTGCCCCTACGAAGCTCCCAGGCCAGGGTGAGCCTCTGACATGTATCACAACGATCGGCCCCGATGGACGCCCGACGATCCTTGAGTGGCCGGCTGGTGACTCTCAAGGCGCCAATGGAGGACGGCCAATTTCTACTGCGGCCGGCGTCACGACTGACATCAATGGTAACCCTGTTCCTCAAGGCGCTTCTACTGTCATCTACCCCTCCTCTCCTGTTGTCACTGGGATGGACAGCCAACCCTCGCCTCCTGTTGGTGGCCCTGTTATGTCTACTGCCTGCACCACGTACACGGTTCTCGGCACAGATGGCACCCCTACTGTTGTCCATTCTTCCTGGCTTGTACCTCAGAATGCTCCCCCAACGGCCGCATCCGGTGCGCTGCCCACGGCGGGCTCGGTACCTGTGCAGACCGGCAACCTTCCCAATGGGAACGCAGTGACAACGTGCACCAGCTACACAATCCTCGGCGCGGACGGCAAGCCTACTGTCGTGGAATCAACCTTGGTGCTCCCTGGCGCCCAGAGCACTCAGGCAGGGGCTCCTGGAACACCTTCAGGAGGCATACCGATCCAGGTGACAGTTCCCGGCTCCCCAGGTCCCGTTATCTCTGGGGGCCCTGGCGGCCTACTTGGCGTCACCACTTGCACCACGTACACTGTGCTTGGAACCGACGGTCGCCCTACCATTGTGGACACGACGTACGTTGTCCCTGGACCTGTTGCCACGCCTGTTTCCACCGATGTCGGCGGGGGAGTCCTCACTGGCGCCCCCAATCAGTCTAATGGCTCTCCTGGCCTGCCGCAGTCCGGCAACGCAGGTCAACCCGGGATCACGACATGCATCACATACACTGCCATCGGCCCTGATGGCCGCCCCACCATTGTTGAGTCCACCGTGGTCATGCCAGCCAGCGATGCAGTTCCAACGGCGAGCGGCCTAGGCTTCCCATCTGCCGTCCCTCCACAGCAATCCGGATTGCCCCAGGGCATCTCCGTCACTGCTGGGAATCTCATTACAACTGCTGTCACCGTCGACGTCCTGGGACCAAATGGTGTTGCCACGCCTGTGGTCGAGACAATTGTGCTGACTCCTTCCACGCCTGGGGTTCCGGCGCTACCCACCGTCACATCAGTCGGATTTCCGTCCATTGCCCCCCAGCAGATGCCCACAGATCTTCCCCAAGGCATACCTCCATCTACGCCGGGCAATGCAGTCACGACTTGCATCACGGTTGACATTGTTGGTCCCAATGGAGTTGCCACGCCGGTTGTCCAGACGATTGTTTTGACACCAACCGCTCCTGACACTGGCAATCCTACCGCGGGTCCTATTGCAAACACTGCTGGATTGTCACTTCCACCCTCGGGCCAAGCCCCAGGATTGAGTACTGTGCTGTCTGGTGCCCCCCCGCTTGATGCGTACGGTTCGGATGTGCCAAACCCGCAGACTGTCTTTCCTCCCTCTGCCGCTGTCTCGGGGCTTGATGGTTTGCCTACAGGCGTCGTTCCTGGCTCGGGCAACACAATCTACACAGTCGTCACCCGCTCCAATGGCATTCCTGTGTTGTCGCCGATTACTACAGTTCCGCTTCCTTCATACGGGGGCTCTCAACAAGACGGTGCGGCTCCGGGAGGCAATGGTGCCCCTGCTGGTACCCCTACAGGAGCTGGCCAAGTCCCCAACGGGTACGGATGGGGTCCCTCGCAGGCTGGTGCAGCTTACGGCCCGCTCTCGTTTGGTGCAGCCGCGACGGCCCTGCAGACTGCTACCTGGACCAATGTCATTCCGGAGCAGACTACGACGTACACAATCAATTTCCCTTTCACAACACTGGTCACCGTCGCCGTGCCTGACGAGCACGCAGTGAGGCGCCAAGTGAGGTGAGTTTGCACTAGCCCCCTGTGGGATGGACTGTGCTGACCACGGAATAGGTCGTCACCATCGCCCCAGAATACTGCCTGGGCAAATTCAACAAGCTCACTGGAAGTGAACACGTCGTTGGCCGCCAGTTTGACTTCTGTGCTGGGCGCTCCCACTGCCTCGTCTTTCCCCGCCTCTTCAACTCCAGTCCCTACAGCGTCCATCGGACCAGGCCACGGGGAGTCGCGGATGTGCCCATCTGGCGGCAAGATTGGGAACACCACTGTTGATGTGAGTGGATATCCTATTTGCGATCTTCAAATCCCGCTAACAGTCCGGGTAGTTTGACAATCTCAAGCCTGGCCCGTTGTTCAATCCTTCAGGTGACATCTGGTTCTCTGAAGGTTTCCTTGTGGCCCCTCCTTCTACCCCAGCGTCCGAGTCATTTGCCCCTGCCTCTGGCGGCCAACTCGTCGAGTTTGTGCCTGCCTCCCTTTCCGGCTCTCCTACCTCCCATGGCGCCGATGTTGCAGAAATTGGTGTTGGTCCTAACTCCGCGAACCCCTGCTTCCGGTTTGACTTTCTCGGCGCTGATCTCGGTTGCGCGGCGCAAGGCAATGAGAAGTGGTGCGAGTTTGAGGTTTCGGCCTACACCTTCAACGAGGGCTCCTTCAGTGAGCAGTCTATCGCGTGGTCTGAGACGAAGCGCGTCCCGGCTTGTCCTACCTTCCCCAGCAGCAGCTGTGCTCTAACCCCCGTCGAGTTTGAAGGCTACACCAACATCACTTCGGTCTTGATAAGTCTCCACGTGGGCCTGGACTTGCGTGCTTGGTGGGGTGACGACTTCAAGTTTGGATGGACCGACAATAGCTGCGAGGCTGCCAGCTGCCGTGGTCGTGCCCTTCCTCACCGCGTCAAGCGTGAGACTGTCGAGTCTGCTATTCGACATGGTGTGTGGCACTGGACGGCCGAAGGGCTTCAGCGCCTCGACGACGAGTACATCTGGGAGTCTGCGGCCTGAGCGATGGTTCCTTGGCGGAGGATCTCAGCTTTGGTGGATTTGCTCTGTTGACTGATTTGAACTCATTTTTGGAGGCAGCCTAATGGTGGGCGCTGCAAATCGTGTAATGTTAGTGAAGCTAGCCCGTGTGCATCACTTAGATTGGCAATACAGTGGGTGGCCACTGCGATGCTTTACTCGCAACTTGTGTTCGTTGTGCAACGGCTGCTGGTAGAGCGGTCCAGTGAGCGTCGTGGGCGGCCAACAGGATGCCTTTTCCTTTGCAACGCTACTTTGTTGGGGGAGTGTTCCTGTAGTGACGGCGGCTCGAGGTTCACGTGGTGCGAGTGAAGCATCAGCGGCAAGCTGTGGCCGGCAAGCAGCCAACCAGTGTGACCATCGACGACACAACGGATACAGCAAAGGCCCATTGTGAGAAAACGACATGACTTGGCTAGGTATGAAATCTATGGAACTTGGAAGGTTTCCTGCGACTGGTTTTTGTATGCTGGAAAATGCCTCAGATGCCCAAGGGGTAATGCTGCCTGTCTCCATGATCGGGCTGGCCAAAGGCGCCGAGCGACTGCTTGAGGTGGTCGAGCTCGCAACCTTCATCCCAAGGCCCGCAGGTGGTGTCACGGCAGTCGGTCTCTTCGTCGGACGGGACCTTACCGGTGGCGAGATAGTGGGCGACGAGGCGCTTTGTGCAGGTGCTGTCGGCGGTGGCGAGGGCGCAGTGGCCGAGGGCGTCCTGGATAACGAGGCGGGCGCCCGGGTGGGCAGCAGCCATGGCGCGGGCGGACCTGAGGGGCGTGACGGGGTCGAGGCTGTTGGAGAGGAAGAGGATGGGAGCGGCGGGCTTGCCCTTGACGGGCCGGCCGTCGGGGGTGGTGACGGGCTCGGGGGTGGTGAAGGGCCCCTTGAAGGACCAGTTGGAGCGGAAGCGCCAGGCGGAGCAGGAGAATCGGATGGTGGACCAGTAGGCGCCCATGAGGGACGAGAGGGAGACCTGCTCGGCGACATAGCGGCGCCACCAGGCCGTGTCCTTGGCGGTGACGTCGTCGCCGTCAGCGCAGAGAACCGAGGAGCCGGCCTCGCGGCGGTCGACGGCGAGGGACTGCGGCGAGGAGGGGTCGGAGCCGTTGAAGGCGCAGGCGTCGCGGAGGCGGGGGACGAGGGACGCGGCGGCGACGAGGGCGGCGAAGGCGGTGGCGTTGCGGCCGCTCATGAGGCCGTCGAGGGCAGAGGCGAGGGGCCGGAACTGCTGAATGGGCTTGTAGATGGCGTTGGACATGACGCGCCGGACGTCGTTCGCAGTAAGGACCGCTACATTGCTGCTACTGCTGCTGCTGCTGCTCCCTTCACTAGGGAGGGGCACAACGAGGGGACGGTCGTCCATCTTTTGTATGAAATCGTGCAGACGGGCGCGGATGGACTCGCCGGACGAGTCGGAGGGACGGGAGAGGGCGCAGGTGGAGGGGCCGGCGGTGTGGCAGCCGGAGAAGAAGGAGGTGACGATGTCGTCGGCGTTGAGTGTGCTGGTGAGCCAACCCTGGGAAGAGATGGCATCAGCATGGCTTCTATGGTTCAAGGAAGGGCTGGGTAAAGAAGAAGAAGAAGAAGAAGAAGGGGGGCGGGGATACTTACGGGGCCGGAGGCATAGTCGTTGGCGTCGCACACGCCGTCGAGGACGAGGCGGCCGATGCGCTCGGGGAAGAGAGAGGCAAAGTAATTGCCGAGCAATGTGCCGTATGAGAAGCCCACGTACTGCAGACGCGGGACGTCATCGTAGTCGTTATCGTGACCATCGGCTCCATGACGCTTCTTGAGCTCGAGGCGATCATCCTCGCCGTCGCCGGCAGCATCCCGCCCAACCTCTCGCTTGTGCAGCTCGTCAAGCTTGTCGACCATCGCCACCATGTCGCGCGCTACGCTCGGGGTGCTCATGTACGCCATGATCTGCCCGCCGTTGAGCCCGCTCTCCTCGGCGTCGCGGCAACGCTGGCCGAAGCCCTCCTGCAGGCCGAGCTGAAAGGGCACGGCGCCGGGACCCGAGTCGAGGGCGCCGCTGCCGCGCGCCTGCAGGAGCATGGCATCGCGGGTGACGAGACCGTCACTGCCATCGCCGGGGAAGCAGTCGGCGCGGGGCCAGCTGTTGGCCATGCCGCGGGGGTCGAAGGAGATGATGTCGTAGTGCGCCTGCCCGGGGATGGAGGCGATGCTCTGCAGGCGATGGCCGAAGGCGCGGACGAAGCTGACGCCGGAGCCGCCGGGCCCGCCGGGGTTGGTGAAGAGGGGGCCGGCGTAGGCGGCGTGGGTGGGCGGGACGGTGGCGGGGAGCTTGATGATGGCGAGGGCGATGGCGCGGGTGTTGTCGTCGTCGTCGTCGTCGTGCGAGGCGTTGACGGCTGTCCAGTCGAGGGGGAGGACGAGGCGGGCGCAGTGGAAGTCGCCGCCGTAGCAGGCGTGGAAGCTGAGGTTTCGGGACGGCGTGATGGAGGACCAGTTGAACTCGCTGGCGCTGCTTAATGGATCGGTGTGTGGTGGTGATGAGGGTGTGATGGGGGAGGAGGAGGAGGAGGAGGAGGCGAGGGCGAGGCCGGAGAGGCCGCCTAGGATGAAGGCGTGGCGCATGGTGATGCTGATGGCAATGGTGGTGATGGCGATGAAGGTGAAGATGATGCGATGCGAGGAGATGTGCAACGCCTTAATAGTTGATTTAGCGATAGATGCGTAGATGGCAGCAGCAAGAGGACCAGCCGCCTGCTGCTGGAGAATTGAAGATGTACGAGATGCTTGCGGCGGCGGTCAGCAATGCGAATATGGAAGCACCCGGCGATACGAGGTAGGTGGTGGCGGTCAGCGGAGGGGGTGAGACACGAGGTGAGAGGAGAGCTGAGCTGAATGAAGCGAGGTGAGGTGAGGTGAGGCGAGAGTCTCAGAGACGAGGTGGGTGGTGGGGGGTTGGGAGGGAGGCAACTGTGATGATCGAACGGCACAGGTACCCGCGGCTGCCCGATCCCGTCAAGTCAAGTCGCGTTTAGTGCATAGTAGCGCCGAAGCATGCATGTTCTTGCCCGCCCCCAAACCGACGGGGGAAGGTCCATGTCTCTTGCAGGAGCGCCGAGGTGTTTTTTTTTCCTTTTCGTTTTTGTTTTTGGCACATGGCATTTGGTTGCGGGCGGGGCAAGTAAGTGAAGACATTCGATGTTGTGCGAGCCGGGCGGCGTCGAGCATGGGCAATGGCCGTTGCCGGGACCGAGTCCGTCGACTAAACTGCACTGGACCGAACCGGCCGGCGCCCCGGAAGACCCACAGGGGGTTTCCGGTCCGGTCTTGTCCGGGAGGCGGCCGGAGCAGGAGCAAGAGCGGGAGGCGGGGGGGCCCAACAACAGACTATTTTTGGTCTGTGGTAATTTGTATGACGCTTGAGGCCCTTTGCATCGAAGACGCTGCCTACCTACCGCTTTGCAGCACGCACGCACGCACTCCTGCTGCAATGGACGGGCCCGGTGGGGGACCGTGTCAAATGGCGATCCGTCCGTCCGGCGCCGCCGCGACGAGACGAGCGAGCGTCCTGCCAAAATCTGAACTACGCATCGACCTTTTGTGACCCGTTTCTGGTTGAAAAGTCCAACGGTCGGGCCCTCACGTTGGACAATAGCGTACTTCGTATGGCGGATGCAGTCAGTGCTGTTGTGTTGCGTTGTTGGTTGGCCGACGACATGCTTCGATGTCATCGCCCTCTGTGCTGCGGCTTCCCGCCGCAGCCACATGCAGCCATTCCGTCGTCTGCATCCCCACCGTCAGTCCTGATCGACCTGCCATTTTAGCGAGCATCTTTTCACGCAATGCGACTCTCACCTCCCCTGACGCTGCTCGCGCGCATCCATGGCCCTGAGTCTGTCTGGTAACTACTCAACTGCCTTGTCGGTGAGATCAGTTCAGTCTGAGCGGCCCCACGGCAACTCCTCTGTCGTATCGATATGCGGCATGTTGGCAGCAGCAACGGGGGGTATCGTCATGTTGGCCGCTACCCGGCCCGTGATGCCGACGTTATTGGCGAGGCAGAACAGACGTAACACCCCGAATGAATAGCGGGAACGACTGGTTGCCCCTATTGACCGGCGCAAGAAATCCTTTTGACAGCCATGGGGACCCTGGAAAGGTACAGCCTTTTACTCCCCAAAGTTCTCGAGGACGCCCCTTTTTGGTACGAGCCATGTTGGGCTTGGCCAACGGACTACCTCGTCGCGGCCTGTATACCTACATGCGACTTGGGATACCAACGTCTGGCCTCGTTCGATAGCATCCCTCCGAGTTAGTATGGGGGGAGGAACATTGACTGAAAAAGGGGCAAGTATTATGCAAGTACATACGACGACGACGATTTTGTCATTTGTCACTCGGAAGACGGCTGGCTCTCCCCTCATGGACAGTCCTCACCAGGCTCAGACCAACGCTTGACCCATGGACTGAGGCCATTGTCGGCGTCGGCAGAAGGATCACGAATATATAAGACGTAGCAGGGCGCGCCGAGTGGCATTGAATTCCCCCATCTCCCAGCCAGTCACTCAACCATCTCCTCACAAAGCAATTCTAAATCTACAGAGAACATCATGCTCGTCTCCAACCTCCAGAGCACCATTGCGGCCATCATGGTCGGCTTCATGGCGACCTCTGCCCTTGCCGTGCCCTCCGGCGACCTCTTCGAGCGGATGGAACTCGTCGAGCGCTGGCAGCGCTGCTGCCTCCGCACCGACTGCCCCGGAGGCTGTTCCAACGTCAGACGCCCGCCCCCCTCTTCCCTCCCTTCGAACACCCGGAACTTTGCTCAATACGAGAAACATACTGACTGGTTGCAAGTGCCACTTCTGCTAAACAACCTCACGATTCCGGAACACGGGCACGTGAAAAGGGGGGGGGGCGCTTCTCAGAGTCACCATGAGCAGCTACAATGGATATATACAAGGGCAGACGGATTACATGATGTCGCTGGATTCGTGTACATACAAACTCAAACGACCGTCCATGGCCTCGGCAACGCGCGTACATGTAGTCTCCCTCGCTCCCTCGCTCCCCTGTCTCGTCCCGCTCATGCCGAAGCCTTGACCCTTGCTGCCTTGTGGTCCTCCTTGATGAGGTCCGCCGCCATCTCCGCCACGGCGTACACGACGCTCTGGATGTTGCCCACGGGCACGAGCGGGAAGACGCTCGCGTCCACCACGCGCAGGCCCTTGGCGCCGTAGACGCGCAGCCGCGTGTCCACCACGCCGCCCTTGTCGCGCGGCCGCATCGAGCAGCTGCCCGACGGGTGGTAGCAGCTGACCTGCCCGCGGCGGACCACCTCCTTGGCGTCGTCGAGCGACTCGGCGCGCAGCTCGGGGATGCGCGCGCCGTCGGGCTTGAGCAGCTCCGCGAACGCACCCGTCCGGGCGACCAGCCGCTCGGCAAACTGCGCGTGACGCGCCGTGATCTCCAGGTCCAGCGGGTTGCTATTGAAGCCGGCGTCCCACGCGGGCTTGTCGCGCACGTCGTCGCTCGTGATGTGCACGCTGCCCCGCGAGAAGGGGTGGTTGAGGAAGGACAGCACCGAGATGTAGTTTTCCGGCCGCGACGGGTGCAGGTACTCGGCCATGCTGCTGGGCTCCGCCATGGTGGTGTTGCCCTGGCCTCCGAGAAGTAGGTACTCGACCATGGGCTCGTTTGAGTTCTCGAGCAGGTCGCGCAGCAGCGGGCCGTCGCCCGACGCGGCGTGCTGCGCGTGCTCGGCGAACAGGGCCTTCTTCGCCTCGGCGGAGCAGAGGCCCGAGCCGTCAGCGAGCGGCGCGTAGGCAACGCTGATGTTGCTCTGCCCGAGGGGTCCGTCTTGTGACTCTTGGTACATGCCGATGAGGGCGTTCAGTACGTTGGGGTCGCGGACGACGTCGGTCGACGGCACGTCGGGCTTGACCTCGAACGACTGCAGCGTGAGGGGGTGGTCCTGGAGGTTCTCACCTACGTTGGGGCTGTCGACGACGACGGGGATGTTGAACTTGTCGAGGAGCGTCTTGGATCCGACGCCAGAGAGCTCGAGGATCTGGGGCGTCTGGAACGCACCGGCGGCGAGGATGACTTCGCTGCCGTGGAGGGTTCTCACCGTTCCGTCTGCAGCCACCGTCTCGATGCCCGTGGCGACGGGCTCCTCCCCTCCGGCAGCCGTGTCAAAGACAACCCTCTTGACGACCGTCTTGGTCAGCACCTTGAGATTCGGCCGGGCCGCGACCTCGGGCGTGTAGTACGCCGTAGCCGCATAGCTCCGCGTCTTGGTGACGGGGTCGATGCTCGCGGGCTGCTGGAACGCGCCGAGCGCCTCCTCGCTGCGGCTATCCACCTTCATCTCGAGGCCCAGCTTGCCAAACGTGTCCATCCACGCCGTGTTGACGGGCCCGTAGCCGACGCCGTACGAGACCTGCACGGGGCCCTCGCCGACGAGCGAGTCGTCGTGGTACGTCAGCCCGACGGCGTCGCGCGCGGCCTGCGGCGGGCTGTGGACCGTCGCGAACTTGCGGAAGTAGGGCGCCAGCGCGTCGTAGTCCCACCCCGGGTTGCCGATGGCCTTCCAGGCGTCGAGGCTGCGCCGGGACGGGTACAGCAGCATCATGAAGTTGAGGGCGGAGGAGCCGCCGAGTTGCTTGCCGCGGGGCGTGTTGATGCGGCGGTTGTTGAGTCCGGCCTGATAAGGGGAGGGGAAACACGAGTAAGTCTCTTGTCATCGGCATCAACGGTGGGGGGGGCTTCTCGTGTAAGTGGTTTCCTTGCCACTCTGGGTAGAAAATGTGTGCTTGCTTGCTTGATTGCTCGCATACCTGAGGAACGGAGTTAAAGTTCCAGTCGTAGTCGGGGTTGCCATATTGCGCGCTCATGAGGCCTGGCGTCAACACCGCTGGGTCTTTGCTCTTGTCGTCGCCCGCCTCGACGACAAGGACCTTGACGGCCGGGTCCTCGGTGAGGCGGTTGGCGAGGACGAGGCCGGCGGTGCCGCCACCGACGATGATGTAGTCGTAATTGTCTACAGTCATGATCGCTGTTGCTAGAGTGCGCGCCGGGCAAGGCACAATGTTGACTTCCGACGACGACGACTATGGCATCAAGCGGCCTCTAAATCTTACGGCGGACGGCCCTGTAGATAACATATAACACATAGCTACGCTTGTGTAGCACATGGCCCACGGCGGGATCGTTTGTCAGCGGCGGCAACATGACTAGACCCGAGAGGAATCGGGTGAACCGTGTGAACCGCGTCCCTAGACAAACGGTATCTCGGACCCCTTTTGGCGATATGGCCCGCTCAGGATGCGCCAGTGCGCGTTTGAGCTTGAGTGACTGATGTGGCGGATCGGTCTAACGGCCTGGCATTGCGGGGAAAACTTGGACGATCACAGACAGGTAACTAGCATGAACCCCGCAGTGCACGTTGCCAGGGCGGCGCTGGGCCAAGGAAAGCTAACGAACTTGTGATGAGCCTCGGGCGAGTGATGGTGGCGTATTTCTGGGGACGTAACGCATGTGCCGCCGCCGCGTCAGACGTTCCAGGGTGTATTGAAAATGACTAGTACCCAACTCTAGCTCGCCCCAAGACGAATGTCATGCAAGTTGCGAATCTTGCTGATGACTCGATCTACGTTGCTCAAGTCTACCCACGTCCACTTTGCTCCGCGGGCGAGCTTCAACGCTGCCCAGAGCGCTAGGAATACGAATTGCTGTCAGGAAAACGTCATTGGTAAGCGTCTCGGCTCAGGGGGGAGTAATACATGCAGAGCATATGCATCAAATTAGAGTAATATATGCAAGGCATACCACAAATCAGAGATGATAGGGTTGAAGCTCAGCTGCGTTCAATAGCATGGACGTACCAAAAGGAAGGTGGAGAGAAACGGCGTCGCATGGAAGCCGTTCCACAGCAATGCGCTGTTCGACACCACCAAGATGAAGATGCAGCCGCCCAGAGCCATGTACGCAAGAGCGGGCTGCATGTGACTGCGATAAGGGTAGTCGTTGCTGGCGTCGTGATCCCAGCGTCGAACCTGCGAGACGCCCTGCATCTCGAGCGTCGCACGATGCCTCTTGATGCTGCAGGCGCGTATTCAGCACGGAACCTAATTAGGTATGACTACCATGGTGAAGAAGGGGTCTTACCAATGGTAATATCGGATAAAGGCCCAGCATTCGCAGGCCCACACGATAATGACCCCGTCCGATCCCATGGTCGTCAGAATCTCGATGAACTGGTAGTGGGAAGGCGTTAGCACTGAGCCGTCATCAAAAGGGACCAGAATGCGACCCTTCATGCTGGATAGGACACTTGCCATGGAGATGTTGCTCGCATCGTCGTGGAGCTGTAGAAAGGGAACCCAACAAAACGCCAGCGCGGAAAAGATCATGGCGCGCATGGGTACCTTGCGTCGGTCCGTCTTGCCAAACCAGGCCAGTGTCCGCAGAAAAAGGGGCTGGTCGTCGGATCCGTCGAGGCGGGTTGTGAGGCCGAACAGGGACCGCGACGCGACGTAGAGGTTGGTGCACGCGCACGTCAGCGCGGTGAAAACCAGGAACACGTTGAAGACGTCGTTGAGAGACGGTATGCGCGACTCCTCGGCGATGGCGACAAACGCGGAGCTCGTCTTGCCGACCTGCGAGGACGATGTCAACAACGTCGCGGGGCCGGCGGCGGCGGCGGCGGCACGCGGGTTCAAGAAGGAGGAGGAAGAGTTGCACTGCTGCGAGCTGTCGGCCCAGCTGAGGCGTGGGAGGCGGCAGTCGTCGCGGCGGATGTTGAAGCTTGCGAGCACGCCGGCGAGGACGTACGCGATGGTGGCGAGCACGGGGATGTACACGGCCGAGAACTTGACCGTCTGCCCGATGAGCAAGTGCCTGTGGTCGGCGGCCGGGCGGTCGGTTGTGTCTGCGTTGTTGCGCCCCTCGTTGTTCTTGGGCCACCGTGCTTCCAGGGCGGATGCCGCGACGACTTCGACGCCCACGTATGCGAATGTCGATATAGACAGGGACATGCTGGGGCTGTTAGTGAGGCATTGGGTCGTTATTCGACGGGTTGCCCAACATACCATAAGCTGTTGAACCATCCATTCGCGGCGAGTGTGTCGTATTCAGTTGGCTTGAGCCAGTCTGCAGGGCGCTCAGTACCATTAAAGACTGTTTCAAGTTTCGTGGTCATGGACCGCAGACTTACATCTGGTGCCGTGCGGCGCGTTTGCGGAGTCGCCAGCTGCCCCGTCACTGTCAGACAACCACTCTTATATCACCGTGCATGCAGCGTGCCCAGCGCTTACCGCCCACGTTGATGGCGACCATGGCGCATATGATGACTAGCAGAAAGACGAGCTTGATGCTGCTGCTGACTACTTCGAACCAGCCATATATCTACGTCGTTGGTAAGTAGCGTTGCACCGTGTTAGTGACGGCAAGTCTGCCGGTGCCTGGCCTGTGGCTGGCTAAGTGAGTGAGACATGTTGACGTTGACTTACATCCACGCGGAGGCTGTTGACGCAGATGAGAATCAGCGGGATCAAAAAGTACACGACGCCCCCGTCGAACGCCTTGTTGCCGTTAATCCAGTAGTGTATCTCGGCAGCCGAAGTCGCGACCAGGGCGGAAAACGACACAGAGTATGTGAACCTGAATTTCTCAACTGTGAGCAGCGATTTCAATCGGCGCGTCCGTCCGTCCGTTCAGTCGCGTCACCTCGATGGACTGTTTTCACGAACCAGTAAGCCACACCCACGGCAATGCCGAGTTCGACGTCTACAAACTCGCTGACGTACAGCTGCATGGCTCCGGGGATGGGCCATATGCACAGCAGTTCGGTGATGCATTGCATGACGGCCCACGCCAGCATGCCTGGCAGGAGGAACGACAGCAGCACTGACAGCGGCCCGCCGAGCTCGAGGATCTGGCCGCCGCGCCAGTATAGGCCCGTGCCGAGCGTTGCGTTGACTGCGATCATCTAGAGGGCACATCACCGCCGTGTAAGTCGGGATACGATGATCCTGATAGCATCACCGGGCGTGTTTCATGCTTATAAACTGCGGACTGGGAAGACGACGGACGCACCGACAGATGAATCCCTCTCAGCTTTCGATGAACGACCCGGTCAGGCTTGGGCGTGACAATGACATTCTTTTCTCTCCTCCTGACGCTGAGCTGGTTCGTGACATACGTGCTCTCAGTATTCGCGCTGTCGTCCAACGTCGACGCATCTCTACTTGCTCCTCGCAGGCTCATGCCATCCACGTTGAAGACGTGACTCGAAACGTGCGGGCCCGCAGCATGGCACTGGGCGATGCCGTCGTCCGCGCCCCCGATCCCCGGACTCGCTGCTGTCGACAGAAACGTTGGGTCCAGGCTCGGGCTCGAGGACGACGACGGCGGCGTTTGCGTCAGCTCAATGGTCGGGACGACGGGTGGAGAGGACTCTGTTGGAAGCGAATGATGCGCCCCGTCATCGTTGTGATGCGCACGTGGCGAAGCAAAAGCAGCCTCGAGCCAGTCCGGCACCCAAGGCGGCAGTCGTGGGCTCGCCATGCTGAGACTTTGAGGTCGCTTCGGGCCGCTCAGACCCAGTTGCGGCCATGGCAAAGGGGAAGAATAGACGAGGGTGAAACAAATATCGCCCGAGGAAACGCGCACCAAGACAGAGAGAAGAGGCTCTGCTGCCTTCAGAAAGGGGGCTTATCGCGAGGCGTTCGAGAGGCGGCGGCGGCAAGAGAGAGAACATTGAAGCTGCGTGGCTCGTCCCGAGCCGGCCCCCACGTTGCGGTCCATGTGCCATTATTGTTCTGCCCGGCTAAAGCCCTGGGCTGGTTGAGAACGGCCGTCATGCATGATAGCCAACAAAGGCGCTACGGGTTGTGCGATATCACCTGCGCCACCTGCAGCAATAGTGTGACGATCCAGCGCTCGACGGACAAGCTTGCCCTTGCCACGCCTAATGAGCATGAGTCCTAGGGACTACCCGACGGCCGGGTCAGAGTGTGATGTACTGCCATAGCATGCCGTCACAACTTGTCCTGGACGCTTGTCGCTGCATGAGGGCAGAGATTACACCCCAACGTGTTATGGGCGTGAGATCGTCGGCCGGGCTGCACTTGAGACCCTGTGCCGTCCTTTTTCAGCCGCAACAACCAAGCAGGGGCTGCCAACCTTTGATTCGCTTTGAGCCACACGGCCCGCATCACACATGAACAAAGTGCATCGCCCCCCTCGCTCACCAGGCCTAAGAAGGCGGCCGGATTGCCTCGTCCGCAGCGAGGGGGTGCGCATCCTCCCCCAGTCCATCCATGTTGGCCTCGTCCTACCCACGTCGGGCGAAGGCTTAAACGGTGGGCAGCACCGCCCCGTGTCTGCGCCCTTCTCACGATCATCCTCGGAGAATTGGTCTCTTTGTTTGTGTCGAGCAAGGCACCATGGCCGAACAGCTCACACAAGTCGTCTGTCAACGGTACCTGAAGAGGGATAGCCTGCAGACGCTTCTAGAACGCCTCTTCCCCGGCCAGAAGGACTTCAAGATTCGCGTACGATCGCGGCCGCGCCGATGCTGTCCCATGGCTCGTGTGTCACTGACTCGTTGTAGATGAAGGAGGATCAGTTCAGCTTTACTGCTCCAAGGAATGTGACCGAGGTGAGCATCGTCTTTGTCCAGCGAGGGTTTCCAGCCAGCACAAACCATGTGCTAACATAATTGATCATGAAGAAGGAGTTGGAGTACGTGCTCTACGTGAATGTTCCGGATGTTGCATGCTGCGACTCTACTAACAGACCATGTGCAGCACGATCCGGGCCCAGTAGCTCTCAAGATTGCTGGGACAGCACGCGTCAGGATCGAACAACGGTAGTGGCAAGACACGGTTACATGTACATTTAGGCGCTAAGCAAGGCATAATCATGGCTGACTGACGGGGCCGGCCCGAATCGTGGCTGTGGCAGACTGCCGCCCATAAACAAGTCCAACTTAACCACATCAAGGGTGTTCAAAAGCCGTGGTGCCCGTTGCCGAGAATTGACTGATACCAGGACGCACCACCGGGTACATTGTACATTCATTTGTCACGAGATGGACCCCGCAGTAGTCGATCGATGTTTCGTTGACGAGGTTCTTGAGCATGTGCAAGTTCGCGATCTCGTTGTCGGCGACAACCCACCGCACATTCGCTCCGAGTCATTCCGGGACGAGCAAGGCCTCGAGGCATATCTTGAGGATGACATGAACAAGGACTACTCGTGTCGCTTCATGTAAGATTCCCGTAACGACTGGCTATATATGTGGCGTCGGCTAAGTTTACTCAAGCTCCGTGTGCCAGCGCAACTCATGGAGACCACTCCAAATCACGCGGGCGATGATGTCGGCGGTGGTCAATGCCCATGACCTGAGTCCATCACTTTGGCAACTCGCGTCGTGCTTCTACACTCGCAACCTAGATTTAGAGGACGCCTTTTGCGTTCCATTGACGCTTTGCATCACTGGACCATGGATCGGTATGTAAATCGCCAACATGTAACGCATCCGAACGTCGAATCCGAACGCCAACTAACACGACTTAGAAATGTCGTATACTATTCGCTATCCCGAATTCAAAGAGGCCGACAAGGAGTGGGCGATACGACAGAGCGGCGTATGCCACCGCATCAACACGGAAACGCGGCAGAGTGTCTTCCTCTTACTCAACCCAAAGCCCAACGCCAAGGCCCACATGGTCGTCAACCAGCACCTTTCCTCACGGAGGGATGGAATGGCAACCGATGGGCTTCTTTCATTGCACCAGGTCTTGCTCAGCGCCCATCTCCCTGCCTGGAGACAGTACGTTGCCACGTTTGAAGCCCAGTTTCTCCCCATGGTGAGTGCATCAACACACGAATCCGAGTGAGGGTCAAAGGATACGAGCATCGAAACAGGCAAACAGTACATTCGCCACTTACATTGACGAGCCCCTACGCTTAGGGTACGACCACTTGATCAGCATGGTGAATCTCGAGAACCGCTTCAACAAGACGATAAGCCTCCTCGCGTCTACCACGGAGCTCATCACAGACTTGCGTGCGCTGCTCGATAACCATGCGTTGATGCCCGCGTCGCGAGATGACAGCCACACCGACGTTGTATTTGACAATCACCTGCGTCAGTGCGCGGCTTTTACTCGTACGGCAGCATACCTGGAGCGGCGCGTCCAGACAGCCGCGCAGCTGCTTTCCGACACACTGTCTTTCCGAGATCAGGTCATCGCCAAAGAGCAGAGCGGCAACATGCTTCAACTGAACAAGTCTGCCGTGTTCATCACCACCCTGACGCTCATCTACGCACCGGCTTCCTTCGCGGCGGTTAGTCCCATGCTTCTCCTGCCCGATAACATGTGCTGCGTGGGCTACGACTAACGCAATACCATTGAAGACATTCTTCGGCATGAACTTTTTCGCCATGGACCAGCCCAGCAGCCGCATCATCTGCACATCCATGATATGGATCTATCTCGTTGCCACCCTCGTCATCACTGGGCTCACAGTCATCTTCTACTACTGGCTGATCCAACACGACGGCGTGCTCTTTTGGCGACTCGCTCCGAAAGTCAAGGTCAATGCCGATTGGAGGGCATTGGCGCGGCGCCTCACGAAACTGGACCAGAATGTTGAGCTCCGGGACATGTACCGATCGGTGTAGAGCCGCTTGCCTCTCAAGAGGCCGGCCGCTACGTGACTTCTGCCGAAGCAAGTCTGACTTTGTAGATGACCCGCCGGCTCGCACCAGTCAAGGAGGCTACAATGACGCATGGCTCGGAGTCGTCGTCTGAGAGCACGGCCGCGAAATCATCTCCATGCAGCAGACCAGGAAGATGAGCGAGCTGCTGAACATGGAGCTCGGGAGTAAGGTGTATCTCCAAAAGGACCATTTGGTGTTTGGCCGAGGGCGCTCCGATGGCTAGCAATCTGCCTCGTGGCCGGGGGCAGCTCGATAAAAGTTGAGATATGCGATATTTCGGTATTTCCCTCTGCAGCTCCAGACTCTTGTCGGAGCCCTCAAACTTCTGTACGTGAAGGCGCTTCTCTCTGGTCACCACGGCGCATGTATTCCTGTCGTGAAAAGGACAGAACGCGGTGTAGAGGCCGGCGAAGGCGCCTACGTCATATCCCTGTAGGACTGTCAGCAGCCATTGCTATAGCGCTTTTCATGTTGAGCGGTCGGCGTACTAGTGAAGTCATGTTTAGTGTATCCATGGTTACCGGATGACGATCGAGTGACACGTGCGTGATGGGAATCTTGTGCTCCCTGCTTCTGGTGGTGAGTTCAGGTCTCACAACGAGATAAGCGTCCCGGCTATCCAGTAGCGCCAGGTGGATGACATCCGCGGCCGACCACTCGAGAGCTATGGGCTTGAAAGGATGTTGATCTGGCAAAGGATGTGTATTGATGCTCTCGTCGCGTGCTGGGTTGTCCAAATTTGGTGCCCTATGGGGAGAAAGGATGGTAAGCCCTCTTCTGCTCCCATGAAAAGTAAACGTGAGTCGGGCCTACCTGGGTGCCAGCTCCACAGCGTCAATCAAGTCACGTACTGTTGCGTAGAGAAAGACGCCCGGGTCTCGCGGGTTCGTGCTAGCTCTCGCCGTGAGCGCCACCCAAACACTGTCCGACGAGATGGCAATCTTGGATATCGCAGGAAGCTGTAGGACGAGCCGATGAAGCTTGGAGAAATTATAGTCTACGGAATCCCCGCCGAGAAGGTAAAAGATGTACAGCTTGCGTGCTCATTGTTGTCAGCATTTATCTTGGATTCAGTGTCTTCCGGAGTGAGCACGGGTGCGACTGCTTACTCGGCTGCGCCCTGCCGTCGAGGCAATGAGATACTTGCTGGTCAAGCACACGTGCTTTAGGAAACAGTCGCAATCTGTGTTGGGTAGGGTCCAATCGGCCGCGTATGTGACAGTATGCCTTTCTCGGGTTGCCAGTGACTGCGATGTGTAAAGTACAATTGTGTCATCCGTCCAGTACGCCAGAACATTCGCGTCTGGGGATATAGCGCATCCTTTGAAGTCTCGAGACGTCGAAGGATACCACTCGTCGATGACGGTACTGGAGTCATTCCCTTGTCTGTTTCTATCAGCATGGCCGGGGGGCTTATGTTCTTGAAGGGTATATGTCGTCTGGTGGTGGTACTGACCTTGTGCGAAGCCGTACCGCGAGTGGGCTGTCAGAGATAGTCTCCAGGATGGAGCCACGCCTTGGTTCTTCGGCGCTTCGATAGAGTCGATACATTTCTTCCAGCCTCTTCTTGACATCCTCGGCGGTGCAGCGCTGGGTCACTCGAATGACGGATTGCTCCAGAAAATCGAGCATGTACGACATGGCGTGGCCTTCTGTGACGCTTCTCCTTGCCGCCTTTTCTCTGAGTACTTTATGCCAGACTCTTACTTGCGGATGAACATCTGGTTCTGTGAATCTGGTGCCGCGGAGGAAAAAGCGATCGTAGCCATCGGCGCGGCGATGGTCCATGCGAGCATCCTGATAGTGGCACACGCCCTCGGCGCCCGTTTCCAAAAATGTCAGAACGACACTGAGGACGCATCCCAGCGCCCAGACGTCGCTGCTCGTCCGCATGCTCGCCGTGGCCGAGATAGATTCCGGTGGGAGATATGTGCCCTCGCCTCGCCGGTTGAGTGTGGCGGACACGGACGGGTCGGCGATCTTCTTTCGTCGGACAAAGAGGCTATTGAAGTCGTTCTCACGGTCTCCCGCGACGGCGCGACGTCGAACCTTGACGCGGGCCATGCCAAAGTCACTCAGCTTCCAGATCCAGCGCATGCTTCCATCCTCTCCCACTTCTTTGAAGACGAGGATGTTGCTGGGATTCAGGTCCATGTGGTAGCACACCAGCTCGTCGAATTCGACGGTCCGTATCCCCGTGTGAAGAAACTGCAGACCGCTTGCCAGTCCCGCCGCGCAGGATATAATCTCCGCTCGAGCCTCTTGTGTCTGGGGCGGGATGTGGTGGCCCGACATCATGTACGAGCGAAGGTCGCACATGGCGAGTGGCATGAATAGACTGTAGTTTGTCCCGACCTCGAGCGCACCCAAGCTCTCGACGATATTCTCGCAGTTGCGCGAGGTCGAACCAAGGATCTGACGCATGACATCGTACTCTTCTCTTGCTTTGGACTTGTCGGCGACAATGTAGTCCTTGCGTGCCATGTCGATGGGCTCAACATTGTGACCAAAGGCCGGTCCCGCTTGGCGGTCGTGAAAGTGACCCCGAGCGACACGGACTCGGAAGACTTTGCCGAATGAGCCCTCGCCGAGAGGTATTTCCTCCAGGTACGGCAGCCGTGGGCTGTCGGTGCCATCGATCCGGACCTCCTCTTTCTTGCGGAGCACTACGGCGCAGAAGCACCCCTGCTTGGATATGAACCTGTCCGCGTCGGTGTCGCTGCCGAGAAGCTGTTCGAGCTGCGCGCGACTGGCCGGCAGCCGACCAACTGAGCCATGCGGAGGCGCGTCGCCGGCGACAAGACGGTCGACGCAGGTCCGGGCCGCGCGTATGCTACACGTTGCGAAGATGAGCGTACCGAGAAAGTCAAGCAGATCCCTCTCATTCACCCTCTGCACGAACGCTGTCTCAGTCAGACGCAAGACTTGTTCGCTGGATTGATCGGCCGTGGCGAGGCTACGGAAGAAGCGACGCAGGTTCCTGTTGTCGTTTTGTTGCAGAATGTCTCTGCACGTCCCCCATGGTACGAATCGCAGTGTCTCCTCTTCTCTCCGCTCCAGTCGGCGGAAGATGTCGCCGTAGAGTTCGTTGCACAAGTTGTCGTATGTTTCTGAAGCCATCATAAAGGTTTCATCCTGGCTGGGATCACGAGAATGGTGTGAGGCCGCGGAGTAAGAGGTGCGAGGTTTGACAAACTGTCAACAGGCCGCGCCTGTATCGTGCTAGTGAGGCTCTGCTATCAGCCATTTCCGTTGCAGGCGTTGTGCAGGCGACAAGCCGAACTGCAATTCATCAGTCTAACTACACCACACCAGCGACCGGGGAGCACATCACCCTTGTCGCGGGGGCCATCCGCTGAAAGCGGGAGCTGAACCACCACTATGGAAGACTAAATAGTAACTTAGTGACAGATTGCGGGGGTGTCTGGTTGCGCTGTCAGCATGGTGCTCGGTTGGTGTCTGGTGCGACGTGAGCTGCAAGGTTATGCAGAGAGACGACAGCCTCATCTCCCGAGAATGTTGGCAAATTGCTACTTGCTTGCCAACAGAAACAGAGTTGCACAAAGCTGAGAGTCTGCATCTCGACTCGACATTCCACGCAGTCCAGGGAAACCTAATGCAAGAGAAGAGTAAGTTAGCCACTCTTCGGAGGGACAATCCGCCGCTACGCCGCCTGCAGCCCTACAGCCCCAATATGGTGCCTACCGGGTGCATCCATGCCTGTTCGGTCCACTGAGACAGTCAAGTTGGATCTTTGTCGGTGTTTGTGCTACCATTCGATCGTGCACGATCCTGGCCAAGATACATTCACAGCACTTGGTCGGATCGAAGCAGCCGCGTATGTCTGGAGACGGTCCATTTTACATGTGATGAAGGACCGGCGACCAACATACTTGGGCTGTGGCTGTAACCTAACGTACTTCGTAAACCACGGTACTCCGTAAACGTGGCACGGGTCCATTCTCCTGGTCCGGTCCCGTTCTCAGACCAAAACGTCACATCCCCGTCATCAAAAGCCTGTGGGCAATGACGCATTTGGCATCCCCCACTCTCCAGTCGCACAGGTACGCACGCGGCGGCCAGTTAGAGCAACCAGAACGACCAAGTAGTAGCACCCGTCACCAGGGGCTCATCTGCACCCCAGACCCAGACCGCGCCCCCCACCGGACGACGGCCTTCCGCCGAGCCTCCGGTCCCAACCCCACGATGATCGACGATGCGCTGCACCGTTAAATATCTTATGGAACAGTCCACCTCAATTTCTCCCTGGGATCCCTGGCAATAGCGTCCACGTAATTAACCATCACCACGGTATTATTGTGCAACGTTCTTCACAAAATCGAAAACGATGACCGCCATCAGACACATGCCCCTGGGCTACATGGCAGGCATTAGCCTCCTCGGCTGTGCGCTTCCAAAGTTGTTCCATCTGTACGAGTCGCACGGCCAGCCTTTGGAGATATTCTTTGCGCTTTTTGCGGCTCAGATTGCCGTCTTCTCCTTCTATGCCATCCTCATCTATCCCCATTATGTTTCACCGCTGCGCCATCTACCGCAGGTCCCAGGGGGCGTGCCGATTTTCGGCCAGGGAGTGTCGTTGAGAAAGTATGGGCCCGGACTTTTGGCCAAAAAATGGTTCGTAGTAGACTCTCTCTCTCTCTCTCTCTCTTCTCTCTCTCTCTTTAGGTTCGGCTGGCTGGCTCCCGAGACCATGTGCTAACGCGCAGCTTCAGGATCTCGGAAGTACCCAACGACGGCCTGCTTCGTATTTTGTGGCACTTCAACCAGGAGATGGTGATTGTCAATTCGCCACAGGCCCTATCGGAGATTCTGGTCACCAAGTGCTACAGCTTTGAGAAGCCCGAGTTTGCGCGCAAGTTTCTTGCCTTCGTCATCGGCTGGGGCCTCCTCACGGTCGAAGGGGACGAGCACAAGACGCAGAGGCGGGACATGCTGCCCGCGTTCTCGTACCGCCACATCAAGGACCTCTACCCAATCTTCTGGGCCAAGTCTCGGGAGTCAGTGCAAGCCATCACAGCGGTGTGCGGTGAAAAAGGTGTCGCAGAAATCGACATCGCGCCATGGACTGCGAGATGTGCTTTGGACATCATCGGCCTGGCTGGTGTCGGCGTTGACTTTGGATCCATCAAGAACGCCAAGAGCCCGCTCGCGCAAAGTTACGAGCATCTCCAGCCGTCTCCGGCCGACATGCCTCTGCTTGGTCTTCGCGCGTTCCTGCCCGATTTTATCATGGATAACCTGCCGTTGAAGAGGGTCAGGAACGCGGCAAGGGCATCGCAGCACATCCGGGGCGTTTCTCGTGACTTGATTCGCAAGAAGCGGCAACTGCTGGACAACAACAAAGATGCCGGCGTCGACATCCTCACAGTCGCTCTTGGAAGCCGCCTTTTCTCCGAGGATGCTCTCGTCGATCAGACCATGACATTCTTGTCTGCGGGTCATGAGACCACCGCATCGTCGCTCATCTGGGCGACCTACTTCATGGCCAAATACCCCGACATGCAGGAGCGCCTCCGCAAGGAGGTGCGCGACAACTTGCCATCTGCCGATAGCGACGTCGAGATTACGAGCGCCGTCATTGACGGGATGCCGTATCTCAATGCTGTGTGCAGCGAGGTGCTCCGAACCAACAGCCCTGTCGCGCAATCCATTCGAGTCGCCAACCACGACATTACCATTCAGAACCAATTCATCCCCAAGGACACGTTGCTGGTGCTGGTGCCATGGACGACGAATACGGACCCGAAGCTCTGGGGGCCCGACGCGCACGAGTTCAAGCCCGAGCGGTGGCTAAGCCCCGAACACGGAGGAACGAGCGCGACAAACGCCGGTAGCGGAGGAGCGACGAGCAACTATGCCTTCATGACGTTTCTTCACGGGCCACATAGCTGCATTGGCGGCAGCTTTGCCAAGTCGGAGCTTGCGTGCCTATTAGCCTCGTGGATTGGGAGGTTCTCTTTCGAACTGAAGGACAAGTCACTGCTGGATGAGAGAAACATCCGCATCAACCCCAGTGTGGTGGCGAAGCCTGAGGGCGGGATGGAAATGCTTGTTCGCGTTGTGGATGGCTGGTGATGGTCAAATTGACGAATTAATTCCTTGTATTTCGTCATGGACATGGAGAAGTCGCCTTGAAGGACAGTAATACCAGCCTTTGTATACTCGGCAGGCCCGGTATTTCGTGCACGCATGAGGTTGTCAGAGTCAGGTGTCTAATGAGATTTGTTGACCCCTCTACCCCGTGACGCCCAGTTCAGCACAAGCGTTATATCTCATGAGCCACGGCCAGGCATGTAAAGAAGCTCGAGCGATCTGTCTAGCCAGGTCTATCCAAAACTTGGCTACAACTTTCGGCCGCGACTCCGCGGCGGGGTTTGTGCTTGAACGTTGTTTCTTCGCACATCTACAGCACAATGGACCAGTTCTGACCTAAGAGCCGGTATCGCGGGCTGGAGAGAGTACTTTGCAGCGTGGGCGATGGGCAGCACAGTCATGTAACTGCAGGGCCTCCGATGCGGTACGATCCCGGCTTGTTTGCTCGCCTACGGGCCAAGTCTCGCGCCTCTCAGGATCGGCCCGACCTCATGCACGTCACAGAGGCAAGAACGTTGAATATTCGGGGCGGCCCACGACTGTCATGGACGGTGGCATGAGAATCACGGCCAACAGTCGGCGCGACTGCAGCCTAAGGCACAATGTCACCTCAACCTTCTCTATGACTTGGCAGCAAAAAGGCAGAGAGAACGCGGCTTCTGGGCTTTCCGCACATCAGAACCCTACGTGCAATAGTTGTGCACGTACGATGTAGAAAGGGTGGTGCGAGACAGGGGGCAGAATCGAAGTGCGCCGCACGTCGTTGGTTAGGGGCTGCAAGATTCGGCCAATTTGAAAGCCTGGGGGCTTCCCGCCGACGTTGGACTGTGTCGCTAGCAAACGCCTTGCATCAATAAATGAGTGTCTGCAGCAAATGGTTCCCAACCCTACCGGATTTCAAACTTGGTCACACGACTTTCTGCAGCCGAGATCCACTGAGTTCGTCGACGGACGGACGGAGAGGGGGGCGTCTGGTCGGCCCCGAGCCGTGCCACAACGAACTATGTACAGCGGCCGTTACTTCGTACCCATTTTCATGCCGTGTTAAAGGTGCGTGAAAAGGCTGTCTTTTCCCAAACTGTCGCGGCGCGCACATAGTGCCCAAGGAACAACGCAATCACTAGCTCACCCCAAGGTCACCATCTTCGTGGCGTCCAATAGCTCTGCAAGATTTGGGATCCGGGCCGAATGACAAGTCTACGTGCTCCCAAACCCGATCCGACAGAGGTGTGAAGGCGGCGAACGGGAGCTGGCAAGACGCTTCCTTCAGTGCCACGTACAGAGGACAAGAGCCTGGACATAGGACCATGGCGACTACAACTGGATGCGTTGAGCCGGTTCTCATGGCACGACAAGTAGTGCAAAGGCGAATTTAGGACAAGTAGTATACTGTACATAAAGTACATAAGTTAGGATAACATCAATCGGTAATACGGGCAACGAGAGGACTGTGGGGCAACAGGGGAAGGGGAGTCTCGGCATGGTGTCAAATGTCATCGCTGAAGAGTAACATCATCGTAGTATGAGCGAGTCGGGCCTCCACTTGGTCAATTGGGCACAATGAGGTATTCGTTCCCTTGTGCATGTATTTCGTAGCCATGTACGAAGTACAATCCGTACAAGTCGCATTATCCGCAGTGTTCAATTTGCAAACCGTGAGTCTCCATACAGTAATTCAAGCTTGTGTCACGAAGGCTGGTTGGCCGGGGCTGTTGGTTGGCTGCGTGCGGTGACGATGATGAATCTGCCATGCGGAGCGATCAGTAAGACAATTGCAAGGACTATCAGGGGTGCAAGATGGCCTGGCCCAGACTCGAGTCCAGGCCCTCTACGCCATCACTGCCAGTCCTTATAAGATGGCAACTCGGGACCGCTTGTTTGTTCAGGTGTAAAATTTACCAAGGCGTCTAGACACGTAGCTAGCCCGCGTATTTCAACATGGGGCGAGGCTTTCTATTTGTGTTGCCTTGGGCGGCTTTGCTACTGCAGGTCTTTGCAGGCCACGCTATCAGAGGGCCCGGGGAAGAACTCGCACGTGGAGGAGGCGTGCTGCTCGCGCGTGGTGATGCCGGAACCCAGCCCGTCCCATCCGTCCATGTGGCGGCGGCGGCGGCCGACATTGCAGCTGCACGAAGCATCGTCGACCGCGCCATCAAGGACATGTCGAGACTGAACAAGGCGCGCTTAGACCACCCCGCCCGAAACAAGTACACACTCAAACCTACGTCCAAGGGTCGCAAGCGGGACGGCTCGTCGGGCGCGACGCCTCCTCTGCTTGACGTCACCTCGGAGATCGCCAAAGCGGCCGCGTTGATTGCCAATGTTGAAGCTGCCGCCGGGCCATCGCCGTCTGTGCCGAAGCGTGAGACCAGATTTTGGATGGAAGGCCTAGACCGAAAAGGCACAGTCCCCTGGGGCAACGATACCAGCTACAAAGTATGGTTTTCATGGCGTGCCAAGCAATGTGAGGGCATGTGCTAACAGAACATGCGATTAGGTGTTTCGCAACGTTGTCACTGATTACGGCGCTGATCCCACTGGTAAAACGGTGAGTGTAGTTCGGGGGCTTTTCGCTTGAGCTTGAAGATACTTGCTGCTTCAAATTATTGTTAAGACAACACTAATCCAATGACCAGGACTCCACTGCCGCTATCAACAAAGCCATTACCGATGGCAAACGCTGCGGGGAGAAATGCAGCGGCTCAACGACCAAGACTGCTATCGTGTACTTCCCACCTGGCACGTATCTCATTTCCAGCAGCATCGCAGTTCTCATTGGCACACAAATTATTGGCGATGCAAATTATTGGCCTGTCCTCAAGGCTGCCCCAAGTTTTGTTGGTCTTGGAGTCTTGTCCACGGACGTTTACGTCGGGGGTAAAGGGCCCGACGGTAACGACAATGAGTACTACATCAACACCTCGCGATTTTATAGCCAGATTCGGAACATCCGCATTGATATCACGGACACAAATGCCAATGCCTATGTTTGCGCTGTTCACTATCAGGTAGCGCAGGCAACGACGATTCAGAATGTCGAGCTCATTGCGAAGACCGGAACGGTAGGTCGGGACTTGATATACAAGGAACGGCATGTCTCTGACAATTTTATAGACCCAACAAGGCATGTTTGCCGAAAACGGAAGCGGAGGCGTCCTGTCGGATGTTACCTTCACGGGTGGTAACTTTGGCTTCTGTGCGTCTTGTCACCCCTTGTGCAGCTGGCCCCCCACGACTGACCTTGGGCCTCATCTTCCCTTCCCGTGCAGATGGCGGAAACCAGCAATTCAGTGCCGTGCGTATGACATTCAACGGCTGCAAGACGGCGGCTCAGATCACATGGGACTGGGGTTGGGTATGGAAGTCAGTCAAAGTAAACGGCGCAGACGTGGGATTCCGACTTGTTGGTGCCGATGGCAGCAACCAAGTCGGGTCTATTTCATTCATTGACTCGACCTTCTCCGACATCAAAACCTCAGCAATTATTCTCAAAACACCCGACGCGGCTCCTGGGACTGGAACCACTGGCGTCGTCCTCGACAACGTTCTGCTGGGTGGCAACATCGCCGATCATACAGGCAAGCAGCTGCTAGCAGCCGGCTACCATAGGAGCGTGAGTCTTAGTGCCCCAGTGTGCTTGAGCACATTTCACCCGAAGCGGCAACTACGAAAGTACTCTAACACAATGCCGTTTTTTCCCAGTGGGTTGTTGGTCCCGTCTACCAGAAGGGTATCCGCTCCTGGCAGGCTGGCTCAGTAGAGTACCATCGCAAGAAAGCCCTGCTCGGCGAAGCAGTCGAGGGATTACAAGTCCCTCCCTATTTTGAGCGACTACGAGCGCAATACGAGGACAAGACTGTCGCCGACTTTGTGCACCTCAAGGATGGCGGGGCAAAGGGAGACGGGAGCACCGATGACACAGCTGCCGCACAGGCCACCTTCAACCGATACGGCGATGGGAGCAAGATCATTTATGTCGACTCAGGAACTTACATGTTGACAGACACGGTAACTATACCGAAAAACGCCAAGGTCGTCGGCGAGGCCTGGGCTCAGTTTGCGGCTACTGGCGACAAGTTTTCTGATCCAGGGAATCCACGCCCGATGCTCAAGGTGGGCAACGTTGGTGACGTGGGGTCCGTTGAGATACAAGACCTCATCCTCACGACGAAAGGCGGCACTGCAGGCGTCGTCCTCATGCAATGGAACGTGAAGGCGAGCGGTCCCGGTGCCGCTGCGCTGTGGGATGTCCACGCTCGAGTTGGTGGAGCCACGGGCACGGAGCTCACACCGAGAGAATGCCCGGCCCTCAAAAGTGGCCCCAATCCAGACAGCTGCAAGGCGGCGAGTCTACTATTCCACCTCACCTCCAAGGCTTCGGCTTATCTGGACAATATGTGGTTGTGGGTCGCTGACCACATGGCGGACGACGAGGACCTCGACTCTGCGGTCAACGACAACCCCCAGGTCTCTGTATACAGCGCCCGAGGGTTCCTGATTGAGAGCAAAGGCCCGACTTGGCTATATGGCACAGCTTCCGAGCACAGTGTCTACTATCAGTATAATTTCTTCAAGGCCCGGAACATCTTCACCACCATGATACAGACGGAGGCGCCATACTACCAGCCGACCCCGCCCCCTCCTGCGCCTTTCCAGAACGACGTCGGCCGACTGCCCGGCGATCCCAGCTACGCCTGCAACGATACGACAACAGGCGGCTGCGATGAATCGTGGGCGGTCATGATGCAAGGATGTCAGAATGTGCACATCGGCGGGGCAGGGACGTACTCCTGGTTCAGGACGTATGCCCAGGACTGCGTGGCCAAGCACGCGTGCCAAAAGACTCTCTGGTGGCTCGACGGCAACTATGATAACAATCGCTTGCAACACATTATTGGAATCGGCGCGGAGAATGTGCTGGCGGTTGACGGTAAGGTGGTGAGTTCGTTGGACAACCTTGCCACGACGGGTGGTGTGCAGTGGGCGCAGATTTCCGTCCTCGACGTTCCGTCCAAGGGTAGAGCGCCTGGTACCTGCGTCCAACAGCTTGTATGACGTGGATTAGGGCACCCACGTCGGGATCGGAGGCGAGGCCGACTCAGGCAGTATTCCGAGGTTGCGATCAGATCACGAAGACCCCAACTTCAACAAGGCCAAACAATGAGCATCGAGGGATCTCAGCAGACTCGAAAGGCACAGCACCAGACGTTGGTCTATGACGTCGTTCGCAGTAACCTCAGGTGTTGTGCGAAAGGCAGGGGTTGCATCAACAAGAGACGCATTGCGTTGAGGAGCCCTGTCTCGCAGGGGCGCCCTATTTATACGTAGATGCTGCATGAGTAACTACCTTGAATGACCCTAATTTCTATGTCGACCGCCTGTATTTTAGCCAAAGCCCCCTGTCGGGTACCCACCCACATCGTGGCCAGTGTCGGGCACAGTCCGCGCCCGCGCCTCCTCAAGTCTCATTTTCTTTGACTTCCGCAGAACAGCCTCGTTTACTGGAGGGAATTGGGGTCTGCGGGGTATACGTGAAGTATCTGTACATATAAATTAGTCCCAGAGGAGCCCCTGCACGACAGCGCCTCCTCGGCGCAATACACCGGACGTCTCTCGTTGTTATAATAGACATGGCCCCTCCAGTTCTCAGTGCACTACACCCCCCTACATTTCGCACAACATTGAACAGCTGGCGTCCACTCGTCGTCGACTCATGCAATTATGGAGCTGAGACCAGACCATCGTTCGATCCGTTCTCATCCAACGCCAGGTCCTTCGACCCCGACGGCCTTGACCAGCTTGCCCTACAAGGCATCGATTTCTCCGATCCAACCGCCATTAGTAAACTATTTGGTATTGAAGGTGTGCAGTCAAAGTCCCCAGTCGAGATTCGATTGGAGGCGCGGCAGCGCCGGGACCGCATATTCGCACTTCATGACAGACTGCGCGCCATCCTTGAGCGCCACGAGGCCACGATCCAGTCGCGATGGACCAAGAAAAAAAAGAAGCAGCGTCTCGAAGTCCTCGCCACGGCGTGGGGGCCTGGCATGGCGTCCGTGCATCGACCAGATTTCGACGCCTTCCGTCGGGAGTCCTCCGAGAAGCGGAAAACGGGGGCGACCAAATACAAAGACTACTACATGTGGCCCTATATCAATCAGGAGGACTTGGCTAAGCCAAAGACCCTGCTGCTTATGCTCAATGCCAGAGGCCGCCATCACCCGTCCGAGTTTGCTGGCGCCGATTTCGAAGCAATGCGTCTCGGCCGGACAAGCGGGGCCATCACGCCCGTGTTCCTCAACGGCTATGTCATGATCATCTTCGTCGAATCATCAAATAAATCCGAATATGGTAAGCTGCTTGGATGGCATGAGCATAAGGATGCATTTGGCTGGATGTGCTCTCGGATGCAAGCTCTACCCGGCGAGGGCCTGTTCGTTCTCGAGGCCCAAGAACGGGTTTTGGACTTCCTGGTGAAATGCTGTCAGATTGTTCTACATGACATATCAGCCGATGACCTGGCAACCAACGCGTTCCCTCTGCTGCCAGAGCCACGGCTGAAGGGCGAAAGGGACGCTGACAGCTTTGAGTCTCTGGCAGTCTTAGCGGCAGAGACACCGTATCGTGTGCCCGCGCATTTGGATCTCGAACGAATGGTGAACTTACTCCGAGCCCGGGCTTCTGCTGCAGAGGACCACGTATGGGCCCTGCGAGAAGATCCAGGGTACTTTGCAGAGCACTTGGCTGAGTTCAAGGAGCATCGGCAGGAAATGATCAGGGATACAAAGGGCGATATCCACCCAACACTTCGACCGGGCAAAGACAGCATCTTTTGGGCGCGCATCATTGGCAATGCTGTGGCAGGCGCCTATCTAGACCTCGAGATATTTGCCGAGCTCAAGGCGCAGGCCGAGGCCTTGCTGCCAATCTTCTCAAAATACTCGGCGAAGCTGTCCCCAGCGGGCGGCCTCCCGGAAGAATTGCTCGCGCCGATGCTCAAGTTTCGTCATTACCTTACCCAGGCGGCCAAGGGTCCGTTGGACGTTCTGAAGGCATCCGTTCTGGCATCGCCGCCATGGCGCAGATTCTTTGTTCGCGAGCCACCTGCAACTGTCGCGTCGACTGCCATCGCTGTTGCTTCGAAACCGGGCGTCAAGATGACAAAAATTACCGGAGAACTACTCTGGCTTCTCCGCCTGTTGTGCGAGGACGGAATGGGCCTGCTTTGGATCGGCCTGCCTGCTGCTTTGGACGAGCTAGAGAGGTTACTTCAGGCAGAGCCCGAGGCAAACGAGCTGCTGACGTCGCACCTTTCTAACGCGGTCAGTACCTTGTCTATTGTCTCACAATGCTTGGCTCAACTCGAGCAATTTCAACCATGGTCTCGAGCCTTCGACTCAGCTTTGGTTGATCGAGAGGATGGCTTTAAGAAGGAATATGCTAGGCGCACCGGCTCATGGGTGAAAATGAGGTCGGCTGTGGGAGAGAAGCACCTCACTCTGGCCGCAAAGCTTGGCGATCCTTCTGACAGGAAGTTTGCCTATCCATCCGAGAAGCGGCGCACCCGGGAGATCACAGAGGTATTGCGTCATGCAGAGAAAAGCCTCGACAGGTTCTGGACGACCATCGACCAGCTCGTTTACAACTCGTGCGGAAAGCTAGACGAAACCGCGACAGGGAAGCTACTGTCGCGAGACCGCAGTTTGCAACGCACACAAGAGTGGGTGGACGAGCCCGTGATGACGACTGAGAGACCAGAACAAGGATCACCAGAAGCCGGTCACGCGAATGCCGCGCTCATTTATAGGCCGTTATCCACTCTGTATTTTGAGTCTCCGGGGAAAGCAATGGTTGCCGAGCCTAACGACCTGCCGAAGTTAAAGGTAAAGACGAAAGGGATTGCATCGAGCGCAAAGAGCGATCCCGATCCCGAGCTTCCGTCGGATAGGACTGCCAATGATCCCCCACCTGTTTTCGTGGGCGCTCGAGACCTCAAAGTGTTCAACACGCTCTTCTTTGACCCGACCGTGTCGTCTCACCCGGGAGAAATGCCGTGGAACGACTTCCTGCATGCCATGACCTCCACAGGCCTGTTCACTGCGGAGAAGCTTTACGGGTCCGTCTGGCAGTTCCAGCGAGTCAATGCATCCGATCAAAGCCGAATCCAGTTCCACGAGCCACATCCCCACGGCAAGATACCGTTTGTGCTGGCGAGACGCTTCGGCAGGAGACTGAATAGGCACTTTGGCTGGGTTCGGGGGACTTTTGTGTTGAAAGAAAAATAAAGCAACTACTCCCGCATGACGCTTGATCTCAGCGAGATGCATTAATTCGTCATGACCCTTGGTTCCTTAATGACCCGCTACGATGTGGGGTATATAGCAGTTGTTTGAATAACATACAGTAGAGCTAAACTTGCTATTCCGCTCTAGTATCCCAATCATCCTTCCGTTGTCATACTGGGATATAGTAGTCTCATTACATTGAAATTCAGAAATAAGTCTATAATTAGTCGGAGATAAGGCAGTGCGTGCGATAGACAACGTTGCCTGAACTACTAGCATTAGTAAACGGCAATACGCGTCTTATTAGACCTCCTTTCAAAAGGCGGGGCACTCGGTACGAGTGGTGAGCGGCGATGAGACCTATCCCCGCGGTGAGACGAGTCTGCATTTCGCTGCCCCACAGAAAGGCATGAAAACATGTCGCCAACGCTCGAATAATGCCGAGCCGTCAGCGTACTGTCATTTGTGACGCCCAGAAAGTGCGTTGTGTTCGTTCTTAACTGGATGTATTATTCATTGCGTAGCTCACAGCATGTGGCCCTCCGGGCTCTCACCTTCGGAAGAAGGGTTTCCGCCGTCTCGAGAATAGAGCAGGGGACGGAATAAGCAACATTTCTCGCTCGCACCACGAGATAAGCGAGTTGAACATTGTTGGTTATCGTCACGCTTGCCATCGAGTTTTCTCGGTTTCGTAGCGCCAATGAAGCTTTACGGGATCGGCTCTGGCGAGAAACTGCGTAGTCTATAATGTAGAGGTAGACTATATCCAAGCAAGCCACGTACCGACGAAACTAAAGAAACGGTAGCCAAATCTCCTTTTTGAGCAGTCCCAGCTCGTCTACATCGATGCCATCGAGTTCTATCGTGTCACTAAAGCCGGAAGGATCGTTTTCATTCCGCATTACCGGCGAGCCAATGCATAAATCAGGCAGAACCCTAAAGCATATGAAATGGGGCTGCGTGATAAGTACGCGTGATAAGTGCTTGAAGACTATAGTGAGCCTACATGAGCTAACGTGACGAGCGCTATGATAAGTGGAGGTGTATGGTATGATTTACGAAGAGCTGGGTGAATGGTTGCCTGATAGCTATCGCCCGAGCGTGCATTTTCGTTGCGTCATCTTCCACGGTGGGTTATGTTCCGTCTGTGTAATGCAAGCGGGGTTGAGGAAATAGTGCTATGGGAAATTAGACATATGGGGTGCGTGAATGATTCTACCGAGGATATAAAGGCGATTGGGCTGTGCTCTTGTAACAACTGTGCCTCACTTGCATCAACAAGTCGATTCCCAAGTCTCAATCCATTCAACGACCATCACTCAAGGCGTTCAATTCAGCTGCGAAAATGAAGTTTGCCACTAGCATTGCCGTTGCCGTCCTTGCCGGCCTAGTCAGTGCTACCCCGCCGGGGACGAGCAATATTTTGGCACGAGAAGCCAAACGACCATTTTCCTGCGTAACGGACGATGACTGCGGAGGATGTTCGACAAAGGTGGGCGAATTCTGCTCGAAGTGTCGTACGGTGTTTGGAACAAACGAGCGGAGGTGTGCGCCCCGTAGGGTGTACGGTAGGACCGGGCGCGATGTGTCAGATCACTGCACGACGGATGACGACTGCGGAGGATGCCCAATGATCGCGGGCCAGCCATGCTCGAGGTGCCGGGAGGACTTTAGAACAGGGCAGAAGAAGTGTGTCCACCGTATGTGGTATGGGTAAGCGCGCGACTTGGCCCTTGATATCGGGTTGCAATGGACAAAAGGCTAACGATTCTTGCTGAATAGCACGAAGGTGGTGGTAGTGAATTGAGCAATATTGATGTGCTACAGCCGCCATGCAATACTGAAAGCTTCGATAGCATCGCGAACATGCTGTAGTCAGCTAGTATTTCCGAACAGACTAGTTAAGAATCCACTAAGCACCTGCTATGCATGAGCCATATAAGGGCATCAGGACCCTCTCCCGTGCTTTGACTGCGATGCGTGATATCGTAAGCACGCTCGCGTCTCGTTTCCATCTGCTTTCGGGACGCTCCATGATATCGAGCCTGAGCATCCAAACCTCTCACCTGGAGCAGCGATAGGCTCTGGCAGCGCTGCAAATGGGAATGCACCCGTACGGTGGACGAGCTCAAGCTCACGTTATTAATACAGGATCACAGAGCTCACGACTTCACGTTGCGTTCCGCCGGCACTTCATCTCAGTGGTCCAGTCTCTTCCCGCACAAGACTATGGTTATAACCGGATGTGCTGGAGAAGTTACACTCTCTACGTGGGGAATATATATGCAGCTCTCTAGTAGCGAAGTGCTGTTTTGACGAAGCGTTCCTTCAGAGGCTGGAGGGAAGGTCGGGGCCACGGACCCGAGGCACCGATATTCCCGACGCGTACGTCCATGACTTCATGTGAATGGCTGAACAATCCGTTCTGCAGGGGTCTCCCGACGATCAGCGGGGAGATCTGTGGGCCAAGCGAGGCTCGGCAGGCTCAGCTCGCATTCTATCTACGATATACCATCAGGTCGCCACGATGTCGAACTAGCTTACAATCGCCCACGGCTCCAATCAAAGCTATAGAACGGGTCGATGAAAGTCGCATTGGCCATAATGCCAGCGGCACTTCCTTTGCTATATCATGAGCTTTATCGGATCATCGGCCAAAGCAGGTTTCGCAAAGTCCGGCCAAGACAGGCGGTGGAGAACGAGGATGTAGAATACCGGGCCGTGGTGAGACGGGAGGGGCAATGCTGCATTTGAGGACCAGGTATTTCCCGTTCCGAATCTTCCCATTGGCAGCATGCGATCGCCCGTTGCAGGCATGACACGAAGCCTAGCAGCTAGCGTTACTCAAAGGGCAATGAGTTTCGGTGCGTGGATATGCGTTGCAACCATGCAAATTCGTGCCGGTAGCCGCATCGTTGTTGAACATACACGCAGCTTGTGTCACCACCCGCGGTTCCACTAATTCGAGCCATAGACGACGTCTATTGAGGCATAGAAGATCTAAAATCTCACAGTGGGACGAAGAACCGGCGCGAAGGATCAACATCTGGAGACTCCGGGTCGGAGGTATCCGTACAAGGCGACTAGCGGGCCTCACGCTTGGAATATAAATACCACTCAATCCGTGGTAATGCGGCGCTTGATGGAGTTTGTCTCTTACCATTTCTCTCGACTCATAAACCTTCAATATGCACTTCAACGCACTCCTGTCTGGCGCTGTCGCCGCCCTGCTCGCCGCCGGCGTCGCTGCCGACTGCTCCCCAACCCACCCCATCGGCGACAAGTGCCCGTCCACGAGCGAGGGTGCCTACTTCTGTGACCCCTCATGCTCCAACGTCGTGAGTGAACATTGGCTAGTGACCTTGTGCCGTTGTCAAAGGATAATGGCTCAACAGAGACTAGATTATCTGCCACGATGGTGTCGTCCAGCTGAACAACAAGTGCAACCCGGGCTGCTGCAAGTACCAGAACGGTGGCATTCCTTACTGCTCTTGCTAGAGGGGTTCAAATTGGAAGGGTCGTAGACAGAAAGAAACATGTTGTACTTCTCCAAATAGTGTCAATGTAAACGCTACGAGGACGCGACGCTGCGCGTCTTTTGCAGCATTAGCCGATGAGCCGAGTTTTTGTGTCATGCTACCCTTTGGCCCATTTGTACTTCGTACTTCGTACAGTATACTTCGTACTTCGTACAAGGTAGCTGGCATTACCACGACGAATCGGGTCTTGACTATGCATTATTGTCATGTTTTAACGCATTGATGTCCTTTTTCGTACGCTCTTTACGACACTGCAACACAACACTGAGCGCGGCCCGAGGCGACGCTGCTGACATTGACGCAGAGTGATCGCCACGATCATCGCCCTTGCCAAGACGTCTGCTGACAAGTCATCGGCCGGGTCGTCGGGCCATACTCTTATTAGTGGGTGTGCTGGGGAGCCAGGCGAGAGGCTGGGCATAGTTGACCCGGCGTACCACACTCAACGCCACACTGCACCACGACGTCCAACGACATGCTGGCGGGACCTGCAGCCAAAGTACCACCGCTCACGTCGTTTGTTCTGTTTTTAGAACATCGCATATGCCCGGCCACCATTTGGGGGCATCTTTCCCCGGTCGCTCTGCAGCGGAGAGGCAACTTGGTGCGTACGACAGATGGAGGGCGCGAGGCATGTAGGGATTCGTCTTTGCATTGCACATCAGGCTAGGGCGGTGGCTTCTCACAAAGGCTGGCGTGCCGTCATCACTCTGCGCTCTTGCAGGCTGGCCGCTGTAGTCATGCTGGCTGGCCCCTGACGATCTGCATCCCGAGAATAGAATCGAAACCTCAAGTCCATGACATGTTGAGCTAGTCAAAAGTCCGACTTGGCGGCTTCAAGATGTAAGAATGGGGAGAATTGAGAGGCAAACGGAAATTCCAAGGATATTCCGAAGGTCAGAACGGAATGAAGTGCTTCCGAAGATAAATAGACTGAGCTCTATAAGTACGACCAGTCTTCTAACTCAAGAGCATAGCGTCTCGAAGCAACAGATCAACAACCCAATCACAACACAACCTCTTCGCATTTTCAGCAAGCCAACTCACTTTACCCATCACCATGAAGTTCGCTCAGGTTCCCGTCGTCCTCGCCCTCCTTATCCCTGCCATCGCGGCCATGCCCGCCGGCGAGGCAGTAGATATGACTGAGCGTTCCGAGAACATCAACACCCTAGAGGCTCGTGCCTGCGGTGCCGCTGGGTCCTGCAAGGGCGTTGGTGGCGGAGACCTCTGCAACGATCGTGTGAGTAGATACAGTACCGCTGATGAACCCCTCTACCTCAAAAGCCGGACTCCAGCGCAGTCCTAACAGTCGTGTTGGATAGTGCAAGAAGTGCAAGGGCCCCAGTGGATACTACAAGAAGGGAGAGTGCGGTGGCCTCGGCTGGCAGTAAGTCTCCATTGTGCCACCGTTGCAGCAGCAATTTGATGCCCAGGTAACTAATATGTCGCACACAGGCGCTGCTACTGCTACTACGCTTGAGCAGGAGAAAGCTGCGAGTGACCAATCGCTTGCGAGGGCGTCTTGACCCGCGTTACAAGTTGTCTGTATGGTAAAGAGGGGAGTTGCGGAAGAAAGATTGTATAAGACCGGTCGTATTGGCTTCATGTTCTTGGCGGATGATCAAGCTAGAACCCTTACAGCAGGAATACGTATATTATGCTGCTGTGCATCTACTGCTTGCTCAGCAAATATGAAGAGTGCCTTTTGAAACAATGCAAGGCATGCCTAGCCGGCAACTTGTTGGTTGACGCCACCAGGCCCCGTATCATCTCAGCCATGCACCCCGCAAGCGCGAAAAAATCGTCCGTGCCGCAATGAGCGCGGGCCAACCCGCAGACGTTTTGCGGGAACCTATGTCGAAGAGGCAAGCCGTGATTTGACGAAAGCACAACGTGGCTGCTCTTAGGCGTGGGGGGGGCCGACGAGGCAGGCGACTCGAGTCAGATAGATTCTGCCACGGGGCATTGAACGCAAAAGACTCAGTTCGGTGGCGCGCGGAGCAAGTCACTTACGTACTTGGCCCCCCGGCGTTGAAGCAGTGCGGCCCAGCCGTTTCATCTGAGTAGAGGGGACGCGAAGTCCCCCCCCAATATTTAGTCAAAGCCATGGCCTGGCAGTCGTACGTACGCAGGCTACGTCCTCCGCCTCTCCCGCTTCGTTGTCTGTTTGTCAAACCGTCCTTTCGCTACGCGATGCTGTCGTTCGTTTGGTGCTTCGTCCAGCGTAACCTCGCCTTCCTGCGGAGATAGGAGCGGTCCATGATAGTCATCTCGCCAACCCCAACAACGTTCTGATCGCTCATATCTGACATTTGGTGTTCCCAACGATGCGCGCGAGCCTCCTGCTGCTGTTGGTTCCCTTGCTCGCAGTTGCTCAACGTATCACACTGCGAGGGGTCGACAAACTCGACGACGACGCCTTCAACCAGGCGCAGAGAAACGACGAGCAGGCCAGACGACACCTCTCCAACATGCCAATCAAGACATCCGACGGGCTCTGCCTGTACGCCGACAGGCTTTCCGGGGATTCCCGCGCGAACCTCACGCCGGTCCAGATCGTCCAATGCAGCAGCGGCGCGAGCGGCCAAGGATGGGACCTCATCACCAAGGGGCAACATAATGACCAACCCGGGCAGATGCTCGTGGTCAACAACCAGACGCGGGCGTGCCTCAACTACGACGATGGTGAAGACCAAATCTATCTATTCTCGTGTGGAGGCCGAGCAGACGGCAGCGGGGCCGTGGCCGACTCGCAGCTCTTTTTGTTCGAAGGCGGCGTCGGGCCGTTGACGCTGAAGCCGAAGAATGGGGCGTTTACATGTCTGCTGGGCACTGGGAATTACGTCAACACTACGAGGTGTAGTGGAGCATTGAATCAGATGTTTACGTTTGGGTAATAGGCAGACACGGAGTAATGAAACTGATGAAGAAGCTTAATAAATGCTCAGCACCGCTGATGCACGGCGCACCACGTTGCACACACACACACCCTCATGTTCTTCATTAGTATTGAGATTGGTCAGCCTCCCTGTTTGGGACTCCCGGTTTAGGGATCCCGGTTTGGCCCTTCCTCGTTTAGGTCTGCAGCTATATAGCTGCATCTTTGCAGACCACAGTCATAGTCATAGTCTCTCCATATCATCCTTTTGAGCCTCATTGTGCTGTGCCCCCTTTCTCAATTAGCACGTCAGGGCGACCCCGTTCCGCTACACAGGTGGAAGAGGGTGAAGTCCTAGCCACTCTCGCCTTGACCACATCGTGGGTTCGAAAAAAAAAAACGAAATATCGATGGATAACCGTTACTTACAGATGCTGCAGGTGTCGACCCTCAGGCCGAGCGTTGATCGTTGGGGGGGCCAGCAGTGGTCCTGTCGGGCCGTTGAGCCAGTCTGCGAACTGGTTGATAATGCAGAACCTCACGGATAAACAACATGAAACACAACTTTACGGTCCGACTTCCTGCGTCCGAGAATGCACCGTAGGCAAGCAAAGACGACAACTTGCAGCCGCTGCGGCCATCGATCTGGGCCGCATCATGCACCACCACAGCGCGCTCGGCGCTGGTCTAGACTTGATATGTGGGATATTACCGCAGCGATGTCCAGCCTATGCCCGGTTGGTTGTTTCATACTACAATCATATGCTAATAGGCACGAATACACAACAAGGCACATTGGCTCCCAATATTCGAATGAGTTGGCCAAATTTGTCATCAACTGCTTTGCACGGCTCGTGTGGGATTTGGTAACAACAACATGACCTGCTTTGCCTGGAGCCTAAGAACAATAGCCTTATCATACGGGGGCCTCTCGCCCGATTACGGCTGCAATTTCAGCGAGCGTGCCCGTCGTGTTTCGAAGTGTATGCGCTGCACACACATTAGGCCGCCGAGTAGTTGCACTTCCTGGCACGGAGCTTCAATCGACATGTATAAAGAGCAGGATCTGCCCACTCCCACAGCCAGGATATTTTGCCTGAACACATCATCGTCCCTCCCCAGCAGACCAAGCTTTAGCACCCAACATCAACATTCAACCCGGAACGACTACGAAGGCAGCGTTGTGACGATGCAGTACTTCATGTACCTCCTACAGTGGCTCCTTGCAGCCTCTCTTTGCGGCCATGTCATGGCCTCACCCTCGCCCTTCCCCCCTACGGCACGCGCAGACGACGTATGTCTTTACACAAGCTGGCGTCTTTGCGTTGCCGGAATTCTTCCAGCTACTAAATTCTTTCCCCTCTAGCCTATCTGGAAGGGTCGCCTCGAGATTTCCGGGACATCCCATATTCCAGGGGTACGTTTCTCCCCATCAAGTCCCTCACCAGCAGACCTCAGACCTACAGCCTGAGCGTCAGTGGTACGACTACTGATACCGAAGAAACCAGATTTGCGACACGACCAACGGCGGCGAGTGCATATTCCCTGTGAGGCACGGGAAGCACCGGGGTCAGATTTTCGACTCAGGGACGACCGTTGCTGGGAGATACCACCACACTTATACCGGCGAGAAGGAACATGCAATGTTCGTGGTTAAGAAGGAGCCATGCTCTCACGGAGTGAGTCTCATGTGTTGCCTTAAGAGCGGGCTCTGGAACCTTCGCCTGTCCGTTACCCGCTAACCATTGGGGGGGGGGGCGATAATCCCTACATAGTGCCCTAAAAAGGGTAACATCTGCTATAGGGGACAGTGCTACGACTACGCGCCTAAGGATGTCAAGTACGGCGGTGGTGTGCTCGAAGAATTCCATCTGGACGAAATCATTGACAAGGGTCTGGATGAATGCGTGGCGTATCCGTTCCCCGAGACGCATCTGATCCCCCAGGCGCAATCGTTGCGCCTACATCCTCACTATGATGAGGCATGGTCAGGCTCCCCGCTAGACGAGGAACTCGCGAAATTTGGCTTTTCCTAGAGCCCCTCGTGATGCGGGCAGTTTAAGCACGGCGCGTCACACAATCTCATTGCTGCTGGTAGGCGAGAAGCGCGCTCGCTCTGTTGGCCGTTTTTTGTCTTTTCTGGTTCTCGGAGCTTCTCAACAAGCTTGAAATGGAAAATACGGGTGGAGGGGCTCAAGCCTTTGGAATGCAGGCATTATCAACGTGTAGCAAGGATATCGTCGCGGCTGTTGTTATTGGTCATGTATTGATTGCGAGCGGGATGAGAAAAGAGAGAGAGAGAGAGAGAGAGAGAGAGAGAGAAACACGCACACTCGTTTAACAACCGAAGCTGTAACTACCTCGGCGACCAAACCCGACGTGTGTTGGTGTGCTTTGACTCAGTGTTGCGACCCATGTCATGCGCAATGAATGATATCGAGCTCCAGCGCTGTCGGCTTCACTTTTTGTTGCTCAGATGTGTGTGTGGCGACTGGAGAGGTGGACACAGGCTCCAAATGCCCAAGGAGGATAACTATGTCTACCCATGCCCAAACTCGCGCCGGTACTAATAAGCTAGGTATCGGCAGAGAGTCACGTTCGCCAAGCACCAAGAGGTCCAACTTCAGCGCCTCAACGTAGCAGGGATGTCGTGTTCGCAAGCACAAGTTGAGCGCCAACGCTCACCACATGGACGGACGACACGGCCTCCCGATCGACTAAATATTCAAGAATAGTTTAACATTTAACATGTGACGGAGAGCAACGCCATCGCCGACAGATCCGACGGCGGCGAATAGATCGCTGGCTTGGGCAGGTAACATAGAGTCTGTAGCGTGGACGATGTCTCCCGGCCTCTGTTCCTTACGGCCGGCCAGCCGTGTATACGGCGTCTCGTATAAGCCGTGTGGCGGACGATAATTGCATGAGTGGCCACATAAAAAACGGGAAGACAGAGCTGCAGCGCCTGGCTGAGAACCGTCACGGCCAACCCTCTGCTTTCATTTCGTTGCCCGCCGCAAAACTGAGTCACCCCGTATGAGCCTCCAACTCGAGCCCTATCAACACCCGCGGCGGAGCTGCACCTTCGGTCTGCTGAATGCGGCATAGCGGGGATGTGGAGGATCCCAGTGTACCTATATATAACTATCGATGCGGCGTTGGCGCCGACGGCCAACGTCTACATCTTGAGACGGACGTGCTTCACTGTCTGGATCTTTGTGACACGCCACCGGCTGTGGCGATGGACTATGAAGAGCTCAATCGTGCCAACTGGGATGAGCGCGCGCCCGTCGTGAGAATCTCCCCCTTCCTCCCCCAAAACCCACCACTCCAAGAATGCATGTAGTAGCTGACAAGTCCAGCATGCCGCATCTCGAGATTACTGTGTCCGAAATTTCCTCTCCGATCCAGCCTTTCTCAGCGGGGTTGTCGAGTTTGACCGCCCGCTGCTCGGCGACATTACAGGCCTGCCATGCGTCCACCTACAGTGCCACATTGGGACCGACTCCCTGAGTCTCGCGCGGTTGGGCGCCTCATCCGTTACGGGGCTTGACTTCTCGGGCGTATCGCTCTCCGAAGCGCGCAAGCTCGCGAGCGCCACGGACGGCACGGGCGGCGAGAAGCTGGTCTTTGTCGAAGCAACCGTGTACGATGCCCCCGCGACCTTGTCCCAGTGCACCTTTGACCTCGTCTACACGGGCATAGGGGCCATATGCTGGCTGCCTAGTATAGTGCAGTGGGCGAAGGTGGTCCATGGCCTCCTCAAGCCAGGAGGGCGGTTGTTTCTGCGCGACGGCCATCCCGTGCTCTGGGCCCTGGATGAGGCGCGCACCGACGACCTAGTGCTCGGCTACCCGTACTTTGAGCGCGACGGGGAGGCAACGCTGTTTGATGATCCGGATGGGTACGTCGACGCGGGGGTTTACAAGTTCCAGGCAACGCAAACCGCAACGTTTAACCACGGCATCGGGGAAATTGTGCAGGCTCTGCTGGAGGAGGGGATGACCGTGACGGGACTGGCGGAGCACCAGAGCGTGCCTTGGAATGCATTGCCGGGGCAAATGACCAAGGATGAGCGAGGTGAGCAGCAGCGGATGGTGGAAGGACCGGACCATGATGTGACTGAACTGACGGCTTCGTAGGGGAGTGGTCGTTGACGGACCGACCGTGGCGGCTGCCTCACTCGTTTACGCTGCAGGCCGTCAAGGCGTGATGTATGCGTTGGCCGCCTCGTTCGGTCCGATATCGAGTCCAGGCACACAACACACAGACGCGGGTCTTGTGTCATATGCCTGGACACACACCACGCGGCTTGAAGTCAAACGCAGACGATCGCGTCATCGCAAGAAGAGGGGGTTTTGCAACGAGTCGTTGAAGGCAACGATTGGAGTTTGGCGGGTGTCCGGCCGCAGTTCGTCATGCATCAAGGTAGTAATCGCGCCAGCTCTGCGGTCATGATGGTCCATGATGTTGTCAAGACTTCTAGGCCCAGCATGCGGTACGGGGGCTCTAGGCCTCCGAAGGCTCCACATCGTATTCAATGTCCGTTCTGATGATGTATTTGGCGCCCTTTTTGACACTAGTTCCCTCATGCAGCAGCGCTCCGTTGGTCTCGCCATGGGGAAAGACGGCCACGCCGCCCATGACGGGTCGCACGGGATACGCATTGAGAACTCCCTCACGCTGGCCGGGGATGAAAAAGGTCGTCTCCCCGCCCTCAAACTCGTCGTTGAGGTAGAGCAAAAAGGTGAAGAGCGAACTTTGCTTCTTCTCCGGCGGTGAGTCGTCGTATACATATGTGTCGTCGGGGCGAATGCCTGATGGGGGCCAGGCGCCGTCAATGTGGCAGCGGTATTCGGCGCCCGGGACGTAGCGGTAGACGCGGAATCGCCGGTTGAGGCCCCGTGCGAGTCGGCCGTTGACCGCAGTGGGTACAAAGGGCGCCATGCGAGCCCAGAGCTTGTCATGGAAGGCCGTGTCGACGATCCAGTAAAAGTTGTGCGCAAGAACACTGGTATCTCCGCCCTCGCGGATGGGCGTGTCGGGGATGAAGCCGACGCTCTCACCAGCGGCGATGATGGCCTTGCACTCGGCGGGAGAGAGGACATTGGTGGCGAGGCCAAGGTTCGGCACGCTGGGATGGTTGTGGAAGGTGATGTCTTGGGATTCGGGCGAGAGCACAACGCTGTCTGGCTCGGTGGTGTAGAGGATGGCGGGGTGGTGGTTGGGCGGCTTCCGGAGATGGCCGGGCGTCGTCTCGATAATACGCAAGGACTCTTTTGGCGCAGAAGAGAGAATCGACTTGTCGAGAACCGAGGCGTACACCTGGTGTGGCGATGCGGTGGCGTGCCGCAGATCCCAGGTCGTCTGGAAGGCGATGTGCGAAGACAGGTCGGTCGCAGCCTTGGCGGCGCTCGTGTCCACCGGACAGGTCACACGCAGAACGGCATCCAGGACGCCCAGCAGTTCCATGTCTTTGGTGGAGCGCTCGGGGCCGACGATGCTGACGCCCTTGGGCTGCGTGACGACGTCGAGGTCGCGGACCCAGCGGCAGAGGGCGCCGAGCTTGGGCTCCTGGCCGCGGAGGCGCATCTCGGCGAGAAGGATCCTGGCCTCGAGGTATTTCTCGTCGGCAAGGGCGGCGGACACGCGGGCAGTTAGATTGGCGCCATCTAGACGAAGTGTCAGCCTCTGTGTGCCAGGTAGAAGCACCATAAACGTTATGCCTACCAGCAGCGTTGACACCTGTAGTGCACGACTGGCGAAAGTCGTACACGGCGACCCTCAGGTCCTTGCACAGCTTCGACTTGGTCAGGCCGGGGTACTGGGCGAGGGTCGCGAGGGTGTCAATGGTGATTTCGAGCTCCTCGTCCGAGATGACCGTCTGGAGGCTCTTGGGCTCGAAGCCGCCGGTGCCGTTTTCGGTGGACGGAGAGGCGGTCCTGGTGGCTTTGTTGGGATGCTCGACTTGCGCCTGTGCCTTGCGCTTGCGCTTGGCCGCCTTGGATTGGGCCATGGTTGCGATGCAATTGCGGTTACACGACGATGGCGGTGGCAATGGGAAGTTTTGTGGTTTGACGCAAGGCGGCACTGAAGAGGCGGTGGCGATAACTAACTGCACGATGGATTTTTGGTCGAGGCGGGGCATTCGGCGCTCCCTGCTTTCAATTGGGTAAGGTACCTACAGTCTCCGCAATTAGTAGACCGCGGGTGAATCCCCATAGGGGTTATCTTCCCGTGGTACCTCTTACTTACGTTATCGGTTAAGAGGTGCGATCGCGCCGTAATTCACATAAGCCAATAGAGGGATATCTGCGCCTAGGTCCGAAGAGCACGTCGAGGAAAACACACTTAGAATAGCTGACGTCGGGTTCAAAACGAAAAAATCCCAGGTAACGGCAGATAGCGACGCATATATAGCGAGACTATATAAGTGCCTAAGCTAAAGGAAGCGTCCATATTAGGTAATTAGCGCGTAACCCTTATCACGATAGACATACGTTTTCTTAAATTTCAATATATTTAAAAGTGCGTAAACATCAGTTTAGATGATTTACACAGGATAGCCTGCAGATGGTCACAACCCCGGCATAACGTATACCCTCTCTCTATAAATCTTCCATCCACTGACAGCCTCATCGTCCAAGGCGCCCATCCACCCGCCTTTGCCTTCCCATCGCCACCAAAACATAGAAACAGCCTTCATTCGAAGGACGTCACCTTTCTTTACGCCCCACTGCGGCATATCCGCGCCAGGAACGGCCTCACACTCAAACTCGCTAACCACGAATTCGGGGGTATATCCGGTTGTCTCGGATTGGAGGATGCGAAACGTCGGCATGGCGAGGTAGATTTGTGCATAGTGGTCGCGGACGGCGTCCCAGCCAGAGACGACGATGCCATGCACTAACAATTAGCAAAACGCAAGACGTAATCGCAATCCAAAGTCAGGGTTAGCGCACTCTTGTCTATAAATGTGGTATCGGCGGCCTGCCATTTCATGAGCGCATCTACGTCGCGCGCCTCCGACGCTTCCTTTAGCCGAGCGTTGCGAATTTGGATAAGATGTTGAATATTTTCCTGCGTGGCCATTTTAACAATCTGATCAAGTCAAGTTGCTGGCTCCCTGGGTAGCTGCGACGCGACATCTTATACCGGAGTCTCGGCTCGTATTCATCGGTTACGCCACTATTCCGAAATCAGCGTCTAATCACCATCCCCATGCGGGGTCTAGGAGCCATAGGGTTGGCTGGGCTGCGGACCCGCGAGCCGCCGGCGGGCCAACCAGCGGCGGCAGTAACAGGAGGGGCACAGACCGGTGCCCCTTTCAAGGCACGGGGGTCCGTGCCTGTATTGGCTCCCCCATGAACTCGAGGATGCCACGAGGGTCAGCGTTGGCTTTATGTGACTCAGAGTGCGTCATTAACCAACCGTTTCCAACAGTTAGAGCCGTTGGATACTCCAACTGTGAGTCCAACTCAACCGGAATCATGCTCCCTATGCTTGGCAACCAACCAATTCAGATGCCCCGTTGATTGGGTTTGGATCCAACCGGTTCCAATTCGGTGTATCGCATGGGGGGAGAGAGCCCTACGGCCTGCTGCAGGTGCCCGGGCGTCGGAAAACTGCTGTATAATACGGTACATTAGCTTGGAACCCTGGCCAAGCCGGAAAGCGGGTCCCAATGTCACTTTTCAAAATCGCGGTTACACTAACCGCGCGTGCCGAGCAGGGCCTTAGCGGGGACGAGCTCCACAGCCGCCGCTATAGTTTGGCCTCCTCAGTGGGCTATGGTCCCTTCCCCTCTTCCTGCTCCCCAGACCTGTAAGTTGGTATGTTGTTAAAATGTTCGCTCACCAGCGAGGCAGGCAAGCCAAGTCGCTCCCATAGATCACACCAGCGAATGAAACGAGAAATGGCCAATTTACCCAAGTACAGTCGTAGGTATGAGGGGTATTGTAAGCTACTGGAATCGGACCACCCGCCTCTGTGCCGTTAGCCAAATCTTGCCATCATCATTTCTCAACATATCCTCACCAGCCCCATTGCTCCTCCTCTGTCTCGTCTCGCTCTCCATCACCTGTACTGCCGCGCCGGCACGCCCTCCATCTTGCTGTTCACCTTGGGGTCCAGCTTATTCATCAGGTCAGACCGGTGCGGCCCGGCCGTGTGCGGGGCCGGACCCGGGAGCCTCTCGTCCCTCACGCGGCCGCCGCCCGCCACCGCTCCCGTGGCGCCGTACGCGCCTCCCCCCTGCTGCGCCATGCCGCGCGGCGTCCTGTCGAGGTCCGAGTCGACGGTGGGGTCCAGCGCGTTGCCCGCTCGCGTGCGGTGCGGGCCATACGTGCCCTCCGGGACGCCTCCAAGGGCGCCCGCGTTCTGTCCCGGTGCGAACCCCGGAGCCGCCGTGCCGGGGGCGGGAGCCGCCGCCGCCGTGGTCACCTGGCCGTTGGCCACGGTCGCGTCGATACGCGGGTCTAGCGTGTTGGCCAGACGGGAGTTGTGCTGCGGCGGGCCGTGCGTGTAGTTGCCTCCGACGCCGCTCACGGCGTGATTGCCCGGCGGCATCCCTCCTCCGGCCGCGGCGGTGGCTGTCGGAGGGACCGGCTGCGCAACGGCAGCTTGTCGGCCGGTGCCTTGGACGCCGGGTCCCAGGACCTGCGCGCCGCCGGACTGGCTGTCGACCGTCGGGTCGAGCTTGTTAAGGAGGTCATGTCGATGCGGACCTGCCGTGTGAGGCGCCGGACCGGGGAGGTGAGCATCGGGTCCCATGCCGACGTGTGGCCCGGCAGCCCCCGGAATGGTGGGCGTGCCGTAGGGATTGTTCTTGCTGGTTTTGTTTCCAAGAGGACTCATGATGGTGTTTGTTGCAGCGTGTGCTAGGTTGTATTCGGGTATATGGTGGTTGTGATGTTGCGAACACCGTCCTATCTTGCAGAGTGCGGATGCTTATAAGTACCCCGATCGAGCCTTTCACGGGCGACGTGTTCCGAACGGTGCGGCACTCGATGCCGAAGCCCGCTCAAATCAGGCTTCTGTGCGCCACGATCTGGAATCGCGACTCCGCGCGTTGCACTTTACGGTCATGATGATGTTGTCGGGTTCGCCACTTACACCAGTCTTTCACACGTCGTCGCCCATTTACACCTGCATGCCCCGATCTCCCTCTTGACATTGTTACTCAATTCGGCAATAAACACAATCCCTGGGCGGGATTCTAACGTGTGGCGTACCATTGTCTGAGGCGTTGTGTGCGTCGCCTCAACGTCATCGTGACAACAACAGAGTAGCACGCCGCCACGTGCCCTGCAATGCCGTTCCTCGACACCACATGGCCAGGGAAAGATCGTCGCAAGGCGACAATTTGGCGTCATGCAACAAACAATAGCATTATTCACCCACGGCATTTTGTTACTTACACATTGCTCCTGCCGAGGCAGGAGGCAAACCCCTTAGGAGTCAAGCTCCTCGCCTCAGCGACCCCCTGCCGCACATTTGCAAGATCGCCCGTACAACTGCGCAAACTGTTATACCCTATCGCTGGCACTCCGTCATCAATCCGTCACAGTGATGCTGCAGTACTTGCCCCAGTGCTGGTCCCTGTGACCACCAAAAAAAATATCATTCGTACCTAAGCCGAGCCAGACGTACCAGACTCTCCGGCTGTTAGGTCTTGTACCAGCTTGACCATCCTCTCGGCCATGAGCGGCACATCTCCGGGAAATCTAGCACTGATGTAGTTGAAGTTTTCGTCCTCGACTACAAACCTGTCCACTATGTCAGCAAAAGAAAAGCCACCTCCGTGGGCGTCGTGGCGACATACGGGGACGGGGAGAGACTGATTTTCAGGTGCGACGGATCACCAACCGCCTTCCGGACCTGTGCACAAGATTGTAAGCATGTCTCTCACACATGCCATGTCTCAAGCCAAGGTCAACACTCACCGAGTCCTCCACGTCATCGCTCCCAGCTCCGTACGTCTTGTAGTAATCCCCTAGGAAAGCCCTCGTCCCCCAGAACGCCATTTGCTCAAACCTGGCCGGCAGAGTCGTCGTCGTCACCCCGTGAAGCACGCTCCGTCCGTCGCCGTCCCGGCGCCGCGCCTCCGACAGCACCATGACGCCGTGGCAGATCGCACCGACTGCCGCCGCCGCCTTCTTACCGTCGCTCGCCGTTGACTTTGCCGTGGACGGGAAGTAGTCTAGCAGCAGCGTGTGAACCGCAGCCGAGTCGATAATCTGGCGAACGGACTTTTCGTGTCCGCCGGGGAGGAAGACGAGGTTGTACGGCGCGAGGGAGAAGCCGGAGGCGGTCCAAGAGAGGGGCTTCTTGAACTCAGCCGACGAGGCCATGGCGTTGTAGAGCTGGATGGTGGACTGCGTTGCGCCCTGGTCAAGAAAATTCGTCACGTATCAGTATCAGTCCGTGTGTTTGGTTTGGATGCGCCGATGGTGAGCGCCTACGAGAATCTTTTGCGTGATGCCCTGGAGCATGCGGCTGTCGCAGCCCGGTGCCTTGCCGCTCTCAGTCGCGAATCTGACGTCGAACCCCGCGTCTTTGAATGCCGCATATGGGACGGCCGTTTCTGCGCGACATCCGATTAGTTTCGGATGGTCCGTTGATGACGATGAGGATGCGCACCTGTCGGGTCATGCCCGTAGTCGGCCATGAGGATGATAACCTTGGCCATGGTCGCTCTACGAAGCTCACAGCAGAGTCGGGGTCAACAGAAGGATTCGTGGTTCACGATCGCTTCCGATGCTCTGGATGCTGCGGACTGCTCGGCGGTTGAGGAATGGAATGGAATGGGGATTTGACAAGGTAGGGTTAGACGGTCAGTGAGTTCGGCCGAGGCTCACTTTGAGTGTCGAGCCGGGATCCAGTCCCAACAACGCGGGGTTCGGAATCCTCAATGAGTTCAATCGCTGTGGACCCCGCTATAACATGAACGATACGCAATAACACGCTGCCCTTCAATCTCTACTAAGTGCCGAGTGCGACGGCTACTTCCATCATTCAACCCGCCACCACGCCTCACCATCTCGAATGAGAAGACTTTTGTTACCCAGAATATAGTCTGACTCGTTATTTAGTTGCTGCGGTAAACCAATGAGGGCGCCAGGCCGCAAATCAACCCATCTCGCGAACCCTCGCACGACACATGTAACAATTCGGCGTTGAATCGACCCAACAAGAACATTGTCTCCATACACCACAATTGCCACACGTACCTCATAGTTGCCCACCGAGAAAAATCGCAAATGTACATGCCGCGCCACGGACGAGCGCATGGCCGAGACGTATTGGACCAGGCGGGCGTGAAAACATGGTACAGTATACTTGACCGTCTTCCCAGCGCCGTCAAGTGATTGTATCCGTCTGGTTATCGCGGATGCTGGCGCCCACCTCCATCGCCTTGTTGATCAGAACCGCCAAAATCGCCTGCTGCTCTTCGGTAAAGTTGCGCTTTCCCTGGCAAGCCACCGTGATGCAGCAGTAGTTGTCTAGGCCCAGCTCCCATTCCAGGGCGCCTTGGGAGGAGTTCGTTGGTGGCTCGACGGCGTAGTGCTGCCACGCACCGTACTCCCAGTGTTGGGGGTCCTGATTCTTGTTCCCTAGGATCCAGCCATTTACCCAGAGGGGCATACCATCCGCATCCATGTGCAGCAGTTGCGACGAGCAGAGCTTGCACACGTCGTAATCAAGCTTCGCTTCGTCGGCTTGTGAGGTCTGGTTCCCGCGCTCTGGCACAACAACTCGAGCAGCACCCATGCCCGCGACGGCGCCGGGGTGGAAGCTATAGTCCACGTCGCCGGCCAGCTCCCAGCCCAGCCAAAATGTCTCCTTGTCGCCTAATAAACGAAGGTTAGACTTCCCCAATGCTCCAAGGGCGCACAGCGTATGGAATTAATGACTTCTCGTACCATGTACCATCTCGTAGACACCAGCGCCCCCGTTCTCAGAGAATCTCTCGAGGCCGTTGAGGCGGGTGACCAGAAGAAGGCTCACAAAGTGGCGCCACTTGTCTACGAGAATTAGGCCAGACTCTTGCTCATGCGAGCTCTCGCCGGTCCAGAATCGGCTCCCCATCGCCTTCTCGGACACCGGTTCCGGCAGTATCTGCTCCAGCCACTCTTTTCTCGGGTGCGGACCTACTCGCCGATCCCTGAAGAACAACGCCCCTGTCTCGTTGTACCACTGGCTGTCGAAAAGGGCTGCTGGGTTCTGGAAAAAGAAGCAGTCCGCGTCAATGAACAGGGCTTCTCGAAAGCTCGATAGAAGAATTGAAAACGGCTTGCTGGCGTAGCTGTTTAGCTCCATTCCGGTGTGACCCGTCATCTGGGCCATGTTGCGAGTCGTAACAGCACTAAGGGCCTCCAGGCGATCGCGGTTGTCCTGGCTAAGGTCCGCATCGCCGAGATACATAACCTCAACTGGCAATGTGCAACCCATCTCCCGAAGAGCTGGGATGGAGGATAGTAGATACTCTGCATGCTTGTTTCCTGCCGCGAAGACGATCCCCCGTCCACCTTGCTTGATATGCAAGTGCAGTGCTATGTGGTCGGTAGAATACGGTGCAGTCCCCGGGAACAGCGACGACCCAAGTGCTGATAGTAAGTACCGGAAGTTTTCGTATGAGTGGATGGTATGCGTGAAACCGTCCTTCAAAAGCTTCTCCGAACGAAATTCGTCCTCGTCATAGAGTTCGCGCAGTTGTTGTATAATATTATCGCGGACGAATCCGCGTCCGTCGTCGTCATCGAGCCCGTGTAGTTCTTCCCATGCTTTTAGAAGGTTCTTATAACACCGCACCCGGGCGGCGAGCTCACGTAACCTTTGTTCACGCTGATCTTCGATCGGTCGCAGTAGCCTATCGCGTTCGTCTGGTCCCGGCAAAAGTTCGATGACGCGAGCGAGGGCCTCTTCAAAGGTTGAGTGTTTCGTGTCGGAAGACGCAGACGGTCTAGGGCGCGAAATGTGTCCTCGTAGATCGAACGTCCCTTGAGGCGATGCAGTTAAATACAGTCCAGTCAACAAAAGGAGCGGCACAAGGATGAGAAATCTGCGAAACTGTAGGCGAGCCGGTTTTCCGATTCTCAGAAGCGACAGACGCGCCTGTAGAATATTAAGGCCTAGTAACACATTAGACGTCAATGGTGATTCCATTTATATCGATACATGAGGTAACATGCGCGGAAACAAATGAAGAGGCATGTAATGCTAACTTTCGTGGGCGAGCGAGAGCTATCATATTCAAGAGCCATGAGACGGTCTGGCACGCTTATCGTGCTGGCTCCTCCCAATTGCTTCAGCACCCGCAAGTCCTGTTGCCGGTTACTTGCAAGTGGCAGGGATGTCCATCAACAGGGGTAAAGGCGCCAGAGTCGCTACTATCGTGACGACAAGTACGGAGTACTAACTTTGAGATCGGTTCATTTGGCCTCGCTAGCGTCTTTCGGCATAAAGGAGAGGGAAACGTTGCCCCGCTTCCATCGACGCCCTGGCTGTGTATCATGGCCCACGGCTGGGGGAAGCGCTTTGCCCCCTGGAATCCATGACCTGCCATGGGTCTTACGTCAAATGGCATCTTTGGAATCTTTCAAGCTTCAGGCTCCCAAGGGGTACGTTGGTTGTGTCCCCGGCAGTATGAAGTACGCAGGTACTTCGTGAGTCCCCTTTCGCGTTAGAGGCTTGCAATGACACGCGTCTAGTCTCAATTTGCGGGCTTAGTATCCATAAAATACATTGATGCCGTGCAGATTGTACACCAGATGAACACGCGCACATCCTTGGTGTTCGGTCTGCGCAAGAGCCACATGCGTCTCTACGGAAGAAGCTTCTCAGTTTTCAGCCACTTATTAAAGTCAGAATTTGGATTTTTTTTGTATCAAAGCACCAACGTTTCATTGTTCCTGAAATCCCGGTCCTTTCATCCGTGAATTCAATGCCCACGCGCAAGACGACTGCCACTCGGGCATAATCCGATTCGGTTCAAAGCATGGCCCCTTCGCACTTGCGACAAAGTCTGCCAGCCCTGGGCCGTGACATCAGTGCAACTCATCAACCAACCACCAATCCGGGTCAGGATCGCACCGCGTGTGGCATTCACCAGGCCGGGTTGGCTTTTCAGGACCCTGCAAGAACCCTGCGCGGATCATTCCATTCGCTTTTTTCTATTTCCCAACACAGATGTTTCTGGCATCAGGAGGGTTCTGGGACCATGTCTCTCCTACGATATGCCGACAAGTTCTCTAGCTACGGTTTAGACATCGAGCGCAATGCCAGTGCGACCTTCCTACTTCAGTCCGGCTAGAAATGAGACCCTCACATCACCAACGTGCAAGCTTCAAGGACGGTTTGCCCGGGCAGAGCGTTCGTCACCGTGTTAGCCTCCACAAGTCCCACACCGGGAGTATACAAGTACGTGTCGGTCGGAGTTCAGCTTGATATAGCCTAGAAAGCGATAGAGCCCGATCTGTCACTGCCGAGTTGTGGGATTGTTGGCAGCTTTTCAAGCAGCGTTGTCGCAAAACCTATCGATTGAATTTTGATCCGAGACAGTTTACCTTCTTCCTTTCCCATAACTAAGCCAACCAAAGAATACTAACTTTAGGGCGAGTACACAGTACAGGCTACGGTGCCATTGTGGTTGACGGGCTTTCAAACACACTTCACTGGCATCGCTTGCTTATGGCGGCGCAGAGCGTAAACCGACGCCACATCCCATCGTCCTTGAGATACCATAAAGAAAGCACGTTTGCTGAAATTCTAGTGGCCTGCCACTACCTTGAACACTTCTTTGAGCTGATCTAACCTCACCATCAATGATGTCATTCTCTACCGATGCTGTCCCTTCAACCCCTAACCCTTCACAGCAGTATCTGGTACTGAAGCGAGGTCTGCATCACCAGCTAGTGTTTGCACTATTCATTACTTACACATGTAGAGCGATATTCGACGGCTTACACGTATCATCATTTTGCCCTTGTGCCTTTCTGCTTCGTCCTAGCGTTTGCCTGTCGCATGGCCTCTGGAAAATCCACTTGGTTCACCTTCACTTGATCCACCACAGCACTGAGGCTCTGCGCTGTTTTTATAGTTCCGGGAGTGTTGTTCGTCGGTTTGGTATCCATCTGCTGCACAGGGAAACATCCTCCAAAAGGGCCAGCCACAGCATTGTTGCGACATCGAATGGTGCAGATATTTCCAGTAGAAGCTATTCTGATCAGCTATGGATTTGAGGACGACACGGCTTGAGTACTTGCCTCCTGTACACTTGAAACTCTGAGGCATTGCGACTGTTATGTTAAACGATTGTGTTTTGTTCGCCGACAGCCCGTTGGTTCCCGGCACGTTGTTGGTCACGGTAAGGTTCTTGCTCAAACATCAGCGTGCGCTTCTTCGCTGCTGAGGCCGCAGGCTCTCGGATCTACCGAAAGGAACTGCGCTAGAGCTTCGCTGCGGCCTTACCTTTGTTATTATGCCAGTGTTACTACCCTCATCGAGGTCGCAAGCATACGGGCCACCACCGTCGGCGTTGACTTGATGAAGGGTTACGATGACATTGCTACCAGCCTTAACTTGGGTCACCTGCTTTTGTCGAATCGCGCTCTCTGTATTCTCCCCAACATCGATATTCCCACCAATTTCGGTGCGCCCGCACTGGTTGACGACATTCGCCTTAATCTCCGCATCACGGATGATCGATGTGTCTTGTTGGCAGGGATTAATGTCAATACAGGCGCGAGAAATGTTGGGATTGACTGTAATACAGTAAGCACGAGTACTTTGCCTTGTTTCTGAGATCTTCACGAGCCTTGAAATCCCACGCTGGGAGGTGAGCCTGCTAGGCCTTGTGCTCTAGTGATCACCCCATGACACCGGACGAGAGCTGCCAGGAGGTATGTCGACACGCCAAGTAAACGCAGAGCCATAATGCTTAAAAGAAGCTCCTCACAAATGTATAACTAGACGTGACCAGCACAAAGAAAGTAAAGTGACCAGCACACAGAAAGTAATTGAGTTGAATATATACTTGTTCCCAGCCACGATAGTCGCGAAGGCCGTGGGGCCTCTTCCTTCTTATTCGGTACGAGATTCAGCATTCCAGCGATGGATTGCATGCTTCAACCCCTATTGAGCCGAAATAGTTGCAACTCCTTTTTCCCCGTCGCAGTTGTCACTGGTGTGACACGAAAACGACTCATGGGAGCGCCGTGTATGGCCGCTGGTAGGAGTCCTCCGCATCGTCACCACGGGACGCGGTGCTTTGTCGCAAACTGCCAATCAGGCCATCAACGTAAGTTTATCTCCAAGACCTGATGAAACACTTCACGATGGAGAGGCAAGGCGATTCATGCACCACCGATCACCCGTTCCCCCCTTCCGGCCATCTTTCTACGCTAGAGACGAGATGGAGACGAAGCCATCGCAAGCACGGCGCATCTTCGCTCTTGCATTGCATCACGGCCTCTGAGCGAGTCATTGACCTGCCTGGGCTCAATATCGGGTAATTGCGTTGTGGTGGTGGTATCTTTGCTCATCTGCCCTGTCCCAGCCCACGGTGGTACGAAAATTGCGCGCATGTAAATGTACTGCATGAGAGCGCCACTAATGTGAAGTCAGATGAGCACCCTCGAGACCTAATCTCACAAAGCCGTCATACGTCATTGCTGGGAACCAGACGCTGCTGTACGATGCCTGACACTGGAGTGGCATGTGGAACAGAGCCATCAATCCGAGGCGGCCAGGACAGTACTCAGTCCCGGAGTACCAGCCTCGAGCCGTGTCAAACGCGCGCTCGTCTCATCGCGGTTTTCGACCACGACCACATCGAGCTTCTGCTCGTTGCTGCAGGCTGAAAGCACTGCTTGGAAATTGTGCCTAGTGTCTGATGCGTTTGAACCGGCCGCGGCTGCGGACGTCTCATCGACGCAGATCTGTTCGGCCAAGTGTTTCCGAAACCGATAGGAAACATCTAAATCCATGGTCGCCCCAAACCTCGACATTTTTGACCATTGGCTAGTTTCCGGTCTGTCGTACAGGGATCGGTTGTACACCCCTGCCTGGGGTTGAAACTGTGCGGACTATCGTAAGAGCTGTGGCGTCGCTCCAGCCTTGCCAAAGACTGGATCGGTAAACGTGCTCATTTCACTTCACATGGAGCGCTGAGGCAGAAGGTAACAATATGCACCAGCGCCGCGAGGGGGCATCACAGCTAATTAAGTACATTAGGCGGCGCGCTAACTAGAGGCCAGCTAGATCGTGTGCCAGACAGTACGCTAGAAACTTGGGAAGACCTGCCACGGCGATGCCAGATATTCAGGGTCCAACGATTCCGGCCCGTGACCGTGGAGTCGGTAGGAGCGGCATCAACTGGCTGCTTGGAATTTCAACTCTTCTTAAGGCGGATGGATAAAGCCCCATGCAAGGGCCACAGCAGGGTGACTGATGTATAAGATACACACGATGCGCGAGATTTCCATGCTACGTCACTGGGCCAGTGTTGCGGTTGGCTTGCACCAGATATGATATTAAGCAAGCGCTGTACATACGAAGTACATCTTACCGTCGAGACAGCAGCAGAAGGCTCCGCGAGCGAGCGCGAACCCCATCGATCGACACCCATAAAGTATAGATATGAGCTTACTCCTCGTCTCCAGAGCTCTCCTTCTTGCCCTTCTTACCCTTCCTACCCTTGTTATCTTCATCTTCATCTTCATCCTTCTTCTCATCCAAGTTGCTCTTCTTCTTGCCGTGTTTCTTGGATTTCTCCCCTTCGTCCTCCTCCTCTTCCTCTTCCTGCGCCTTCTGCGGCTTGTGATGGGGTCGCTTGACAATTTTCTTTACATGTAGGCCGCAGGCCTGAATCTGCTTCGCGCACCTGGCATACTCTGCCTCGTTGCCTTCGGCAAAACTGCTGGACGAAGCGGCATCTGCCTTGGCATCGCCGGCTTTTGCCGAAATGGCGGAGCCGGAACCACCGTTCTTGAAGCCGCGGTCGGCGTACTGCTCACATTCAAGGGCAAGCTGGCAAGGGGCGCTGGTGTGCTTATCCAGCATGTAGAGATCACGTTCTATTTTTCGTCAGTGACTGCTGGTTGCAGGAAGTAGCAGGGGAACGAACTCTCCATTTCAAAAGGCCTTGCAACGCCGCCGAGGGCGACTGGGGCGCAGAGAGCCGCGATGGAGAAGAGAGTCAACTTCATGGTAATAGCAGAATTTGTAATGCGAATGAATATACTGTTTCAAGAAGCGCAATTGAGTTGTGACTTGAAGAACACTCTCAGGACTACGGGATGGGCGCGCTTCATATATAGGCAAAGACGAATGTGTTGCTCTCTTCAGGATCAGCAACACAATCCTCTACAGAATAGCCAATGTTAACATTGAGCTATGCCAGGTGCCTGTGACACCTTGAATCTTGCCAGTGATGTTGCAGTATCTGAGACCAAGCAATTTTTTGCCGTTGAGTGCTGCGAGCGTCTAAGACACGGGATTGCTAGCTCGCCGCTCTTGGAGTCGGTTCTTGCAGGTATGTGAGGATGATGTTGGAATGAGGCGTGCGAACACGCACCACACAATTCAGACATAAATATTATTAGTCGATCTTCTGCTTTTTGTAGCATTCACTTGCACAACATTGTGACTTTGACTCGCAGCGCACATTCCCCGCATCATCGACTCATCATCGCCCACGGGAGCGTACAACAGCTTCCGCCGCCGGAACGGGAGGCCAACTATAGACCGTTGCTACCCGCCAGAACCTTTGTCAGTAGCCGCGTCAGCTGCAGTGAACGGCAAGGCGCAGACGGGCATGCTAGCGGAGAAGATCTCCGAATATGTCTCTCTGCCGGTGACGTTGTGGAGCGGGTCGACGCATGATATGGCGGCCGATCGCGAGACCGGAGAAGATCGCCTCGTAAGGACAAGTTGAAGACGTCAACTCATTTTACAAGCAAGGAAAGTAGCGGCCAATGGGGGCTGTGTGTAAACAGTCCAGCGAGTGGCATGCGCGGAGCTGTTGAAACGATGGGTTCGAGTGGAAGCTTGGCCGAACAGAGTCTCGGCATGGGCTTCGCGAGCAGTTGTAGGCCCCCCCCCCCTTTTCCCTCCGCAAAGAAGCCCTTGCCCGATGGGAAGCCGCACGAGTGAGGACAAACAGCCATGACGAGTAACATGGGCGCAGCCCAACCGCAAAGTTCTAACACTTAACTGCATGTAGTGGCGTCCGCGGGCGTATGGCTCGGCACAGCCGACGGCCCGACATCACATTAAGCCTAACCCTAGATCTCGGGGTCGCTAGCGAAGAGTCTAGCGAAGAGTGCTGCGCCATGCGTTTATGGGCGCCACTCGACTTTGAGTGGCGGCGCAGCTGGCCATCTACCCCCAGATGGGTTTAGATGCTCGCACTACGCCCGAGCCTCTCAGCCACATGGCTTAAAGTATAAAGGAACAACATCAAGATGAGATGTTCAAAAGAGTGGAAGACTCAAAGTGATTCGGTTTCTTTTACTTCTCCTTCGCCTGTAATGCAAGTTCTTATTCGGGCCGTCATCATGGCCCAAGCCGTTGCCGCCGCATTTTATCGGCCTGCAGAGTGGCAGCGCCAATCACACGTTATCATGGCCTGGCCTTCAGCTCATAACGATGCCTATATCGACGACCCGGAAGACCTCAAGGGAGCAACCCGAGATATTTCGTCTATTGCTGAGGCCGTTGCTCTCTTTGAGCCAGTGACCCTATTGGTGACGACACCTCGAGTGCGCGACGCCGAGAAGCGTTTCAAGAAAACAAAGGATATCAGCATCTTGCCTGTTGAGGGATACGACAAGCTGGATTTGTGGATGAGGGACATGGCACCAACGTTTGTCCTCAATGACGATAACAACAAGTCCCTCGTTCACGGTGTCGATTACAACTTTAACGGCTGGGGCAACAAGTATCCGGTCGACTCATGCAAATCACTCGCGACCATGATTCTGGTAGAAGAGAAAAGGCCCCGTGTGGGCACCTGGCTCGTCACGGAGGGCGGGTCTCTTGAGGTCGACGGTGATGGAACCTTGCTGGTCACTGAGGCCTCCATCCTCAACGCGAATCGGAACCCGAACAGAAGTCGCCAGGAGGTCGAGGCTGAGTTGCGCCGCACACTTGCTGTAGAGAAGATAATCTGGATCCCTGGTCGACCAAACCTCGAGGTGACCGATTCCCATATCGATGGACTTGTGCGATTTGTCTCACCTGGCAAAGTGCTCTTGAGCAGGCCGAGTGAGCTTAGCGACGACATCTGGACCCGCATTTACAGGGAGGCCCGTGGAATCCTCTCAAACACTACGGATGCACGAGGCCGAAAGCTCGAAATCGTCGAGGTAGCGGAAGCGGATATGTATTCGCTTGGACTGGACAAGAAGACCATTCGAGGCATTGAAGAGGGGCGAGAAGATCCGCCTGCCTTGAATTACGTCAACTACCTGCTCGTCAATGACGGTGTGATCTTCCCGCAGTTTGGCGATAAGGCGGCGGATGCGGCCGCGCTCAAGACCATCAAAGGGTTATATAAGAACAGGGAGATCGAGCCAGTCACGGTTGACCACCTGGCGTTCCTGGGTGGTGGCATTCACTGCTCAACGCAGGAGGTACCCATGCCTTGAAACCTCTAACAATGCCCAGTCTCAAAAACATGGGACCACTCATACCTCTCTCCGCATGTCGGATTTCCCTTCTTATCATATAGGCCTTTTACACAGAGTTTTTAGATGTACAGTTTTACGTTCTACTGCGCTTCCCGTAAGACTTGACTTGGTGTCTTTTTCGTGATAGGTCTTCAGAAAGCCTCTAAAGGACGAGGGCCTTCATTGAGCCTCGTGTTGTAAATAAAGTCACGAATTTTGAGAGGAAATACGGGTTTGACTTAAAAGAGAATTGTAATAGATCCAGAAAGCACATCTAGAGAAAAGTGGCCAATCGACGGGTAGTACCTCGCCTTCCTTCCTCTAAAACGTTAACGACAATTACTACTACTGGATTATACTACCTTTCCCATGGCTTTTGCGGCCTTTTTCTCGAAGTTCCACCGTTAAGCCCCCAGCCTCTTTCACCACAGGTCACGCCCTTGTTTTCGCGCACAAAAGTGTTTCCGCTGCAAGTATAGCTGAGAAAGTTCAAAAAAGACTACTGTTCTACATGCACCCACGACCCCTGCAACTGTAGAAGAAAACCACGGCAGCCGCATTCTTCTATGGATTCATGTAGCGCTCTTCCATAGACCGACACCGCTGGAACAACAATGCACACTCCTCTTCGAAAGCAGCATCCAAAACAACATGTGGAGGTGGCTGTGACATGACCTTGCGAATCACAACGCTTTCAGGGCTGTCAACCTGATATCGCAAGCTAGTGCAATACCACATTGCTGCTCCCGAAATGGCTTGTGTAAAATTATGGGCCATTTTCTTGACGTTCATTGTCACTTCCGTAGTGTCGAAGATTTCCTGCCCTAGTTGTCGACATTTCAGCTCATACTGGAGGGTCTTCTTCCAGCAAAGATCCAAGGCTTCATCAAACCCGCACTCGTTCTCTGCCATGAGGACACCGATCGCGTTGCAGGGTGGACTCCCCTCGGACCGCTGTTGAAACTCGATATGTTCCTTGGGCCAGCTGTATATGTCGTTCCAGAGCATCATTGCAGCATTGACAAAGAAGTTGATTTGCTTGAGCGATTCGATCTCTGCGGTTGTCAGTGTGATGCCTGCAGCATACATGGACGAAACGATAAACAACCTTGATAGAAGCACCCTGTTAGCGTAGCAATTCCGGGAAGCAAGATGAACCTACGATGCACCAAAATCGTAGTAACGAACTGGGAAAAACTCGACAAATGTAGGCGCCTGTCTCCTCAAATTGGGCCGGAATTGTTTTAGAGAAGTCCAGTACTTCTGGAAAGTTGCCAGATACGAGGCACCCTGATTCTGGTCTTGCGCGACGAGCTCCCTTGACACAACCGATAGCACGGCTCTCAGATTGCCAGTGCCGTCTTTTGGAGGTCCGACATCTCCATCGCAGCCATTGGTTCCTCCCGCGACCAGCCGGATCCCATCATGTAGATCATCAACTGCTATTACGCTGGTCAACTAAACATTACTGACGGCAAGGGAGAGGCTGAAATTGGTTCCTTCCGTACCGTCAGCAGCAAGGAGTATATCGCACATCATTGTTATTCCGGGTATGCGATCTGGCAATGCTTCAGAGAAGGCAAGCGATATCAGATGTCCGTATTTGCAGGGGGTAAGCATGTATAAGAAATCAGGCCCGGCTGTTGGGAGCCCATGCTGCATCCATTCGTGCAGAAACCGAACGCTGGCCTCATTCGCAATATTCTCGTAGACGCTGATTCGGACAGGAAGTGACGTTCCACATTGCAGTTCAGGTGGCAATTCGCGATCGAAAGGCTTGGATAGACTGGAGGAATCCATAGCTGAAGCTTAGGCAGATGGTTATTTTCCGATACGACTTGGGAAGAAGGAGGGGCGCAAGCATAGCAGTGATGCTCTTTGAGAAAGGAGGCATAGGCGCACAGCTAATCAAAAGAGAGCTTAATGAGCTATAAAGGCAGGAAGAACAGAGCTATATAGGTGGCCGAGCGAGAGAGACCGGCGAAAGAGCCGGCCAACTGTGAGGCTGACTAACCTATCCACAACATTTTCCGATGCGACTTAGGAAGAAGAAGGGGCGCAAGCAAGCAGTAATGCTCTTGAAATAAAGAAACAAGAGTAGCACTGCTTACAGCCACGCGTTTCTCTATTTTCACGCATCCAAAACCTGTCAAGCCAGGCTTACAGTGCCACACTGTCCCATGCTGGGCTGCCGGGCTGCCGGGCCGCCGCAGCCCAGCTACCAGCCAGCTACGCGCAATTGAAGCCATCACGGGCTGCAGCAGGCTACCGGGCTGCATACGCAATTTAAGCTATCGCGGGGTGCAGCAGGCTAGCGAGCTACGAAGTACGTGCGGCGGGACAAGGAATAGCACTGTAGCCCACTATATGGCAGGGGTTGCCATTGGCTATAGCGGGCTTGGCAGGCCTCGACGTGTGTAAGAGAAACTCATAAATGTAAATAGTGCTACTCGACAATATACATACAATAGAACGCTGCCTACACGTATATCTATTGTCCTACGCCACGCATAGTATATAAGCTGCTCCCAACCGCGGCGCTATAGCCCGCAGCCCGCAGCCCGCAGCCTGTAGCCCGGCTTTAGTCGCTGCTAGCTCGCTATGTGACCCCGCCGGCTATTGCGACCGCGGATGTAAGCCGTGTGATTATGACTATATGGAGCTCCAGTTTGTATGGGCGGGCGTGGGTGAAATAGAGATATGCGTGTGGATGAAAAGTAGTTCTCTATATATGAAGGAGCCCACGTAACCGTGCCGTAGCAGCAGTAACAGCAGTGTAACGATGGCTTGCGCAGCCTTTTCGAGATCGTCGTAACATACCCCAAAGCAGTACTACAACGCCACATTGCAACGTCCAACGGTCAAAAAGCCGCATCGTGGGCCCCGATGGCGCCAAGGTTGAACACAACGGAGGGGAGGGCAGGGTCGTATGAAGAGAAATTTTGGCGCATTCAGGGTCCATGTCATGTTCCATTGATGCCTGTGGATGTGCTATGCAGCACTGCCAATAAATGTCGCTCAATATCGAGGAAGTAATTCATGCATCGAATGTAAACATGGCGTGGTTTCTATGTTCTTTTCCATGCAGATTGTTCTGTGCATACTCTGAAGGGGCTCCGAGGTGAGTACCGGCTGCCGTGTGATGCGTTTGCAAAAGGCCGCCTCAGACATCGCCAAAGGATTGAATAAAGTCCCTCCGAGCGACCGTACTACCCTTTTCGCGAGACTCGTCACTAACTATTACCCTTGTTATCTATACCGTGGCTGTGGGTGCTATCAGCAATTCTCTCCTCCATCATTTGCGTAGCAGCCGCGGCCGAGCGCGCCTCCATCGCTCCAGCATGCTCTGCCGCCGTGGGCGTCCACGCAAGCCCGACACCCGTCAAGAACATATCATGATAAGCTTTCATGCTCCTTTCCTTCCAGTCACGACTGTTCGGGCCTTCAGAATGCCGAATCTCCAGAGGCATGGCGGGGGACTTTGGCGTTTTGCGGTAGCTTTGAGACAGCCGAGCGTTGCTTCGCGGACCAGCCAGCCCAATCCCAAGCCTCTACCCTGGTACGACGGCGACTGATACTGCTCAAAAGATCAGACTCGAGGTTGGAACGCTGCACCAGATCTATGCTTTATTGCAAGTGCGAGTACGATGGCCTTGAGATCGCCCGCTCAAGCAATCGCACCACGTCTGTTGCCACTGGGAAGCGCGCTCTAGTGCCCTACATAGAGGGCTATCATTCTGTTTGCCGACTGAAGGGAGACTCCGAACCCTGCTGGGGCACATATAATTATTGCGAGGGACAGGTTTTCCGCAGCAAAAGAAACCGAGGTTTCGCAGCCCTGCCGAGTGTTACCAGGCCCGCCACAAGTTGAGCGCGGAGCATTATACGTAGCCCTCATCCTATCCCAACCAAGTTTCTGTACCGTACCGCGTGAAGCTTACGGCGTGTCGCGGCAGCTCTACAGGGTATACATGTCGAGATGCCATCCACCGGTCACTTAATCCTCCCTAGGTTGACACACGGCTACGATTTATCTCAATCACCCAATAATCGTGAGGTGCACAGGCAGTCAGGCGTCAGTCAACTGTCCGGGAGGCCTAATTGCAGGAGGCAGTCAACCGACACAACGGACACCCATTTCCAGCAGACTGCAATGCTGGCTCAATGTGGTATGCTTCGCGGAACATTGAGACGTACGCTCCTCAAGGCTAGCGACAGAACGCGCAAGAAATAAGTAAGAGACAGCAAACCCGTACGGCGATGCCAAAGGTGAGGGGACACTCACTACCCCTGCTTCTTACCAGGCACCTCACGTGCAAATTGGTAGCAGACCCCGTCAGCACCTGAGGCTCTTGCACTTCTAGCGCTCATGCGGCTCAAATCCGCTGCCAGCCCGATTCTGTGAGCAACTGTCGCGGCCCTGCAGTGACATGCAATGGGCCGATCTTACTCTCAGCCGCATCGTCGTATTGATCCGCCTTCAACTGCTGAAGGTCTTTTGCGGCAAGGATCACGTTGCGACATCGCAGATGATAAATAGAGACTGTTTTGCTTCCACTCAGTCGTGCTGTGACCCGTGCACCATAGCCTCATACATTCGCAAACTTTTGCCGACATCCTCTTACGTCAGACGCCACAATGTCGGACAAATCATTTCCTGTGATTATTTCCCTAACGGGAGACCGGAGGACAAACGACGTGGCTCTAATCGACGAAGACACCGAGTCATTCGAACAGCTTGCAGCTCTGCTCTACCAGAGTCTTCGCCCAAAGATTCCCGAATTCTACTTGGAGCAGGGTGAGAGGAGCATCACAAGGCTGTGGGCGCAGTGGAACCACAGCAGCAACGATTTCCTTCCCCAAGAGACGGAGATTGTTGAAGGCAACGTCCGTGCCGTCCTGCGACTGCTCGCCGTCCGTCGGGGTGTGGATTCGATTCGGGTTTGGCTTAACGAGATTGACTGAGAAAGGGGCGCTGGGTTGGACCTCAGCGTGCAGGTAGTCGTGCCTCGAGGAGATGGCTTTCAATCACACCGAGCCTGGCGGCGCGCTGGGAGTACGGCATCTGGACTCGCTTCAACAAGGGGGATGAATGATGGGGACGATGAGCTGTTGTCAGTAGCTTTCGTCAATGCCCTCAGAAACTCAAATAGAATATCTTTTTGTGGCCAGAGGCATTGCGCATGTTTCAGTCTGCCAATGCACGCACCGAAGTAGAGAGAAGTCTTGTACCGAGTAGTCCTGTCTCTCCACCTGGACGACAGACTCCCAACCAAGACCCAGAGCACCACTGCTTCGAAGTCCTGACGTCAGAGCTTGCCGCGGGAAGGTTGACCAGGCTCGCAGATCTACTCCAGTCGGGTCAACTTGTCAGATCCAGACTCATCAGCAAACTCATTTCTGAAGCCAAGGCTGGAATGTCTCTGTACGATGGCGCTGAACACGTGCAGGATCGCGACGCGGGTAAGCATTGAGTCGCCAAGCAACCCTCTACATAAATGATTCCACATGCAGGCAGGGGCCGAGAGTGGATTGATGACCGGATCGATCGTCAGGCCGTCTGAGAGGACGAAACCTGTTCCATGAGATCTTCTGCCCGCCAACACTTCACATCTCCCCCAACTCCGCCGAATGAATGCATCATTCTCCGCAAGTAATGGCCCCATACCTGTGACGCCACGAATGTGTCCGTGTCTCGGGTATCCAACCACCAAAGTAGCGCAATGAACGTTGTTGACGTTCCCTCCCGCATTCCATCCACTCTATTGCCCCCCACACAAGGGCCGATCCGACATGCCGGCGTTGGAAATAACGGACCGGAGCAATAATGGCGGGCTGCCACATGCGATTGGGGTCAGCCGCACCCCCCAAGTTGGACGCGACTTCGCTACGCCTCGCGCTAGAATTCTTGAGATCGCGGGCGCCAGTCCCCAGTTTCATACCCTATACACCGTAGGCAATAAGCAGCTCATGTTAATTTCCACGAGGATCTATAATGTCACTGAATTTAAAGCATGACGGATTCTATCGCGTTTGTGTAATGAAAAGACGGGTCAAGCACTGCCGTCAGATGGCATTTCGTCATCAAGTTGTAGTTAACAAGTTGGATACTTTTCTATACTCGCGTCGTGATGATATGCCAGCCATTGATGCCCACCACAACATTGAACGCTGTCAACCAGCGCTACAGCGCACGTGCAGTCGCGTCCACTCAGGACGGGAGACTCGAGAAAGCCAAGCAGACGATTCACAATTGGCGGACAGTAGGAACACGCCGCGATGCCGATGCGGGAAACCCGTCACCCCGCAGCAGCCACCGCATTGAAGTCCGCAGGCTCGCACCAAGCCATCATTGTGCTCCCGTCTCATAGGTCCGATATTATTTCGTCTTGTAGGGCTGCAGCTCATGGCAGTGCATGCGTTGTCATGCAGAGGGCTTTGTTCCGAGACATATTAGTAGGCGTGCGCGCACTCACGTTTCGAGGTAGTAGCTGGCAATACAACAAAGTACATGCAGCCTCAGCTTTCTCAAAATGGGCTTCCCAGATGAACCATTTACCGCACGCGGAGGATGCCAATGCAAGGCATTACGCTACCGAGTGTCCGTACCGGCTCGCCGCGAGCGTGCACCAGCACCTGGTCTACTGCCTGGCATGAAGAGCACCGAGGACGTCCGGCTTCCCTTGTCGACGGTGTGCCATTGCAACAGCTGTCGAGAGACGACTGGGCAGCTCGCGGCATTCGGCGTGGCCTTTGAGAAAGCCCACCTGGAGCTGTCATTTGTGACCAAGACAGAGGCCAAGTCGGATGCACCGCCTCTGGAAAAAGACAGGCAATGGGTCGCCGCTGCTACGCTGCTCCAAGATGAGAAGCTGTTGGAGGAGCGTTGTGTTAGCTTCTACGATTCCTCCGTGAGGCGACGCAAGATCTTTTGTCCCCGTTGTGGTGTTTCGATCGGCCACACTACCGATACGCGCTCCATTCCTGCCGAGTGGGGGTGGCCAGAGGCAATGGCCGTCATGACTCCTACAATCGACCGCGAGTTTCTGGCGAGCGATTGGTGGGTCCCGGAAAGGGCCACATGGACGGCCTGCGGGATACCGTGGGTAAGAAACCAGGCCAGGAGCGGACTGGGTGGCCTCATAGAACACCCGCTGGCATTCCGCGATAAGGTCATGGGTGACGATATCGGCGCCGACCTCGAACTGCTCAAGATTTTGGGCGAGAGCATCGACATTTCTATTTTCCGGTAGACAGTACGTACGAAGTACTGAAGAGTTGCTAGGTGCGCATAAGGTGGTTCAAAGTGGCGCTTTTATGACTTTGTGTAAAACATCCAAGGCGTCTACCAGAACGTATGGATGCTCTGGCATTTGCTCACCTCGCCAGTGACTGGAGTGACGTGTTTCTACTGGAATTTCACTCGACCCAAGGCCCTATCAGCTCTGAGAGCCCGGCCGACGACTGTCCTCAACAGTACCAGGTCGTCTAAGGGGCAGTCCTTGTCCTTTACTCGAACCTCAATACTCAAAGCGCCATCGAGGATCGACATCGCCCTTCCAGTCAGGCGCCTCGCCGACATGCTTGACCTCCTCCGCGACCGCCGCCCGCTGCTCATTCTGCCGCCTCAACCTACGGGCTAGCAGCAGCACCACCACAACGTTGCCGACCAGATATGCCAGCGCCAGCGAGTGCCCGACGACGAACCGCGGCCCGTCGTTGGCGCGGTACAGCTGCGTGCCCATGACGGCGCCCAGGTTGCCGATGCTGATCTGCATCGCGTTAGCCGTCGCGCGCTTCGTCTGCCCAGAGACGTTGATGGCGGGCCACGACAGCACCAGCGCCGTGGCGGGATAGATGCCCGCCGCGGCGAGAAAAGTCCCCAGGTAGGACACGCCCGGCCGCGCCGTGGGGTTCGTGTTCGCCAGCAGGATGATATACCCGACGGCAGCCACGGCGGCGGAGCCCGCGATGAAGACGGCGCGGCGGTGCAGCTTCTCCGAGTAGACGGCAACCGTCAAGGTCGTGACAAAGGCGAGCGCGTAGGGCGGAATGGTGAGCAGCTGCGCCACCGCGGCGGTGTAACCGAGGTTCTTGATGATGGTGGGGAGGAAGAGCGAGAGCGTGTACAGAGGAAGACTCATGGTGTGGAAGCCGAGCCCATATAACCAGCAGGACGGGTCGCGCACAGCATCGAGCACTGCCCTCCAGGCAAACGTCTCGTCATGTAGGGCATCGCTGTCGGCGGCGAGGCGGGCGTGGATGAAGCTCCGCTCCTGTGTCGTGAGAAACTTGGCCGTGGAGGGATAGTTTTCGATGAACCAGTAGGCCGCAAAGGCGACAAGGACGGTAACTATGCCCTCCTGCTCGACATCAGCGCTGGTCTATCCATACTTGCCCAGAGCCACTGAACTAACCAGAATAAAGATCCAGCGCCATCCATTCTCCCAGACCACGCCAGCCATCTTGCCGATTCCCTGCCTATTGTCAGCGCCGCCTGCGACTCCGAGAGAGAGGCATTGTTGCTGAACCCACGTAGGCGAGGATGCCGCCAAACGCGCCAGCTAGCGACGCCGCGCTGAAGAAGAGCGAAATGCGGTACTGGCGCTCACGTCGCTTGTACCACATGGAGAAGTAAAACACCACGCCGGGGAAGAGGCCGCTCTCGGTGACGCCGAGGAAGAAGCGCCCGACGAGGAAGCCGGTCAGGTTCTGCACGATGCCGAGCAGTGTGGCCACGACGCCCCAGGCGATGGTCAGGGTTGGCAGCCATAGTCGGGGACTGGTGCGCTTGAGGATGATGTTGCAGGGAATCTGGATGTGTCAGAGTTGCTAGCGTACGCATAGGGATGCGATCAATGGGGAGGTGTACCTCGAAAAGCACATAACCAATGAAGTAGACGGTCAGGCCCGTGAGATACTCGTTGCCAGCTTCCAAATGTCAGCGAACACAGCAGGTGTGATGACGATTGTTATTCATCGTACTGATGTGCAGGTCATCCACCATGCCCTCAATGCGAGCATTGCCGACTGCGACCCTGACGGTCAGCAACACTGTTGATGATGCCCATGACCATCACGGCCTGAAGTGACAGTACCATTACTACGGTCGAGAAACGACAGCAGGTATAGGATTCCCACGGCTGGGAGGAGTTTGGCGTCGAGCTTCCGGAGCAGCGTCTTCTCATTGACCTCGACGGCCTCGACGGATCCCGCCTGGTCGCTTAGGTCGCTGGGCAGCGATTCTTGTGTTTCCTTCGACATGCTGCCTAAGTCGAGCATACGCGTTTTTGGGCGAGTCCTTTGCACTATAACGCATTCCAGTTCCAGCCCTCGCCATCCGAGACACTGTAGCTCTGCGGGGAAAGGCGGCCATCATATACACAGTAGAGCTCGTCCATCGATGGCAGCAGAGTATTCATTGCCGTGGTACCTCATCGACGTCAGTTCGCCAAGGTAGTTTCACTAGCATTGCGCAATACAATCCCTGACAGCTGCGGCAGCTACGGCAGTTTAACCAGTCCATATGCTAGCAGTGTTGGGGTGCTAGCCGCTCCCGAACGCGTTATCACCAAATGTCGCAATGTCGCAGGAGATGATCGTGCTCGTCTGACCCTCCAATGGCAGCCTTGCTTTTATGGGCCGCGTAGCCCCCAAACCGCGCGCATGGTAAAGGGCGGTGCTTGATCGTGGACGTTTCCATGTTATCTGCTCTTCGTCGGTATTTCTCGATGAGTGATCAGCCTCATTGCTCGGCACTTTGCTCCTTCTTAAAAGGGTCGATTGTGGGGAGCGTCATCGCCTCCTCTGCGCCCCGTTTGATCCCTGGCGCGGTCCAGGGCACGAGCATCTCTATCCGCATGCATGCAAATACCGTGACCGCCTTTCTGGCTCGGCGATATTATAGGCGCGATGCAGGGTCCAGAACGCGTCAAGTCTGCGCTTCTTTAATCGTTCCTCATCACGTCACCCTCACTCAACCGGTGGCTGCGCGTTTAGCCAGTCGGGCCTTGGCTTGTTTCGTTGCTCGTCACTGTGGCATCTCATCAGATGCCGGCGCAGCAAGTAATGGCGAGTCGAGTGTGCCGACGACAAAGGAGTCCATCGCTTGTCATGGGACATGAATTTTTTTTTTTCATTAATGTAAGAAGTAAATAGGATCGCAGTTACCCGTCAACACACAAGCAGACGTCTTCGAATCTCGCGCGGGTCTCATGGGATCAGCCCCGTACCACCCCGGTGCTCGGCTCTCCATTCATCACCTGCTTCTTCTGTGAGGCTGCAGCGACGTCTGCAGAGTCCCATTGATCGATAGACCTTGTATGCCCACGTGGTTTGGTCCGATCCTCGGAGCATAACGCAGAATTCTCTATCCCAAATACCATCGGGACGTTGGTCTTGCTTCTATCTGATGATTAGCAACGCTGAAGCCACAGCAAGGCCACCTACGCAATTCACCAGAGACGCTGTGCATGACTTCTTAAGTCGCACAATTGTCAGCGGACTGAATCAGCACATTATTGGCGCTTTCTGATTTCCCGACGAGTCCTACCTCCACCAGCCATTGGTTGGCCCGCAAGCGTAGCACATGCCTTGCCATACTGTACTTTGTGCATGTAGTCCGTTCATAGTCGTCTATACAAGAAGCCCGACTCACCATGCATCCGATCATTATTCTTCAACATCATTTACCTGCAATATCTTTGGGTCATAGTACTCATACGATCCCTCAATACCTTTGTCCTATCGAATCGTAGCGCTCCGTCTGTGATCTTGGTTTTTGCCGCATGCAACATTGAAACATGCTGACGTGGAGTGATTACGACGCAGCGCAGACGACACGTCCTTGATCTAAAATAAAAGCCAAGCGGTAAATGCAGCACATCCAATCAAGCCCTATAATGCGAACAACGCCCTCGCTCCGGGAGACTCGCAGAAACGATGGCGAACCAGCACCAAAAGCTTCAACGTCCTTCCTATCGCATTACATCCCGAGCATGTAGCACCAGACCCAGGGCAGCCAGTCCAGATGATTCCTTCCGCGGAGATTGTCAACGTCGTTACTTAGAAGTGAAATAGGCAGTGCCGTTGTTCCCGGTTGAGAAAAGGAACCTTGGAAGTCCGAAGTCTGGTCCGCCTCGTTGTCTCGCGGTCCAGACCGATCGAATGCTACCCTAACCCGCGAGTTTTGGTTTACATGCGCATGGGGTCCGAAAAGAAAGTCGTGCACATCCCCGCAACTGAGATGCAGTATGCATACCACAAGGCTGACAACGTCGCGAATGAGGAGGGTTGGCTGCTACAGTTACGTCCATGGCTGTTGTCTGACCATTCCACGTCTACGAAGCAAGCACCAATATCAGCTTCATGGACTAGAGCCGGAGCCTACGTGACATAGGGTTGCTCAAGAAGTCAAGCTCGAGGGCTCCATGAGCTTCAGGAACCGGGCGACATCCCGTTGCGCCCATGCATGTTGTCGGGTCGTCGCGCGCTCTTTAGTCTCCGTGTGACACTACATGTACGCATGGCCATACCTCACGGACACGAGAATACGATGCCATACGCTTCTTGACTCGGTCAAAGTCCTTTGCTTTTTTACTGCAAGTACATCGCCGTTGCATTCGGTCATTTCTCGCTGACACGAGAATACGATGCGTTGGGCTTCTGACTATGTCCGGTCGACGAAAGTCCCTTTGCAGTTGACAATCGGATGCGTTTGCCGTGAGTTCAGCTTCTCGTGACACGACTTGATGGCGGAGTCATTTCACGGATGAGACAACCAGAGATGGTGAGCGCAAGTAGGTCATAGAGCCTCGTCATGGGGTTGGAGATTCCCGGTACATTCTGTTTACTATAAAAAGGACCTTTTACGTCGTAGGAAAAGCAGGCTCTCGTCGCTCACCATCTGCAACCTATCTTTGGTAACCTTCAGACAACATCACGATAAAAAAAAATACATCACCTCGCATTCAAGATGCACTTCTTCCAGACCGTGAGCTGGGCTGTTCTCCTCAGTGGCTTGGGCGCGGCCGTTGCCATGCCCGAGGCCGAACCAGCAACCCTTGAGGCCCGATCTTGCTACTGCGTTGGAGCTCACCAAGGACAGTACTGCGGATACTGCGCAGAGGTCCGGGGCGACTGGATCTCGGACCATGTATACGAATGCAACGAGCGTGGCGGCTGTAGCCACTACGGCTATCGTGACAGCTGCGCCCATTACCAAGGTCCTTGCGGCTGAACGAGGGTTCGCCATGGCTCATGGGCAAGACAGCCGATGTAAAGAGTAAGTTGGGATCAACTCGTTCGCAACTCTTTTAGATGATGTTGCTGACATTTTCTTGGAGTAGTTGCACACTACTTTTGGGGGGGAAAGAGTCTCTTGCATGCATATGCTCAAAGGCTGAACTCCAGTCTAGCTTCTGACGGAGGGTACACTGTCGTTTCCTGTGTGAATTGCTTAGTCTAAGTGGTTGTCGACATTCGCTATGCAGTAAGACGCTCCCTTGAGTCGAAGAACTGGTCCAAAAATTGACTGTGGTGGCAACCTACCACTTGCCCCCCGCACAAGAGTTTTCATGCTCACAATGCGTCTCGAGATCATAAGACGCAAGGTGCCAGTGACCCCATTGATGTCCGCTCTGAAACAGCCCCAGCTAGAGCAGCTGCTCCTCAGCAGGCAACTCGGATGAGCTGATGCTTGTGCCGGATGATGGGGTCTGTCTCAGAGCGTGGCGCGTTGAAACATGAAGCCAGCCCACAGACGCGTACAGTCTCGACGCAGCCAGCCCACTGTCAGTCACGAGTACTAGAAACACCTCGTAGCACTGATCATCCCGGTCATGCCGCTTTGTCGCGAAGCTACCCGTTGTACACCCGGAAACATCGCACGTAAGTGGGACAACTTGACAACAGCGACCCGGCTAGAGGTGGCAACGTAGTTCCTGTGTTTAGTGCGACGACAGAAGCCTATCGAGGGAAAGAAATCCAATGGATCACGGCACGGTATACGTAATGTGCGCATTGCCACCAGGGCGGGACCCCCATCGAGCCAAGACTCGTCATCAAAGATCATTCACTGGTATGAGTTCCTTCGACATTTTTTGTCTTTCCCCTTTCACATTCTTTGTTACAACTTACATGTACTTTGTGCTTCGCATGACAACGAAGTCGTGACATGCCTCTTGGCTTCCCGACCGGGTTTAGTCCACCGGCACTCGGTGTCGGCGGCCACCGAAGAGGCCCGCAAAAGCCACGCCCGCCGCCTCTGGGGCTTTGCCTTTTCATCTTTTTTCGGGCCCTTGCACGGCCGAGTTAGTCTGGCGCTCGCCCTCCGCAACCAGCCAAGGCCCCCTCCCTCCCTCCGTCCCTCCGGTTCCTTGTCGAGGTCTCCGGCTAGTTGTCGGCGGCGGCGCCCCGCAGTGCCAGCCCCGGGGGTTGGGCCGGAGCCGCTCCCGCGAGAGCCCGGCGCCGATAAATTGTCTAGAGTGAGGGAGATGGAGAGAGAGACAGAGGGCGGCAGGTGGCGACGAGCCGTGTGGGCTACTTGACATGTATCGACCCTCACACAGACAATGGCATTTCCCAAAACGGCATCTAAGCTGCACACGCTGCGCTAGCTTGGGCAGCACGGCTTCCCGCTGAGCCAACTGATGGACGAGATGCTTGGCAAAAGTTTGCCTTTACTACATGACAGCTATATATATTTATCCGTTGCCGGGGAGGGGGCGGCCACCTGACATAGTCAGTCTTTTGTGTCTCTCGAGAGTCCATGGCATCCATTAAACCTGCTCGTGATACTGTCAAGTCGGGCCGCTCTTCTGCGTCTTTTGCTTTCTAAACAAAAGCGCTTTCGTTGATGGCGGAGTCTACATCTCGCCACAGAAGCAGCCATGGAGGCCACGAGTGCGCAGACGACGAGCGTCGCGGAGCCCCCCCACGTATCGGGCCAGTCCAACAAGCCGCTTTCCCGGCCGGCTCACGGGCTGTCGAGTGACGAGGTGCTGCGGGAGCTGCAGTCCGACCCTGCCCGCGGCCTCACGGGCGAGGACGCGGCTCGTCGGCTCGTCGAGCTGGGCAAGAATGAGCTGGACAGGAAGGAGGGCGTCCAGCCGTTGGCCATCTTCTTGGAGCAAATCTTCAACGCCATGACTCTGGTAGGTGTCCCATGTCCTACGCGTGAGCCCAGCGAGCCCTTTGCGAGTCTCGTCTGTCCAGAATGCCGTCGGCAGGCAAAGAGAAACAAATATCTGACTGAACGTCCCCCGACTTGCAACGGATAGGTCCTGCTGTTGGCTCTGGGCGCCAGCTTCGGCATCAAGGCCTGGATCGAGGGCGGCATCCTCGCCGGCATCATCGTGCTCAACATCTTCATCGGCTTCTTCCAGAGCCTGCACGCCGAAAAGACCATCGACTCGCTCCGCACCCTCGGATCCCCGACGTGCAGCGTGTATCGCGAGGGCGACACCGTCAAGATCCAGACCGCAGAGGTCGTCCCCGGCGACATCGTCGACCTCGGCACGGGCGACTCGGTCCCGGCCGACATACGGCTCCTCGAGGCCGTCAACCTCGAGGCCGACGAGGCGCTCCTCACGGGCGAGTCGGCGCCCATTGCCAAGAACCCAGCGCTCGTGTTCGACGACGACACCGGGCCGGGCGACCGCCTCAACGTCGTCTATAGCTCCACCATCATCACAAAGGGCCGTGGCCGCGGCGTCGTGTTCGCGACGGGCATGTTCACGGAGATTGGGCTCATTGCCAGTGCATTGCATGGCGGCGGCCGCGACGAAAAGGCAGTCGTGGAAGAGAGCAAGACGCCGCTCACATACGTCAGGCGCTGCTGCAGAGCCATCGTCAAGTGGCTCGGAGAGTTCCTCGGCCTCACCCACGGGACGCCGCTGCAGCGCAAGCTCGCGCAGCTGTTCCTGTGGCTCTTTGCCTTTGCCATCATCTGCGCCATCGTCGTTCTCGGCGCCAACAGGTTCGACACGCGCCAGGACGTCATCCTCTACGCCGTCACGACCGCCATCGGCACGATCCCCGTGTCGCTGCTCCTCGTCCTCACGGTGACCATGGCTGCCGGGACGAAGAAGATGGTGGAGAGAAACGTCATCATGCGGAACCTGCAGAGCCTGGAGGCGCTGGGCGGCGTGACCAACATTTGCTCCGACAAGACCGGCACCATCACGCAGGGCCAGATGGCGGTTAGGAAGGCCTGGCTGCCGGGGCTCGGCACGTACTCTATCGACACGGGCAACGAGGTGTACAACCCGACCGTGGGCAGCGTGTCGCTCCAAGAGAAGCAGCCAAGAGATATCGACGGGGCAGAAAAGGCGGCCGAAACGCCACAACAGAGCATCTCTCCCCTCGACGAGCCGGAGGTCAAACCCGTGCTGCAGTGGTATCTCAACGTCGCCTCTCTCGCCAACCTGGCCACGCTGGAGCGGGTCGACGAAACGAGCGAGGATTCGGAAAAGCCGGGCACCACGTGGAAGGCCCGAGGTGCTCCTACAGAGATCGCCATCGAGGTGTTTGCGGCTCGGTTTGGGTGGAACCGCGTGAAGCTCTCCGAGGGCTCTGGAGCGAAATGGACGCACCTTGCCGAGTTCCCGTTTGACTCGGATGTGAAGAAGATGTCTGCGCTGTTCCGGGAAGCTCATTCACAGGAGACTCACATCTTCACCAAGGTATGATGACATCCACGACACACGGCATCCCACCGCCGCCGCTGCCACCTTACTAACTAGAAACTCATAGGGAGCGGTCGAGCGCGTCTTGGACAGCTGCAACCGTATTGCCCAAGGCGATACCATCGACGCTTTGACCGACGCAGTGAAGACAGACATCCTCGCCAACATGGAGGCTCTAGCCAGCCAAGGGCTGCGCGTCCTAGCCCTAGCTCACAAGCCCGTTCACGAACCAGTCTCCTCCCAGCCATCAGACTTCACCCACCACTCTACTGTGGCGAGCCACAACCGGGAGTCGCTGGAGCAGGACCTCATCTTCCGCGGTCTCATCGGCATCTACGACCCTCCGCGGCCCGAGTCGCTGCCCAGCGTGCGCGCCTGCCAGGGGGCCGGCATCGTCGTGCACATGCTCACGGGGGACCACCCGCAGACGGCGCGCGCCATCGCCACCGAGGTCAGCATCCTGCCGCCGGCGGACCAGATGCGCCTGCTCCCCGCGGACGTGGCGCGCTCGCTGATGATGACGGCGCACCAGTTCGACGCGCTCTCGGACGAGCAGATCGACGCGCTGCCGCAGCTGCCCCTCGTGGTGGCGCGCTGCGCGCCGAGCACAAAGGTCCGCATGATCGAGGCGCTGCACAGGCGCGATCGGTACGTCGCCATGACGGGTGACGGCGTCAACGATAGTCCCAGCCTGAAGCGGGCGGACATTGGCATCGCCATGGGGACCGGCTCGGACGTGGCCAAGGAGTCGTCGGATATCATTCTCACCGACGATAACTTTGCCTCGATCCTCAACGCGGTCGAGGAAGGGCGTCGCATCTTTGATAACATACAAAAGTTTATCCTGCACGTCCTCGCCGCCAACATTGGGTTCGTGGTGGCGCTCCTTACGGGGCTGGCTTTTAAGGACGCCTCGGGCGTGTCCGTCTTCCTCCTCACACCCGTGGAGATTCTCTGGATGCTCATGGGCACGGGAGCCTTTTGCGAGACGGGCCTCGGGTTCGAAAAGGCGGTGCCCGACATCCTCAACCGTCCCCCACACGACGTGAGTTGCCATTGATGTCCCCCTTTTCCTCTCCTCCTCCTCTTTTTCTTCGTCTCCAGTCCCCTCCCCCTGAGCGTATATATCGTCTTTTGTTGATTCCACGCAACCACGGAAAGAGGAGAGCCGAGATCTGACATGCTAACGTGCCTCCCCGTCGTTGCAGCTCAAATACGGCGTCTTCAGCCCCGAGTTCCTCCTCGACATGGTCGCCTACGGGCTCCTCATGGCCTGCTGCACCATCGGCTCCTTCACCGTCGTCATCTTCGGCTTCGACGACGGCAACCTCGGCGCCAACTGCAACAACGCCTACTCGGCGGCCTGCAACGACGTGTTCCGCGCGCGCGCCACGTGCTACACCACCATGACGTGGATCTTCCTGCTCTTCGCGTGGGAGCTCATCGACGCGCGCCGCTCGCTCTTCTACATGCCCCGCGGGGTCCGCGCCTGGGCGCGGCACCTCTGGGGCAACCGCTTCCTCTTCTTCTCCGTCACCGTCGTCTTCTTCGTCGTCTTCGGCACGCTGTACATTCCCGTCATCGATCACGTCGTCTTCATGCACACGGGGATTAGCTGGGAGTGGGGCGTCGTGTTCGTCGCCGTGGTGGTGTTTATGCTCGGCGCGGAGGCGTGGAAGTGGGCTAAGAGGGTGTATGTGAGGAGGAGGGCGGCGCGGAATAGGGGGAGCGAGGGGCATTGGGCTGGCGTTGCGTGAGGCATCATCGTGGACCGTTGACGGTGCAGCTTGGAAGACTCTATCTACTAGACGCATGGCATTTACACCAGGGGGAGGGGGGTTCGTTTTACCGCATACAGCAGCGGCGCATCATTGGTTTTGTCTTAAGAGACGTGCTCAGTTGGTGTTGTACATGTAGCGATTAGCCTCGAGAAGACACATCCCAACACGGCGCTGGTTATTGCTCTTGCCATGGTAGTCATGACACCTCTACTGCTCCCAAGGCACAACGGTCTTCAAGTATATGACCAGAAAGGGGTAGAGAGCATGCTTAGGCATCGCAGCAGCGACGCTCTTCTCTGCGTTGACAAATAGCAAGAGTCTATGCAGGACTTTGGTGTCATGACAATGGCATAAGCAGGGGCAAGGCCTGTGCAACTTGCAAGAAGTCGAGCATCATATACACGTGCCGACCAGACGTCGATCAAGTCTCAGACTCATCAGCGAGTCCCTCCCGCGAGAGCGAGACCTTCACCCACAGCATTCCACCTCATGCCTCCCTCGTTCGCCCACGCCCTTCCGACTCTACCCTCGTGTCGGCCACGCCTCCTCCTCCCATCTTATGGTCAACCGCACGCGCAAGGCTTCTCGTCAGTCTACCACTGCTCCTTCTCACTCACAGACGCCGAGCCCATGGCGCCATCACCACCGCAGACGTCCCCTCCCTCGCCACCACTCCATACTCCACCGGCTCGTCCGTTTCCCACATTTCCTCCTCGCCGTCTGCGTCCATCATCCACGCCGGCGGTTGCGTCTCGGGCGTCGCGGGCAGTGGCTTGTTGACCTCCCTCACCGGCCTCGTCCTCACCTGGCGCGCGCGCGCACCAAGTCTCGCATGAGACATGCTCTTTCCGTTCTCTGAATCGCGGCCCTCACCTGTGTCGGTTTCCTGCTGGGTCGAAGAGTCGGTTGCGAGTCGTCCCTCCGTGGCGCAAAGGCGCGGCGAGGACGACGACGCTCGCCGGAGGAGCAGCATGCGCTTCGCAAAGTCAACCATCGCCGTACGCACCGCGCGCCACGCCTCTTCTGCATGTTCTGCTGCCTTGTCATCGCACTGAGAAGAAGACGTCGTCGTCTGGGGAAGTTGGCCCACGCAGTAGGCGAGCCCATCCAGGTACGCAGCCATGTAAGCCTCGCGCGCGCTGCCGACCGAGTGCATCCGCCCCATAGCGCTCTCGTCGTCGGATTCTGCTCCCTCCTTGGTGAGATCCCAGACTGGCGGCGCCGTTCCGGTCGACGGCTCCCCCGTAAGGTCGATGCAGCACCGCGGCGCCGCCCCAGTAAGGTCCACCACGTCTAGCATCTGTACGTCGTCATCGTCGTCGTCGGCTTCATGTTGCGGCCGCAGTCTCTGGCTGCTGCTGGACAAGCCGCTTTGGCCATGTGTGTCTACCATGCCTGATCCTCTCTGTCCTTCACTGCCACGGAGCGCAGCTGTGCGCGAGGCCACCAGGTTCGACTCGCGAGGGACACCACCGCTGCCTGCCCTCGTCTCGTACACCACGTGCGTCAGCCTCTCCCGCCAGATCAAGTCGATCCTCACGCCTATGACCTCGCTCAGCCGCCGCACAAACATCCCACACGGCACGCAGTTCCTTCGCGAAAAGTACACCTCCAGCCTCGGCCGGGAGCCGTCATCCCATCGCGCGTCCCGCAGGCGTGTCAACGTGGCGAGATCGAGGGAGCCGCCGCTACTGCCAGCGTCACTTCTGCTACTGCTGCTACTCCTGTGTCGCTCAGGACATCTGCCGTCGGTATTGACGCCGTTTGGTGGTGATCGCCGCTGCCGCTGCCGCCGCCACTCTCGACGTCCCCCTCGGGACTCGCGATGCAGCCCAAAGACATGCAGCAGCGCGTACACCCCATGCGTCGCGAGCTTGACCTCGACGTGCGACGCGAGGAACACCCCCCTGAGGCGCTCCCGCGCGCGCGCATCCAGCTCGCCCTCGCGTAGCCCCATGGTGTCAAACGGCCGCTCCGTCCGCAGGCCCAGCAGCGCGGCGAGGCGCACCGCGCGCCGCGTCCACGTGCCGTTGGGCAGGGCGCCCGGCGCGGCGTCGAGCATGTCGCCTGCGCGGCCGGCGCCGTGGCCGCTCTCTGCCCAGACTAGGACCGTGCGATCATGTTGTAGGAGGGGAGGGCAGGGGGGAGGAGGGGGGGGAGCAACGCCGTTGCCATTGCTTCTGTTGTCAGTGCTGTCTCCGTCACGCATCCGGCTGTTACTGTGGTGGCCGTTACGGCTGTCAGTGCATGTGCGCACCAGAGCCAGAAACCCCGTCGTCTTGCGGCGCAGTCCCGCGGCGATGCGACCCGCGCTGAGGTGCCTCCTCGCGCGCTCGTGGGTAAAGGTGAAGCTCAGCCCCGGCCCCAGCACCTGCACGCGCAGGCTCGCATCCCTCGTGTCGACCACGTGGTAGAAGTAAAACTGCGGCTCGCCCCTTCGAAACCGGTTGTCAAAGGCCGGCAGACGGGCGAGCGGCGGCGCCGAGATGTGCTGGGGCCGCCTGTCGTCGTTGGTGCCACTACTGCCGCTGCCATCGCTGCCGCTGGGAGTATCGCCGTCCTCATCGTGGTCTTCGCCATCGTTGTCACTGACATTGTCGTCGGTGGCGGGGCCGCCGTTGTTTCTGATATTCGGGCTATCGGCGCTGGCGGTGGCTATGGTTGCAGGAATGATCAAGGCTTCTTCGGGCGGGGAGGGGTTATAGTGAAACACGCGAAGGGCGTTGGACGAGGTTGACGATGCCATGGCCTTCGTTCGTTCGTCTTGGAGGTTTGCGGGTAGGGGAGGTGTTGGTATACTTTCCCGATTGGGAAAACGGGGGGGCCCGCGTCGAGGTGCCAGTGTAGCAGACCCGACTCAACTCCAGCCAAGTTTCGTTTCACGGCGCCACACACCAGGAACGGTGGCGAGAGAACCCAAGGGTAGATAGAGGGGTAAATTGGGTTCTCCCTGTGTGTATCCCTCGTTGACTTGCGGCGGCGGGGGCGTGAGGGCACGAACAGAGAGAGGGGGGGAGATGCAGGCAGCTAGCTCATGCTCTTAAATGGTGAATACTTCATGCCACGCACATGTCAGGTTTGATGATGGTAGGGGCCGAGCTAGGCCGCGCGCCGAAGCTTGATGTGATGGGGATCGTGAAGATGGCTGAAGGAGAAGGAGTGAAGGAGGAGAAGAAAAAGAGAAATAGAGCCCGCGGTCGGCGAGCACGATGCCTCTGGCTTGGGGACGATGAGAGGAGGAGAAAAGAGAAACAGAGCCCGTGGTCGGCGAGCACGATGCCTCTGGCTTGGGGACGATGAGAGGAGTTAGGAGGAGTCAACTCTACTCCCACGCTGCACCTTTGCTCCCTCTCACACAAGAGTCGAGCGCCGAACCCCACGATATCATCCCGCGAGGTGATGACAGGTTCAGAAATCCCACCGGGAGGGCACACACGGGCGTTCGTGGGGGAGATGGACTTGTACCAAGGCTTCTCGCCAGCTGCGAGGGTGGGTGCCCAGCTTGCCCCCCCCCCCCCCCCCCCTTCCTTTCCTCCGGCAGTGCGACAATCTCTTCGCTCGCGCAACTCCCAGAGTCAGAGCTTGGATACCGCGTGCCGGCAGGGCGAGGTGCTTCTTGGTACAATCCAACATCAACCAGCCACGTGCGTTGCGGGACAAGTACAGCTTCATCAATCATGGCACATCGTCACTTCTCGCACGACCAGGATGCAAATATGGCGGACGGGCCCAAGTGAACCGAATGACCCAGTGGGAATCTCATTCATACATCACAGAAATTCTAGACCGTACGCCCGTTTCATGCCGTCCCAAATAACATTGGTTTGTTCCGCGCTCTTTTTGTAACCTCCCGTCGCCGTCGGGGAAAAGGAAACGCCTGTGTCGGGGCGCTTACTCGTCGTCCTCATCCTCTTCCTCGGCCTCAGCCGTGGTCTGGGCAATACGGTCCAGATCACGCTGGCCAGCCTGGGTGATGCGGCGGCCGCCCTTCTCCTCGTCCTGCTCCAGGACGCCAATCTTCTCGAGGGCCTGCATGACCTTGCGGTCGACGGAGCCAGAGGCGTCGACGTGCTTGGACGGCCGGCTGCCGCGGTTCTTGGCGGAGCCGTGGACCTTGCGGAGGCGGCCGACGCCAACCGTCTTGCGCAGGTAGACGTGGCGGGCGACGGACGCGGCGCGGACGTAGAACCAGTCAATGTCCTGGGGAGGAAGCTCCTTGGCGGGGCCGGTCTTGACGGTGTCGACCCAGCCTGTGTAGTGGTGGCGAAGCCGTCAGCACATGAAGCACACACAATGGGGCACGACAAGTCCTGAAGCGGCAGACAAAAGGAGGACAACGTACCAGGGATGGGCAGCTTGCCCTGACGCTTCAGGAACGCAGCATAGGCGTTGATGAACTTTTGCGCCTGGCGAAACCAATACCCATTAGCAAATTCCGTCTTCAGAAGTCTTGCGACTCCCTCGCGCCTGCTCCTCGATCCCAATTGTTTCGGTGCCAGCCCGCGTCTGTTCAGCTCCTGGAGGGGAGGCGGCGGCGGCTGCTGCCCGGCCGCGTCGCGTCATATTGCGCCGCACTGCGCCGACGTCTCAACTCGAGGGCCGTCAAGCGCAGCGGGAACCCGATCAGGAACCGCTGTGTCGAGCGTGTGTTCCATCATCGTCGCAGCCGGGGAGCGCCGCCGACCCCTCCATTCGCCAGCAGTCGTCGTGAAAGCCCATTGTCCGCATGGGGAAGATTCGCCAAGTCGTCGAGGACTCTCGTTTTTTTCTTCCGTCGGTCGCGAAAATGGGAAGTGCGTGATGATTCTTTCTGTCCGGCTAGCCAGGGAAACGTGTGCTCCCCGGCTGCCTTTTAGGAGTCTTGCATTCAGGGAGGACCTACATCGACGTCGCGCACGGTGATTCCGCCGGCCATTTTGAAGGTGATTTGGGGGGGAGGGAGTCGGGTGAGGATATGCGTTGAAGAGGACTTGTCGAGGCGTGAGGACGGACGGGATGGGACTTGGAGGCGGCCGTGAATCTTGCTTGGTGGAGGTGGCCAACTTTTCGCACTAGGGTTTTGGGCCCTAAGCGGATGGACCTGTGAATGCCGACTGCTTTGTGCGCTGACTAATACGGATCTACCAGACAGTGCATAATACAGTGTGCTTCAGGGCAATGACTGTGCGGCCGCGTGGGGCCGAGGAGCTCCACCATCGGTTTTCAGCTTCAGCGACGCTGTCCAACAACCGAGCGCGATCCATCTTGATGGCCCCAAGTTCCAACTAAATGTCCGCATACAGCACACTGTTAACTATGGCACCCGAGACTCGGACAGGATGCATCGCGAAGTACATTATTCGGTGCGCGGTGTCAAGTCAGGGCACGGCACGGCACGGCACGAGGTCCTCGACAGACCGACGGATTGATCGCTTAGTGAATTCATATTAAGCATGATGCGCTCCAGCGCTCTATCTCAAGCAGGTATCAATCAAGTACAGACGCCGGGTATGAGTATCCAGTCGAGAACCCATCACGTGCAGCCCTCTCACATCGCTTTTGAAATCGCTTCACTCCCGCCGTCTACGCCCACTTGGCAAGGAGCGACATGAGGGCCACGCCAAGAGCGACGCAGCCAAAGGCAAACAACTGAATCTTGAGCGGCGCGCGGCGCATGTGCGGGTTGAACATGAACTCGTGGGCCAGAAGCTCCACCAGACCTGTGTACATGAGAATGCCCGCACTGACAGAGTCGAAGATGCCGTTGACGAGCTTCTGCGTGGCTGCGTTGTTAGGCTTGGCGCCGATTCCGGCGGCAACACCGACGGGGGTCGCGATAGCAAAGCCCAGCGCCAGCAAGTACGGCACCCATTGCCTGTTCTTAGGCCAGGGAGCGACGGCGAGCCGGGAGCCCAGACCGAGACCCTCGAACATCTGGTGGAAGACGAGGACAATGAGCAGGACGACGAGCTCGTCGGTGCCCGTCGTGCCGAGGGTGAGGCCGATGAAGATGCTGTGGAAGACGACGCCGAACTCGAGGATGAAGATGGCGGTGAGCTGGCCGACGATGCCGCCCGTGTCGCCGTCCTTGTGGTCGCGGCGGTGGCCCATGTGGTCCTCGCCGCCCGGAGGATAGCTCACATCGTCAGGGGGTCCGGGGATGGAGGTGCCGCGACCAGTCTCGATGTCGTCCACATGAGGGCAAGCCTGCGTCTGAGGGTTCGCGTTCTTGGGGGGTTTCTTAAGGGCCAGGATCTCGTTGGTGGGGTCCGTCTCCGAGTCGGAGGCGCCGCCGTGCGAGTGGTCATCGTCGTTGCTGTAGTGAGAGGCCATCAACTCGACAAAGAACATGACCATGACGGTCATGAGGCCGATGACGAGGGCCCAGGGGTAGTCGCCCAGCCAGCGCTCCGTGACGCAGGGGTCGCCGAGCTGGTCAATGGCCGGGTCGAGCAGATGCATCCATGCGGTGGCTATGATGACGCCGGTACCAAAGTACTTGCAGATGAAAAAGGTGAACTTGGGGACGTGCATCTTGGTCTGGCGCTGCAACAGGACGGGAGCGAGCGCGCCGAAGAGGGAGGCGACGAGAATGATGAAGATGGCACCGATGCGCAAGTCCTGGCGCCCGAGGTCGACGGGCTCGCCATCGCAGGTGTTCTGGGGGTCCTCTTCGGCCATGGCGATGACTGAAGGGTCTGCTGATGAAAAAGGAGTGCCGAGGTGTCGAGGGTATGTTGTTGATGATGATTTTCCTCGTCAAGGCGCGCGTTACTGATGATGGGCCTCCAGACAACGCTGTCGTCGGCTCCCGGACCAAAGGTTGCGTCGTCGAAGGCGACTTCCCTGGATGGATGCGGCAGGGAGCGTTGGCGTTTTGAGCTGAGCTGAAGCGGCGCGCGCAGTGCAGCTGATATATAACAACAACGAGGGAAGCAGCCAACAGGGCCGGAGATGTGTCGGGTGATTATACCCGAAGGTACGAGGTGGTCGTGAATAACGTGACGGGTTGGGTAACCTTGATGGTCAGGTCGCCTTGCCGTCCGAACTACTAGGCGCGCTTCCGCCACGAGGAGACGCAGGACGCTGGGGTCCCGACTTGGCCTCTAGGCAGTTTTCAGGAAAGCACGCTGGAGTCCCCGGATAAGAGATGCCGAGAGATGCGGCGGCTGCGCGGATCCTCGAGGCCAAGAGATGCAATGGCTTGGCCGATGGCGGGAAGGGACCGGGGGGTGGGAACGATATCGAGGACCTGACGATGGAGAATGACGACAAACCAACGTCTGACGGCACCCTGAAGCCTGCCCCTGGACGGCTGGAGGATACAGAGGACGAGTAAATGGAGCGCCAGACTGGTTATAGAGGCGAATGGGCAGCTCTGCGGTGTGGTGACACCAAAGACGCAGCGGCGGTGATACAATACTTTGGGCCAAATGCTCCGGTCGTCGTGGTGCAAAACCCCAGACGAGGGACCGAACTGGGGCGGGAAGGGGGGGGAAGTTCGATTAGGTACTTGGTGTTTGGCGCGAGGCAAGAGGGGGCACAGAATCGATAAAAAGGCACCCCGACAATATGTACGTGCAGTACGCGCGCGCCGCCTGGGATGACAGCTGCAGGGCAATGTACTGTAGAAACCAAAGCAGGGTTTCCCAGTCGAGCCGAGGGGTCGGAGTGAGTGAAAGAGGCTGACGCACTGGGGGGGGTGGGCGGGACGACGCTGCTGCTGGGGGAGGATATGATGCCACCAACCGAGGGGGGCAACAAAACGAGAATTTCAGGACAAGGACGGAGAAAGGACGAGAGATAATAGGATGGAGGAGAGCGAGCAGCGCAAAGACCAGCCAGGCCAGTCCGGGCAAGGCATCGCCGGCGGACGGACGGGCGGATGGATGGTGGTGGTGGTGGTGGATTTTTGGGGGGGCAAGTCGACGGATGTGAGGCCCCCCCCCCCCCCCGCAAACGGCCCGCCGCGGGAACCTTGATGGACAAGCACGGACACGTCCTCAACCCGTCCTCGTCCTCGACCTCCTCATCCTCATCCTCCCGCCGCTGGCGCCCCGCCATCCATCCCATCGCATCCCGCCTTTTCCATGTCGCGCACTCCGTCACTCGCTCGCTCGCTTGCTCACCCACTCATCCACCCACGCCGCTGCGCGTTGGCCCGGGGGCTCCAAGAGACAAAAAACGGAAAGAAAAGAAGGAAAAAAAAGGCTACCACCACCAACAACCCTCTCGAAGCGCCCTAGACTCGAGCTAGTGAACGACGAAGCGGACCCTGCTGTTCTACAGTAGCGGTTGGTATATTGCCAGAAAGCACGTTATCAGTACTAGTAGCAGCACCTACTTGACGCTAGGATCTAACAAGCTCTGCCATTGTGAGCAGAGAGGCACCCCACAGTAGTTACAGTATTACACGCTCTTTCTGAGGCTGGATATCAACCCGAGCCCGTCCTGTAGGAAGCATTGTACTCGTTGGTATACTAAGTTACTACGTGCGACTTATTACTGTTTCAATGTTGGACGTCCGTTGGTCCGTCCTGCTGCTAGCAGTAGCACTACTACGCCCAGGGTCCAGTGTCTCGGTCGGTCCGTCGCACGGCATGAAATGCGTGGCGGCGTGCAGCACTCACTGTCTCTCCTCTCTCCTCCCTCGTCTCTCTTCCCTTCCAATCCCTCCGTTGCACCGAGGGTGGGCTCCATCGAGCACGGCCCGCCGACGGCCGACGGGTTGCATGCCCATGTGTTGTGTCGGACACACGGACGGTGGGCGGCACGGCGGGCGCGTGTGAGAGCTGATGGTGGTGGTGGTGGTGGTGATGAGGGTGATGGTGACGGGATGGGGCGCACGAGACAGAGCCTTTGTTGGCCACAACCACCATCGCAACCACCAGCAGCAGCTCGGACGTCACTGAGAACCTACTAATGAAGCGCATTGACGATCAGGACTGTGCACATCCATTGGGCTCCGCCGCAACGTGCGATGCGCATGGCTCGAACGCACGCGCGCACTCGGCCTCATGCCCGGTAGCAATGAACGGCAACAACACAGTTCTGTTCTGTGCTCTGTACCGCTCATCAGCAGAGTGAAAACATCTCCCCTCATCTTATCTGGGCCCGATCCGTACTCACGAACAACCAAACGCCAGAGTCGACAAAGCTGGGCATCATATGGCCGCCCATTGGCCGGGCAGAGCAGCCCCCACAGACGGGGGCGGGCGCCCGGAAGCGGGCAAGGTGCGACGGACGGGTGGGTTGGCCATCAAGGTTCTCGGGACTTGGGTGCGTCTTCAGCCGCCAACCCATCCAACCATCGCATCCCATCCATCCATTCAGAAAAGTGTGTGGCCAGCCCTGCGCCGCCGCCGCCGCCGCCGCAAGAAAAAAAAAAAAAAGAGGCGGCCAAACAGCCAACCAACCGTTCACATGCAAGGAGCATGATTCCATGCCTGCCTGCCTGCCTTTTCCGAAGCCGCACATCATTCATTCTCTCTCTGCCATCCCACCAACAACCATGCGTAAACACACACACACACACACACAGTATTGACCTACGTATCGCCATAGTAAAAGTCGCGTTGCACATGTTGTTGAACCGGGGAAATAGTAGCGTCTCTTTCGAGGCTGGCAAAGCAGCAAGCAGCACTACAGTATACGTTGTGGCATGCTACTGTACCATTCTGTTCAGTAATGCGCAGAGTCAGACACCCGCACCGTTAGCAGTCTGTGCTGCAACTCTGCACGTCGTCGCGTATGTATGTATGTATGTACCTGTAATGTCATCGCCGTGGGTCGCACCGGGAACGTGAGGATCCTTCCTCCGGTCTGCGCTGTTCGTAGACCCAGCCCGCCAATGGACCACGCGATGAGATGTCGTAGCAGCTCGCACCTGACCTGAGTCTTGAAGTTATGGGAAGCACCACCTTAGGCACCGTGCCAAGTTACGCAGTACCTGCTTCGTACGCCGAACCTCCTACATGCTTCCAGGTTGCTTAACCCGACTACCAAGTCCATACAAGTATGCAAGCCGTTCGTGTATCGCGACTCACCATATACGAAGTATACTTGTTCTACGCACGTCAGGACCCCGTCCGCATCACCACCACTACCACCATCACCATCACCATCACCACCCTCGTAACAGACTGGCTGCGTGTCTCACCCACAGTCAGTCCGAGGCGAGCACACTTCCTCTCAGGGCAAAGCAACCCATGTCGTCTGCCGGAAAGCTGCATCTGCATGCGCACCCCACCCCAAGGCGCAACATTGCGTTCTACTACCATATAGCTGTACTCTCTTGGGCGTCAAGTGCCTTGCGCTTCTCTGGATAATCCGATTGGGGGCGGGATTGCTCGTGTGATGATGACGGATGATTGTACTGTAGCCACTTCGTACATAAACATACATAACCCACGGTCAGCGACTCTCTTTTCCCGTACCCCTCTCATTGGTACATTCGCCTACTGTCCGCCAGTCTCCCGTCTCTGGACACGGAGCCAACCCCTTCAGCACATTATCGCAATGTATGTTGTTCTATTCGTCTGCACCGAACCATCTCGCCCTCATCAGTGACGCACGTGCCGCGTCCCTCGGCTACAGCTGCCTCAAGCACCGTCCCCCCTCCCAACCCTTGACAAGGGGAAGGCCGCTTCAGCTCCGCCTACGTCGGCATCGACCAACCCCATCGTGCAGCCAACAAGCACCGACGAGGAGTCATCTGGCAAATCTGATCACGTCAGAGACTCTGTGACAGTACTTCGTACTGGTACTAACAGTTCTTCATACCAAGGCACGCCCCGTGTCCCATCCAGCTCTCGTTGGCTAGAGGTAGTTGACTTAGTATGCAGTAGTAGTACAGTAGTATGTAATCCGTACAACCCAACGCACGCAGCATGCCGCCCGCCGTCGCATCGCAGCTGCCCATCCCCCCACCACCGCTCCATCACCCGGCATACGTAGCGTCATGCTTGCTGGCTGCCGGGCATCAACGGCCCTCGGCCAACATGTCCCTGTTCCCCTGGTGTCAGGAACCCGTTCACGCTAGGCCACTTGCTCTCCATTGTCCGCCGGTCCGTCGCTGGGCTGCTCCGGGCGGGCGCGACGCGCTACGACGAAAATTGAATCTCCAGCCCGAGCGTCCGGAACGGCTTGTCCAGCTTGCGCAGGTCGATGCCGCTCCCAAGGCTGAAGAGCAGCGACTTGACCCGCCCCTCCCAGAGGACCCCAATGCGCAGATTTTGGTCCAGCCGCGCCTTGAGCACCCCGGCGTACTCCTCCTCTTCCGTCCCGCTGCCGCCGCCGGGTACGCGTCCCGCGGGCCTGTCCTGTCGCAACGTCGGCTGGCCCGGAACCGCGCTTGGCACCGGCGTCTTCAGATCCAGCACCGGTTCCGGCTCCGGCACAACGGCCAGCGCCGGCGGCTCGTCCAGACGCCATTCCAGCTTGGCCTCGAGGCTGCGTGTCGGGAGCTTGACCTCGTCCTTGTCTGGCGCCGGCCGTTGGAACGGCTTACGCCAGAGCTCCATTCCTACAGCCCACCCGCTCTCGTAGCTGAAGACGTTGAACTCCATGCGCGTCGCCAGGCTGCAGTGCCTGCCCGCCACCACCGCGTAGCTTGCCGCAATATTCCCCATCAGCGGGTTCAGCGTCAGCGTCGCGCACAGCGGCGTGCCCTTGTGCGCGGGGAGCGTCGCGAACCGAGCCCCCAGGCTGACGCCGCCCGACTTGTTGAGCGTGCCGTAGTAGATCTCGCCGCCCGTACTGAACCGCCCATATATCCGCTCCCGCTCGCTGCCGCCGTTACCCTCGGCAATGTTGGCAGGCGCGGAAACCTCGGCATCGCCTCCAAAGTTGTAGATGCCCCGGAACCCCAGCAACCCGCCGTCCGACGAGGCGAGACCTTCCAGCGCGTATCGGCCCGTGTCGTACTGCGCAAGACCCAGGGCCGTTCCGCCATCCCGGAGGTGCTGTGCCGACACGGCGCTGAACTGCAGCTGCAGCGCCGGCGATATTCTCCTCACCACGAGCGCTTCCAGCTGCGACTGCGGCAGGTAGAGACGGCCGTAGAGCAACGACGGCTGCGGGGCCAGCGCATCGAGAGGCGACTGCGGCGGAACCGGGTCGGCGGCGGGTCGCGGCAGCGGCGAGAGCGGCCGGTACGAGCGCAGCAGCTCCGGCAGCGACACCTTCTCCGACTGCGGCGTGAGCAGGACGCGCAGCGGCACCGACGAGAAGAGGTACGAGATGGAGCCGTCAACGACGCCCACCGAGCCGAGCTGGTACGACGTCGCAAAGTTAGGGCTCGCGAGCGAGGACAGCGTCAACCGCAGGCCGCGCGGGGTCGGGAAGTCGAGGAGCGCTGCGACGAGGTCAGCGGCTGGCAACGCGGGGGGCGAGAACGGGGGAGGAGGCCGTGGTAGGGGGGGACTGCACAATCCGAGGTGGCGTTCAGCGCGGCATACGTGTTGTCGCGCCTCCAGCCCGTCGCCTCGTAGAAGGCACTATGGACATAGTCCATGAACTCGCGCATCTCTGACGCGCGGTTGTCATGCCGCTTTACGAAGCGCGACGGGATGAGTTGAAGCAGGGGTGTTGTCTTCAGCTGCCCGCCAACATTTGACGTCAACTTCGGCAAAGCTTCGGCGAGCTGACTACCCTACACCGAGGCGCGACTCGCTTCTCAAGGGTCGCATGTGCTGAACCACGCTTTGTGTGCAAAGATTGTATAATTCGAGGCTCACATCGTTTTCAAGTCATAATCATTCGTCTGAAAAGTTCCTTAAATCGAGTTACTGAAATGGGTTGACCCTGACAACGTGCGAAATGATCAATCCGTTGTGAGTGGCGGCTGTCTAAAGTGCAATCGAAGTCACAACAATTAATACACGAGCCAGTCACGGTACCTCGCACGACTCAAAAAGAACCCAAGTGCCGTTTCACAATATTTCATTGACAGGCAGTCGGCCGGCAGCCAAGTGCAGGCCCGACACGCCGAGGTAGCAACAAATCATGCATGCATACGCCTCAAACCAGGTCCTCGCCCGGTGACAATAACGCCTCCCTTGCCGTCCGTCAGAAATGGTACCCAGGCCTGAAACGTTTTTATTCCTTCATGCCCACCACCAGTGTCCCTCCCGGCCCCTTGGGCTTCCTTGTTCGTATTGTGCCCTCGCTCCTTGTCGTTTACGCAGACGTGACGCTCTGGATCAGGGACACGTTGTCGCCCTTGAGGAGAATTTGACCTGTATGGAGGTTAGCGAGACAGCACTGCTTGCTGAGCGTTGATTGACTTTACCCAAGGGTTTCCGCCACTCCTTCTCGTTTGTCTTGGTAACGAGGCCGACCTCGACAGCGTCGTCAATGACCAGGTTCATGAACTCGTCGAAGCCCTGCGATTGTCAGATGAGCTGCTAAGCGGGGAGCGTCAGGAGTTACGAACGCGAATCTTGCCCTCCACACGAATACCGAGCTGCTCGTACAACCACACGCTGACGGTGGCGTTCTGCGCGAGTTAGCTGTCTGATTGTAGAATGGACGCCCGATGTGCGCCAGCGGAACCAGCGCGCGAGGACGGTGGACGGAGGATATAGGTTTGCATCCAGAGCTGCGAACATGTGTGCCTGCCATCACGCAAAGTCCAGGCGAGCAGAGTCGCGCGGCAGCTACAACCACCCAGCCCACTCGGCCATACATCCTACCCCGCCTCGTCGCGCATCGCATCGCTGAAGTCGCCGTGCCGTTGGCGCAGTCCGTCTATAGGGGTAACTCACGGTCTGTAGGAGCTTGAAGATCATGTTGCTATGCACGAATTAGCTCAGGCCATCACGCGATGACGCCCGCAGTGAGGCGGGCGAGGAAGCTCACATCGGGGGCAGCAGAACGCGGCGACCGCCGCCTCCACCACGTCCAGTCATGTTGTCGTTGCGTTCGGGGGTGCTTGAAGGTAGTGAGAGAGAGAGTGAGGCGTTACGAGAGGCGATCGGCGAGCAGTGTGTGGATTGGACGTGCTGCTTCGCGATGTGTTGCGACGGGGGGACGAGCTCGGCGCGGAACCGAATCCTGGTGGTGGTGCAGCTGCCTGGGTTGGGTCGAGGTGGAAATTTCGCCGGAGGGGGGAACGTTTATCCGCGCTGAGTCGGCCACAACACCGCGAAACTGCAACACCATGACAAGATGATCACAACCTGATGAGTGCTTGCATTACACTGGATAAAACAAAAGGCTTTACAGGGTTCCACACCTTGCTACAAATGATGCATTCAACGGCAGCCACTCTTGTGCATTTACTGTACTCCCAATAGGCATCGGCATTGCTTTGTACAATATACTTCTCAACCGGTTCAATTCACGCTCACCGCTCTCAACGCCTCGCTACCGCCGCTGCTCAGTCAATCGCTTGCTTGGTACACCCTCCTGCCCTCAAACCACGTCTCCTTGACCACGCCGTGCACCAGCTCCTCCGGCGTCAGCTCGACACGCGCCACAACAAAATCGGCCTTGAGCCCCGGCCGCAAGCTACCCGTCCAGGCGTCGGCGAAGCACGAGTACGCGGAGCCGTGGGTCGCGCCGGCGACGGCCTGGCAGACGGTGAGGGCGAACTGCGGGTTCACGGCGGCGTCGAGGCCCGGCTCGCGGAACGAGCGGCGCGTCGTCGCCACGTACAGGTTCGGCAGCGGCTGGTGCGGCGCCGTGGGGGCGTCGGAGCCGAGGGCCAGCGCGGCGCCGCCGTCGGCGAAGTCGCGGTACGCAAAGGCGCGGCCGCAGCGGTGCTCGCCGAGGAGGCGCGGCCAGGCGCGCAGGATGGCCGGGTCCGAGTGCACCGGCTGGATCGACGCCGTGATGCCCAGGGCGCCGAGCCGGGCGGCGTCGCGCGCCGACGCCAGCTCCAGGTGCTCGATGCGCGGCCGGCGCGCGCGGTCCGTGTTGCGCTCTAGCACATCGATGGCCATGCCGATGGTGCGGTCGCCGATGGCGTGCAGCGCGACCTGCAGCCCCGCGGCGTGCGCGCGTGCCACGAGCGGGTGCAGCAGCGTCTCGCTCCAGATGGAGTCGGGGTTCTCGCCCGTCGAGTAGGGCTCCGTGAGCGACGCGGTGCACGCGTCGACGATACCGTCGCAGATGACCTTGACGCCAACGATGCGGCAGTCGGGTGTCGTGTCGGCGTTGAAGTCGCGCGCGAGGGCCGCCGCGCGGTCGACCTGCGCGAGCACGTCGTCGAGCGAGCCGCCTGGCTTCATGAGCCAGTACGCGGCCACGCGCATGCCGTCTAGGGTGCCGCGCTCGCGCCGCAGCTCGAGCAGCGGCCCCCAGATGGTGTCGTCCATGGCCATGTCGATCATGCCCGTGTAGCCGACGGCGTTGAAGGCGGCAAACGCGGCGCGGATGGCCTCCTTCTTCTCGTCCATGGACGCGACGCGCGCGACGAACGGCCACATGATCTGGAAGACGGCGCTCTCGCCAAACACCCCGTTGGGCTCCCCATCAGGCCCGCGCTGGATCGTGCCGCCCGCCGGGTCAGGCGTGTCGGCGGAGAGGCCCATCTCGCGACGCACCTCGTCGAGGCCGGCCGTGTTGCACCACGACGAGTGCAGGTCCTTTGTATCGATGAAAATGGGCCGCGGGTCGAGGTCGTCGAGCAGGCTGGCGTCGACGCCATCGGGCGTCATCGAGTGCATCCAGCCGCGGCAGAAGATGCGCGGCACGCCCGGGTGCGCCTGCGCGTACGCCTTGATGGTGGCCCGGATGTCGTCGAGCGTCTTGCACGCGTCGAGGCTGACCTTTGTGAGCGCCTGGCCGACCAGCAGCAGGTGCAGGTGCCCATCGATGAAGCCCGGCAGGACGGTGTCGCCCTGCAGGTCCTTGATCTGGGCGCCGGCCGCCCTAGCCGCGGCGATGGGCGCGTCCTCTGCGTCCCCGACGTGCTGGATGAGGCCGTCCTTGATGACCATGGCCGCGGCAAAGGACGGCGCCTTGTCCGTCCCGTCCGGAGATGACTGGTAGATGCCGCCATTGAGCAGGACCGTTAGGCCCGTAGCGTCGCCCATGTCGGGCGTGACGTAACGTCGCTGTGCGTGGCGGTGGTGTCGTAGATGCCTCCGTGTCGTGAACCTGCTGTCCTGCCCAGCTGTTTGTCTGCGTAGTCTGTATCGTACGGATATATCGTATTCTATGTCGCGTCGTCTAATCTCTGGTCGAGGCTAGCAATCAGTCCCTGGCGTCTGGCTGATGCCCACGAAAAGACAGTATCCACGTTGTCCACGGTCGCATCAAACAATAGTAGCATTGAAGCAGCAGCGCGCAGAGCCCGCGCGGCTCTCTACTATTTATCATAAGGCGCGCTCGGCTCGGTGGGCTCGGCTGGCCGTCATCGGCGCGCGGTGGTGGTGGGCTGGTGCCCGAAGGCGACGCCAACGAACGCGGGGCATCTGTCCGCGGGACAGGGGGGAAGGGGGAGGGGGGAGGGGGGCCACGGCTTGGGAAGAGGGGACCGCAAGCCACCGCGAGCCGAGATGGTGGTGTGCCGGCGAGCGTTATCTGATCCACACATGGTGCTTAGCAAAAGGGGGGTCGCATTCCGCTGCTCGACGGATCCAGGCGGGCTCTGTCTTGACGTGAGTCGGCTATGGTGAAATTCTATGCACTTGGTGTATTCCTAATGCCTCGCTTCAACGCGACACTGTCCCTACCCGTACTGGAGCGCGACTCGACGAAGCCCTCAGCAGCGCCGCCCGCTCCTCCACCAGCTCCGCCATGCGCTCCGCCGTCTCCGTTCTGAGCGCCCGCAACCCGCGCACCACGCCCTCGCGATCCCCCTCCCTGAGCTCCTGGCTCATCTTGACCTTGCCCTCCAGCCGGACAATGTCAATCTCGAGCCCCACGATGCCGCGGATGGAGCGCGCCACGTAGCTGCCCGGCGCGTCGTCGAGCCGCCACGCCGTCGGGGCCGAGGATCCTGCTGCTTCTGATGTTGCCGTTGCTATAGTCTTTGGTGTAGTGGCTGCTGCTGTTGTGGTTGCCGCCGCCCCGCCCTCGGCCGCATCGTAGCCCATAATCTGCGTCTCGCCGAGGCGCGCAAGGTCGCGCAGCTGCTGCGTGAGAAAGGCTGCCGTGGTGGGCGCGTCCGCGTCGTGGTGCACGCGCAGCCGGCCGTAGACCTGCGCGGCGGCGTAGTTCCACGTCGGCGCGGTGCGGCGGTCCGAGGTCATGGTCTCGTGGTAAAAGTTTGTCGTGATGTAGTGCTGAACGGGGGAGGTGAAGACGAGGAGCACGTCCTGGGCGAGGACGTTGTTTTCGCTGTCGCCAAGCATCAGCGCCTCGATCATGGCTTTGGCCTGGGGGTTTTGCCGTGCCATGTGACCCCGTAGCCGGCCCAGAGGTGGCGCTCCCGCTCCCGCGCTTTTGCCGTCGTAATTATCGTCATCATCGCTGTCGAAGTCGAGGATGAAGGGAATGTGTGTGGACTGAAGGAGCGGAAAGGACGATGTTGGCGACGGGATGGCCGTGGTAAGTAGGCCGAGAGGGTTGGCGCGGATGAAGCGCCGCAGAGCCGGGACGTCGAGCTCTGCGTGTTCCTTGCGGAGGTGCATGTCTACGACGTCTTCTTTCGAGCTGCAGACGGAAGAGTGCAGCAAGTTCTGCGATGCCGGACGCGAAGAAAGAGCCTTCGTCGTCTCTGTGGTGTTGAGGCCGCATCATCGAGACCGGCTACCTTCGGCGACTATCCCTCGAGGAGGCCAATGAGCCATGATCCGATGGCCGGAGGAATGCGTCATATCTCACGTAATAGCCTTCATCCTGTACTGCCAAGGTGAGGGCTGAGCGCCGCGTCGAGAGGCGTCTTCGTGATCATGGCATGGCGGAGGGACAGCGGCTTGCATGGTGCGGTTGGTGTACGAGCCGGGAAGGAAGGTCGAAGCGCCATCTGGGAAGGAAGGTCGAGCCGCCCGCCGCGAGTGCAGGGTAAGTGGTTTACGCGCCTTTGCGCACGCCGTCATCTCAGGCAAAAGTGCTGCCGAGCTACTAATTCAAACAGATTCTCTTTCTCTGGAAAGCGCCATCTCATACGAGATATCATTGACCATATTTGCCAGGCGGATCAGGTCCTTGAAGTGTTGTGACCAAGGCAGCTTGCTCAATTGGGAGCCGCTGACTAACTCTTCAAACGAGACAGACGAGCCCCTCACCATTTCTCCGAAACTCCATCCTCGCATCTGCCATGGCTCCCCAGGGCCAACTACCACGCGCCCGTGTTTGCTCGCCCTAGACAATGAGCAGTACCGCCGACAGATGAACCGAAGCCCCAATGGCTGCTGGACGTGCCGCATCAGGCATCGCAAATGCGACGAGGCCACTCCCGCCTGTCGCGAGTGCATCGACCGCGCGATCCCGTGCCATGGCTACGGCCGCAAGCCCGCCTGGGCCGACGACGAGACGCAGCTGCGCCAGGAGCTGGTGCGCATCAAGCGCATGGTGAATGCCAACTTTCGGCGCACCAGGAGGCAGCAGCAGCAGCAGCAGCGACGACGACGCGGAAGTTCCTCTGACGAGCTCTCGCAAGATCATGGGCCAAGCCTTACCGCTGTGGCAGCGACGCCCAGCAGCGCCATTCCATCCGCCGGCATCGATGGAACCTATGAGACATCTTTTCGCGAGGCGCAGCTGCTGATTCACTACCTCGACTACATCTTCCCCATGCAGTACCCGTACTACAGGGACGACCCGGCGCTCGGCGGACGCGGGTGGCTCTTCTGGCTGCTCATGAAGCGCGGCCCGCTGCACCAGGCGGTGCTGACGCTCGCGGCGCTGCACCACCACGTCGAGTTTGCGTACGCGCCGGAGGATGGGGACTTGGGTGATAGAGACTCGGAGCTGCTGGGGTACCACACCAATGCGCTGCAGCGGCTGCGACAGGCCATCTCCGAGTGCGATGCGGAGCGCTTCGCCGAGAACCGCGAGCAGCTCATTGAGTTTCTCGCGTGCGGCTCGGCGCTCATCAGCTTCGAGGTATGCAGATGCTCGCGACTAGCCACGACGGATATCTTGCGGATGTCTGACTGACATGTTCGCGTAGCTGTTCCAGGGCGGCGTGACCAATTGGCAGCCTCATCACAACGCTCTCGTTTCCGTGGTCAACAGGCTCTCGCCCGAGGCCGTGGCGCTGCGCGGCGCGGACACCGAGCAGCCGCTCCTCAGCGGCATCGACCTCGCGGAGCGCTTCCTCGTCACAAAGGTGGTCTGGCTGGACGTGCTGGCGGCGACGGTTACGGGCACCGCGCCGCGGACGCGGTACGCCGAGTGGCTCGATGTCGAGGGCGTGGACATGTCGCGCGTCATGGGGTGCCGCAACTGGGCGATGCGCGCCATTGGCGACTTGGCGAGCGTTGCCGTCGAGGGCGACGCGGACGACGAGCCGGACGTAAGGGCCGTCGAGGACATCAGAAAGCGGCTGGAACAGGGCCTGGAGGGCATTGACGAACAGTCGGTGAGTTGCACACACGATTGCTGTTGCGATACATGTGGTGATCCCTTGCATTGTTGACACATCCAGGAGCCATCACCGGCTATAAGCGATGCGCTGACGAGAGTGTTCGCCTCTGCGGCCCTCGTGCAGCTACACACGACGGTCCCTGGGACCAGTCTCGCCGATGCCACCGTCCACGACGCCGTCTCTCGTGTCATTGACGCGCTGCGCGAGCTGCCGAGTTGGGTTTCGGTTCGGGGCCTGGCGTGGCCGATAGCCGTCGCCGGATCCGTCGCGACGGCTGGGGCGCAGCAGTGCTTCTTTGAGGACCTGATGCGACAGCGGGTGCTCGACGGGTCAGGCGGTGGCTTCACAAACTGCGGCACGGTGCTGCGCGTTCTCAGGCATTGCTGGGCGCACGCGAGGCGGTGGCCCGGAGAGATGTGGACGTGGAGGGACGGCATGGCGGACATGGGCATTTGCGCGTTGCTGATCTGACTGGACGGTTGCTCATGACGGAGAAAAGGATGTTTTTATTTGCACTATATAGGGCACATTCACTGTTGAGGAGCGGCACATGTGCATCACAACGAAATGATACGGGGGCGTCGACGGTCGGGGGATCGCGGGAACCTGTCATCTGTGCACCATTGTCAGAATCAACAGTTCATCGCCAGTGCGTGCGTAAAGGGAATGCAAAAGCCAAGATCCAACGTGCAATCAGACAACGGGCGAAAAGAAACCGTGCCCAGGAAATTATCCACCTCGTGTATTCAGTACGGCGAGTGAATCCATGATCATCATAGGAAGAAGGACCAAGACAAGACCCCGATACGTATCGAGAAACAAGTGATTCGGGGGTATGTACGGAGAGAGAAGGCGTGTGCGACTTTTCACGCAGAAAGACTCACCATTTGTTGTTTGGGTACTGTACTCGAAGCAGTCTCTCCACGCTTGCCTGAGTAGCAGTACCCGGTGTGTTGGAAACATTCCGGAGCGCCTGCTGCGCGTCGAAGACCCTTAGTAGGCCGGCCGGCCGTTGAACAACAGCACAGAACCGGGCCGGGGAACCGGACCCAGGGCAGTCCCCGTTCAATAATAACGGGCGGGCCGCTGGTTGGCACTACTTGGCAGTGCACCAACAAACTGTCCCACTGGAATGACAATGCGGGCCCCGCGTCGTCCCTTGTTCTGTTGCCGCTGGCCTGGCCTGGCCTGGGCCCTGGAGCGAGCGGGTTTCTGAATTTCGGGACGCCCCAGTTTAAAGCACATGCACGCCCGCACGCACCGCACGAAACCGATCTGGCGACGCTTGTTGGCAGGCTTGGTCGAGAGAGGTGTGGCGTGTGGGCGGCAGCGGGCAACAACAGGACGTCCTCAAGTCGTCGAATGTGTAGGCTGCGGAAAGGGATGGATGAATGGAAAGAAAGGAAAGAGGCTTGATTGACAGACAGGGGATTGGGCGGTTTTTAAAAATGGTGTGTGCAAGAGGAGTCACGTGCGACAGGGAAGGCAAGCCCCCTGACGGTGCGGCTGCGGCTGCTGCTGTTCCTGATTGCCCGAAAGAGTCACACCGAACAATTGGTGGGCATTCTCGCGTTCTTTCGTATCGCATCGAACGACGAACTACCTAGGTAGACTACAATACCCAGTACTAGTCCACTACTAACTCAGTTCACTAGTCAGGTTCCGCGCAGTTGTGGGTAAGGGGTGTGTGAGTCACAGCAACTGACAGCTTTAACCACGAACGAGAGATCCACGCCCACGACGGAGAGCCATCATGGCCATGCTCTGCAATGAGTACACGCCCTGGCTAATGTGAAGTCGAGGAGCCGCTCTGGTCGTCGGCTACCTTTGGCTTTGGCTCCCCCCCTGCAGCACGGCGATGGTGGGCGGCGGTGAATCACCGCCTCCACGGGGCGAATCGCCTCGAGTTTCTTTGTTGAGCGATCGACCGCGACGGACATACGGGGAAACGACCGAAACTTGATCCCATCCGCTGCTGCAACGCGGGCCGAGGAAACCCATGCTATACTCCTGGAAGCGTCGCCCACCCGCTGCCGCAACGTGGGTTGGGAACAACATTCTCATACCCCTGGAAGAGCTTGTCTTCCTTTTTGCCGCCTTCCGTCACACTCGATGCGCAACGCCGGCCGTTCTACGGCGCGGTGGTCAGCCTCCCGCGGTAGCACGACAGGTTCTTGGGAGGGGCAGATGCTGCGCTGATCACCATGAAATGGCAACGGCGACCTGCTGAACCGGCGGACAAAGAGACGCAAGGAGAGTAACATCGAGATGGCCGTCCATGTTCCCTCGGCCGCAGTGCTCCGGCATGGTAGACGACCTGTTAATGCACAACTGGATGGATTATGCTTCAACGCTGGGCGGGCTTCTTTAACCCTGGACCCTCGGCCATACGTGATCAAAGTTTGTCAGACAACAACCGTCTGAATACACTTGACACTTTGGATCTGAAAGAAAAAAGCACTCTCGTCGCAATGACCTCTTTTATCCTCCCGCCGCGGCACAGCCCAAACACCACAGGCTCCCGTAAGCGGAGCGCCTACTGCTCCATCCTGACGCACCTCGTCCGCGCCGCGGCCGATGCCCACGAGGCGCTGGACCTGTTCGGCGCGCTCGTACGTGGTGAGGCCTCGCACGGCATGGCCAGTTTCGACCCGCACGTCGGGGAGTCGGCGTGCCACCTGCGGGCGACGATGATGTGGGAAGTGCACCGCGCATGGAGGCGGCAATGCCTCGTGATAACAGCCGCAGCAGCCAATAGCACGGCAGCGCCCCTTGACTGGGTTGACGCCGCGGCTGCTCATTTTGACTTGCTGCGAAGAAATGCTGAGATCATGTGCGCAAAGTTGAGTATAGATCGGGTCAGCCCTGGCGTGGTTGGCCTCGGACATAGAGAGGACTCGCCCGGGAACCCTCGTGAGAGCTATCGCGGAGAGTGCGTGTAGGTCCTCACAGGCAATTACGCTCGGCTCCCAAACAATTTGGCTAGCAAAAGGCTAAGAGAAAGCTGTAGACGGACACCAAGGCGATGCGGAGAATGATGCCTTGCCGTCAACCAGGCCCATCCTACGACCGTCAGCTGGACAAGGCTCGGCGATGCCCAAAGCTACCCTCCGCGGTGGAGTCTCCACGACACAGGCGTCCTCGGTCGGTTCATCGCATACTCGTACGTTCTGTCAAAGTACAAAGCCTTCTCCGTCTATATACACATATATAGGTATTCACTATTACCTGCTGTCAGTCAGACTGCGGGCTCGTCGAGGCCCCCGTCGCCATGAGCGCGAGCCGCCTGCGCCAGTACAATGGGACGTCGAAGAGATACGCCGAGAGAGCCTGACGGGCGCGGCAGACATCATGACGAGCGTCAAATCATTGTCATCGGGAACAGCATAGACGGGTCGAGCGAAGACTACCTCGCGCGGCTCCGCGCGTCCAGGACGGCGGTGACATCCCAGCTACCGCGCCCACACCGCGACGACGATTGTGCAGAGGCCTTCGCGCACGCGCGCAAGCTGCGGGCCGCTGACCACGAGCGCCTTGTCAGGGCTGCGTTTGGCGCGCACCCGTCCTACTGCATCGCGCTGAAGGAGGATCGTCAGGGCACCGAGCAGGACGCCATCAGCGACTTGCTGGGGCCGGCGGGCGCAAGCAAAGGCGTTGACACCGTGAGGCTCATGTGGGAGGGCGGCGCCGCGGAGCTCGGCGCGCTGGGCGGTGGACGAGAGAGCCTGGCGACATTTTGCTGGCAGCACGTCTTTGCCGATTCGAGGCGTGGCCTGGCTGAGAGGTTGTGAAAGTGGGAGGCTGCCGAGACGCTTCCTTCTTCTGTCTTGTGTGCGGTGGACTCGCGCTGACCGAGGCTAACTGGTGACGCTCCTGCAACATGACGCTTTGAGTGAGAAACGCGATTGTGCTCGCACCCAGCGAGACGAGTCATCTAGATTGGAATGGCCTATGCCTATGTTCATTCAACACAGGAATAAACAGCTCCGAGTTTCAATACCTGGTCGGGTTACGTTCGCCGCGCCGCGCCTTTGGACCGTCCGCGAGCAAGCAATTGGCACTACTAGTCAAAGCACCAGCAGGCGCGCATGTTGCCAACCAACGAAACCCGAAAGTCAACAGTAGCACAAACAAAGGGTCCAAGTGTACTGCTGCCCAATCGCACATCGTGCGGCGGCAGCATTGGGATGTTGGAATGTCTCGCAGGGGGTGCCAAGATTGCCATGTCTCGGCCCAGGTTGAATCTAGCCCGTCCTTCTTCAGCGCAGCGGCATCTCGGGGATACATTGGACTGGGGCCGGTCCCAGTGCAGCAGCAGCTTTGGGATTAATCTCCGCAGGCCGAGCACGGAGCTGGGTTCTCAATAACTACCCCTCGCAGGCGATACCGAGTCGAGCTCAGTAGCAGCAGCAGCTCAGCGCCGCCTCTGAGACATACGTGCCGCTCCGACATGGGGTCTCAGACCTACGTACGGGGCACCGTACCTGCTTGTGGGATTGTTATGACTGGAAACCGGGGAATCTGAGTCGATGAGAATCCGAGCGGGCGGTTGCTTGCAGGAGGGTGATACAAAACAAACCCGAGCAGGTGCGGTTGAAGATAACTTCATGCTTCTTTCCCTCCGTCCTGTGTGTGCGGACTCGACGACTGAACGGCCGTGTATCGACGCCGAGAGGGAAACCGACCGGACGTTTCCAACGACCAAGCTACTAACCGGCTAGGACTGTGTCATTTGCGCTCATAGCAACCGGGGAAGTCTGCATCTCTTTTCTCGCTTGCTTTTGGCGGTGACGGCATCCGAATCTAATACGAGCGGAGCGCATTCTGGTTCCCCTTGCACGAGGTCGCGTTCATACGCCACATGGACTCAGTGGCCGAATCGTGCGGCGCGGTTCGTGTATATACATACGGGCGTTTGTGATTTTACATCTAGTCGAAGACGACCAGCCAAGGCTGTGATTCTTGGCCGATTTCCCTGGGTTCTCGCACTGCAGCCATCGAGACAAACATGGCACGTTTCTTCTTGGGCCTCATGGCGCTGTTGGCGACGGCTCTGTCGAGCTTTGCTGTCGCCGAGCGCATTCCCGGCGCCTACATCTTTGAGTTTATCGATGGCTTTGTATGTGCCCCTGCCCGCCCCCCTTCAAATGTACAGAGAAGTAGAGGGACTGGACGCATAGATGGATTTCTTGTGGCTTTTGCTTTTGCGCTGGTGCTGACAGACAACGCGTTAAGGACTCGCTCGAATTCCTCCGGACGTTCGAGAAGCAGTGCAGCCTGCGGATGAACCTCCGGTATAAGCTCTTCAACGGCGCGTCGGTACAGCTCGATGATCTGCAGCACGCGGATGAGATTGCCTACAGGATGGCCAAGTCACCGGGCGTCAAGAACATGTGGCCGATGCGGACGTACGGCGCGCCCGGAGACCGCGTCGACTGGGTCGGGACGATGGACGAGACGTCGTCGTCGAGGCAGGCCGAGAGGGCGCTGCTTGCGCGCAAGGCTGGGATGGGCGGCGGCGGATTTGGCAACGGAAGCGCCGTCGACGACTTCTCGCCGCATGTCATGATGCAGGTGGACAAGCTGCGGGCCAAGGGCGTCACGGGCAAGGGGGTGAAGGTGGCCATCATCGACTCAGGGGTACGTTCTCTCTTCTCTTCAGCCCTGGGCCCCCATCTGTCTATATGCCCCCATGTCAAATGCCCCCTGAAGAAACTATCGGACGCTGACCGAGCCGTGCCCAGGTCGACTACAAGCACCCGGCGCTGGGCGGCTGTTTCGGCGAGGGCTGTCTCGTGGCCCGTGGCGCCGATTTTGTGGGCGACAAGTACGACGGCAACAACGCGCCCGCGCCCGACGACGACCCAATGGACTGCTCAGGCCACGGGACGCACGTGGCGGGCATCATCGCGGCGCAGCCCACGGGAAATCTTTTTGGCTTCACCGGCGCGGCGCCCGACGTGTCGCTGGGCGCGTACCGCGTCTTCGGGTGCGGCGGCTCGACGGGCGATGACGTGCTCATGTCGGCGCTGTACCGGGCCTACGACGACGGCAGCGACATCATCACCATGTCCCTCGGCTCGCCGAGCGGCTGGTCGGAGCGTCCGTGGGCGGTGGCTGTGTCGCGTATCGTCGCCCGCGGCGTCGCCTGCACCATGTCGGCCGGCAACGAGGGCGATAGGGGCCTCTTCTACACGGGCGGCGCGGCCGACGGGCTGGGCGTCGCGTCCATCGCGTCGTACGAGAACACGGTGACGCCGACGCTCTTCCACAACATGACGTATAGGGTCGATGGCGGGGAGGACCACGTCGTGGGCTTCACGCCCGGCGCGCCCAAGAACTGGAGCGACGTCTCGCTGCCGCTCTGGGCGACGAGCTTCAACACGAGCTTGACCAACGACGCGTGCAACCCTCTACCCAACGACACGAACACGCCGTCGGACCTGAGCAACCACATCGTGCTCATCCGGCGCGGCGGCTGCAACTACGCCGTGAAGCTGGCCAACGCGCGGGCCAAGGGCGCCCGCTACTTCCTCCTCTACAACAACGTCCCCGGCACGGCCGACGTCGAGGTCTCGGCCGACGAGGTCAAGGGCGTCGTGGCCATCGGCATGGTGCCACCCGAGACGGGCGCCACGTGGATCGAGCTCCTCAAGGCCGGCAAAGAGGTGGTGGCCTCGCTCACCGACCCGGCCGCCAGCCTGCCGTTCCTCGTCAGCTACCCGAACCCGGGCGCGGGCGGCGCGCTCAACGACTTCACCTCGTGGGGGCCGACGTGGGACATGGACGTCAAGCCGCAATATGGCGCCGCCGGCGGGCACATCCTATCGACGTACCCCGTGGCCAAGGGCTCGTACGCCGTGCTCAGCGGCACCTCGATGGCGTGTCCGCTCGCCGCGGCCGTCTACGCCCTCGTCGGACAGGTCCGCGGGCGCGTCGACCCGGAGGAGATAGAGAACCTCTTATCCGCCAACGCGGACCCGCAGCTGTTCAACAACGGGACCGCCTTCTCCCCGTACCTCGCGCCCGTCGCCCAGCAGGGGGCGGGCATCATCCGCGCCTACGACGCCGCCTTCTCCACGACCCTCGTCGAGCCCTCGTCTCTCGCTTTCAACGACACCGATAGCTTCATCGACTCCCTCAACTTCACCATCATCAACTCGGAGGAGCGCGGCGGCAAGGCCATCACCTACCGCATCTCCAACGTCCCCGCCGTCACCATGTACGTCCTGGCCAAGGACTCCATCTTCCCGCACAAGTTCCCCAACGACGCCGTCGTCGACGCCCCCGCCGCCCTGCGCTTCAGCCGCTCCAGCGTCACCGTCCTGCCGGGTCGCTCCGTCAGCATATCCGTCGCGCCCACCCCGCCGCAGGGCGTCGACGCGCGCCGCCTCGCCCTCTGGTCGGGCTACGTCGCCATCAACGGCTCCGACGGGAGCTCCCTCTCCATCCCCTACCAGGGGCTCGCGGGCTCCCTGCGCGGCGCCACCGTCCTCGACCGCACCAACGGGACGTGGGTCGCCCGCGCCGCCGACAAGGACAAGGACGAGCCCCCGCGCGTCGCCAACGGCACCGCCTTTGTACTCCCCCGGCCCGGCGAAAAGACGGACAACTCTACCTTGCCCATGCTCGTCGCCAACCTCGCCCTCGGCTCGCGCTACGTGAGCGTCGACGTCGTGCAAGTAGCCAACAACGACACCGAGCGCGGCAGCAGCAGCAGCAACAACAACAACACGTCCATGGCCATTGCCGACTCGCCCACCATGTGGGAGACGAGAGACAAGCTCAAGTTCCCCTGGAACGGCAAGCTGAGCACGGGCGAGTACGCGCCCGAGGGCACGTACCGGTTCGTCACGAGGGCGCTGCGCCTCACGGGCGACCCGGACGACGAGGACGACTTTGACGTGAGCACGTCGCAGAGCATCAGCATCACGTATAGACAGTGACCGACTGAGAGTGCATGACACGAGACGCTTCATGTATAGATTTCGAGGCATATAGATTTTTGTCGAGGCTGCCGCTTAGGCAGCTCTATTATATATACAACTATCAGATCAGAAGTGTCAGATCATAGAGCAACCAGCTGACCGCACACTTTAAGCCCCTTAATCTAGGGTATTTTTCATACGTGGCTCAGGTATGCGATCTTATGCGCAACATGCAGCCTTTACTATGCGTACATTCCCTTGCTCGCCGCATCTACGCGAAATGTCACTCACGGCGACTGCAACAAACATGAGTAAACTTGCATGCACGCACGCACGTACGTATGTATGCTTTGCGGCTCTACTATATAACTCTATGAATCGAGACGACGCATGTCGTGCTCATAATCCCTTACTGGGCGACCTTCTACGTGACTACTGCGTGCCCGCACAGTCATCCTTGGCCGCCTGGTTGCACCACAACTGCGTAATGGCCGTGGCCTTGACCCCGCGGGCCAGCATGCGCTCGCGCTGCTCCGAAAGGCGGATGCGGACGTCATACATGGACCTGTTGCGGCCCGTGTCTGGGTCCTGGTAGCCCGACCACCAGGCCTCGCCGGCGGCGGCGCCGCGGGGCCAGATGATGGTGTCGACGCTGGCCGGGTCGATGGTCTCGGTCCACACGGGCGCCTCGCCGCCGATGACGCGCGCCGCCGACGCCTTGGACAGGCCGACGAGCGGGTCATGCGTGTAGACGACGCGCCAGTTCTTGGTCGGGTTGCACCAGTCGTTGAAAGGGTACGCCTTTTGGAAGGCCGGTCCCGTCTCGTAATCGATAAACTCGCCGCGGCCGCAGTCGAGGTAGAGGAACTCGTTGCTGCTGTCGATGACCTTGTGGCCGGCGTCGGTGAGCTTCTTGATGGCACCGGAGCCGAGCCACGACTGAATCACCACGTCATTGCCGACGGTCGCATTCCACTGCAGCACCATCTCCTCCCAGACAAAGGGGGCGAGGCCGTGGGCACGAACTTTTCCGTGGGCAAAGTCGAGGAACTTTTGGAGCAGCGGCTGCAGCACGGTGAGGTCGTTGGTGCGCAGGCCTGGGTCGAGCAGCGAGTTGTTGGCTTTGTATTCGTCGCCGCCGGTGTGAAAGTAGGCAGCGTAGGGGGAGACACGCGGTAGCAGGTCGGCGAAGAGCGCGTCGAGGAACTCGAACGTGTCGGAGCTGTTGAGCTTGAAGGAACCGCAGGGGGGCTGCGAGCAGTACCACTCGTAGGGCTTGGCGTTGAACGCGACCGACTTGCCGGGGTAGGCGTCCTCGATGCCGATATGGCCGGGCATGTCAATCTCCATGATGATTTGCACGCCGCGGTGGATGGCGTACTCGTACAGGCCGGCGATGTCCTTGGGCGAGTAGGTCAGGCCGGGAGCGTGGGCGCCGGCCTCGGTGAGGCGTGGCAGGGCCGGAATCTCGAGCGGCCACGACTGGGTATCGGTGATGTGCAGGTGTAGGACGTTCATCTTGTTCATGGCGAGGCCATCGATGGTGCGCCTGATGTCGTCGACGGGGAACCAGTGGCGGCTGACGTCGAGCAGGATGCCGCGATGGGGGAATTTGGGCGTGTCCGCGACGGAGACAGGGGCCAGGGCCGTGTACCAGGCGGTGCCGGCGCTGTGCTTCCAGAAGAGCTGCGAGAAGGTCTCGAGGGCGCGAAGGACGCCAATGGATGAGACGGCGCGGATCGAGGCCCGCCCATCGGCCGTCACGTTGAGCGTGTACGACTCGTCGAGCTGGCCCGCGAGCGGCTTGAACGTGTGCGTGCTGTCGTTGCCCGTCTGTGTGATGTCGAGCGTCCTGAGGCGTCTCGAGGGCGCGCTGTGCAGGTCTGGCTCGTATTTTTCGTCTCGCCCGCGGAGCATCCATGGGACGAAGCCGTGCTGAAAGATGGCGTCAAAGGTCCGCGAGACGCCGCCCTGGACCATGTCCCTGCTGTTGAATCTGGGACCGGCGGGCGGTTCGTAGCCAGCGGTGTAGCTGATCTACATGAACGAGACGTCAGTGCCACTGTGGACTCCTGGAGCGAGTTTCCGAGTCTGACGCACCTGCTGGCCATTGTACGACACCTTGACCGTCTGGTCGATGAAGAGGACCTTGTCGCCCGTCTTGGCCGCCTTGGGGATGGGCCAGAGCGCGTCGGCCGGGCCGAGGGCGAGCGCGGCGAGAGCCACGAGGGTGTTGCGCACGTGCATCGTTGCGTCGCGGGATATGAATCAACGACCCGACGAGGTATGAGAAGCTCTCCAGGTCGAGGTCCAGGGGTCTCCGCGTTGTTTTGATATAGCTCTCTACCTACCTGCAGCTACCCCACACGCCGATCATCTCACCTCGACGACTCGGCGTGGGGGAAGGCGGTTAAACAAAGCGGTAACGTTACGCACGAGGCTCGTGCGGGGGTCAACTCGACTGCAGCGGTTCAATTTAATGATGCTGCGCGCCGTCGATTGATGCGTCGATAAGGGAGGAGTGAAGTTGTTGCGCCGGCAATGTCCGGCGTGGAATGCGGAGGTGGCTTTGCCCCGCACCTGCCACTTCTATGCTGCGAAGGGAATTGAAGGAAGGTGCGTGGTGTGCAACTTCTCAAGCAGAGGAAAGTCAGTCATTTGATTCGTAATGCCAATTTCCTCGGCAGCGATCCAATTGGATGAATAGCGCGCTGCTCGTCGAAAGTCTTCAATGAGCCGCCGTCCGCCCAGGCCCAGGGCAGGTGGTGGCCTCCGCCCACGTCACCGCCCGCTTCTTTTGTCTCGACCGCCGCCATTTGCCGATTGAATGAGGAGGCAATGAAAAGGCTTGCAATTTCGAAGTACGCTAAGGGCTCAGTCCGAGGCCAATGGCACTGGCACTGGCATCTAAAGGGCGGCCAGTATCAGCGCTCCCTTTCAATATGCAGTCTGGCTCGTGCGTCGGCCGAGTCGAGGGGCCACAGTCTAGCATGAAGATGAGAGTCTCGCGTCTTGTATGGACAAACGGTTGATATTCTAAATGGAGAGTCCAAAAAGTATATGGCAAGTTCGCTCAATGTCATGACGAGAGCATTAGACACGGTCGACCGATGGCGGAGGGACTTATCGGCCGCAATGGGACTCGAGTCGACAAATTTCTCCTCGCTAGCCGTCCGTAGGTGATGGTATGTAAGCTGACTATTATATCTCGTTGAAAAAGGTCAAGACAACCTTGATGAAAGTCGAAGCGGGAGCTCAGCTCGTACTTGACACCAGACGGTCAGTATAGGGCTTGCGAACCGCGTCCAGCCCTGGGGTTGGCGGCAAACGAACTAATCACCTAACCAGATGGTGATGACTGCATGGAAATGGTGCAGAATAAGGGCAGTACAGATGGATTCGATTGTCTGTCACCGTTGCAGTCGGCATCGCATCGGGGCCGAAAATTGGGGGTAATACGACGGAGATGGACAATATCAGAGCGAGTGGGCTCATGCAGCAGATATTTTCCCTTGTCAGAGTCAGAGACTTCTTTTTTAGGATGCGATCTCATACGTACGTTTGGTTCATTTTCGTCTGCGCAAATCTCCATGCGATGCGCGTGATCCCCCTCTTACCCTCATCACCATCACCACCACCATCGAATGCCACCTCGACGAGGCCCCCCACGTCCCCGCATGGTCATGCTCCCCTTCCTCCTCCGTACCCATGATGACAATGCCGACTGCACTGCAGCTATTGTGCAAGTACGTGCCCCCGACGAGACAAGGCCGGTAGGACCCCGTCCACGGAGTCGCTGTCCCGGGCTTCGGGGGCTCCGGCCCCACTTGGCGGCGCGCATCCCCCGGCCGCTCGCAGCACCACTCGGCGGGGCCCACCAGGACGGGACAATTGACTCTGCTACGAGTAAGGCGCGCGGGAGGAGTCCGAGCAAGGACAAAACCAGCCAAAAAAAATTCAAAAAATTTCGACGGACCGCCATTTTCTGGACGGGCGACTTGGAATGCCACCGTTGGCGTCCATGAGTGGCTATCGCCTCCCGCCGGGCTCCGTTTACTCCCCTCTTTTGGTCGGCGGCGGCATTAGCAGCAGCCCGTTCCCAGGCTGTCGTTTCCCGCGGCGGCGGCGGCGGGGGGCGGCAGTGGAGCAGTGGCATGTTCAGTACTTGCGTAGTACGTACACACTGTACGAAGCAGCAGCGCCCGCGTCAGCTGTGATGTTGGTGGCGTGATGGCAGCGCGGGAGTGGCGGCCCCCCCTTCTTCCCACCCCGTGTTGGCTTTCTGGTTGATGTATTTCTGCACGGCCTGCGCAACGGGTCCCGGATCAGACGATGCGTGCCGCCGCATACGTGCTCCCGCGCTTGTCGGTCGCTTGTTCGACAGTCTCCATGCCGCAGTCGTCCTGTATACTGTAGCGCGTACAAAGTACTATACCTGTCGTCTGGTATCAAGGCGCGCGCGCGGTCGGTGCCTCGTACAGTGGCAGTGTTGTCGCGGAGGCGTCACTGCCAGTTACTAGCAGGAATACCTACTACGTAGGTATACCGCGCTTGTTACCACTATGTACCAGGGTGCACCCTGTCGTGGGAAATGGTCGGGCGGTCGTCTGGTCCCTCCCTCCCTCTCTCTGTCGATCGATCGGGCGGGAGGGATCCAAGGATCATCATGGTGGTGGTGTGCTGGTGTGCGCGCATGCAGTTCCTTGCAGGGCGGCCCACGCTCGTAGCCTTCGGCGGTCTGTACGGTAATCTGCCGGTGCTGCTGTTTGCGTGCCCTGGCCCGCCCGACGGAAGTGCGGAAGCGCGGATGATGGATGGATGGATGGGTGGATGGATGGGTGGATGGATGGTGAATGGATGGCTAGATGAGGGTTTTTGACCTTGCGTGTTTCACAGCCGCCTCTGACAACCGGCCGATTGATTGCAAGGTACACGCACACACACACACACACACACACACATGCAGGGTCAGGGCGATCAATATGTGAGGCACGATCTGTGGCTGCGCCGACAGGGGGCATCGTGCGTCGAGAGAACCGCAAAGAGGCGGTTTAGGCGCAAGGCACGACTAATATGTACAATAACTTGGTATATTCGGAGTACAGAATAACTACGCTTTCGCAAGGATACCACTACTCAACATCCGCCATCCGAGCCGCGACTGCTGCCGCTGCTGCAGCTGCCGCGGCGGCGCTCGATGCATACCCACGTGGGTGGGCGTGTCGGACCGAGTCGAGTCCCCTTGTCTGCCAGGCCGTCCACGTTCCCGTTTCTCATCACTTCTTGGCTGCTTTGTTCCCTCCTCGGCCACAGACGAACCCCTGCGCTCCTGACTCCGCGAACAAGGGCCAAAGTAACAGAGAGTACGTACTTACTGTAAGAGAAAAAAAGTCTTTTTGATCCACGGCGGCTCGATGTTTCGGTTGTTAGGTCCCAGGTCGAGCCTCCCTCGCGGCGCTGGATGCCGAAGGTATGCGCGTTCCGCCGAGGGGGGCCGGCCGGCCGTTTTGACTCGCGACCCGCGGGGCCGCCGCGCTGACGGCGCCTCCGCTCAATTCAGGGACCGGGAGAGGCACCATTAGTATGCAAAGTATACTAGTAGCACGTTGGTAGGTACAGTACGTTCTAGAGAAGGAAAGGAAGAAAAGACCCCTGCTCGCGTTCTGGTTCCCTGGACTTGAAGGCGGTCCCAGCAGGCATCAACAAGCCAAGTGCGCTCCGGGCGGGGGCGATGTTCCAGAAAAAATCCTCGGAGTCACGCCTAGCACTTCCGAAGCGGGTGCGTCTGGCGGCGGCGGCGAAACTGCAGCAGCCAAGGTATTTTTACCTAATACTTGGCTGCCTAGGTACGCAATGTCGTGGATGATAGTAGTAGTCAATACCCGTAGGCGAAGTTGTTGTTGGGTCCGTCCCTTGGGGGCCAAAAAAAGTCGAGAGGCAAACGATCCAGCCTCGGAAAACGTGGACGCGGGCCGTCCGCGGCCAATCCCCCCCCCCCTTTGGCTCCTTGTCCATATACATTGAGTCACTTCTTCTTCTTTGGCTTGGCCGCAGGCACGCACATGCGCACGAGCCAGCAGCGGTGGCTGGCTGGCGACATCGTTCAGATCATGTGTCCCGGCGCAGCGGGTAGGACGGGGACAGGGCCAAGGGGGTGGTCTGGCACCCTTGCCGAGTCGGCGAACCGAAGCCCCTCGGATGGTTCCGAAGCGGGCGCCACTCGTGGACAAGCAGCGGCCAACATCCAACCCTCGTTATATTTTTCTTCTCCTGGTGCGGAATACTTTGTACGTAAGACGGTAAAATAGGCGATGGGCTGGTGAGCGGGCGTCACATGTTCGTCCCTGGAACAGGGCACGCGCGAGTACGGTCGTGTACAAAGGTACGTAAGGCAGGCTTGGCCAACTACTATCACTGCTACGTGCAGTACGTTAGTACTATTTGCGGCCTCGCATGGAAAGCGGCACCGTCAAAGTTGCACTCTGTCGATCGCGGGGCGGAGGGCGGGATGGCGGGATGAGTGCCCATGAGCAACGGCGATGACCCCCCTCCCCCTCCTAAAGAATCCGGGGCGTCGTCTCCGGTCGCGGCCAAGATCTGGGGAGGGGAGGGGAGGGGAAATCATGGAGAAACGTATAATAGGTGCGTACTAAAACACGTACTGTAAGTACGTACATTACAGTTGTAGCAGCGTCTTGCGGGTGCATAGGGCGGGATGGGGCCTTGAGGTGCGGGTTGACGCCGTTGGTGATGCTACTGCTCCCGTGTCCGTTGTCGGAGGCCGAGCGCCGGAACGACGGCACGGCCGAGAAGGGAAGCCGGCCCGGACACAGCGCCGGAGATAGGCATGGGAATGACGGAGGAGGCCAGGGGTAGTGTGTGTGTGTGTGTGTGTGTGGCTGAGGTCATCTGACGCGAAAAGGGTGCTCTGCCAGTGCTGTCAGCAGTTGCAGCAGCGCCGTGGGACGACATGCCCAAGTTCGGCGCAGGGTACTACCTCTAGTAACTGACTGCAGTTGGGTGGTTACTAAGTATTCCGTGGGCAAGTCTCCATTGCATGTCATCATCTCATGTATAGTACAGTACGTGGCAAGTACATGAAAGGGACATGATGCTGCCAACGCCTACAAGAACAACAACATCGTCAACGACTACAGAGGGCGGACGTTGCGGGCCCCGTGAGACGGAACGACACCCACCGTTGGGTGAAGCGGCGGCCGGATGCAACAAATGTCACCATGGACTGGACCGGGTGGGTGGATTCCTCTTGGGTAACGACAACAGATTATGGAACGGCTCGGTGGATCGCAGATGCGCATGTGGATGCGGCCGTGGTCAGAGAGCAGAGAAAGGGGGGGGGGGGGGAGCCGGGGAGAAATGAAAAATAAAAATAAAAAAAGCTTGTCGTGCCCGCCCGTGCAGTGCAGTGCAGTACGGTATAGTAGCAGCAGCAGCAACGACGCAAACAAACAAGACGATGGATGGGGAGCTTGGGGAGCATAAAAGGTACAGTGCAGTATACATGCTACGTTGAAGAAAAAATAGAAAAAAAAAAAGCGATGAGTTTTCGTGGGTCCTCTCCTTCAAGATGGAGGTGGAGAGCGTTTCAATGGAGCAGCATCGCGTGTTTTGCAGACGAAAGGGAAGAAATGGAAAAGGGAAAAAGTGAAAATAAAAATAAAGCCTGGCCAGCGGGCGAATCAGCGTCGCGGAACGGGGGAGGTTCATGTTCCATCATGCAGGTCTCTGCTGTGGGAACCTCGAACCTTGTTGATGAGATGCCGTCCATGCGGTTTCAATGTTTGCGGCGGCCGGCCGTCACTCGCTGGACAAGTCGAGCGTACAGCGGGCTCCGTACCCGGGCGACGGCGACGGCTGCGGCTCAGCGACGGTACCTTAGTACCTAGGTAGGTAGTGAGTGCCCTGGCCACTGCGCATGGCGCCCTGCCTACCAGGTACCAAGGTACCGCCTGGAGCAGCGGACTTCCGTAAATTGGATGACCAGACGCAGTAAGTACCGGCTCAATTGGTTAGTAGTTTAACGTCGGACCCCTGCAGATGGGCACCCCCCCGGTTGGGCACGCGCCCCAACACGCCTTCCACATCACAACAACGCGCCGCGACCGCGTTTTCTACACCAAATTGACCGTTTTCTTCCAAACAAGCTTATAAGGCTATTGACGATGCCTCGAAGGGCCCAATACAGCCAAGAAAACCTCCAACTTGCCGTCGCAGCCGTAAGAAACGGGGAGTATCAAGCTAAGGCTGCTCGGGACTATAGAGTTCCAAGGCAAACCCTCTAGCATCGTTTAGCCGGCCGAAGAACATATATAGCTGCCCAAGAAGCTAATCAAAGGCTATCTCAAGACCAAGAGAGATATCTCAAAGACTGGGCTATTACTCAAGACGCCTTAGGGTTCCCTCCAACGCATCTACAACTCAAGACCTTCGCTAGCCGGGTCCTTCAAGCTAGCGGAGACCTTTAACCTCTCGGCAAGAACTAGATTAATAGCTTTTTGCGGCGAAACCTAGAGGTCCGGACGATAAAAAGCAAGTCTATTAACTTAACTCGTATCAACGGTGCGTCAACCTTACGCATCCGAGACTAGTTCTAATTGCTAAGCCTTCCTATAATCCAGGCTATCTACCTAAAAGACCGATATAATATAGATAAAATAGGCATCTTAGAAGGGCTTAGTTATAATAGCCTTATACTTAGCCGGGCAGATAAGGTCTTAACTATCCGAAAGCGCGTTAGATTACGTTATTAGACTATAATTATCGAATGCGTTTCGGTAGCCGGCCGGGCCTTAACGCCTCTCGTAATCTTTAAAGGCCAGGACCTTTAACAATAATAGTTTCCCGACGAACTTAGCTCTTTATATAACTAGAACTTTACTATAACGGCAAAGGGCTAGACTAACGATTCCGTAGCTCTAGACTAGCTTAAGGAAGTCTTTATCCCGTAGACGTAGACGACGCTAAATAAACGGAGACTTTTAATCGTAGATAGCCATAGAAGTCATTAGACTAACGATTTTATATTCGAATGCTTTAAACATAATATATACCTTCTTTTCCTACCGGCATACGTATCGCATATCTTATAGCCGCTTAATATCTCTTATTTCGGGCCGATCAAATTAGCATATAGGAAGGAGCTCGAGATATAGGTCTTACATAACGATAATAGCCTAATTAGTAAAGCTCTTTTCTTAACGGCTTATTCTAAGGCCCGGTAGACTAGCTTAACGCAAAAAACGATCCTTAATAACTAGCGTAGGTTAGGTCTATAGCTAGTCAATATGGCTAAGCCTCTTATGAGTAGGCTTATCTTATAAGATATAGTCTCGCCGCTACGGGCATATAAGACGCTAAATAAACGGTTATACGATGACTTTAATGACGTCCTAATACCCTAACGATCATAGGAAGTCCGCAACTTCGTTATTAGGGTCGTAGAACATAGAGAGGCCACTCGAACGGTCCGGCGCCTCTTCTCTAAAATTAGCCGCGGTCTTAACAAGCAAAATATAGCTCTTATAGCTGCCTAAGCTCGTATATAGTAATTAGAGCATCAATTAGATCGACATCGCCCTCATAAGAAGCAGAAAGTCGGCCTAGATCCTAACGATCGGTTTAGGAAAATTGAGCAAGTTATTAAGACCCGTAAGAAGCTAGCTCGTATGCTTAACCCGGCAGCCAACGCCAGGCTGGCCCAACAGCGCGAATTTGAGAGTCTCTGCATTGAATGGCAGCTTCAATAGACCATATATCCAAAAAGTGGCTTATTTGGGCTTCTTTTGCAGTCGTGGCGTCAAGTCACGATATCGCGTTGTGTTGTTGTTATTGCTGCCCAACCGGGGGGGTGCCCATCTGCAGGGGTCCGACGTTAGTAGTGCCCTGGCTTTCTGATCAAATTGGTCGCTCCGTGGGGGTTCGACTACTAACTAATGGACCCCATCTTTGACGACCAAGGGGACACACGGACATGGACATGACAAGGGGCCCCCATTGCAATAAGGCGCGCGGCGGGCGGGAGACATGCTCCTCTCTCCCGCTGCTGCATGTGATGTGACCCGTGCATTCACGATGGGTAACAAAGAAGGGACAGAGAGCGAGAGAGAGTGAGAGTGGGAGTGACTTGGACATGATGGCTCCACCGCGAACAACCAAGTAAGGCGCGGAAGCCCCACGGGCTTCAGCTCGACATCTACACGCCTGGGCCGGGCTGGTTGGTGGAGCTTTTGGGGCTCCTGCCGCTAGGTCCGCTTGCATGCCCACTTTAAACCCTCCTCTGCGATGTGGTGTGGTTCCGGCTCCGACAATGGCAACAGCAGCATCAGCAGAATACAAGTCGTCCTTCGTCCTCTTGCCCAACCCGCTAGGGTGTGCCCGTGTGTCGCATCGCATCGTGGCCCTGTCCGTTGCCACGCTGCAACAAACAGAAGTAGCGCGTGCATGCGGCATGCCCTCCTCTGCTGACGATTAATCAAGGCTGCCTCGGTAGATGGCTGGATGGATGCCCTGCCGGCATCCTGTCTGCGGGTGTTTTTCTCGTCGCGAATGACGTCTTATTACACGGTCTATTATATACCATTTCGAGGACGTGGCGCCTCGTAAGGACTGCAGCAGCAGCTCCCGTTCCCCCAAGGTGGTCGCTTTGTTAGCAACAACGACAACACCTGCAAGACCCCACGGAATGCAACCTCCCCAAGTTACCTACCTACCTTACTTACTCTTCGTTGCTACCACGAATGAGTAATTAAGTACGCAGCTTGTTGGTCTCTGTCTATCCCCGTGGAGCGAACGGGCGTGAGCGTCCGCGATGGAGTCGGCCCCCTTTGAAGAGGAATGGAGAAGTAAGTAAAAACCCAACCTCATCGTTTCTCGCGCCAACATCCCAATCGGGCCTTCAGGCAGGCTTCAAAATCTCCCATGAGAAGACTACTGACCGCCCGCCGGGTCCTCCTCCTCCTCCCACTAGCAGCAGTAAACTTGCAACGTGCCCCGTCTTCTCCATCGTCGCGGTGGGTCCCCGAACCGGCCGACCGCTTCATCACACACTCTCTCTTCCTCTTCTCCTCTCTCTCCATCACTTCGGCCGCCGCGATCAATGGTGGAGCCCGCCCGCCCTCCCGCCCGCCGCCCCATGATTTCGCCGGGGCCGAGAGCCTCATCCATGGGGGCCGCCAATGCACGGAACGCACGAAGTACGTAGTACGAACAGACACATGATGATGCGATGCGGTGTGTCTGGCGGAAAAGTAAATCGGCGGGCGTGGCAGCGGGGCGTGCGGGCGGCCATGATGGTTCATCACTACCACATGGCCGCGAGGTCAAACGGCGGTGCGGCCGCCGGCGGACGGCGGGGGGGGCCGATGACCGGCCAGCACAATACGGAGTACGAGAGCATCGTACGTAGTTGGGACTGGACTGCACGTGTCTTATGTGAATCGATTGTATACTATCGTGTGCTTGGTAATAAGTAGTCTGACACGTGGCTGTGTCGTCGAATCGCATCCATCACGGCTGGCTGGATCGGTGGCTTTGACCTTGCCGGCGGACACAGGGCGGCGGACAAAGACCGGCGGGCCAGTGAGCCCGGCCGAAACATGTGTGCATCGTGTGAAAGGCTACAACGTACTAGCATGGACCTACCATGAGACGACAGGGCATCACATCATGGGCGGATGGATGGGCGGCAACAGGCATCTACAGAGTCTACCTAGCGCGGGAGAGAATCCACAGCGCTCAAGGACGCCTAGGTAGAGATGGGTGCATCGGTGCAGAATCTACTGCACAGAGCCTCTTGTTACAGGTACTGTGCAGAGCCTCTTGCTACTGCTCAGGTAGTATGATATGGCGCCGGCGAGTCTAACCTCAGCGCCGGCAGTAGTCGTTGCAGTAGAGGATCCACAGGGATGAATCCAAACCTAGTTCCTCATCAGGGACATACATGTCATGGCGTCGTCGGTAGGGCGCGCAGTCGACTTTTGACACGGCACCTCATGACCTCCTGGAACGGTGGTGAACGCTACTAGCGGTGGACGTACCGACAGCCGCCACCGCAGCAGCAGAAGCGAAAACGCCCATCAGCTCAGCACACATCAGTCAGCAGCCCACCGCTGACTGTACCACCATACCTTACCTTAGTACTTGGTACCCTTCAGTGGCTGCGATGGATGGCGTCAGGCGGCCTTCCGCTACCGGCGCGTCGCGCGCAAAGGCACTACCTACTAGTATGGACACTCGGTGGCTGCATCTGGCGCCAGCGCCTTTCGGCTTGTCAATCGCATGGACGATTGATTTGCCCACCTCCCGTCAATCATCAGTGCCAGCAGCGCGTTAGCGTCGAGTCACTGCACGTCGCCATCGCACGCCATCCGCCTGTGGCGCCGTAGGGCGTGGCCTACTAACTTTCTTGCCTACCACCTGTGCCGGATCAGCAGCAGCAGCAGCAGCAGCAAGCGGCGGCGGCAAGCCCCGTGAATTCATCAGCAGAGCCCCCTCTTGGGAGATGCAAGCCAGCCAGCCAGCCAGCCAGCCCAGCCCGGCCGGTCGTCATCAGGCCATGGGATCCATAGTAACCGTCACGACGGCGACGGCCACGACGGCACCAACAATGATGACAACGACGACACACAAAGGGCGGCATCTGCATGGAGGTACCGGACCATGTACCGTCAAAGTAGCGTCGCACCATGGGGTGGCCCCCGGCGCATGGAACGACGTACCTGGCCTGGCCATGCTCGTACGCTCGTGGCCCGCCATGCGTGCGTGCGATGCCATGCGACGATGCCCATGGCCATCTCTCATCACATCTCGTGTGGCCCAACGAGCGACACGGGCAACACAACACTCACACACGCGGGTGTAATACGGGATCCGGGGCGCAACGTGGCTGGCCGTTGCTCGCTTTTTGCCCCTTGTCTCTGCTCAATGTGTTGGTGTCACAATTTGGGCTATTATACGCCGTAAGGGAGAACATTGTAGGTAAATTGGTAAAGTACTGTTAGTACCCAACGCGATGCCTCGTACGTTGAATGCCGCGAGACCAGCGACCCAGTTAAAAAAAAAAAGAAGGGGGAGGAGAAAAGCCGAGTCATTCCCGTGTCCGGCAGCACGCAACTGCAGCAGCAACATTCGACGACGACGACGACGACGGATCGGGGATCGGGACTCGTCTAGTGGTGACTTTCAGCAGGTACCTTGGGTACCTCATCTGCCTGTGCGGTACCCACATCCACCCGCCACCTTACCCAACGTACCCGAACGGTAGCCAAAGCGAGAAGCACGCATCCAGGTGGGTGGAGGAGGAGCGCTGTGCTAGGAATGACGGATACTACCTACAGTGCCTAGGTAGATGGGTCGATGGAACTACCTCATGGTCACGGGTCGTGCACGCCCTGTGGGAGGCCGGCCAGCCAAGGTGTCCAACTCTGACAACACAGCCCGTCAAGAGGGTTTAAGCTGTGTGGCTGCTGCGCGCGTAGGGCGTCACCGTGAATCGGTACCTGCGGCAGTCGGGTTGTACAGCCACCTTAGAGGTAATTGCCGGGAAGTGCGTCGGGCGTCGAGTTGCGCTGAGCTTAGCGAACGAGTTGGGCGGCAGCTGGGCCCCCCGTCCGTCCCAGCCGGACTCGCCTCCAGCGCTCCCGTCTCCAGCGCGGTGCTCCAGGGCCGGTGCTGTTTGCTCCACGGGTTGCCGCTGTGGCTGCCCGCTACAGGGCGCTGGCGCTGGCGAGGGGCCCCCACCCACCGCCCGCCGTCGTTGTCGAGCAGCACGGGCGTGTTGGTGCGCGCGCGCGGGGACACGCAGGGTACCTGTAAGGTTACCTGTCGCGGTACCTGTGCGGGTACGTGGGCACTAGGAGGCAGCAGGCAGGCAGGGCCTGGGGAGGAGAGAGCCCGAAAAAAAAAGCTTTCTGGCGGATACGAGAGCGGTACCTCGCCTCCGTCCGAGTCCACTTTGCATGCCCGCATCCGCCCCAGAGCATGATGAGCATGACACACCGGCACGGCACGGGGTCCCCAGCCATATAAGTCGACGATGCCCTCTTTTCTCCCACCATTCTTGTCAGATTCCATTGATGCGGCACAGTACAGTACAGTAATACGCTTGGGAATCCACGCCCATTGTTATTTTTACTTGCCCTTTCTTGGATTTGTGGTTCTCTGTCACTCTCAGCTCAGCTCAGCTCAGCCAGCCAGCAAGCCATCTATTAGTACGACAAACGCCCTGCCACCGCCTACCTACTAAGCAAGCACGAACCGCTGACCACACGCAAGCGCCCGCCCAGCCCAGCCCAGCCAGCCAAGCACAGTGGGAGGCAAAGCCAAAGGGAAAAAAAACTTTACCGCACTATTACGCAGCGCGCAAGACGCCGCACTACAACGACTTACACGCCACATTGGGCTTGGCCGTCTCGACCGACAATCGACCAGCAGCTGAGGGCGCAGCAGCCACACGCGCGAAACGAAGAGCGAAAGAGAAGACGCCTGCGATTTCATTCTCATCGTCTCTCACTGGGGGGGATATAATACAGTAGACGGGGTGAATCGCAAAGAGCGAGCGAGGCAAGGGAAATCAGATCAAGCTGTGTGCAACCGCCCAGCATCGATCCCCATCCATCGCCAACTCCAATCCTCCAGTCGGCACCCGCGAGCCGAGCAGTACATACGTTACGCTTTTCCGCCGTCACATCGGCCGTCCTGTTTGGTGCTTTCGCATCGACAACCCTGCAGCCGGCCATTGGCTTCCATCGCCCAACTGGGCAAAGCAAGGGCCCAAAAAAAAAAACCACCACCACCACACAACCCTGTGAGGAGGTGACGAGGAGACAGCCCGTCCGCCCGCCCGCCAAGCACATCTCCGGCTCGCTCTTTGGACGCCTCGCGGAGAAGCACCCAGCAGAGGAAACGGATTGACGGGGGAGGCAGGCAGAATCTGGTCTCGTGCGCCCGCACTCGAATCGAATCGGATCGAATCAACGAGCTGCCCGCCCTCTGGCCCTGATGCAGAAGCGCATGACAAGCTGTTGCTGTTGTCGCCGTTGTCGTCTCGACTGCTCCTTCCCGACTGGCGAGTTCCTCACCTCTCTCACCACCTCGACCTCCACCTCCGCCATCGTCACCACCATCTCTTCCTCCTTCACCACCACCACCACCGACAGCACGAGCACCTCGTCGCTCCCCCTCCTCCTCCACCTTGACGACTCCCTGCGCGGCTCCCGCCCGTCATCGCCGACACGGGACGCACGGTGAACAAGGGAAAAAAGGGCCTGCCCCGATCCTCGGACCCGCCCCTCCCGATCGGCCGCGCCGCCACTTACACCACTCACAATACCACCCACCACCTTCAACACCAGCCCAAAACAGGCGATCCACGCCCGGCAACACACCATGCCCCACCGCGTCACCAACTTCCTGCGCACCTCCTCGGGCGGCATCCCCCATATCAAGCGCAAGTCCACCACCGCCACGAACAACACCACCACCACTGGCAGCGGCTCCGGCAGCGGGACCGCCAGCAACACCACCAGCGGCGCTTCGTCGCGCAACAACTCCGTCTCCGGCAGCCCCTACGACTCCGACTCGGACGACCACCAGCACAACCACAACCACCATGCCGTCAAGATGCCCGAGCACCTCGCCGACGCCCTCCGCAAGCAGCACCACCGCCTCTCGCTGCCCCTGCCGTTCGGCCGCTCCTCCAGCAAGGAGCGCGGCAGCCGCTCCCACACGCCCCCCGCCACCCGTCACCATCACCACCAACAGCAGCCCCCCGTGACGCTCGACTGGAGCATCGAGAGCCCGCCCGTCATCTACTACGGCTCCGCCGACGAAAGCTCCGGCGCCATCTTCTCCGGCCAGCTGTTCCTCGACGTGGCCCGCGACGAGGGCGTCGACGTCGAGTCCCTCTCCGCCACCCTCGCCATCCACACCGTCCACAAGCGCCCGTATCAAGGCCACTGCCACGACTGCCAGCATCGCGAGACGCGCCTCGAGACCTGGGACAACCTGCTGGCTCAGCCCGCGACCCTCGCCCCCGGCCGCCACCCATTTCCCTTTTCCACCCTGCTGGCCGGCCACCTGCCCGCATCCATCGACACGCCCGTCCTGTCCATTTCGTACGAATTTCGCGCCGAGGCCGTCCTCTCCTCCTCCTCTTCCAACTCAAACACCAAGGGCACGCCTCGCACCTTGTGCTTCGAGCGCACCATCCCCGTCAAGCGCTCCCTCGCCGAGCCCCTCTATCCCCATCACTCGGTCCGCGTCTTCCCGCCCACCAACATCAAGGCCGGCGCCCACTACAACACCGTCATCCACCCCACCGCCAGCAACAAGCTGACCCTCAAGCTCGACGGCCTGGTCACTCACAATGACCGCGTCAAGACGGTCGACCTGTGGAAGCTCAAGAAGGTGACGTGGCGCCTCGAGGAGACCATCAAGACCGTCGCCCCGGCCTGCGACCGCCACGCGCCCTCGGCTCCCGTCGTCACTCTGCCTAATCCTGATGCCTCTCACCCGTCGGCCGACGACGAGGATTCCGAATCCACGACGACGACCACCCGTGGTACCGTCCGCACAGAGACTCGCGTCATTGGCGAGAAGCAGCTGCACGAGGGTTGGAAGTCGGACTACTCTGGCAACGATGGCACCGTCGACATGGAGTTTGACTACTGCGTCAACCAGTACGCCGACAAGAACCACCACACCCACCACCGTGGCAGCGGCGCCCCGCCGCGCGAGCTCAAGTACGCCTGCGACCTGCGTAACGCGGCCGACGGCACCGAGGTGACGCACTCGCTCCAGATTGAGCTCATCGTCTCCAAGGAGTACGCCCCCGAGGGCAAGCCGCACCTGGCCGCCCAGACGGGCACCGGTCGCATCCTGCGTATGCACTTTGCCGTCACCATGACCGACTTTCCCGGCATGGGCGTCAGCTGGGATAACGAGGCGCCCCCCGTCTACCAGGACGTGCCCCCCAGCCCCCCGGGCTACACTCCACCGGCGTCACCGCCGCCGCCCCTGGAGCCGCCTATTGAGTATGAGGACCTGGAGGAGCTGTTTGCGCAGCGGGCCAGCGTGGAGCCAAGGAGCGACTGAGATGGGCGTGGATTTGAAAAAAAAAAGGGGACGACAACAGCGTACAAGTAAGGGGTGGAAACGATGGATGACGACACGACAAATGCATAGCGCAACTCTCTTCTTCTTTTGCTTCTTCAGTCTAGGATTGTTCTTCTGTGTGTTCTTTTCTGTTTTTTGGAGACGGCGGCGACGACGATGACGATGACGACAAAGAGAGAAAAGGATATACCCCTTAGGAACATATTGAGCTGAAGCATTATCGGGTTGCAACAAGGTTTTGGCCTTTCGAGGCCGATGAGAGGGCATCGTGTGGTGAGAGCATTGATGACGGATGGAGGGAGGGTGTCAAATGCATACATGGAGTTTCTGTGCTTCTGTTACTTTTGGATGTGTGCGTTGGTGCGCTCGTCAGCGAGCGAGGATAAAAGGAGAAGCGAGCGGCCCTTATGGATGGCCCGCCTGAGAGTACAATTATCACAGTAATTCTGTATACAAGTATACGCTATCTTAAGCGTACGCTGCCTTTGCTGCCGTGGGGGTGACCTGCTCGTGATGCCTTATTATATTTTATCGAAAGTTGATCTGAATTCATGCCATTCGTTGTTGCCGTTGTCAACGTTGTCGTCGTTGGCATCATTGCCATTAACCATTACCATCACCTTAACGGTCACCAGCAGCAGCAGGAGTAGCAACCGGAGCCTGACCATGGGCCTTTGGCCTCCCCCCCCCCCCCCCCAACCTGCTCAGACCTCCCAACCATACCACTGCGACCAATTCCGCATCCTTGGCCCCATCAAGTGCGACCGTCGTCACCACCCCGACCGTCACGGTCCTCCCTCTCCCCTCCCGCCTCCTTCTCCTTCCCCTTCCCCTTCTCCCCCTCCTCATCTAGCCAGGGCGCCAGCGACATCGGAAGATCCGGAGCGGAGGCGGGCTCGTGGATGCACTGCCCGAACGACTCCATGTCAGAGTAAACCTTGCACCTCCCGCACTTGCTGTCCATGCACTCGCCGGAGTGGCGGCACATTTGCTGCGCGAGGCGGCAGTAGTAGGTGGCGTTGGTGCGCGGGTCGTTGTCGCGGCCACCGCCGTCGGCGTCGTCGTTGGCGCCGTGGTGCTTTGCTAGAGCTGGAGCTGGAGCTCGAGCTAGGGCGTTGGAGAGAGGGGAGGTGGACTGCGAGAAAAAAAAAGAGGGAGAGAGGGATGTTAGTGTAAGTTGATGTTTTTCTTTGGGTGTTGCTGAGATAAGATGGGATGGGTTTGATGTGCATTTTTCAGGGTAAAGGGCTAGGTGATGTAGTGATATGGGGATAGGGTGGGATAGGGGAGGAGAGGAGAGGATTGAGGACGAGAGGAGAAGGATGAGGAGCAGAAGGAGATGGAGGAGGAGGCGAAAAGGGGTCGTCAATAGAGGACGAGAAAGTCAGGGAAGTCTTACGGCCAAGGGAGAGAGGAGAAGGAAAAGGAGGGAGAGGAGCGGGAGGCCGAGGCAGACGTGGGCTGTTTTGGAGAGCATATTGACTGATGGCTTTTTGTTGAGAACACGGTGTTTGCGACGTGTTGTACTAGATGTGTTGTTGTAGAATGTGATGTTTGCTCTTCCTTTTGTTGTTCCTGTCCCCAGAAAGGAGAATTGAGGCTTGACAGCAGACTTCGATGCCAAAACGTCTTCACTAGTACGTCCGTCTCACGGGGCAGCAAGACTGGACACACGCATACACGCACGCGCGCGCAGAGGGTGTGGTTTATATACATGGGGCAGTTGAAGCGAGCCCGGAAGCACAAGGCAACATGTCGCGTGATGAATTACCTTGTTGCGGTCATCGACAGCTGCGGAGTCATGCGGGCGCAAAGTAAATCGTTATCTTATCCACACACGCGGCGAGTTCTCTTCCCGTTTGGGGATGGGGTTCTATGGCTATGATACGTGCGATGCTCACATGAAGAGATGCTGATCCGAGGAGTTAAAACAAAAGAGTTCATGTTGGCGGCGGAGGCGGCGAGGCCGATGGGGGACGGGGACGGGTGCACTCGGGTTGGATACGTGGATGTTTGAGTTGAGGGGAGCAGTAGCAGTAGCAGCAGGAGGAGGAGGCGGGCGATAAGGTTTGCTGTTATTGTTCTGGATTAGGAGAGAGGTCGTGTGAGGGGTTTGATTCCGCTTTATGACGGGAGTGGTCATGTGTATCTACGTCTGTTTTTTCATGGTATGATGGGGGGAGGGGCAATAGGGGAGGCATCGAGAGGGTCGTGATCAAAGTGAATAGGAGGCAGGACGGACGGGCGGTCGATAAGGTTTGCTCTTCTCTCAATTAGGCCGGGAGATCGCGTGAGGGGGGTTTACTTTCCTTGACTACCCACATGGTGGTCAACGTTGAGGTTTTCTTGATGTTGCGATGGGGACTGGATAGGAGCGAGGTGGGGACAGACGGCTGGCGGCTAGGAGAGACGGCAATGATAATTCGCATGCATGTGAACAGGCAGGCGCGAGTCTGTCAAACTTCTATCGTGGCGGCGCATGCGCCAGACGATACAGTAGGGAAATACTTGACGGTGAGCGACTGGAGTTGCGAGCGCCTCCAGCCGTAGCGTTGGTGGTTTGCGCGCGGTGCTGTCGAGCGATGCGACCAGCAACTTGCTGGTTCGGTCTGTCTGTCTGTCTATCTGTCTGCTGCCAGGCGGCTGTTGTGTGGACGTGCTTTAATGCGAAGGACGAGCGACAACCGCTTACACGTAGGAGGGACGAGTGAACCTGGCCCGCCTCTTGCTTCGGTGACAAGACGTGACAGAGCGCCTCGGCGTAGATTGTTTGGCGAATATGAGCAAAAGTTGAACGCTAGTAACTGGGCTTGAGTGCTAGCACGCGGATCAGATAGAACACATGCGGTGTGAGCGATTTGGGCGGTTGCTCGGCCGGGGTTGATGTTGATGGGTGTTGTTGGGTGGTTGCACTGAGCGTCTTGGGTTTACAAGAATTGAACGGAATAGGCCAGACCTCATCAATTAGGAAAGGCACGACTGCCATCAAGTTGTATTCTCACTCCAGTTCCTTGGCATGGAGAACTGGCTGCACATGATCACCTTGTCAAGCCTTGAACCGCTTTCCCTGCCTCGTCTACCGCTGAGAGCTACCCGTTGGAGATTGAGGTGCCATCCCTGCAAGTGCGCTCGATTAGTAGTTATACTGTCGCCCGGCGTGTATGTCCGGGTCGCGATGTGGCTGTGGCTGAGTGTGCGTAGCGCTGCCTGTGCAAAGGCGGCAACGATGGCAACCCCTGCAGATCGGCGCAGGTTTCGCCCTAGATCGATGGGCACACCCAGCGATGGTTGGCCTCGTCCCGTCGTTCCCAGGCAGACAGGGTCTTGGCAACGATCGAAGATGTTGAACGGTTGGAACCCCGAGTGCCTCGAGGGCCGCCGCCCCTAATAAGTATGACAACTCTAGTCCACGGCAGCGCGTCTAGTCGCACGACGACAACACGCCTGGATGCTGACCGACCTGACCGTCGCCAACAAGCATCCATCGACACAGCGACGCACACATACATGATGACGCCACACAGCGATGCCGCCAAAGAGCAGCCCGGCGCCTTTCGAGTCCTCGGCTTCCGCTCGCCGCATCAACGTCCACCAACATCACCACCACCACCACCCGTGGCGGCACGGCGGGCGCGCCGCGAGCGAGTCTTCGCGCCAGACTCGCTGGCGAACAAGGGCTTCGACCGCAAGCCGTGCCTCTTTGCCACCTTTGTAAGCCGACTTGCTCGCCACCGCATTGAAGCCCCCTCCCTCCCGCCCCCATCGCATTCTCGCCCACATGAGACAAATCACCAGACGGTCCGAAATATCTACTCATTCGAATCGTCGTCGGCAGGTGTTCTACTGTCTCGCGCTCATCGGGTATGCCGTGACGGTCCGCGTCCTGGCCGCGCCGGGGGACCTGGACTCCCGCAGCCTGGGGTACATTGACCGCGCGCAGGACATCGAGGCGTACTGCATCGTCACCTGCACGCTGCTCTTCTTTGCGTGGCTGGGGCCGCTTGCCGTGGTTCTGTTCCCCATGTCGGTGGCCGCGGTCGCGCTCTGCGTCGTGGAGGCGGTCCGACTGTCCAAGGTGAGTGAGCGTCACGCCTGTTCAAATACCGGAACCCTCCCTTCTCCTTCTTCTTCTTCTCCTTCATTTTCATCTGTCATCCTGGCAAGCCGTCAGCCCGGGCTCACCGTGGTAGATTGCGCATCGGCGAAACGAGTACATCATGCTCGCAGTGCTCGCCATCATGATGAGTCTCCCTGCGGCGCTGAGCGCAAGAGAGGGCTGGGTGTGGTGCGCGTGGCATATGAAAAGGAAGTGATGGGTACACAGGCAGCGAAATAGACCGGCGTTTTTATTACGGGCGACGGACATAGGATAAGTAACATGTTGAAACAGCACATAGCTGGCTGGTGTAGTACATTTGAGCCTCGGACCACAAACCAAATAAAATATCTATAGGACTAGTTGTATATGAAGTAAAAAGGGATTTAATTGAGGCTGAACTAAGATATTGGCGTATATTACAGCGCGCTAGTCTTATCTTATATTTATATAATAAAAATAGCTAGTGCGGTCTAGGGTGCGGATTGAACAAAAATTAGAATACCTTTGCCTATAGATTTTTTTTCTTTTACTAATAGCAAAGCCCTTAATTGAGCACCTTAAAGACAGGTATCGCTTCCGCTTTCCTATCCTCTATAGCCGTTCTATCTATAGTAGAAGCGGCGAGGAATTTAGCGTTGCGGCGTTTTCGGTCGACCGCTCAACCGCCCAGCCCTGAAGTATTCGATAGCAGTGTCTCGTCTAGGTTCTAGAGTTAGCCAATGTGTGTGCACCTGCGCGAACCAAACAACAACACGTCGGACGATGATGCATAGGATGCTTACGTGCTCGAGACGCAACCACACAATCGCCTGCAATCAGCCTCATGCTGTTGCGCGAGCTTGCTGTGCAAAACGTAACGCAGCTCTTTGCAGTGGGCGTGTTTCGAGTCCCGGCAGTAGATCGGAGCCTTCAAGTGCTTCGTCAATGGGCTCCCGCAGAGAATGATGAAGAAGTCTTCGTCCTCGCACTCGCTCCCGCTGTCGGACCACACCGTTGAGTAAACCTCGGAATCTCCGCTCGAGTACTCGGGGCTCTTGCCCCGGTGGGTGATTGCGGGCTGAGCGGCCGAATCCGATGGTGATGGATCGGCCAACGCCGAGCAGCCAAGGAGGCAGGCGGCCAAGAGCACGTTGAGGACGTGCATCTCCATGGATGTTTCAGAGGTCCCTCGCTGTGAGAAGGAAGCCAGCGCCGGGTAGTGCACCTCTGCGAGTATGTTGCCTTCCCCAGCCGTGTTGGCAATGGATGGCAAGGAGCAAGACGCAATCGCCCTTTGAGTGTCAGTTCGATGTTCGGTTGTCTGCTCCTAGGGCCGGAATTGTGAAAAGGATGATGGTTGGGAACTGGGAAGAGGGAGGCTATATGAGAGAGTGTATGTACGCGTGATTGCATTTAACATCGCATTGGCCACATTCAACCATCATTACGTCGATGCCTAATGCGTGATATTTACAGAACCGGATCCCGACGTGCCCAACTTCAACTCGCTTAGTAAATGACGATGACCCAGCACCCAGGCACTTGGGTATACCAGTGGAGCCCCTGAGTTATAGAGGCAAATAGAAGCGTAATACTTACTTGGTATATGACATGGGACTCGCACAGCCAGTGCCTGCTGACCTGCCCGGTATGACTTACGCAAGGGGAGGTGCATAGCATTATGTTTATGCCATCCTTGATGTCTTCGCGTGCCGATCCGTGCCCAAGAACCGTGTGTCCCAACGGTGTGGTGTGCAGGCCAGGCCGTTCCATGCGTTTCATTACCAAATCGTTGCGTTAGGGATGAAGATGTCCTCGGAGCGTTTCTACGAGACCAGGGTGCATTGCAGGTTCGCCGCCACCGCCGACGACTTTCCTCTGCACCTGGGAGCCAGGCGAATTGGATGCCACAAAGTAAAGCCGCCTGAGCAAGGTTGCGGCTCGATTAGCACGTGAGTTCAGCAGTACAGGGGAATACCTACGAAGAGCCGGCTCCTAGGCATTGAAGGCCTTACTTGCAAATGACATACCTTCCATGGTCCAAGGTGTTTGGCGTCTATTGCAAGGTCACCTGCCAAAGGCAGCAGCAGCACTGAGGTCTGGGCTGTACTGGTCGATTCTCCGTGTGCTCATGTCGTTGGCTGCTGTCTGGTTTCAGCCACGGCAGAGGCACCGAAGCGCATCTCTACAGCTTATGTTGCTGGGTTTTACGTTTTATGTCCGAGAAAGGAGAAAGCACCTTGGTCAGGGCACTCAGGTTGAGCATTACCAACTGCGCTCCCCCCACGCAATAAAACTGAGGGGTTACATATCGGTATTGGCCAGTGCGCGTTTCACGGTTTGCGAGAGGACAAGTGCTTTTCGTCTCTTAAAGAAACGTGACCAGAATTGTTTCAAGTTTAAGTAATTTCGATGAATACACCGCATACTGTGGCGTAATGTTTGGGTAACCCCTTTATAACTGGGCGCCTGAAATCTCGAAATGGTCCATCTATATAAGATCCGGGCCGTCTCCGGTGCTTCTTGCCCGAACGTGCATACTGGGCGCAACACAAACCACTTTGATATCGATATCTAGTCGACCTTTAGCAAACAAAAACTCACAATGCTTCCCGTCCAGCTTGCACTCGTCGGCCTCCTCAGCCTCGTCGCCGACGCGGCCAGCATCCCCATGAGTCCCCGGGCCGCCGTGTCCCCCAACCCGCTCAACGTCCTGGACCGCCGGGGCTTCTTCGTCCGGTGCCCTCACTCGGGCACGCCTACCTACTGCCTCCCTGCCTCGGCGTCCTGCAAAAAGGGCAAATACGTCACGAATGCGTTCAAGCAAACCGAGTGCACCACGACCTGGGCCTGCTTCTGCGACAACGATACCGTCGACTTCTAGGGCCGCAGCGACGGGGGGCATGCCGCACGAGACATGTTGGTGACGGACGTGCGAGCTCGGGATATGTATCGGGTCAAGGCACACGGATGGCGTCTGCTGGGGCTGCACGGAACCGCTCGAAACCTCGACCTGCAGGGCTCGCAAGTGCTGGGGATCACGGGTCAACTCTGCCGACGGGTCCCTCTGATGTACAACATTCTTTTTCTACTTGCTCCGGTACCATGCGCATCGTTAAAAAAATAAAAATAAAAATAAAAGGCGCGCCTCTCTCCGTGGCCGTTTGTTAGCTATGCCTCTTTCTTTTGACTTGCGACCGCAGTATGACCTTGACAGGCGAAAAGAGACGATTATTGAGCGAAACCGGACTTCATGTTTAGGGCCAGCGCCTGTTCGTGATGACAAACTCAAGGCAGGCATTGGATATGCTCCTAGCATGCCGGCGCAGCGTGGTTGTACAGTATCCAGCGTTGAAGTCGCAGCATCATCACCGCCGCTCATACCCCATCCCGTCTTCATCGTATACAAACAGCCGCAATATCGCTTTAGCCACCTCCACGCCGTCATGCTCGAGGTGCGCCGTCTCGGCAGCGCGGTCCGCGTGCTCCAGGTCCCGGATGCCGCCGCTGTCGACGCGCATCTGGATCTGGCGGCGCACCATGTCCTCGTCAAACGCCAGGTGCGCCTGCGTCGTGAAGAGGCGGTTCGGGATGTACAGCCCCTGGACGGGCGTGTGCTCGCTGCGACCCCAGCACGCGACCTCGGCGCCGGCGTCGTCGAGCATGCCGGCAGGCGCGGTGGCCGGCGTCGGCACGGCCATGACTTGGTCCTGGTGCATCTGGTGCAGGTGGATGTGTGGCGAGCGCGTCCGGAACAGCCGCTGGCCGGCGGGCGTGAGGTCGATGCGGCAGTGGCCGAGCTCCCAGTCGCCCGAGGGCGCGGGCGCGACGGTGGCGCCGAGGAGGCGGGCGAGCAGCTGGTGGCCGAAGCAGACGCCGGTGAAGTGGAAGTCGGGGCGCGTGAGCCAGAGTACTGAGTTCCCCGTGTCTCTCGGGTCAGCATAGCATAGAACAGTATAGCCTTGGGGGGGGGGGGATGTGGATCATGACCATCTAGAAAGACAGTAAGCGAGGCAACACGGCACATACCTTTGAGCAGGGCGAGCAGGTCGAGGATCCACGGGTTGTCGCCATAGGCATCGTACATGCTGCCGGTGATGAGCAAGCCATCGTGGTCGCGGAACTCGTCGGCGGTGGGGATGCGGCCGCCCTCCTCCTCGGTGACAACAAAGACCTGGTCCGTCTGGACGCCGAGCGGCGGGTGGTGCGCGCGGCCGGCCTTGCTGAAGTGGTGGTGCACGATGGCGCCGAAGGAGCCGCGCTCGCTCTCCGTGTCTGGGTGCGGCCGGTCCGTCTCGAGGACCATGAGGCGGACCGTGTGCGAGTCGAGTTCGGGCTCGTAGTGCTGGGCCATGATGTTTTTGTTGATGCACTGTTGACGCTGGGAAAGGTGCTGAGACGGTGATGCGTCCTCGATCGACTTTAAACAGCAGCAAGCAGCTTGATCATCCCCATCTGCCAGCCTGCCTGCCCCGGAAGCCAAGGCGCCACTGGCCAAGGACTGGACCAGCGTCAAAGGGTTCGATTCACTCTAGCGATCGTACCAAGCTCTAGCAATCGCCTTGACGTCAGCAGGTCTTGGTAGTCTGGGGCCGGTGGACCCGATGATGACGGCACCGGGGGCCCATGGTCGTGGCTAAGCTTACAAAATAAGGTTCCCAATGTCCAACGCCGTACCGGGCCCGGCCCCACACCCCCAGTCCCGAGCCATCGGCGCCGGGACCCGGGCGGCAGGCAAGGGCAGGGTACGGGAGTTTGTATGACGGCCGGGTGCATGGTTGTGGACGACGGGTGGGCTCGCTCGAGAAAAGATGGTCTCTGGCGTCAGACAGACAGCCAAAGTCGATGAGGCCAACGTCAAACCTCTCGGGTTGGCTGCCGTGATGGTGAGCTATACACGCCGGGCACTGCCCCCTCTGAACTATTGGCGGTAGGTGACCTTTGCAGGTCAGTGCATCTAGTCAAGCATCGGGATATATATAAGAGATACTTTACTCTTGGGTAAATTTAGGTGTAGAGTACCGATTGCTCGGATGTCCTGTTACTTGCCGCTTGGGTGCATTCGATCTCGCATCGCTGTTTGCTGGCTTGACTCTTGCTAAATTCATCTATTGGTCCCGGAAGTCATCAACGGTTCAAGACCTAGGGATGTACGAAGTAATGTACTGACGGGGATATCGTGGTCAGCGGGCTAATGACTGAACATGAACTCAGAAGTCGAGAAACGGATGAGCGACAAAGCTTGGAAACGACAGAAAGGCTCAACGATGGCAAGGCTCAACAATGGCCACGAAAGCATAGGGTATAGCAACTAACGACACACCAGACGGCCAGCTTGTCCACGTCGGACGTGTAGAGGATGGTCTCGACGACCTGACCGAGCGGAGGAGGAGGAGGGGGCATGGCGGGCGACGGCGAAGTGACCGAGTATGCACGCGTCAATCTTTCGTGTCTTTGATATGCAGGTGATGCTGATGACGAGAGGCGCGCTGCTGGTCTGCGGCGGGTAGGGATGCGAGATCGCGTCGTGAGGACTGCGCGATGAGCAGAGAGGAACTCGCGTGGCGCTGCGATGCGACGAGACTCGCCGACATGACCGAGACTAGACGACGGTGCTATTCTATTCTTATAGACGCTCCGGCGACATCGACTGCTTCTCCGTTGCTCGTTGCTCGGGTTCGGTGCTGTCGGAGGAGAGCTCGGAGGGCGCGCACGGCGAGGCCGCCTCCATGGCGGTGGTGGTGGTGGGAGACGATCGACGTCATGCTGACCCGCGACTCTGCGTACATGCAGGATGCATATATCCAGCATTTTACCCGACGATCCAATGACACTCGAGGTTTATTGGAAACATGAAAACACGGCACAGGCTCTTTATTTTCCCCATGGGAGCATGCTCAGCGAGGATGCTACAGCTGAGCTTATGGAGGGCTATCCTGATCCGTTGATCATGTGGCACGCAGAGCGCGAGTGTGTATGCACCACATTGCATGGAGCATCTAGTTACTTCTTCACCATGGCAGGATCAAACACGACTTGATGTCGCCGTCTCGTGCACGTACTTGAACTGTATTGGAGTGTGGCACCGCGCAACGGGCAGGCATCTAATATTGAACCGCAGCATCAACAGACCAGACATTGACGACTGTCGTTCCTGGAGCACATGTCAACGCCAGTCATGCTCTCTTCCCAGAATTGTTGCGCTTCCAGTCCGCTTCGTCCAGTCCCTTCCGTCTTCTAGCACACACCCCCATCCCCGCACATATTGCTACGCAACTACTCCGTAACTTACTTACCTGTGTGCCAAGTTCGTTGAGTAATAGTTTGTTATAATGTAGCAACGAGCCTAATGACAACTTAGTAGAAAACTTAATTTATTAGCAGCGGCCCCCCCTCCCCCAGATTGATCCGCCGCCGCCCGCTCTCACGGCCCGTCCTTTCCCCCGTGGGGTTTCGGTTTAGTATTGAATGCCGGCGCGCCTCATGCCTGCCTGCCTGCCTGCCCCATGCGTGCGTGCCCGTCTCTCTCTTTGCCACTCCAATGCCCACCCCCACCCCCCAACGATTAATCAATCCCACGCACACACACAACACCACAGACGACACTACACATGCACAGTCTACAGACACAAAAACGTTCGCCGTCTCCCCTAACCCGTTTCGGCAACGTCCCGCCAGCTAGCTAGCCAGCCACGCGGTTCTCGGAGACCCGAAGCGGGCAACATTAATCTCAGCTGCCTACGTGCGTCCCTACCGACCGAAGAATAATACTGATGCATCAACATAAACAGTGTCATCGGCCTACCTGCTTGGTCCCATCAATTCCTTCTCCCACCGCACGCACGGACGGACGATCGCAGCAAAAGTTCAATGCCAAGCCAGAACCAAAGGGCCATACCGAGGCAACCTGCGCTGAACTCAGCACCGACAAACGACTTCGCTTACACGTGCTTTCTGCTCCCTCACCATGCCTCTTTTTCTCTCTTTCGTCACTCCACTCTCCGTTCCTGCTCCTCTCGTCTTGTTTCTTCCCCGTTGCTTCTTTCCATATCGGTTCTCCTAGCTACCTGCCGCCCCCCTCCCCCTCTTTACATCACCTAACCTAACCTAATCCGTCGCCACCTCCCCAGAGTATGACAGCCAGCTAGCATCTGTCCCGGGGGGGAGAGACCGCTCGCCTCTTACACGCTCCGTATCAAGTACTGACATAGCGAACAAAGGAGAAAGCAGGTCGGTCAACGTCGGTCACCGGCCATGCATCTACCTCACCTTCCCTCACCCGGCAACAGCCACGTCTATGCCTACCTAGTTCCCTCTCCGCCTGAAAACTAATCAGCCCTGCTATTCCTCCCTGAGCCGCGCCACCGCCTATCCAGGCCCCCACACCCTCGCCCCTCAGTTCCCCGGAATTCGCCCGGCCATGCAGGGGCCGTTCATCTCAGCATTCGGGCCCTGCAACTGATCGCGGCCCCGCGTATGTGCCGGCTTCGTAACATTACGGGCTAGGCTGGTTTGGGGGGGAGGGTGGGAAAGGGCGTGTAAGTGAGCCTGGGGATGGGAGGAAAATGAAGGACGACGAAGGGACCGAAGAAAGTCGGTGATCCTAAGCACGGTTCATGCGGCGTCGTAGACGGAAGTACAGGCTCGAGAATGTGCGTGGCTCAAGTATTTAAACCTGCCTCCGCTCCTCCCGCAGTCCGCGTGGGGGATGAGACATGGTGATGGTTCTCCTCACGGCGGATACGTCAGGTCTTTGACAGTTCCCTTCTCGTCACCTCGTCTTTTGTCCCTCTACCCTTCGCCCTCGCTGGACGTGCTTCCTGCTGTACTTTCTTCAACAGGTTCCGTCTCCGCTTCCTACATAGCCCTCCTATCATGGTGGCCGTCCTCGCTCGCGCGGCAGTCTCCTTGGCACTGCTGGCCGTTGCCGCCGCGGCCCCGGCGCCGCTGGCTGACCGTGCTGTGCCGACGCTGCCCAGCAAGGACCCCTTCTACGGCGTGCCTGACGACATCGAGTCTGCGGCGCCGGGGACCATTCTCCGGCATCGCGAGCCGCCCAACGCGATCGCCACGTTCGGGCTGTTGCGGGTCAACCTCGAAGCCACGCACCAGCTACTATACCGCACGACCGACAACCTCGGCAAAGCCACGGCCACGGTCCTCACCGTCCTGATACCACACAATGCGGACAGGTCCAAGGTACTGTCGTACCAGGTCGCCACGGACGCGCCGTCCATCGACTGCGCCCCGTCGTACGCCTTCCAGCTCGAGTCGGCCACGGGCCCGCTGCTTGGGACCCTCGTCTCGCAGGTCGAGCTGCTGCTCATAGAGGCCATCCTCGAGCAGGGCTGGGTCGTCATCGTGCCCGACTTTCAGGGGCCACAGGGCGCGTTTCTCGCCAACGTGCTCGGCGGGAATGCCGTCCTAGACGGCATTCGCGCCGTCATCAACTCAGCAGACACGACGGGCATCCGCAAGCCGACCGTCACTATGTGGGGATACTCAGGTGGCTCCTTGCCCACCAACTGGGCGGCCGAGCTGCAGCCGACGTACGCGCCCGAGCTCAGCATTGCCGGTGCTGCCGTCGGCGGCACGGTACCCAACATCACCACTGTCGTCACGACCGTCAACAAGGGCCCCATTGCCGGCCTGATCCCTTCGGGAATTCTTGGCCTCTCCCTCCAGTACCCGGAGATCAAAGCCGTCGTTGACAAACACCTCAAGCCCGAGTACGTCGAACGGTTCCACAAGACGACGAAGCAGTGCGCCGTGGCCAGCATGGCCAACTTCCTATTCGCCGACGTGCTCCAGATGTTTGACGACAGGTCGCTCATCTATACGGACCCGACGGCGGTGCGCATCCTCGATGACAATGCGCTTGGCAAGGTGACGCCAAGCATCCCCCTTTACTGGTACAAGTCGGTGCTGGACGAAGACAGCCCCATATCGGACTCGGACGCTTTGGTGAGTAAGTACTGTGCGGAGGGCGCGTCGATTGAGTATGTCAGGGACCTCATGTCGGAGCACGGCAGCTGCGCCATTGTTGGCGCGCCCAAGGCGCTTTCGTGGCTCAAAGGCATCATGGACGGCCGGGTGCCGAGCCGGGGCTGCTCCAAGAAGACAACAGTGTCGACGCTGCTCGACCCGGCAACGTTTAAGATCCTGCCCAAGGCGCTGATTGAGCTGCTGTTGGACCTGCTAGGCAAACCGGTAGGGCCCCATCTTGTCTAAGTAGTACAAGCAGCCGCCGCATGTGGCGAGCGCGCAGGCGACGTGCGCATGCGCCAGATAGTGACGGCTCATTCGACGTACTTGCGCAAGGAGGGGAAGGCGTCGCGCCAGGGCGGGCCGAGGTGCCAGTAGCGAATATCGCTGATGATGGACTCGAACTCGGGGTTGAGCTGGATGTCGCCGACGGGGCTGCGGCAGAGCAGCTGCTTGTCGGCGGGCCAGCGCAGCTGGATGGAGCGAATGTAGAGGTCGACCGAGTGGCGCGAGTCGCGGTTCTGGTTGAGGCATAGGAAATCGCGCAGCCGCGGCCAGGGCATGTAGTCGATGGAGACGGGGTGGAGGATTGAGTTTTGGATGCGGCTGGGGCGAATCAGGTCGGGGACGTCGTTGAAGGACTCTGGGTTGGGGTACAGGCGCCACTGAAGGGGTCGCATTAGCTTGCATGCGGCATGCAACGTACTATAAGGTACCTAGGCTGGTGGGGGTTGCCAGAGGGGGATGCTTACGCGCAAGAGCCGATAGCACAAGAAATACAGGCCAAACATAGTCTCGGTGTTCTGGACCTCAAACTGGCGCAGGGTCGAGCCCATGATCATGGTCAGGGGGTTGTCGGTGATGGAGTGGAGCATGAGGTTGGCGAGGGAGGGATTCCGGGGGATGGAGATGGCAAAGTTGGGATCCTGGGAGAGGGCGATGTGGGCCTGGTAGAGGATCATGAAGCTCTTGAGCTCGAGGCAGTCGGTGCGGTCCGTGTGCTCGACGCCGCAGCGGCACTCGACGACGGCGGGGGGCGGTGGCGTGGAGCCCATGGATGAGGGCGAGGCCTGGGTGCTGAGGAACTGCGGGAAGCCGCCGCTAACGGGGGTGTCCATCATGGCCTTGAACCAGGGGTTGGAGAGGGCCTGCTCGGTCTGAGTCAGTCAACAAGTTGGTCAACTTGGTCGTCATCGAGGGCCATCCTCTTGTCTTTGGAGAGAGAGGGGGGAGGGGGTGTGGCTACGTACGTCGACGCCCGAGGATGTGGACGCGGACGATGAGCAGATGCCTGCCGCGTGCTGAGCACCGGCAGCACCAGCAGCAGCAGCAGAGGCGTCGCCCATGGAATCCGCTCGGGACGAGACCGAGGCGGGACCTCGACCAGCAGCAGCGACGGCGGCAGGGTCGGCGCGGCGGACAATGCGCAGCTGCGACAGCAAGTCGCCGACGCTGCTGCGCAGGAAGGAGACGTCGCGCTCAATGTTCTCGAGGCGCGTCTTGCTCTCGGCGCGGTTGACGCGGTGCTTGAGGCGGTCGGCCTTGCGCTTCTGGGCCATCTGGGCGTCGGTGCGGGCACGCTTAGCCGGGCGCGGGGTGGCGGCGGCGACGACGCTGGGGCTCCCGTGGCCGTGACCGTAGCCGGCCGTGGTCGTCGTGGGAGGAGAGCCGTCGGAGGGCGACTGCGACGTCTCGGGCGACATGGCGGGCGGCGACGCGGATCGCGAGGCCGGCGACGACGGAAACTGACGCCGTGGCCGCGTGGGATGACAGAGTCGGACAGAAGGAGAAGAAGGCGGGTGGCCGTCGGGGTGTGTTTGGTTGGTCGGGTCGACGTCGAACGAACGAATGAAGTTTGAGCGGGAGGAGTGGAAGACAAAAGCCCCCCCGCGGCAGGTAGTGGGTAGGGCAAGTCGCCAGCTATAAGGGCCTCAGGTGGTCTCCAGTGGCATGGAAGGCGCCCTCTGTCCGGCAGCGTCGTCAGCCCACCCACCCGGGGACGGGGACGGGAGTCGTCCGCTGCAGGAACCTTGGAAGCCCCCGCCTCCTCTTCAGGGCGCTAGCAGCACCTGTAGCCGGGGGTGCGGGGACCCCGGATCTGCCCGCTTCAGCGCGTGAGCACAGACTGGCGCAAACAATGCCAACAATGCCAACCTCTCCATCCCATGTCTTTCCTGCCTACCGACGAATCAACGAGCCAGCAGAGTCCCCCAGTTCATCCCCCCCCGCAGGCGGAGCCCGTCATGGGCGACCCTGGCAGCCGGGAGCACAGGGGGAGGATGTGTGTGAGTGAGTGTGTGTCTGTGTGTGTGTGTGTGTGGCACGCCGCAGCCGAGGCCAGAAGGACGGACAGCGTCGAGGAGGCTGGTGGCGGTTTGACGTCTTCGAGATGGCCCTCTAGGTACTACGCATAGAGAGTCCCATATCGTAAACGCGTAAATGACTTGGTACATGGGAGATGAGCTACATCGCTCGCCGTGAGGGGGGGGCAAAGAGAGAGAATCCATGGCGGCACGCGAGAGCCCTTCAACTCTGCCGGCCAAGTGTCTGCCCGTCGACGGAAAGCGTTTACATGCGTCTTTCACATGCTGCCGACGAGCCCCTCTCACCAAGCTAGGGGTAGTCAAACATGGAAGCGACGCGACCGCAGCCCGTTCTGTCCCGCTCGTCGTTCGTCCGCCACCTACATACCACCCACACATATTGTTTGAATTGAAGAAATGAGCAGGCCTGCTGCGCCCCAACAACCCAAACAAAGGAATGAGACGAAACGCGGCGATTGTAGGCGAGACGATGGCGCCTCTCGCGATGCTACCTCAAGTATCTCCCACGCCCATCCATCCCTGGATCGGGGCTTGCTGTGCGCGTTTGGCAACGGGGCAGCGTTACTACTATGCAGTCCGTACTTCGTACTCTTTGGAAGCAGCGGTCTCGGCGACGATCGTGCCGTGGCAGCCCGGCTCCCCACGCGGGGGATGAATCCACTGAATGCCCTGTTCTCCAGCGCCGTTTCTTACCTACCCGACCCGCTAAGCCGCCTCCGGAACCGCGACCGGGTGCCCCGTGCCCCCTCCCCCACCACCCGCTGAAGGATGGAACGGGCATCCATCAGTGGTGTGGCGCCTTGGTCGTCGGGCGCCCGCCGCGTCCCGTCGTCATCGTCATGGGCGCCACGCATCACCCGCCCGCGCACCGACCACTGTCATACTAGTGCTGCTGGCAACCTCAGCGATCCGGCTCGTGGTAACATGGCATAACCCGACTTGCGGTGGATTCACGAATCGGGGTCCCGGTTGACGGTCGGTCGGTCCTCTTTGGCGATTTCTCGCCGCCAAAGACGGAGAGCCGATCAGAACGTCGTGGCCCAACAAGGGTGTTTGTCTGTCTCCTTCCTGCCTCGTACATACATACATCCATACGTACGTACATTGCCGTATCGGTACGACCTGACTATGTTTGTCTCTGAAACGCCGCCTTGCCCCGATCCTCTCTTCCCGCGCCTCTTCCGCCGTTGTGGCGTTGCTAGTTGGCCGTCCAGAGTTGTCTTCCAAACTGGTAACATCATCGTCATCATCTTTGATCTAAAATCTGTGGGATTTCCGCTCGGTTCCATCTGTCAACGTGTCTGCCACGTGCCCGCCGTCCCCGTCGTCTGACAGCATGAAACGCTAGCCCCTGAGTTCGAAAATCCCCCACGGCCGATCCTTCAAATGCGCCATAAGCATTTTCTGGCGCCCTCCGTGTGGTGCCTCTCGGTGCTTGGCACGCATCTCCTATGTATCTTAACCGCGGCCGTGGTTCAGAAACGTGAGGCCTTTTCGGGCACACAGGTGTTAGCATGTGAGGCGCCTTGAACGTTCGACGTGAACAGAGGTGTAAACTGGATCACGCAAACCGTCCCTGAGCACGCAAATCGCGAGGAAGAATCAACTTATTTCAATTTATAAATAGAGTGTATCATTTGATTTAATGTTATGACTTTCGTTGGCTTACCAGGTCCATTCTTGCTGGAGGTTATCCAGCGGATCAGACATGGAGCAGCAGACAGTGAATGCATCTTCTAAGACAAGTCTTCAGCGAGATATCAGTGAAGATTCATTCATGTTAATGAAGCCGATATTGAACCCTCGATCCCTGCCTCACGCGCTCGCCGCATATGCCAACCTGCTCCGATCCAGCCCATCCAGCCCGCAGAGAGAAGCGCTTTCAGAATGCGCGTCTCCCAGACCCAGTCCATCGCACCAGGGCGAGCCCGTCCGCTTTGATGCCCAGCCTCATCATTCCTCCAAGTACATGGCCTGTTGCATCCACGTGAGCGCATCCATATACCACCCATGCACCTTTTTCTTGCTGTAAAAATCGTCGGCGGTGTACCTTCCGGCCTGGTCGACCATCTTCAAAATCTCCCTGGCAACTTCCGGTACCGTGGCAGCCTGAATCGCCTCCTTCGCCGCCTCTACTTCCCGGTCCGCGTTGCTCTTGTCGAGCGTCCGCTCCGCCATTCGCTGCTTGGACTCCCTGATCCGCTTTGCGCGGGCAGCAAAGTCCTCGTCTCCTCCCCCTTCCAGTCTGGGCCTCTGGGCTCTCTGCCACGCGCCGAGCCAACTCTGGTAATATTTCGCAATATACTGATTCGCACGAGAGAGACTCGCGGCAGCCGTCTTGTAAGCCTCCTCGTCGATGATGCCGGGGACGGTGGCAGCCATATTGAGGCCGCGATCCGCAGCACAGGCTTGACCGCTCGCGTACGTCTCGTTGTTGTCTTTGTAGTGCCCGAATGCGCAGAACATGAACGTGCCGAAGCAGGGTTCGATCAACGCCGTGGAGATGGCGCTACAGCTCCCCATGGAAGGCTCGTATGCCATCTTGGTTGCGGGCAAGGTCTTGTCCAACACATAGGCGCCGGCGAGGCTGGCCAGCGCCGCAACGACAATGGGGAGTCTCATCTTGATGCGATTTCAGGGTGCAAATGATATTCAGGGCGGGTTGTCTCTTGTGTTGGCTAACACTACTCGAGGCGGACGTTCGGCGCCTTCTTATGTGTTTCGGCTTCGCCTTCCCCGTTCGCTGACGAACGACAAAGTTTTATCGTAAGTGAACCCCCCCCCAACGCCGTGCCTGCCACGTAAGCGTATCGTGAGAAAGCGATCAAGGCAGCGCCTGCATCATGGACATCCTTGACCTGGTCTTAATACTTCAATTATAGCTCGACATAACTGACGATCTCATTGCAACATGCAATCTGTGATCTAGCTAGAAACGTACTATGTACCTGGCTCCGCTTCATGGTTTTAAGGCGGCCTTGAGACCGCGGGCCGGCAACGCGTATCAACGCCGTATTTTGTAGTGTCCGGTACTCCTACAGCGTGCCGTATGCTAAGGCGGCAGTCTGCGGGCGGTTCATGAGGTTGCAATGCGTCCCCAGCAACCTCGTGAAAGTCGGCCAGCAAGTGCAGACTGGAGTCTACGAGCCTTGTCCTCGGGCGTTGCTGCGAGAGGTTTGACAACGAGAGGACCTAATTTGAGCGTGAGACTGCATTGCGGGCAACGGAGAGCCATAACTCGGTTACCTGTGCTAGATGGCTTGAATCTTCGGTTTTGGCCTCGACGGCGCAGTTATGCGCCGGAACACTGTAGCGCGGTGTAGGTGTAATATCATTTTCTACATCGCTTGTCTCCGTAGCCTGTCCTCAGCCAAGCGTGGAACACGGATGATGGACCGTCATTCCGCCCGGCGAACTCTATTCGCTGCGACGTTCCTGGATGTGATGGACAAGGGCCAGGTTCCGTTTCTGTCGTCAATTTTGGTCCCAAAGCTGCGCTCAGCGCGAGGCGCTCTATGTTGACATAGTGAATTGTATACTAGAAAGGATTTATGTGGTTCCCGCGAAGGGGACGAAGCGCCCTCCGAGCACTGGCTAAGATCTTGGCTTGGGTCAGGATGGTAGTCTTTGTACAACCGGACAGACTCCGAAACCGCTTCAGACTTGCAGCATAGGCTTCTGTCTTCGCGTTGATCCTTCCAGTTTTGAGTTTGACAGAGAAACATTGATGTACTTGGCACCCATCAGCGTCTTTCATTGCGGCAATATTTCCGGCTTCTCGAAGCATACGGCGATGCTTATGGATTTTTTTTCTATCGCCATGCCCCGGTATGCAGCAGTGCTAGCACCAAAACAAAGTTGTTTTTCAGGTGCCTACCGCCCTCCCGTTGGTCTGAGCCACCCTCAGTCACGGATATCGTCATCCGGAAGTCTCAATCTTAAACCAAGCTTCGAACTATTCTTATATTCGAGGATAGATTCTCCGTCAGCTTCCTTTCTAGCAGCAACAAGCCATGTTAGAGTAGAACTCATGGGCAGCCATGACGCTTGATGCACTCTCTGCCATGATGGGGTTCAGTCACACCACGGGCGGCAAACGCAAGAGTATTGCTCCGATAAACTCTTATTAGCCGTTTTATCTTTTCATGTGCTCCAAAGCTTTCCATTGCATTTCGGCTTGTGGCGTGACTATGTTGTGGAGCGCCACCCATGTCAACTTCGTAGTACAACATGCAAAGAATTGAGTTGAGGTGTGGGTTACATCCATGCTTTCGCTTTGGGATGCTTCCTGCATGCTGATGCTTTGTCCATGGGCTGCTCAAACGCAACGGAGCATGGCACGACTAAGTTTTCTATAACTACAGTGCAGCACTGCAGGTCTTTTGTCGTGGCCTTGTGGGTCAAGTTGACAACCCTGTCAATCTTGTCTCTCCTTGTGGCCCAGATGAAGCGAGCAATTGACTGGCTTTGCTGGGTCGCTGAGTGGCGTTGTCAATATAGGCAGATTAGCAACGAACTCAAAAGTGGTACTTGTGTGGGATTAGGCATTGGGCATTCTATTTACGAGAACTGTGCCCCCTTCTGCATTGGTGCCGATGACTGAGCGCCTGACAAGTTTTGTAGACAGGGATGTCGGTCTGCGTCAGCCGACATATCAATGATGGGAAGCGTGTCTGGATGAGAGCTAGTAGATATACCAAGAATGCGTCCGTCGGTCTTCTGGCCGCGAGCAAAACCAGGGCTCTCAAGTGCGCCAAAGGCGGCGATTTCCGGCAGTGCCTGCCGCGGCCGGGTTTATAAACTTCCTTGGAAAACTCCGTTGAAACACTGCGACCCACATGCACCTAATGGTGTTCCAATTTCAATGACATTTTCCTATTTTCAGCAGGTCAACGACGGCCGTTTCCGTTTCCGAACTATTCGACACGGAGTACCCAGCCGGTATTGACAACTGGCTTGTGCACTACTGAAAATTTCGGAGCCAGCGCGCCCTGCTTGCGTGTTGTTCTAATTCGCTTGCTTCAGTAACCACATTAGCCGGGCGATGGGGAAACAGACCCTGCAGACTCTACTGTTGGAGCATTGAAGCTTCATACAAAGGCTAGACCTTGCTTGCACCTTTCCTGTATCCGTTCTGGTACCATGAACAGTTATTCGTTTCCATCCAGAAAACCTTTAGCTAGACTATTATGCGGCCTGCGATGCCTTTTTCGTAGATTGCTGCTCAAGATAGTTGTACTTATACGTGCTTGGATAGAACGTTCAAAAGCTTTATGCCCACGTGATGCTGATTCACCCTAGCAATGGAGCAGCAACTGACCGAACGGCTACGCTGGCAATGCAGTTGGGCTGCAGCTCTGTAAGTGTCGAAAAGTTTGCTTTCGGCATGGTCATGTATGCAAGTGTCGTTGCTCTATAATTCCGTAAAAGAGCTGTCTCACAGCCCACATATCAACTAATGTACCATTGTCTCCAGACCCCAGTGCTCTAATCGCCGAGGGGCAAAATCATGTAAACTATCCATCGCAACATGGGCCGCACTTTGTTTCGCAAAGCAGAGAGACTTTATTCATAGTGCACGATTGGTCATTTTTTGACCTAAGACAATATGGCCAACAGTGCACACGCCACACATGTGTAATATATTGCGCTCGTGTCGAGGCTTGATAGCGAATGAGTTCGCCCGGGTGATATGGCTCAACTTTTTAATGAAACTGCGGAGATACGCAGACCACGGGCGGACGCGCGGACGCGCGGCTGCTCGCAGGCTCATCTATGCTTTAGTATGTCCGAGCCGTTGCGTATTGATGGTCTACGTTGTGTGATGTTGCAGCGCGCTGGCGGATCGACACGCGACCTGTCCTCTTTCGCACAGGCCAGTTGAATGGGTGTGACGACGACTGCTACGTAATTTCTTTTCTACAACGAATCCTGGGTTCTAGTCATGATCTGTGTCGGTACTCTAAGCTGAGTCATGGGTTTGGTTCACTTCCGCTTTCCATAAATTCGATGGAGTTCTCAACCCACGTTCAACTTAAGCGGCACCAATCTTCGTTTATCAGACGTTGGCTTCAGGACTTTCGCGCAGCCAACGTTCACTGTCACTCATAAGCAATCGACCCCCCCCCCTCTCATGAGGACCAGCCTTGCCAGCCAGTGGTTGCTTCTTACATGAAAATAATTGTCCACGTATATTCTCTTGTTTTCTTTTTTTCAGCATTCGGTCTTGGACTGGACCCCAACCTTCTCAACAGCGATGAGGTCACTTCATATTCCGGGCGAAGAATCCGCGGCAAAGAACATTTTCCTCCCGAAACATTTCCGTGGGACAGAGAGGCGACAGGCTTTGTGCATGAAGGGGTAATTGTAGCACTCATTGTACAGATCTCGCCTTTCTAATCTGAGCTCGAGCAGCATTGTAGCTCTCACAAGCAGCTCTGCACGTACACGGGTCCCGGATGGGGACCCGGGAAAAAGCACTGGTCGTGGGACAGAGTGTCACGCGTCTGCAGGTTGACGTTGTCTTTATCCATGGCGGATGCGCCGGTTGGTGTCCCATGAAGTGGGAGCATTAATACGTGCTGACATGGATCCCCTGCAGTGCACGATGAACACCAACACTTGCAGATGTCGGGTAGGTACGAGGGGCTGCGATTGCACATGACACCGGATCTGAGATCTTGAATGTGCAGTCATGAGCAGATCGCGAAGCACATCAACACCCACTACAACCGTCTTTTGCGTAGGGAGACACTTTGCCTTGCCAGCACGAAAATGGTCATTTCTAAAGGCAAAGGCACCTTGTCTTTTTCGTTGCAGCGCGAATTGCACATTAATGCAGGAGGAGCCTATGCCACCAGACATTGGCCGGGTTGCCGCCAGCAGAGCGCGATGCGGCTTCTGGCGAGCGTCGTCTCTGCTTATAAAATGTCTGAGATGGAGATTCTCAGTCTATGGAAGATGAAGAGCTTTTCCGGCAAAGAGGCATGTATTCTGAAGGAAATGGTTGCACCACTTGAACGTGGCGGATCGAACGCTGCGGATGGAGGGAGCCTGGCTTCGTGTTGGAGTGGTAGATTAGGAGCGCAGTGCGAATGGAGGATGCCCTACAACGTTTTGGCTTCTAACGTGCTTTACCCAACCTCAGGTACTCCTTGCAACATGTCAGGCACTTGGCTATGTCGCCACTTGTATAAACGCGCGTCTATAATTTATCTACATGGCTTGGTGGCCCGTAGCCGATCGTAACGTAATGTACGACTGAGGTAGGTCGTTTGCGTATGTGGCTAGTAAACTATTGATCCACCATGGAGAGGTAATTGACAGCCTTGGTGGACGCGCCCGGAACTCTTGCCAGATGCGCAGTGCTCTCCACGTACGCCCTTTCCAGTTTCGCTGCAAGAGTCCGGGTGATGGGCATGTTGGGCACCATATCCGGCCTCAGGATCTGTGTCATGATCTGGGCCCATTCCCAGGGCTTCGCCTCGCCGCCAGGCTTGCTGTTGAAGTACTCCCAACCGAAGATGCCGCCAATGCGATGGTGTAGCTTATCGCGTAGCGTCACGATGGTGGCATTGAGCTTTTCGTAAGGGGTATAGCCATATCCGTTTGCGGGCGATGTCAGTTGCCCCACGACAACCTTGTACGGCTTCCATCCAGAGTTGACGATGCGGAGGTAGTCGTTGGGCGTGGACATGCTGCCGAAGCCCGAGTAGAACTGGGCGTTGTACCAGTCGATGTTGCGGCCCAACCCGCTCTCGAGAGTCGTGTAGTTGAGATCGCCAAACCCGTCTGGCCCAGTGAGCGAGGAGGCGACGGGTGCCATGGTGATGATGAAGTCGTTGCCAAAGTCCTTGTGCAGTCTCTCGATGAGGCGATATGCGCCCCCTTGGCTCATGGGCTCCTCAATGTCTAGGTCTATGCCCTGGAGCTGGAACTGGCGGATCACGTCCCTGAGCTGTCCGTAGTAGTGTTCGAAAGTCGTAACATTTCCGTCTAGGGTGTCCGTGGTGAAGGACCCAGCCGCGGCGCCGCCGACCATGCCCATGATCTTGACGCCGGCGTCCTTCATGATGAGGGTTTCGTTCCATAGCGTGAGGAAGCGTGGATGCGACGGGGGGTAGTCATTCAAGTGTATTACACCGCCGGCATTAATGTGGAATGAGCAGATGTACAGGTGTGACATGGCGATGCCCTTTTCCTTGACCAGCGGCAGCATGGAGATGGGCAGCCCGTTCTTGTCGTGTGTCGTCTGGAAGTAGAGAATCAGGCGAGGGTTCCACGTTGAGCTCGTAGCCGGCACCTCGGATGCCGGGAGAGCGGCCGCCAGACCGGCCAAGACGGACGTGAAGAGTGTAAGCCACAGCATGATGGCGGCAACTCTCGATGATGAACTTGCTACTAAGTTAGCTGATACAAGGACTACACGAAAATCGAGCGTCCACGGCCTCAATGTTATAGCTCTCCCTCTCCCTGGTGTCGGCCTCCCTCCAGTCACCGGCGCCAACGCCGGCTAACTCAGCCGGACCATGGCGCGAGCCGGGCACTGAGACACTCATGGCTCCATGTTGCCTTCGCCTCTCTCTTGGCTCTCGAGAAATGATTCCTTCCACCGCAGACGTTGCAGAAGCCCCAACTGCTACTACCACCGTTATGCAAGTTGGACCCTTAGATGACCGTACTATTGGCATACTATATAAAGCAGGGGTGGCGCAGGGAGTGGTGGTGTTCAGTGCAAGCATGCTGTGAGCTGCCGTCGTGTTGATGCAGATGGATGGCATGGAGAAACCGCCCCGGCAGGTCTAGAACATGAGTGCAGACGTGAGCGGATTCGCAACCATGCGCGTCTCGTGGCGGGGGCCGCGATTCCCAAGTGAGACAAATGCAAGGCACCACCCGACACCTCGGACCAGAGGGACGGTCATTGGCACGAGCAGATGTGGAAGGTTGCACTCCTTGGGTTGCGTTCTCGCAGCGTCAGGTTGGCCACATGGTGCATGTGGGATGGACGAGGTAAGCTGACTGACTGCTCACACGTCAGTCCATTGTTCGCATCGTCAGACCCTCACCGCGACATACACACACAATGCCTTGACGCAGTTGAGCGCGGCTAAGGAGTCATCCGTCCACCCACCCCCTCCTCCGAGAATAGTGTGGTTCAATCCGCATGCACGATCCTGACCACCCCCGTCTGGTCCACGTGTGGCGTCGCGTGGGCGTGGGCTTTATGCTGGCATGTCAACCGAGTTGTCTCCGTTGCTGCTGCTGCTTCTCGGCCGCACGGCGCCGCCCACAGCCATCTTCAACACATTACGGGTCGCAACGTGTCCAGTTGGCCCCGTACATGTAGGATGCCAAGTCTGCCTTGGAGGCCGTCACCGGTGCCGAGGCTACGTCCAATAATGCAACATTAGATTGCCAGCTTCCTCAGCTCAAGGAAGACGAGGCATTTTACTTGTCAAGGCTTGCGGCACGCCAAGTCCGTTTGGAGCTGGGCGCGCTTGAACATGAAGGCGAGATGTGACGCTTCTTGGGAGAAATCTCAAATACTCCTGTCCTATCCTGCTCTGAGCTGAGCCTTGCGCCAGCCCCTGCTTGCCTTGCACACTTTCGCTATCCCGCCCGGAAAGTACTGTACTTACAGGCCATAACTACCTCAAGGCTTGCATTGAATCTGCTGTAACTACGATGAAGATGCCTCGGCCCGGGCCGCCACCAAGTCGGCGCTGGGCGGGCGTCACGCCGACCAGTTCGTCCGAGTTGGTGCGAACGCCGCTACAGGTCACTATAATAAACGCGCGGGCAAAAAGCATGAACGTACGCGACATGCGGCTGACGCCATGGTACGACCATATGAGGACCCGTCGGCTAAATAATTGGTGTCGACCGACCCTTGACGCAAATCCACCGTCATCCATGCTGACGCGCTTCGCTTCGCTTCGCTCCGTTCTCTCACGGACTCATATCAAATATTTCCACAAAAACGCATGGCCCCCATCACCGCCGACATGAGTGAGTCCGTGAGCCAGCATGATCCTCCGCGCCGGATGCGTCTTGGCACCAAGTCGTGCGCGGAGTGTCGGCGCCGTAAGATACGCTGCATCGTGCCGGATGGCGCCCAGGTCTGCCACTCTTGCGCGCTTCACGACGTCGCCTGCGCGCCGCAGCAGCCTCGCCCCCGCGACCGGACGCAGGCGGATCAGGCCGCCGCGCTTCGCAAGAGGGTCGCAGAGCTGGAGAGCGTCATCGGGCGCTTCCTCGATAAGGTAGGCGAGGACCCGTCGCTCGCCGTACAGGCTCTGCAGGCCGGAAGCCTTGAGGCAGGGAACGCCGCGGTGTCCCTCCAGAAGAACAAGAACAAGAACAAGAACAAGCAAGCGGGTGGGACGCAGGACGATGGCGAGAGATCCTGCTCGGCGGATACGGGCCACACGGGCCGCTCAGCGTCACCAGGCTTGCCGACGCCCTCGGCTTCGGATGAAGGAGGTCACCAGCGTAGAAGGAGCCCAGGACACTCAGAGGACGAGGCGGCGGAGAACCCCGCATACGCGCCGCTGGTACAGCTCTTCCGCGATGCGCTGCTCATCCGCGATCATGAGGGGTCGGTGCTCGACGATGACCACGAGCACCAGCCGGCCGTGCATCACCTCCAAGACGAGCTCAGCCAGCTCCGGCCCGACATTCCCCAAGAGCACATCGTCCGGCTCATGATGCGGGAGACGACGATATACTGGGCCATGTGGAGCACCTGCTACTCCGACTACGAGTCGCGAGTCCCGTGGCAAGGCTGCCCGCTGGCCGAGGTCGAAGACTACGTCGTGGCGGCCCTCGCGCGGCCGAGATTCGACTCGACTGCCTGCAAGGCCCTCTCGTGGCTCGCCCTCTGTGTGCAGCAGCTGCCGACGGAGTGGCTGCGGCAGCATATGCCTTCCACTCGGCGTCAGCCGCTTCTGGACTCGTACGTCAAGTACACACACGCCGTGCTCTCTCTGCAAGGCGAGGACACGCTCGATGGGATCCAGTGTCTGCTTCTCCAGTTCAAGCTGCTCATCAACATGGGCCGGCCGCGGCGTGCCTGGTCGTGCGTGCGTCGCGCCATGACCTCCGCCACCATCCTCGGCTTCGACCGCCCCAACGACGGGTCCGAAGCCATGAGGTTGAAGAAGAGCTTGTGGTCGCAGGCTTGTCACTTCGAGCTCAATCTTTCCATGGTGCTGGGCTATCCGTCAGCTACGCTGTCCATGTATCCCAAACCCGGTGACATTCAGCCCCTGGGGCCGCTCGGGGCCCTTGCGCAGGCCATCCTCCATCGCATGGTCCGCATCATCGGAGCGATTGTCAAACGCGACCAAGACTGTGACGCCGCTTCGTACGAGACTACGCTTCAGATCGACCGGGAACTCGAGGAGGCCAGGGGGTTGTTCCCTCAGGCCTGGTGGGGGCAACACTCGCCCGGTGCGAGCCTCAGCCAAATCTACCAGCAGGAGATCTCGAAGCTGCTCTTCTTTTCGCTCTTCAAGATCGCGCACTCACCATACATGCTAAAGTCGACCACGGACGCGCGATACGAGCTCAGTCGCGTGAGGGCCATGGAGGGCTCGCGAGAGGTCATCCGCACGTACTTGCGCCTGCGCAACTACCCCGGCGCCGAACTCATCATCTGCGACCTCATGGACTTTCAAGGCTTCAGCGCCGGCCTCACCCTCGTCGTTGGTGCGCTGTCCCGACACTGCGCCACGGGCGAGCCGTTTGAAGCCTTCTCCGAGGACTGGAGCCTGATGGAGGGCCTCATCATGAGCCTCAGGCGCACGGCGGACCTCCTCGACTGCCGCGTCGCGGAGCAGAGCGCCAAGGTGCTCGAGCTGCTCTCCTCGGGCCACGATGGCAGAGATGGCGACATTGAGGCCGTGGTCCCCTACTTTGGGAGGATGCGCATCCGCAAGCCGGCGCCGAGGACGGCCCAGTCCGTCAGCGCAATGTCCTCGGGCACGCAGCCCAACGTTTTGCTCGGCTATCACACGCGTCCGCCGAGCGCCATTGAAGTGAGCGCTTGCGAGTGGCCCACGATGCTACCAATGGAGATTATCGACGATGACGAGTTGAGGGGGGACTGGTTTGCCGTCACGGAGAATGGAGGCCAGTACAGCTGGCACCAGACACTGAGTACATTTGCCATCTCGTAGCCTTGTACTTCGTAGGTATATGTGGAAAGCTGTCTTGCACGTAATAGATACCCCACTCAAAGGCTCGTCCGAAATTTGACAACATGCTGTTCGCGTTTGCCATGGTATGTGCGTGGAAGCAAACTATGTGCCCTGGTCCCCCCCCCTAGCCGATCTTTTCGAACACAACTTTGGTATCCTCGGATTCTCCCTTTGGGTCCCCAGACAAAAAGTACACCTCTAGCGCGTTCGGCTTGTCGTCAACTCCGAACTGGAACTCGGCCTTTGCGTACGACCGGAAGTATACGATTGGGTTGTCGGCCGCGTCGAGCACGATGAGCCACCAGTCACCCGAAGCATGGTACAGGTCAAGCACCATCGGGAAAGTATATTCTAAACGCGAGGCGGAAAGGCGTTTTCGTTTACAGCGGGAGTTTGGGTCGTCTTTGAGACGCAATGTGATGTTTCCATATCCCGCGTTGTGGTATATGCCCTGTAGTTCAGGGGCTTCGACGGTCGGGCGTAGAGGCTTTTTGGGTCTCTCGGGAAATACGCCGTGCATGACCTCTGCCAGGGTCTCGCTATCGTTCATGTCTTGTAGTACCTTGTCCCTCCTAATTCCATTGGTGAATTCATGTTTGTCTTTTGGCTCCTCGCTATCCTGGAAAAGACTTACTTCTTCTTCTGTCGATGCGATTCTCAGCAGGTATCCCAAGCTTGTCGTCAATCAGCTTGATTATCAGCTCCTCCACCGCTGCATTCGACGTGTGCGCCGTGTTTCCAAAGGCAACGACGCCAAACTTGGCCTCTGGTAGCCAATAGACGCTTCCGCCGAAAGCATGCATGCTTCCGCCATGCTGGTATCCGACATGGCCATGGTAGACGAACCGGTCCCATGCCAAAGCATACAACTGTATGCCGCGGTTGAACGCCGGGTCAGTGTCGATTATGCGCGGCGTCCTGATATCTTTGTGGACGGCTTTGGACAGGGGGCCACTTGCGTGGATGAGGCTCTTTAGCCATTTGGCGTAGTCGAGGACGTTGGAAAAGGTGGCGCCGGCGCCGCTGATCTCGCTCACAGGCATGTGGTCTACCGGGTGGTAGATCTGGCTGCCGTTGTCCCACCTGTAGCCCCGGGCGAGATGGTACGGCGCCTGCAAGGCGTCTTCAAGACTGAAACGAGTCCCGTCCATACCCAGAGGATCCCAGAGGGTTTCCTTGAGGACCTGCCCGAGCCACTTGCCGGTGAGGGACTCAATCACATAAGACAGCGTGACGTACATGAGATTGCAGTATTCGAATTCGACGCGAGGCTCGTTAGTCGCAAGGTTCCGCAGATTTCTCACAATATCCTTGGGCACGGCCGATCTGCCGTCTATGATGTGGATGCTGGACATGTCGTGTGATGGCAATCCTGTGCGGTGGCTAACGGCGTCATCGAGGGTGATGTGGTTTGTCGCCCACTCATCCTGCAGCATAAACTCGTCGCGAAGCAGAGACGAGATGGTGGTTTGCCAGCCTAGTTCCAAGGAAGAGTAACGCTTGGAGTCGATGAGGTGCGCGATAGTGGCCGCGGTGAAGGCCTTGGTCGTCGAGGCGCCGTACCACAGCGTCTGCGGCGTTGCTCTCATATCTGGCAGGGTGGCGAAGCCATAGCCCTACTCCATCCAGTCAATGACTATGTGTCCATGGCCTTGCTTCGTCAATTATACTGACTGACCTCGGCAAAGACTTCCTCGTCGTCAATCACGGCAATGGCAAGCCCGGGAACCTTGAAGACGTCGAGTGTCTTGTTGACGAGCTCCGCGAACGTTTCATCGAGCGGATTCCGACCGGATCGGGGGGCCAGGGGCTCCTGCGCGGCGATTGGGACCTGCTGCAAGGCCAAAAGACCGGCCAGGGCTATCGCCCACGATCGTTTAAGCACCATCATTGCAGCACCGGTGACGAAATCGCGGCAAAGGCACTAATTCTGGATATAGAGGAAATGATAAAGGAATCACAGGCGCACAGCTGATGAAGAGCTTGACGGGCTATGAACATAGGGAGGAAGAAGAGCAGCTCTATAGGTAGCCGAGTGAGAGAGGCATTAGTGAAAGAGCCGGCCAACTGGGAGGCCGACCAACATGAATACATCCACAACAGGACTTGAACCAAGGTTGGATCGTGTTGCCATGTTGGTGAGCCCGCGCAACTATCGCGTCATACTGCCAACGACATGAACAGAATGCGGAATAGCTCCGGCAATCGTAACCTCAGACGATTGGCATTTGGCAGGTCGTGTTTAAAGGGCAAGTTTCCAACAGCCAGAGGTCATCATGGATAGTTCTCACTTTGTATATAGTGTGGTTGAAGGTATAGAGACCGGGTTTAATGGCAGATCCTAGGACGCGAGCACCGACTCCATGTCGTCACGTATTGACGGAAGCCGTAGATATCGTTTAGATTCAGTCCGCCCGGTCCGCCGGTCAAGACGTTAGCATCGTTGCGTTCTTAAGGCCCTGATCGGCAGCCTCTGTTAGCATCACCTGAATAGGGTCTAGAGGATGCATGTGACTTCGGCTGCCTGCACAAAACCTGGCTAATAAGGGGTCAAAGTACTGTTTTGACCCCTGTCAACACGTTATGTGTGCTTTCCCTTACCACCTTCCTTATTGAGACCGGCTGTAACTAGCAGTTTTCTAGTCGTGGGCGCCTATTCGGGTCATTGAATGTACGAAGTACTGCTTTTTAAAACACCAACAGGCATCGGGTTCCACGACTAACCTGGGGAACCCTGAATATGAACATACAAACTGCCTGTACGTGTATGAAAGGGCTGGCCCTTACGAATGCGAATTCTCTTGCCAATAATCGGTGACCGGGCCGGCCTCACCTTGGTCCGGCTCTCCTCGAGCCATCGCTGTGGCTGCCAGTAGTGCCGAAGCAGGACCGATTGAGCAAGTTCCAGTCGCCGGGCACCCGCGACACGGGACGCGGCCAGGGGTTTGGGCTTCTCCAACTCCCGCTTCCCCCGCGAAAGTAGCGGGTGACGGCGGTTGAGATCGATGCTGGGTTCCATCGTCGTAATAAACTGGAGGGTCCCCCCGCCGTGTCACGCGGCACGAGGGTGTCACCGGAGTCACAGGAACATTTGTCATAACGACACCAAGAAATTCACAAACCACACGAGACCGCGATGAGGGTGTCAAACTCGTGCGACGGATGCGCCCTGCGGAGGGTACGCTGCGACACCAAGCGCCCGTGTCGCGAATGCATCTCGCGCTCTCTCGAGTGCACCTTTCTACGCGCCCGCAAGAAGCGAGGGCCAAAGGGTCCGCGTCCCGCCACCTTTCACAAGGTACAGCAGGCGCAGCAGCAGTTTGAGCAGCAGCGCCGGTTCTGGGACCGGCCCGAACATGATCATGAGATCGAGGGCACCAGCGAGCCTACGACAGCCAGCACCCCTGGCTCCAGCCCGAGGTCCTCGCGAGAAGTAAACGGCCCGCACACCGAGAGGCTGCCCATCGACGCCTATTTTCGCTATCTTCAGATTTTCGACGAGCGTCTATGCGCTGTTTGGCCAGTTGTCTCGGCGGCTGAGCTGACCGGGAGGTTGCTTGCCGATGGGAACGACTACGAGGCCTGGGCGCTCGTAGCATCGCTATGCGCCGCGACGATAGCGCAACTTCGGCTGCCAGAGCACAGTTCGCTCCCAAGAGACGGCTTCTCGTCGCACGACTTTGTCACGGAGGCCCGATACCTGCGCGGGCTGTACGACTACCGTGAGAACTGCAACGCGGCTTCGGTCCTGACACCATTCTTCCTACACATCTACTTTGCCAACGCCGATAAGCTGCGCACAGCGGGCATATACCTGCGTGAGGCCATTGCCTTTGTACACGCTCTAGGCCTCGACCGGTTGGAGGTGTATGGTTCCATGGATGGAGATGAGAGGGCGTTGATGCTGAGGCTGTTTTGGCTTGTCTTTATTTCAGAAAGGTATGGTCTTCGGTCTTGACCGTGTGAGTTGCTGCTGGACTGTCTGGATTGTTAATCCTCGTTTGCCCCAGGACATTTTGCGCGCAAAACGAGTACCCAACCATACTGGAACCTATCGACGAACTTCCCCCTGACGAGGACGGCCGGGACGTCACCGGGGCGTTTGCGAGCCTCACCCGCGTCTTCGCGCACCTTCAGGGAGACGTCATGGGTCGGCCATCGCGGCGCGGCGCCGGTCTAGATTCGCGGAAAGTCGCGACAGCCCAGTCAGCCCTGTGTCTGGACCGGCACAGCCACGTTCTGTCCGAGGTACAGCGCGTGGATCTGTTCGTCACGCAGCAATGGATACGGCTGCTGATCTGGGAGTACACGATGAGGCACTTCAAGATGTCGCGCGAGTCGAGCGACCAAGCCTTTTCGCTGCTGCTACCAATGATTATTGCGCGAGAGCTGCTGTCGTTGCTGTGCGCTGTGCGAACGGAATCGATTCGCGCGCATGGATATGGGATGGTGAGTGAACACCCGGCCACCCGCTATGTTTCGTTGCCCTGTGCTGCAAAGGCGCTGAATTCGAAACACGTACCCGTGCTAGGAACTCAAGGTATACCGCGCCGCGGATACTGTCATTGACCTTCTTGCGTGCTCGCCGGCGATCGACCATGAGCACGGCATGTGCTTTGGCCTCGACGACGTGCTCTGCTCGCTCAAGGACGTGCTGGTTGGCGTGGGTGGGCCGAGATCGATGTTTGTTGAAAAGGTCAAAGAGCGCATGGCGAGCTCTGAGATGGGCGACCGACCCTGGCCGTATGCTACAATGGCGCTGCCCTCCCGCAGTTATGAAGTGAGGCGTGAGGCGACGGATGAGGACAGCTGCGCTGGGCATTCGTTCGAGCAGGATGACCGGTTGGCGGTTGCCGCGGAATGATCGTGGCAGAGCAGCAACATACAGTATACATGCAGCACATTTATGAGAGAATGACACCAAACATTAGGGGGGAAGTTGTTAGTTGGGATATTGACCGGGTACATGTACTGTGTCGCGTCTTCTTGCAGGCCTCACCCGTCACCACCGGCTTCTTCACCGAGACGAAGATTGAGAACGAGCGGAAAAGGGAGTTCGCTGACGCTGCCAATAGCACTGCCTACTTTAAACAGGCAGAATGCCTCGCAAATCCTGGTCTGACCAACCACAGTTGACGTTCTGCACGTTACACATGAGCATGATTGGATCGCCGCTGCAAGCAACTGGCATAAGGCGAGGCGACCGGCAAAGTAGCGCTCTTTTCTCTCCTCAGTTTCTGGCCGGCCATGAAACCGACGAAATTTGGCTTCCAACTTCACGAGGAGCGACGATTCTCAAAGCGGCCTCGCCTGTCAGCTCGTCTTGCCAACACAGAACATGGCGGAGGTGGTAGCCCTGGCTTCGAGCATCATCGCCATCATCCAGCTCGCCGATCGCGTCATCAGCGTCACAAAACACTGTCTCGGCTCCATACGTGACTGCCCATCCGACATCCGGGCAATTCTCGTGGAGATATCGTCGCTCAAGGCCGTTCTCGAGAGCCTCAGCTTCTTTTTGGATGGCAGCAACGCCGGCCCCGAGCCACCTCTGATACGGCATCTCACGGGGGAACATGGGCCGATAGAAGGATGTCGCAGTTCCATTAGAGAGTTAGAGGGGCTTTTGCCGTCGGACATGAGAACAGTACGGGGCAAGAGGCAGAAAGTCTTGACCGCTGTAGAACATCTGGCGTGGCCGCTCCGAGAAAAGTCTGCGAGAAAGCTGATTGACAACATCTCGCGCTACAAGGCCTCCATTGTATTTGCTGTGACCTACGACTCCAGGTAGGTATTGATCCCACCATTGAGGATGGCACTAATTTTGGCCACAGCAAGGACATCAGAGATATCCAAAAGGATCTCAGGCGAGTCAAAGAATCGTTGACTCGCGCCGAACACGATACTATATGCAACTGGCTCGAGGCCACAAACCCATCAAGCAACCATAACAACGCCTCGAGACTCCATGAAGAACATACAGGTCTCTGGATGAGTCGAGACCCACAATGGCAAGACTGGCTCAACGGGAAGAGAAAGTTCCTGTGGCTGCATGGTATACCCGGAGCGGGCAAGACTGTCCTCGCCTCGTTCCTAGTCGAGGAATGTCTGAATGCCTCCTGGCAGAGGAGGCAGAGCGAGCCTGGCATGCCGCACGAGAAGCCCGTCGCCTGCGTGTACTACTACTGTTACTTTGCGAGAAACCAGGACGAGGCCATGCCATTCCTGCGATGGCTGACTACTCAACTTTGCCGCCAGGCAGCACTGATTCCGGCCGAAATTGATAAGCTGTTTCTGCTTAAGCATGCGCCTAAGCTTTCGCAGCTATTGACGGCGGTCCACGTTCTTCTAGAGGAGTTCAAGGCCGTTTTTGTGATTATCGATGCAGTGGATGAAAGCCAGCCGCGTGAGGAACTGCTCAAGGTTATCCGAGATCTCGCAACCGATCGCAGGTTCGACGGCCTCCAGCTCTTGGCCACAAGTCGCGAGTACTACGACATCGAGTTTTGCTTCTCTGATATCTCCTCGTCTATATCTATGAGTAACCCCGCGGTTGAGTGCGATATTCGAAGCTATGTGCATTCTGTCATTGCCTCAGACCGAAAGTTTGCAAAATGGCCAAAGACCCTGGCCACAGAAGTCGAAAATGCACTGGCAAGCGGTGCAAAAGGAATGTGAGTCCTCCAAACGCGATAGCGAGCTCTAGATGAAGCACATTCGGACTTGCCGGATAGATCTTGTTTTGCCTCTATACACAAGCTAATTGAATGACAGGTTTCGATGGGCTGTCTGCCAGATTCACGTTTTGCAGAGACTCACGTCACACAGGGATATCAAGAATGCAATATCGCATTTACCAAAGACCCTGGACGAAACCTATGAGCGCATTTTTCAGCTTCTTTCCGAGCAGGACATCCCGATCGTGCGGTTCGCACTAATATTCATCTGCGGGACCAACGACCTATGCCTAGATTCAATTGAGGCCGAAACCTTGCTGCAAGCCATCAACTTCCGCTTTGGGAGAACCTCTGGCGGTAATACGGGAGATCCTATGTCGTACGACATTGATATGCTAAGGGATGCGTGCGGCTGTCTGATCTCGATCTCGTGTTCCAATTATGTCGAGTACGCTTCACTCGCGCACTATACAGTGAAGGAGTTTCTATACTCGGATCGAATCGCCCATATGCACGGTATCGTGCCGAGCTTTGCCTTGTCGGATTCTATGGTACGGTCGACCTTCTTGACAACGGTCTACGAGGTGATCATTGCCTCTGAGCGGCAGGAGGTGCTAGACCCCCCTCCCTTGGGCCTCTATTTATTCTGTATTCTAGCGAGGTGGGCATAGCTAAACTGACCTAACCCCCTCGACCTAATATAAGACCCCGGCTAGCTAGGACTAATAGCTATATAACTGCTATATATAGGGGATATCCCTATATGGCTTGCCTACGTCTCGTTATTTAAGCTCTTTAAGCTTTAGTCTTAATCTATAGCAATAGGTACAGCCTAATAGCTAATATAGCTATTATCTCTCTTACCTAACTAAACTAACTATATTATTACTATTCTAATCCACTCTAGCGAGTATAGGCGCGGTAATAGGTGAAGAAATATAGGGTCCTGTAATAGAAAGCGAGTTAGTGCCTTAGGGCAAAAGTTCGATAAGATAGTGGTGTGCTGGACATTTCGTGCGAAAGAGTTTGCCACCAGCATGAGCTTATCTACGGTATAACGGATTCAATGCTAGAAGACAGGGGCGGGCATTCTTGCTACTAGCGCCGGGGAACTCTATAGTAGAGAATAACGTCGGACCCCTGCAGATGGGCACCCCCCCGGTTGGGCACGCGCCCCAACACGCCTTCCACATCATAACAACGCGCCGCGACCGCGTTTTCTACACCAAATTGACCGTTTTCTTCTAAACAAGCTTATAAGGCTATTAACGATGCCTCGAAGGGCCCAATACAGCCAAGAAAACCTCTAACTTACCGTTACAGCCGTAAGAAACGGGGAGTATTAAGCTAAGGCTACTCGGGACTATAGAGTTCTAAGGCAAACCCTCTAGTATCGTTTAGCCGGCCGAAGAATATATATAACTACCTAAGAAGCTAATTAAAGGCTATCTCAAGACCAAGAGAGACATCTTAAAGACTAGGCTATTACTCAAGACGCCTTAAGGTTCCCTCTAACGCATCTACAACTCAAGACCTTCGCTAGCTAGGTCCTTTAAGCTAGTAGAGACCTTTAACCTCTCGGCAAGAACTAGATTAATAGCTTTTTACGGCGAAACCTAGAGGTCTAGACGATAAAAAGTAGGTCTATTAACTTAACTTATATTAACGGTATATCAACCTTACGTATCCGAGACTAATTCTAATTACTAAGCCTTCCTATAATCTAGGCTATCTACCTAAAAGACCGATATAATATAGATAAAATAGGCATCTTAGAAGGGCTCGGTTATAATAGCCTTATACTTAGCCGGGTAAATAAGGTCTTAACTATCCGAAAGCGTATTAGATTACGTTATTAGACTATAATTATCGAATACGTTTTAGTAGCCGGCCGGGCCTTAATGCTTCTCGTAATCTTTAAAGGCTAGGACCTTCAATAATAATAGTTTCCCGACGAACTTAGCTCTTTATATAACTAGAACTTTACTATAACGGTAAAGGGCTAGACTAACGATTCTATAGCTCTAGACTAGCTTAAAGAAGTCTTTATCCCGCAAATATAAACGACGCTAAATAAACGGAGACTTTTAATCGTAAATAGCTATAGAAGTCATTAGACCGACGATTTTATATTCGAATACTTTAAATATAATATATACCTTCTTTTCCTACCGGCATATATATCGCATATCTTATAGCTACTTAATATCTCTTATTTTAGGCCGATTAAATTAGTATATAGGAAGGAGCTTAAGATATAGGTCTTATATAACGATAATAGCCTAATTAATAAAGCTCTTTTCTTAACGGCTTATTTTAAGGCCCGGTAGACTAGCTTAATATAAAAAACGATCCTTAATAGCTAGCGTAAGTTAGGTCTATAGCTAGTCAATATAGCTAAGCCTCTTATAAATAGGCTTATCTTATAAGATATAGTCTCGCTACTATAGGCATATAAGACGCTAAATAAACGGTTATACGATAACTTTAATAACGTTTTAATACCCGAACGATTATAAGAAGTCTATAACTTTATTATTAAGGTCGTAAAATACGGAAAGGCCACTCGAACGGTCCGGCGCCTCTTCTCTAAAATTAGCTACGGTCTTAATAAGCAAAATATAGCTCTTATAGCTACCTAAGCTCGTATATAGTAATTAAAGTATTAATTAGATCGATATCGCCCTTATAAGAAGTAAAAAGTCGGCCTAGATCCTAACGATCGGTTTAGGAAAATTAAGTAAGTTATTAAGACCTATAAGAAGCTAGCTCGTATGCTTAACCTAGTAGCTAACGCTAGGCTAGCCCAATAGCGCAAATTTAAGAGTCTCTATATTAAATAGCAGCTTTAATAGACCATATACCTAAAAAGTGGCTTATTTAGGCTTCTTTTACAATCGTGGCGTTAAGTCACGATATCGCGTTATATTATTATTATTGCTGCCCAACCGGGGGGGTGCCTATCTGCAGGGGTCCGACGTTATCTTGTCACTATATATACAAGTTGAAGACTTACCCGCCGTGCAATCGCACCTGCTAAGGCTCTATCTACATGTACGACTTTATGACACGATGTTGGGGTTATTGCAACGAGTGGAGTGTCATCCGTTGTCACTAGATGTATAGTTGTAAGGGCCGTTGGGCAAACATCAACTGCTGTGCCATCATTGATCAATGTTGCGTCTACGCATTATCACTCGACTCGGACTCTTTTCACAGAGGCGAATCGTGCCAATTGAGTGCCAACTTCTCCAGAAAACAGAGTCGGAGGCTACCTAGTGGTCGAATACTATGGGAAGAACGTGCTGGAAGCATGTCTTACGAATGGTCCTGACACCCAAGACATGGCGTTTCACTGCCAGGTTGTATCTTTGGGAGCCGTAGACGCGGCCTCGTAACAAGAACCGACTGACCAATCGGCGGCTGTAACCCTGGCGGCGGATTCCACCGACGGCCAGCGCGCCGTTCCGCCCTCGCCGGGATTAATCAGTGAATACTGGGAGGCTAACTTAGTTCCTCTCCCCCCCAGATTAGTATTTCCCGGCGGGTAACCCCATCGCGGAGTGCCAGCATCAAATGGGCCTCTCCAACAGCGAATTATGTCCGACGAGCAGTGCAGACTTTTCTCCGTCTCAATCACGGCCTGTCATCAACCAGCTTCGTGTCTTCGTCAATTTGCGCTGGTTGAGAGACGCTACTGTTCTTTCCCCTCGTGGCAACCCTAGCGACGGGCTTAGATCATCTATCGATGGACGCGACACTCCGGTCCGCAACTTCAAAGGGCTGAGACACCCAGTCAAGTCTTTAAACAACAACAGCCACCCCGAGCCGCAACAGGAGCAACCGCGTCATGGAGCAACCGAACAGCAGCGACGGCAGCGGCACCGAGACCGGCCCGGACCTCGGCTCTAGCGGTCACGCGAAGCCCCGACGGCAATGGACGCTGCGGCGGTGGCTCGACGAGCGCTTCGACTGGTCGTGGTTCACGTGCACGCAGTCAACAGGCGGCATCGCGGTGCTGCTGTCCGAGTGCCCGAAGCAGTTCCGCGGGCTCGAGACCATTGGCATCGTCATATTCGTCTTCAACCTGGCGCTGCTGGGGCTCTTCACCGCGCTGATGCTGCTGCGCTGGGCGACGACGCCGGCCACGCTGCGGCGCAGCTTCGTGGCGGCGCCCGAGTGCTTCTTCTACGGCTCCTTCTGGCTGTCCGTCGCGACCGTCATCATCGGCGCACAGCGGTACGGCGTGCCGCACGCGGGGCCCTGGCTCGTGGTCGCGCTGCGCGTCTGCTTCTGGGCGTACGCGGGCGTCGTGCTCGTCTCGGCGACGGCGCACATGGTGGCCATCTTCTGTCTCACACCCGTCACGGCACTGGGCATCCACCCGGCCTGGTTCCTGCTCTTCTACAACGTCATGCTCACGGGCACCGTGGCGGGGACGCTCGTCGAGTCGCAGCCGCCGGCGCAGCGCCTGCCCATGATGGTGGCGGGCGTCGCGTACCAGGGCTTCGGCTGGCTCGGCTGCGTCATGCTCCTGACGTGGATGTTTGGGCACCTCATGGAGAAGGGGTGGCCGGTGGCGAGCCGCACGCCGGGGCTCTTCATCACCGTCGGCAGCGTGGGATACACCATTGTGGCGTTCATCGGGCTGGCGAGGGCCGCGCCCGAGGGGTACGGCTACTTTGCGGTGCACCCGTCTGCCAGGGAGGTGCTACTCGTGCTGGCGACGTGGACGAGCGTCTTCATGTGGTTGTTTGAGCTGTGGCTGTTTGCGCTGGCGCTGCTCATCACGCTGGCGTCGATGGTGGCGAAGCGTGAGGACGGGCAGCAGTGGGCGTGGCAGCTGAGCTTCAACAACACCTGGTGGGGTGAGTGTGGCCCTTTTTCCTTTCTTGTATTGCTTCAAATGCCGGTGTGCTTCTGGGTGAGCAGTGACTGACCAAGGGAGCAGCCATGATCTTTCCCAACGTCGGCTTCACGCTGTCGACGGTGTACTTGGGCCAGGAGCTGGGCAGCGAGGCGGTGCTGTGGGTGTCGACGGCCATGACGGTCTTGGTAGTGGCGGCGTGGCTCATGAACATGGTTCTCATGGTGAAGAGCGTGTATACGACCCTTTTCTGCGCGGCGGATGACAAGTTGCAATAACACGAATCGCAGGCGTGGACCAGGAGACATGGAGATGTCAACATTGAACATACACATAAAGTACAGTATACGTGGTGATGCATATAAACGAAGAGCAACGGCGCCACACATGATGCCCAGGTCTCTCAAGAAACGACTCCTATGCCTTTCCCTCTGGTCACTGAACCTCCTCGCCGCCCCAGTAATATGTGTAAATGTCTACGCCCGAGTATGTGTCCTTGTAGAACTTGGTCTCCTCACCCTCCTCAGCCGCGCCAACGCACACAATCAGGGGCATGAAGTGCTCGCCGCCGCCGCGCGGGTGCATCGTATCCGCATGCACAAACGACCTCCACTGCTTGATCCCATCCCAGCGGTCCGAGGCCTTGGGCGCCACCACCGCGCGCGTCACGGCGTCGTTCCACTCATCCGAGTCCTTCTTGAACGCGGCGCGCTTGTCCTGCGGCCAGGACCTGAGGGCGCGCATGGTGCCGAGGTTGTGGAACGAGGCGAACCCAGACCCCACGACGGCAATGTTGTCGCGGCGCAGGGCCCGCAGCGCGGCGCCCATGCGCAGGTGCTTGTCCGGGTCCTCGTCGAGCAGCACCGAGACCTGCACGACGGGCACGTCGGCGGCGGGCGCGACGAGGCTCAGGGGCACGAAGACGCCGTGGTCCCAGGGCCGCTTGGGGTCGAGCTGCGGCTCGAGGCCCTGCGCGGCAAAGGCCTCGGCGACGCGCGCGGCGACGTCGGGCTCGCCGGGGGCCGGGTACTTGAGCTCGTACGACTCGGGCGGGAAGCCGTAGTAGTCGTAGAGCAGCTCGTGCGTCTTGCCCGATGAGACGGCGGGCGCGTCGGTGGTCCAGTGGGCGGTGACGAGGACGATGGCCCGGGGCTGCTGCGGGCTGCCGAGGCGGAGGATCTTGGGCACGCGGTTCTTGAGGGAGTAGATGATGTCCTTGTGGCCGGGGTCGTTGAGGATGGGCAGGGGGCCTTTTTGATAGAGGGCCGGGTGTCAGCATCTCAAGGAACACGTTCGCCCTGGGTAAGATGAACGCAGTGGTGAGACAGTGTGTTAAAGCATACCTCCGCCGTGGGAAAGGGCGATGGCGGGCGCAAGAGTCGTCGCCATGGTCTTGGGGTTGGCGTAGTATCTCTTGAGGCCGATCGCGATGCCGAGACCCAGGACTATCACCGCACGCTTGGGTGAGATGGACAGCATGGGGGGTCGTCGGGGAGCAAGTGTATCTTTATGTATCCTTGTGTCGAGTCTTTTTATCAGATCTCGGCCTTGCGCGTGGCGCCCTGTGATCACCACCCCCTCACACCAAAACGGGCAGCCACTGCATGCACGCACCACCAACCACATTTTTATAGCCTAGCTTCGTTACGCTGCAGATGTCTCCGGTGGCGTCACCAGCCGTCCCCGCCAGGTTCATGTTCCCGTCAGGGCGTCACTGCATCTGCTGCCCCCTCCCATCCCGTCCTGTCCCGCGTCATTGCCCGTCACCACCATCAGGACGCAGAAAGCCGACCCTCGAGCCTCATACGCCGCTGCTTGCCCCGGAATCGCGGAATTCTGCCCCCTCCTACTACTGCGGCGCGGAAACGGCCAGCTCGGGTTTTATGGAACCGCTTACTCAGGGCTTCATCATCATCATCCGCCAGCGAGTCAATACGGAACGGCGCCTCGCCCGCCCGTTGAGCAGCGCCACCATCCATCCATTCATCCATCCATCCATCCAGGTGTCGTGCTTTGGTCATTGCCGCGCGCGCGCAAAGGTCCACCGCGCGGCACCGCATTTGTAATACAGGTATTAAAACTAGACCGCGCGCGCCGCCTCGTGGTGCCATCTCTGGCGGCTCGGCTACGCTTTTCCCGTCTTGGAGATCGCTTGTGCTGTCGTGAATCAGCGCTGACTTGAACAGATGCTGGCCGCCTCAGCCAGCACGGTCAATCAATAAAGCGCGCTGGGGTTGCTCGAGCCCATAGTGCAATTTGAGTCCATCATGCGCCTTCGCTAAACTTGGTAATGTCGTGCTGCGTATCGCGCGAGATGGCAGTGTCGTACCACATGCAACAGCAACTCCGCGTTGGGCGGCCGCCCCGACTCGAATCCACTCATCGATCTAGAGCGATTCAGGTTTCACGCAAACTAGCCTTTGATCCTAGTATGAGATTCAACGGAGTAGTCTCCAAGTCAGCGACTCTGGCGCAAACTTCCGACGATTTCCGACGATGCTCACCCTACTATCGGCCCTGGTCGCGACGCGAGAGCGCCTATGTCCTCCATCTTCACAACTATCACACATCAATGATGCCGCCATACCATCAAAAGTCATATGGATCTTGAAGAGTCCCGAGAATGGGCGCCGATGGAGTTCCTCAACTCTTGGGCAACGTTATAAATGAACTAAAATTACTGCAACACGCACACGCCATGCCCTCCCCATCACACATAGACGAGCACCTCCCCCCTACCCGTGCCGACCGCCTTGATCCGCCCCCCTATCTCGAGCGGACTCCCCTCACTAACCACAAAATGCCTCCTCTCACCGTCCTCACCATCCCCATCGCCATCATCCGCCTTCACGCCCAATATCTTGTGAATGTTGCCTCCGACGAGCGCCAGCGCCTCCCGCTCGCCCAGCCTGCCCGCGCCGTTGCGGAGCGCCGTGCCCGCCTCGAGCGCCAGGTCGCGCACGCGCCAGTCCTCGGGCAGGCCCACGCCCACCGTGACGCCCGCGTTGAGCAGCCCGTCGACCGTGGTGCCGTTGGTGAGCGGCGCGCCCGGCAGCGTGCGGCGCGTGTCCCACGTCGCGGCCATCGGCTGCAGCGGGAGCAGGATGACGCCGACGTGCGCCGCCGCGAGCTCGGCCGCCACGAGGTGCGACTCGGCGCCGCCGAGGATGGCCATCTTGATGATGCGTCGTCGCCCGTTGTCGTCGCCGTCGTCGTCGTTCGTCTTCCCCCTCAGGGCATCCTCCACCTGCGTCTTGATGCGCAGCGCCGTGGCGATGCCGTCGGCGCTGTTGATCGTCAGGGCCAGCACCATGTCGCCCCTGACGACCCTGCGCAGGTACGCAAACTCCGAGTACGCATCCGCAGGGTCACGCGTCGCCCTCGCCGCGTCCATGAGCTTGGTCCGCAGCTCGCCAAACGCGCCCGAGTAGCTGTCCCGGGTGCGCACCCCAAGGTCCAGCGTGTAGTGGACGGCCACGTCCTCGGCGAAGACGGCGCCGCGCTCGAGGCTCGTCGCCGCCGTCGTGACGAAACCGACGCTCGTCCCGTGGTGCGACTGCCCGCCTGTGAACTTGGGCGCCGAGATGGCTCGCGTCACGCCGTACTTGGCGCCCGCGTGCAGCTTCTTGCCGCCCAGCTGGAGCCCGTCGACGGCCCGCGTGAACTTGTACGGGTTGTCGCCATTGTCCGTCGCGCTCTCGGCGTCGATCTCGTTGAGACCTAGCGTTCCCGCGACGCCGGTGAAGGCATGCGTGAGGTAGCCATTCTTGAGCGCCACGGGCTTGACGCCGGCGGCGGTGGCGGCCGAGAACTCGGGTTCGCAAGGACCGATGCAAGTGATCTTGCCCTTGGCGATGACCACGTTGACAGGCTTGCCATCGGAAGACGTCTGCTCATCCCGGCCGGACGCCAGCAACACCTTGGTAACGCCCGTAAACAGGGCGTCAGCAAACGCCGTCGGTTCCTCGATAATGTTCGCCAGCGCCTCGTCCGGCACGATGGGCCCGTCTCGCGGTTTCGGCAGCTCGACGGGGTCCTTAAACTGCGCCGTGCCGTCGATCCATACCTGCACGGGCGCCGCGCCCACGCTCAGCGGGTCGCTGTCCCATACAACCACGTCGGCGTCGAAGCCCGGCTTCACCTTGCCGAGACGCTGGCCCATGCCGAGATCGTCGGCCGGGGCCGTCGTCACGGCCGCCAGCGCCGCGTGGTACGGCAGTCCGTAGCGATACCCCTTGGCCGCCTCGAAGAGCACGTGCTGCGCGTTGAGCACGGGGTTGTCGCTCACGTAGATGGGCGTCAGGCCCGCGTCGTACAGGTACTTGCCCGCGTACTCGGAGCCGACATACGCCTCCATCTTGTAGTACATGTTGTCGGCGAAGATGGCTGAGGATGGCGTTCGGCCGCCCCAGGTGCGATTCAGAATCTGGGTGGCGCGCTGGTTAGAGGTGACTCGTTCATCGAACAAGGTGGGCAATACGCGAAGGAAACCTCACCTCTGGCACGAGATATGTCTGGTGGGCGTGGTGAAAGGCCCGGACAGGAAACTGAAACTCGTTGGTGTGGTCGACCATGGCCTCCAGGTCGGGGACCGTGTAGCAGTGAATGTTGATGTGAACTTGTCCGCGCAAGGCCGCCCCGAGAGACTCCCAGAAGATCTCCTGCGGCAAGTACTCGCCCATGCCCTCGACGCCTACGGCCTCGGCCTTTTCACACCAGTCGTCTTGCCGCCGGATCAGCTCCCTCGCCCGCTCAAAGGCGTGGCGGAAGTCGTAGCTCTCGCCCATGCGGCTAAAGGGCCGCTTCCCGATGCCGCCGTGCACATTCTTGGCGTTCTCGCCGCAGGCCATCTTCATGTACCGCCAGGTGCGGTCCGGATCGGCCAGCATGTCAGCGGCACTGATCTCGCGGCGGCCGTCGCGGCGGCCCACGGCGTGCTTGACGAGGTAGGCCTCGCCGCCCATGTTGTTGCCCGAGCCCGGCAGGACAAGCGACGTGGTGACACCGCCCGACTTGATGACCTGAATCTGGGGGTCAAAGGGGTAGATGGCGTCGATGGAGCGCGCCCAGGGGGTGATGTTGTCCGACATCTCGTTCGTGTCTGAGTTGCCGTTGAGCTCGGGCAGTGAGTCCACGCCCGTGTGACTGTGCATGTCGATGATGCCGCTCGTGAGCTGCCTCCCCGCGGCGTCGTACACGAGCGTGTCCTCGGAAAGGCGACGGGTGTCGATGTGCGTCTCCACGCGTGCGATGAGGCCGTTCTCGAGGAGGACATCGCCCGTGGTCCATTCCCAGCCCTTGCCGGCCCTGGCGTCCCCCTCGCTGGTGCCCTTGACAGGCTCGCCGACCCAGATAGTGGCGTTCTTGATGAGCGTCGGCTTCGCGCCGTCGATGTAGCGGGCGTTGCTGTCACGGCCGAGGCCGACGGGGTCCTTGGGCGTGTGCCGCAGGCGCTTGCACGTCGCGAGATCATCGTTGAGCTTCGCCAGCGAAAGCCTCGGGGCGCGGGCGTTGGAGCGCCAGATCTGCTTCCACTGCGCGACGACGAGCAGCGTCAGACACGCGAGGGCAAATAGCTTGAAAGCGCGACGCCGACGCGGCGAGCCATGTCGTCCGCGCAGCCGCGGCCAGCGGCCAGACGGGGCCACGACGGCGCTGTACGGCGGCAGGGTGTTGTTCTTTTCATCCATCATGGCGCCTCTGCCATGCCAATGGATCAAAGCCAATGAAGGAAGGGGTGGTCGAGGCTTGATAAGGAGCACGCGACTGCGAGTATCGGAGTCGACGTTCAATGACGCCCCCGCCCAATGCAGAAGGTCGTCGGTGAACGGAACGCACCCCAAGCACGCTTCCCAGAGGGGCAATGCGGATACAGGGGTCAACTCCAGCAGCGTTCCTGGTACGGTACCTGTGAGAGAGTTGGGCCGTCGTTATTGCAGGTCTACTGTAGGGTATCACGGCCAGCCACTACACGGCATGAGAGCTCCGACCTGTTCTTTTCCTCTCCCTTTTATCATGTTCCATTGAATGACGCGACATAGCAATCAAGACTTTCAAGATTCATAATGTTCTCACTCTTCGTCAAATCTATGTTTGTCATGATACATGGGTGAAGATTGGACGGCGACGATCATTGTGACACAGTTCGGCCCCTCTCAATTGCATATCAACCGCATCCAACAGCTCACTCACTCCCCAGACAGCGTCCGATCCCGCCCTTTGACAACACGCTCAATAATAATCCTCCAGTGCCAGTGCCCGACGCAAATGTACTCACCGAGGCGGAGCCTGGGCGGCAACTGGGCCGTGGGCGTGAGAGTCTCGTTGCATCTTTCAGAATCAGACGCCAGTCTGAAGAAGCAACCATGGTTACTTGAATGCTCCCACGCCCCGCCGTCAGCGACAACGTGCCCGCTAGCTCGCGTTTCAACACGCCCACAGGGCCGTTGCAGCTCGGCCCATGACGGGGCGCGGGGGGTTTCCGTCTCACGCCCGACTCCCCCACCAGACATCACCGCGGCGTTCCGCCCAGCCTCAACTGCGGGTATTCAGCGAGCCCTTGGAATCCCCTCAGTCGCCGAACGCGGGACGCTTTGAGACGTCGTGAGTTTACTCATGCCCTTGTCTCTTGCAACGACGTAAAAAAGCGCAGCTCCGGTTTCGACTCGCCAGCTCGTCCGTATTAAAAGCTCTCTCATAAACACACTCACTACCGAATGCCTCGCACCTTGGCGTGAGAGTCGACAAAATGACTTCAGGCGAACTACAACGAATCTCATGGCTTGGCCTGGGTAACATTGGCTCGGTATGCAATCTCGTCACTGTACTACCCCCGGCGGCAACTCATAGAGCTAAGCAAACACACCCGGCACATGCAGGCCGTGTGCAAGAACCTGGCCAAGTACGGTCCGACGCGAGGCCCGGTAACCTTGTGGAACCGCACGCACAAAAAGGCAGCAGATCTGGCCGCCGAGTCGGATGCCTTTGTCGCCACCACAGACCTCGCTGATGCGGTGTCACGCAGCGACATCATTTGCCTGTGCCTCATCGACGATGCCGCCGTCGCTCAAGTTCTCGACGACGCGACCCACGACACGGACGTAAAGGGGAAGCTCTTTGTCGACTTCTCTACGGTCCACCCCGACACGGCGGCGGCGCAGGCTGAAAAGCTGAAGGAACATGGCGCAGAGTATTTGGCCAGTCCCAGTGAGTACATGAGCAGACTGACATCATTAATATATGACTCCCGCACGACAGGCAACCACGATGCTGACAGACTGCAAAAAAAGTCTTTGGGGGCGTACCTCTTGCTGTCGATAGACTCATCACCATCGTCCTCGCGGGCTCCTCGCAGTCCATAAACAAGTTTACCCCCTTCACGGATGGCGTGTATGTGTCCACAACGTATCGCCATGGAAAGTGATGCTGATCTGCTGCTAGAATCTGCAAGAGCACCATCGTGCTCGCCGACGAGCCCTGCCAGCAAGCCAGCCTGCTGAAGCTCATCGGCAACTTCATCCGCTTCTCCACCATCGAGGTCCTGTGCGAGGCCAGCGTGCTGACCGAGAAGCTCGGCATGGGGCAGGAGACGCTGTCCAAGTTCGTCGAGGCGCTCATTCCGGGGCCCGCGGCCGGGCAACTGCGCATGCTCAATTCCGGGTCGTATCACCGTGAGAAAAAAGTGAGTCCCTACCTACCATTTTGAAACCCTGTTTCTGGAGCTGCCAGGCTGCTTCTCGTTGTGTGTGTGTGCGGTGTGCTGACATGGATGTCGGGGGAGGCCTTGATACCGATCAGCATGGCCACCAAGGAGAACGGCCACTTGAACGACTTGGCGCAGAGGCATGGTGTTAAACTGAAAACGCTGGATACTGTCACACATCACACGGATAGCGTTACTGCGAAGCGTGGGCCTGATGCGAATCTGTTGGCCATATACGGCTCGATACGGGAGGAGTCTGGCCTTCCCTTTGAGAACTAATCTTTTACATCAAGCACGAATCTAACGCCCCTCTGTCGGAACAAAAGCAAATGCCAGAATCTCCTCGCTCCACCGCGACCTCGTTGGGCTCACGCCCCAGCTCTCGAGTTTCCAGTCCTACTCACCGCAGTAGCCTTGCCCAGTGCCCGTAGTCTTCATCCGTCACTAGTAGAACAGTTCGACGGAAATCCGTAGAGGAACCGGCTTATAATTGTCAAGTAGGCGCTCCATCGCATCCGTGCGATGCTGCTTGGCCATTTCCCGCGCCGTGTCCAATTCTCCGTCCTCCCCTTCCTCGGCGTCCGGGTCAACCTTTCCGGTGTCGAGAAGCTTCTTCACGACCTCGATCCTGCCGCACACGACGGCGTGGCGCAGGATGGTGCGGTCTCGGGCATCCCTGGCGCAGGGGTCCGCACCGGCCTGGAGCAGCAGCTCGACACATTCCGCAGCGTTATACCTGGCGCAGGCGGCGGTGATGGCGTGGAGGAGCGGCGTGTAGCCGGCGATGCACCGAGAGTGCACGCTGGCGCGTCCCGTAGCGAGGAGGAGTTGGAAAAGGGGGATACTGCGGCACTGGGCGGCGTGCATCAGGGGCGTCATTCCGCAGCCATCGGGCAACTCCACGTCGAGACCGGGGCCACCATGCTGCATGAGTAGCTTGACCAAGGGCACATCGTTGAGTATGCAGGCGTTGGCGAGCGCCGTGCGGCCGTACATGCCCGTGATGTTGACGTTGACGTCAAAAGCAGCGAGCACGATGGACACCATGTCCAAGTTGCCCATGATGGCCGCGTGAACGAGAACGGGGTTATATCGCTCTTGCGTGTAGGCGACTGAGGCGCCCATCATGACGGCCAGGCGAGCCGTGCCGATGTAATTCTTGTCTACCGCCCACTCCAAAACGTAGGGCCGCTCGCCGCTGGGGATGTTGCGATAATACAGGTCATTGTTGAGGCGTCCGCTCGTGCGGCGGCAGGTCTGCACCAGGGCGTTGAGGTCATGGTCGGAGAGGTAGGTGGCGATTTCCCGAAGGAGGTGATCGTCAAGGTAGTCGAGGAGCATCCTGACTGGACTATTTGATGAGTTAATGCCATGATCGTGATGAGTTGGGCCAAAGACGGCCACAGGGAGATGCCATACGATGGACGCGCAAGCCGCGCAGGGTGGGAAGGGGATGTGTATTGCGTTCGACGTGAGTTGGGAAGGAGAGAAAAGGACAAGATGCAAACGCGTGAGAAGAGTTGTTTTCATGTTTCTTGGGGCGCGAGCGACCCGGCGCCAAGTGGTTGCTGGGCACATGTTCGGCGTACTGAACAGACCTGACCAGGCAGGCGCAGTGAATCACTGCCGCTCAAGAACGGGGCGGCACCGGCCTGGAAATCCAGGGCCATGATATTCTTGGAGAAGCTTGAAAGCCTGTGTAGCTTTCTCTTGCAATGTCAGCATAGTGTCCATCTGCGCAACCACTGAGCCGTCACTTCATAGGTATTGATGGCAACACTGGCAACGGAAGTTGCGATGGATCATTCAGAACGCGATGCGACTTACACTCCGCAGCTATCAACTGCGACTGAAAGCAAGGTGCAAACAACTGACCGCGAGGGGCAGCAGGCGACAGAACCTATATATCGAAGCACCAGTTGCACCGCGGATACCCGCCCAGGCTCCGAATGGCAATGGTTCGGAACCCCTTTCTCTCATCTCGTTCGTTACCTAACACTAACTCGTCTCATGCTTCTCACCTAGACTTCGGCGGGTTGCCCCATTCATTAGGGCCAGCGATATCATACTCGCTCGCGCGGCTCAAGGAGCTGTCGAGCCCTCCCACAAGACTGGCTGTGATCAACGTCGTCAGTCAGTGCCCGAAATCCGAACCCAACGACCTACAGATGTCCTGCCACAACTTGGACTTTGGCAATAAGGCTGGGTCCCATGATGGGCGACGTTACCTACGTCCCTTACGAGCAACATCTTAGCCAGCCAAGTCCGCAAGTCGCATCAAGGACCTGCAAGTTCAAGTTTATGTATCCTGAGAGAGCCTCGACACTACGAGCAGTATAGTTATCATAGCTTCTCTACTGACTTATCCTCAGCCCACAGCGAGAATATTCGGTAGCAATTTCGACTCGGACTCCTCGACATACCAATCGACCAACGAACACTCCTCCTTTTCTTGCATCTTCCTCTCCACGAATCCTTCCATCGCGGTAATTTTCTTGGGCGGCAGTCGCTTCAGCCTGTCGATGAAAGCGCCCTCCTCATTGTTCCCGAAGAATCGCTTGTCGAGGAACTTCCAGAAGATGCCATCAAACGCCCAGGACTTGCGTGCTGCGTAGGCAACCCAGAAGTCGCCCGTCTCCCAACTACAGCGCATGCGTCTAGACAGCACTTGCGAATCGTCAAGGAGGCCTTTCCCAATCAACTCACGCTCCTTGCTTTCCATGGCTCGAAGAAAGGTACCGAGCCGAGCCTCGTACTTGGTAGTCCAGTCATCCAGCCCTTCTGGCCACTCCTCAGGCATTACAAGAAGAAGCCACCAAGGCGGGGCATACGTAAACTCGGCAGGTGCGGCGTAGGTGAACTCCCAGTCGATCACGCCGACAATTCGATGGCTCGCATCGACAAGGATGTTGGCCGGCCGGAAGTCGTCGCACCACAGCTTGAATGGCCCAAGATCTGTGTCCGACGAGGCCACGCGGCGTTCCGCGGCTAGCTTGCGGAAGAGTTGCCTCAACGAAAATGTGAGTAGATGCCTTGTAAGATATAAGCATTCGTCGCGCTCACCTAGCGATGTATTTCCTCCGGCAGTCATCGGCAGATTTGACGGCTTGATTGCGCTGGTACGAGAGTTGTTGCATATGCATATCTGCTAAAGCAGAAAAATATTCGGACGAGGAGGAGAATGTCTTGGACGTAGCAAGCAGCTCGAAATGAGGGACACCTCCTACCTCTCCAAGCTGGGCCATATTGAAAGACAGTGGCCGGCAAGAGACGTCTGGGTCACCGTCGTTGCCGTCGTTGCTGTCGTGGCTCCTCAATCCTAGGCATCCAATCTTGGAGAAGTTGCACGCAGACAGTTGGAGCATGATGTCGGCGATTTGACTGTAAACGTACTCGAGTTTCGCTTCGTCTACGTCTGGATCGAGGACTGGCTTCTCTCCACAGGCCTGGTCAGGTCTCCTTAGCACATCGGTCACGTCGCCGGAATTTTCAATGTACTCCATGATGAGGAAGGGGCCGAGCTTGCCGGGACTGTCCTCTGTCATTCCATAGTGGAGGACGAAGGGCACAGGTATGGTTGTATGATCTGCGATGTATCGTATCGCAGCCACCTCGGCGAGGAGCTTCTCCTCAGCCATTCGGAAATAGCCAGGCAGGGGGAAGCGGATGATGGCAGAAAAGCCATCGGAGTACTGGATGCGGTAATGGAAATTGAACCCCCCCAGCCGGGGTGGGAAAAACTTCATTGGGCTTCCACCCTTGCGATGTTTGGTAACGAATCTTGCAATTTCGTGGTAGAGGTCCTCATTGAAGATGGTATCTCGCATGGCATCAAAGATGGCCTCGCCACGGTCCCAAGCGCTGTCATCGTAAAGCTCATAGGATGCTACCATGCCGGCGAGGTTGCCATAGATGATGACCTTGATATGCGGAAAGGAAGAGTTGAAGAGGTTGGTGAATGCTTCTCCCTAAGTGGTGCGGGGACGCACATACTCGCACACAGGTGCACGAATACGATACGGCAGCGCTCGCCCCTTGCTCTGAGGTCACTAAAAGCGGCGGCATCTGCCACCCGATCTGGTAGCCACAACAGTGCTTTCCATCATAAATCTAACTTATATGCGCATCGAACTGTTGTAAGCGGCGCAACATGTAAGCCGCTGAAGTTGAGTTTGCCCCTGCGCTCGCCGTCCCGACCATATGAATAAAGTCGCATGAACTCAAAGGGCCGAAAACTACATGCGCCAGGAGACGAGTTGTAAGCAGGCGGCATCCCACCGGCCGCCGTGCATCCACGCTGACGTTTGCTTGTCGATGACTTCGGCAACCCCGCATCCCCACATCACCGTCACTTACTCCATTCCATTCCTCTCTCTCTCTCTCTGTACGGCAAACCTGGATCGATGTTATTTAAACCGCCCATCGACGCTGTCTAGTGTGTTCCAAATCTTTATCTGCCACTCGATAACACAACCACCACCAAGCCAAAACAATAATCTCGGATCAAACTTCCAAGCATGTCTGCCCCGCAAACGAAGCGCATCAAGACCACCGACGACGCTCCCTACGAGCTCATCTACTGGCCTGGCATCCCCGGGCGTGGCGAGCTCATCCGTGTGCTCTTTGAGGAGGCCGGCGTGCCCTACACCGACACGGCCAAGACGGCGGGCGACAAGGCGGTGCCCCTGGTGCTCGGATACATGGACGCCAGCAACACGGGCGACGCCACCAACCCGCCCGTCTTCGCGCCCCCCGTGCTCAAGCACGGCAGCCTCACCATCAACCAGGTGCCCAACATCCTGCTCTACCTGGCCCCGAAACTAGGGCTTGCGGGCGCCGACAGCGACGCCGACGGGCTGTTCCACCTCAACGGGATTGTGCTGACGCTGCTGGACGGCTTCGTCAACGAGGTCCACGAGACGCATCATCCTGTCGCAACGTCATTGACCTACGAGGAGCAGAAGCCCGAGGCCAAGAAGCGCGCAAAGGCTTTTACCGAGGAGCGGTTGCCCAAGTTCTTGGGCTACGTCCAGCGGGTGCTAGACGCGAAGACCAGCGGCGACGGGCCGTGGCTATATGGCGACAAGCTCACATACGCAGATCTAGTGTTGTTCCAGGTACGTTCCTGCGAATGACTCGCGCGCCAGGCGGCATCCTGTGTTGGTCGAGCCGATTGCTGATATGCAGTGACCCTGTGTAGTGCCTGGACGGAACCACGTATGCGTTTCCCAAGTCCGTGGGAAAGCTGCAAGAGTCGGGCAAGTACGACGGCGTGTTCAAGGTGTATGATGCGATCAAGGAGAGGCCCAACATCAAAAAGTATCTCGAGAGCGATCGCCGCGCGCTGTATTCGAGCGGCATCTGGAGGTACTACCCCGAGCTGGAGGAGTAGTTGGGCGCGATAGCATCAATCCACGGGGCGCCAACGAGAGGGCTTATTTCACTACGTGTTGAGCAAATAGGCCGGCGACCTGATGGTAGAGGGGTGTCATTAGTTTAAATAGTCCAAATCACAGGCTTCCATTTTTTTTTTACTCCGACGGCGAGCCAAACAACTCCATGTGTATGCGCGCCGGCTCCACGCCCATGCCCGCCAACGCCGCGCTCTGGGCCTTCATGAAGGGCAGCGGACCGCAAATGTAGTAATCGGCATCGGGAACGACGGCCACGTCCTTGATGCTGCTCAGGTCCACCCTACCGACAAAGTCGTAGTCCTCGCCCTTCTTGTCCCCGTCGGCGACCTGCTCGTAGAAGACGGCGCGGCTGACCTGGGGGTTCTCTGACACAATCTTGGACAGGGTCGGCTTCATGGCGTGCACGCGGCCGTTGCGGGCGGCGTGGACGAAGACGACCTTGCGCTCCTTGGCCTGCTCGACCAGCGTCTTGAGCATGGCCATCATGGGCGTCAGACCCACGCCGCCGCTCATGAGCACCGCGGGCGTGGTGGCGTTGACGTCGAGCACGAAGTCTCCAAAGGGGAAGCTGACGTCGAGCTCCGAGCCCACCGGCAGGGTCTCGTGCAGGACGTTGGACACGCGGCCCGCTGGCCGGTCGTCATGGGCGAACTCCCGTTTGACCGAGATCTGAAAGTACTTTTGGTTGGGGACGTCGGACAGGCTGTACTGTCGGGGCTGGTACGCGCCCAGCTCGGGGACGAAGCAGCGGACGCTGACGAACTGGCCGGGCTGGTAGGCCGGGAGCGCGTCTCGATCCTCGGGCGTCAGGTGGAAGGAGATGATCTCGTCGCTCTCGGGGACCTTGGCCGACACGAAGAACTTGCGCCATCCCTTCCAGCCGCCCGGCGTCGTCTTGGCCTGGCGGTACAGGTCGCTCTCGAAGTTGATGAAGATGTCGGCGAGCTGCTGGTACGCGGCCGCCCAGGCGTCGAGAATCTCGGGCGTCGCCGCGCTCCCCAGCGTGTCCTTGATGGCGGCCAAGAGGCCCTGGCCGACGATGGGATACTGCTCCGCCGTGACGCCCAGGCTGGCGTGCTTGTGTCCGATGCGCGAGACGGCGTCCTTGAGCGCCCCGGGGTTGTCAATGTTGGACGCGTACGCCCAGACGGCGTGCGCCAGGGCGGCGGGCTGCTCGCCCGTGGCCTGGTGCGCCGTGTTGAAGATGTTTCGCAGCTCGGGGTGCTCGGTGAGGAGCCGCTTGTAGAAGAGTGTGGTGATGGCGACGCCGTGTTGCTCTAGCGCCGGGATGGTGGCCTTGACGATGTCCTTTTGCTGTGGAGTGAGCGCCGGTGTGGAGACGGCGGCGAAGCTCCTCCGCGCCGCCGGCGCCCATGATCGGGACCCAGCCCGAAGGATCCTCTGTGCAAACATGCTGTTGTGGTGGTGGTGGTGGTGGTGGTATTTGATGCCGTAGCAGATGATGAAGAGCTCGTGCTGTGCTGCGAGACCAAATAGATGGCCGCTCAATGGGGCCGCCGACAGGTGCTATGCAATGCGATTCAAGTACAATGAAGAATGCCTGAATACCTAGAACCCAAGTAGTACAAGAAATGAAATGAAAAAGAAAAACTTTTTGGCAGGGTCGGGGCTATCGAAGCACAGGGAGTGCGGGTGACGTCTTGTTATACCAGCGGTTTCGTCAACGGCGCAAACTCAATGGCAACGTTCAAGAGTCAAGACCTCCCCGGGAAGACATGGGATGCCCGGGGGACGGTCCAGAGCGCGCCCGACCATTCACTGTCGCATGATTAACTATGACGCGGGTGACCCCTGGGTCCACCGAGACACTGCCCTGGCATACTGTACATGCCTAGTCAAGGATGCAGCGTCCGGAGATGCAAGATTCTGCTCGTGCCACCCCATGGACGAAGCTGGAGCACACCCAAGCCTGTGTTCCGCGTGGTCCCGCCGGGCAAGAAAAAAAAAATGGCGTGTTGTGGCTTGTGGTGGTGTGCTGACCTCGTTCCCAATATTTCAGCTTCGGCGAGCTCTCGGAACTGCCCGCCCGTGGCAATTCGACCAGTGGCAGCGGCAAATTTCAAGCTTCATGATCCTCCTACTCATGTATTTCTCTCATTTAGCTCACGTGCCGTGAACTGTTGTCCCGCGACGGCCCGCTTGTCTTGATCATGAACAGATTGGCTCCCGCGGCGGGCAAAGCATCGGGCAATTGGCGTGACAGGAATAGCGGCTCTTCGGGTGCAGGTGGAACGACTGTGTAGTTCCGTTCACGTTGTGCGCGATATTGCCCGATGGATGCCTTGCCTTGCGGCTATTATTCATTGCCTATGTCGGAACATGGTGCCTGATGTGGCCAGTGCCGGCGCCCGGTTCCCTCATGTTGGTAATTGGCAATATGTCATCCAACGGAAGGCTTGTTGGTTGTGCTGCGACGAGGCATTAGGCGTGCAGGGATGCTGCATTGGCGACGCCCAGTTTCCCGTGTGTTAAAAGTTTTTGCTGACGAATCTGACCCGGTTGGACTGTGTGTATGCCTTCATATTCTAGTACCAGACCGCGCCCGTCTAACAAAGGTACTGTATTACATAAACGAAACCAAGAATAAAGGCACTTGAGCTGCAGTAAGCCCCGTTCGGAACAAGGAGCAATCCTCCTGAATTATCCGACCATCCCGGCAGTGAATAAATACCCTCGTTCTTGGATCCCTCATCAGTCCGTGGTGTCCTGCCTCTGACTGGAGCTTCACATGTCTCGCTACATGTATATCCCACCTTGCCTGAGGAGCTCACCAACTCGTCGTGAGACACAGCCTCGGCGATTCTGCCGCCGTGAGAACACGACTATCGTATTCGCATGTCGAACCGTGGACAGGCGATGATGGGCCAGGCGCAATCGTGATCCTTTCGCCGCTGCTGGCCGCCGCCATGAGAGCCGCCTGCACGACCCACTCGAAATCAGTGTCAAAGGCACTGGTGGCCTCGTCGAGCAGAATAACGGACGGGCTCCTGACCAGCATGCAGGCGATGGTGATGCGCCGGCTCTGGTGTCTCATGGCGTGTCAAGGCCCAACCCTCGGGCAGGAGGCCGACCAAGTCCCACGCATTGGCGCGTCGCCATGCGACCTCAACCCGGTCGTCGTCGAGGCCTTGCGTGTTGCCTGCCGGAGGCCATCGGTGTCGATGCCCATTGCGACGTTCTCGCAGATCCTGACGAGGACGAGCACTGGTTCCTACTGGTCAAGCGCAACCCTCCGTCGGCCCCGTCTTGGGTTTGGGAGATATTAGCGGGTAGCTTCCATCAATGGCGATTTTTTTTTTCGCTCGAAGGATCGTAGAAGCGCCCGTGTTGAGCGATCGTTGTGCCGTTGCCGCATACCCTGAGCATTCATAGCAGTCATTGCATGTGCCATGGGCAAATGCGATGCCACCCATCCCAAGAAGACCGCATCCCTCATGCGCCGACGAATGCAATAAAGGGATCTACGAGCATCATTGTGAGCAGAGTGTCAGGTAACAAGGACGTGGATTGTTCCGAGCCCAGAGCCTAGAAGTCCTGGTACCAAATGTTTCTTTCTGGCCAGAACGTAAGGCTTGCTGAGACTGCTTGCGGGCTTTCCGTCTTCCGAACTCGATCGTCGGCTCGTTGCCTCGGAGGCCTTTCAGCGGTGGCTTGTGTCATGTCAGTCGTGGCGTCCCGAGTCGACTGGAACAGAGAGGGGGGATGGAATTGACCAACGCAGGACTGACCTGAAACAGTATACTCTGGGCGGACATTCGAATGCATTATAACTGAGGCTGAGCCTGATCGGAAAATATTTTGATTGTGCATGTATTGACACCAAGCAATGAAGCCTTCCTGTGTCCTGCGGTATCTCAATGGACTGTTGAAAGTCGGGCCTCTTTGCTCTAAACGGGGCAAGAGTCGCAAGACCCGGCAACTCGGGCGCTCCGGAACACCGAGACCCTCTTCTATCGAGACGCCCCACACCGATCACTGCCCCAGAGTCTCCAGTAAGCCCTCGAGCTCTGGAGTAACTCGATGGCCGGCGACAGCTCCCGTCTTAATGACTTTCTCCGACCAATACGAGATGGTCGTGCTTCGTCATCCTACATGTACACACTTCGGCAACCCGCCCACTGCGAGACCCCGTTGGCCAAGGCGGTCACCGATCCTACGACATCTCGTATCGCATTATAGGTTAGGATTGAGAAAGCTGGGATTGGAGCATACTACAGCACTTTCCGCCGGCATCAAATGTCACAACACGGGCCCCTCTCCTCGGATGGCGTGCCGCTGGACCACGGCGCGTCGGCTGTCCCTAGAACGGGAAGCCCCCAGACGCTGGAGTACTCTATACCCATTCAGAGGCTTTCAGTAAGACCAAAATCCTCTTAGCCCTTCGTCGCACGAGACTTGTGCATTGACTGGCCATCAGTGTGAACAGTGCCGGGCGCGCAAGGTATGCCCCATGTTCTACTACTTTGCACAAACTTGTGTGAATATACCTTGGCTTATCGACCAACCGTGCAGGTCAAGTGCGACCGCATTTACCCGTGCACGCCATGCACGGGCAGGCAGATCAAATGCACGTTTCCTGGCGGGTTCAAGCCCCGGCAGAAGAGGCATCGCCCTCTTGTGTCGAGCTCATAGTACGGTTCCTGTCCTACCGCCCTTTGCCTTGAAGCCCTTGCCAACACAAATCCACGCAGTGAAGACAAAATCGACGATATTTCCAGCAAGCTTGACCAGATCAGGACGGCCATTGACACAATCGGGCTCTCCACCCGTCCTGTCGCCAGCGCGCCACGCACCTCGCAACCCAAGGTCTTGCCTCGCGGGACGTTGACCCCAGCAACCTCATCTTCAACCCGTGGGCAATCTTCGCGAGCAGCTAGCATCCGAGATGATGTGTCCGAGGCCGAGTCGGAGGACGACACACCGCTCCGAACGCACGCTGCACACGCGGCGGACTTGGTACAGCAGATGGTGAACAACACCAGCTCCGGGCTGACTCCCGACGTGACCTCGAGCCTTGACGCTCTACAAAAAATTGTACAGACCAAAGCAAAGCGCAAGGCTCAAGCCGTGTCGTCCATTTTGTCCAAGGCCGTGGAGAGTCCAACAATCGAAGGCCTGAAATTACCCCCACTCGAAACCGCCATGATGTGCCTCGGCATGTTACGAGGTCGCTGCCCATCAATGTCTTAGTATCTGGGAGCTTGGCTAACTATGTCCGCTAGAGAACGAGACGATCAAGTATCTCTGCTTCTTCGAAATTGAATCGGTCGGCGAATTCGTCGAGTATTTGCCCGCGTGTTACTCACAAAAGCCCGCCATCACGGATCTGATTATTGTCAACGTCGGCTTGGCCCGCATCTTCTACTGCTGCAGCTGTTACGAAACCGATGCGCACTTGCGAGAGGAGTACGAAAGCCAGTCTGCGGCCTGTTACCGGAACATCGATCTGGTGATGCCTCAGCTTCCGTTTGCTGCGTCGCATACGTTCGACTTGGCTCTAGCCTTGTGCATGGCTGTGAGACTACGCGCCACCCGCCCCGAGGCATGACGAACATTGCCATAACTGACAGCACTTTAGTCGTCGCATTACATGGAAATCGCGAGGCCACGAATGGCCTGGAAACTGGCCGTGCACGCGACGCACGTCTGCCAGACTCTAGGCTTTAACCGCGCAGACTCCCTGGGCGGCGACAGCTCGACAGCCCCTCAGCGGCAGAAGCGGGTATTCATAACGTGCTGCATCATGGAGAAGACCCTGGCATTCTGCCTCGGAAAAGCATCCACGGTCCGTAGCAGCGACGTGCCAGCGACAGACGTCGGGATGGAGTATGGCTTTGGCGCGTCCCTGGATCCGTTGTGGCGCAAATGGATCGCCATTGCTCTGGTGCAGGACCAGGTGTACGATGACCTTTGCAGTCCTAGAGCGCTGGTGCAGCCAGACAACGTCAGATATGCCAGAGCACGGTACCTAGCCGCCGAGATGGAGAAGTTGTTCTTCACGCAGGATAGCGCCGAGGTAAAGTGATGCTCCATGCCTCTCGAACCTGGGGGTTCTGACATTTGGTCTTCTCAGACGCGATGCATGCAAGCGATGCGAGACACAGTCGGGGACACTATAGCAGACGTCTTCTGGAGGTCCACGAGAGTATCAGGACTGGCAATGTTGACGCTCATTCATCGAACTACAACCCCAGATACGAGCACGGGATCCGGATTCTCAGAAGCGTGCGTCTCGGCGGCGGTTCAGGCTTTGGAAGAGCACCAGCAGTGCATGAATCTGCTCGATGACGAAACACACAGCATGGTGGACTTTTACGTTCAATGGTAAGCACAACCACCCGTGTCACAGCTTGTTGCTCATGCATCATACACAGGGCTCTTCTGTCAGCACCATTTGTCCCTTACATCGTCGTCTTCTGCATTACGGTCGAGACATCATCGCCTCTTTACCTAACGAAACTCGCCTCTGTCGTTAAAGCCACTGAGAAGGTGGCTGATACGTATCGCGAAGTCTATGGGAAGCAACTCGCCATTTTCAGACTCATGTACGATGTTGCGTGTAAGTGCGTCGAGGCGAGAAGTACCGATTCTGAGGCATCGCGTCAGCTTGGCAAGTCGACAGACGCGACGGCAAGCATATCGGCAGCCCAGTACAACATGGCTGCTTCCAGTTCCTCGGCTGTGTTCAACGACCAGTCTTTCGGGTTCCAGACCCTCGATGCAGCCGGAGCAGGCATGGGGGTTGAGCACTCGGGGGCCTTGCTTGGCAGCAACATGGTTGGGCTCTCCCTTAGCGACTGGATGGATCAAAACTATCAGATTTTCCAGCTCCTCGAGGAGGACAGCGTAATGGACTGGGACGCGCGAGGGGCTCCGGGTCAATGAGACCCGAAGGATTCGCGAGGCACGAGCACAGCCACGTGAGACATGGCGCTGCGTGAAGAGACAGCCTGCTGTATGATCTAAGTTTCACCGGGTTCTGCAGTGTGGCTCAGAGGACTGCGACATAGCCCCTGGAGTGCGGAGTAAGACTGGCCACGGTGCCGGCCCGTGCCTGTTAAAGTCGCGCAACATAGACGGCCCGTAGCCGCAATACCGTAATTGGTAATGTTGTGGCCTGGTGTTCGTCCATCTGCTGGCTTGTTGGACGATTTGACCAGGTACAACAGGCAGACACCCGTTCCTACAGCACGGAATCGAGGCGGCTGACAGGCGAACTGAAGACTCTCACGGAGATCTAAATTTGGTCCTGCTTCCTGTGCACCGCCGGGAACTTGACACAACCAGCCAGAGCCATGCGTTGGCTGCAGCACAGGCCGTACCCTGGTCTAGCCTTTAACACCCTGCCTCTAGTGCTGAGAAACACCACAACAAAAGATCATCTGAATGAAAACAACCCAGTACTCTAGCATTGACCAGGCGTATCAACTACAACATTCACGAGCACGCATGGTTGCGGCTTATACTTGAACTGTGGGGGGATGAAAGCTATATATTATCAGCATCACAGCATTTCCAATCTGTCTTGGGAAAATCATCCTGCCCCCAAACCCTGGCAGCCCGAATGTGTGGTTGGGGGTGGGTTGTTGGTCCGTCCACCCAACCTGCATATGGGCTTCAGCCATAGCCACAGTTGTGTCGCAGGTTTGCGGAGGACAATTCGACCGCCGAAAGCTTCGAGAGCTTGGTTCTGGAGCGGAGAACGCGGTACTAATAATCGTTAACGGTTCCCTGTCGAAAGGACTTCTTCTCCCAAAACGTGTTCCCTTCGCACCCTGTCCACTCTGTCTGCCAAACTCATTTCACAAGGCACAATAACTATGCTTGACTTATTATGGAAGTTGTCCTTGCTCGTGACCTGGCTCTGCGGCTTCGCAACAGTTGCAGAGTCCTCTGAGCTCGTTGTGCGCAACCTTCCGGGCCATTCTCCTGATGACACAGTTCGTGAGATCCGGCGACGACTGGACCTCAGAGCAAAAAGCGCCAACACCACCGTCTTGTTCGATAACTCCACATCATTGGACGCTGCACTCAACGACAAGACTCTCTTTGAGTTGTAAGAGGCCTCACTTGCCGGGTTACGGCGATCTCAAGGCAACCTGCACGGCGCGTTGCTGACATCAGTCACGCAGCAAAACTGACAACGTGGCACACCGGCTGGGCAATGGCACAAATGTCCATGCCGGCATCCAGATCCGATGTGCCAAATGCTACATCAAGGGTGTTGCTAGAGCCAAGCTCACCAAACAGGGGTCATTCAATGGAAGCGATGTCCTGGACGATATCAAGAACAATACAAAAAGCACGTTCAACAGCATAACAGGCTACTGGAATAACGTCACAAGCGTCATCAAGGGGAATATAAAGAACATGACACTCGACGAGATAACTACCGAGATTGAGCAGCTGCCTCCGCCTCAAATCGATTTTAATGTTCGCCTGGACTTTCCGGACTACCAATTACAGGTCGCTTTTGTGAACACCGAGCTCTACGTAGAGCTCAACACTATACTTTCGTCTGGATTGAGCTACTCATTGACACTCTACTCATCGAAAAATTTCGGTATTGACCTCGAAAACGGCTTGTTTGTCGGTGTCGTTTTCTCCATTGATCTCCTCCTCAGTGTGGACAATGAAGTCGTGATCAGCAGCGGATTCCATGTCAAACTTGACGATGAAGTCCTCATGACGATTGCACTGTTTAGCAAGCAGGCATCTGGCCTGGAATTGTAAGTAATACACCCAACCTTCTAGATTGATGGACCTGCTAACTTCTTCACCAGTAAGGGAGGCAAGTTCAGGTTTCTGCCCGTCACCATCCAGAGCGAGAGCACCGTTTTTCGAGCCGTCCTGCGCCTGCAGCTGCGTACGGGCTTCTCCATAAGAACACTGGACCCTGGTATCAAGGTTGACATTGGCGACTTATCGACCGATCAACTCAAAGCGTCTGCAGGGATCGAGGCGCGAGTCTACGCCAACGTTGCCGAGTTCGTGACAAACGTGACGCTTCCAGGTTCAGGAAGCGACAGCCAACCGGCATGCGCCTTAAAGGTCGTTCAAGATTACAAACTGGCGATTGGTGCCGCCGCCGGCGCGTCACTAGCCTTCCTGGGCAACACATACGGCCCTACACCGGCAACGGAGATTCCAATCTTCTATACCACATTGGCATCTGCTTGCTTGACAAGGGCATCTATAGCAACTAGCAGCGCATCGCCCACCACCGCTCGTGCCGTACGTCGAGCCAAGGGCGACCCCTCGACGACGACGACGGTCACCACAGTGACCTACACGGCAACAGCGTGCATGTCTCCGGGCCTGATGAACTGCCCAGCGTCGCTGCAAACCGTTTCGAAGAACGTCGTCACCAAGACTTTGAGCGCGGCAGTTGTCTCAGGATCGTCCGTAGTGTGGTCAACGGCAGTGGCCACGGCAATTGCGACAGTGCCCTTTCCTCGGGACGCCATGACGCTTACCGGATCGTCTGGCGCGCCCAAGTCGTACGTTCCACCGCCGCCAACCACCACCACGGGCCGAACGCAAAGTTCAGGCGTATCTGCGTCTCCAACAGAAACAGCCACGGCGTCAAGCGAAGACACTGGAGGAGTAAACAAGAAGCTCATACTTGGACTGACCCTTGGTCTTGGCCTACCTGCCCTCATTGCCATCATCGGTGCCTCAATGTGAGTCACCCCTTTTTGAGACTTGAGCTGAAAGCTACATCAAGCGTGCAAAGAAGTTCTGACGGCCCTACCAGCATTGTTCTGAGACGACGTCGTGATACACGGTTTGCTTCCTTTATAATGACGGATGAGGCGGAGCCTCCACAAGCAATGCACAAGAACGGAAAGCATCGACAGACCATGTTCGGCTATGCCGCCGTTCAAGATCATGATTAGACCACAGTGAGGACGAAAGTTACAAGATAAGGGTGGGTGTTGTACCGTAGTGTCACTTGAAATGGTAGTCGAAGACACTTTTCCAATCGGACCTACACTCCCGGCTAGCTAATTATTGTGTCATAAATCAGCGACTGGGCTGCAGGTCAACTTATGCGCGCAGTACACCGCGTCACGTAGCCCTTCATACTAGTAGATCCAAAAGCATATGTCCGCTGGCAAAGTTCAGCGGTGCCAAGGAAACCTCGTCCATGCCGCTGCATAAACGATGTCAAAATCATGTGTTTGCCGGGATACGCCTGAGTTAAGATTTGATCCATTCATGTTCAACCGCTTTATGCGGCCTTTGCTTCGAAGATGAATCCTTCTGTTCCATCATGAGGGGCAGTCTCGAATTGCAGTTTAGGGCCTTCTGACCAGAGGACCTTGCAAGTGGCTGGAAGAGCGGGAGGTTATATATGTTCAGGCGCGGGAATACATCGTTTGGGAGATTGATTCGTGATGTAGCTGGCTGACGAAACCTGGCTCCGCGTCAAGCGCAAGTCATCCATGCCTAGGCCTCTCTTTTCGTGCTCTTCTGATCGGCACGCCGTGGTCTTGTTAAGACATGGTTAGGTTAACTCCTAGCTCGACCTTCTAAGCAGGCTGGCGGGGCGAGGATGGGAGTGACATGAGAATGTTCCACGTTCAACTGAGAGAGGTGATTATTTGAAGAGCTATATTGACAGATATTACCAGTAGAACATTATGTTTATTGTCGAATAGGGATCTATATATGATTGGACAGACAGTAGAATAGCATATCGCGTCTTGCACAAGATTGATGTAATCAAGTCATCATGCTATATGTCATATGGTTATCACTGGCCGGTTCTATGTTCCAATCGTAGAGCAGGCGCTCCAAATAAGTCTGCCCGTTCTTCAATTCCAATAAGCCACCTAACAGCCTGTGTTCACTTGGAAACTCTTACAATGTTATGGTCTCGTTTTTTACGTGATAATGGTACAGGAGCTTAGGCTTGCCGCAGGCTCGCTGCCTGCTCTCCCCGTAGCGGAGCGGCCCGCAAATCCGAAGGACTTGGATGCATCAATCTATAGGGTGATATTTGTTCTCATGAGAGCATTGCCAAGACATGGCCCAGCGCTGAATGCATACGATCATATACTATATGGATGGGGAGGGTTGGCCCCATCGCGGCCTGATGCTCTATTTTCACCAGAATGCGAATGTAATTCTCACCAGACCAAGCCAGACGTCTCCATATAGTATGTGCTCGTGTTGTCAACGAATGTCTCAATCGTCATTCATCCCGACTTACCGATCGCAGAGCCTGCATCACACAAACCCCAATTTGTATTTCACATCTCAAGATGAAGAAAACTATTCTGATCGTTCTAGCTGCCTCGGGGCTTGCTGGAGCTTTTCTAATCTCCCCGGCTGCTCCTACCCCGAAGCCAGGACCTCCTCAATTGACTAGGGCCGAGATTTGCGACGGGTTCAGCGACGACATGCCCGGATACACCTGCCGCATGAGAGAGAGGCTTTGCCTTACATTACTGGGTTACCCCAAGCGCCGCCATGCCGACATGACCAAGGTCATGGACTGCATCAAGATCCGCCCAAACTTGACAAACTGCGAGACCTTCCCGAGCGTCTATGGCACGTATCATGGGGACAAACACGCCTGCCGACTTCAACATCTTCTCTGCGAACGGGCTCTAGCGACAGGCCAGCGGCTGCTCGACAAGGAGGCTATGGAGAATTGCTTGCGAGATCCCACCACGCCGGGGCGAGTGGAGGCCGAGAAGCTGTGCAGAGGGTATCAAGACCACTACAGTCGGTGCCTCGATACGTACAGGGACTGCGAGATGGATAACGCAACCTTCGAATACGTGCAAAGTTGCGTTTCGGCCGCGGCTATGGTGCCTCCACCGGGCGATGACTCTGAGTATCCGGTCCCTCCCTCCACAGACACACCGAGACGTCGCCGTGTAGATACTGAGGTAGGGAGCCTCTAAACTCCACCGGAAGAACATGTGGCTCGGTCTTCCGCGTTCATGGAGTCTCAGTAAGCCTGGCTCAAGGAGGGCCATGGTATAATTCAGATCTAGGGCTTCGGGGCTCACACGGTGAGGAGCGAAGGGGCGTGACGTCACGGGACTGGTGATCTTTGCATAATGCCACTAGACGTCATCGCCATTGATGCTCACAAGGTCAATCTACACAAAGTTTCGCGATCTACAAGCAGTGATATCTTAAGTACATTGAAGCCCGTGAGCAGGACCGTCATATCCCCCATTTGCCGAGCCGTTGCCTCCATACGCGGCCCCATGTCCCCGAAACTCTCGTCATGTCGACCCTGACCGTAGAACCATCGATGACAATGCAAATGATGAGGCTGTCCCGCGACGAATTCTCCCCCCAAAAGACGTACCCCGGTCAGGGGCCAGCAGCCCTGCGGTCCGTCACATCGAACCGCGAGACGGTGCCCTTGTACATTCGTATCCGGGCGCGCACGGCTTCGGGCCGGTGTGGTGCGCCCGAGGTGTCTACCGTCCACCTCCACGGGGGACATCGTATTCGGTATTGTTAATGGTCACGTACTGCACCCGCAACTGTCTCGTGCGATTTCGGCTCCGGCCAGCGGCAGGCGGAAGCCTCGTCGACAAGTTTTCCGTCCACACGCGGGGTTTCGGTTCCATCGTGAAAATGCCCACTTACAGACAAAAGTCTTTTCGCGTTTTTGCCGTGGGCAATGGCGTCAGCGCCGCCTCGGGATCTCGGCCGGGGCTGCATCGGCTTCCACTGGAGGCGGCCGTCGTACGCCAGGGACTGAATGGCACTTAATAGTAGATCCGTACGTAACAGAGCTACAGGCACATTTCCACTAGAGGACAAGGCTCGCTGGCCTTGTCCCGTTTGCCGCATCGGCCGGCGAGCTCCCGAAGAGGGATTGTCCTACTAACTCCAGTTCATACTATGACTATCAACTAACTACCTTACTTACTGCTAACGTGACTCGGTCCGTTAGCGGGCGCGCGGCGTCGGTCGCTGCCGGCTTCTCGCCCTGTCAGCGCGATCACGTTTGCTGTTGCTTGCTGGCTTGCTTGCTTGCTTACACGGGCACAGCCACAGCTGCTCCGGCCGAGATCCGCACGTTTTTATGTATGCCTGTTGGTGCTGCTGCGGGGACACATCAGTCATTATTAGGCTAGCATGTCATCATGCTCGGAAAACACTCGGAGGGCGTGCTCTCTCTCACTCGTCCGAAGCCAGCCCATCGTCAACTTGCTTGTTCGGGCGCCGGCAAGGCGTCAGATGGCGTCCGTCCGTCTGCAAGCCGCCGTATCAATTTGGGAGAATGACTGGATCAATGGCTCAACGCCCCCGACGCGCCATTGAACTCGCCCGCGCGGAGCCGAGCCTCCGGGGTTTGACGACCAAAAAGAAAAGGCGTTGCAGATCAGCCGCGGGCGGACGAGAAGACATGTTGGGTAGCCATGGATGGCGGCGACGTATAAAAAAAATGGAGGGGCCACTCACAGTGGATTGATTCCCAACCCACCATCGTCATCATCGTCAATCGTGGGTGGCAGTATCACCAGCGTCGTCACGGCACGTCACTCGATTTCAGCACCTCGATGCAATAACTGCCCCCGAACCCCCAAGGGCTACTACAATCACGTCCCCCGAGCACCGCCAGTCTTTGCATTTGAGACCATCCGCACAAACACCCTCATTTAGCAAACATGGCCACCGTCGCAGCAGCAGCAGCAGCAGAGCCGCCCCCCGCAGGAGGCGCCAGCAACAACAGCGACGCCGACGCCGCCGCCTACGCCGCCGGCCTCCTCGACGCGCAGACCAAGGCCGCCGCCCTCTTCGACGAGATCGAGCGCGACCTCATCCGCCCCGGCATCTCCGAAAAGGCCCTCAGCGACGCCATCCACGCCCTCGGCCAGGAGCGCCACGGCGTCCGCACGCACTGGCACAAGCGCGTCGTCCGCAGCGGCCCCAACACCCTCCGTCCCTTTGAGGACAACCCGCCCGACCGCGTCGTCGAGGAAGACGACATCCTCGTCGTCGACCTCGGCCCCGTCTTCGAGGCCTGGGAGGCAGACTTTGGCCGCACTTTTGTCCTCGGCGACGACCCCGCCAAGATCCGCCTCCGTGATGCCCTCGAGCCCCTCTGGTATCGCGTCAGGGATCGCTTCCGCCAGAGGCCCGACATGACGGGCGAGGAGCTGTATCGCATCGCCGGCGACGAGGTGCGGGCCGATGGGTGGGAGTTTGGCGCCGCCATCGCGGGACACATTGTCGGGTCCTTCCCCCACGAGAGGATCCCCCGCGACAAGATCACTCTTTACATTGCCGAGGGGAGCATCAATTCCATGGACTGCGTGGGCAAGGACGGCCGCAAGAGGCACTGGATCCTCGAGATTCACATCCGCGACCCCGTCAACAACATCCAGGGCTTCTTCGAGCAACTCTTGACGATTGGATGAGCACAAGAGAGGACGACCTGTCGCAACCAAGCATTGTGTTACGTATATACAAAGTACATGTCGTCTCATTGCTTTGCCCATCATGCTCACTGTCATGGGCCTCGCTCGACATGGCCCCCCGTCAGTCGCATGTGTTCCATCTCCGTCTACGCTGCTCTCTGATTGCAAAGGTCTGGGCCCTGGCTCACTTCCACCCGTGACGCATGTCTCCGTTCCAACGTCACATCAACGCAACACTAGCCCCTCGGCCGAGCAGCACCTCGAGAGCCCACTCCACCCCCAACTTCCCGCATCTCTTGGGGTGACACCATCATGGCTCTCGGGAAGCCATCCGGCCGCTCTCCCCCAATCGCCCTCTTCGCCACCCCCGTCCACCTGGTCGCGGCCACTGAACTCCGCGGCACTCTACTCCCCGTCGCCGGTCCGGCCCGTGCGGCCCTCTGTCAACCGTCCCACATGTGGCAACCCGTCAAATGTGAATTCAGGACTCCACCCGCCCAAGATCCCAACGTGCCAAGGTGCGCATCGTATGCGTGGCAGGAGGCTGCAGAGGCTCTTCCGCGCCTCATGCGTTATAACCAGGTCGTCGCTCGACAGTCAGTCCTCTGTTTTCTGACCCTTGGCGCCGGTGAAGATTGCGTGGTACGGGCATTTTGTCTGGCGTAGTACAGACTGAGTCGCGGCTCTCCTATTCTGGTAGCCCGGACCGTGCGTCGCGGGGTGATGGGCAGATATGCATGTGGCGGTCCATTGGGATTCGTGAACTCAACAGACTGCACAGGTACGCTCGCCTCGACAGTGGACCGATCCGAATGCTATCAACGAGCTGACGGAAATAGTGCGGTGCTCAGGCGATACGGCAACAGGGTCGCGGTCATGCTTTGCCGCTCAATCGCGCCATACTCTTGTTATATCTGTGCTTCTCCATGTCATCAGCCGGCTGGGAGCTGCCGTTGGGGTCTGACAACTTATCCTACCTTAGCGACCGCCTCGGTGGATCTGGTCCTGCGCTGTGAGCCATTCTCTGGGTGTGCCGTGAGCCCCTTTTGGGCCCGTCGCGCGCCTAGCACTCCGAATGGAGTGTTGAAGATGCGTCAAGGATAGTGCATGCGACAAAACATTCCGACTGGTCGACCCCATGTCGCTGACACCGACAGCTGTAGGTAAGACATCGGACTGCGCATCGGCGACAGTGGTCCCGTCACACCGCAGAACTTGGGTTCGATTTGGAATGGGCTGGAAGGAGAGCCATGTGGCTCTGTGACGTTTTTGCGAGCGAAGATGTGGAATACGCGGCGTGGCGGTTCTTGTGCTGTGATGGGTCGGACCTGGGGAATTGAGTCGAGGGATCGATCCAGCGTGGTGAGTCGTGGTCGCTCCTCGCCCGAGTCCGCGACTGCACCCCCGAGGGGCATCATCGACATAGTAGCCAACACTTGGTTAGGCCACGGACATCCGACGGGTTTCATTTCTTTCATCATTTGCCCGGTTTCGAGCCATCAAGTCGTGAGCCCAGTCCCTCGTAAAAAGGTGTTCATGGTAGAACCGCCCCGCCGGTAGGGCGGCTCAGAGCATGGCTAGATCGCCGAGAGGGACCCGAGATCTGCGGAATGGGATCTTGGTCTAGTAGTGGGGGGCCCGCTGACCGGAAGGTTCCCCGCAAAATCGCCCGGAGGGTTTTTGGAGCTGCTGGGTATGTGATGATCGCGATGTCTTACGCTTCTTGCCCTGCTGAAAACAGTCTGGACGTCGCGCAGCGGCGTGATGGAAATGGCCAATGCTGACATTGCCGCAATAGACCCCTGGATGAGTTCTGGTGAAGAAGTAATGACGAAGACCCCTCTAAATGTTTCAAGATGGCGCTCTGCTTATAGCGCCCAGATCATACCAGTATAGAGGGCTGTGTATCTGGCGCGCCTCCCATATCATGGTCATCCAGTCCGCCACGCGCTTGCTGAACATGCCAGAATAAACGCCAATTGACGAGGCATTGCGGAGATGGTCCCAACGCTCGGCAGCGTCTTCGACCTCGAGGCATGCCACAGTTAGCGCCAGGTCGATGCTGCGGGGCGTCTGGCCAGTAATGATGCGTGTGACGTCGAGCTGCTTGAGTACGTTAGAGGACATGGCCCGCGCGGCGTCTTCTTCAGTGCCAAACGGATGCCGTAGCCGATGAATGACAAGCAAAGCAGCCGTTTGCAACACGGTTGCCTGGCAGGCCATGCGCGAGATCTCTGTTGCCGAGTAGCTGTTGACGAAGTCGTCCGGGATGTCGGGTAGCCAGTTGCTAATGCTCCTCTCCAAGGCACACAATTTCCCGAGCGCGTCATCCCCTCGGCGTTGGGCCATCTCGTTGCTGAGCACGCAGAGGTCGTAATAGTGCGGCATCAGCGTCTGGCACAGCCCGATGTAGCGGTCCACGCCCGGAGCCGGTCGAAGCTTCAACGTGGGGACGCCTCCACGGAGCAAGCACTCTGATGTGTCGGTAAGTACGAGGCATGTGAGAAAGCCAAGGTCGACGGGGATGGCGCCGTGGTTTGCCTCGTAGAGGTCTTTGGCCATGCCGAGGACGTTGCTGCATATGGCATGGGCGTTGAAGCCACCCATACGCAGCGCGAACGTAAGCAGCGCCGCGCCCAATGCAAGGCACAGCGGCACGTCGTGCTCGCCTTTGACTTTGATGGTGCGAAGGATGGCCAAGGCAGCAGTGGCCCTGCGGTAGCTGCTGGCGAGTCGCATATCGTCGAGCGGCACGCTCACGTCTTCCCCGGGGCCGGGCATGGAAATTGCGCAGGCCACGTAAGCATCCTTGACGATGGAACGGGCGGCAAAGAACTGGGAGACGAGGCTCTCGCGGTGGGCGTCGCAGAAGCTGGGCAGCACAAACTGCTGGAGGAAGTCATCGGAGAGGATGCGCTGCATGACGTGCACATCGTCATCAATGGGGGGCGAATCGGCAAGGCGGGTCAAGCTGGAGCAGAGCGAGTGCCACTTTTCCTTGTCCCTGTCTTCTGCCGGAGGCGTGGGTAGAGAGTCGGTTGAGGTTGAAGCTGGAGTCGAGGACACGGCCGGCTTGGAGGTGGTGCGCAAATGATGATACGGCCGCGGCCGTCGCCCAGGCCGCTTGACGGGCCTGTTGGACTGGCACGGAAGCTGCAAGCGGTCGCAACGGTCACACTTGGAGGCGCCGGGGAGACGCTGACAGCGCTCCTTGAGAGCGTGGCAGCGGTCGCAAGAGCGCGGGAGTTGGGATTCGTGCAGCATGATGGCTCATGACCGGTCGTGGTCGGTCGTGTATGTGGTGCATGTATGAGCTGGGCAGAGGATGAAGATGGATGCCGTCGACGACGAGAGGCAACAGCGGATAGATGATTAATAAGTAAGGTTGGATGGTTGAAGTGGAAGAGAAGGTCGCGTCAAAGTTTGGGGCTGGGCTGAGGTTGCACGATGGGATCCAATTGACGTCCCGGCTCACCAATCGACGACGAACAACGAATGGAAGGGTCTTGACCGGGCTGCCGCTGGTGGTACTACAGTAGGATATGTACGGATAGGTATGTACAGTATACCTACTGTACCTACTCACTCGCTGCAGGTCGGCGCGGCCGTTCCTTCCATCCACCTTCCACGAGCAGCGAGGGCGGGGTCTTGCCAATGGATGGATCGTTGCGCCGGCCGCGGAGGTGCCCAACCCAACACCACGGTGGAGTCGAGCCCACCTCCACTGCAATCCAGCCCCGCACAGGGGGCACTAACATCCATGGATCCATCCACGAAGCCCAACAGAGCAGCCCAGCGCTCCGCCATGCGGGTTCCATTAGTAGCACCAGCACCCGACCGGGTCCCCGGCAGCACCGGCCCCAGCGCCAGACGACACTGAAAATGATCACTAACGGGTCCCCACGGGGGGTTCCAATGCGTCCACTGCTTCAGTGCCCGGAGGTGCGCCAGGCGGAGCGACCCGTTGTGGCACAGCCCCAATCAATAGACGCCACTGAAAATCCCGTCGATGGCGCACAAAACTTTGCCGGTGCAACTCCCATCACGTCCTCTCTCGGCAGTTCAATCACTCATCATGGGTTCCATCTGGTGCAGTGCAGCACCACGATCACGACTCTATTACAAATTGCAGCCCATCGACCACGCTACTACGTGCTACCCGAGGGCTAACCTGCCTCACCTCACCCTGCCCCAAGGTGATTGTGCTCCACCGCGGGAACAACCTCCTCGGCAGGTGCCTTGTGCTGGATCCGCCCTCATTACGACTTGGCTCTGCTCGCGTTGACACACACATCCACCACCCTGGCCACCTCGAAGCACTCTTCATCTCGCATCGTCGATGCAAATACCTGAATCGAGCACGGCGCTCCGCGGATCCGCTCCGGGTGATCTGCCAGGCGTGCCTCTCGGTCAGTCAAGGGGAGAGAGAGGGGGGGGAGAGAGCGAGGACGGCAAACAAGGTGATGGAAAGCTGGACAGGCATCGTTGAGGGACACTTACACGGCGGCGCAGTCTGCCCCTCAGCTAGCTCAAACGGCTCGGCCGATGTCGACTCGTCCGCCCTGCCAAAGGGAATCACGCATGCCGGATACTGTATCATCGTGCCGCCCGTCGACGGGGCCTCTCGGTTAGCATCGCCGCCAGACAAGACACGACAGGCATCGACTGGGGATAGAGGACAAGATGAAGGCATCAACTCACGTCCAGCACGTTGAGCAGCAGCGTGTACGGCGGCGCGCCATACTCGTCGTGCTCCACGGCCGTGTTCTGCGCCGACGGCGCCACCACGCCGTCCAGGGGCCCGCGCTCGACCCAGACTCTCCTCCACCGGTCCTCGATCTCGTGCCGCTTCACGTTAAGCGCCGCCAGCCGCTTCAACCCGCCATCGACCGCCGCTGCCGGTACGTCGGCCACGAAGCTCATGTCCAAGCCACTCACCCGCTCCGCCATGCACAGCAGCGACGGGATAGGAGGCTCGCCCGCTGCGGCCACTGTCCGCGCCGGCCCGTCGTCAAGCGCGAACAGGTGCCACGCGACCTGCGCTGCCGTCGCCATCTGGCCTTCCTCCACCGTGAGCCGCACTACCTCGTGGCCCGCCGCCTCAAGGAGGCGCACCGCCTCGGCGACGGCCTTGCGCACCGGGGGGTGCAGCGGGAAGACTGGATCTTCAGCCAGGAGCCCCAGACGAAGCTTCCGTCCCACAAAGTCTCTCGACACGTCCCGCCACGGCACGTCGACTGCCGTCGCATCGTGAAGCCACGGTCGCGCGTCGATGACGCTCTTGAGGAACACGCCCATGCTATCCATGTCGTTGGCCAATGGGCCCGCGCACGACACAATGGTCTTGTGGCCCGGCGTCGCACATCGCGCCTGTCGGCCGTAGGGGATGCGCCCCGTCGTCGGGCGGAAGCCGTACGTGCCGCAGCACAGCGCTGGGATGCGAACAGAGCCTACGCGCGTGTCGTCATTAGCCTTCTCAGCTTCTTAATCTTTGGTGGACTGAAGGAGGTTCCTACCGCCCAAATCGGTTCCAACCCCAAGAGGCGACCCGCGCATGGCTACCAATGCGCCCTCACCACCACTCGATCCTCCGGCCCCGAGGCTCGTGTTCCACGGGTTGAGCGTTCTGCCAAAGACGTTGTTCTGCGAGTCGCACGTCTTCATCGTTCCCATATCGCATCAGCAAGCCGTCACATCATGTAGAGGTGGTCCGCGGCGGCCATTCTTACCATCAATGTCTGAGGCACGTTCGTCTTGCAGTACAACACCGCTCCCAGCCCCAACAGCATGTCCACCAGCGCCGAGTTAGCCTCGCTCGTCCGGTCCAGAAACCCCACGAGGCCGATGGTGGCCTGCGACCCGGTCACTTGGAACGAGTCTTTGATGCTAACGGGTAGGCCGTGTAGAGGGCCCGCCAGCTGGCCCCCCTCACGCAGGGCATCGAGCTCACGCGCCCTCTTTTCCGCGCCGGCAAAGTACGTCTCGGTGAGGCAGTTGGTCTGCGTTGGAGTCGCGTGTTAACGTCTGCCGCACTCACTGTCGTCATAGGCCTCGTTTCCTTCCGCAAGGTTCACGGACGAGTCACGGACGGTTCTCGGGAAGGACGGACGTACCACTTGCTGTGCAATGGCCGCTCGCTTGCTAAACGCCGCCGTTACCTCCACGGCTGTCATGTCCCCGCCCGCCAGCGCCGCGAGCAAGCTTTTCACGTCGTAGCCCTCCGTGATGTGCAGCTCCCGCTCGCTTAGGATGCCGCTCCGGCGCGGCACGTCCAAGACGTTGTTCCTGTTACTCTCGAGCGGCGTCTGCAGTGATGCGAGCACCTCGTCGCCCAGTCGCCACGCCACGGGGATCGCCTCATCGCGCTGCTTTCGCTTGGCCGCCGCCCGGGTCTGCCAGTCGGTGGGTGCCGGCGCCGGGGTCGGGGTCGGTGTCGTCGTTGCTGCTGTGACGGTCATGGTTCACTCGCGGCGTGGGTTTGTTCCTTATTGTGATCTCGTAGTGCTTCGATGTCGTGGCGTATTCCGGATGCAGTGTTATTCTCGTGAGATCGTTGCCATGCAGCAGCAAACAACACTCTTTTCGGCGGCTGCAGCAGCACGGTTCCAGCCACGGTCCTTTATATACATCAACCACCCACCACCACCGCCCACTTCCTTTCTTGTTGTTTATATGTATCCCCCGTCCTACTATACCTTTACCTTACGCTGCCCGTTACGTTTTACCCCTCACTCCGTATACGAGCGCCTGCGTCTCAGCCCTGTAGTACCTCCCCACGATCCAATCGCCGCCGCCGCCCGACCGCCCGTCCCGCGATCAATGGGTATGTATAGAACAGGAACGCTCACATCCTCGTCGTCGCCCCGGCGGGCGCCCATATAGGTTAATCCCGGGCTGACCGGCAACTTTCCGGGTGCCGAGGCAAGAGCACGTTTCACGCAACGCCTTGTTGTGCCGCTCTATCCTTCTCCCTTCTTCCCCTTGTTCTTCCGTGTGCGTTCGTGCGCGTGCTGATGTGCGGTGTCTGTCAGATGCGGATCCCCTCCCCCCCCCATCAGAAACTCACGAACACGATCCCCCCATCGAGGCTAGCTACAAGCTCCCCGTCCGTCCACCGCTTCCCTGGCCCTACCTATGTCAGGTCATGACCCGCCACGCGGTATTACGTTAGATACTAGGTTAGTTCGTTCGTTCGATACGCGTATCCGTTCTCCATGCCATGCGACGCCGCGAATCTGATCTGATAAGCGCTTACATCACTCTGCGCCCCGCGTCACTTCTTCTCTTCTCCGCCCTCCCCCCCCCTTCCGGTGAGCACATGCCCGGCCGTGATGAGCCTAAACCCCCTCTCCCCCTCTCCCGCCTTTTCCTCCCTCCTGCGCTGCGTGCAAGCTGGACGGCGCGCGCCCCCCGTTCGATTGTTTGTTTGTTTGCTCGGCAGCGTCTCCTGCGTGCCACGCTCGGTCGGTTCATCATCATCCCTTTCCGGGGAAAAGTACCGGCCAGACCCGTCAGGGGGTTTGGGGGTGCGCACACCCGTCTGACCCTACGTTGGCGTGTTGGGGACAGGCATGGCTGGCGCAAATGTTCAACGTCGGTCAGTGATCAACGGCGGCGGCGGTGGGGTGCGGGGAACCCTCCGCCTGTCCGGCCGGTGGAGTACGGGGCACGTCAACGACGCCAATTCGGGGGGTGCTTTGCTTGGAGAGACAGGACAACCTCACAAATCACTTAGTAGTACTTGCATCATGTCCACAGGTCATGGCATTTGTTACGATATGGCTGTGCACGCCGGCAACATATCGATGCGCCGGGGGGGAAGAACAGACATGATTCATACGCTTCTATTCCTTCACTATGATTGCTAGCCAGAACGCTAATACTCAACATCTGTTTCGCTCCTTCGCTACGCCGAGCCTCGATCCTGCTTACTGATCCTTGGCCTTCTTCTTCTTCTTTTTCTTCTTGGCTTTTTTCGTGGACTGAGCCTCCTCGGGTTCCGAGACTTCTTCCACGTCGAGGGTGTGGGAGCTCTTGTCTCCGGAGAAGACACTGCCAGTAGAATGGCCAGCACGGCGACCAACGCTGTGACCGCCGCCGCCACCAGCAGTCTTGGCTGCCATAGGCGACTGTCCCACCTCGCTACCCAGATCATCAGTCAAGAAGGGATCCATGAATTCGGTGGAATCGCCCGACGCCCTCTCGATCGACATCTGAAGACTCATGTTTCCCATGCCTTCCTCGACTTGCTTGATTGTGACCTCGTCGTCACTACCACCACGGGAGGCGCTCACGCCGTTGACCTTGTCTTTGAGCAAACGCAAACACTCCTCCGGAGACCTTTGCTGGCTAAACGCCATCCAGAGCTCCCACTCAGCATCGCGCGGATCTTGCCCGGAGAAGACCCATTCCATCCAGCGAACCGAAAGGCGAGTAGGGTGAGTACCCCAACTCATATAGCGGTTGAAGTCGCGGAGCGAAGGCTTCGAGGAGTTGCCGTGGACCAAGCGCAAGGGCCAGCGCGGCACCACCCTGTGCTTTTCGCGTGGAATCATCCCCAGGAATCCGGCTTGGAATACGCTTTCATGTTCTATGACCGGGTTGTCCAACGGCATCAGCGACCGGTAGGCAAATCGTTCGGGCGAAGAAAAGTATTTGGCGGCGAAGCGATCCCAATTTCTCCACATCAAAAGACCTAGGTTGCGCCGGATGCTCTTGGGGTCGTCGTGTGATATGTCGGCTGGCACCGGCGGCGCGTACTCGTCAAGAACCGTCTTGGTTGGCTTGTACATGAACTCCTCTTCTCTGTCCTTGTCTTTGGACACCACTGGGTCATTGTGAAACAAACAGCCGGCCGTGTGAGCCAAAAGGGCCGCGTTCGGGTTCTCGTCTCGATGTGCCAAGATGCGTGAAAACGCCACGAGCGTAAGAAGCGGGTGCATATCCCACAGGTCTCCTATGGCAATACGGTCGAAGGGTTCGCGCGCAATGGCATCATCCTCCCAATGCACGAGTTGGCCAGCGGACTCGCTCGTGAGCTGCACATACACGTCAAGTGTCTGCAATCGCTGCTGGAACTCAAGCAGCAGGCTGCGCAAGTAGTAAAAGAGCTTGCCGTAGACGTCGTTTGGAGCTGGAGACTCGGTGTTGTCGAGATACTCCATTGGCCACTCTCCCATTGGCTCCTGGGTCGCGCCAGGAGGAAACGTCGTGTTTTTATGGAGGAACAAACTTGAATAGTGCGGTTAGCTAAGTTACCTGAGGCACATATGGGAGAGACTCACGGGTTGACGGTGTCAAAGTCATCGCGTGGGTGCGCGTAGGGCAAAAGGCAGCCGTCAAACTGCCACTTCTGGAGCCCCATCTGCCTCGCCCTGGTCATCCTTGCCTTGTACACGACGGCGGGATTTGAATGCTTCCGCACGTCCAGGAAACGAATCACGGTCGCCTTGGGCACCATAATGGTCCCAGGCTCGCAGAGGCGCCCCCAGATCTCCTGCCACTGCGCTGCGGTAAATTCCGTGTCCATCTGGAAGCGTCCCTCTTTTAGGCGGGAACGACAAGGTGCTTCTGGGCCGTTTTCCTGCCCTTGCCCGTGTTTTCCAACATTCGCTAGCACAGTGACAACAGGTCGGTCCACAATGGAGCGAATGTGTTGCCAAATGGCCTTGGGCACGCGGCTCGAGTACCACGAGTGGATGACGGCCTCTGCGTTCATGGCTGGGTCGCCGCTGCGCGTGCTGAGCAGGTGGAGGGCTATGAACGCCCGCATGCTATGTGGAAAGTCGCATTCGTTGAGAAACAGCTTGATCTTCGGGTTGGCCTGCTTGGGCAGCTTGGTGATGGCGTAGATGAAGTGGCGGAAGGCAGTGACTACGTGCATGGTCAGCATGTGGCTTCCAAGAGAAGTAGGGATGGGACACGTACAGCCGGTGAGCAGCAGACGCAGCTCGTCGTCAAACCCGACACCTTCGTTCTTCTCGAGATTGATCATATCAGTGGCCGGTTCTATCGACCAAAAGCACTTCCTGCTCCTGGTGTCAACTGTCGGAGGAGGGCCTCTATCGTCCGGTATTTCAGCACAGCAATCACGCTTGTGCATGCCCCAGTCGCGCTTGAGGCAGGCAGAATCACAGTACTATCAATCGGGTCACTGTTAGCGATGCTCGAGCCGTCACATAGTAGTAAAGCGGGAGACAAACCGCCACGACGAGGCATTTGGGGCATGGGACGCGCGGGATCCCGCTGCAGGGCTTGCCACCTTGTCGAGCCGCGCACATGGGCTGCGTGATGGAATATGCGCCCGAGGTGGCCATGGCGTCGATGGAGAGGGTCAGAGGAGGCGGCCAACAGTGCGCAAGATAAATGGGTGTCATGGAAGTGATAGAAAGCAGCCGAGATGGAGGGGCTGTGCCAAAACGAGTGCGTGCACTCGGCCCGCAGGGTGCGGAGGGAAATTTTGGCAACGTAAGGCAGGGCCAGCGAGTGAATCATAAGGTGCCTGAGGTTCCAGGTTCTGGTCCAGGGCTACCTGCTTCTGCTTGCCAGAGCCGCCTGAACCACCCGACCAACAGCTGGCGGCAGCTGGCCAGCAACTCCCCTAAACCGCTGCCCCCGCTGCACCTCCCATCAACCAACCGCCGAGGTTAACAGGATTCAAGCATCGCGAATGTCCCTGCTAATAATTCCGGGGAATAAGTTTAAGAATCAGGTACATATACACGGCCCGTCCGATGTATGTGTTGTGTTGATGGGTTGCAACATGCTCCCCAGCCGCTTCAAGAGGGAACACTTCAGCCACTTTGATAACGAGCAACAGCTCACGAATAATGTAATTGCAAGGGGATCCTGGTAGATTGACATCAGCTGCCATCAAGATCAATGGCAGTTGAGCGCCGCAAACCCATCCGTCCACCGCAGCCCGCCCATGACCGCCACCATGACCGCAAACGCCGCCACCACGCTCGCCGTGCCGTAGACGTACGCATTCCTCCTCCTCAGGCTGCTCAGCTCGGCGACCCACGTGGACACGGTCGTCAGGCAGCCGCAGAAGCCGTCCTCGACGCCCTGCAGCACCTGGCACCCGACGAGCCCGCCAACGGGGACATTGGCGATGTCCCACGCCATGCCCAACACCGCCGTGCCAAAGATGTTGGCCGTAAAGGTGCCCAGCGGGAAGCAGGCGAACCGTCCGTTGAGCCACAGCGAGAGATAAAAGCGCAGGAGGCAGCCCAGCGGCGCGAAGACGAGCGCAAATGTCGCCCGCCCGCGCCAATTGTCGTGCGGCGGAAATATGGATAGCAGCACGGCGCCGAGCCAGCAACCCCAGCCGAGGAAGACGGCGAGTGGGTCGAGGATGCGGCGCGCGATGCGGAATGGTATCGACGGAGTGAAGCGTTCCGACGCGATGGCAAGGTGTGCTCCGACAAACAGGCCACCAAGCGAGAGGCAGACCGTGGTTATGATGACGGCCAGCATCGCCATAAAGGAGTAGCCGCCGTTGCGGCTTACCGCCTGTGTGCCAAACCCGGGCGCCACCATGTCGTTGGACATGGCGAGGAAGACGTCGCGAATAAAGGTCGAGAAGCTGGTAAAGCTGCCACAAAAGCCCGTAGCCAGACCAATGTAGAGCGGAATCGTCTTCTTGGTCGCAAGATGCGCCTTCTTTGCTGCCGCAAGGTCCACTACGGCTTCCTTGGTTGCAGAAGCGGCGGGTCCCGATCCGCCCGACGTGCCAGCGCTCTCTTCATCTTCACGCTTTGCGCGTTCGAGCACTCTGTCGTACGCGGGTGTACCCCACTCGTAGCGGAACAGCATGCGGTCCTCGCCGAGGAAGCCCATGATGAGGCTGCCGCCGAAGTTGGCCCAGATGGTAGTAAAAATGACGGGCGTGTCGGGATAGTGCGTCAGCGCGGTGAGGCCGACACGCGCGAGGGTGCCGAGCAGGGAAAAGAAGACTAAATAGGAGAGCGTGTATATTTGGGTCGCAAGCGAGGATATGTGTGTCTGTTTGTCATAGCTGTCGCTCCCTGCCACGGGGGGCACGGCGTCTTGGTGTCGTCCGCGGGACGAGTGACTCCGACGGTCCTCTTGGTCGCGGCTGCGCGTCTCTTCGAGGCTGTGGTGTCGGTATATGGGCCCGTCGGTGACATTCTGCACAGGCGACGCAGCGGCGAGCTCGTCGAGGTTGGCCCAGCAGTCGGGCGCCGTGTAGCAGTCGTCGTTTGCGACGCTGGCTGGCTGCTTCGGCCGTCTGCTGCTGCTGGCCGAGCTCGTTTTGCGGGCGGGCGCGCGGCCGGGGCTGCGCCGTCGCGAAGGTACCGCATCCGCATCGCCGTCTTCGCAGTCGTGGCACTCTTCGGAAGTGATGCGCCTCATATACCCGGACGCGGGATCGGCCTCGGGCACGGCGGTGTGGACGTCGTCGACATTGTGGTAGCTGCCGGGGGCGTCGTAGGCGACCGCCTCGCTGGTGGGATGGCGGCGACTCGGAGAGGCTTCGCGCGGAGTCTGACCCGCGGAGGGGTACTCGCGCGCGCTCATCGTGCAAGATGTCGTGCTAGACGGCGACGCGGTGTCATGTTGAGGCGAGGTGGTTACAACGGCGCGGTGGATGGAAAGACGCGGAGTCCTTGCTGTTGTTTTCTGACGGGAGTCGATGGGTCCGGATAGCGGCAGTCTAGCTAGCGGGTGTTTGTGGTGCCGTCATAGCCTATAGGCCAGCCGGCCCACCCGGATCATCTGCCGGGTGCCCGAAGCAACGCTCTGGGCCTGGACTTGATGGCGGCGATTCAGCCCAGTGGCTCCGGCTTCGGCTGCCGGCACATGCGGTGCCCTGTGTTAGGTGGCCGAAGGCACGCGCATCTCACTGATGGGACCTGTTGCGGGCGCCACCGGAGTACTACCTAAAGTACCTAGTACTGCGCTTTATGCGCCCACTAATTGAGCGATTCAACACTGCGGCTACTTCGTATGTACGATCTACGAAGTGCCTACGCCAGACTAACACGGAGCAAAGTGCCTCCAGCGCTGATATAAAAGTCGTGGAAATCCTCTGGGCGTAGGGTGACGCTCTCCCACAACAAGGTCCCATCCAGTATCGTAGCATTCCGAGTGTTCCTCACCGCCTCTGCATCGTCATCTTTAAGCCGCTCGAGGTGGCAAAGCAGGGTTTTCCCACGGTCGGGCGCTGGAGCCGAGTACTCGATTTGCAGCTCTAGTGGCCAAGCTTCGTACAGCGCCGGCGAGGCATTATTAGCCGGCACGGTTACAGCGAGTTGTTTGCCAAGCGGTAGCACAGCTGGCTTTGTTGACCGAATGGCAGGTTCGATGTGCACCGGGACGGCCTCGTCACGCCGGTGTGCATCAGTAGATTGGCACGGCCCCTCGTCAGAGTAATGGGCAGCCGCCTGCTCTTTGGGAGGGGCCCTGCCGGGCGAGAGAGACGACTCCGCCCTTATTTGCAACGCGCCGCCTTCCGCGTCATCGACGGCAACATGTTCCGAACTGACGATTGTCGAGTCCGAAAGTACAATGGTGGGCACTGTACTCTCAAGCGGATACGGGTTCATGATCTTCTTTCGTCTCTGCAAGGTCAAGGTCAGGCTTTGCTGTACGATGTTGCTCAACGTGTTGACGAAGCGCCGTTCGAGGTCGCCCCCCGGCGTGAAGAGCGGCAGACGCCATCCCGGATATAGCTTGCCGTGGCATCGCGGCGTGTAAAACTTTTTGTGCATGGTGATGAAGGCGTTGCAAAGAAAGCAAGCATCTTTGCTGGAACAAATGACCCGCGGGTATGGTTGGGAGCGCGGTGTTTCGAAATAGTGGATGAGCTGTATCTCGGCATGGACCTTTGCTTCGGATAGGACGCTGCGCTTTCGCTCCATAATCTTCTTGACAGCATCCTTTTCGGAACGCCCAAGAAGGCCTAAGCATTGGCCGAGCTGCTTTTTTTGCTTCTTGGACACTTGCATCCCTGCGAATGTGCTCGGCGGCTCCTCGGTTTTGGACAGCGAGGGCGTCGTCCCGAAAGCCTGGCGAGGAAGGGCAGCAATCTTCATCTCCATCCGTCTCACGATGGCAAACTTCTTGGCCGTGCGACACAGATATCTAGCCGCATCGCGGTACCGCGCAAGCTTCCTTATCATGTTCAGCAGGCTACTTCGTGAGCCGGGGTCCATTTGTCGGTTCGGAATTGAGTCCAGCATGCCGGGTAGGCCGTCCAGCCGCGCCAAGTGTTGGATGCTCTCCACCATGTCTTGCAAACGCGACGGGGCCTGATAGTGAAGCCATCGATCAATCTTGCCCAGTACCTTTCTTGACCTATCCAAGAATGGAGCGCGGGACGGAAGCGCTAGCATAGCTTCCTGCAAGAGCTGTCTCAGGGTCTGTCTCGTCGCCTGTTTGTCGAGGAGATGTGTTCGCTCCTGTATCCTCTTGGTGCACATCTCGACGATGGCGGCGAAAACGTCACGCTCTACATCTAGACAATGAAACGCATCAATACCACGCGAAAACTTGCAGATGGAAACTGCTCACTATGTGGCACTTGGGAAAGCAACGAGAATATCTTTCCAAAGCCCGCCTCGATTTTCTGCAATGTCGCGAGACCATCGCCGAACCGGGCCGAGTTGACGGCAACAAGCACATTCAAGGCGGGCTGGGTTGGACTCGGACACTCGTGGAGACAGAGTGCCGGTATTCGGGTTGGATCGTCTTTGGTGCATGACAGAAACGCAAGCGTGCTGCATAGATTTCGTTCTCGTTCAAACGGCAGCGAATAATGGTTTGAAGCCGACGGGGGCGAGGACGATGACGTCGCACTCGTGGGCGAATTTTTGGAAGGTAGTTGGGGGACCTCGTGGAGAAGGTGCAGGATGGCAATCTTCTCGGCGCAGGCACTGGCACTGGCTTGACTGGCTAGCATTTCTCGCCCGTTTGGCATGACAGTTGGACCTCGTTTAGCGGAGGGAGGGACGTTGGGCATTGTGGAGGCGACGGGATGATGGGAGGAGTGAGCGGAGAGCTGGGGGTTGCGATGGCACCCCGAGGGGAGTCACACTGAGCAGGTGTGCCGCGATCGTTACACGACATCAAACCTTTATGTGCCCGTAACGTACTGTGGTGTGTGCCCGTTTGAGTGCCCGGTCACTTACCTAGTAGGTAGTTACAGCGTTGCCTGCAATAGCTACCCCGGCACTCGACGGGATGAGGCCTGCCTGAATCGAGGCACCTCCCGTGTCGCATCCACCCTTACGGCTTGTTGGCGCAACAGCCGCCCGTCCACCCGTATTCACTAATGGATCCCTGGGCAGATCAACAACAAACCCCCCCCCCCGGCCTCAGCTGTCGATGCCCCTCCCCCGCCCCGCACTGACCACGTCCAGCCTCCAGCGGAGCTGTCCCTGATCCGCAGGCACGGCCTCTACCCCAATCGCCGCCGTTCAAGCCTATGGCAATCAGCAGCTCCAGCTGCAGCCGCTCACCGACCGACCGCCGCCTCCGCAACAGCAAGCAAGCAGCCCGGCAGCACACCGCACGCAGCACCTACGAACGTACATACAACACCACCCGTGCCCCTCCTCCTCCTCCTCCCGTCCTCCCTCCTTCCCGCCTCTCTTCCTCTTCCCTCTCCTCGGCCACGTCGCCCCATCATCGCCGTGGTGATTGACACTCACACTGCTTCTCCAGCTCAGACATCCATACCTCTCTCACTCCCGCTCTCATTCTCTCTATATACTTGTACTTTGGTAGCTTGCCGAATCTCTCAATCTCTCTCTCCCCCTCGTTTTCCCCCTCCACGATACTTCTTCGTACCTACATCCGACAACGACAGCTCGCGGCACAAGCAGCAACACAGACACAAACAAAAACAACATTCGACGCCCGTATCTCACAAGCAACGTCACAGATTCCCACCACCATGGCGAACCTCCCCACCAACGTGCACGTCTCGTCCCACCCCTGCCTCCAGGCCAAGCTCTCCCAGCTACGCTCCCGCTCCGCCGACTCCTGCGCCGTCAAGGCCCTCGTCCACGACATCAGCCTCCTCGTCGCCTGCGAGGCCCTGGCGCGCAACCTGACGGCGGCAACTGGCCCCAGTGTACGTCCCCTCCCCTCCCGTGCGCACGCGCGCGAAACGGGCTGTCGTCCCTTTCTGCCTTGTGGCTTGGCACTGCTCTGTTTCTGCTGCTGTCGCTGAGTCGCTGAGTCGCTGACACGGATCGGGCCCATGTTGAATATAGGATGAGACGCCCTTGGGCTTCACGTACACCACTACCACCACCTCCCCCGAAACAATGTGCATCGTGCCCATTCTCCGCTCTGGCCTCGCCATGGTAGACGGTGCGTGTGCCTTCCCCCCCCCTTTCCCCCGTCTTTTCCTTCGCGGACCCTTCAGAGCACGCGAGCAAACCAAGCAAGCCAGGTGACTCGAGCTCACTCACCAACTCACTCAATCCTCGCAGCCGTCCAAACCATGCTCCCCGTCTCCGTCCCCATCCACCACCTCGGCATGTACCGCGAGCAAACCACCCTCGCCCCCGTCGAGTACTACAACAACCTCCCGAGCCGCACCTCCACCTCCAAGGAGGCCAACCCCCCGCAAACCTCCTCCTCCTCATCATCACCGCCCCCGCAACCGTCCTCCCTCGCCATCATCGTCGACCCCGTCATCGCCACGGGCGGCACCTGCGCCGCCGCCATCCAGACCCTGCGCGAGTGGGGCGCCCGCCGCGTCCTCGTCCTCGCCCTCCTCGGCGCAGAGGAGGGCGTCCGCAAGGCCGCCGCCGAGTGGCCCGAGGGCACCGAGCTCTGGCTCGCTGGCTTGGACGGGAGGCTCACCCCGCAGGGCATGCTGGACCCGGGGCTGGGCGACATTGGCGATAGGCTGTACTTGACCATGGGCAAGTAACTAACTACGAAGTAACTTAGAAAGGGATGGGGATGGGAAATGCCGTAGTGTTCTTACACAGTTGGCTGATGTGCGTGCTGTGGCTGGCCGGCGTGCGATCTGAATGACGGAAACCACTGAATACCTACATACATTAATCCTACAAGCCTCATCTTAAAGATCCAAGATCGGTCACGGCACCGCGTACTGTTCCTCGTCCAGCCTCGTCTTCTCCGCCCAGCTCTCCTCCACCCACCCGCCCGTCACGACCCTGGGTATCCGGCGCCAGCCGCTCACTTCCCTGCGCACCTCGTCGGCCACCTCACCCATCTCCATCGCGTCGTCCCCTACAATCACCACATGCGTCACCACCCCGTCGCCGCCTCCGAGCGCATCCTCCACACGACCGCCTGCGTACTCGACATAGCGCGCCAGCTTGCTCAGCAGCAGCCGCTGCCGCGCGCCCGCCGTCGCCGCCTCCTCCGCGGGCCGAAAGTGCACGACGCACCCCCGGAACATGAACCCTCGTAGGTCGCCTAGGCCTTTCTGTCGCTCCTCCAGCTCTCGCAAGAAGACGGACGCGTCAAAGGCCTCCCCCAGGCTCTCCAGCTTTGGCATGTCGGCCAAGACGTCGCGCAGCTCCTCGACGGACGTGTCTCGCGCGTAGCTGTCCCCGTACTGGTCCGTGTTGTGCATCGCAGCCGCCCTCGTCTCGTCCGTCGCGTGGAACAAGTGGCATTCCTCGTATGGGAGGAGGTACCCCGCGGCGGCATCGCCAACGCCGTCGTTGGATTGCTCCAGGCAGTCCTTGATCCAGCGGGGTCGAATAATGTCCACGCTGCCGTCCTTGATCAGGCTGGCCGCCTTGACGACCTTCTTGTCCGCGATGAAAACCATGTCTTTGGCAGCGCGCTGGGACACGGCGCCGCCGTTTTCCTTGACAATGGTTTCGAGCTGGGCCTTGGTGTGCTTGTACGGCTTGAGCGACTCGGACAGCACGCAGAACTGCAGGCCCTCGAAGACACGCGACTTGTCGCCCTCAAACGCCACCGGCGCCGTGTCCTCGCCCGCGATGACGACCTGGCGCTTCACGCGCTTCGGGTTCCTCCTCTTGCGGTCCTCGACCGTCATGGCTTTCTCCTTGGACTCGGCGTCGACCCTCTTCTTGAGCTCCTGGAACTCCTCGACGTTGAGCGCCGAGTCCCAGCTGCGGTCGAGCCTCAGACGGCGGAACCGCGGGAAGCGCAGCGTGATGCCCCGCGCGAAGCTATCGGACGGTCCCACGCTGGCCGCCTTGACGGACACGACGACCGAGTCCTTGGGCCGGATCCACACGTCCGGCCGCTCCAGCTGCTTGGCTTCGCCGCCGCCGAGCTCAATGTACTCGGACGGCGGGTTCTTGGGGTCCCACTCGATCCATTTGCCCTCGGTGTGGTGCCGAATCTCGGCGTAGTCCTCGCCGCGGAACCCGCCGCCGACCTTGAAGAAGCTGAAGCACTTTTCTGGGTTGGCGCCCGCCTGGATGTGGTTCTGCGTGGCGCGCAGCCCGCACAGGAAGCTCGACAACATGCCGCCGCGGCGCCCGGAGCCGTAGTAGCCGCCGATGATGAGGCAGTCGAGCGACTCGCCAAACTCGGACATGTACTCGGGCTTGACCTTGAGCCAGTCGTCGTTGCGGCTGTTGAGCCGGTACATGGACCGCGGGTTCTTGAGCACGAGGCCCTCGGAGGCGTTGGCCACCACCTCGCGAAGCAGGGGCTCAATGGCGTCGGCCGACGTCGCGGGCGTGTACGAGTGGATCTCGAGGCGGCGATGAACGGGGTCGACGGCCTTTTCGAGGGCGCGTCGACGGTCGCGCAGCGTGTACTGCGTAAGCTGCTTGTCGTTGAGGTACAGAATGTCGAAGACGCGAAATAGCGGACGGTGGCCCGCGGCGTCCGAGTCGGACTTGTTCTGCTGTTCGGAGAGGGCAGCCGTCTTGAGCGTCCCAAACGGCACAATCTTGTTGATGCCCATGTCCCAAGTGATCATTTCGCCGTCGAGAATGAGGTTGCGCACGCCCGACGCAAAGGCATTCTTGAGGTGCCTCGTCAGCGCCGAATTGTCATCCATGAAGCCGTTGCCATATAGATAGGTGTAGTCCTTGGCCTTTCTCGACCAGAAGCAGAAGCGCATACCACCCGGGTGGTCTTGGTCCTCGACCATGTGCATCTGCATGCGCTCGCCGTCGAGTTTCTCCTCGATCCAGAACTCGGGGTCCTCTTCGGTGACACGCAACAGCTCAATCATGCGCTGAAATGACGCCGGCATCTGGAACTGGGCGAGCTGCGGCTGGAAGCACTGCATGAGGGAGATGCCCGCCTCCTCGTGCTCGAGCCGCACCTCCGGATCGTACAGCTCCCAGCACACGCGGCGCAGGCTCGACGACACGCTGAAGAGGGCCTCGCCGTCCGGGTGCCACAGGTAGAGGAACGTCTTTTCCGTGGCGCCCACCTTCATCTGCTTGAGGATGATGCGGATCAGCCACATCATCTCCTCGGCATTCATGCGCTTGTAAAACGTCTCAAAGATGCGGAGATTCTCGGCCTCGCCCGACGACGCCGCCAACCTGTCGAGCTGCTCGTTGACTTCGGCAATGGTCATATCGCCGACGTCGGTCCGCATCGGGCGCTTGGAGATGACCTCGAAGCAGCGGCCGGCAAAGTCGCCCGCGAGGCGCGCGGCCATGGTCTGCCCGGGGATCTTCCAATGCAGGAGGTTGTAGCCATCCTCAGAGTTCTTGTCAATCTTGATGAGCCTGACAAGTAGCTTGCCGATGGCGCTCTCCTTGAGGCCGTAGACGCCGCGGTCGCGGTCCTTGTCCGGCAGGATGAGGCGCAGCGCCGGGTAGAAGTCGTCGCCCACTTCCTTACGCCAGCGCGTGATGAACCGCTCTATGATGTGTCTGCGCTGCTCCTGCGGGGACAGGCTGTGGGCGCCGCGCGGGCCCTTTTTGCTTGCTGGGCCCCCCGCCGGCTGCTTCTTGTTCTCATTGAGCGGGTTGAACAGCTCGAGGAAGAGATCGTGAAACGCCAGGGTCTTGGAGTGGTTCCTCGGGCGGTTGGGGTATCTAGAAGGTCAGCAAGAGAGCACCAGTTCGTCGTGCGTCCATGCCGACATACTTGTCATCCAGCTCATCCTTTCTCAAGTCAGAGGCGCCATATTGAATCTCCTCCTCACGTTGAGCGTCGGAGTCCTGGGTTTGGCTCGCGCGGCTCATCTTGGTTATTCCAGAGGCACGCTTTGACCCCCCGATTAGCTCGAAAGAGTGCAGTGAGAGAGAAGAAAGTGATGGAGCGCGGCGACTACATGGTGTGCTGAAGCTCATCAATAGTAGCAACGATCGTGAACGGAGCTGCGGCTGCGGCTGCGACAGTGACGTGACGATTGGTTGACGATTCCCCACTAGGGGCTGCTGCCTGTGGCGGCCACCAGGACCTACCTAAACTAATGGGGGCGACATGTCTCACCGCCTACTAGATACGGTAGACCACTATAGCTGCGGCAGCTACCCATTGAAGGCCGTTGTCCACGCACCCATTGCCCGAGAAACCCGGCTATACAGCCTGTGTCATGTTGTCGTTCGTAGCCCATGGCTTGAGGAACACGAATTTGCTGATTGCCCAAGACTGGCGGGGCCCAGATGCTTCGGGTGGTTTGCAGGGATGCAAGTTCTTGGCCGACACTGGCATCAAACCTGATGGCAGCTGTGTGGACCTTGCAGAACAGTTTTGCGCTGTCAACTTGGACCAGCGAGGCGGCGGTGGGTGTAACTTGCTCGACAAGTATATCTCCAGTCGAGTGCACCAGGAGAGTACTGACGTTAGTAGTTGCTGGTGACGCCAGACAGAGGCATAACATAAACGACAGCCCACGACAGCGTACAACAGACGAACAAGGTCTATCCTTGCTACCAGTTCTATACCAGCCACCGAATCCGGGACATGTTCCCGGTCCGTTGCGTTCCGGACAATCCCATTCAGTACTTCATATTCACCAGGCATCGGCGCCAGCCAGAGCGCCCATGTCTATGCCCTGGTTACCTGTATCCGTCACACCCGCCCACGCCGCCTCGAGTTTCGTCGGACACGCGAGCTCCAGACGTGGCTCCGCTTACTGAGCGCGGGTAATCATGTCATCGCGCGAAGGACCGGTGCCGATCCAGCCAATCTTGACCTGCACTCGCCATTAGCATACCGTGCCACCAGACAAGCTCGCCCAGCCGCCACTTACCCCAGTGTACTGCTCAATGAACTCAATATACTCGCGCGCCTGCTTAGGCAGATCATACTGCAGTCGTCATGTCAGTCTCTGCCTCGATTTCTATAACGTTTCTCAGGGGCACGTACAAAGGTCTTGGCGTGAGTCGTGGGCTTCTGCCAGCCCTCAAACTCCTTGTACACGACCTCGCACTGCTCGAGGAAGGCCAGATCGGCGGGGAAATAGTCAAGCTCCTCGCCCTCGGGGGACTTGTAGGCGACGGCCACCTTGAGGACGGGGAATGTGTCCAGCACATCGAGCTTGGTCAGGTTGAGGGCCGTGTAGTGGTTGATGGAGACCGAGTACTTGAGAACGACGAGGTCGAGCCAGCCGCAGCGGCGCTTGCGGCCGGTGCTGACGCCCCACTCGCGGCCAATCTCCTGGAGCTTGGTGCCGGCTTCGCCAAGGTCCTCCGTCTTGAAGATGCCCTCGCCGACGCGCGTGGTGTAGGCCTTGACGACGCCAATGATGCGGTCAATTTTGGTGGGGTTCAGGGCCAGGCCGGTGAAAATGCCGCCGAGACCGGTGTTGCTGCTGGTGACATAGGGGTACGTGCCGTAGTCAATGTCGAGCATGAGGGCGTTGGCGCCCTCGATGAGTATCTTCTCGTTCCTGTCTTGGGCCTGCTTCATGAACTGCACGGCGTCGATGCAGTACGGCGCGAGCTTCTGGCGGTAGTCCTTGAAGCGCGCAATCTCCTCCTCGACGTCGTACTTGAGCAGGTCGCCAAAGCGCTTCTTGTAGCCGCTCGCAAGCTGGCGCAGCTTGCGCTCGAAGGTGGGCACGTCGAAGATTTCGTGGATGCGGACGCCGCTACGGGCGGCCTTTGTGCTATACGAGGGACCAATACCGCGGCCGGTGGTACCAATCTTGCGCGCGCCGAGCTGTTTGGAGTGTCAGCCTGATTCTTTAACAGCCGCGTATCATCAGCGCCATGCTCACCTCGACTTCCTCGAGGCCATCGACGGCGGCATGGAGGTCAAAGTTGACCTGGCAGCGGTCCGAGACGAGGATGCGGTCGTCGGTCTTGAGGCCCTTCTCCTCCAATTCGCCAAGCTCCTTGAAGAAGCTGGGAACGTGGAAGACGACGCCGGAGCCGATGAGGTTGATGCAGTTGGGGTTAACGAGGCCGGACGGCAAAAGGTGGAAGCTGACGAGTCAGTGTTCGGTCGACGGAGAGGGTTCGGTCGCATGTCGTGCGCGCGTGCGAGCGCATACCTGTAAGAAACACCATTTGCTCTGCAGCGCTGTCAGCCTTCTGCCATCGCAACGAAGCATTTCGCAATAGTGGCGTCGTATACTCACACAATGGAATGCCCAGCATTATGGCCGCCCTGTCGGTTGGTCTCGTCTCAGCAGCAATCGCAAGGTTGGAAGAGGCATAGCAGCTTACAGCGGCCCGGGCGCAAAGGCGCACCTCGGGGCAGAGGATATCGGTGAGCTTGCCCTTGCCCTCGTCTCCTGTGTGCGTCACGGTCAGCGTTGGGGCTCGCCCTCGTAATACCCCGCGATGCATGCGCGGGCGCATTGCGCGGCGGGGTCGCAACGAGGGAGGGACAGCGTTGACATACCCCACTGGGAGCCCAGGATGATGGTGGCCATGATTGAGATGCGAAGAGGAGGCAACAATTGACCCGAGAGTCAACTGAGAGGTTCAGTGAACAAGACCAAAAGTCGTTGTTGAAGCGCGAAAAACTTCCAAAGCCCAGCGAGCGTCCGGATGCGCGGGCGGGATAATATGGGAGAAAATGTCTGGTGGGGGGTGGTGGGGTGGAGTCCACGTACGTACTAACGTTACCAGCCGTTCCGTCAGCCACCGGGCTGCTGGGCTGCTGCCCGTGGTCCTGGGCTGTGGAACGCTGCGCTGCTGCGCTGCGTGGCGCTGTCGGTGAGTCTCCCCTGCCCTCGACTCACTGGGCGGGCGAGCTGCTGCCGCCGGGTTCGGACACCCCCGGGCCGCCTCAGGGCCGATGGAGGGGCGCGGACGGCCCCTGGACACGATGCGTTGTGGTTGGTCACTGGTATTCAATCGAATTGCCCACTGGCATTTGACACTTGTCAGGAGCCGGACGGGAGTCTTCCAGGTTCCTGTTCACCTCAGCCTTTTCGCCCTCGCCCGGGTGAGCTCAGTGTCACGAGTCCCTGGCGACAGTGAGCGATGACTGAGTCCACAGTGATCCGATGCGCGGCCCGGCGCTGAGCTTGGCTTGGGTGAGTCAACCCCCTACAGGGACATCAACTTAGATGGCAAGGCGCTGACGCCATTGCGGCCCACCATCCCTCATTCAATGCACGCCAATGCAGTGCGGACCTTCTTTCTTCACGGCAGTCACTCCCAGCTCACCTGCCGCCTTTCGCGGGCCCGGCCGGAAGGTGCCATTCATTCGTTGGCCAGTCGCGCCTGCCTTGTCACTCATGTCCTGTGATGTCAAGCCTGTTTGCCTGTCTTGCTTGCCGGACTGGGATTGGGTGGGACCTGCTGGGCTCCGTCGGATCCACTCGACCCCCGACTCCGGCCCGTGTTCCCGCCGTCTACTTGAGCCGAGTCACAACAGCGACCCTCATCGCAGGCGCACAACGACGGCGGTGGCTTCAATTGAATGACACGCCGAGTCGACTTGCGTCTTGGCCTCGCCGCCGCCATGACCGTGGGATTGCCGCGCGTGGAAACGGTCCGGCACCCGCGCACCACCTCTTGCAGCCCCCCCTTTCCAGTCGCTATCACAGGCCTGTTTCTTTGATCCGAGTTGTCGCACTGCCGCCCTTCTCTCCGTTCAATGCCCATGGCCATTGACATCGGCCGCGCTCCTACAACGAATTTTTCAGTCGAGTTCAGACAAAGAAACTCCCTATGACGCTGCGAGGGCGACCGAGCTCTGTTCCCTAAAGCTTCCTTCGTTCAGACAAACCACTAGACCCCATAGCCGTACGGAGTCGGCGACATCGACAACAGCCTGTCGTCCATGTGCCATGTCTCACCCGTTCTTCAACGTGCGCTTTTGTTCTTCTTCAACTCTATGGACTCGCCGATGCCCAACCAACGGACATGTCCAGCCGCGTCCATTGAAGCCCGGGGCGGCCTCCGCCCAAACACTGAACCTACCATGGCTGCCGTAGACAGAGGGTCGCGTCCTGGGACCTCTGTATGCCGCATCGCAACCAACTTCCTTGTTCGCATGAACAGCATTACTCCATTGAGACAGTACACTCTTCCATAGACTGGAAACTATCGTGAATGAAGCCTCATCGCTGCATATAAGAGATCACCATCCCCTGTCCCAAAGTGATCATCAAAGCCATTCCATCACAGATTCCTCACGGAAAACAACATCGTCTTTGCCATCACTTCTCACATCTCATCGGCCCACCTCAATTTTCACAAAGTCTCAACTTCTATGCTTTCCAGATTCGCTACCATCATCATGAGTCGACTAACCCCCCCACAGCCTCTTATCGCCCGAGACCTATCTTTCGCCACCGAGGTGCACTTCATGGTGGGCCAAAAGCTGCGAGAACCAGCCCCTCTTGACGGAAAAAGGAAATGGGCTTGTCCTGCAAACGCGCAGAACCCAATCGACAGAATTCTCACAGAGATGACGCGGGTCATCGACGCCAGCACCCAGGAGGGATGTATCAAGCGGGGGAGCGAGCCACGCGACGAGACCACCGTGTGGGAGCACGAAGCTCCCAATAAATGGTTGGTGACGCCATCCTGCCGTTCATGGCCAGGCGATCAAGCTCCACGGGGCTACAAGTGGCACAGCTTCAAGCTGCGCAGTCCGTTCTTTTCCCATCAAGGTTTTGATGCGCCTCCGCACACGCCGCACCCGTTCCAGCGGCCCCTTGATCTCCTCCAGAGAGATTTTCTCATACACTTGAACGCTTCGACCCAGTTCAACGTCCTCGTGCGGCTCAACAGCTCCTGCACAGATCTCACTGCCGCCAAGAGGCTTGTGTCCCTCGTGTGGCTCTTTGAGAAGCTGTTCCTTGTCCCGCTGACCCCCAAACAGCAAATCAACAGCGGTCGGGCCTTGATGGTAACAGAAAATAGCAAGCTCGCCGAAAACAGCGGCAATATATTCCCGCAGCGGGAAGTGCCAGTCGAGCTGCGAAACACCCACCCGCGGTACAAGAGCCGCAATTCCAGACTCGAGAAAGAAACGTCTGACATCTGGAAGGCTCAGTCCGTTCAGGAACTTGACCTTTTGATGTGCAGAGACGAGCCGCCTGCTCGCCGCGGAGTACCGCTGGCTTTTTCCCTGATTCAGGCGCCGGAGCCCGCGACTCCCGCCGGACACGCGACATGGTATGCTGCGTTCCGGTACGCTCCGTGGCATTCTCCTGACCAGTACCCGCTTAGGGCCACGGTACCCTGGCTGCGGGTACTCTTCAGCATCGTCGCCGCGTCGCAGTTGACGACTTTCCAGTTCAAACAATTCGCCGAGGACATGCTTGACCATATGCTCGACCTCATAAGGGTCCGCGCGACGGAGCGCGAGTACCTGGGTTCCATCATGCGCAAGCTTGCCTTGTCAGTGGATGAAAGGAATTGGAGAACGATCCTGGATCTGTATGCTGAGCGAGAGGCGCAACGATCGTAGACACGTGCTGCCCGCTGAGCGGCCTTTGAGAAACCTGCCTCGGGAAGGGTTAGGTTCGTCAGGGGGAGGGGGCTGAAGGACTTGGCGCTTTGGAGGGAGGAAGTTGTTCCCTTTAACGTCTGCAATCGAATCGGCAATTCAGATTGACATGGATGGGTCTAATTATCAGGCTTCGCCCTTTCACCGCGCGCGAAGGCCTCATCCTACATCTACATTCACGGCCCCTTTTTAAATTGAACCCTCACTTCTCAGTGATCTATGGTATTGGCTCGCTATATCGTGTTTATACTTGAGTTGAGGCATCGCAACGAAGAAACTTGGAGTAATTGCGAAAAGATGTTGCCTAACATGACTTCTTCCAACTCTCCGCGAAAAGCAGCACAGTGATTGCTATCATCGCGGCGTGCAGTCAAGATTGGGCCCGGAGAATTTGCTAATGTAGGGTAGTCAAGATGGTTGAGATTTTCCCTTCGCGTTGTTCTTCCGGTTGCCTTTGCAGACATGGCATAGGCTCATTGTAGGTCATTGCGTTTAGTAGAATGAAGTTATTATCCTCTACGTAGAAATACACCCACACACATATATATATACATATATATATATATCGGTCGATGTCATCTTGACTCTTGTCCACGGGTGGGCGTTTGATGGATGGCATGAGGCTTACACATTCCCGGTCCACACGCAGATGTTTTGCATCAGGCATGGCCCATTGACTACAAGACTACGTTTGTACGACTTTAGTATATCCGGCACAGTGGATGGCTGTCACCGGGAGAGCCGCGCCGAATGTGGCATGTCGTCCGTCGCTGTGAACATAGCCCCGATTTCAATACGTAAGCATTTGATGCCGAGCACCGCAACAAGAAACAATATCCCTGCCGAGGATAATATGTACGCTATTAAGAGCTTGATGTGGGCAAGAAAATTGGCAACAAAGCTTAGTGAAAAGTCTGGCGACGTCACAAACTTCGTGGGCATGTGGTAGACATGCATGTGAATTACACTCATCAGACCGGTCAAGGGACAAGCCCATCCATCATCCCCGTGCAGAGTTGCGCCGAACAGCGTCGTCGATCGAGACTTAACTAACGCGGGGAGGTAACAGTCATTGAAAGGGCGATCATCTGGTCATCCAAAATAAAGATCCTCGCTTAAGCAAGCTCGCATGGCGTGCATAATTGCTGCCGCCCGTCAATCGCAACGGCCTCGGCTGGACTCGAACAAGGCAAATTTGACCCCTAGCGCTGCAGGTCGTCCTTGGCCTTTTTTCGACAAGAAAAAAAACCAGAAGATCAATGTCGATATCACGCGCAATATTGGTCGCATAGTGCTATTTGTCGAATAGGGCCGATAGAACACAGGCTCACAGAACGGACATCATGTCAGAACCTGGAACTTAGCTTCTTGGGCCCCCCCGGACTACCGATTGTTTTGGTCATGGTCGCGCTTCTTGGCGAGGCGCTGGATGCCGGACCGACGAGAATTGCTGCAGGTGGGCTGGGGAAAAGGCCCGATATCCAGTTCCACCTCTCCACACTGACGACTCTCCGAGACCTGGGGCCGCCACGAGTTTGGACGTACGTACGACGGCCCGGCGCGGGGCCCCTCATTATTAGGTACGCTTACACAATGGCATCAGGGCGAGCGTCTCCTGCCCTAGTTGGCGGGGAATTGCCGGGAGAGGTAGCATAGGACGGCCTTTCCTCAGTGTATGTATAAATGAAGGTCTGGATCTTCCGACGGAAGGAGCTCTGGAGCGCACTCGCATGACTATTGTGTCGTCGTGCTGCATCACAGCACCCTGGCATACCCAAACACCCATCCGTCATGTTCAAAGGACTGGTAAGCGGCCTTGTGGCCGTCGCCGCGTTGCAAGACCTTGTGGCGGCTTCGCCATCGCTGCACCGCCGCAACCGCTGCACCGAGCTCGAAGAATTCATCAAAAAGCAGAACAAAGTCTCCATCGACGGTGTTCTCGCAAACATTGGCCCCGATGGAGCAAAGGCCAAGGGCGCGTCCCCCGGCGTCGTCGTGGCCAGCCCGTCCAGGTCCGATCCCGACTGTTAGTCGTCCCCTCCGTGCTTCTATATGAATGCACTCTTCATGCGTACCTTGACTGACATTGACAGACTGGTACACATGGAGCCGAGACGCCGCTCTGACATACAAGGTCCTTGTCGAGCGCTTGATCCACGGTGATAAGTCGCTCCAATCGCGGATTGATGACTACGTCTCCGCCCAAGCCGAGCTACAAGGCCTCACAAACCCCTCTGGCGGCCCAGACTCGGGCGGCCTCGGCGAGCCAAAGTTCAACGTGAACCTGACCGCCTTCACCGGCTCATGGGGCCGCCCACAGCGCGACGGGCCCGCCTTGAGGGCCACGGCACTCATCCTCTACGCCAACTGGCTCGTGGACAACGGCGCCCGCGACCAGGCCGTCGACAAGGTGTGGCCAGTGATCGCCAAGGACCTCGACTACACGACGCGGTTCTGGAACCGGACAGGCTATGACCTGTGGGAGGAGATCAACGGGTCATCCTTCTTCACGCTCTCGGCGTCGCACCGCGCCCTGGTCGAGGGCGCCGCGCTGGGCAAGACGCTGGGCAAGACGTGTACCGACTGTGCCGCGTCGGCGCCCAAGGTGCTATGCTTCATGCAGAGCTTCTGGGTTGGCGGGTACATCGACTCCAACATCAATGTCAATGACGGCCGTACGGGCAAGGACGTCAACTCCATCATCTCGTCCATCCACACGTTCGATCCGGAGGCGGACTGCACCGACGCCACCTTCCAGCCGTGCTCTGCGAGGGCCCTCGCAAATCATAAGGCGGTGACGGACTCGTTCCGCACTATCTATGGCGTCAACAAGGGCATCCCGCAAGGCAGGGCCGTAGCCGTGGGCCGGTACGCCGAAGACGTGTACTACAACGGCAACCCGTGGTACCTGGCCACCAACGCCGCCGCCGAGCAGCTATACGCCGCTCTGTACCAGTGGAAGCGAATTGGGTCGATTTCCATCACGGACGTGTCGCTGCCCTTCTTCAAGGACCTCATTCCCGATATCAAGACCGGCAAATATGACAAAAACAGCAAGGAATTCAAATCGATCACGAAAGCCGTCAAGTTGTATAGCGATGACTTCCTGGCCGTGGGCAAGAAGTATACGCCGGCAGAGGGGTCTTTGTCGGAGCAATTCGATAGGAACTCGGGGGCGCCGGAGTCAGCGGTTGACCTGACCTGGTCCTACGCCTCCTTCATCAGCGCCACTGAACGTCGTGTGGGCATCATGTCACGTTCGTGGGGTGAGCGGGGAGCGAACACCGTCCCCTCGGTTTGCGAACCCGCTCCTTCGTGCGACGTAGACGTCACGTTCAACGTACGAGCCACCACGGTTGCCGGTGAGACCGTTTTCGTTGTGGGAGGCATCACCGAACTGAGCAATTGGTCTCCTGCCAACGGCATTCCACTGGCAGCGTCAAAAGATACGTCTGGAGGCCCTCTCTGGAAAGCCAAGGTCAAGATTCCGTCAGAGACGAGCTTCGAGTACAAGTACATCAAGAAGAACGGCAACGGCGATGTGACGTGGGAGAGCGACCCGAACAGGAGCGGGAAGACGGGCAAGGAGTGTAATGCTGCGGAAACGCTCGACGATGAGTGGAGGTAAGAGGGATAGTGTGGTGCCTACAAGGCTTCGCAGCGTCCGCTCATACTGTCGCGCCGCGATTGTTAGCGGCCGAGACTTTGGGCAACCTAGTCCTCCTGATGTGTGACGAACGCTGTAGCAATATACTGAGATGGGAGTATCGGCAGTATGAAGCCTCAGTTCTTACAGGATAGAAGGAAGAACCATTAACTCATTTTTACCCCTGATGAAAAGCATACGGCTGGAACACGACTTCGATAGCTCACAGCTTGAAACCACGGGCTTGTTCATGAAGGGTTTGGCCGCCACGCAACTTGCACGTTCAGATTGCTCTGGCTGAACAGGCCCGCGTTGAACGACTTCCAAGGATTCGTCGGATCTACCAGCGTCAAGTCGAATCGTCGAAAGAGCTGTGTCAAGCTCGTCAGCGCCCCATCCAAGCCCAAAGACTGCGATGCACCTACCTCGACAAAGACCTTGTTGAGCTCAATCATGGCAATGTTCTTGCCAAGACACTCCCATCTGCTGCCACCGGCAAAGGCCATCATCACAGTCTGCTCCATCTGCTTCGTCTTATTGGGTCCGAGCCAGCGATCCGGGCGGAACACGTCGGCGTCGTCCCCAAAGACTTCTTTGGTGCGCATCATGGTCCATGGAGACCACGCCACATTGGTGCCGGCGGGGATGGTGATGCCACACAGGACCTGGTCCGTCTTGCAGACCTTGGGGTACAGAGCGGCGGCTGGCGGCCAGAGTCGCAGCCCCTCGTAGATGACGGCCTGCAGATATTCGAAGTTCTGGGCCTCTGCGTGGGTGATGGGCGCCGAGATGCGCCCTTCCTTTGCCGCTGCGTCAATCTCGCTTTGCAGCCTCATGTAAACATGCGGCGACGTGATGATGAATAAAATAGTCGACCGGATAGCTGTTGCGGTCGTGTCCGAGCCGGCAATCATCTGCACCAATGCCTCGCATTCCGTCTCCTTCTGGCTGAGGCCATGCGTGACCAAGGACCCCAACATGTCCCGCTTCACAACAGGGTCGTCGCCGAAGCGCTGGGCAACAACGTCTTCAGCGAAGCGAATAATGTCGCCTATGCCGCCCATGTCCTTGACGCTGGGTACGAGCCAGCGCAGGTAAGGCGACTGCATCAAGGATATGACGCCTGGTATGAGCGTGGTGGAGACGAGGATGTAGACGGTCTTGCCGGCCATCTCGATGTATCCAAACTTGTCTTGATTGAGCTCCATGTATCCGAATGTCTTGCCGAAGGCGAGAGACGAGATGACATCGAGGGAGAAGTATTGTATCTTCTCTGCTAGGTCGATGACGCCGGCACGGCTGGTTTGGGATAGGTGCTTGTCAATCAAGCTGATGAGGTTCTTGACCTGGTCGTCGATGAGCTGGTGAACGTCGTCCACATCCTTGCCTCCATAGCCGGGAGATATCTTGTTGCGTATCGCGTTGTGGAGGTTGTCATCAATTGTGGAAAACGAGCTGTCTCTGTACGGATCAATGCGCATGCCACGATACCACCACGACCTCGTCCATGGCGAGCGCACTGCCCACATCCGTCGCAGCTCAGAAGGATCGCCACATACGACCCAGTTTGGGGCAATTCTTGCAATAGGCCCTATCGCAGACGGACGTCAGCCCCATGAGGCTCTCGCATCACCTCCTCAATGGCACTCGGTGCACGGGTCAAGGCGAGCGTCCGGGGCCGTGTCAATGTTGCCCAGGGGAAGTACACCGTGGACCGCCTGGCGTGTTTGCCTTACTTACCATGCGTCTTGATCAGGTCATGTAGGACGAGGTGCATTCGTCCACTTAGCTGATTGACGACCATCCACAAATTGGTCCATGCCGCCCATCGTGGACCAGAGATGTGCCGAAGGCGCAAGAAGGAGCTGACAGATTGAGCAACGAACAAGGCGCCCAGGGCGCTGAAGGCTACCAGCAGCCACGACATCTCGTCAAGTAGACACAGAAACTGATGGAGCCTGCGACGGCGTAGCCTGTTGGAGGTTTTGGGTCCGTCGAGCGTGCCAGCTGTGACCCAAAGAAAGATCCAACAGTGCACGGCTTCGACCCTGGCAGCATTTCGGTTTATCTAGGGGTTCAGCTCCCATCTCGCCTGGCAAGCCGCCAGGCCATTCGGGGGTGGTCCCTGTGTGCGGGTGTTTGACACACTTCCCGCTTCCGCGGCGACCCAACATTGGCTCCCCGCGACACTCTAGCCATGGTGAGGCTAGCGTTCCAGTCGTTCAGGGTTTGTTTCCCCCTGGACCCCGGTTGTGTTCAGCACAAAATGACTGATGCCTGGTGGCGTATGGGCTGGTGGGACGCAGGCAGGGGGTGAGCAGAGCTGGGCACGGAACGGTCCGCTAATAATTGCACATTCTAATCGGACGGAAAGCTCTGTGCGCCCAATACTTCCTGGTCCGGCGTTGCTGCTGTTCATTCGCATCCCGTGCGACTAGGTATCTCGGCATTACCTCCGTCTTGCTCGTGTTCCCGTAATCACGCAATGCAGGTCGCCAAGCCGCTGGGCGGGACGGCCTGCCAGGAGAATGTGTAAGCCAATAAACCCGAGCATCTCCTACGAATTTGGCAGTCTAGGTAACTTTTCCCAATTCAAGGCAATGGCTTCACTATTTCTACTTGGATGCTCACGCATGCCCGTGGAAACCGCACCGGCCTGGTGCACCAGCCCCGGGAGCCCTCAACCACTCTAGTACAGCACCTTTGTCATTCGCTGTTGGTACTGAAGCGCCGTGATCTCATCGTATGCCGCCGGTCTCTTTTCCGTGACAAAGTGAGGCAGCGGACCTGCCGATGTATCACGATGCGCCTTGAAAAAGAAGATGCCTGAGTAGCGCTCAGGGCAGAAGCCTTCGGTGCGTCCTTTCATTGTCGGTGGCACAGAGACCTGGTGAACCCCAGCCATAATAGCCTTGTTGGTCCATCGCTGGAAGGTGTCACTGATGTTCACCACCATTTCTGTCGGGCCGTCAGGATTGCCAGGCAGGACAGGCGCAAAGGTGCCGGGCTTGGAACGATCTTCTAGCTCCAGGCCGCCGACCGAGTCCTGGAATAGCAGTGTGATAATCCCAAAGTCTGTGTGCGGCCAGGTTCGCTTGACCTTGCCTTCGGCCAATTGGCGCAAGTCGGTCGGCGGATAATGATTGAGACGAAGCTCGCTTGATGCTGGCTGGCACCTCTGCACGAGCGTGTCAGCTGGAAGGTCGAGACCAACCTCCATTGCCCTCATTAGTTTGAGGCAGATATCTTGAAACTTGGTATAGCAACCTTCCATGAGTTGCTGAAAACCTGGCAGTTCTTTGTCGGAGGGCCACTTGTTAGGGAATTCTTTGTCGCCTGGCGGGCCGGCGTCGAAGTGCTCCTACGTAGTTTAATTAGCCATGAACGGAGCCACGTAAAAGCAAGGGTGCACACAGCTTACTCGGGCGTCCATCAATTCATCCCATGATTTTTGGCCGTTCAGGTTTTCGGGCCTCAGCTTAGACGTCTGTTCTGCACCGACCCAACTGAATCCGCGTTGCGGGTTCGGACCACGAGGGTTGGATATCTTCATCTTTACGTCTGTCGGCAGCGCGAAGAAATCGACGGCCTTGACAAGCTCGTTAGTACGATACTTTGGGATTTGGCTAGGTAGTAGTCGAGTATTGAGGGCACTGACTGCCTTCATGTATGCCTTGACGATGTCTTCGGGGAGGCCATGGTTGGTAAGTTTGACAAATCCATGATTCTTGAAGCTCGACACAAGAGACCTTGCAACATTCTTCCTCTCCTGTATTGAGCCTTGCGTGAACAAGGAAAAGTCGAGTGTAGGCAAATCCATGGCTGTCAAGGCACTGTCCAATTGCGAAAAAAACGAGTAGCAAGCTATGAGGGATTGTCTATAGAATTGACGGGAAGAGGAAGAAGGCCACAGAGAGAGCGATGCACAGGAAATGTAACAGCAGACGCTTAAGGTAAGTTGCCATGTATCCACAAGGTTTCTCGTCTATTGAGTCCATGTAACCCTGACTTCACGATGCAGTTTTGTCTTAATAACCCTTTGTGCACCAATTGCACCACGTGGCAAAAGTGTCGCCAGAGCCGAAATATTGTTTTCGACAGTCAATGGCCAAGTGAGATGGGCCGCAACTCATGCACGGTACGCACTGCCAGTCGTCACCTCGAAATCACGGCCGTGAGTGAGCTTAGGTCATTCAACTCGTCCCGCGCCTCGCGACAGTAATACTGCGCGGTCCCCCACAGGCACAACGAACGCGTCTCCAGTACAACCCAAGCGAACACAGTACGAAGGATTTGGACCCCAATTTTTTGAAATGGGGACAGATTAAGAGAACAACAGGTGCAACCTCACTCACCGCAGTAAGTCTGTGTTGCTGCCGCGGAGCAATGGAAGCGCTTTATAGAACAGAAACCTTGACCTGCGGTACTTGGGGTCATCAGTCTTCTAACTTGGTGCACATTAGCAGGCTTCCCTGTGTCTCAGTTCCCTAATGCTTTTGCCTGCCTTGGACCCGAAGTGCTGACGCAAGATGCGTGCCTCCTTGGTGGCGGCGCATATTCACCCGCAGCCAATTCATAAGTAGAGCGAGCCATGGCTTTCAACAACCTTTCCCAGCCCGCGGCATGCACCAGGATGCTCAGTCCCGACCGAATATATCCATATTTGCTGCAATCGCCATGCATGGTAGTGTTTTGGTAGGCATGTTGTCAACATTGAAGCACGGGCTACAATGTCCAAATCGATCATTGCCACGTCTCAGCTCAGGGCAACAAGTGATGCCCACGGGCCAGAGATCGCAGTCATTCTGTGTTTTAGATATGACCAACGGTTAGGGCTGAGAGAAGATGTTGTGGTCGTTAATGCGAATCACAAGGTTCAAATGCCGTTTGGACTTTTGCTGTACCGTAACAAGTACATATGGTGTCTACACCACATTTCGCGTCCTTCGTTCCCTCTGACATAATATGCAACGTTTCGTTTCCCGTGACAAAATAGGCCAAAAGAATTCATGTCAAATTTTGTCAATCAGCTCTCGCCAGCTCCATCCTGTACGGTCACGGCGATCTGCCGAGGAGCCAAGTTTGAAAGGCTCTTGTTTCCGCCGATGCCCTGAATGACCGGCGACGGCGCATCCGCCGAGGGGATGGGGCTGTAAGTAACACCCCCTACACCATTACTGCAGACACCATTGCCAGTGGTGTACTCGGGCATCGTGGACTCAACGGCTTGTCCGTGCACAGTGTAGCCAGTGTCACTGGCATCCACGAATGCATCGATGCCTGCGCCGTGACGAGGATATGCCTTCATGAGTAGCTTGTGTGCCTCCAACGCAGCCAGCATTTCCTTTTGTGAGACATCATTGAGGAATGTACACTCGCCCATGGGGCTGACGGGGACAGCAGCGCGGAGCTTGCCATCTCTCGTACGCAGGATGGCGGCAGTTGCCTTCTCAAGCAGTGGCCCGTCGAATTGATCGTGGTCCATGGATAATCCGGCTCGTGAAAAGAGTTGAAGCAGTCGCTGGTGGTCCGCAGCCGTTAGCAGACCTCGAAGGAAAGATAGCGTTGCCGAGTAGGCCATGTCGATGGAGATGGCGTGGCCGTGGCGCAGGGGCGGGTTGGGGACTAGCTCATGCAGAGGTGACCAGCTGTAGACTGTAATGTCAGTAGTCGGGCATAGATGACGGACGAAGCACGTACGTGTGGCCGTAAGCAATGACTCTGTCGAGCATGATTTCATGCAAGTTCGGAGTTTCCAGCTTGAGCATCTCCAAGATACCGGCCCGACAAATTTTATCTGCTGCCTCACTAAGAGCCTGAGAAGACGCGTCGGACCGACCGAAAGCACTGCCAATGAGATCCTCGCAGTGTTCATCAAGAAGGTCCAGCGTCTCCTTGTGCGCACAGGATGAGATCTTGATGAGCTCCGCGAATCCGTTACGGATCTGAGCCATGGGAAGTGTTCGGAGGAACGTGAAGTCCAAGAATGTATGAATGGGGGCATGGTATGCGCCCAAACGGTTCTTGTACTGGCCGTAGTTGACGGCCACTTTGATGGACACGGACGCGTCAATGAGCCCGATCACGGTAGTCGGAACCCGAATGTAGTTTGTGTTTCGGCGATACGCGGCACAAGCGAAGCTGCGTATGGCGTGGTCAGTCAACAATCCAGGGCATGATGGGACGGTGAGCTTCATCCTCACCCTGCTACGTCCGTGACCAAACCTCCTCCAACGACCAAGACTGGCTCCTTTCGATAAACACCAAAGTCGTTCATGGAGTCAACGATGCTCAGCAGCGTGTCCATGCTCTTGGCTTTCTCGCCAATCATGGTCTTGTGTATCGTCAAATCAATATTGTGGCTCTTGAAGTAAGCTTCAATGGTCTCCCCGTAGAGGGTAAAGATGTTGAGGTCCATGACGGCAAGGCATCGCCCCCAACTACGATAGCAGTTGGCGAGCTGCAGATTTGCCGAGTCAAAGACTCCATCCAGGAATGCAAAGTCATATTCAATCTTTTCGTAGCCACAAACGTTGAAGCCGTTTGCGACCTCGGTCACGGTTGCGTTCATGTCGGACATCTTGATGGACGGGGACCGTGGACTCTGAAAGACTGCAAGAAACGATGAAATCAAGGTTCTGAGTGTGTCAATAGATACGAAGGTACTTCAACGTTTGTAATTGCATTGGGCTGCTATGGCTTTTATTCCTTGGACCTGGGTCAGTGGACTTGCATGCATATCGGCAACTGGGGTGTTTTCCTGCAACTTGGAGAACGCTGTAGCAGACTAGAGGTTGCGGTGTAGTCGTTGACGCTGACATCTTCGAGCTGTAATTCGAGCTTTGGTTTAAGCCACATTGATCTGTTGCCTTTAGCCTAGACCACGTCTGTCGACAGTGAAACGTTGAAGCACTGGATGACCGAACGACTCGAGGAGCTCTACAGCAGCTGGTGTGGAGATATGCTCGCGCCTTCTCCATTTGTTACGCTGCGATGGGACGCGACACCCTCACACGTCTTGCTTCTTTCAAGACACACAAATGGAAACACGGTGAAAATACGGGTCTTCATCCCCACCGCCTTATTCACGGGTCACTACGAGTGACTCATGATGTCGATGCGAAATCAGAGCTCCGTAACGGAGTCTGGGGGCTAAAGGTCGCATCGACGTGGTGTGGATGGGCAAAAGCTTTGGGGCGGGTAATAAGGTTGGAGGCTCTTCAGAGGCGGGAGTCCACGCAAAAGCAACGTCGTACAGAACGTGCGTGTCATCGGTCACACCATCCGGGGTCAAGCCACGTACCTACAAGCTTGAGCCAGCCAGTGAGACAGCCCCAGCCAATCGCAATGGCTCCGGGCACAAAGTCGATCAAGAAACATCGCAATTTCAGACGGGAAAGGAACTCTCGCGACTCCCCAAGCCTGCTGCTAAGAAGTATAGCTTCATGCAACGGCCGGGAGGCGGCTCACCGGAGACCATGCAAACGGAATAGTGAGAGGGGATATGCGCGTCATCGATATGCCACGACTTGACCGAAGCTCAGAAGCCGAAAGAAGGACCCGATGCCCCGTCGAATTGCCTGTCTCTGTTCAGGAAACGGGTTTCCGGTTTGTCGAGGGGACTGCTTCAACCTCTAGACGGTCTTTGGAGTCGCATCAACTCTCGTCGACAATCCCAGCAGACAAGATGGTTCCGTTCGACTCAAAGCAAGCGTACGCTCCTCAGGAGGATGTCTACTTTGACGATGGGCGTGAGATTGAGCTGCTACATTATGTATATGGTCGACCAGACATTGGTTCCCTCCGCGGCTCGCCGGGCAAGGTTTTGAGCGCTATTGATGAGTTCGCAAGGACGCAGAAGTACCTCATGAACGTTGGCGAAGCCAAAGGGGCCATCGTCACGAAATTGATAGCAGAGGTGCGACCTCGCACGATGGTATAGGCGCCCATCCCAAACTCCCTGAAACCCCTTTCGCTTGGCCGTCAATTCACGCTTCAACACAGGTTGAGCTAGGAGGGTATGTTGGCTATTCTGCAATACTCTTTGGAGACGCTTTGCATCGCGCCGGTGGTCAACAATACATCTGTCTCGAAAGAAATCCGGAATTTGCAGCCGTGGCCAGCAGCTTGATCGAGCTCGCCGGTCTTCGGAACATTGTTCAAGTCGTGGTCGGCACTAGCGACCGCTCTCTTCGGCGCCTACATGCCGAGGGCCGATTGACAGGAATTGACATTCTGTTCCTGGATCACTACAAGCCCGCTTACACACCTGACCTAAAACTATGCGAGCAGTTGTCGTTAGTCCGTCCAGGCACAGTGCTTGCGGCCGATAATGTCATCAAGCCAGGAAACCCCCCGTACCTTGCCTACGTGAGGAGTACGGTAGAAGAGAAAATGCGAGGGGCAAAGGGAACGGATGAGGTCGATTCATTTGATGACAAGTGTTCCAAGCAATACGAGGAACGACAGGGAGCCGAACACTTGAACCATGGCCTGCAGGGTGATCCAAGTCTGGTCTACCAAAGCGAGCTGATCAATAGCTTTGAGCCTACGGGTGTTCCCGTAAGTGCCCTGCAGCACGTCAATACGGAAGTATCGCTAACACTTCGTCAGGACGGGATAGAGATTACCAGATGCATTGGCAAGAATTCCTGAGGCTATGATTTTAAAAAGAGTGTCGCGGAATATGCACATCAGGGTTATACAGTATCTATAGATGGACAAAAACTGAAATGTATATTGTATGAGCAAATGGGACACATAATGATCTCGGGAAACGTGAATAAACTGCACCTGTGCTGCTTTTGGCGGTTTGGTAGTCATTGCGTCATGCTGAACAAATCAATGACGTGTTCCACTTAGGTGATGTAAATTCTCCGTCAAGGTAAGTGGTCCTAGGTCTACTTTCAGTCGCCCAGAGCCTGTGACAATGCACATCTTCCTGAAGCATGTCTGGCGCCTTGTGTGTGCTATGAAACGCTAACATGGGTGGCTACACCGTCCATTTCCTCAAAAACCTTTTGTTGCTATGTCTAAGCCTGGCCATCCTGCCCCTGAGCACGATCGTGATTGCGGTCCTTTCAATACTGGAAATTGCTGGATCCAGCGCCCGACGCCATGGACGTGCCGACAACGCAAGGCAGAGAACCATACTCGTCAATGGCATGGGCATGGCTAAAGGGCTCACTATTGCCCGTTTACTTCACAGCCAAGGACATAGAGTCATCGGCGCGGACTGCAAACGCCTGTCGCCGGGGCGGGTGTCGAAGGCACTGGATGCATTCTACGTCTTGCCCCGACCAAGCCAAGCACATGTTACGCGGCACCCCTCGGAGAAAGACGTCCCCGAAGACCCTTACCTCAAGCGACTTGCGCAGATAGTTCAACAGGAAGGCGTGAATCTCTGGATATCCGTTTCTGATGTGGTCGCCGCCCTGCACGACGCTCGGGCCAAAGAGTACATCGAGCGCAACACAGAAGCCAAAGCAGTCCAACTATGCATCGAGGATATTGCAGTGCTGGATAGCAAGACACGGTTTATAGAGCTCTCGCGCTCCCTGGGCCTTCTCGCGCCTGACACCCAAACCGTGACTGACAAGACCACCCTTGTGGACTTCTTGTCCGCGCGAGGAGGTTTGTCGCTTCGTCCAGGCGATGCACAATACGTCGTCAAACCGGAGGGTGTCAATGATCTTGCGCGCTTCGAGAAGCCGATCCTCCCTCTTCGAACTGCTGAAGAGACGATCTCGCGCATAGACTCCATCCCTTTCGGGCCCGGTGTCGAGTTTATCGTGCAAGAATTCATTCAAGGCGACGAGTACTGCACACATGCATTGGTGGTGCGTGGCAGCGTTCGGGCCTTTGTCGCGTGCCCATCATCTGACCTCTTGATGCACTATGTCGCCTTGCCCAGTCCTGTTAAGTCAGAGCTGAGCAGAAAGATGCTTCATTTCACCGAGACAATAGTGGCGTCTGGGGGCGATACTTGGACCGGACATGTAAGCTTCGATTTTCTTGTCAAGAGAGGCGGCAACGACACAAAGCAAGGTCACGATATCGATATCTATCCTATCGAGTGCAACCCGAGAGTGCACACGGCGGTGGTGTTGTTGGGCGGCTTGCCAGAAATGGCTGATGAGTACCTGGCGGTCCTTGACCACACCCGCCCTCTTCGATTGGAGCCGCTTTATGCCCAGAGTCAAGACAAGTATTACTGGATTGGCCAAGATTTAGTCGAGCATGTTGCGATCCCGGCTTGGCACGCGGCACGGGGAGTGCTGAGTCTTGTCACTTTTTGGCAAGTGTTACAGGCCTTCATCCACCGTGCATGCACTTGGAAAGACGGAACTTTTGAAGCTTGGGACCCTTGGCCATGGTGGTGGTTGTACCATGTCTACTGGCCTATGCAGTTCGTCAAGCATATGGCGAGGGGTCGTTGGTCAAAGATCAATGTCAGCACCGGCAAGATATTCGAAGCTGGATATTAAAGCAAGGGCAGAGACGGAGCGCAGGCACAGAGGGAAGCATCATAGGGAATGTGTTTCTAAATTCGTCACGAGTAGCGCAGATCATGCAAACGTTAACGTTTGACTACACAACACATGGCTCATCCTTAATGTGTCGTTCACTTTTCCCTCAGTAATTGCCAATGTAATGTTCTGGATGTGAAGCGTATGACGACAATAATTAACTAGGAGCGCGGCATTTCTGCTAAATGACTTACAGTCTTCTGTTTTTCCCTTCACCTGGTGAAAAGGGTTAAAGCCTGCAGACCGTTCGCTGTACGTCATTCTGGAATCGGGTTCCCAATCACTTTGCCTACACTCAAACGCCTGCCGCGGCGTTCATGGCCAAAGTTCATCCCGCCACTGGGTTCTTCCTATCGGAATCCTGCATTAATACGAAGATGGATTTCTATTCCGGTTTAGTTGGCTCCGGCGTCTAGTTAGTAGAGAGCTCAAGGCAAGGCGGCAACCACTGCGCGAGCGCGATGTTGCAGAAAACCACGGACCAGAGGCCTGGGCTTGCGGCTGCCACAATAAATGTGACTGAGTCGCGCGCGCTATTATTATGGAATGTGAACCCGTTGCTTAACCAGCCCGAGGAATGCGGCAGCATGAGCGAAGTCCGTAATGGCAGGCTGGCAATCGTGAATAACTCCGTGCTTCGTAACGATAGGATAGTAATTGACAGATCTGCACACGTATCTGCGGTCATTGCGCCCCGACCCCAAGACCACCGTACGTACTACAAAGCCTTCTGCGTAGTCGGATACCCGCGCGCGAACGCTCAGCAGAAAGGCAACTGATGGCTGGAGCCGTCCAGGGTGCATGTACCCTCCTCTGGACCAGCCCTCTCGAACGGCCTTCGGCAACGTGTAAGACTCCGCGAGCCACCTTGTCGCGGCCCGCGTTTCATTCACTACAGTGTTGCCGGTATCGGCGGGGCAGGGGATATCACCAGGCAGCTGAATTGAGACCAATACGAAGTACGCCACCTGAGGGGCCGCGTCACTGGCAAGGCTCCCGCTTGAAAAGCACAAATGGCAACCGAATGCACAACTAGTTCAATTCCTGACAGCACCATCGTAGGTGAGGACCGAGACTTGTGCGGCGCTTCCTGGCACCCCCCATTCAACAATAGCATCATCGCGGGACGTCCTGACCGATTTGCGCATGGCTTACTTCATCTGAAGCTGGATTCACAACGCTTGTGATTCAAAACAGAGGCCCTTCTGGAAACAGAGCTCTCGCAGTCGTCATGACTTCGCCGGCAATGTACGATGCCCAAAAAGGCGACGAGGAACACATCCTGGACCTTGGCGGTGGTCGACAGCTAGCTTTCGCCCACAATGGCCCGCCGGACTCGCGGACGATTGTTCTTTTCTTCAGTGGATTGATGAGCGTTGGCAGCGCCCGTGAGGTCCCGGTGCCTTGCCAGGAGCTCGGTGTCCACTGGATATCACCAACACTCCCGGGTATGGGCAGGTCAAGCGCTCGATTCTCAGGGGAGTCGTATCACACTGCGCTGGCACGCGACCTCACGGCTCTACTAGCTCACCTATACCCCACGGGCGACTTCGACACCATGTACGTCGCAGGCGGCTCATATGGAACGGTCCAGGCGCAGATGATATTTGGGGCTCCTTACGACCTTTTCCCCGCCGGCCGAAAGATTGCAGGCTGCATGCTTCTTGCTGGCTTCTCGCCGTTCAAATACCACACCGATCATGCAAAGTCGCTCAATTGGCAGACCTGGATTTCCGTCGGCCCGCCGTCGCAGCTCGTCCCCTTCCACCTCTTACAGCGTCTCACCAGCAGCGTCCTAGCCTCCAAGTTCAAGACCTTGGACGGTGCCAAAGGATTTCTCAACCAGACGCTCTTTGCTCGGATGGATCCAGACGAGTGGGCGACGTTCGCCGCATGGTTGAAGAAGAAAGGCCAGACGGAAGAGGAATTCATCACTAGGCTCGCCAACAATGCTATTAAATGTTGCCAGACCTGGGAAGGCTTTATTGAAGTGTCGGATGTGATCCACGCGGACTGGGGCTTCAATCCAGCAACCTTGGATGAGCATCATGCTTCAAAGCCAGTCCTCGTCATCGGCTCAGATAACGATCACGTGGGTGGAAGCACGAACGACTGGCTGGTTGCCAACTACAAGAATGCGACGCTCAAGATAATTCCCGGTGGGCACATCTCGTCTCTCTTCTACATGGACGAGATCTGGCAAACCATGATTGACTGTACGTCCCGAAGTGTCCATAACCTGGGGAGGCTACTCACACGCAGTGCAGTGTCGAAGTCTATTGAAAGGTAAAGATTATGAAATCAGGAACTTCATGGAGACTTAGGCTGCTCCGATGCCGGGAACTTCTCGAGTCTAACATTCAATGGCCCGTGGCAAGCTACTGTCTTCCCATTGGCAAGAACCGGAGCCGTCAATTCGTACACGCTCACATTGGCAAATTCGACTCTTTGGCATTAGTACCTGCCCTCTTGTTGGGGAGAAACAACCTCTCAGCGCTTTCTTCCGTTCGCTCATCTGTGTGGTATACGTCGTCGCGCTCGTGTCGGTGCGCTTCATTGAGAGATAATATTCATCGACACTGGCGTCTGCACAAGCCTTTATGGACAAGAAGGTATTATCTAAACCGGTATTCTCTATCGCAATGCCAATTTGAGTGACACAGACGTCGCCGGCGACGGTGTTGTGGGTGATATGCAAATCGCACCCAGGTGGCGTGGCTAAGTCGCAGGCAGCGCCGTGACTGGGCCATGATTGAGATCTTCGTCGTGCCTTTGTCAAGATGTGTAGAGTGTGTATTTAGATGCTGTAACTGCGGCGATCCTTTCGCAAGGAAAGCTCAATAAATGTTATGACCTGCCTCGCGAACTCGGTCGCGTCAACTCGAGTCGCCTTATCCGCGGGCCTTCACTCAACGGGGAAAATGGCTTGCTATGGAAGATTTTATGAACGGGAATATTGGGGTCTTCAATCTCTGTTCCCTTCTGCGTCTGCTGCTCGGCTAGCTGGCGACTGTTACATCATTCCCACATAGTCGTGGCATAAAGGCTTTCAAAGTGTAAGAGGAAGCGCACAAAGAAACCCCCAGTTGGTTGGGGTCACCTAGAGTTGTCATACTGAGTCTCTAAGTGCCCCGTCCATCATAGTCCTTGGCAAGTCTTTGCACGAAGCCTGTCTCATTCCAAAAACCCTGTTCTTCTGCTGCCGCCAGAGCCTTGTACACACCCGCCTCAACTCTACCCCAAAGACTCAAGACATCGGGATCAGCGAATGGCAGAATCTGCGTGCAGATCATCCCCGCAACACCCTTTTCACGATCTACCCACCAGAATAGGTTCGGGAGTCCAGCCCACCACCCAGTACTGTCAGACCGACCAGTGGCACCGCCTGTAAGCATGATAGTGAGACCAAATCCTTGTGGCGAGTTGCCTTCTGTCGGGTACAAGTCCGGAACAGGATGCGTCAGTTCCGGAATTGCAGCGGGAATGCCCTGGCGGCCAAATTGCGGAAATTGAGGGACGGAGTTGCGAAACATGTCGTCCACGGAGGCCTTTCTGAGGATCTGGGCCCCTGTTTTGGGACAGATTCCACCGTTCAGCAGAACGGACAGGACACCTGGCAGAGTATAATGTAAGCAGCAATGTTGTTGAAGATGTTCAATTTGTTTATCTTACGACAGAACTCCTGTGGCTTGGCAAACATGCCTGCCCCGCCGCTGTGAAATATGGCATCTTGTTGTTCCTTGGTCTGAGCCTTGAGTGGTTGCTCATAGAAATGGTCACGAGCCAAATAAGTCCCATCATGCGAGCGTTGATGCATGTACGCGAGCTTTTCCTTCATTTCCGACGTCGGAAACATGGTCACGTTCTCTAAACCCAGAGGCTGGCAGATATGGGTCTGGATGTAGTCGTTGAGCTTGGTACCCGTGGCTCTCTCCAATGCAATACCTGCCCAGTCAATGTTAATCTATACTTGTCAGCGATACATTTCTCTCAGGATAGCTCAAAGTACTCGACGATACCCCGTATTCCCAGCCTTCTCCTGGTTGAAACAACAACGGCGCGTTCATGTCTGACAAACTGGCAGCAGACATCTGCGCGCCCTCGGAAATGCACCAATCTCGTAGCTTCTCGTTGAAGAATGGATACCCAAATCCAGCCGTGTGCGTGAGAAGCATTCGGAGTGTAATGCCTTTTCTTTTGGGCTCCAGGCCCCCATTTTTGTTGAACACTTTGAAGTCTTTGAGCTCAGGGCAAAAACTCTCAAGTTGGTCACTGTCATCCAGCTTCAGAGAGCCACGTTCAACCTGCTGCAGGCAGGCAATTCCAGTTAGTAGTTTCGTGCACGAGGCAATCCAGAAAATGTGCTCCAACGCCATGTCCTCAGTGCCCGAAACGCCTCGTTTGCCAGCTGACTTGGCGAAGAGCTCAGTGCCATCGGTGCCGACGACGACCACAGTCGCGCCTGGTATACCCTCTGGCCGGGAGACAGCATCGTGCATAACAGCTTGAAGCTCCTGGGTGGCCTTTTCGGAGAACTTCATTTCGGGCGTAGTACTGTCGAATTGACACAAGGGATGATTACAATCGCACACAGAAGTACGAGTTTTTGATACGGATGTTAAAAGTCCTTTGACGGCAGCATACGTACTTTTATTGCTTTATATAGCGAGAGCCACCGAGTCTCGACACCTGGAATTATTATGACCAAGGGAGAAGTCGCGTATAGGGTGTGTGGTTGCACGACTTGACGATGTCGCTCCACAGGAAAGGAAGCATCAGTCTCGGCACTGCGGAGCAAGCCCATATCGCTCCAGCAGTGACTTGGATGATCCTCGCTAAAGCGACTAAATCAGTTGTGCTACCACCTGTGTCACTCTGTCTAGCCTCCGGTCCAGCTCGCAGTCGCGGAGGAAGCAGTTCCAACCTAATATCTCGGCCGCCTGTCACCCTCGACGGCCTCAGCAGGGCGGAGCCATGACGCACGAGCTGAAACGCAACAATCAATAAGTGCCCGGAAGACTTGCTGGTGCATAAGGCGATCGCCTCTCTCGGCTGGTTGCATGCCTTGGGGGCCCTCGGTGAGAAGTCTAGCGAAACAAATGCGGGATCATTTGCACGACGGGCACTTGCCACTCTTGCTTTGGGATATCATTCATTTCCAGATCCCTGTACGGCGCATGCACGTTTACTTTCTTATTCTCACGTCAGGGCGCATATAGTTGTATCTTTGAGGCTTCTGGCTGCTTGATGAGTAGATCAGCCACGGTGGCGAAATGCGATGTCCTCGCTTGGTAAGGCGTTGACCCCGTGCTAAGACAAAGAGATGTGACATGGCCCCGCATGAGCCTAGGGAAAGGGGGCGACTTGGAGATCACCTTGATAATTTTTAGTTGACAAATATCGAAAGCATACCTCTCAGGATAATGCAGAAGTTACGGGTTCAACATTTGGCGACCGTCGGGGAACTACTGGGTAGGCATGTGAAGCCAACAGCATCAAATGTTCTTCGCGATAGCATCAATGGGGTCCTGCCACAACCATCGCGACCGCAGGATGCAGTATTCGACAAGGGCCAGATTAATAGCCTGCCCGCAAGGATCCCAACGTGTACATTGGCGCAAACCGCCTGGAATGGAGTCTCTGTGCTGAGCAATTTAAAGAAAAGATGCTGATTCAAGAGTCGCCAGAGTGAGCCATCCATGCGTGAGTCACTGATCGCCTATTATTTAGCTCTGGTTTCGCTGGTGGGCCAATGGTAGCTTGTCTTGTGGTTTAGCTTCAGCAGTTCAGCATCAGTCTGCGCCCTGCATCGTGGGGTAGTGAGCTCATGTGAGCAACGAAACTTGGCACCAAGGAGTTTCCATCCGGATACCCGGATTTAGGCGGAACAAGACGCGAGGTTCCAAATGTCAAAATTCGTACATTAGGGGCCATATCGCATCGGAGCAGCCTGCTGGTCAACCAGCGCCCATCCCAAACTCTTACCAAGCCGCTCAGCGCGACGCCCAGCTGGATTGACGGCAAGTCTAAGCTTGTAGCCCGGAAAAGATTTTAGACGCGACCATGGACAGAGCGCCAGCTGCCTTTCATTGCAGGCTCTGCGATACTCCGCTCGCAACGTCTGCGGAATTTCGGCATCACGCAAAAAGCGACTCGCAGTACGTGTAGAAGAGCACATCCTTTTTCTGGACTCTGACTGACAAAGCATCACAGCGTCTACAAATTGCAGTGTCGCGTGGCGACTCTGGGAGCCGCCGTGCCGACTCCCCGAAGCCACGGAACAGACGACAGTGTGGCAGCTATAGAACCATGGTCGGCGGAGGATCAGTCTACTGACAGTCAGACGGAAAGCGACGCGGACGAGACAGAAGGCCAAGATTCAGCTCCATCGTTCAATCCGCGACAATGCCTGTTCTGCGGTGATGAGAGTGACGGGTTCGAGAGCAATGTCGCCCACATGGCTTCGGTGCACAGCTTCATTGTGCCGTATCAAAGCTGCCTGGCTGTCGATCTACAAACCTTGATCTGGTACCTCCATGTCGTCATCTTCGGATACCGCGAATGCATCCTGTGCACGACGCGGCGCAGCACAGTTCAAGGCATTCAGCAGCATATGACGGCCAAGGGACACTGCCGGTTCGACATTTCCGCAGATACGGAAGATTTCTATGAGCTTCCTGAGTCGCAATACCATGACTTGGCAGATCTCGCACGACCAGATGAAGCGTCCTTGCGGCTTCCATCAGGCAAGCTTCTCGGCCACAGAGCGTTACGCGAGGCGCAAGCCAGGCCGCGATCCACCCAACAAGAAGTATCTGACGGGTCGAGAAATGCCCAGCTCGGTTCGGAGCAGCCGAGAGGAGTAGGTCAGGATGTTGCTGCGAAAGATGAGTCGAGCTCAGCTATTCTCGCCGCACGGCTTTCTCAGCTGAGCGTTCGGGATCAAAACACGCTGGCGCTCCTGCCAAGTCATGAGATCCGCTCAGTCTTGGCCACGAGAAGGAAGCAATTGGACAAGGCTAGAAGAGAAGAAACTAGGGCTAGGAGGAAGGTGGAGAGGCTGGGAAACAAAACACTGATGAAACACTTCAAGCCCGATGTACCAGGACGATCGAACGGCTAGTTGCAATTGTAGCGAGCAATGGGAATGCGAGCTGCATCCTGTTGGACGATGCAAGAGACCATTTTGATCATCGATGGCTATGAATCAGTCACTTATATACATCATCATCTAAGCCGTACTCGCGGAGATGGTGGGCTTGACATCTTCTCCGAACACGCCGTGATATCCATGCTCCTCCAGGTAGCGCCGGAAGCGAACGTCCTCACTCTCAAGGTCCTTTTCTTGGTCGGGGATGAGGAACCATGAGATGACAGCACCAGTCAGTGCAAATGCAGCGCCAATTAAGAAGACCCCCTGCACGCCTTTCTCATCGTCGTGGAACGAGTTCTGAATCGGGTTGAACACCTGAGTTCCGATGGCAGCACCTGCCTTGCCTACGGCAGCGGCGAGGCCGACGAAGTGGCCGCGCACCGGAGTGGGAAAAGATTCGGCAGCACAGAGGAAGGTCGCGACCTAGAAAGAGGGCACGTATTAGCCGAGCGCCATCGTACTGCTGCGGTTTGTCGACTTACACCAGGACCCATTTCTCCGAGCGTGTTGAAGATGCCATACAACACAACAAAGAGCGGGAAGACGGAGAGAATGGGCTTCAGGGCTCCACCGATGATGAAGGCAAGCAGCGACCATAGAACGAATCCAAGAGTCATGGTCTGCTTGCGGCCGATCCGATCCATGAGCAATCCGCCAATAATAGTTCCTGGCAGGAGGAAACAATTGAGCACTGTGCCGTAGCCAATAGTCTGGAGCAACGTGCCGCTCGGGTTGAGCGTGTCGAGGATTGTTGAGCCGAAGATTCCGAAGGGATATGTCTATATCAGGCTTGTAAGCGCCTCGATGAAGGATAACACCCGGGTCAATCAGTGCAATCCTTACCACAAAGTCGTACATGAACCACGCAAGAGAGGTACCCAGCATCGGTTTCCAATAGCGTCGAATTACGAGACCATAGGGGATCTGCTTTTTCATGGCGTGTTTGTGGTATTGGGTCGAGTTGACAAGGCGCAGACGGAAGAAGAGCAGAACAACCGGCAATGTGATGCCAATGCCAAAGTTGACGCGCCACAAGCCATCGCCAAGGCGTTCGTGATATGCCACGAGAACTATGATGGCAACAATACCAGCAACAACGAATCCAAGGTCAATCGCAAAGTCCGTAGCAACGGCCGTGAGGATCCCTCGTCGACGTCGGATAGGGGCATTCTCGTCGCTGGCTTCGGTAGTGCTTGTCGCACAGGTAGGATACTCGCCTGGCAATTCGTCAGCCAAGTCCATTGTCGCACGCCTCGAAGTATCGGAGTTCTTCGTTACCTCCCGCACCAAACCCAGCGACGCCGCGTCCAATAATGAGCATCCAAAACATGCCCGTGTTGGTGGTCCCGTGAGAGGCGGTCGCGAGAATGATGCCCAGGACCAGGAAAATGGTGGCCCAAACGATGCCACTGCGTCGGCCCAACTTGTCAATCGCCCAACCGAAGAAGAGCATTCCGAATACCTCGCCAATCAAGAAGGCGTTAGAAACGCTTGTCTTGATGGACGAGGTGTAGTCGTCGGGATAAAGCCGTGACAAGACCGGATTCATGAAACCGACAATCGCGGCATTGTATCCGTCCGAGAATAGTGCCATACCACCCACCATGACCATGGTGATGGATGAGGCCCAGTTGACCTGGGGCGCGACTTGCGCGGTTGTCTCAACAACGACATCCGACGAGTCTTTCACGACGCCCTCATCGCGTGAGCCGTCCTGCTTATCCACCACCATTTTGTTGTCGACCTCAGTGATTGCCATGGTGGAACTGCCGGCCCCAAATATGACGAGAGAGATGATACAGTCCTGTCCCACGACTGAAGGAAGGAATTGAACTGGTTGCACTCCAGACGACTCAGGATGCTCTTTTCTATTTACAGATTCTCAGACAGGTAGACCATAATATCTAGGCTCCCCAAACAGCTCTTGTGCCGAGTCCCAGAGTGTGAGCCTGGAATGCACGCGCGCCTGGCCACGTGCGTCGATGCCGCATCTCAAGCCAGGGCCGTCTCAGAGCCTACTCCGGCTGATCATTGGCGGTTGCCCCCGTATGAAATATTTGCAGCCATGTCTGTAGGGGGAGTCAAGCTCGTTTACGGCCAGTTCCGTATAGATTCCAGCAAGAAGACGCACATCTTCCGCCATTGTGTGCGCGCGGGGTGCCGAAGTCCCGTCGGAAACCGCACACGTGGGCCCGTCCGGAGCTGTGATTTACGGGAGGCTTGCGGAGGCGGGGCCCGTAGAGGGCCGGGTCCCCGTAGCGCCGCAGGACGGTGACAGTTGGAGCAGCGTGTGAAGGGGCGGCCGGCCAGGGGGGGGTCCCAAGAAGAGGAAACGGTCGCGCGTCGCGGGGTCCTCCGCCGATGTCTAAATGCAGATCCAGGACTGGGCATTCATCAAGGGCTGATGTAACATGTCGGGCGGCAACGAGCTTGTAAGTTACGAAGTACATGGCATCGTCAAGATGCGCGGTGGAACCCGTCGGATGGGAGCCGTCCATCTGGATGACATGCGTATTAAAACCCGGTCGCCTCAACTTGCAACCTGTCAAATCAACGAGTGCGTACTTGTCTCGTGTTCCAATAGTCGAACAGGGCCCTGCTTTGCTCTCACAAAGCCAGACTTTTTTGCTGCAGTCACATTGACGCCTCCTCCCGTACCGTTACAATGGTCACCTCCGAGCAGAGCGCCTTCTTCCACAAGAATGGCTATCTCATTGTCCGTGACTTCCTCTCGCCAGAGGAGGTGACGAATCTGCAAAGCTGGGCGCAGCAGGTTCATGATTACAAGCCCACCGAGGAGTCTGACTTTATGCCCTATGAGGTACGTTGCCGGCTCGCGTGCCTTTGTCTTGGGCGAACACTTGGCATGTTCTAACCCTGGTAACAGGAGGTCAATGACAAGGGTGAGCGTGTCTTGTGCCGTACGGAAAACTTTGTCGACGGGCATACGGGCTTCAACCATCTGCTCAGAGGAGAGAAGCTCCTCGGGCTGCTGAACGATCTTGCTGGAGAGCCCATGCTCTTGTTTAAGGAGAAGATCAATTACAAGCTGTCGGGAAGCGGTATGTCTCATCGCATTTGGTGTCCGGCTCGCGTGTATAGCCGCGATGTATCTGACAGCAGCAGGCGGCTTTGCGCCTCACATTGACGCCGTCGCCTACACACACATCAAGGATGTGAAGCACCTAACGATCCTCCTGAGCGTGGACCCGTCCAATCTCCGAAACGGCGGGCTCGAGGTCGTCGATGCCAGCCACGAGATGCAGGTTCCCATCAACAAGACCACCAACTGCATTGAGCAGAGCTGGGTAGATTCACAGACGTGGGCGCCTGTCGAGCTGGAAGCAGGTAATGGACACGCCCTCTCCTGCACGCACAATGGCTCGTTTCTGACCAGCTGTTTTGCAGGCCAATTGCTCATCTTTACGTCGTATCTTGCGCACCGTAGTGGGCCGAACACGAGCAGCGCCGATCGCAAGGCCATCTATGCCACGTACAACTGCGCAAGTGAGGGTGACATGCACAAGGGCTACTATGAGGACAGGAAGAAGGAGTGGCCGGCCACGCACATGCGGAAACAAGGAGAGTCGTACGAGAAGGGTGCATTCACGTATGGCTTTGGCTCGCCAATGCTGAGTTTGGAGGCGGGTCATCAGGTTGCATTCTAGACAGTCTGCGTTGCCATCGTAGCTAGCGATAGTTGCAGGTAGACAACAGCGAACAGCTGCCACTCAAGGCCCTTTGCTCAAACCCTGCGAGTGTGACAGAAGCCAGTCCGGTCCATCGGATCTGCAAGTCGTCTACCACAAGAGGCAAGGCGCCGTGGCCTCGGCCTTCACACCGACAGCCATGTCGCTGCAAGCCTGCCTGCAACCGAGGGCGACAAGTGCCCCGGTTCATGCTCGGTGCCGTCTTTTTGGTTTATCACCCCCCCTGTTTCGTTCCTTGCCGCCCTTGCCCCGCACAAAAGTCGAGGCCAAGAAAGTCGGACTTCGCACCGACGTTGCAATCGGCAGGCCCTCAACAGCCCAATCGTGAATTTTTCTTTTCAGTCCTCACGTTTCCGGCTCTTCCCTTTGGATGGGACGGTTGTGGACTTGTACTAATGGCACAGTCTCCACGCGAACGTTGCGTCGCTTGTCGGGTCAAACTCAAGTTTAGTTTAGTCGCCGGAGGCTTATGCTTTACACGAACGGATGTGCCCACGTGCGAAGATGACGGCCGCCCTGGTGGGACAGCTGGCCGCTACGCTGGAGCCGTTTTGGAGGCGTGGCCATGCAGCGGTCCGACGGTTAAACGGCCAAAGATTTACAAGACATAGACGTTGCTGGGATTTCCATGGATTGTTGCCCTGTGCAGCGGTGCTGGAGCATCACCGTTCTCTGCGCAAATCCGACGGCCACGTGCGCCAGCTGTTGTCAAGCTGACCAAACTCGTCATCCTCATATTGCATGTTTCTTGCCTCACTGGACACCCGAAAGGACACGAAGCCCAAACCGCTACATCTCTCAACATGGTCGTTCCCGCGTCATTATCTCCGGCTTCTGTTGCCGAATACATCATTAGTGTTTTGGAAGCGTCGGAAAACACGCCGTACATTGGCGAACCCATCTCCCAATTACAACATTCGCTCCAGTGCGCCAACCAAGCCGCGCTCGCCTCACCGCCCGTCGACGAGGCCACCCAGGTTGCGGCCCTTCTTCACGATGTTGGCCAGTTCGCACCGGCAAAGGATCTCTGGTCCCTGACCGGCGGTCGCGCGCAGAACCTCGGCGGACAGACAACGAACAGCAGCGTCGGGAGGGTCGGCCACGAGACGCTTGGAGCCAAATTCCTGCTGGCACTGGGCTTTGCACCAAAGGTGGCGCGTTTGGTCGAGTCACACGTTGCTGCGAAACGATATCTCTGCGCCGTGGACGAGGAGTACTACGACAAGCTGTCGGACGCGAGCAAGAAGAGCTTGGCCTACCAAGGTGGCCCCATGAGCGGGGCGGAGAAGGACGAGTTCGGATCGGGCGCCTGGTGTCGCGAGATGTGCCAGCTGCGTGTGTGGGATGATGAGGCCAAAGTCGAAGGCCTGGAAGTGCGGAGTTTGGAGAGCTGGAGGACGGCCATCGAGAGACAAGTCACAGCAAGCTCATAGATGAAGTAGTGGAGGATTCTCAATCACAATCCAATTGTTGAAGCACTCGACAACGCTCGTGTGCATGATTCAGCCATCCTTATGCTCCTAAGTATCGTACACTATCCAAATAACCAAAAAGCTATGGCGCCATGATCTTGTACTTCGTGATTCGTTCATGTCATTCGTTCGTAATATGTCGTCCCGGCAGCGGCCATTCATTTGTTTCGCTTCTTGTCCAAATGCCTGTCGATGCTGAAGAGGGCCGTCGCCCCGATGAGTGCGAGCGCAATGCCTTCACCCCAATCGAAGCCGCCGCTCTCCTTTTCTTTGCTCTTTCGGTGGCTGCGATGGTGGGGATCGGCCCTCGACGGTCGCGGATCTGGCGGTGCTAAGCGACCGACAAACGTCTTCGGATTATTGCTGATCGAGTTATAACGGGGAGTGCTGCCGTGACCGTAGTCACCGGACTTTCGACCGCTGCCACTGGACGACATTTCGAGGACAAGATCTCGGACGTCGCAGTGTGTGAAAGGCTTTTGAGGTTTGGGGTCGGCCCGGGTGGCACGAACGGGGGAACGTGGAGGGAGGCAGGCTTGTATAACATTTGTCGCAGACCGGGAGTTGAGCGACGAGGTAGCATCAAGTCCATTGACGTGTCTGATGGCGATAGCTCGTGCGCACGTCTGTCGCGCCCAGTTGGGGGCGACCCGGCAGTTTAAGAGGAATCGCCACCGACTGAAGGGAGCACGAGTTGGCGATCACGATTGGATTTCTTCCAGCGGGTGGTGACAAACCATGTCTCACATCTTGGGGGTTGGCGGTATGATGTCACCGAATGACGTTGATGGCTGCCCAGATTCCCTGCTTGCCAAGCGCTACAAAGGCCCTATGGGTAGTTTTCAGGGTTCCGTGGCAGCGGGTAGTTACCTGTAGCCGCTGGGCAGGCCGTTGAGTTGACTTCCTGATAGACTGAGTAGAACTGGCTGCAAGACTGCTTGAATACTAGAGTATTTCATTGCCAGCTCAAGGGCCAAGTTTTATCTTTCGGAGCGCAAGCAACCTAGCAGGCGGTCAATAAATATAGTAGGCGGCTGCTCGCCCGGTATTGAGCTCAGCACTCATCTAATACACCATAGGACGAGCGGTCGCGTCGCTCAATGGGCGCCGTCAAAATTCATCGGTCCACGGTCGATGGGCAGGAGTCGTCTGGCGACAAGGCCAATTTTACACAACCAATGTATGATCAGGGGCGCAATCCAAGATTCAGTGGAAAGATAGGTAGGAAAGTGGTCTAGTGCTATCTCTAGAGAGTCGAAGGAATCTTTGTCGAGTCCCGTACATGTAGTCGATTTGGCATACTAGTTAGATTCCAGCGGAAGTCAGGAGTGCTCCCAAGATTTTTCGCATTCGCAGATATGCATCAAAGCTTGTACTTCAAATCAGCATCCGACCGAGGGCATGCCTAGCCCTACCGGCAAGCCTACCAGAGCGAATGCCCGGGGATCGCGACAAAGGCGTGGCAACCTTGGAGCACGTCCGATGAAAGATACCCTATACCACCTCTAGGTCGAGTCCGCGCTTAAACATGAACGGTTATTTGGCCCCGGTGACCCAAGCCCACATCGGTAGAAACGCCTCAGCTGGCATCTTCCGGGCTTCAAAGACGCCTGGCTCACCTAAGGTCGTGCGATTGGCCTGTGAGGCGGACCTACTTGCGACTCCTGCGCTGGACAGTAAGCGCCTGCCCGTGGCCAGTTGCACGCTCAAGGTCGCACCGAGGATATTAAGCAAGACACGACCACAAAATGCCCGCAGTGCAGCTTGACGATTACTCACCAAATGTCTATCGCATCGCTGTCAACTCAATGGCACCCGGACGATAAACAGGTTTGTGGGATGCCTGGTGCTTGGTCCCTGTGACAACCCCCTGTATCAATGCAAATCATTGAGCAGACTCAGCAGAGCCCCAAAGATTACACCCCAAGGCTTAGAAGTCCCCATATATAATAGCACACAACCATGAAACGCCCCTTTTTAGATGTTGACACTTCGGATGTCGCCTAATGAGAGACCCTGACATGCGAATTCGCGCCGCATACGCCACGAAATGGACGCTGGCCCTTAGTGTCCGAGTCAAAACACTTGGTCTGCCGTAGTTTTTATAATGAAATGTTAGGAAGATAGCTCATCAGCGGGTCAATCATCTCGTGCTCGTTGTAAACACAGCTTCCTTCATTGATCATCACGCGCTACTCATCATGGGAGAAAACGTTCAATACGACATTGCCGCGTCGCAGGCCGACACCAACGGCGCTCCCGCCGTCCCTGCGTCCCCTCCCGTGTCCCTAAAGGAGAGACTGGAGAAGCTCATTGAGAGTTCTCAGCAGCTCATTAAGCGCATGGATGAGAATGACATCCCCGACCCTACTTTTGCCGCAGAATGTCAGGAGGATTTCTCGAAGCTCCCTCCCGAGACAGTGACTGAGCGATTCGCACTGCTCGATCTTCTCAATGACTTGACCTTTCTTGTGCATGGGGCCTCTCAGAGCATCACTGATGTCGCTCAGAACGTGCGTTCGCCATGAAATGAGTAGCATTCCCACAAGGCAGTCAGGCTGATGGCGAGATCTGTAGGCGATGGCTGATTCGGCCACTCTCAACATCCTCAATTACTTCAACTTTTGGGATGCGGTCCCGCTGGACGGCGACGCCTCTTTTGCCGAGATCGCCAAGGCTGTCCGCCTTCCGCAGGAGGCGGTTGAAGCCATCCTGCCCTACGCTTTCTGCAACCGCATCTTTGAGCCTGTGACGATTGGTGACCCCAACTCGCGCATCCGCCACACGTCACGATCTGCCGCGATGATAAAGGATCCCACTCTGCGGATCATCGTTAACCTCACCATTGATGGTCTTGGGGGGCCGCTTTCCATCCTCAACCGAGCGCTTGAGAAGAACTTTCTTGGCAAGGACAAGCTCACCAATGAGATCAGCGAGACACCATTTGGCATGCTCTATAAGGGCGGCCCTCTTGGCCAATTCAAGGATTACTATGACTGGCTCGACCGGGACGGTGAAGGTGAGCGAAAAGGCTGGCGACAGAGAGATATGGTCGAATCGCTGCGCCTGGCCAAGGAGAAGATGGGTGCAGAAAGTGCCCTCCTTGAAGCCCTTGATTGGGCTGGTGCTGGCAAAGCCACCGTGGTCGATGTAAGTTATCCGGATCTAGGCTTGACGAACAAGTGGCTGACTATCTACCAGCTCGGCGGCTCAGGCGGCCACGACGACGTGCCTCTTGCTGAAAAGTTCCCCGATCTCAAGATCATCGTCCAGGATCTTCCCAGTTGTCAGGCAAAGTTTGACGATGGCTATATCTCTGACGAGCTCAAGAAGCGCGTCTCTTTCCTTGCTCATGACTTCTTCACCCCTCAGCCGATTCAGGCAGACATTTATCTGTTCAAGTGGGTGTTTTACGACTGGTCCAACAAGGACATCGTCAAGATTATCCAGGCACTGGTGCCCGCTCTTCGTCCCGGGGCTCGTGTTCTCGTCTTAGATCTGATGGTGGACGTTGGCCCCGAAGCTGCCGCGGTCATGCCTCGCTCGCTGCTGAAGTATAGCAATGTAATCAGTCTCAAGACGCTCTCGCTGTTTGGTCACACCAAGCAGGCCGCGAAAAAGATGACGGATCTCTTCAAGGCAGCGGATGAGCGCTTTGAGATTATTCGGGATGAGGTTGCTGGTACTTTCATGACGTTCGAGGCTGTCTGGCGCGGGTAGGCTGCGATTTTGGCATACTTGGGACTTGCTGGAAACGATAGCATCAGGATCCTTGTAGGGGACGAAGAAATTGCCAAGTCAAGCACACTTTATATCAACGCTATCATGTGTGGCATCAACTTGAAGGACATGAAATGCAGAAAAATTATATCTTACAGTTTGCTATGATAGTTCGTCTATATACTGTACAAGGCCAAAGTGGAAAAGCAGAGACTCGGTGCGTGGCGGTCACGGGTTACCACGATAAGCAATGACCGTCCTATGTGACAGAAGTGGGATTGACTTGAAATAACACCAGCCTACTACTCATCAGAGTTTGGAGTCGGGCTGGACGCCTGGTTAGTTGACAGCAGGTACAGTTCCTTGAAGATGGATGCTGGCCGCTGTAGAAGCGCACGAGGCTGGTCGTATTCGACGAGACGGCCGGCATCCAACACAGCGACGCGGTCATAGTCCAAAATTGCGTCGAGTTTGTGGGCAATGGCCAGAATTGTCCAGTCCTTGAACCATGTGCTCACAATCTCGTCGATAAGTGTGGTGGTGGCCTCATCCAAGCTGCAAAACCCATTAGCTTCCCGCTGTACCTCACAGAGGTGGGAGGGCTATCTTACCTGCTCGTTGCCTCATCAAGCAAGAGAACCCGGCTCTCATCTTTTCGGAGCATCGCTCGTGCGAGTACCATTAGCTGGGCCTGGCCTTGGGACAGAAATTTGTCGTCAATGACCATGTCGAGGCCCCCGCGACCTGCGATCTTCTCCCATAAGCCAACGCGCTTCAGCACATCAATGATCTGGTCATCGCGCGAGCCTGATGAGTTTGCGCTTCCGAGTGATTCCTTGTTATGATACGGGTCCGCATTGAGTCGCACAGTGCCATCGAGGATGTAGGCTTCCTGCGGCACCGCGACAATCTGCGACCGCAGGTATTCTCGCGGCAGGGTAGCCAAATCGACGCCGTCTATCACGATTGAACCAGAGTCTTGGGTTATGAGCCCGAGAAGGCTGAGAAACAGCGATGATTTGCCGCTGCACGCTGTGAATCAGCCACTCGGGTCGTGTTACTGTCCGGCGACTTGTCACGTACCTGCCCGTCCTCCCGCATATTGCAACCTTTTGGCCCGGCTCGACCACCATGGTGATATCGTACAAGACTCGGCCAGATGAACTGTTGAGCGATGTTTAGCAAAACGGTTCCGCGGGAATTCATGGCCTCGACAATGTGAACGTACGGATATGACGCAGTGACGTTGTCGAGCTCAATTCGCCCTTGACTCGGCCACCATTCTCCGACAGTCTCTGCAGTGAGACTCAGCAGCTGTGCGTCCACACCCGCCTTTGCTAGGCTGTCTCTTGCTTCATCGTCTTCGCTTCGAACTTGCATAGAAAAGCTTCTGATACGGGCAACCGCTCCTAATGCGATCTCGAGTGTAACCCAGCTCGTGATTGTCGCCTGCATAGTCGCGCTAAAGGCCAAAATATTGCTCAGAGCAATGCCAACGTATCCCGGACCAATTGCTTCGCGCAGGGTGGTCGTGAACACGATAAGGATGACGGCCAGCACCATGATGACCATGTTGACGGCAAAGGTGATCCAGCGCTGCACGCAGAAAAGGAGGTAGCTCGGCCTCTGGGATATATCCAAAATTCGCATCGCCTTTGCGGTCGATTGGGCTTCCCAGCGAAAGGCGCGGATGGTAACAACGCCAGAAATGGTCTCCATGAGCTGGGTGTATAGCGGGGCCTTGTATTCAATGTCGAGGAGCCGGAGCTGACGCGCAGTGCGGAGGTAGAAATGTTGAATGGCGTACAACACGACCAGGAGGAACGGCAGAAGAGCAGCCATATATCTTGAGGAAACGCACACTAAGATAAACTGGGCGACACCGAATGATAGTGCTACACAATTAGCAAGTGCTTGGTAGAGCGCGTGTATGTCGACTACGACTTACCCATTACGACCCCCAGGGCGGCAGACGGGAGTTCCATGTCAATGAGCTGAAGGTCCTGGCTGAATCGATTCACGGTGATGCCGGTATCTGTCGTGGAGTGAAACATCATCGGCGCTCGAGATACCGTTTCTACCAAAAGGTTGTGAAAATACAACCCGGATCGGTTGATCGTGATGATGAAGAGCTGCCAGGTTCCGATGAGGCACGCCGCGACGGCCCCGACCCCGAGAACCGCGTAAACCCCAAGCCATTTGCCCAGGTCCGAATTTGGGTTCTTCTCATTTGCTTCCGCCCACCATTTGAGCCATACGCCTGTATTACTTAGCTCAGAGCTGTCTACCGCAATGCGCTGCTGGACTTACTGGGGAAAGAGTCGCAGAATGCGTAGACGCAAATTGCAATGAGAAATATTGTCATTGTGAGCCAGCCGGCAGACTTGACGTAGAACTTGTAAACAGCCGAGTCACCCATTTGCCTTGCAGTGTCGGCTTGAGATTCGACAGCTTGGAGGACCTCCTGCACCGCCGCGGAGCTGTCCGGTCCGTGGTTAGTGTGTGACCGTCGTAGGGTTTCTGGTGCACTTTCGGACTGTTCTCCTTGCTTGCGGCCCGATTTGTCATTGCCTGGCTTCGAGTGCTGAGCGTCCACATCCCGGTCTGCCCAGCCAAGTTCGGCAACCTGTTTGAGATCTGCCGGGACGCCTGTGTGCTCTACCTGGCCATGTTGATTGAGTAGGACGATCTTATCAGCGAAAGGGACGCGGCGGACTATTGCAGTCGTGTCAGCGTAAAAGAAGACAGGGCAATGCCATGGAGAGTGAACGAACCATCTGAAGATGCGAGAACGACTGTCATGTTGGCCTTACGAAGGAGACCAGAATTGCCAAGCAACTTCTCGAATACGATATCTTCGGTGTTGGCGTCCAGGCCGCTGAAGACGTCGTCAAAGATGACAAGCGCACGCCGAGCATACACGGCTCGGGCGATCGACTATTGTCAATGGTCAGCTCCATCGTTGGTAAGTTGCCCAATGACAAATGACTGACCAGTCGCTGCTTCTGACCACCGCTCATTGAGATTCCCTTGGAGCCTACAGGTGTCATGTCGCCCCGTGGCCAGATTTGCATATCTCGCTGTAGCTCGCAGGAGCCCACCACGACGCGGTACCAGTCCTCGTCGAAGTCCGCCTTCTCAGAGCTGTCCGCATCGGCATTGTCACTGGCTGATCTACCACGTATGATGTCTTTAACGGTTTCATTTGGCAACCAAGGGTTCTGATCACAGTATGTGACTGCTCCCGAGTAATGAGCCGCGATGACACCATCAAAAGAGGATAATTCGCCCAAGAGCGCTTTCAAGAGCGTAGATTTTCCGCAACCGACGGGACCGAGGATAAGCGTCAGTGCGCCTCGAGGTATGTCGAGGCGAGGAGATATATCAATGACTGGTATGTCTCGAGCGTCCTCATTCTCGCCGGCGGCCAAGTGCCCCTCATCACTTCTGGTGACAAGACTGGTTCCACTTGCTGTCGTAGCAGCCTCACTCCGCCACGAGAACTTTCCTTCGATGGATATCATCGTGTCGTCACTGAGTTCCGCCGGCGATGTAAGTTTGTGGCTTCCAGAGATGGTTTTCTGAAAGGCATGGGCGCTCTCAGGCCTGGCATCGCTCGCTGTTGAGCGGGGATCATGTCGCTCATCCGCGTTGAGATGATCCTGGATGCGCTGAAAGGATGCGATAGAGCCGAAGATCTGTGGGAGTGCTTGCACGATCTTGGCCAAAGGGCTATTCAGAAGCACAATAATCGAGAATGCGGTGAACACTTTTGCAATTGTCAATGTTGAGCCGCCGTGGGTCGCGATTCCAGCGAAGACGGCAAAGGTAAGGAGAGGTCCCATTATAGGCGTGCATATCGCTAGTTGCGTTTGTTCAGCTGCGTGAAGACGGGCAAACGGGGAGGCAACATACATAACACCAGTGAAAGTCCAAGAAGGTACCGAAACTTCTCTGACACGACAAGCTCTTTCTTTCGCAAATTTTGGATGACGGAAAAAGCAACATCCGTTAGACCGGATATCTTCAGCCACTTGATACTGGCAAGTGCCTTGGAGGTCTCAATCACACGGACTTGCGATGCCTGGATCCAGGCTGCTAGATGTGTACCAGTTGGCTTTGCGAGGAATACTGTACCAACCATGACGACTGAAGCGGGGAATTAGGTCAGAGAAGGCCACTTTGTAGTTCAAGAACTGGAGTGGAGAGACCTACCCAAGGCAAATCCAACGCTCATGACACAGGCGACGCCAAGTTGCCTCTCCAGCAGATAGATGGCAAGTCCAATCTCCACTAAGTTGCTCCAAGTTTCGTGGATCTGGACCAGGCCGGAAGTGATGGTTTCAATATCGGTGCTCACGAGTGTGAGCGCAGCAGTGGGATGAAATGTGGCTGTGGAACATGAGTCGAGGGCCAAGGACTTCTGATATATCAGTGGAATAATGCTACCGCGCATCATTGTTGCCGCGCGGTAGTTCCGCCATTCATACTGGCCAACCGAAACCTATGCGATGCACAAACATCAACCACTGAGCGAGTCAGAGGCAAAGAGAGGAGCCGAAGGGAGTCATACCGCGATTCCAGTATATACGAGGACATAGGCGCCTATCAGACCATACCCATTGTTGTTATATGGTTGCGTTTGCGGGGTTGCTGCCAGCTCAATCGCGGCAGTGATCAGGAAAGGCTGAGCGTAGGTGAAGCCAATCTGGAAGATCCGGGGTATAACAGGCATGAACATCGTCTTGGAGAAAGTCCTGAGCCAAGTGACGAAAAGAACATTCGGAATCGTCTTATCAGGTACTTTTTCAAGATGATGGATAATGTCAGCATCGATCGTTTGAGCCACTTCACGCGTTGTGTCAAGCGCATACCTTTCCCCCATGCGTCAGACATTTTCTGCGCCAGCCCCATCGACCGCAGCTCATCGTCTAGCGGATAGAGGTCACCTATCTCAAGGATCTTGCGGTAGCCAGTAAAGAAGAGGGTGCTGAGCCAGTAAAAGACGCCGAGATTATAAGGCCCGCCCACACTTTCTGGCGCAGCGTCGTTGTACTTGGCGAGCAAAAGCGAGCGTTTTTCGGTGGACTCGAGCAGGAGCATCACCACCCGCAGAGCTAAGCTCGAGGCGAAAACGGGAGGTATGGCGCTGTCGCTGGCATTGTCTAGCATAAAAAGCGTTCGCGTTCGCGCTATGTCGAAAAGAACGGAGAGGCCGAGATATAGACTAAGCACCGAAGACGGACGGAGAGACAAGCGGTGCTCGATTGATGACAGAATGGTGTAGACAATGGACAATACGAATGTGAGAACGGCGCAAGGAATTGACGCGCGCGTCTGGGTGATGGTGGAATTTCGTGCCCATAGCCCGACCAGCGCGGCGCTCAGAAGAACAAAACATATTGACGAGGTCTGCGTCCATGGGCACAACAACTTAGCAGAGGCGCCGGGTAACATGCATTTCCTGCTCCCCGAAAAATCGGTATCGAGACAACAGGTGACGACATACCTTCTTGAGCCAGTCGAGAGCGCTGGTTCTCACTTTTGGGGGCTTTCTAGCCAGCCGGACTATGGGAATTGGCGCGACGAGGATGACGATGGCGGACGAAAGTATCGATAGTATCGTCTCTTCAAAGAGAAGTGTGAAGTCGAAGCCACCGCGGCATGCCGCACCAGCCCAGGGCCCAAAAGAGCTATCCAAACATGCCGTTGGCGCCGACATTGTCGGATTCTACGCGAATCCGCATACAATGACACGGAGACACACACAACAAGCTTGAATGGCGTTGTCTGCTGGAGCAGTGCCTGTGAAAAGCAGTGTCGGTTCGCAATCTCGCAGCCAAAATCGGGCAAAGGGGCTCGGTATCGTGAATCCAAGTCCCAAGCTCCCTAGAGCAACAGGAAAAAACACGGGTAGGGCACGTGTCAACGCATTGCGAATCTAGTACTACGCAGTGGCAGAACCGATGTCATCGCAGGACCTTTCCGACCTGAGCCGCTCTGCTCGCGAGCTGCCATCCCTGCCCAGTCATGTGTGCCATTAACCTTGCAGCGCGCAATGCCGTGACAGCCAAAAGCACCGGTGTGGCTCAGGCACTGGCCGACGTAGGATTCGCTCAGGGAGATCCATGGTCATGGTTCGTACCGGTACTCCCTTGGCAATACTCTGTCTGCATACCAAACCTCAAGTGGTCAGCCGTGTACCCAGATCGTCGGCCAAGTCCCGGTAACGAGACACTCAGCCATGTAGAGTACACGGGGGGGGAGCGGGCCCGCTGGCTCGCCGCAATGGCGCGTCGCCACATTAGGAAATAGAAAGTATTAGTACTACAGTGCTTATCACTGGACGCGGCCCCCAAGGTGAAGCATGTAGGCCTCCGTTGCGCCAAGGGGTTCGTTCGTCCGCTCGTGCTCCCAGCAGGTCACGACAAGAGGTGGCACGCGATGGGGGCACACTCGACCATCATCAAGCCCGGAAGAAAGTGGAGGGATGGAAGAAGCTTTGACCTCGGATATTTTTGTAGAGCATGTACGAAGTAGACCGTTGGCCAGACGGGGAGCTGATACTCCCATATATTCCCTGGAGACCAGTTTGCCCTGGAGACTGGATCGCCTCGGTGTGGCACGACCAGCGCACCAAGTACGAACATGGGACCATGCATTCACTACTGTCATCCTGCGAGCCAACCCAACAACACCACATCCACAAGATCCGAGTTGGTCCTTGACACTCTCGGTTAAGCATGCAGCCGTTCCGCCAAGGCGAGCGGGCTTGAGAAGTCGGCGGCTCCCGTGCTATGTGTAACCCCCATCACCGCCTGGCCATCGTCCGATCTCGTGTTGCCAATTGAAGTTATCCGACGGGCCGCGTCGCTTATACTACCCGAATGAGTACAGCTAGAGGAACATGAGCTGGTTTGAGTCGGCAAAACGACGATAATGCGCCTTTCGTTCAAAAGTCAATTGTGCGCCCGCTCGAGTCGTGATTCTATTGCTAACTCGGCAATGCATCTTGCAGGATATCTGTTAGACCCCACTGGCAACGGCTAATCGGCCTCGCTGGCAATCGTCAGGTGGAACAGTGAACAGTGTCGACGAGCCCTCCATTATATCAATGCTAACGCCAATATTTTTGAGCATTTATTCCAGCCAGAATCCAAATGTGCGCTTTATACCAATACCAGCAATGTCGTGGCCCCTCCGCCCGAGACGTCAAGTTCCAGAGCAGGACGTCAAGTAACGCTTCGTAGCAAACAGACAGTCACTTGCTGCTAACACCGCAAGCGCCGACACACGACGGCCTAGTCTCCCACGTAAGCAAACTGTTGGCTTGGCTATGCGAGCGATACTTACTCAGAGACGACCATCTCCAACAAGAGTCAGTAGGCGGTTGGAACGGATTATCCGACGTATGATCACTTTCACCAACGATCAGGGGCTAGGTCTATATTCAGCGGTCAACGTTTGTGTAATTTTTGACATTTTCACGATCGTGAAATGCACTGCAGCGTAGCAGCTTGAAACTCTCCGCTTTTGCATTCGTGCATATTCATCTTCGACAGCATTTGCGGCTCCCACAACATGCCGTCCCTCCACGCCAATTTTTCAGAGGTGTTCGCGCGCCTAACACTCAGCAACATTGGCGTAGCAGCTGGTTGCGCATTTGCTGTAGTACGTGCCCAGCCTCAATGCCCCAATCATCGAAGACGCGCTGACCCAGACTGTAGTCGGTCCTGTACCTTTACGTTCGCTCCCTGTACCTCGTCTTCTTCCATCCTTTGAGTCGCATTCCGGGCCCCAAATATGCCGCCTGTAGCAGACTTCCGTATGTGCGTAACCAGCTGCGCGGCGACCTAGTGAAGTGGCTTCACTCCCTACATCAGAAGTATGGCGATGTTGTACGCATCGCCCCCGACGAGGTGTCGTTCATCTCCGATATCTGGCAGGATGTATACGCCGCACACAATGGCGAGAAGGCCACGAAGGGGACCTATCTCAAGGACCGGCGGTGGTTTGCGGCGCCATACAACAACACATGGTCCATACTCCAGGCGGACGCCGAAGCGCACCCGCGCATGCGTAAAATGATGGCACCGGCCTTTTCCGACAAGGTGCTTCGTGAGCAGGAGTCAATGATCCAAGAGTACGTGGAGTTGTTTGTTCTTCGACTTCATGAACAGACCGAAAACGATTCAAAGGGTGTAGTCGATATGGTGAAATGGTTCAACTTCTTCACGTTTGAGTAAGTAAACATCACTGAGCATGCACCAACATGGTATCCGATTGCTAACACCCATCAGCATCATCGCCGACATGACTTTCGGCGAGTCCTTCAACTGCCTTCGAGACAGCGACTACCATCCCTGGGTCCGGATGCTCTTCAAGTCCGTACGAGCAATTTCTCTGAACAGCGCCATTCGTCGGTACCCATTGTTCCAGGCAATTGTGAAGCGCTTGGCGCCAAAGAACCTGCTCGAGCAACGCCGACAGTTCAACCAGTTTGTATTCGACCGAGTAGGCGAGCGACTTGCCTCTGAGTCATCGCATCCGGACCTCATGTCCCACATCAAGAAGTTCAAGGATGAACCGAAGGGCATGAACCGCGACGAGATTGACAGCAATGCCAACATTTTGCTCGTCGCAGGCAGCGAGACGACTGCAACACTTCTGTCTGGGTGCACCTACATGCTCCTGTCCAACCCAGAAGCTCTCGAGAAACTCACAAAGGAGGTTCGCGGAACGTTCCACCACTCGTCCGAGGCAACCATCAAGGCGGTTAGCAACATGCCTTATCTCCACGCCGTTCTTTCTGAGGCGCTACGCATTTACCCTCCGAGTCCTGCGGGCTTCATGCGCATTGTGCCGGGCAATGGAGACATGATCGGAGGGCACTGGATCCCTGGAGGCGTAAGTCAGCTATGGCTTGTGCTTTTTTAGACCTCAACTGACCTGGTGATAGACCTCCGTTTCAGTCTCCCAGTGGCCAGCGAACCATTCTGAGAGGAATTTTACAATGCCCAATGCGTTCGTGCCTGAGCGCTTTCTCGGTGACACAAGGTTCGAAAAGGACAACAGCTCAGTCCTTAATCCATTCTCCGCAGGCCCTCGCAACTGCCTTGGCAAATCGTACGATCCTACTGAAACTTCTGGCGTTTGCGACCCATGACTAACTTAATTCTAGGCTTGCCAACGTGGAGATGCGATTGATCATGGCAAGATTGCTTCTGGACTTCGACCTCGAACTGATTGATCCAGCACACGACTGGCTTGACCAGAAATCCTTCACACTGTGGGAGAAGCTCCCTCTGATGGTTCGCCTCAAGCCAGTTCGCAGGTACACATCCCCCACATAATTCGTCAATATCGTGCGCGAGCCTCAGCTCTCAGCAAGGAGCGGGACTGCATATACAATTAAGTAGAGAAAAAATGATTTTTAAATTTACTGAAACTTTGTCCCACACTCGGTTCCTTGTTCATAAAGAACAAGCCTCCTCCAGACGCAAGTCCACGTCAGCCCATCCGCCCACCACAGACATGCCCTTAAGCCTATGCGACTCGATTTCTTCCCACGTCCAAGAGTCTTGATTTTTCTGCGTTGTGTTGCCACCACTCCCATGGCCTGACTCCGAGCCATTACTATTTGCGCTGCTCTCTGGACGGGGAGGGATCCATCCAGACTCGGTCAGGAACTGCTCTGGCCGCACCGTGATTCGGCCCTTTTTCACAATATACTTCGAGAGGCTGGAAGCAAAAAGCTGCCTGTTGCCTTTACCTCCCTTCTTGCTTAAGAACCAAGAGCCAATGTACAGCCATCGAGAGTCCCATCCAAGGATCCGGGACTCCACATCGTAGCGTGCCAGCACCTTCATCTCTCGTTTGAAGGAGGTATAGGTAGCACCAAGAGCAAGCGCAGGTCGTCCCTTGACTCGCTCGCGCTTCATCTCTCCATCGCGGCCTTTATACTCGACGAGCATGCGGTCCAGAGGCCAAGCGGGGGCCATGATACGGCCCACCAACTTGATGCGAGCAATATCCAAGTCGGTAAAAAAGGTCGAGTTGGACTTGTGCAAGTTGAAGTCGATCTCTGCTGGAGGCACATGTGAAGATATAATCTCTGGCCGGAACAGCGGGTGGCAATTAGTCGTGTCGCCAGCACCTTTGGGCGTCTTTGGCACCCGGCGCTGCTCATTTTCGGCTGTTGGTGATACAAATGTCTGTCGGAGCTGGTCGTTGAAGGAGGCCTTCAGGTGGTAAAGTGCTCGAATCGTCCATACACCCGGGAAAGACTTGAGATTGATGAGGACGAGGAGGGCCACCAGTCCCCACCAGGAAAACATGAAGCCATGCACCTGCGCCATCAGATTTGGACTGCGCTCTTGCGGATCCATTGCAGCTGTAAGTAAGGACGATTGCGTACTCGTTTCATGCGGACGGCGCACACCGAGTGTGAGAGGCGACAGGAAGATGAACCCTGGTCAATAGTCAAGCCTTGGTGAGTTTGTATCATCCCACACACATGCGAAGGCGTCTCGAACAGTGCCGTCACGTGCTGGTCGTCATTGGATGTAGCCCATGGCCTGTTGACCAGCACGACCGTCACCTTGGTGATGAATGGCTTACGTGAGGGGATTTAGTGGCCAGCATTTAGTCCCAGGGGAAAAGCTCTAGTGGACGCTGATCGACCGCTGACCGTTCCTCAACAGCCTTAGTTTTCTCTAAGACAAATCGCATGTTGGAGTGTATACGCGAAGGGGCTGAATGTTAAGGAAGAGGCCCGATCCACCACACATGCAGTGGTCCGGAATCTGTGATCAGACTCGGTGACACTCCAGAAGCAAGAAACCCAACTAATAAGGCTTATTCGTCGGCAGTGCATCGTCAGGAAAGTCATCAAAAAGCATGCTACGAACTGCAGGCATCTGCATCAGGATCCTTGTGGCGTCGTCGAGCGCTGTGACCGCCCAGCGCATGAGGTGTACAGCCCAACTACAGCGCAAGCTAACAGTAACTATGACTTGCCTTGTCTAGCTACCTTCATGGTTAGGAAGGGTCGTCGGTGACGGTACTCAGAATAAGCCCGACTGCTCCGTCGTGCCTATGTGTGATGAGGGCCGCTCGAAGACACAAAGTGGTGAAAAATGTCTTGTGACTTAGACAACGAGGATGGCCGATTTCGCAGAAGTGTCTCTTCAGCTACGTGACACGGGACAGTCACCTATCCTTTCAATCTTGTACTCTTGTGGCGCCAACAGAGCTAAGCTACTTGGCTACTAATCCAACCACACCACTAGCGCAACACGCATTTGGCCACTTCCACAGGGCGAAGCCGCCGCCCGCGGCACGGGGGAACCTTCGTACCAATAATCTATGCAGATCATGCAAGTTCAGCAGAGCCAACCATTATGTTGAGCCGGTGATATCGGAGTCGTTGAAGCCATACCCTCTCAGACGTCATCAACAGCGGGTATCGCACCTGTAGCAATATCGCTTACAAAACTCGAATCCGATTGCTAAGAGTTTGGGGTATTAAGAAAGCCACATGATGCCAACCACTTCAGAACAGGCTTTTGCCATCGTCGGCGGAGTCGCGACACACCTTCTACACTTCAAGCATGGAGAAAGGCATGCATACCCTTGGCGATATGTGGCCATACTTCTCGCTGGGTCGGTATCCCTCTGGGCCGTCAAGTGGTCACGAGAAGGCAGCGCCACGTCACTTCTCGCAGTCACCTCAAGCACATCAGTGCTGTTAATTCTTTATCTAGCTGGCCTAGCGAGCAGTGTTTGTCTTTACCGACTATTTTTCAACCCGTTGAATCGGTTTCCAGGACCATTTGCAGCGAGATTGTCCAAGCTATACTTTGTATACCTGAGTTCCGACCTCCGTGGACACCGACAGCTCCACGCCTTGCACCAAAAATATGGCCGATATGTTCGCGTTGGACCCAACGACCTCTCCATTGTGGACCCGAACGGCATGAAGATCGTCCTCGGAGCAAACTCGAAATGCATCAAGTCGGCTTGGTACGGTCAAGACATGCCGTATATCTCGACCAACACAACGCGCGATCGGGCTGCCCACGATAGGAGACGTCGCATCCTCGCGCCGGCATTCAACGACAAGGCGCTCCGAGGCTACGCTTCGCGCCTACAAAAGTTTCACGACCTGCTCACATCTCAAATCGATGCCTCATCGGGAAAGCCAATGAACGTCACGAAGTGGTTCGGGTACTGGGGCATGGACATGATGTGTGACATTGTCTTCAATGGGTCCTTCAATATGCTCGCCAGCGGCGAGACGCACTCGGCGCTTCAGGTGGTGGGAGACGGACTGCATCTTCAAGGCTTCGCGCTGCCACCCTGGCTATACCGGGTATTTGCCACCATTCCCAAGTCCAATTCCGGGAATCGCGGCTTGGCCGCCTTTGCGGCGACGCAGCTGGAGAACCGCATGCAACAGCAGGGCAAGACAGCCCACGCGGACATGATGCAGCCGCTGATCGAGCACTACGACCGGCTGACCTCGGAAACGAAGCGAGCAATACTGCCCCTTCTCCAAGGCGATTCCCGCATGTTGATTGTTGCAGGCAGCGATACGACGTCGACAACGCTGGTACACATGTTTTATCGGTTCTGCAAGGAGGCGGGCCTCGTCAACAGAGTGCGGGAAGAGGTGGAGCCGCTTGTATCCGACCCGAACCTGATCTCGTACTCGGACATTCGCCAGGCCCAGCTGCTCCATGCGTGCATCAACGAGACACTGCGGTTGCATTACCCTGGGCCATCTGGCTTTTTCCGGAAGACTCCTCCCGAGGGAATCCGCATTGGTGAGCAGCACGTGCCAGGGGACACCATCATTCAGATGCCGCCCTACGTCATGGGCCTAGGTATGCTACCCCATCTATTGCACGAAGTTCTCCGGTCGGTCTAGTTGGTGGCTTCTAACAGAGACTCACAGACGAGCAAGTGTACGATCAATGCCGCGAGTTTGTGCCCGAAAGGTGGTACTCGAGGCCTGAAATGATCAAGCACAAGGACGCATTTTTGCCATTCCTGGCTGGATCAGAATCCTGCATAGGCAAAAACCTGGCCTACATACAGCTGGCGGTGGTTGCGTCTCAGATCATCCTCCAATTCGACGTGGCGTTTGCTCCCGGCGAAGATGGTAGCAAGCTTGTACAAGACTCCAAGGATCTCGGCATGCTACATCCGGAGGAACTACACGTTGTTTTCACTCGTCGTAACAAGAGACATTCGTGAATCAAGTCACAGACAAGGCAGATTCACGCCGCTTCGGTACAGGCCAACAAAAGGCACCACTCGCTAGTTATCTATCAGGTTTCTACTGTGGGCAAGAAGAAATTTGGGTTCCAATGAATCCCGTCCTGTTTTCCATGTTCATTTTACTTTCCCCGAGGCGCCTCTGTAAAGATATCCAGAATTGCAACAAGCCGCTGTTCCGCTCATTCTCCCTAGGCCTGACTGCCATACGCAATTTCCATGCAACTACCAATCAACGCTGTCATCTGCGGCTTTCGAACTTGGCCAGAGCAACAAAGAAGTAACATGATGGCGAGAGACGTATAACGGCGCTGTCTTTGGTTCGCGCTCTCGTCGCAGCCGACGAGCGACTCGGTCAATGCCCACAACTTTGGAACCTAGGGAGTCTGGTTATTACCGTGCAACTTCCTGTACTGGGCATAGGTCTGGCCCCTTACCTTGTCCTGAAACAGTTTTGTTAAAGGTCGGAATGCCTTTGATAATGAAGAATTGTCCAACCCATCAGTCTCGGTAGGCAGCTTCTCGATCTCGACCAAGACATCTGCAAACGCCGTTCGTGATGCGGCGCATTCGGCTCTCTCAGAGCGAGCAATGGTCTCTGCGGACTTGATGATCTCATATTGATAGCCGTGCGCCTCCCACTGCGACCACCCTTTTGCGTTTGTACGCAGTTTGGCCAGCAACAGAGGTAGCTCGCTGTGTCTACTGTTGCGCTGATCCTGTGATATATCGGAGTCGTGGTCGAAGTCTTCTGTGTAATACCGTCCCATACTGTCCTCGAGGCTTCCCAGGCCCAGACTCTCCATGCACTGACGAAGATGCTCAAATCTCTCCTCTAATGGCCTGTCTCTCAGAGATGGGTCCACTGTAATTGTGTTGTTGTAGTTCCGTTGAGGTGTCGTGCTTGAGACGCTCCCTGAGCTAGCAGGACTAGGAGCTCCTATGGAGCCCCCGTCTGAGGACCGGTCTGCAGTTGTGGTGGGAATATCCATGGTCCCATCTGGTGTCGGAATGTGGCTGTGTTCTTGAACTCCTGGCCGGACTAAATAAGAAGTTTCAGATGACAGCTGATACGACGCGTCCGAGCCCGCCGCGTTACCGTTGCATGTGCTGCTTTGTCTGCCTGCACCGATACCAGTGAAAGCTACGAATGGAAACATTAGTCTGATATAAGCCCTCTGTCCATGACAATAATGCGCGGAGGTGCTGCTTACCAGGCAGGCTCTGTTGATGCAGGGTCTCTCGGTACATGTTGCTGGCGACATTTGACCAGCCCCAGTCCGGGCTGAGACTGTAGGGCTGAGACAAAGGCGGAGAGGCAAATCCGGGGAAGGATGCAAAGGCAACTTGCGGGGGCATTTGCGATCGCGGATGGCCTGGTTGCGCCAAGCACTGGGACTGTATCGCCGAGCCTCCCGGTTGCAGCATCGTCCCCATGTCGCTGGGCCTCGCATCTCCATCTGCCATCTCCATATCTAAAATGTAACTGCTGTTGCTGCTGCTGGCCCTGTCGTTGCTCTTATCGCTATTGTTGCTGGTACTTTGGTCTCTGCTCGTGGCGGTACAGTTCGAACGGCTGGGTCCGGCTGGGTTCTCTTTGTCTCGCCCCGGGCTTCTGCGGATGTCCGTGGCACTGCTTTGCATAGCCACACTGCTGCCATTGGCACTGGCTTCTCCATCTTTGATGCCCTCCGCCTCCTGCTCACGACGTCTGTATTCGCTGACCTCTTTCTCAAGTTCCTCTACCCTCTGTTTTATCCGGTTGCCTGGCAAGCATGTAAGTATATCTGGATGGGGTAGCTAGCCGTGTCCATAACTTACGGTACGTGCGCTGCGCGACTCGATTCTGTATTCTCTTCTTCTGGCTGCGGTCGGTTACCAGCGTCCAATCCTCTTTGGTCATTGTGAAAGCAGTCGGCCTGAGTAAGAAAGACCCGACGACTAATTCTGACAGACACGGAGTTACGTTGCGTCGTGGCATATAAGATGGCAGACGTCCAACATCATAAAGGGCAGACGCTGACATACGTTTTGTTATGTATGCAGGACGCAGACAGGAGACTGAGCTCCGAACATGTTTCCCTAGTCAAGGATGCCCAGAAAACGGCGGGGATTGGCGGCAAGGCGGGCTTGGCCGTTTACTGCGTGCACCCCAGGGCGAAAGGGTGCCATCCTACAACTATAGTAGCCTGTAATCCTGAAGGATGCGCATACGACGTAGCCTGGCGTGCTGTCAGCGAAAGGTCAGCAACACTGCGTGTCCAGTGAATCGGCATACTGAAGCAGCGGGCATCTACCTGAGCGCAAAGATATGAGGGCTCGTTCGCTAAGGCCTGCCAATACCGACCATGGCAGCATGAACTCGTTACATCAATTCCACCCGCGCGCGCCGCGGGCAAGCAATGACGACACCATGAGAAGGCCATGACAGTTCCTATCACGGCTCAAACCTGGGCTTACAGCACAGATAGGCAACAGAGCTCGATGCCGAACTTCGTGCCGATAGCTGCGGCACCACCTTGAGGCTTCTATCAAATTGACCTGAGAGGCAACATATGGAACCGCGTTACGAAGCCAAGCCTTGGTGAGTTTGCCCTACGAGACCGAATGAAGTGCATGCTACCCAAACTCTCAAACGCATCCAGGTGCTCTGCCAGCGATGCGGCGGCACCCCTGGTTCGAGAAACCGCGCCAAGTTGTGTCGGTGCATTATTTAGGCCGAGTCGAGGTGCAACGCAAGCATCGGGGTTACATCGTGGAGAAAACACCATCCCAAGTCTACTTGCCGTGCGCCATGGTGCGGATGACGAAGGAAGGCATGGAGCACAGTACCAACTCAGTCAATAAGGTACTAGGAAGGGCTCCAAGATGCTGCTAATGGTATACTTATCTCCCGGCTTGTCTGTGTAACACACCGGCTGGTTTCTAGAACCAGGAGCTGTTGATCATCCCGGGCCCTGGTTGGGCCAGCCACAATGATCTAAAGGCTATGTGCGGCAATTCGCTGGCGCAGTGCTGTGTCACGGGCCGCTTGGATCTATTGTTGGCCTACAAATGAGATGTTACTGTGTATGATGGCGTTGCGAGCCTGGCGCAGTTGTTGAGATGAAACGCATACGCAGTAACATCTCACTGGTAGGCCAACAATAGAAATGGCGGAGGCGTCTTGACAATCTCACCCCCGGCTTATCCGGCGGCCCTGGTAAAAAAGCGACGCAGATCGAGGGGTACAACAAGTGCCGCTGACCCGATATGAGTCGGGCTGGCTCCCACTGGCAAGATGCGTTCAGCACTACTATAGTCTATACCATGGTGGTCAGTGGTCTACGCCAGTCCCGACGCGAGCGCGGGCAAAATCCGAGGGGCATTGGGCACTCGCGATTGACAAGTTGGCGGCATACTTAATGAGAGATACCGAGAGGGACATCAGCGTGCCGTTAACTGTCTCGTGATTTGCAAACATGCACGCATACATAATAAAATGCCACTTCTTTGACTGTCGTGTCACGTCGCATGGCCCGACGACGGTTAACCCCTTGGAAAACCAGCAGTGGGGTTCTACCACTTGTGCCCTGCCCCCCGCGGCCTGGTTGTGTCATCGACAAGGTGACGGCTCTCTACGTCGCACATATCGGACGGATAACGCAGCTTGTCACGCCTCCACGGATCTCGCCTCTTAGTCTGCATGAGCTGAAGCCGAGGAAACACGCAACCAGATCTCTCTTGAGCAGGTCGGGTTCGTGTCGAGCGACTCAGTCCCGGTAATTCATCTTGGAACGATGGCTGCAGGTGATCCACTGTGAGAATTTAGCTTGCCGTGGGATGCCTCATTGCCGGGCCAGGGGGGGCCTTGGGGGCGTCTGCGCGTGATTCGACGCGGCTCACCCTTTGCTGGGCATGCAGAAGGCATCATCTCATCCTGTGAGCTTCCGGGTCATTGCCATGGCGGCAATTGGTGGGAAAGCTCCAAAGCGCGCGGCCACCCAAGGTGGCGCCCGCACCAGCCGCCCGCTCCGAGGCGATCCGCCACTTGCTTCGTCGTAGACGGTCGTAGTAGCGTGAATCCCACCCAGCCAGGGTCGGCATCGGTGGGGACGGCTCCGCGGGCGGCTCGCGGAGAGATGCCGCGGGCTTCCTGGCTGTCAGGGGAGGTTCAAGCTTCGAACCCCTGTCTGGTAGCCGGCTAGACTCAGCGCTAACCTGCCCAGCCTTACGAGGCTTCGTGGTGGTAACAGTAGTACGTGGTGAGACCGGTCCGTCTTACTTGGCGGCATCGCTTCGGACCAGTTGAGCCCAGGAGACAAAGGGCGGCAGCATGCCCAATATTCCTCCTTGATGCTCGCCGCGGCACCGGGACCTGGCTTCTCGCCTCACTCCATTGTGGCTGTGCGCAATTCATCGTGTGTCTCTAGCGATGCGGCCCGGGTAGCTGCAGATGGTAGGTATCTGTTGAGAAAATCCGACCAGAGGCGCAAGCGAGCAGCACCGTGATGGGCACGGCTCCAACCCGGGCCCGCAGAATCGGCGGCGGCGGCGGCCACGGGGCTCGGGCCGGACGGATCGTGTGCTTCGTTCCTGGCCACGGCAATAGGGAGGCTGCAGATGCCCATCCCCCCCTGAAGCAGGCCACATTGAGAGGCTGGAAGGCTCTTCTCTCCATCAAGATGGGTGGCGGCACTGGCACATGCCCGTCTGCCGATTGGCCCCGTAGTCACGTCGGCCTAACCCGCGGCTGGCAATTCTTGGGCAGCTTATGGTCCTGTATGACCGCCACTGACGCGTGTTTGGCTGCATTACTGTCTGGCGCCGGCAACGCTGGTGGCAGGACTCCTGGTGCAGGAGATAGGGGCACTTGGGGCACACACACCACCCATCCATCGCACTTCACAGAAGCCTAGCCTCCGCGTTAGTGCTTGTCCTGGTGCCGTGTCCTCGGAGATGTGTGGCAGCAAGCAAAAGGAGCTACATCGGCTTCATGGCTACACCTAGGTGGCGACTGCATCGCGGAACTCTCTGGGGCCGGACTCGGCCGAGTTCACTGCGTGGATCAGTCGCACGATTCGGTTGCCAGATAAACATCGGAGCATTGTACGGGACATACAATGCAAGACACGAGCGTGTTTGTGTATAAGTACTTCAATCTGCGACTAGTAGCCCCCGCATGCAACCTCATCAGGTCGAGTCTGGTACACTCGATCTTTTGCCTAGTCGACACGCAATTGAAGCCAAGTGGGCATCGTGCCGTAAGTCTGGCTGTATTCAGCAATTCGTCTATATTTCGGGGTGGGGACCGCCTGCTAGTGACGGAAAGCCAAGTCCGCCTGCCGGCCGAGATTCACGGCCTCTTTCACACGTAGCAGAAGCCTAGTCTGCAGCGATTCATCACAAGCGCCTGTGATCATACGCAGACACCCCAGAACCCCGTTCTCCAAAGGTTCCACCCGTACGTTCGTACACTTGCAGCGCGCCACGTGAGGGCACGGTAGGTCGCCGTCACCACCGTCGAGGGAAACAGGCTCATTGTCCCGTCGATCATTGATCTACGGCCGTCAATCTCATCCTTTCGGGCAAGGGTTGTGGGCTCTTGAGCGTTGAGCTTTGCAACGCTGCAAAGCCCAGATCCCGATGAAACCCTGCGACGATCAGTTTGAACTGAACCCTGTGAATGCTGCTGCTGTCTTTGCGCCGCTCAGGCTCGGAGACAGGTGGCAACATGAATCATTTCCTCATTCACACGAGGCGGACGGCTGCCATACCTCACACCACGTGGTCTCGCCCGTCTGTGCAACCGCTGCATGGTCTCCTTTGTAACACAGACTGCGGGATCGTGCAGGTCTTAATGCTGATGTAGGACAGGGACAATCGCCGCAAGAATCCTTGCTATTGTCAACGTATATGCTATACATGCACAACATTAATGGCATGTGCAGACTGGCCAATAGACAATATATCGTGAATTTGATAAAAAAGGCTTGGCCGTGCATACTCTCACCGTGAGCGCTTGACCAGAGCTTCCCTAATATAATCTCCCAAACTCATAATCGACGTACTCTGCACAATGGTCATCACCGTTGTGTCCACCCCGAATCTCTGCCGTATCCAATTCCGAAGCTCCATCGCGACTAGAGAGTCCAAGCCTGCATGTTCCGGAGAGTCGTCCAATTTGATGCTGCCGTCTTCTTTGATCAGAAAATTGGCCAACGCAGACGCAATGGCCGTCGCAATGATGACAGTGCTCTCCTTATCTTGAAGCACCGATGGGTCGGACGCAGCCGACTTCAACAGCGTCGTGATGTCGTCAAGCTCCGTCGCCACCGCAGATGCCGAGTCCCTTCCGCCATTGATGTTGTGGTAGATGCTCATGCGAATATCGTTCTTCCAGACGACGCGGTTGTTGGGCGAGGCGATAGGCACACTCGTGACCAATCCAAGCAAAATCTGTCCAGGGCTGCCGTACCCCCCATTAGGATTTTGGGTCTGAGCAGGTTTGGACCGTAGAATGGCCAAGTTCATGGCATCAAGAAGATCCTGCTCCTTTAATATTCGCATGCCGGATTTCTGGAAAAGGCCTAAGATGTCCTGGTTCTTTGACACGAATCCCACTTCGCCCATAACGCCGATGTCGATTACGGACGCCGCTAATCCTTGGTGGTGACGATATTGGACGAACGCGTCCAGGAAGGTGTTGGCTGCGGCATAGTTCGCCTGTCCCCATTGACCAACAATACCACTGTATGAGGAACACAAGATGAAGAAATCCAGCTCGGACGTGATGGCATGGTGAAGGTTCCATGTGCCCTCGACCTTGGGTGAGACTGCAGTCGTCCAGTCGGCAAAACTCATGTCCGACAGCGAAATGTCTCGCAAGACCATGGAGAAGTTCATGACACCGGCGATCGGCTTCGATGCACTGTTCACCGCCTGCTTTACGTCGTCCAAGCTGCTGACGCTGCCTGAGACCAGCTGTACTTCACATCCCTGGGCGGTGAGTTCACCCACGAACCTTTCCAGATGAGGGCCTGGTTGAGCAGACCGCGAGAGGAAGACCAGATGGCGTGCGCCATTCTCAACCATCCAAGTTGCGATAGAGCGACCGAGGCCTCCCAAGCCACCGACGAGAAGATAGCTCCGGTCAGGGCGAAGGTGTGGCAAAGGGCGCTCCTTGGTCGACTCGAGAACGCTGGATTCCACTGGCATCCTAACAATGATCTTGCCGATGTGCCGCCCACCCTGCATGAAGCGAAACGCGTCTTGAACCTGTTGGGCATCCCACACCTTTGCGATGACGCCAGGCTTGATCAATCCCTCCTGCATCCACTTGATGCAACGCTCCAAGAGCCTGTACAAAGTTAGCCATATGTGTCACAATGCGCGAGGTGAATTGGAATGCGACAGAACAAGAACCGTACCTTGCAACTTGCTCGGGGCGAACCTGAGATACCTGCCAAAGGTCGAGACCGACAAATGTGCGATTGGCCTCAAATGCCTCCATGGAGAGCTTGGCTCTGCGGCGGAAGTCCCGCTTGCCAATCTCGATCATGGTTCCAAACTCCGCGACACATCGCCACGACGCATGAAGAAGTTCTCCCGAGAGAGAGTTTAGCACGACGTCAACACCTTTGTTGCTTGTCACAGCCATCACATCCCGTAAAAACGATGTATCGCGTGAGTTAAATATGCGGTTGCGCCGGATGTGATGGTTGTCCATGAGGTAGCGGACTTTGTCTTCGTTACCCACGGTGCAGAATACCTCGGCACCAAGCATTTGAGCGATCTGAATCGCAGCAAGCCCAACGCCACCACAGGCTGAGTGAATGAGAATCGTCTGAGGAGATATAAGTCAGCTCTGGCGCGCACGCAAACACACACAGGTTTCAGAAAGGAGTATATATCTAACCTGTCCCGGCTGTAGGTTGGCTTTGTCCACGAGAGCCATTGCAGCTGTAGCATAGACACAGGGCAGTGCCGCGCCTTGTTCAAAGGTCAAGCCATCGTCGAGCTTCACGCAGAGCGTTTGAGACAATGTAATGTGCGTAGTGAAGCAGCCGCTTGACATGTATATGACACGATCACCCGGCCGAAGCTTATCAACTCCGGGGCCTACTTCAGTCACCATGCCCGAGCCTTCGAGGCCGATTTCGCGCGTGCTATTGTCCAGAATACCGAGGGCGATGAGAACATCCTATAGAATGGTAAGCCTTGCGTAAAGAATGGACAATTCTGGAGAGCTTACTCTGAAGTTAAGCCCAATCGCTCTCGTTTGAACCGTTACCTGTCCCTCTTTGAGAGGTACACGCTCGGATTCGCTCCAGCCCATAGTATGCAGCAATCCCGGAGTCTTGACAGTGAGCTGCTTGGCCGTAGGCTGAGAACTCTCGTCGTCGATTTGCTCGAAGGCATCTCCCATGGTCTGCCAGTGCATTCTTGGAACGAGAACCTGGCCATCGATGATAGCATACTCCCAGTCCGGATCCATGGACTCCACGTCTAATTGCGGGCTATGACGTCTCAGCAGAATATCCGCGAGGCATCTCGCAGCAACCAAACGGTCGGTCTTGTCGTCAATCTCGACCGTGAACAACTTGGTAGACAGCTCGCTACGAGCGGTTCTGGTAAGACCAAGGCTCATGGCAGTCCTTGGGTCCGTACAGGCGACCTGCGCAGAGCGAGTGGCCCAGATTATCTTGGAGTCCAAGTCAAGCGATTGGAGCTGCGCGACTAGTGCCCGAAACGAGGCATCATCAAGATCATGGACAGTGAAAGTCTGAAGGTCCAGCAAACTGATGACATCGTGGCTCGGCAGCTCTTGTCCAAATGTAATGACATCAACAGTGAACCCCAGGTCTTCAAGAACTAGCTTAGCTTCTGTGACGTACGCCCCATCGATGCTGTGAGAAAGCAACGATACTTTCGGGGGTCTTGGTGTCTCATAGGCTGGCGAGGCTATGATACCTGCGCTCTGCTGATAAGGCGTGGCACCGTCGACCACCATAGCCTCCGGTTTGGCAAAGCCGGCCGCTAACATCTCTTCGGCCCATCTTTCTGGGGAGATATACGGCTCATCGGGTCTGTTGTCACTTTCACCCAGCCACCAGCCGGGCAAGAAACCCTGTTCTGCGTAAGTACTTTCGTGTTACTTGGAGCGTGAGTTGTATCTCACCATAACATAGTTGACATATTTCGCATCTAGGACTTGTCAGCGTTGACTTCGGAGATTTCAGAAGATAATGGACTGCGTACCAGGGCATAGCTCCTGTAAGAAGAGCTTCCCACCGGGGCTCAGCAAGCTACGGAGGTGGGAAAGAGAGACATTCAGGTGAGGGGTGGCGTGAACAACCTGGTCCTTGTGTCAGCTCCAGTGCGACCCTGCCATATATGACCTGCACGCAGGGCAACTCACATTTGAACCGATGATCAAATCGTAGCTTCCCATCTGGTAGCCTTGTTCTGATGGGTTCTGTGAGATGTCTAGAGTGGCATATTGCAGGCCGTCAGCTCCAGCGAAGCGCTCCTTTGCCGAGGCCATGAAGCCAGCAGAGATGTCAGTGTAGGTGTAGCTGCTGTACAATCTCTCCCCAGAGGACGACGTGAGCGCCTTGAGAACCTTGACCGTCGTACCGCCGGTGCCTGCACCAACTTCAAGGATCCTCAGTCTGGGGTTGGTGTGCCCCAAGACGCGCAGGGCACTGGCGTAATTGAGCTCGTCGCCAACAGCATAGAACTGCGTGAGAACGTCGTCCTTCATTAGAACATGCAACGGATGTGTCTCGCCACTGAAAATTGACTCGGCCGCTTGGAAGAGCCGGTGGATAGCGATGCCAAAGGCTGGGTACTGAGACTTTTCGCCATCCGCGGCAATGTCTGCAATTCGTGCAAGTCGTTGAGCCTTGGTGAGCTCCAACAACCCTCGGTCATTCGCAATAAACAGGTTGTCCCCAGACTGGTACTTGTCGACTTGATCTTGCATCCACGAAAAGAACTTGCGCAGATGCGGTTGGGTCTCCTCGGTCAGTTTTATGGTTTCGAGGTGATCAATGGCGCATAGAAGCATCATCTCTTCGAAAAGAGGCCATTCCCGGGGGATGTGCGGTCGAGGATGCAAGTGATCCGCCAACGACACGAAGTGAGCGTGGGGTCTCCATTCCAAGCGAGTGATCAAGGGCAATCTCTCATCTTCATCATCACTTCTTGTCAATGCAGATGCCTTGAACCCTTTGAGTGAGAGCTGCAACTGGCCAGACTGTTCGGCGACAAGATCACCCACGAATGAGCCGCGCTCCAGAGTGTGGATGGTTGCCCCAACGCGCAGATCATGTGTCGTGGGACGCACAATGATCTCTTCGATAAAAGTTGGGACAGCAATGTTCTTACAGTTCCTGCCCAGCCCGCGGTATGCGGCAACGGTGAAGAGCTGAAAGCATTGATCCATGACGGCGGGATGCATCGCGAACTTCCCGGTGTGCGATGGACCCAGCGACGGCACAGACGCTGCCGACCGATTGTCTCCCGGCTCCGCAGTAATACCGTGCAGGCCACGAAACAGGCCTGTGTAGTTGAACCCAACACGATTGAGTATGTTGTACCACTCATCACCATCGACGGTTCTGGCCAAATCTTTGGGTGACTGAACGCTGAGTTGCACTGCCTTGTCGACAGACGGCCTTGCTTCACCGACGCAATGCTTGACCCATTTCGTGCCGTCGTAGGAGCTGATGCTAAACGTATACCATGACGCTTCGTCAGACGAGTCTGTGGCAACCGCAGACAAATTTGTCACAATCTCAACCGTTTTGCCGTGTTCCAGAACCAAGCCGGCTTTTATGCTGACATTCTTGAGGCCGTACGCCAATTCGCCATGGAGCTGTCGAATAGCTTCACCTACCATGGAGATGTAGCCCGCACCGGGGAAAATGACTTGGCCACCCACCTCATGGCCAGAAAGCCAGGAGACATCATCGAGGGCAAGTTTAGTTCTCCAACATGGCTCGTTGGAGACCTCGATAACACGAGATCCAAGTAGCTCGTGGGGGCCATGCTCCCGGAACCTCCACTCCCGCGTCATGCGCGACTCGGCCCAGTAACTGTTGTCTCGCTTCCATGGGTACCGAGGCAGGTTTGCAACATGGCGGCCACTTGGCAACAGCACATGCGAGAAGTCCACAGGGACGTCTTGCTGGAACAGCTTGCCAGCAAGCTGGAGCAGACTCTCGTCGCAGCCCTTGTCACGATGCAACGTTCCAACGTGAACGTCTGCCGAACGTCCCATGTCTCGCAAAATTTGACCGACAGGGCCTTTGAGGGCTGGGTGAGGTCCAATCTCAATGAGCACAAGACGACCCTCCTGCGCACTCATGGCGGATCGCAGGGCAGTGTTAAACAAGACTGGGCTCTCCATGTTCCTGCGCCAGTAGGCGGGTCCAAGGCAGCCATCGTCAGCCAACCTCTTACCGGTAACAGATGAGTAGAATGGTATTATCGGAGAGCTACTGTTGACGAACGGCTGCAAGTGCTCCTCGTACAGAGGCCCGTACTCGAGCATATGGTCTGGGCAAGGGTCAGTGACTAGTCAGAAGGTTGGTTTATGGGTTGGCTACTCACGGGAGTGGAAGGCCTTCTCAACACGCAAAAACCGCGCCAGGACACCCTCTCGCTGGGCCTTCACGCTTTGAACCACCTTTTCAACCTGCTCAGAATCTCCAGAAATGGTGACACTGCACTGGCTATTCTCACAGGCGATCACAACACCAGGCTCCATATAGGGTGCCATTTCATGCGCGCCAAGACCAATAGCCGCCATTGAACCTCGTTTCTCAGCTGTGCCGCCGGTGCTGGTGGTGCCGCGGAACGTGGCAGCTGCCATGGCGGCTTTGGCAGTGATGGAGCCGCTGGCATATGCAGCGGCCATCTCGCCTGAAGAATGGCCAAGCACCGAATCTGGCCTGAGACCCCACGACTTCAAAACGTCGATGAGGCCAATTTGAACGGCTATGGATAGGGGATGGCCGAATTCCGCCTTCTGAACACGACTGTTCTCAGCCGTCTTTCGCAGCTCATCCTCAATGGTCCAAGGCGGAGGGCTGGGTAGTCCGGCCAAGAAAGCGTCCAGGCCGCGGATCGTCCCCTGGAATACAGCGTTGGTGTCGATGAGATCCGCTCCCATTTGTGGCCATTGTGCACCTTGCCCGGTAAAAATCCATGCAATCCTTGGCGGTGCTTTGACCGTCTCCAGCTGCGACAGCTCCAGTGACGACTTGCTCCCAGCGATCGCAAAGGCGCGGTGGGTCTTGTGATCTCGTCGAAGAGCCAGGGTGTAGGCTACATCTGTCAGAGAGGGATGGCTTGTGGGAAGGAATTCCTGATAAGTCTTGATCACATCTTTAAGACCCGGTTCGCTGTTGGCCGAGAATAGGAGGAGGTGCGGGCGCTCCGGATACTCGACTTGGCTGAGACCATAGCCATTCTGGCTTCGAGTTATTGAAGAATCAGTTGAGCGCGTTTCATGGCCCTGCAGCTTAGACCCGCTGCCTTTGTGTCCCATTGGTTCGTCGGGGTCGGAGTGGCCATTGCTTTGGACGTCGTTGCTATTTGGAAAAACGTCGACTGAGCCGGACTCACTACTGCCGACATCCTCGAGACTATCGCTGTCTGTCGGCGTCATGTCGCCGGCCGGAGACGCAGAACTGATGGAACCGTTGGGCGATAACTGGTCGTGATTATGGTACTCTTGCAGGGATTCGACAATCACCTAAACTAATCAGCACAATGCCACATGTATGGACTCCGATACCTACGTGAGCATTGACGCCGCCGATTCCGAATGAGTTGACGCTCACTCGCTCAGCACGGCCTGCTGGCCATTCCTCTGTCTCGACGGGGACGCGCAGTTTGCATCTCGAGAAGGGGACTGGAGGCTGGTCAACGCGCCACACTGGCGAGCAATGGACTTGTCCCCTGGAAACTCACTGGCTGGGTTGGGCGACTTGAAGAAAATATTCGGCGGTATTAGGCGGTGCTCAATTGCCAGGACAGCCTTGATGAGACTAGTGAGACCCGCGGCTCCTTCTGAATGCCCGACATTGGGTTTGACCTGTGTGCGAAGATTAGGAGCATGCCAAGGTTTGTTGAGACTTTGTCAGACTTACAGAAGTAATGTATACTCCCTGATCCCCAAAGCAGTTGGCGACCGCGGTGGCTTCCAGCGGGTCGCCGACACTGGTTCCTGTGCCATGGCACTCCACCATGGCAGTCCGCGACATGTCCTGGATCCCTGCCTGCTCGTATGCACGGCGGATGAGCGACTCCTGGGCTGTCGGGCTGGGCGTCAGCATGGCCTGCGTGCGCCCGTCGCAATTCACACTAGTTCCGCGAACGACCGCTCGGATCGAATCGCCATCTTCGATAGCCTGGCTCAGTCTTTTGATGTAAATGGCGTTGACAGCCTCGCCACGTCCGTATCCATCTGCAGAGGCATCAAATGTCTTGCAAATGCCTGAAGGGGAGAGCACGCCTTGGTCGCTAAGCGCGAGCGTCATAGTTGGAGAAAATATTAACCCTGTACCGCAAACCAACGAGCCGTCGCAGTCGCCTTTCCGTATTGCCTCGCAAGCCATGTCTAAACACACTAGAGATGACGAGCATCCGGTCTTGACGGTCATGCTGGAATATGTTAGTTCTAACTGTTCTTGAGTTTTTTTTCCTAAAACAGAAAAAATCTTTAATCTCACCTGGGGCCGTGTAGGTCGAATTCGTACGAGATTCGGTTTCCTAGAACAAAATCGTCGTATCCTGTAACCCGATATCCACCCTTGTGGAGGGTTTCCTTGGCGTTGAGGTCCTGCCAATCGTCGCCAAATACACCGACATAGCAACCTGTATTGCTACCTCGCCACGAGGTCGCGCCTGCATCTTCCATGCATTCGTATGCAACCTCGAGAAGTTGCCGTTGCTGTGGGTCGAGACGCTCTAGCTCCGCTTTGGACAACGAGAAGAAGGAGGTATCAAATTGGGCAATATCAACGTCTTGCAGGAAGTAGCCTTTGTTCATGCGGAACGTTGAGGGCTTGCCTGATGGGTCGTGAAAACCATTGACGTTGTATCGATCTTGAGGCACGTCGCACAGCCCATTCCGCTTTTCAACCAGCATCCGCCAGAATTCGTTGCCGGTACGGACGTTTCCTGGAAGTCGCATGGCCATGCCAACTATGGCGATGGGTTCCGCCATCTTATTTCCACTGCTGGAGTACGCTGAAGTTACGGCATCATTGCCGCGATCTGCCCCGTTCGCGACGCTTGGCATGGCCAACAACCTCTCTTGTGGCTGTTCTGTCAAGCTGGGCATCGTAGACGACTTCCGTTGACAGCTCGCGGAGTTGACAATGGTCCAGCACTTTCCTCTCTTGGTCTTGTCTGATGTGAAGTTTTGTTTTGGGCAATGCAGTTCGCTGGTGAGGAAAGAATGGCAGCCTTAGTTACCCGCTAGATGGCGATGTTCTCCCGCAGTATATTCATTCGCAAAATATGGCTGCCTATGTTTCCCTCGTGTAGGTACGGCGATTACGCTCCGTTCCTCTGTTGTTGCCAGACGCTTCGGACACTAGCTGCCCAGTGTCCGAGAGGTCTCGATGATTTTCGTACATGTACTACCAAGTATGTTACTACTTGTCAGCATACAGACTAACTCCGGTCTGAGCTTTGGCTGAAGCACTTGTTCCCTGCATTTTGCGCCAAACACACGTAGATCGCGCCTCATCCGAAGCATCGCATGAACAGCTTGTCCAAGCCGGAGCCGCTAGTCTCGTCAGACATAGAGGCTCTCACATATGCACGTGTTGTTATCGCTTTTCCAACAGCAGCCAGGTAACTCGAGACATGAGTAAGGCGTGATGCCATCGGGTTAGTTCCGTAATGCCATTGGATCTTGCTAATGCTAACTCGCCTTATGAGGACTAGCCACCTGACTCAGAATTTTAACCCAATTGGGATACGGGGCGTTTTACATTCGGTGGAAGAACGCTGAGTCGGACAGTGCACCCCAGGACGTTTATGTAGGTACTTTGCTGCGACTGCATGTAACAGCCAAGTTTATTACATGCCCCCGGCTTCTGGTTCCGCGCCTATCTATGCCTTGCCGATCCATGACATATTCGCCTGTCTAATGCCTCCCTTGTCGCCCAACGCTGCTGCCTGCCCATGCATTGGAGTTCTAGTTGCCTAATGCCGCCCACCTGTGCGAGTGATCTAAGCTTTGACTCGCGGGCTGAACCTCAACACGGGCCCCTCCTTCCATGCCGTCAAATGGTCTTTCAGGACATACTCGGCCGCGTTGTGGTCTCCCAACGCCCAGTCGCTATCGTAGTCCGCCCGCCGAAGTTCATATTCCCAGATGAGCCGTGCAAAGACAATCATCATCTGAGCAATTGCGAGAGGCTTGCCGACGCAGCTGCGTGGTCCAACTGAAAAGGGCATGTACGGCAACCGTGAGGATTCGTTTCGAGATCCTTTTGCGTCTTGAGGTCTGTACCACCTCTTCGGATCGTAAAAAAATGGCTCCGTGTAGTACGTGGCGCTGTGGTGAATGCTATAAATACCCACGGCAACCTCGCAGTGACCCGGAACATACGTTCCGTCAATGAGGGTACCGCCATGCTCGACCTCTCGCCAGAGAGCGCTGCCACCTGGAGGTGACAAACGGAGAGCTTCATCGATGCAGGCACGCAAGAAAGCGCAGGAGTTCAGCTTTGGACCAAGACAGATCTCGTCTACGGAGGAGAACGTGTTTCGGACCTCCTCAACAACTCTGCGGTAGCAGCTGGAGGAACCTGTTATATAATGTGACACCGCAGCCATACTGGTGGATGATGTATCCGCGCCTACATGCTCTTAGTATCTCGGCCTTTTTACTCTATTGAAAAGAAGAGGAAGGAAGGGGCCGCTCACCCGCCACGATGAATGTCGCCGTCTCCGTACTCAGCTCGGCTATGCTTAGCTCTTTGCCAGAATCTGGATCTTTGCAGTCTTGAAGGAATGAAAAGATATCCTTGGATGTGGCCTTGGAAGCAGCGAGGCGCTTGGCCATTACCGTGCGAATGAACTTGACAAACTTATACTTTGCGACGTATGCTGTGGGAAATAGCTTCTTGTCTAGCGACCTGAGACTGAGCTCGGGCGCCTGCAAAAGTACCCCTAGGCGCACGTTAGAGTCCTCAATAGCTTTGAGAGCAAATCGGTACTCTGGTTTCTCCATGGTATTGAAGTCAGTGTCGAAAGAAACCGCAGTCATAATGTCAAAGGCCAGGTTGTTGACTACTATCAGTCAGCCTCTTTTTCCATTGTCAAGCCCTTGCTTCCGCAAATTCTCACATGCTTTGCTCATATCAATAGGTTCTGACCATTCTCCAGGTCGAGTTGACGAGCCATCAGGCGCCCGTCTCAGAAGCTCACAGAACTTCACAACACGGGACTGTATCTTGGGCTCGAACAAGCGGAGGCTACTTTCAGAGAAAGCTTGGCTGATGACTCGTCGCCGCCGGCCGTGCTGGGTTTTGTCTCTCAGGGTCAATAGGTTCGCCGCTTGCTTAGACAGAACCTCATAATTTTTGAACTTGGTAACCTTGGCGTGATGACCATATATATCTATGGGCCACGGCCGTCAGCTACCTGCCACTTGCCTTGGAGGACTGCCATGGGCGCCATACCTCGCAGAGCACCCGCGGTGTTTATAATAAGGCGATTGGGCGCGTAGCGAAGGTGATCACCTGTCATTTCTGTGAGCCTTTTTCAGCATCGCATACGCAGTAAGGGCACACACCGTATTTCTGGTGACACCAGTATATATCAACGTGAATATCGCCTTTCCAGGCGTGGTAGGCAGAGTATAGATTCGTGACTTTTGCTAAGACCGGGCCCGGATACTTTGCCAGGGGATGGAACATTATTCGGTAAACGCACACACCAACGCCCTGCTATCCTTTCAGTGGCCATCTAGCTGAGGCTAAAGTTTACTTACCACGACTGCAACCACAGTAGTGAGAGCAAATACGATGACTCCAATTCGCGACATGATCGCTGCCATAGTACCGATGTTAAACATCAGTAAATCCATTCTCACGGTGATGCAGGCGGTAGATTCAATGGGCCGAGGTTTCTTTGGTCGTCCGTCCCGGGCAAGCAGCAAACGCACGATTTAGGAATCACGGCGTCGTGCTTGGATTTTGGTCTTTAGGTCAACGCATCCAGCCATCCCGTTAGTGGCCAAGACACTGCTTGCTACTGCATACAGAAGGCACCATGTAAGTTAATTTTCCAGCGCGGCGCAGTCAGCCGACAAACATGATTGGAACAGTTCAGCACCTCCTGGCCATAATACGAGTGCTTCCTGAACTAGCTAGCGGACACTTGTTTAGCAGCCGATCCTCTTAATCTGCAGTACATCCTCCCACAGGCCAGTGTTGAAGCGCCAGCCAACGCCTGAAGGCGATGATTCCCATCAAAAGGTCGCGGAATCGCTAGATACGACAACATGAAGCCACAGAGCCAGATGAAGTGAATCCGAGCACCTGGTTCTCGGTTCCCGATCATGCACAAGGTGCAGTCTGTACCAGTATCCACCATCTTGCCTCGTACCACGTCTCCAGTTAGTCGAGGAGACTGAAATTCTACGGGTGGGGAACTCGGTGAGTACTTGGCACGAAGCTCAGCGCTAACAGCCTCGGGTCTGGCTTACTGTCGCAACGTTCCGCCCCGTTGCATATGAGCCCACGGAGAAGCGCTGCTGAACCGGGGCCAACGTCACTGGAGCGGCTGGGCAGAAGACCTGACCACTCCGTCACCCTAGGGGTTGAGTCGCATCCCGCTTATCACCTAATGATACGCCCGTGAGAGCTACACTGAGTAAAGGACGCGGGAATGGCAGTCGGCCGCGACGCACATGTGACTGTACTGCGTGTCTGTCCTTGCCGATGGCCGTCCGCGCGAACAGCCTGGCTGCTAACCCTTGATCCTAATCCGAGGTCGTTGCGACGCGTATTCCATGGCAAGACGCGTCTCCTCCAAGTTTTCACCCCTCCTACCTGTGACCGGCCATTTTCCTATACGCTGTGTTCTGTTTCCTGAATCAGCATCGCCAGCGCACAATAGCGATGGGCACAACCAGCCTCCTGCGAGGCGTTCACATGACGGCGCTGTCGCGCAGTGTCACCCAAAGCCTCAAGTCACCCGGTCTTGTGTCCTCTCGACTGGCTCTGGCGCCGACGACTCGCAATGCGCTGAAAAGCAGGCGCAACTGCCTGCCCCAATTAGCCTTCCACCAATTCACCAACACCTCCCTGGACAGCTCAGCAACTTCCAAAGTATCAGCCGAAAGTGCTGCGCACGTGCGGCATGATGAATCGGACCCGTCAGCGAAGGATGGTGCGAAACCAGCCGACGACAAGAAGGCGCGGCCTGCCATCAAGATCAAATGGTACTGGAAGGGCTTGATTCTTCTTGTCGAGCTCTGTATTGGCGACTACCTGCTCGACAGGTATGTATTTGGCGGCGTGATGCTGCGCACGACCATTGCCTATGCGGTGCTCGCACGGGTCGGCCTTGACTACAAGCTTCACTACGGCAAGGATTGTTGGCTGGCCAGGCATCCAGAGGAGGATCTCCACCATCGCAATGCGCAGCGCGTGTGCTCCATGCTGAAGTGGAACGGCGGTCTGTATCTCAAGGCCGGGCAAGCCGTGGCCATGCAGGGGAGCGTGCTTCCCGAGGAGTACCAACGCATGTTTGGCGAAATGTTCGACGACGCGCCGCAAAGCTCGTGGTCTGACGTCGAAAAAGTCATCAAGCAGGATTTCGGTGGTCGCAGCATTGAGGAGGTCTTTGGCGTCACTGAATCTGATCAGCAGGGCAACTCCCTGTTTGTCTTCGAACGGGAGCCGCGGGCCTCCGCATCCATTGCCCAGGTGCATTACGCTCGGCTACCGGACGGCCGTGGCTTGGCGGTCAAGGTTCAGCGGCGGGAGATCTCCAAGCAAGTGTCCTGGGACCTCTGGTCCATGAAGCTCATGACCGAGTACACGGCCTGGGTGACTGGGCTACCCATGGGTGGCATGGGTCAGTTCGTCGCCGACAGGGTAATGCAGGAGACGGACTTCGAGCACGAGGCGGGCAACTCTGAGAAGATGGCAGATCTGATCGCGAACGATCCGTCACTCCGCGACCGTGTCTATATCCCGAAGGTGTACCGAGAGTTCACCTCCAAGCGAGTTCTTACAACGGAGTGGGTGGATGCAGTCCAGCTTTGGGATCGAGACGCAATCACCGGCCGGGTCGCAGCAAATCATTCGACCGCGTCCAATAAAGCTGGGCTTGGCCTTCGCCTGGAAGACGTCATGAGGACTGTTGTGGAGCTGTTTTCCGCGCAAATGTTCTCGTGGGGTTTTGTCCATTGCGACCCGCACCCTGGCAACATTCTCGTACGTCAGAACCCTAAGCACCCTGCGCGCGCGCAGGTTGTGCTTCTCGATCACGGCCTCTATATTACAATGTCGGACGAGCTGAGAAGACAATACGCCCGATTCTGGAAAGCACTTGTCACCAACGATGATGCTGCACTTCAGAGAGTATCGCGCGAATGGGGGATGAAGAGCGCCGATGCGTGGGCTGACGCGTCGCTCATGCGGCCGTACAAAAACCCATCTAATGCAGACAACGAAAGTAGCCAAGGGTGGGAGCGGACTAAGGAAACCCCTGAAGAGCGCAAGCAGCGGATGATTGACGAAGCTGCGGCATATCTGGGTGACGAGGGTCTGTTCCCACGTGAGCTGCTGTTCCTGGAGCGCAACATTACCATTGTGCAGGGAAACAACAGGTTCCTGGGCTCACCTGTTAACCGCATCAAGCTCATTGGGTCCTGTGCTCTCAAGGCCATCAAAGATGATGGGCAGGTGAAGGAAACATTCCGGGAAAGGATCTCAACCCGCATGGCTCTTATGTCTCTTGATATTGCTTTCTGGTGGAGCGCTGTCAAGCAATATTTTGGGTACGGTGGGGGGTTGGAGCAAGAGCTGAAGGATGCGGAGGATCGCCAGCTCCGGGAGACTAAAGATGCGGTGGCAGAATTGTTCGGCATAACGGTAAACTGAAATCAACCCCGATAATGAGTTGACACACAATAAATCTACTTTGTCCTTCTCGCCATTGTCCAGTCGCTAGACCAAGAGCTTAATGCCAGGCGTCAACATGGCACGTACCGTGAGATGTCAACTGTCAACAAACCGTAACTGCTAGGTTGACTCTGCCCTGACGCAAATGAAGAAATTGCATTACAATTCAGTCTTGGTTTCTTATACGTCTAGTTTACTTCAAGTGCTGCCTGCGTTGCTTCAGCATGCCCATTTAGCATCGTCTTCTTGCCCTGCCTCGTTTCCTCGTCTGCTGCCTTGCGCTTCCTGAAGCACGATGGCTCTTGAACCTTCACGCGCCATCCAAACTCATCTGCGATTTTGCCTCTATATATATCGTGCAAAAGTGTTGACAGTTGTTTCGCGCAAGGACCCATGGTCTCTGCAGCGCTCTGATAGAGGAACTTGTCCGATGTGCTCTTCCTCGTTATTGACCTAATGGACACAAGAGTGACGGCTGTGCCGCAAGCCATCACCTCAGAGAAGGTCGAGAGTTCATCATATTTGATCTATTTTATGAGCCTGCGACAGTTATATGGAGATTGTGCGGTACTCACAGGTCTTTTCTCAACAGCCCAGCCTAGCGACTTTGCAAGCTGCTGAACACTGTCGCTGGTCACGCTGCTCACAACATTCGTCGTGTCTGGTACGACCAGCGTGACGTTTTGGCCATTGACATGAGTCCCAACAAAAGCTGATGTCGAAAACTCTTCAATCTCGGTTCTGGTTTGACTGTCGAGATGCAGAGTAATATCGTAGCCATCCCGCTTTGCCTGTTGACTCCATCGAATGACGGGCGAGTAATTGCCGCCTACCTTGCCCGATCCCGTGCCACGGGGTGCCGCCCGGTCGAAGTCCTCGAGAATGAGCGCATCCAGTGGCTCGGAGCCATGAAAAGCTCCCGCGGTGGTAACGAAGACGCAGAAAAGATACTCATTGGGCGGTTCAAGCCGAAGCCAGGCACCCATCCCAAAGACCACTGGTCTGATATACAGCATTCCCTGGGCATCATGAGGCGGTACAATATCGGCATTCATGCCAACTGCCAAGTTGACACAGCTCAAGAAGAGCTCCTCTGGGACAGGTGGGATTGAAACCAATCCGGAAGACTGAATGAGACGGCGCGCATGGTAATCGGGTCTGACGACATGGATATCACCGCCCGGTGCTCGAAAAGCTGTTCTTGTCAGCAGGGCAGAACGCTCTACGCCAATGGCTTGACGTGCCTTTCAAACCCTCATATGCTTCCTGACCTACACCGAATTAGCAGCATGTATGTGATGGATTGTCTAGATTGGCAATCATACCATAGTGGAGCACAGGCGACAACCCATGTACACGCAAGTACGGATCATGGATGAATTCAGGCTCCGACCAGCTCCCTGTCTCGTGCGTCCAACGACATTCAATGTGGCCGTGTACATGTGTTTCCGCCGAAGTTTTTTCCCAGTCTTTAATCCCAGGTCCATAACGTCAGTCTGCTCTTAAAGTTGATCGCAAAGCTCACATACCAAGCTCAGCTCGAGGCGGAGGTGGGAAAGACATTTTTGGGGGGGCGTCTTGGGGGTGAAGCAGAGCGTGTAAGCGCGAAGTCAAAGTCACCACCGGACCGTACAGGAAGGAAAAGCTCACAATGGATCGCGCAGAAACTGGTCGACCCCGTTCACAGGGACTGCTGAGACAAACACGAGCTGCCGATGCTCGTGGGACATGGATTGGGTGCTCCGCGCTACCGACCATTTGGATGCATTGATCTCGGCGCTTGGCTGCGTTTAACGATCACACGATATCCATGGATCTACGTGTGCAATTGCCCGCCCCGCATTCACGAGAAGAGCCCGGTGTGTCGGGGCAAGATGGTGGTTTGTCCAACACATCCGCGCAACGGCTTCCGCGGGAACGGAGCATACGTAGTTGCATTAGTTACCACCCGTGCACCCCACACGGGTGTGCCGAAGGATTCGGTAAATCATGCCCTGCGACGTGCAGGGAAGCGTGTGAGTGCACAGCAACCACCCAGATTTGGACTCGAGTAAGCCAATTGAGCTTACAACCTTTTTAAAGTCGTTACTCAGCCTCTCATCAGTGGGCCACAGGACCATTAGGGCAACATGTCTGCAGCCTGCCGCCTATCCGCCTAGCTCTTCCTTCTCGCATCATCACAACATTCGTCTTTGCATGCCGCCTGCATACGCCGTGCAACCTTCGGGCGGATAACCTGCCCCAAGTCGATTGTTACACGCCCCGTCGCAGGCGCGCTAAGGGGGGGAAGGAGGATCCTTCAGAATCTACCTACCTCGGCGGGTGAGGTGCCAGTGAGTCTGATTCAATGGCAACCGAGCCGTGTTTGGTTCCCAGTAGCGCTGACTTGACGAGCCAGCGCTATCTGGTGCAACCCGAAGCTGAAGCACCTTTCCGATCGACGCTTTGCTTACATGTAGTACGTATTTCAGATTCCAAGACCCCGCGATCCGACAATGCTGACTGTGTACTTCAATGATGCGCCGTAGACGGCAGCACTTTCACGGGACATGTTGTCACTGTTATAGCAACCACGACTTGCATTCAAACAATGGCCCCTACATCCTCAAACCCTGGACCGTACTCGCTCCCCGACAAGGACGAAGTGCAACTATCCGCCGAAGACGACTGGACCAGAGTCAAGGACAGGAAGGAGAAGAAGCGGATTCAAAACCGCGTGGCCCAGCGCTCATATCGTAGGATGACCCCGTGGCCCACTGAAATAACTCGTCGCGCTGATGCATATCGCAGGGAGTCGCATGAAAGCTCGGCTTGGAGAACTCCAATCCCGCCTGCAGGCTCACGAAGAGCAAAAGGCAAAAGAGGAAGCGGAGCGCTGCGATCCATCACCACTGTCCCCTCCATCATCATCCGCCGCAACTTTGCACCTCACCAGCACGCCTCCGTCTGGGAACAATGGTAGCACAAACGACACTGAGCCAAGCTCCATCAACTCTGCGTCGCCACCAACACCACCCCTGGCTATCGGCGACCTGAATACCAGCCAACAGGACGCCAAAGACATAGATCATTTTCAACACCAAATCGACATGGCCGGCCATGACGACAGTAAGTGGTTTCTCGACTCGGCCCCGCTCATGCAGCACGGAGACACCTCGTCTTATATTCAGCCATCGATCCCAACGCCTCCTGTCTCCCTCGGCCAGTGCCCACCGATTCCCGTTTATATGCCTGAAGGGCCCCGAAATGACCCCGATGGGCCAGCGAGCTTATCGCAATCAATACTCCAGGATTGCCTTCGTTTTCAAATGCAGCTACTGGCCAAGATCAACAACCCGTCTGAAGCATCTTCGGCTGCGCACAAGGCCGAAGTATCGGCTGCTAAATCACCTGGACCCCTTCAACAGTCACAGTGGTCGCCCTGTGCAACGAATTCGGCCGCAGCCGCGCAGAGCATGATGTCGAGTACGAACATGACTCGGGGTAACTCTTTCAGCGTCTCGCCTGCAGACTTCCACAATTTGGATGATATGATGGAGTTGACATCCACCGGCGACCTGCCCCATGCGACCTGGAGGTCGAGCCATCAATTCTCGGGTCCGGAGACTACACCGCGTTCGCACACCGCAGACAACGCAACACAACAACAATCGCCGATTAGTCATGACCCGCCATCAGTCACTCCAGATGATGCGGTGCCCGATCGCCACTACGCCTTTGCCGCAAAATCCTCATCCTCGACACAGGGATCAAGTCTGAGCATCGAGGACCGCCTCGAAGCAGCCATTGAAGGCTTAGAAGCCCTGGGGTTTAACAACGTCGACTCGTTTGCTGAAGCATACTACAACTCCAGCTTTGACGAATCATCACCATTAGCAGCTGAGCAGTCCATGAGCCGAAAGCGCCGATTGCCTAGGCTTCTCTCACAAGTACTGGATTCCGCTCAGTCATGGGACCCCTGGGAGCACAGAGGCCTCAATGAAGAAATTCTTAGAACAGCGGAGTCTCTCCTAGTGGCCGAGGGGAAAGCCACGGACGAGAAGTCTTTAGAGGCAAGTATAGATCGTTTAATACAGACTACAGAAGGCCCTAGCAAGCTCTCTTCGTCTGCCTCAGCAACAACGCCACAGCAAAATATCACGGTAATGAAAAAAGCATTACAAAACGAGGTGAGGAATCAACGGCGGTCTTGCATGCTACCGCGCGTGCTGACCATAGACTACAGCTACCGAACCTTTGGTCGGTGATGATGGCTCTCGCTGGCGGAAACCGCGTTTCCAGACAGCGTGACAGGTCAAACATGGTCCTCGCCGCCATGCTCATTCTGCACTGCTCAAACAAAATGACGAAACAAAATCTGTTGGCATTTTTGGATGTCTGTCTATAATAGCTTTTAAAGACTATACAGTGGCCCGGCTGTATCGCCGGATGGGAAAACAAGCTATGATTGATGAGGAGGGCGGGGAACTGAGAATCTCTACAGTGCTATACTAGAATGGTCGGGTTCCCTTGCGTCTTTAAGATATCATCTGGGACCTCTAGAGCTGTTTGCTGCCCAGAACCTAGTCAGACATATTACAAAAGTCGCGAGGGCATGTTTACGATAGAAATGAAGCGTCGCCGCAATTTTGGCACAGACTCCCTGATAGTATTGGTCATGACGCCGGAACGTCGTGCGAGTATCGTGGCACGCACACTTAGGCATCAAAGGGCACACAACATAGAACCTACTGAAGCAAGGGGTGTTCAGGCGCAAAGCATGGGCAGCGTGTGGTCGACGAAATTTGGTTCCTGGATACAACCCAGCAGAGCGGTTCACTGCGCTGGTTCCCGGAACGCCACGTGCAGACGGCCAACCAGGCCGCGCCACGACATCACTGTGTCTCAACACCGACCCGCCATGGAGCACGACTACCGCATTCATCCCGCAGTACCTGTCCTAGTCGTATCAATGAAGGCAAATGATGCAACTACTCATCCGATGTATCCTTACCATGTCAACGCAACGAGTTCTGTTAAGTCTTGTGTGATATGCTGAATGTTGCTCACCGTCTATCTTCGGTGTTTGTCTACAAGAGCAAGCGTCAATTGACGTTATGTGCACTTCACATGTGCCCTTTGTTGTGCATAAGTGCTATCCCCGGTTCGGCATCAGGAGCTGGGATAAGAATCAACATTACTACTTGACCCTGTCGACAAGGGGCCCATTGATACTTGGGTTACATACGTACCCCCGGGCCAAATATCTTCTGGCTTACTCCAAGTTCACTAACATCGGCTTACTTCATTTTCAGTCTCACCACATCCAGGGCTACCTATTTGGGAAATCGTCTGGCCTCTCATTGGCAGAAAGACGTATTACTCAGGCCCCACAATACCCCTGCTGCTGCTCGGAAAGCTGGCGCCTCTACGTTAGTGGACAGGCTAATAATTGGTGGAGGATGATAGACAAGCCAGTCTTCGGTTTGGTGATGTGGGCATCTCCTCCGGCTTTGCCGCTCCGTTAAGCTGTTGTCCCGTATTCGTGATTACATTGGCCAAGTTTGAAAGTGTTGAGGGGCTTTGACACTTAGAGATCGCAGCGCAGGCATAGATGCACGGAAATGAGGGGTCTGTAAGAGAAAGAAGGGGGGAGGGGGGGTCCGATCCTATGGCACACCTCCGTGACTGGCACGGGCAGTCAATAATGAAAGCCTACATACAGTGTAGGTAGCTGACTGTGTGCCGTGCATCCTGAGCGCAGCATGTCTACCGATCATGCGACGCATACCTTTCAATGTTGACGCCAAACATCGCGAGCACATCACATTATTCCCGACCGCATACATACGATTTTTATCGTGTTTTAGACCTGGTGCATTGCTGTCTGTGGACGCTTTGCAGCAATCATGTCTCCGACTGCGATTCGCGACGTGAGCAGTCCGTCGAGCGACAACACGCCTTCCGACTCCCAGTCGACGGGATCGCCAATCTCTACCACGTTATCAACAGATCAGTTCCTCAGCGATACAGAGTCACAGGGAAATTTTCCACCCATTGCCATCGTCGGCATAGGTTTGCGGTTACCGGGAGGTGTCAAAACAACAGAAGAGTTCTGGAGCTCGCTGCTCAACAGACAATCGTTCCGAAGTGAAGTCCCTCGCAGCCGATACAACGTCGACGCATTTTACAGCACAAGCGGCCGACCAGGAACGGTCAAGAGCCGCCATGGCTACTTTCTCGAAGATGACCTTTCCAGCATGGACGCAGCATTTTTCTCCATGAGCAAAGCCGAGGTCGAGCGACTTGACCCGCAACAACGATTGCTCTTGGAGGTCGTGTGGGAGTGCATGGAGAGCGCCGGTCAACGGGACTGGCGTGGTCGCAATATCGGCTGTTATGTAGGCGTCTTTGGCGAGGACTGGCTTGACCTCAATGCCAAAGACCCTCAACACACCGGCATGTACCGAATCACGGGCACCGCTGATTTTGCCCTTGCCAACCGCGTGTCCTACGAGTTCGACATGAAAGGTCCGAGTATGACGATAGAAACAGGTTGTTCATCGTCATTTGTCGGGCTTCATGAGGCCTGCGCTGCTATACACGCCGGCGTGTGCGAATCAGCCATCGTTGCCGGAACGAATCTCCTCCTCTCGCCCACAATGACGCTCGCGCTGAGCGAGCAGGGGGTGCTGTCCCCAAGCGGCATGTGCCAATCCTTTGATGCAAAGGCAGACGGGTATGTCCGTGGCGAGGCTGTGAATGCCGTGTTTGTCAAAAAGCTAGACGACGCCATTCGCGACGGTGACCCTATACGCGCCATCATTAGGGGCACGGCGACCAACTTCGATGGCAAGACGGCCGGTATTTCCAATCCGAGCTCAGAAAGCCACGAGGCTTTAATTAGACAAGCATACGCGGCAGCCGGGATAGAAGACTTCACATCTACCGCATTTGTCGAATGTCACGGGACGGGCACTCGTACAGGCGATCCGATAGAGACCACAGCAGTCGGTAGGGTGTTTGGAAAGAGTGGTGTTTACATTGGCTCAGTATGCCCTCAATCTTTGCTTTACGTAGCCGCTCAAAGTATGCTGATTCAATACCCGTCTTCCAGGTCAAGCCCAATGTCGGCCACTCAGAGGGCGCTTCGGGTTTGACAAGCCTGATTAAAACAGTCCTAGCACTGGAACACTCTACAATCCCTCCGCAAGCCAATTTCGCAGACCCAAATCCTAAAAGTGAGTCCTTTTCTCCTGGCCGCCAAGGCCAATGGTCCAGCGGCTCATTCCATTTCTGCAGTCCCCTGGGAAGAATTCGGGCTACGAGTATCGACAAAACCATTGCCTTGGCCCAGTGGGCGAATACAACGAGCTGCCGTCAACAACTTTGGAATTGGAGGGGCAAACGCCCTCGTAAGTTTTGATGGGCCCTACCTCATTCCATGTAGCTAAAGCGCTCAAAGGTTGTTGTGGACTCAGCCATGCCCCACGGTCTGCAGAGGCCGCCTCTTCCACCCGCTGTCCCGGATGATCCATCTCGTGCTCGCCGCCCCCGTCATCACCTACTTCCAATCTCAGGTCACCATCCAGACTCATTAAAAGAAATCATGAAAAACATAACGACTTACGCAAAAAGGTACCCACTGCGCCTGGGAGATCTAGCACACACTTTGGGGACTCGGCGAAAAGGATACCTCTATCGCTCTTATGCCGTGGTCGACGACAGAGACGACTTTGAAATCCAGTTCTCCCCAATTACAAAGTCAAAGGGCGCCAACAGCTCTGTCGTGAACTTTCTCTTTACTGGGCAGGGTGCTCAGTGGGCTGGCATGGCAGCCGAATTGCTTCACGACGTCCCAGACTTTCTCGCATCCATTCGGGCAATGGACAAAACCCTGCAATCCCTCCCGCACCCGCCGAATTGGACAATGGAGGAAGAGCTCCAGCGCTCAAAGGAGATAAGCAGAATAAATGAACCCGAGTTCTCTCAACCGATATGCACCGCACTTCAAATGGGCCTTGTCAATTTGCTATACACGGTTGGCATACGGCCTGCCTCGGTAGTTGGTCACTCCAGCGGCGAGATTGCTGCGGCCTACGCCGCGGGCGCATTGAGTCAGGATGCAGCAATCATTGTTGCATACTATCGTGGCCAGGTGACCAAGAAGCAATTGAGAAAAGGAGGCATGGCCGCTGTTGGACTTGGAAACGAAGAGGTGGCACCCTTCCTAAAGGCGACAGACCCCTCTGCAGGAATCGTGCGAGTGGCTTGTGTGAACAGTCCGAACAGCGTTACGCTATCGGGAGACGATGAGGCTCTCGATGCTGCGATCGCCAGCATCAAGTCTGCAATGCCAGACTGTTTCGTCCGGCGACTCAAGGTCGACAAAGCTTATCACTCTCACCACATGGAGGAGATCGGCGACATCTACGAAACGCTTGTTAAGCCCTACGTCACACCCACGGAACTGAGAGTCCCTCTGCTTTCCAGCGTGACGTCCCAGCGCATCATCAGCCCTGAGCATCTTGGATCATCATATTGGCGAAGCAACTTGGAGAAACCAGTCCTGTTCTCCTCCGCAGTACGTTCCATGCTTCAGATGAAAAGCCACGCAGCTTCCTCGCAAGTCTTGCTCGAAATCGGTCCACATTCAGCACTAGCAGGCCCTGTACGAGACATCGTCAAATCAATGAGCTCTGACGCTATCGGGACAGCACCAACTTATATTTCATCGCTCATCCGGAATCAAGCTTCAACTCGCGCATTCATCTCTGCGCTTGGTCAACTGTACCAAGCTTCAGCGCCTGTTGATCTATCCGCGGTTCCCGGTCTCCTCGATGCAGATGGAACGACTTGTGCACCCGCGGTCCTCACTGACCTGCCACCATATCCGTGGCGACATGAGGCAAATTATTGGAATGAAAGCCGCATCGCCCACTCCTGGAGGCAGCGCAAATTCCCGCCTCACGAACTGCTGGGGGTGCGCACAATGGAAGCGGATGATCTCGAACCAGCATGGCGGAATATGCTTCGTGTCGATGAAGCGGCGTGGATTCGCGACCACAAGATTCACGATGACGTCGTCTTCCCTGCCGCGGGATACGTGTGTATGATAGGCGAAGCCATCCGACAAATCACGTCCGGGGACGTTCCTATCGCGGATTTTTCTCTCAGACAGGTAGACATCAGGACAGCATTGGTTCTGCGAGAAGATGAGACCAAGGAGTTGTTGACTCGCATGAGGAGGGTGCGGCTGACAACTTCTCTCGAGTCGAGTGCTTGGTTCGAGTTTTCCATCTCCTCCTTCAACGGCGAGACTTGGGTCAAACACTGCACGGGTCAGGCCCGCGCCAGCTCTGATGCTGTCATCCTGGGAGACCCAGAACTGGGAGAAGACCACCCTCGACCAGTGTCATCTCCTCCAGCCTGGTACAGAACTATGAAAGCAGTCGGTCTAAACTATGGCCCGCAGTTTCAAGGTTTGACCAACATTTCTGCCGCATCAGAAGCGATGACCAAAGCTGGTGACCGAAAAGCTGCTGCTACGATTCGTGATCGAAGCCACGACGACCAGGACAGAATGGTTGAGACAAAGTACCAGATCCACCCAACCGCCATCGACTATTGTCTACAGACTTTCATGGTCGCGGCCGCCGCTGGTTTATCGCGAGAACTCACTAGCTTACGCATGCCGACGTATATTGATCAGCTCTATATTCGTCGTGGTGCCGCCAACATGCGAGTGGGCGTCTCAGTTGGCACCACCGAAGGTGGGCTTGTACGTGGCACCGCTACCGCCGTTTCAGACGGTCAAGTAGTCCTTTGGATGCGCGGCGTGGAATTGAGCTCCCTCGCCGACGGCAATGCTACCGTAGATGGGGGCTCCAGTGTCGACGATGGTGTTGCCGCTGCCCAGCTTGTCTGGAAGCCAGACCTCGACTTCGCTGACCCAAGGACACTCATCGAGTCTCATGGGCGCGTCCGCGATGCCTGTATGAAGTTGGAGCGGCTTTGCCTTCTATGCTCTCTCGAGACCCTCCGCAGGGTGCAAGACCTACCAGTTCGAAGCTCTCTGGAACACCTAGCGAAATTTCGCACTTGGCTAGTCACTCAGCGGCAGAGGGCTGTCGACGGGATGTACGATCATGTCCCAGACGCACAGGCACTCGCATGCTTGAGCCCAGAGGAACTTGCCTCAGAGATGTGCGCTGCACTAGCGGCCGTAGATGAGACCTCGGGTGCTGAGGTTGGCAAAGTCATGGTCCGCGCGGTCGAGTTCGCCCAAGCAATCTTCCAAGGCGACATAGATTCCATCGAGGTCCTGATCCAAGAATCTGGTCTTGAGAATGTTTACATCTACATGCAGAGTTTGTGTGAGTACGAGAGGTATTTCGAGTTGCTGGGACATTCGAACCCGTGTCTGCGAATCCTTGAGATTGGTGCAGGAACCGGGGGCACCACTGAGGGCGTTCTCAAGGGCTTGACGCGGCCCGACAGCACTGGGCAGCCACTTCGCCGCTACTCCCAATACGATTATACCGATGTGTCGGTCGGCTTCTTTGGTAATGCGCAGCAAAGGTTCAAGGAATATGAGAATATTCAATACCGTGTCTTGGACATTACTCGCGAGCCCGGCACCCAGGGCTTCGAAGAAGGCTCATACGACCTCGTGTTGGCGTCGAATGTAAGCTAAGCTGCTGGTTGCGCATGCTTTGCAAATGAGTGTTGCTAATGCCAGGAAAAGGTACTTCATGCAACGCCGAGCCTAAAAGAGACATTGTCTAATGTTCGCCGGTTGCTCAAACCGGGTGGTAAGCTCTTTCTTCAAGAACTTAGTCCAGTCTATCGAGCGATCAACTACATCATGGTACAGTTCTCACCCTCATGAGTTGGGTATTGTCAAATGGCTAGCTGACATTCACGAAGGGCTTCCTTCCGGGCTGGTGGCTTGGAGACTTGGACGGACGCCCCAATGAGCCATACGTAGAGCCATCCCGATGGGATTACGAGTTGCGCAAAACCGGGTTCTCGGGTGTTGACTCCGCCATTTTCGACGACGAAGCACCATATCACCTAAATGCAAATATCATCGCCACAGCAGTCTCGGATTCACTCCCACAGGGCGTTGCAGCACGACGACATATCAGCCTACTCTGTACCACTAGAGATAGCTCAATGGTCACGCAGCTACACAATACGCTGGTGGAACAGGGTCACGAGGTGACTTTCGCATCGCTCGATGATGCACCCAGAGAAAACTGCTTTATCATCTCCTTACTGGACCTGGGAGAGCCTTTCTTCTATTGCATGTCAGCCGAAAAGCTGAACAAGCTCCAGTCATATCTTAGTCACATAGCGCCATCGACGGCACTGTTGTGGGTGACCGGGTTAGGACAGGTGGGCTGCAAGGATCCTGTCTACGCATCAACTCTCGGAGCTGCAAGGACCATCCGCTCGGAGCTCGCCGTCGACTTTGCAACATTAGAGCTAGACCTCAGCCGATTGCCACTGCGACTTTATGTTGACACAATCATTAAAGTTTGCGAGAAGATCGAACACAATCGCCGGCTCAAGGGCTCCGGCGATCTCGATCCTGACTGGGAATTTGCATCAATCGATGGCCAAGTCCTGATACCTCGATATAATTGGATTGGAATTGGTCAAAATGTTCAATCAATCTCGCGGATCAGTGAAAGCGCATCAGAAGCTTCGCACGATGACGAAGTGCTTCAGCTGGCCGTCGGTCGTCCAGGTCAGCTCCAGAGCTTGACATGGATTGCTGGTCAGGAATTACCCACACTTGGCCTGGACCAGATTGACATCGAACCTCGGGCGGTGGGCTTGAACTTCAAGGACGTTCTGGTAGCCATGGGCATTGTTCAGGGGCTCAAGCCCGGGCTCGGCCTCGAATGCGCTGGCATTGTCCGACGGGTAGGCTCAGAAGTGCGGGATCTACACGTCGGCGATCGCGTAGTAGCTTTCGACCATGGCTTCTTCGGGAGTCGTGTAATAACGTCTTCAAAACTCACAGCCAAAATCCCAGGCACTCTTACCTTTGAGGAGGCAGCGACCATGCCATGTGTCTACTCTACCGCCATGCACGCCCTAGTTCAAGTCGGCGGCCTGCAGTCGGGTCAGGTAAGCGCCAAGCTCTCAAGACTGCAACCATTGTGACTAACCCACAGGTCTTCAGTCTGTCTTGATACACTCCGCGTGTGGTGGTGTGGGAATCGCGGCGATCAACATTTGCAGAATGAAAGGCGCTGAGGTCTTACTCTACCCCTCCCAACCCACGATGATAGGCTTGGAACTGACGCGATGTGCATAGATCTTCGCCACCGTTGGCAATCCGGAAAAGGCTTACTTCTTGATGAAGGAGTTTGGCATCAGACAAGACCACATTTTCCACTCCCGTGACGGTTCCTTTCATACAGACCTCATGGAGGTCACCAACGGTCGTGGTGTCGACCTGGTCCTTAACTCACTCTCTGGCGAACTTCTCCATACATCTTGGAAGTGTGTCGCCGAATTCGGCAAGATGCTAGAGATTGGCAAGCGTGACTTTGTTGGCCGTGGGCAGTTGGCCATGGACACATTTGAGGCCAATAGAATGTTTGTGGGTGTTGATATGAGCCGAATGGCCATCGGAAGACCCGACATGTTCAAAAGGTACGGTGCACACGTCTGAATTGCTTTGATGGCGTCGCTAACCTCGTGAAGGATTCTTGAAGAATGCATGGACTGCTTTTCCAAGGGGCTGATTGACCCTATCCACCCCATCAAGACCTTCCCGGCGTCTCAAGTTGTGGGCGCCTTCCGCCACATGCAAAAAGGCCAACATATTGGTAAAATTGTCGTCACTATGCCCGAAAATTATGACACCACTCCCACCTCAGATATGGAGGTCATTCGTCCTGCAAGGCCGGTTCAGTTCAAGTCAGATGCATCGTACCTCCTCGTGGGCGGCCTGGGCGGTCTTGGCCGTGCCGTTTCTACGTGGATGATCGAGAATGGTGCGCGCAATCTCGTGTACTTGTCTCGCTCCGGTGGCGAATCCTTACAGGACAAGGCTTTTGTCCGAGAGCTGGCTGCCCAGGGATGCAATGCCCAGGTAGTAAAGGGAGATGCTGCGTATCAAAGAGACGTGGAGAAGGCCATCCGCAGCACTGACCAGCCCATTGCCGGCGTCCTTCTGATGTCTATGGTTCTTCAGGTAAGCACTCTTGTATCAACTTGCACTTTATCAAGGTCTAACATTCAATATTAGGACCGGGCTTTCCTCAAGTTGACGCTGGATGATTGGCAAGCAGCTGTCACTCCCAAAGTTGACGCTTCTTGGGCAGTGCATAATGCGCTTGAAAGTACCCAGACCAATCTCGACTTCATGGTACTCTTTAGTTCCTTATCTGCCGTGATGGGACAAGTCGGCCAGGCAAACTATGCCTCAGGAAACACATTCCTTTCTGCATTCGCACAATACCGACACGCACTAAATTTACCCGCTTCGGTGCTGGACATTGGCGTCATGGAAGATGTCGGCTACGTCTCCGAAAACCAGGCAATTCTCGAGCAATTCCGCAGTCTGGGCTACTACACGCTGAAAGAGAAAGGGCTCTTAGACGCGCTCACATTCAGCATCATGAACCAGAAGCCCGGGGCCGCGAACGCCTCACAGCTACTCAACTCAACGGAGATTGTCATCGGCTTGCGGAGCATACAGCCAGTCTCGGACGCAACGACACGAGTCCTGTGGAAGCGCGACCGCCGGATGGCACTGTCGCACCTCAAACACGCGAGCTCATCTGCGGACGACACAACGGCCGCGACATCCGGCAGCCAAGACCTCGCTATGTTCGTTAGCAAGGTCGCAGATCAACCTCATCTCATCGAGCAAGAAGAAACCCAGGAGTTCCTCACGAGGCAAATCGGTGCTCGGCTCTACGCCTTCATGTTCCAACCTGAGGAGGATCTCGACGTTAACCTCAGCCTCACAGCCTTGGGCATCGATTCTCTCGTGGCAATCGAGATCCGGAACTGGTGGCGCCAAACGTTTGGGTTGGAGTTATCTGTTCTAGAGATAATGAGTGCTTCCAGTATCAAGGCTCTGGGAAAGCTGGCTATTGATGGACTGAGAAAGGATCACCGGCGGGACACTGGCAATTGATTTCACGCATGCGCCACCATTTCATGATATAATTTAAGGAATTTTTACTCCTTACCTGTAAAGCAAACCTTCTTCGCCTCGGTTGCCAAGCTGATTGCCTCCACGCCGTGGTGGGAGCCATCTTCACAGCCAAAACCCAGTAGCATACAAAGTATCAAGGGATTCAGGGGAAATGGCTTAGTACACGTTGACTCTTTCACATTTTAACTGCACGTCCATCTTATGTAGCCGATTCTATGCAGCAAACTATTCCGCCGAGCCTCCACGCTAAGTGTGTACTTACCAACACCGGATGTGTCCCAATACAAGAAGCTTCGGGGAAACGGGATCGTGAGTTTGCCCTTTTTATTTGTGTCCAAAATTACTGATACTAGTCATCCTCTTCATCGGAGCTGAGGTCAAATATTTCAATCTTCTCTGGCCGCTTCACACCGTTGACGTGAACGCTATGCATGCCATTTGCAGCCTTCTGTTTGGCCTGCTTACGAGCCTCCGCATCAGCCTTCGCTTTTTCTTTCAGTGTTTTTCTCTGCATCTTCCCACTGGCGGTCTTTGGCAGACTATCCAGGAACTCAACACCCCCGTCTAAGTGCTTGTGTCGAGCAAAATTCTCTTCGATGTGATTGCTCAGCTCTTTTCGCAACGCTTCCACGTCGGTACGTGCTCCGCTGGCTCTCACTATATACGCCCGCGGAAGCTCACCGGCTCGATCGTCAGGCACAGGAACAACGGCTACTTCCGCCACGGCAGGATGAAGTATCAGGTGGGACTCCAACTCGGCTGGTGCGACTTGCAGGCCCTGTGAAAGGTGAGATGATTGCCCACGGTTTTGCGACGGCAACGCTTACCCTGACTTTGATCAATTCTTTGACGCGATCAACGACGAAGATATGTTCATGGCCCCTCTGACTTTTGCGAATCTCTACCAAGTCTCCAGTGCGCAGCCACTCTCCGTCAACGATGGCTTCCGAAGTAGCCAACTCGTCGTTGTAGTACCCCAAGACGACGGATGGGGAGCGAAGGGTCAGCTCGCCGGGGGTGTTGTGAGAGTCCACGTCTTTGCCTTCACTGTCAATGAGCCTGGCCTCGTATCCTGGGTACAGATGGCCACAAGATCCGGTCATGGGATCCTCTACGTTGCCAAAGCATACCACTCCGGTTGTCTCTGTCATTCCGTAACCTTGGATAATCTTGCAATGAGGAAGCAATTCGCCGAATGTCTTCATGACATCCTTGGAGATCCCAGACGCGCCAACAGCTGCGATGCTGACGCTGCTGAGGTCGTACGACTCCACTATACGGGGGGCTTTAGTGATTGCCACCAGCATGGGGGGCACCTTTTCGTGAATGGTCAGCCGACGGACGCATACTGGGAACAGATGGGGGAAAGCCCTTACCAACCACAATCTCTTGATCCTGTTGTCCTGTATGGCAAGAAGCGTTTGTTCGAGTTCGAATCCCTGCAACACAACCACTCCGTCCCCGCGCCAAATGCTTGCTTGCGATACAACAACGAGTGAGTAAATGTGGCTTTGCGGGAGCACACCAAGGCACAGCTCGGGCTCTTGAGACTGGTAGGTGCTTTCGTAGGTCACAATCTGCATTATATTCGCGATTGCGTTGCGGTGGGAGATCATGACGCTTTTCTGGGTAGTGATGTTGGTGACGTGAACATTCTCAAGGGGGAACAATGATTAAACCTACTGGTAATCCTGATGTGCCGCTTGATGAACAGAGAAATGCCGTCTGCTTTGCCCCTTGCCCCGGCTGCCAGATCAGATCAGGCAGGCTTCCCAGCGTCCGGCCATGTTCAATAAGGTCACTGATTGACCGGACATCTCCGGGTGCCGACAAGCCGCGCCTGGTTGCTTCGGGAATTTCGAGAAGTAAAATGCGACTCCTCGGGATTGCACAAATCTCGGCCGCCTGCAGGGCCAAGTGAAGATGCGAGAGGCATGTTACCAGTGCTTTGGACTTTGTCTTTTTCAGCTGATTGACCAGCTCGTTCACCGACGAAAGTGAGCTTATTGGGACTGAAACCCCATTGAGACGGTGGGTTGCCCAAGAGACGGTAAGTGCATCAATCTACGCGCTTGTAAGCGGGCTTGGTAGTCTCGAATGTCAACGGTCTCGGGTTTAGCATACAGAATTGAGACTGTATATGGCAACGGCTTTGTCGAGAACATCGCCTTGGTTTACCTCCCAGTTCAGCGCAGAAGCGAATGCGCGAGCCAAGAGCTCGATGCGCTCAACGACATCCACCGCAGCATGCGATGCACCCGTCACTCCGCAAATGAATGGTGGCTTAGAGTCCTTGACGGCATGACGGCGTCCAAATTTGCTTTGGCTCTCTCTACCAAAGAGAAATTCGTGGACGGGCACATCGTCGGGAGGTGAAAATGGCAGTGGCGGAATGTACGAAGGTGAGGTAAACGGCATCTTGCGCCAATGGGCTTGGGTGTTCGTGGAGATGAAGGACACAGACAGGAGGGTCGCCACTATTGTCATCACAAGTGATCACTACATGCAAGCCATCGTGGCAGGGTCATTAAGGTATCAATGTGCTGCCAGCGGCTGGACGACATGACCCGCCCCTGACTGTTGTTGCGTGGGACGGACGAGTGAGAGCGTTTGGTGCCAAAGAGCCCTTCACGCCTCTCCCTGATCACGCTGATTCATACATTGATGTCCGAGGTTGTTCAAGCTCATAAGCACTTTCCGAGCCTGTAGCTGCTCAGTCATGCAATCAGAGCTAGCTGAGCGACGTTGATGTTCACTGGCGTTCTTGTACTTCGTAATGTCAGCGCAAGAAGCGCCCTGGGTACTACTTGTTTAGCCTCCCAGGCCAAGCGCGACAGCGGAACAGGACACAGGCCTTTGAGACCACCAACTCCCTAGTGGATCCAAACTGACTGTCTCGTCCAAGTGGATCGGGTTGCCTAAAGCAGTAAGCTTCGTTATCTGACGCCACTAATAATGGATTTCTGACCCTGGTCTTGGTGAGCCAGGCGTCGTTTGTTGACAAGATGGGGGCCATAGACTTGACACATCGCGTCTCTGGCGCGTTGTCCAAGCCAGCTTCTCGCTGCAAGACGCTCGGCACAAATCACAGCTGTAGCTGAGGCCCAGGTTGACGTGCCACACCTTGCAATCGTGGCAGTACTAACTTAGTGGCCGTTCCCTGCCGAGAATGCACCACAAAAGCTGTTTCGAGATTGAGCTTTTGTTACCCTAGACCATTTATCAATGTGGCTCGCAAGGCTCCCGCAACGAAATACAGGGGCCAAGCACAATCTGTAAAGTCCTAGGTGCATCTTCTTTGATTTAGTACACGTAAACGCATCATGGCCAGAGCGCGTGCATGCTTGAGGCCCTTGGGAGGCTGGTGAGCCGGCCACATCATTGCGAGTTAGCACTTCAGGTTGGCGTGACTAGTTACCACAGACCTCAGTTTACTTCGAGTCAGTGCGTCGGCTGTTAGCAACAATTGAAGATGCTTATTTGAACATCGAGTAAAGCAGAGTCACTCTGTTTGGGCCAAGGCTTGGTGACTTAGGCCTACGAATTAGATCTAACACGATCATGGCTCACGCCGTTGGTAGTAAATCTCGACCTCAGATGGTAGTAGTCGGACTCGGTGCAGCACGCGAGGCGAATTGTGACGGGCTTTCGTGGTGCGCCAACACGGTCAATTACTATGGTCCGGTTTATGAAGTAAAATCGCGCGTAACTCTTCGTTGGAGAAGTCTACAAATTTACTAAGAAAATACATGTACGAAAGCCATAATACCCGATTCATCATTGCGCAGCTTGTTTCTGGCTATCCGATCCCTTCCACCAATTCCAAGCCCACTTGCACCACATCCACGTTTCCATAGTCCCGAAAATGCCAAGTATGATGATGATGGCAGTCTTGACTCCTTTGCTGGCACCGAGACCGTTGAGGCTGAAGGAAGGTAGCTCAGGGTTTCCGCCTTCATGTTGTCGGTCCTGAACAGGCTGTGACTGGTGCTGGTCGTGTTTGCTCCGTAGCGGCACGGAGGTGCAGAAGGGCCTGGAGGTTCTGCAGACGCGAGGATGGGCAGTCGCCAGCGAGAATGGGCTGAGGCGGGGGGCCGCGCGAGCAACCGATGGCTGGAGGCGACGTCCAGCCATGGCTACGAGCCCCGCATTGGTGATGTGGGAACTCATTGTGTGACACCTAGATAGAGCTGCAGGCGAGATTCGAAAGGCTTCTGTTGTTGGAACCAATGACGGGGGTGCCTCAGGGCGGCGAGCGTTATTTGTGAGGCATTCCACAGCGCCCAGTCAGCTTTTGCTCTTTGCGAGGTGACATGCAGGTCACAGTTGCCCGCGCAGATGCAACGTCAGCTTGTTGGTTTACGCCAACCGGGTCAAGTGTCAAGGTGGTGTCGTCAACAAGGGATGGGACGAGGACTGTACCGTCAACTCGTCCCGCACGGCAGCCACGCTCCGGCCCAAGGCTTCCGTACCATGATTTTGCCCAGGAGTGCGTTCCTACCGACGACGACCCTGCCTTGCCTGCATATACTGCCTAGACTTGCCAGAGCCAACTGGCCCACTCATCTTGCCACGAGACGCTCGCTAGGCTTTGGACCTCGGGCAGCGCCGCTGGAAAGGGCCACGTTCGCATCTGTGGCCATGGTAAGCATTCCGGCATGCGGCGCGCGAGACTCGTGACTACCGCCCGCCCCGATTCTCGCGAAACACGCTGACAGACTTGTCACAGACAGGAACAAAGCTAGTCTACCAGTTGAACGAGACGCTGCGGTCTTACTCGACCCGCGTCGCGTCAGTGCGGCCGTTCTCGAAGCTGGCCCTCGAGGATCGTGCGCTCTTCAAATCATTTGCCGATGATGACGTCGTCGTCGTTACTGAAGAGACAATCTTCTATGCACAGGGCGGCGGGCAGCCCTTCGATACTGGCTTCATGACCAGCGCGCCGGCCAATTTCCAGGTCTTGGCCGTGCGCAGCTCTGTCGCATCTCCTGGGCAGGTGCTGCACTTGGGTCGCCATCTTGAAGGCGCGCTCGCTCAGGGTGATGCTGTCGAGCAACATATTGACTCGAAACGTCGCGACGACAACTCACGTTTGCACACTGGCGGACATGTTGTTGCTCTCGCCGTGCGCAAGCACCTTCTGAACGGCGCCGTAGACGACGCCTCCCACAAGGACCTCGTGGAACTGGGCGCCTCTCACTACCCCGACTCGGCGTACGTCAATTTCCAGGGTACCATCGAGGCATTGCACGAGGATGCTATCCAGGCCCAAGTCGACGCGTATATAGACGCCGCACTGCCTGTCAAGGTTTACTATTGGAGCGAGGAGGAGCTGCGCAGTCGCTGCGCCGCTGTGCCCGACGCGGTCGCAATCCAAGACAAGGACGGCGGGCTGACGAGGGCAGTGGACATTGAAGGTGCTGGAGCTTATCCTTGCGGTGGAACGCACGTCAAAGATACTCGCCTTGTGGGGAAAGTAAAGGTGAAGAAGATTTCCAGGTCCAAGGGCTGCAGCAGGGTATCTTACACGGTCGAGCATCCGTAGAAAGCAATGAGAATGAACCCCATGAAAGTCAAAGGATACGACAACCTCCTGAACCCTGAGTCGACTTTCTGTGTAATAGCTAGCGGTAGAAGTGAAGACGAACTTGAATCGATCATTTCGTGCAGAATGGCCAACGGGTTGTTCCATCATGTATACAGTTTGGACGTGCATTTGATGCATACGTGTTCGCGCCGGTCCAGTCGGCGCCTAAAGCGACGAGGTCCAGTTGACCGGTGCCATGACTCCTGGGAGGAGAGTGCTGGAGACCTCTGGTGCAGCTGACAGTAATCCTAACACTCACCTAACTTCCAGTGATGTCCCACACTCGATGCAGGCGTATTCTGCGCGCCATACAATTCCGTACTTCGCATCTTGTGGATGTTGACCCTTTATGACAGACTGCCGCCTTTCTTGGATCCCTTTACATCCAGGCTAAAGCGAGCGGCAAGATGACAGGAAATACACTCGAGGTATCTGTCGACAAGGCCGTCGACAGTCCAGCTCCCAAGGGCGCCGAAGCCAAGGTCCATCACCACAAAAATGGCAGGAAAATCTTCCACAACCCCTGGCCCAGCTGGCATGAACTCGACCCAGAAGCTGTCAAGGCCCATTTGAAGCAGTGAGTGTTGAATGCCATAACTTGTTACCCACTGAACGCTGCAGCATGGAACTAACAGGCGCCACAAGACGCAAGTGGATGAGCACTTGGACACAGTACGACGCCCTTTTCTCCCGGTTCGCTTCGAAAATAATGACAGGTCGCTAATGGGAATTTCCATACAGCCCTTCAACTGCAGAAGCCCAGGTAGGAACGCCGACCTAGAGTACGCTGCGAAGCCGAAATGCAGGCGTCAAAGGGCGGGGGTCTAACCTGGCTTTCTCGCGTAGATCCCCTGTGAGACGCCGGCTCTCTCTCACGAGCGCTTTGGTAACGGCACGCCTGATGTGCGCGCCGTCTGGCTCGGCCATGCTTGCTACTTTGTCGAGTTTCCGAGTGGCCTGCGAGTTCTTTTCGATCCCGTCATGACCGACCGGTGCTCCCCGTCGCAGTGGTTCGGCCCTCGTCGTTTTACACAATTGCCGTGCGCTGTCAAGGATATACCATTTCTTGATGCGGTCGTCATCTCTCACAACCACTACGACCATGTGAGCCAACCCTCCGTCGATATTCATTCTACGTACCCGCTGACAATGAGCACCAGCTAAGCCACCCGACTGTGGTGGAAATCGCCAAGTTGCACCCCCAGGCCCATTTCTTCGTTCCCTTGGGCAATGAAAGCTGGTTCCACTCATCTGGGATAACCAACGTCACGGAGCTGGACTGGTGGGAAGGTGCCGACCTCATCTTGAGCCCAACGAGTCCGTCCGACCCTACGGTCAGCTCCATTCGTGCGCGCATTACTTGCCTTCCGGCCCAGCACACTACCGGTCGCGCGCCTTGGGGAACCGACAAGACTCTTTGGGCGTCGTGGTCAGTTGCATCGCCGTCATCGGACCAGCCAGCTGCCAGCAGTACCGTGGCGTCCGTCTTCTTCGGTGGCGATACTGGCTACCGTGCCGTGCCAACCCTCGATGCGCAGGACGACGACTGGGACGAGAAGTATGCGGATCTCCCAGTCTGTCCCGCCTTTGAGCAGATCGGAGAGCTTTACGGCCCGTTTACGCTCGGCTTGCTGCCAATCGGTGCCTACGAGCCACGGGCACTCATGGCTCCCATACACGCGAACCCTCGTGACGCGGTCGAGATATTCCTGAACACGCAGTGCAAGCGGGCGCTCGCGATGCACTGGGGCACATGGGTCTTGGGCGATGAGGACGTGAGGGAGCCACCACGAAGACTCGAAGAGGCATTGGCTTTCAAAGGCCTCCCCAGAAAGGGTGTATTCGATGTCTGCGGCCTTGGTGAACCCATACGTGTTCCGGTATGAGGCGCTACTTTTGATTTCTGCGTATATAGAGTCTCGGGTAGGCGGAAATCTACGCTGAAAAAAGCCCCCGTTTGGCGAGATGATGGGTGACGGACCACCTTTACGGATGCTTAAGCCATGGGCGTCGCAACAGCTCTCGATATCACTTGCATTTGTCCGGAAAATGTATCGCGCCACATACAAGTATCTTCTCGCTTGGTGCACGATATTTATGAACTGTCAATAAACATTTAATGTCACATGGCTTCTAACTATGATGCTGTGTAGGGTTCAGGACAGCATTCAATTCACGGGATCAGCTCTGCTTGCTGGGAGGACCGGTTTGCAGTAATGTGAGCGATCAAGTGGGCGTGATTGTTTTGCACCCTCAGCTCTTCTAGATGAGGTTCGCAGCCGTAAACCATGATTTCCTGAAAAAAGTATCAAAAACAGCGGGAAAGCGATTATAAGCCTATGTATCAACCATCAAGTTTGGCGACTGCTTCAATATGATTCGCAGTGCGCCTTGTTGTGTTGTAAACTTCAGCACCTACCTGGGTTAGCGAGCCATTGTTAGTGTCCGCATGATGTAAGACGTGGCTGCGACAGCACTCCATCGTGAGAAAATAATTGTCTCGAGGATTGACCTGACACCACGTTGAGTCGGAGTGCGCGTCAATTGAAGCAATTTTGAGCCCGTGAAGCTATTTCGTCGAACTATTGTGTAAAAGGCGAAGCTGGAGACGAGGTAAACCGCCAGTCAAGTGCAGGCACATCTCCCTCAAAATGGCGCCCACAGACAAAAATCCAGTTCAGGTGCAGTATTACGCCAAAGGCAAGCAGGCAGCGGAATTTAGTTCCAATGGACCGGTACCGGCGCCCTTGATTCTCATCCATGACGGCGGGGGCACGACCTTTGCATACTTCACCATCGGCCGCCTCGAGCGCGATGTTTGGGCCATACATAGCCCGACCTTTACGTCGGCGCAGCCATGGGAGGGCGGCATGGATGGCATGGCGAAGCATTACATTGAGCTGATTGAGAAAGTTGCGGGGATCAAGGGCAAAATCTTGCTTGGAGGTGAAGCGGCTGCACCCATTCGTGCTGCTCGCGGACTGACGTCGATTATAGGATGGTCTCTCGGCGGCTATGTTGCTCTAACTATGGCACATCTTATCGCGTCATCCCCAGAGTCCTTTGAACTCTCTGTCGACGGCGTACTCATGATGGATTCGCCATGGCTTGTTGCGGGATGGGACCTACCCATCGGCACACCTCAGCCCGCCCTAATCGGCATTCCGGATCTGGTACGCAAGTCACTCGACAATTGTGAGCGTATGCTGTATCACTGGCAGCTACCACAATGGGGGCGGTCCTCTGGGAGGGCCTTCAAGTTCCTTGTCGGAAACGACAAGTTCGAGACTCCGCATGGCACGGTTCTCTATCGGTCCTTGAAGGGCGATTGGCGCCTAGTTGACCGCAAGGTGCCGCACGAACCAACAGAGCAGCAAGCACTGCAGACGCCACCATCCGGCCCGCCGCCCGTGGTCATGCTACGGTCAGTAATACCAGCACCCACGAAGGGAAGCTCGGGGAAACCGTGTCGTGTTGACCAGTTCCGAGATGAACTGTTGCTGGGCTGGGACGGAAAGTACAATACGGACATGATCCACGCGGTGCTGGAGGCCAGATCGCACCATTACGACATGTTCAACCAGCTCTATGTCGACGAGGTGACACAAACGATGAAGGAAGCAATTCAGATTATTGAAACAGTTGCGCCGATTGAATAAAGCGGCAATACTGGCCACGCGGCTGTGGTGTGATGGCATTGGTCTGCATTCATAATAAAGGTTCCATTCTTTGACGATTCGCCGCTGTTACTAATGACCTGAACATGAACTAACACCGATACTTAAGTTCGCTCAAATTTAGCTATTTATGGATCGCATCACGATCTTTACTGTTGGACTGCGAGAATGATCTATTGCGCGTAAAGTCAAGGTCTCGTGTTGCCAGCGCAAAGAAATCATGACCATAGAATAATGGCGGGGCCTTCAGGGGCTGTTGGTGGGAGGTACCCGATGAACGAGCTGAACGTGTACCTAGAGACTTTCTCTGGGTTCTCGATGGCCAGTACCTCGTGAAAGTTCCTATTTAATCCTGTCAATATCGTGTCTCTTCTTGTTGGTGAGGCTTTTAACTGACCTCGGGTTGAACAGGGCCAGCTGGCCGACAACTGGTGCAATCTTCTTTGACTCGCACCCCTTGATAACATCGCGGCTATACCCATAGCTCTTGGTGACATCACGGAACTTGTCATCATCTTCCTTGCCCTTCCAAAAGCGGTTGTACACAACGCTCTCGCCTCCTCGAACCTCTTTGAGTAGGATGTTCCACGTCAGCTGAGCCTTGATCGCACCAATCTCCCAGCCAGGTCCGTCGAAAGGCCCGTAATCAGCGTGTATAAGAGCAGAGCTGTTAATAAGTCGCAAAAGGCCGGCAAAGTACGTTTTCCCATCTTCTTGCGCGAGCCGAACTGGTAGACCTGCTGGCACAATCGATTGAAGGAGCGCTTTGACCCGGCCGACCACGTCCACCCCGGCTTCTTCCATGAAACGCCTCTGCAACGACCTTGCTTTCTCTACATTTGCAAAGTAGTTCGTCTTGCCTGAAGAAAAACGTTAAAAACTTAACCTGCCCTTGTGCCATGGAGAAATTGGTAGGGCACCTACTCTTTTGGTTCTCAAACTGCGTGATTCCGACGCACCCTATTGGAGGGAAAACCTTCTCTCCATAGTAGTCCTTCGAAAGATCAGCTCGATACTCGTAATTGCCAGATGATGCGGTAGGATAGGCAATGTACAATGTCATGTGTTTCGATTATTTGAACCATGCGGTCGCACTCCGCGGCCGACAACACGTCATCCACCGCGAGGCTAGATAGTTGATTGTTGAACAGTTCGAAGAGTGTCTCAGCTGTCACAGCCTCATTTCCAGATGCGACCCATTGTGTGCGTAGCGAGGGTTTGGAAAGATGATCTCGTTGCTTCAACGGCGGGGGCGGAGGGAGATCTCGGCTGTCAACATCGAGAAGACGGGTTTCCAATGCTTCCCTAGCAATTCGGGTAGAATGATACGATGCGCAACAAGAGCGCTGGATGATCGGTGCCGGAGCACGTTGCCGGGAGGCAGCTCGCACTACCGCTCGTAGAGACATAGCGATTAACCCTTGCGAATGGTTCACAAGTCGATTCAGTGCGTCCACATGGATTGAACAAGATGCAAAGCTACCGACGCAAGCATCTTGGCTATCGGGTGCTATAACGAGATGTCCCTACGCTGGAGGGTCTTTAGATCAATGAGCTCCCATTAAGGCAACTCATTACTCAGGGGGGAATGGTTCGGCTGGACGACGGTGGACTGATCGCTCTCGGCTGCTGAGGCTAGTCAATGCTATCATCCTGGTTGCCTGCCGGTTCATTACTGTCGTAGGAACCTGGCGATGAAGTGTGCATGCCTGCGCGTTACAGGCAACGGTGCTTTACCGGCCTTGGACTGGCTACTCCGATGCTATGCGAGTGTTGTATATGTAGCACGCAACCCCAATATCTCTGATTCGACAGGTGACGGCTGATTCGCACGGGTCTACGATGCACAAGAGGCTCGTTGGCCATGTTCATAGCATAGGCCTCGCTTAGTCCAGGCCGCGGCGACACTATGAGTGCTGAGTTGGCTCTAGTGTACGACAGACAGGCCGGTGTATCTGTCAGCATTTTTTGATGCTCTGATACTTAGGACAGAGCAGACCGCAGCCTGCGTTCGTGGATAATGTCCTGGCTGCACAGGAACGGCGAATCTGCAGACGTACCTACCCTCTGAGGCGGATGTAGCAAGCTCATCACCCGAAATCAATGACAGTAATGCCGGATGACCACGTTGTTGAGCGGAGCGGTGCTCCCCGTGGCCCCCCACACTCAACTTCACCAATCATTCCGTCAAGGTTGGTTAGCAAGTGCCGACTGAGGTCTAGCTGACACTTATTCATGCGTCTCACCATTACTACAAACATATCGCGGCTAGAAGCTGATTCGAGGATCGCCCAAGTCTCTGGCAAGTTATCGGCGTCCCCGCCATCAAACCTACCACATTGATGGCTATATGAGAGGTGGTACATAGAAAGTGTCTTCGCTTAGAGGAAATAGTGTTATTGTATATTTCCACTGTTCGTGGTGTTTGCATAGCGCTGCCAGTTCCCCATTTTGTTCCCACCTCGGCCTGTATACCCTTCGAAGTATTCGTTTCACAAGTATCCGCTATTGAAGCGTGTCCGCTTTCAACCAACCCGTGACTTTTGCCGGACTTTGGTAGTCACGATGCATATCATTCTCACTGGAACCGGCCTGGTCGGCGCCATCGCGCTGGACGCCATGCTGAACGAGAGCTCAATCGACAAGATCACTATCATCAGCCGCAAGCCTGTTCCCCAAGCCGAGGGGCAAACCAAGGTCGAGGTCATCATCCAGGAAGACCTCTCTACGTACAGTGATGAGACATTGGCGAAGCTCAAGGGCGCACACGGCTGCATCTGGACAGCGGGGCCTCCTCTGATGGCCGTAACGCGACAGTGAGCTGACTTTCCCACGAGCAACCGCTCTCATGCGGCCATGAACGGAATGCTGATTCCACCCGTATCGTGCAGAGAATATGAGTATGGACACATCGATCTGCCCGTAAAGGCGGCGAAGGCTTTTGCCACACTGAACGACAAATTCAACTTCGTCTACATCTCACGTATGCTTGCTTCTGCATCAACGGACTGATCATCTGACGATGCTAATATACGAAAACGCGGCAGATGACGGATGTCACGATACACGTGCAGTCTACATTTTTGACGTGAAAGCCAGGGCGGAAGAGAACCTTTTCCAGCTTCACCACGACCCAAGCAAGCGCTTGGAGATTCGGACCAAGGGCGGGATCGAAGACCACGAGCCGCTGCCCTCCTTTGTTCTGTACTGCATTCGACCAGCGCTTATTGACTACAGCAGCCACGACGCCATCAAACCCTGGCTGAAGCCCCTGCCTTTGGCGAAAAAGTGGACAAATGGCGTGATCCTGCCACTGTACAGGTTTCTTGGCCTTACCAGCATCATGGGTACATCGCAAGAGCTGGGCCAGGCGATGACGGACCTTGTCATCTCTGATGGGCGTGATGTGGATGTCGCAGGAGCATCACCTGAAGGCAGATGTTTGGGCGCTGTGGGGATGCGGAATTGGACCCAAGCAAGGAATGAGCGTCTGGAGGATACAGTCACTGTCTAGGCCGAATGTCATAATAGTTCGCTTTTGAATGCACGCTGTTTTCTTATGCACCTGGAATGATCCTACTTTAAAAATGGGTTGGGGTCATACTGATAATTGGGACGCTTCAGAGAAGTAAGCAACCTGCAAATTACGCAGAAATGTTATAGGGAGTGCGGTGTCACTTGCTGGTTGTAGCGCTTGTCAGGGCTCATGAGCTGATGAACAGCATTACTCAACTGGGCCTGCCGAATCCTTACCCCTTGTGGCACATGAGTAAGAGGCTGATCGACCCTGGGGCGGGACCTGAACTCAACTACCAAATCGGGTGCATTACTCAGGCACTACATCGCTACGGCCACATGCGGAAGATGATGCTGCCACCCCACCAGTCCATGCACGTTCTCATTACCTGCTGCGAGCAGCTTTCAGAGGAGGCTCATAGATTGCACTGTCCGTCAGCTTTGTAATGTTGTGCGACAGACATTGCCACTCAGTGTTGTTCTCCCACGTGGTGGCGGCGATGTGTTTCAGCAAGCAGAATTATAACCCGCCTTAGCTTCATGTTAAGGCCCTCACGTTGAGCGGCTGACAAGCAGTGATGCTAAAACCATATGGTCATCATGTGCCTCACCGTCCCGTACTGTGTCAGTAGCCATCGAAGACAGCTTCGTGAAGAATGCCTGCCAGTCGCTGCTCACTCGCTGCTCCCTTTAGTTTACCAGGCACCATTGCTAAACTTGTATTCGGATCCATGAGGCAGCCACGATGTGCAGGGGAAGCCAGAAAGACTAAGCTGATTGAGTGCACCTGCTGGCGGACAGGGCTGAGTGAACCAGGAGTGATGCGCTTTCTCCTAGCATAGCCTGGATCTGACTAGGCGCTGAGGCACTCCATACACTGTCCCGGCATGTCGCTCCCGGAGCTCAGGTGGCGCAACAGTGGAGTAGCTGGGGAACAGCTTAACTTCAGAACTGCGAGCGTGCTAGCCGTGTTACCATAGTCCCCAGATTTGCATGGCTGTCTGCATCCAGTCGTTAGTGTAGAAGCTCGGCCAGAAGCAACGAACCGCCTTTGGCACGCAATTGTCGCGATACAGCGCAAAATCCTTGGTGTTTCTCGAGCCAGAATTCTTTGCCATCACCGCCAAGCTAGATCGCTGCCCTAGCTCTGTGGATTTGAGGTTCGATCCAGATTCAACCCTCGAGCTTCGGTGGACGCTTTGGGGGCGAATATACTTGCAAAGAAGACAACGCCGTTTCGTTCCAATACTCGACACGATAGAGAACCGATATACGCGTAAAGCAAGGCACACAGGACCCGAGTCTAGAGCATCGCTATTCACGCTGAGCGACGTAAGAGCGACGTAATAAAGGAAAATCAAAATAAACGACCATACTCGACGATCGATATCATGGAGTCCACGATCAACTGGACAGCCCAGGCCGAGGCGCACCTTTTACTCGATCAGAATGTGTCTCAAGCGAAGGTGCTGAACACACCGAAGTCTGGTGATCAGGAGGAGGAAGCGCCCTGGGCTATCGTCATTTCTCGATCCGATGGCGACAATGAAGGTCGTGAGCCAGACTCCGTGCTTGTTCGGCGACTCCGCAAGTCTCTCGTTCAATATACGAAGAAGTTGTACAACAGCGATACCAGAATGGGGCAAAAGTTTACCACTCCGAAGAAATGGATCGTCCTAGACAGACTACCGACGTTGAAAGATACGGGTGCCGTGGATACGGTAAAGCTGCAGCGAATGGTGCTTCATGGCGAGGAGGAAAGCAGCAGCGGTTCCGAGTCAGACCGCGGCAAAACGACGATGCCACGGACTCAGCTGGATCTGATCGTTGCAGCCGCCGCCGAGGTACTGGGTCATAATTCTGCCGACATTGATACCAGCAAATCATTTGTTCGACAAGGCGGCGATTCCATTAGCGCCATCGAGCTCATGGCACGATGCGCCGAGTTGGACGAGACGTTGCGACTACGAGTTCCCGACATTCTTCTCGCGGAGAGCCTTGAGCAGCTTGCGCGACTTCAGTCACCCGAAACAAACGGTGCCGCAAAGAAGACTCCGAGCCCAGCCCCAACGATTGCAACGACACATGAAAATCCATTCCCACTTCTTCAACTTTCAGAGTCCGAGCTGGTCAGGTTTAAAGAGACGACGGCGACTCGCATCGTTGCGAGCAGCAACGGCAATGGTGAAATTGGCCTGGAGACCGCGTATCCGTGCACTACGGTCCAGGAAGGCATTTTGCTAGCGGCGATTCGTTTTCCAGAGAGCTATCGAATCGAGCGAATCTTCGAGGTGGCCAAGGGCACAACGAACGACCCAATTGATCTTGAACTACTTGAACAGGCGTGGCGCGATGTTGTCGCGCATCATGGAGCCTTGCGCACTGTGTTTGCCCCAAGCGTACGCAATGGTGCCGGCTTCGACCAAATCGTCCTCACGGGCGTCGAGTGTGACATCCGGCGCTTGAAGGAGTCGGCAAGAGACGGTAAGCAGGCTGTTCAACTGCTCGAGCAACAACAGTCGGCTACATTCTCGGAACTGCGACCGGCGCACCGATTAACAACATGCTCGACAATCGATGGAAGCGTCTTTTGTAAGATTGAGATCCACCACTCTATCGTGGATGGCCTGTCTGCCGGGCTGCTGTTGAAGGAACTGAGGAAGGCGTACTCGAGGCGACGCATCGGCGGCTCGGCAACCCAAACCGAGTCTTACCACCTCGGCCGCTACATCGCCCAAGTTAGGAGTAACTCACTAGAGGAGCCTCTGGAATATTGGACGCGAACACTCAGTGGCCTCGATCCCTGCCACTTCCCATCGCTCACATCTTCAGATGCTCCAACTACCAGGGAAGACCGAACCGTTCAGGTCAACATAGCCTCGTCGCAAGCGCAAAAATTCTGCAAAACCCTCGGGATAACTATCCCAGTCCTCTTGCAAGCCACGTGGGCAGTGATACTGAGAGGCTACACGCAAACCGACGATGTGTGTTTTGGGTACCTTGCGTCGGGTCGCGACGAGCCGGTCCCTGGCTTACAAAACATGATTGGCACCTTCATTCACCTTCTCACTTGCCGAGTCCAATTCGGCTTTACTGACGCGGCAACTTTGACTGGGCTGTTGCATGCCATACAGAAACAATCCGGCGCTGCGATTGCGAATCAGTATTGCAGCTTGGCGAGCATCCAGAACTCACTGCAACTTGGCGGACGATCACTCTTCAACACACTATTGTCTTTCGTTTACTCATCTCCGGATCAGGCTGGCACAAGTGACGATGACATATACTTCAAAGTTGCAGAGACTGTAGCGTCTAGCGAGGTAGGCTTTTAAAGACCAAGAACCACTCTCGTTCACTGACCAAAACTCTCTCATAGTACGATGTTACTTTGCTCGCTGAGCTGGCCTCCGACACCCTTTCTCTCTCTTTTACGTATAAAACAACCTCCTTGTCCAAGGAAAACGCTGCAAGCCTTGTCGATTCGTTCACCCACATACTCCAGTCCATCACTGAGCATCCTGACAGCCAAGTTTCGCACATTCAAACCATTGGCCCTAAGGACCTCGGTCGCGTGTTCGAGGCTCAGGGAGACTTGAGCCCAGCGACCGAGGCATGTACACACTGGCTCATCGCCCAACAAGTTCACAGCCAGCCCAACGGTGCTGCTGTGGCATCTTGGGACAAGGACCTCACATATTCTGAGCTGGATGCGCTTGCATCCAAGCTTGCAAGCAGGCTGCGGAGAGCGGGTGTCAAACCTGATGACCTTGTTCCCATCTGCTTCCCCAAGTCTGCGTGGGCTGTCGTTGCCATCGTTGCTGTGCAGCAAGCCGGTGCTGGCTTCGTACCACTGGACCCGACGGCGCCCCAGGCACGACTGCAGGGAATACGGGACGACACCAAGGCGACTGTGATGTTGGCGTCAACGGAGTGCCAAGAAGCTGTCGAGCTGCTCAGCGGGTTGGAGACGCTATTGTTCGTGGACGAACAATCCGTCCGTTCACTGGAACAAAATGAGGCTCCTCTTCAGGACCAACACCCTCAAGAATCCGTGCAACCACATCACGCAAGCTTTGCTATCTTCACGTCAGGTAGTACTGGTAAGCCCAAGGGCATGGTGATTTCCCATGGCAGCTTCTGCACCACGGGTGTCGCGACGGCGCCTAAGATGGAAATTGGGCCCGGAACTCGAGTTTATCAGTTCTCCGCCTTCACATTTGATGTCGGCATCTTTGACGTCCTCATTACGCTCATGCATGGAGGCTGTATTTGCATGCCAAATGAGCAAGAGAGAGTCAGTGACCTGGCTGGAAGCATCAACAAGCTCCATGCCGAAGTCGTCTACCTGACTCCTACCGTCGCTGGGTTGTTGAACCCCGACGACGTTCCAAGCATCCAGCAATTGGTGCTTATGGGTGAGGCAATCACTAACAAAACAGCAGACAAGTGGAGAGGCAAGGTGGTTCTTCATGGTGCATACGGGCCTTCTGAGGCTTCCGCGGCAGCGTGGAACACTGAGCTCGGTGAGTTTGGAGCTTCAACGGCTAACCTTGGTAGACCACTAGCAACCGTTTTCTGGGTTGTTGACCCCAGAGACATCAAGCAACTTGTTCCAGTAGGATGCATCGGAGAGCTGCTTGTCGAAGGGCCCATGTTGGCTCGAGGATATCTCGAAGGAGTCGACGAGAAAGCCACTGCCAACTGGCTGGAGGATGTTGACTGGCTGCCCCCGATACAACAGAGTGCCTGGAGACAAGTAAAGCGACGACTTTACCGCACCGGTGACTTGGTTCGCCAGAATGGTGATGGAACCTTTACCTTCATCGGGCGGAAGGATACCCAGATCAAACTACATGGGCAAAGGGTCGAGATCGGCGAGATCGAATCCCGTGTCCTCCAGGCGATGCCGAGCACCACCAACGCCATGGTTGACATTGTGCGTGGAGAAAACAGCGAGCCAAAGTATCTTGCAGTTTTTATGTGGGATGCACATGCCAATGACGACGAGGAGGTTCACTTGGCGGAACCTATTTCTCCAGAACGGCAGCGGTTGGTGTCCGCGACTCATCAGTATCTCGCCAAAGTACTCCCTCGTTACATGATGCCGTCAAGCTACTTAATTTTAGACGGTACTCCTCCTAGGACGTCATCAGGAAAGGTTAACCGGCGTCATCTCGTCTCGCTCGTGAAGGATATTGGTCCAGAAGAGAGACTGAAGTTCGCTCCTGAGGGCCAACACGTCGTGGGCATCGACGAACCGACCACGCGGCTGGAGAATGAAATGAGGACGATCTGGGCTGCGGCTATTGGGATCGAAAACTTGACCATCATCGGCCGCCACACCGACTTCTTTGCTCTAGGTGGCGATTCCATCGGCGCGATGAAGCTCGTCAATCTCGCGGCTCGGAGGGGCCTTGTATTGAACGTTGCTACGGTCTTCAAAGCTCCCCAACTCAAAGATATGGCCGCTGCGACGTTGATTGACGGGAAGGTAGCCGTGGATGCACAGCCATTCCAGCTACTCGTGGACGAAACCGACATTGATGATATGAAGCAAGAGGTAGCCAGGATGTGCGACATGGTCTCATCCAGCGACATCGTCGACGTTTACCCTTGCACGACCATGCAGATTGGACTCATGGCCTTGTCATACAAGCAGCCAACGTCCTATACGGGACGTATTGTTTTTACGCTGCCTTCCGACATCGACGTACCCCGATTTAAGCAAGCCTGGCGCAACGTCATGCTGCGAAACGCCATGTTACGCACGCGTATCGTTGACGCGCAAACAGCTGGCATGGTTCAGGTTGTACTAAAGGCTGAGACGATGCCCTGGATTGAGTCTGATGACTTGGACGACTACCTTCGCCGTGATGTTGCGATTCCTATGGCGACGGGAAAGCCGCTCTCCAGGTATGCGCTCATCCAACCCAAAGACAGCAGGGGAATTTCCTTCGTGTGGACAGCACATCACGCCATGTATGATGGGCCGTCTCTACGTATCGTGGCACACGAAGTCAATGCGCTCTATAATAACGGCACATCGGATCTCGAAGACCCGATCCCATTCACGCGCTTCATCCAACATACCCAGTCTATTGCCGGCGTGGACGCGGCATCCTTCTGGCACGCCCAACTGGAAGGTTCTTCTCGACCTTCTTTCCCCCCGACCGCCAAGAATTCGGACGACATCCGCAAAGAAAACCTCGTGACTCATTCGATGCCTCTTCCTCGTCACCCGGATTCGCACATCACGACCACAACTCTGCTCCGCGCCGCGTGGGCCATCGTTCAGGGAAAGTACTCAAGAACAGACGATGTCCTGTACGGGGCTGTCGTCACAGGTCGCGGTATTGGTGTTCAGGGAATTGAATCGATTGTTGGTCCGACAGTCAATACTGTCCCTATCCGCGTTCGGCTAGATCCTTCACAGATGGTCCACGATTATCTACGAAGACTCCAAGAAGCAACGACAGACATGCTGGCATATGAGCAATACGGCCTCCAGAACATCGCGCGACTTGGAGACGGAGCAGAGAATGTGTCTAGTATCCAGACTCTCCTGGTGCTTCAAACGCCCCAAGAGGAGGGTAGCTGTCAGGCTACCACGACGAAGCTGCTTGACTTAGGCAACGCGGCTATGCATGGAGCCAACTTTCATACACATGCATTTATCTTGGAAGGCATTATTGACGAGCCGGGCAAGTCACTGCGCGTCAACATTAGCTTTGACAACAATGTACTTTCAGAGGCCATGGTTGAGACCATTTGCCACCAACTCGCTCACGTCATGGATGAGCTGACTCGGGCTGATGCGACAACCCCTTTGAGCGAAGTAGCATTGGCATCCGACGCAGAGCTTCAGGACCATGTGTCGAAAGTGAACAAAAAGCGGCCGACCTTGGTATCCGAATGTGCCCATGACATTATTTCGCGACGGAGATTAGAGCGTCCTTCGTCGCCAGCGCTCGTCTCCATGACACAAACCTTCACTTATCGCGAACTCGATGAGTTGGCCACGAGACTTGCGCTGCACTTGGTATCACTTGGCTTAGAAGTGGACGCCTTCGTGCCATGTTGCTTCGAGAAAGGCACGATGTATGCCGTGGCACAAATCGCCATTCTCAAGACTGGCGCGGCATTTGTTCCACTAGAACATTCTCATCCCGAAAAACGACGCCTGCAGATCGTGCAGCAGTTGGGTACAAGGTTCATGCTCGTCACACCTTACACTGCCACGAAAATGTCCCAGGAGACTACCGGAACCGTGGAGTTTGTTGTTGAGATTACACTGGATTTTTTGCTGTCTCTCCATTTACCCAGCGACGCATCGACGAAGCTCCAAGGGCGAGCTACCCCCCGGACCGCTGCATATTGCCTCTTCACTTCGGGCACAACAGGTACACCGAAAGGCGTCGTTATTGAGCATGAAGCTCTTTCATCCACTTGCACAAACCAGGGTAATCTTTTGGGGTTTGGGACTCACACCCGCGCTCTCCAGTTTTCTGCTCATGGATTCGATGCTAATATGATTGAGACGATTTGTACTCTAATGTTTGGCGGTTGCGTTTGCATTCCCACGGAGCATGAGCGCATGAACAATTTGCCAAAGTCGATTCGCGACATGGAGATCAACTTTGCTGGCTTTACGCCATCCTTCGCGCTACTGATTCAGCCAGACGAGGTGCCTACTCTGAAGACCCTTATTGTCGGAGGAGAGGCCATCACGAGAAAGTGTGTCGAACAATGGTGGGGTCAAGTCGACTTATTCAACGGATACGGCCCTACAGAGTGTGCCGTCATTGTATCCAGTCACAGGATACGATCTATCCAGGACGCGGTAGACAGTATTCTTGGCTATAACACCAGCAGCATTGGATGGCTTGTCGAGGCCGATGGCGAGACCCTCACCCCACCGGGATGCGTTGGCGAAATTTACGCTCAAGGTCCTTCTCTCGCGCGTGGATATCTTTGCGACCCCGAAAAGACCGCGAATGCATTCATAGACAATGCGCCCTTCTTGATAAAGTACGATACTGGAAAGGACAACACTGGCTTCGCGAAACGAGCATACCGCACTGGCGACTTGGCAAGACGAATGCCTGACGGCAACTTACAGTATGTGAGCAGGGTCAATGATCGGCAAGCAAAGCTCAATGGTCAGCGCCTTGAGCTGGGAGAAATTCAGCACCAAGTCAAGGCAATGGCAAGCCTACAAAGCTCGAAAACAAGTCAGACGGCCGTCGTCATTGTGCCCAAGGGCGGATCCGATGGTGCCAATACAGCACTGCCAAGGGACGTTCTCGTTGCCTTTATCCGCGAAGCCGGGGAGTCTGGGGATCCGCCGACGGGTGTTCACGTCCTTTCTCCTAATCCTGCATTCGGCGCACGCGTGTCTGACCTCGCAAGCGACCTTCTCACGGCGCTGCCTCAGTATATGATTCCGTCTTTGTATATTCCTCTCAGCAACTTCCCACTCACACTGTCGGACAAGGTCGACAACAGAAAGCTTGTTGAACTCGTCAGCACCATGTCTGAGGCTGGCATCGGGACTTACTCGCTTCAAGGACATGAGGCTGCAGGTGCACTCTCCACCGAGCGCAAACGAGCGGCGACCACCCCCATGGAGCTGGAGCTTCGGGGTATTTGGGCTTCTGTTCTTGGCAAAGCACCCGAGTCAATTATGGCGGATGACAATTTCCTAAGGCTTGGTGGCGACTCTATTGCTGCTATGCGGCTTGTTTCGGCAGCTCGTCGCAGACATATCACTCTGACCGTTGCCGATATTTTCCGCGACCCGAGACTCAGCCAACATGCAACTATGGCCATACGTGACGCACAGCACCGCCAAGAGATACCGGCATTTTCGTTGCTACCCAGGGATGTCACTATCGAGTCTCTGACCGCGGCTATTCAACAACAATGCGACGATGTCACCGACATGTCTCAGGCCGAGGACGCTTATCCTTGCACTGCCCTCCAAGAGGCAGTGATGGCAAGCTCTGTGAAACAAAAGGGAAGCTACATTGCTCGAAATGTTCTACGAGTTCCTCCATCACTTGACTTTGACCAACTCCGCCAAGCATGGAGCTCAGTTGTACAATCGCACCCCATTCTGCGCACCCGAATCGTACAAGCCGCGTCCTCGACCATTCAGGTTGTACTAAAGGAGAGCCTTGCATGGCAGAGTGATGAGAACATAGATCTCGACACTTATCTCTCAGGGGATAGTCGCAGCCTGATTGGGTATGGAACGCCTCTTATGAGATTCGCGGTGGTGGGTGCAGCCTCAGGAGCCGAACATGAAGCCACAAGGTACCTCGCCATAACTATGCACCACGCTATCTACGACGGCTGGAGCCTTCCCGTTATTCTGTCAGACGTCGAAAAGGCATACAATGGAGCAACGGTCAGCAGGGGTCTTCCCTATGCCGCCTTCGTCAACTACCTCTCTGATGCAAATGGCGCCGCATCAGACGTATACTGGAAGTCCGAAACCGATGGCGCAAAGGTCACCGACTTCCCCAGACTCGCTTCTGGAAGCAGATCTGCGAGGAAAAACCAGAGTCACACCCAAAGCGCCGATTCATCCATCGACTTCAAATTTCCTTTGGCTCGCGCTAAAGAGTCGGATATTACCATTGCTACCATCCTGCGGGCGGCTTGGGCATTTGTGCTGTCCCGATACACTGACTCTGACGATGTCATCTTCGGCGCAACCTTGTCGGGTCGCAACGCGCCTCTGGGAGGAGTCGATGGCATGATCGGGCCTACAATCGCGACGGTGCCTGTCCGAGTGCGCATTGATCGATCTCAATCGCAGCATCAATTCCTCAGCCAGTTGCAACAACAGGGAGTGAACATGATCCAGTTCGAGCAAAAGGGCCTGCAAAACATCGCGCGTATCAGCTCTGATGCTCGAGAAGCGACGAGGTTTAGGACCCTGATGGTGATTCAGACATCTGGCAACAGCGCCGACTTGCTCGGCATGACGAACGTGACCCAGGCCCTCAACGAAGGATTCTACACCCATCCCTTCATTCTGGAATGCGTACCTGAGCCACAAGACAACAGTGTACAGGTCACTGCTAGATACAGTGCCGCATATACTTCTGAAGATGAGGTGCGCACTGTTCTGCATCAGTTTGAGCAGGTCGTGAGCCAATTTAGCACGGCCGTCGAGCTTTCGGACTACACAGTCGACAGCATCAACATGACCAGCTCCTATGATCTGAGCAGGATCCAAGCACTCAATTCCGAGATTCCTGCCACACAGAATTCGCTCGTGCACGACTTGATCTCCTCTCAGGCCAGGAGTCAGGGGTCCGCGGAAGCCATCTGTGCTTGGGACGGGTCATTCACCTACGCCCAGATAGACGAGGCCTCGACTCGCCTTGCACATCATCTCCTGTCACTTGGCGTCGGAATCGGTCCAGACACTTTTGTACCGTTCTGTATTGAGAAGTCGGCATGGGCCATTATTTCTATGGTTGCTATCATGAAGGCAGGCGCCGCATTCGTTCCTCTTGACCCGTCACACCCCGTCGAGCGGAGACGAACCGTCTGTCAACTGGCGAATGCGAGGCTTCTTCTCGTTTCTCCTTCCACAAGCAAAGCATGCCAAGGTATTGCGGAAAGCTGTGTTACAGTCTCCCAGGCCCTCGTCGACAGGTTGTCTGCTCCGCATTCATTGCTCCCATCAGAGACCAAGCCAGTGAACGCTGTCTACGCAATGTTCACATCCGGCAGCACTGGTGTCCCAAAAGGTGTTGTCATCGAGCATCGCAGCCTGTCAACTGCGGCACCTGCATTTGCCGAGTCTCTGGACCTGAACTCGTCTTCGAGGGTCATGCAATTCTGCTCCTATGCTTTCGATGCCTCGCTGATTGAGACACTTGTGACTTTGACGCAAGGTGGCTGTGTTTGTGTCCCTTCGGACTCTTCGCGAGTAAATGATCTCGCAAACGCCATGAATGGGATGAAGGTGAACTGGACTCTCCTGACGCCATCAGTGGGCCGACTCATCTCGCCCAAGCTTGTACCTGGCCTAAAGACGGTGGTACTTGGTGGTGAACCAGTCCGTACCGACAATGTCGAAACTTGGCATAACGGAGGCGACGGTCCCGAGAAGGCCAAACTCATTCTGGCTTATGGGCCTACAGAAACTTGCATCGTGTGTTCTTCGTACATGGTCAGGGACCACAGCGACTCTCCCATGATCATCGGTCAGGCCATTGGCACAACGTTCTGGATCGCCGACGCACATGACCACAACCGTCTGACACCGTGGGGTTGTGTTGGCGAGCTACTCATTCAAGGCCCTCTCTTGGCTCGCCATTATCTTGGCGATCCGATCAAAACTTCGGCATCTTTCATCGAAGGCCCCGCATGGCTCCCCGATCAAGGTCCTGGTGTGTCCCGACGGGTCTACAAAACTGGTGACTTGGTCCGATACAATTCCGAAGGTCTGCTTGAGTGTCTTGGTCGCAAGGATATGCAGGTCAAATTGCGAGGTTTACGCATCGAGCTCAATGAAGTCGAGCACCAGCTTCGCACTCAATGTGCCGAGGCCGACCAGGTCGTTGCTGACGTTGTCTCTATGAGCGATGACCCGAAGGATTCGCTGCTTGTGGCATTTGTCGGCCTCAAAGACACTTCATTGCTGCTGAATGAGGCACAAATAACACAGGCTCTTGAGATCCATGGCCAATCCGCTCTTTTGCCGATTACTACGGATATGAGGACAAGCTTTGCGGCACTTGTCGAATCACTCGGGCAGAAGCTGCCTCGATACATGATCCCGACACTGTTTATGCCGTTCAAGCAGATTCCTAGGGTTCTCTCTGGAAAGACGGACCGAGCTCTCCTACGGAAGATAACGAAGGAGCTCAGCGAGGACGCACTCGCCTTACATTCTCTCGCTGTCGCCGATAGGGAGAAGCGCGAGCCGTCAACCCCCATGGAGCGAGAATTGCATTCGCTGTGGGTCGACGTCTTGGGCGTCGCTGCAGACAGAATTGGTGCCGATGACAGTTTCTTACAACTTGGTGGTGACTCTGTCGCTGCAATGAGGCTCATTAGTGCTGCCCGTGGTAGAGGCCTGGAGTTATCAGTCGCCATGGTGTTCGACACGCCGCAGCTGTCTTCGATGGCTGCCTCCCTCGACAAACTCGCCGAAGAGGGTGAGCCAGCTTTGACTGGTGACGTTGGACACCCGGTGCCGCTATCACTTCTCAAGTCATCTATTCCGACCGAGATACTCTTGGCAGATGCAAGCAAAGTGTGCCATCTCGATGACACAGTTGCAATCCAGGATGCATACCCATGCACCCCGCTGCAAGAGGGTCTCATGGCACTCACCGAGAAGCAGCCGGGAGCATACGTGATGCAGACAGTCTTTAGACTCCCGAGAACCATTGATCTCGACAGGTTCAAGCAGGCCTTTCAGGTCGTCGAGGCCTCTGCGGATGCGCTTCGAACTCGTATTGTTTCTCTAGGAGAAAAGGACTTTGTACAAATCGTCGTATCCCAACCTCAGGCGTGGCACCACGGTATCGACGTGGAGTCCTACCTCCAGCAAGACAAATGCGATCCTATGGGCTTCGGTACTCCCCTGTGTCGTTTTGCTCTAATTGAGGATCAGTCATCTGGCCATGTTTACTTCGTGTGGACAATGCATCACGCCATTTATGATGGCTGGTCGATGAGGCTCATGCTCGAGGCCTTCCACAGAGCATACAACAACAACATTACATTTTCACAGGAGCTTATTGAAAGACAACAAATGGCTCCATACTCCTCGTTCATTCGGTACACACAGACGATGGTATCTGAAGACTCCGAACGCTGGTGGGCAGCCCACCTGGACAACGCTGCCGCCACGCCGTTTCCACGCACCAGCCAAGGAAGGAAGCGTTCTGATCAGGGCGAGAACTGGAGACAAATACTGAGTTTTGCGACAAGCGAATCTTTCAACTCATTGGGGGTGACCAAGGCAGCACTCGTGCGTGCCGCCTGGGCGCTCGTTATAGCCAGACACGCAGATTCAGATGATGTGGTTTTCGGCAGCACGGTGTCTGGACGTACCGCCCCGGTGCAGGGTCTGGAGCACATTATCGGCCCGGCTATCGCCACGGTTCCAGTTCGCATCAAGATTGACCGAAGCCGCCCTATCAAGGATTACCTTCGAGAAGTTCAGAGCCAGACAAACGCCATGATCCCGTACGAGCAGGTTGGCCTCCAGAACATCGCAAAGATCAGCGAGGCAGCCCGAGACGCTTGCAACTTTCAGTCACTTTTCGTCGTCCATCCTCCTAGGCTCACCAAGCTCCAAGGAAACGATCTCGGGGACTCGCTGCTCGACATTCAGCCTACGTCAGACTCGCTGTCCGTCGATGGCGGTCAATTCTTCACCAATCCGCTCGTCTTTCAGTGCCACCTGGGAGATGGAAATAAGGTTGACATTACAATCACCTACGACACGGGACTACTATCAGAGTCCGAGGCTGCCAACATGGGTTGGCAATTTGAGAGCGTCGTCCAGCAGCTTGCGGGAATTGGAACCTTTTTGGAGCCCTCTCCCCCAAAGTTGCTTTGTAACGTCAACCCGCTCTCCGCTCATGACTTTGAGCAATTATCCTCGTGGAATAACGACGCCATGCCAGAGATCGTGGATTCGTGTATACACACCTTGTTCGAACGCCAGGTCGCCTTGAGACCTGACGCAACCGCAGTCTCGGCATGGGATGGTGTTCTCACGTACGCGGAGCTGGATAAAGCGGCGAACCGCCTTGCTCACTACCTCGTCGCATCTTACAAGTTCGAACTCGGGACGCTCATTCCGATTTGTTTCGAAAAGTCTGTTTGGGTCATGGTCGCAATGATGGGTATCAACAAGGCCGGAGGCGCTTGGGTAACACTAGACCCATCGCACCCCGAGAAACGACACAGGGCTATACTTGCGCAGACACAATCGCCCGTCATATTAACATCGTCTCGCCAGTTCAAATATGTATCAGGCCTGCATCAAAACGCAATCAGACTGTCATCGGATCTGGACGAAACTCTTCTCCGCGAGGGTACGACAGGTTCCACCGGACCCGAAACTAGAGTTACAGCAAACCATCCAGTATACGTCCTGTTTACGTCGGGATCGACAGGCGTTCCAAAGGGCATGATCATGCGCCACGGTGGTGTGAGCACCGCTATGGTCGCAATTGCGAAGAGACTGGGCATGTCACCAGCCGTGCGCATTCTGCAGTTTGCTGCATATGTCTTCGACCTTTGCATTGGAGAAACACTGCTTCCACTCGTCTCCGGAGCCTGCATCTGTATTCCTTCCGAAGATACTCGCAAGGATAGTCTCACGCAATTCGTCTCAGAGCAGCGCATTAACTGGATGTTCCTGACACCGAGTTTCGCACGCGTCATTTCTCCTGACGACGTGCCTGGTGTTGAGCTCCTGCTCCTTGCTGGTGAGCCCGTGACAAAAGACCTGCTCGACACTTGGGTTGGTCGAGTTCGGTTGTTCAATGGATGGGGTCCTTCCGAGACGTGCTTGTTTAGCAGCTTGAAGGAGTTCACGCCATCTGAGCAGAAGCCTTCACCACTCAACATTGGCAGCCCGATCGGCGGACGGTGCTGGATCATCGACCCGAACAACCCCACGCACCTGGCACCTATCGGTTGCGTAGGAGAGGTCATGATCCATGGACCTACGATTACGAAGGGGTACCTGGACGACCCGGTGAGGACATCGGCCGCCATTGTCACAGAGCTTCCAAACTGGGCCCCAACAGAATCCATCCATGAACAGCGTTTCTTCAAGAGCGGTGACTTGGCATACTACAATCCAGACGGAACCATGGAGTTTGTCAGCCGAAAAGATACGCAAGTCAAGATCCGCGGCTTCAGAATTGAGCTCAGCGAAATCGAGCATCACATTCGCACTCAGCTGCCAGCATCGAGTGAGCTTGCCGTGTCGGTGTTCAATCAACCTGGAAAGGCGGCCGCGCTCGCGGTCTACTTCAGTCTCTCTGGGCAGACCTACACAGTGGCTTCGAGAGATGAGAGCCTGCGCGACTTGACTGACAAGCTTCTGCTTCCCATAACGACCGAACTAAGACAGCTCATCAGTGGTGTCATTAGCACCCTCTCAATTTCTCTGCCACCATACATGATCCCTACCATCTTCGTGCCCATGAGCCGAATGGTTACCGTCACGGCCACCAAACTCGATCGCACCACACTCGCGAATTTGTCCCAAGTTATCACCGGAGAGGCTCTTGCAGCCTACAGCTTGCAGGACATTGACAACAGCCACAAAGCAGCGCCCGAGACGGCGACAGAATTAGCCTTACAACGCCTTTGGGCAACTGTGCTGGGCCTCGAAAACCCTGCCAACATTGGCCGCGACGATAGCTTTCTCAGACTTGGAGGTGATTCAATCGCCGCAATCAGGCTTGTCACCTTGGCTAGAAAGGAGAACATTCTTCTAAGTGTCCGAGACATATTCCAAGACCCAAGGCTACACAGCGTCGCTGCCAAAGCCGACGAGTTGTCCAACTCCAGCTCCGGCACACTTAAGACAGGAGCGGTTCCAGCCTTCAGTCTCGTCCCCAACGAAACTAGGGATAGTCTATTACGCGATGCGATGCAGCTCATGAACGTCGAACGTGATGCTATCGAAGATGCATACCCGTGTACACCTCTTCAGGAAGGCCTCATGGCCCTAGCCCAGAAGAAGACCCAGTCCTACACGACTCGCAACGTCCTCAAACTGCCCGCACACTTCGACGTCCCCAGATTCCAGCGGGCATGGGAAATGACTGTCGAAAAATGCGACACATTGCGCACACGAGTCGTCGTCTGCCGTGGTGAGCTTCTGCAGGTTGTGCTGCGGGAGCCACTAACGTGGCTCGGTCAGCAACATATCGCGCCTGGTCAGACTCAGCTGGAGGCCTTTATCGAGCGAGAAAAAAACGAGAAGATTACGCATGGAAGGCCACTGTCAAGGCAGGGAATTATTCGAGACGGGAAGGACACATTCTTCGTCTGGACAGTTCATCATTCAGTCTATGATGGCTGGTGTCTGCCACACATTTTCAACATGCTTGTCCGCTTTTACCAAGATGAGACTCCGGATCTCGTCCGCGAGGAGCAGAGGTTCTTCAAGAACTACGTCCGGTACATTCTTGACGCGAGTGTGGAGGAGTCTCGAAACTTCTGGAAGCGCGAGCTTGACCTTCCCGGTCGCAAGTTGGAGCATTATCCAACCCCGAACAAGAGCGATGGCACCTCCTCAAATCGCCACGAGGTGATCAAGCAGAGCATATCTTCACCCAGCAAGGGAACGTCCGACGTTACAACGTCCACCCTACTTCGTGCTGCGTGGGCTCTGGTACTTTCTCAATGGTGTCAGTCGCGAGATGTTGTGTTTGGTACAGTCGTTTCCGGTCGCAACGCCCCTGTTGACGGGATCGACTCCCTGCTCGGACCAACTCTGGCCACCCTCCCAATCGCGTTACATGTTCCCGAGAGGAGTGAGAGCGCATCAATCGCCTCGTTCCTCGGTCGAGTTCAGGCGCAGTCGAATGCCATGATTGCGTACGAACATTTTGGTGTGCAGAACATCGCCCGCCTCAGTGCTACCGCTGCCGAAGCTTGCGACTTCCAGAACCTCCTCGTCATTCAGCCAGCACATCAGTTCAGCAATGCGCTTGGCATCGAAGTCGTACATACTATTGAAGATCACGGCGGCTATCACGTGTATCCCCTTGTCATGGAGTGTCTTCTACACGAAGATGAGACTATTACGCTGCAGACGACCTTTGATCCGTCTGTGATTTCGGGATTCCACGCGGGCGCTATCGCGAAGCAGTTCAGCACCGCCATTTCCCAGCTCTCGCTGTTAAGTGGCTCGATGCCACTCGACTCAGTTTCATTATTTACGGCCGAGGACCTTGCCCAGATCGAAAGCTGGACAGAAATTTCGGATACGAGCATGCAGGTTTGCGAGACCGACGTCGCGACCGAGTTCAGCAAAGTTGCCCTTGCCAACCCTGGAGTCGAGGCCGTCTTCTCAATCTCCGACACCAATGACCCGTCCACAAAGCTCTCGTGGACATACGAAGCACTTGATGAGGCTTCAACCCGACTAGCGCAATACTTGGTTTCGGTTGTGAACATAGGTCGCGGCAGCAAGGTTCCTCTTTGCTTCGAGCACACGGCATGGTACGTTGTCGCCATGCTTGCAGTGCTGAAGGCTGGCGCAGCGTTTGTGCCCCTGGACCCCAAGCATCCGAAAGAGCGAATTCTGGATGTTGTTACGCAATTGGACACATCTGTGATGTTGTGTTCGCAGTCGACCAGCGCGACAGCTGCTGAATTGGCGCAGACTGTGGTCATCGTACCGTCAATCCTGGAGGAGCAGGAAATAAGGGCCTCGACTTCTACAAAGTTGGATCGGCGTGTGTCTCCCAGTGATCTGGCCTACATCCTGTTCACCTCGGGCAGCACAGGTAAACCCAAGGGCGTTACGGTCTCTCACCGCGCCTTGTGCACTGCGATGAAGCAGCATCGCGGACCATTGGGCTACGATATTAAAGGCACTCAGACTCGTGCATTACAGTTTGCCTCCCACGTTTTCGATGCGAGCGTTTCGGAGATTGTTGCTACTCTGCTCGTCGGCGGCGCCGTCTGCGTCCCTACTGAGACTCAGCGAATGGACCCTAGCCTTCTCGGAGATTTCGTCACGACAGCCGCGACCAATTGGGCTCTTCTTACCCCTCTTATAGCCCAGCTTCTGTCGCCGCAAAATGCTCGTTCTCTTCGAACCCTCGTCATCGGAGGCGATTCTTTGACCGCCAAGGTCGCGGCACCGTGGCTCGCGGCTGGCGTGACAGTAGTCAACGCATACGGCCCAACCGAAGCCTGTGTGCTCATCAGCGCCAACAATGTCCAGGATGCGAAATCGGCTCCTAGTATCGGTCGCGGTGTCGGCTTCCGCACTTGGGTCGTCGACCAGGAGGACTGTACTAAGTTGGTTCCGGTTGGCCAGGTCGGAGAGCTGCTCAGCCAGGGACCATCACTTGCAGACGGGTATCTCAACGACGTCGACAAGAGCAACGCGGCATTCATACCGGCACCAGCCTGGGCCCTCCGTGGAAAGACTTCACTCGCTGGGGTGAGGGCTTATCGCACTGGAGATCTTGTCCGGTACATCAGCGACCACGGTGACCTCCAGTACGTTGGCCGCCGGGACACACAAGTCAAGCTCAACGGACAACGCATCGAGCTTGGCGACATTGAAGAACATTTACGAGCCTGCCTTCCTGATGTGTCGCAGATTGTCGTGGAAATTATTGGGGGCGCGAGAGAGCCAGAAGGAGGCAACGACATGCTTGCCGCCTTCTTCTGTTCCAATGGCACGCAGGTTCCTATCGGCGCGGCGGAAGCCGACATCCTCGCCGAGCTCACACCACACGATCATGAGATGCTGGCCAAAGCTGTGGCTCATCTTGAGAGTCGGCTACCATCCTACATGGTTCCGTCACTTTTCATCCCGCTCCGCGTCCTGCCGACAACATCAAGCGCCAAGGCGGACAGGAAACTACTGCATCGCCTCATTTCTGACCGGACGGCACTGGATATTCGCGAGGCCTACAGCATTGGGTCAAAGGACCTGGAAAATCACGAGCCAGAAACAGAAATGGAACGGCTCCTACAGCAGCTTTGGGCAGAGACCCTCCACCTGCCGTCGGACTCGATCGGCCTCAATACACATTTCATCCGCGCTGGCGGCGATTCTGTTAGCGCCATGCGCTTGGTTGGCACTGCACAACAGCGCGGTATCTCTCTGAGTGTTGCCGCCATCTTTGAGAATCCCACTCTTCAGGCCATGGCACAAACAGCTAAGGTAGTAGCTGTCCATGAACTAGGCGACATCGCCCCGTTCAGTCTGCTCCCGCCTGCATTTGGCGGTGTCGAAGCTTTGCGTCTAGACGCTGCTCGCCTATGCTCCCTAATGCCCGAGCAGGTATTGGACATCTATCCGGTCACAGCGCTGCAAGAAGGTATCATGAGCCTGTCACAACAGGGCGACAATGCCTATGTTGCTCGCAACGTCTTCCGCCTGCCCCCAACCATGGACGTTGACAAACTTAAGAGAGCTTGCGAAGTTGCTTACACCAACCATGCAATTTTGAGGACTAGAATGGTCATGCTACATGATCTGACCTTGCAAGTTGTCGTCGACGATGAGTTGAAATGGCGCAGTGGCACGACACTCAAGTCGTACGTTGCTCAATGCAAGGCAGAGCCCATGACTTTCGGCGCGCCCTTGTCTCGCTTTGGCATCGTATCGACAACTACGAATGAGACCTGGTTCATTCTGACACTCCATCATGCCATTTACGATGGGTGGAGCTCCAAGTTGTTGATCGATGCCGTCATGTCGGCATACGAGGCCCCTGGGAACATTCAGACTCAGGCTCCCTCGGCACCATTCAATCGCTTCATTAAATATCTGGTTGAGGATTGCGTCGAATTTGCATCCGCGGACTTTTGGCGCAACCAAAGTGCTGGATTTGAATCTTTCACATTTCCTCAGGCTCCCCGTCGGCCGTCTTCCACTTCGCAATGGGCCCGACTTCGACAGGAACTCCCCTTGGCAAGGCACGCCGATGCTGATGTCACGACAAATACCCTGCTACGAACAGCATGGGCTCTGACCCTTTCCGTGCATGCCGATACGTCTGACGTCGCTTTTGGTGCAACAATCTCAGGCCGCAACGTTCCTGTCCCTCAGATTGAAATGATGGTTGGTCCGACGTTTGCGACAGTGCCGGTTCGCGTCACCATGCAGGGTGCTACGCCCATTCAGAAGCTACTGTCCGACGTGCAAAGGTCATCCATCGACATGGTTCCGCACCAGCAATTTGGTCTTCTGAAGACACGCGATCTGAGCCCAGATGCCCAAAACCTGTGCTCGTTCAAGACGTTGCTGGTGGTGCAGTCGAGTGATCAGGAATCTCTTCGCGGATCCGAGGGGAGCGACTTCGACCAGGTTCTCAATGTGGCAGCCGGCGAAGATGACCACGATAGCATCTTCCGTTCATACGCAATCACCTTAGAGTGCTCTATGCATGGGAGTGGTATTACTGTTGACGCCCACTACGACACCAACAGCATCGCGCCGGAAATGATGGTCATGGTCCTCAATCACTTCCGCCGTGCTTTCATCAATCTTTCTGGCGAGCAAAGAAACACGAACAGGACAGTCCAAGAGTCACTTGATCTTTTCAGCGGTGAAGACAAGCGCATCATAGACAAGTGGGCAACACAGACTGCAGTGCCTCCAAAGCAGGTGGACGCGTGCCTCCACGAGTTGTTCCATCACCAAGTTCTCGCCCGTCCCGACGAAGAGGCGATACGTGCTTGGGACATGTCTGTCACATATGCTGAGCTCGACGACATGTCAAACCTACTAGCTCACTATCTCATCTCTGAGAGGGGCCATTCTATGGGCGGCAGCTTGATACCCTTTTGCATGGAAAAGTCTGGCCGAGCACTCGTGGTTATGCTGGCCATCATGAAGGCAGGGTGCGGCTATGTTCCTCTAGATCCAGGCCATCCCATCGACCGGCGAGCCCAGATCATCAGCGATACAGGCAGTTCGATTGTTTTTGTGACTCCGGAGACGGTCGCCGACTTTACTGGTGCCGCGGCTCCAGAGGCCAGCGGTGGTGCCAAGTTCATCGTCGTGTCTCACGACTTCATCAAGACACTTCAGTGCGGTGATTCAGTCACACTGCCGGCGACGGATCCGTCTGCCCCGGCGTACACACTGTTTACGTCGGGCAGCACTGGAAAGCCAAAGGGCGTGGTTGTGTCACACCGAGCGGCTTGCTCTGCACTCACAGCTCAGGCGCGCGCGTTCCTCATGACACCATCCACAAGGGCCATCAACTTCGCCTCATTTGTGTTTGACGCATCTGTACTCGAGATCTTTGGTACATGGATTTCCGGAGGGTGTGTTGCGGTGCCTTCTGACTCAATTCGCCTCAATGGCCTTGTGGCACGCTTCATGACGGAGTCTCAGACAGACTGGGCTCTGTTCACGCCGACGTTTGCTACCACCTTGACTCCCCAAGATGTCCCGACACTCAAAGTTCTGGTTTTGGGTGGCGAAGCTATTCGAAAAGAAAACGTTGAGACCTGGCTCTCGAAAGTTTCACTCTTCAATGCCTATGGCCCAACAGAGGCATGTGTAGCCACGGTCCATCATCGAATCCTGTCATCTACAGACAACGGGGTCATTGGCAAGCCAGTTGGATGCCGTGTTTGGGTTACACGGACGGACGACTACGACAAACTTGCTCCGGTTGGTTGTGCCGGCGAGCTTATCATCGAAGGCCCCGGTCTTGCGACGGGCTACCTACACGATCGGGTCAAGACCGACGATGCATTCATCAGGCCCTCATGGCTCGTTCATCAAAGCTCCGATGCCCGAGCTTACCGCACTGGAGATATCGTACGGTATACAGCGCACGGAGACCTGGAGTACCTTGGGCGCCGCGATAGTCAGATTAAACTACGTGGACAACGTCTCGAGGCTGGGGAGATTGAGTATCAGATCAAGACTGCTCTTGGCGCCTCCAACCACTCGGGCGACGCGAAGTCTAACAGAGTTACCCAAGCCCAGGTAGCCGTTACGGCCCTCAAGGATATTTTGGCTCCCGGTGCTACGGAGCTCATTGCCTTCATCTACTTTGACCCAGTCGCCCACGATGAGAGACAAGCCAGTGCTCCTTTACTAACCCCAATGGATGAAAAGCTTCGCCATTCAGTCAAGAAACTGATCGAAGCATTGGTTCACGAGCTCCCCGAATACATGGTTCCGACACTATTTGTGCCTGTTGTCAGGCTGCCGCTGAGCACGGCAGGCAAGGCGGATACGCGCCACCTCAATGGTCTGATCCAAGAACTACCACGGGATGATTTACTTCAGTACTCCATCAGCGTCATCACGGGCGGGACACAAGCTAAGGAGCCACCCGAGAATGAGATGGAAGCGACGCTGCAGTCACTGTGGTCCTCCGTATTGAGCATCCCCAAGGAAGCCATCGGTCGCAATGGTCGTTTCCTCAATGTCGGTGGCGACTCAGTCTCCGCTATCCGTCTCGTCACTGCTGCAAGAGGCGCAGGATTGAATCTTAGTGTTTCGACAATCTTCCAGCACCCTCGGCTCAGGGACATGGCGCAAGCTTGCGCCGCGGCACAGGACGAAGAGGGCAAGCTGGAGGCCACGAGTGTTGAGCCCTTCTCCCTCCTGGATCACGTCACGTCCATGGACACAGTCGTGGAACTGGCTCGCAGATCTTTCCAACCTCCCGTTCAAGATCCTGCACAGATCGTCGATGCCTTCCCCTGCACTTCGTTGCAAGAGGGCATGATGGCGCTGACGGATAAGGAGCCGGGGACCTACGTCGCTCGCCTGCCATTCCGAGTTGGCAAGCATGTTGACATGGCCCAGTTCCGCGCTGCATGGGAAGCTGTCGTTGCGGCGACGCCCATCCTCCGCACGCGTATTGTATCCCTAGCCAATGGCCGAGCGATTCAGGTGGTTCTTGACGAGCCTCCATTGTGGCGAGAGTACCGGGACGACGCTGGTCTAGACCTCAACAGCCAGCTAGCGAGATACCTTGAACAGGACAAAAACGACGACATGCGCTACGGCACCGCTCTCTCACGGTATGCTGTGCTAACATCGGCAAAGAGCGCAGAGCGTTTGTTCGTGTGGACGGCTCACCACGCCGTCTACGATGGCTGGTCTCTCGATCTCATCCGCGGAAAATTCATGGAAGCATACAACGGCGTCAATAGCGCACAGATCGCCCAGCAAAGTGTGTCATACGCCAACTTTGTTGCCCACGTCGAGACCACACGTGAGCGTGGCGCAGAGTATTGGCGCAATGCCCTCAAGGGTGCCCGACCAGTCAACTTTCCCCGTCACAACCGCACCCGTGCCAACAACACGAAGGCGGAACGAACCAATGCGTCTCTCAAGTCTCAATTTGAAGTAGACGCGTTTAAGAATCGCCAGATTCGCCATGACGAGGGGACGATCGCGACGAAGGCGTCGTTCATGCGTGCTGCTTGGGCTCTCGTCGTCTCTGCCCATGCTGGTGGCGATGGCATCGGCGGCGAGCAGGACGTCGTGTTCGGCACCACGGTGTCAGGGCGCAATGCGGCTGTTCCTGGCATCGAAGGCATCGTCGGCCCCGCAGTGACGACTGTTCCCCTCCGTGTTCTCGTTGACCCCGAAATGACTGTGGCGACCTACCTCGAAGACATCCAGTCGCAGAGCAACGACCTCATCATGTGCGAACAGTTCGGCTTGCAAAATATTGCGAAGCTTGGAGAAGACGAGAAGCAAGCTTGCGAGTTCCGCACGCTTCTTGTTGTCCACCCACCGGAGTTGGCCACGAATGGCAGTCGCGCAACTGACTCCGATGAGCCGCTCCTAAGTCCGCATCTGCAAGATGACGAGGATGACGCCGAGAAGACCTTCTTCACATACCCTCTGGTTTTCCAGTGCCATTTGCCTGAGGATGGCGGTCGAATCGACATCACCGTCACGTACTCGTCCTCGGTCGTCTCCAGCCGCCAAGTTGAGCAGATCCTGGGCCACTTCAAACAGGCCGTCAAGTTGCTCGCCGAGGCCGCGATCACGACAAAAGGTTCAAGCACGACGAACAGTGACCACACCTTGCTGTCGCAGCTAGACATTGTCGGCTCAGAAGATATTGACCAGTTTGCTGCTTGGAACCAGGAAGATGAACCAGTCATTCAGTCCACCTGTGTCCATCACTTGGTAGAGCAACAGGCTCAATTGCGCCCCGGCGCGCTGGCGATCAATGCCTGGGACGGGCAGCTGACATACGGAGAACTCAACCAGATCGCGAATCGGATTGCGCACTTGCTGTACCACAAGCACAATGTGCGCCCAGAGTCTCTTGTTCACGTCTGCTTCGAAAAGTCTGTCTGGTACTTCGTGTCTATACTCGCCATCAACAAGGCCGGCGGTGCGTGGGTACCTTTGGACCCTTCTCATCCCACGACACGCCACCAGCAAGTCACCCGCCAGACAAAGGCCAAGCTGGTGCTTACCTCGCCGAAAAACAAGAGTCTGATGGATGGTCTCATCGATACTGTTCTTGAAATTACGCCAGAGCTTGATCAGCAGCTCCTTGCCGACAAGAACTCGAGTACTCGAGCACAACATAGCGAGACCGGGCCTCCAGCTGACGTCGGGCCTCAAAATACAGTCTACGTACTGTTCACGTCCGGTAGCACTGGAATCCCCAAGGGATTCGTCATGGAGCATGGCGCGGTAGCTATTAGTCAAAGGGCTATCGCAAAGCGATTGAAGATGACACCGCACGTCAAGATGCTGCAGTTCGCCGCGTTTGTCTTCGACCTCTGCATCGGAGAGATCATTGCGCCGCTCATTACTGGAGCCACTATCTATGTTCCATCCGAACACGATAGAATGAACCGCCTTCCGGAGTACATCAGAGACATGGGCATCAACTGGGCCTTTTTAACCCCCGCCTTCGTGCGAACAATCCGTCCTGAGCAAGTACCCAGCCTAGAGCTCGTACTTCTAGCCGGTGAGGCTGTCGGTCGCGACATCTTGGATACTTGGTTCGGAAAAGTACGACTGGTCAACGGCTGGGGCCCAGCCGAAACTTGCGTCTTTAGCACTCTCCAAGAGTGGACGTCTCTGGACGAGTCTTCCATCACGGTGGGCAAGCCCGTCGGAGGCTACTGCTGGATTGTGGACGCAGCGAATCCCCATCGGCGCGTTCCTGCAGGTTGCGTTGGAGAGATTGTCATTCAAGGACCGACGATTACAAGAGAGTATCTTGCCAACCCAACTATGACCAATGCCACGATCATTGCAGGCGATGATTTGCCCTCGTGGGCACCGCGGAGAGCCGACCCCCACTGGAACCGCTTCTACAAGTCCGGCGACCTTGGCTTCTACAACCCTGACGGCACGATCGAATTCTGTGCTCGCAAGGACACCCAAGTCAAAATCCGTGGCTTGAGGGTGGAGTTGGGTGAAGTTGAGCATCACGTTCGAAGCTGCCTCGAGGATGCGCCGCAAGTAGTCGTTATCCTTTTGAATGGTGACGCTGGCTCCAACGGTGCATCGACGAGTGCCAAGCTTGTCACTTTCTTCTGCTTCTCGCACGACTCCAAGACTGCTGGCGTGGACCTCGACTCTGATCTTGCGACCGTTGCGGAAGAAATGCTTCTGCCTATCAGCGAGGATCTCCGTGCTCGCCTCGTGTCAATGACCTCCCAGCTCAGCGTCTCTCTGCCCCGATACATGGTCCCAACTCTCTTTATTCCTTGCCGATACATGCCCTTCATCACTTCGACCAAGATTGACCGCAACAAGTTGCGCGATATCGCTGCTCAAATGTCATCTGAGGAAATGATGGCTTATTCCTTTGTGGACAGTGTCAAACGTCCTCCCGAAACAAAGATAGAGACGCTGCTGCAGAAAATTTGGGCAGAGATTCTTAACATTCCAACGTCCAGCATTGGTCGGGATGACAGTTTCATCGCTCTCGGGGGTGACTCCATTGCCGCCATTCGCCTCACCACCATCGCAAGAGATCATGGTGTCGAAGTAACCGTTGGCAACGTCTTCAACGATCCAAGGTTGCTGAAGGTGGCCGAGGTGGCAGTTGACTTGCGAAATGACAGCGACTCTCCCTCGGCTACTTGGGATCACTTGGCTCCGCAGCCGTGGGCTCTGCTACCCCAAGGTTTTGGTGAAGACGATATCGAACAGGCTGCTAAGGCACAGATCGCCCTTCCCCACGAACCTCTAATTGTCGATGCGTATCCTTGCACAGCACTCCAAGAGGGCTTGATGGCGCTTTCGGTCAAACAACCCGGATCCTACATTGCTCGTTTCTCGTACCAGCTGGGTCGTGATGTGAGCGTTGGTACGTTCAAGGAGGCCTGGGAAAGTGTTGTGAGGACTTGCAGCAACCTTCGCACGAGAATTATCCGACTCCCTCACGGCGGCAGCGTTCAAGTCGTACTCCAGAGCGAGGCAGCATGGGAGTCCACGATGGAAATGACCCTCCACGAATACATCAGCTCCTCGAGAGGTACCACCATGACGTACGGCTCACCACTGAGCCGTTGTGCGCTCATCGAAGGGGTCAACAATTATTTCGTGTGGGATATTCACCATGCCGTGTACGATGGCTGGAGCATGAACCTCATGATGGATTTGCTCCACCGAACCTATGGTCAATCTGTCGGTCTCATCGCCCCAGCTCAGGTCACGGCTTCCCCGGTTTCGTATGCTAGCTTCATCCAGTATACTATGCATCTGGATCAAGACGCGGCTGCTCAATACTGGAGATCGCAGCTCAATAGGGCTACAAAGGCCTCGTTCCCGCCACAGACTCGTCGGTCAGCAGAGTCAACGACACGCACAGTAGTTCGAAGCATTGCATTCTCCCATCCCAAGGATGTCGGAGTAGTCAGAGCGACAGTCATCCGCGCGGCTTGGGCCTTGGTTCTCGCAGCCTATGCAGACCACGCATCCGACATCTGCTTCGGAGCCACGGTCTCTGGGCGACAGGCTCCTGTAGCAGGGATTGAGAAGATTGCAGGCCCTCTCATTGCGACGGTCCCCATCCGCGTCCGGCTCGATCGCAGGCAGCTTGTGTCAGACTTCCTGATGTCCATCCAACGACAGGCCACGGACATGGTCAATTATGAACAGTATGGGCTGCAGCGCATCGCGCGGCTGAGCCGCGGCGCAAAGGCAGCCACTGAGTTTTCGACGCTCCTGGTCATCCAACCCAAGCACATTGTGTCTGCGGACAAGTCGAGTGACCCGGAGAATACAACGATGAAGCTCATCAACAGCGACGAGGACGTCGTTGATGGTGTTTCCACCATTGACAACTACTTCACCTATCCTCTCGTTGTCCAAGGTCACTTGTCGGACACGGACGTCCAACTGCATCTCATTTACGACACTGGATATCTGGAAGAGACCGAAATGACAACTCTTGCGGAGCAACTTGAGAACGTCGTTCATCAACTTGTGCAATTCTCCGCAGGGGACAAGACGCTCGCCGAAGTCACTCTGACCGGGCCAGTCGACATCCAAAAGGCTGTGCAATGGAATAGCAGCGGCTCGCGGCCTATGGACGTGGACCTCAACGGGGCTGCCTCTCCGACGTTCAGGAGCCATGTCGAGCACCAGAGCATGATTCGACCCAATTCTCCCGCTGTGCAGTCTCCAGATGGGACGCTGACCTATGCCCAACTTTACTCGCTTTCGCAAGCACTGGCAGGTCATCTCCAGCGGAAAGGTCTAGTCCAGCAAGGGGATTTTGTGCCCTTGTGCCTTGATCAATCCTTCTGGATGCCAGTCTCCATGCTCGCGGTCCATTTGCTTGGAGCCGCGTTTGTGCTCTTCGACTGGCAGGCGGATATCTCGGATGCGGAGCGTATCTTCAAGGACGTGGGCGCCCGTTCCGTCCTATGCCTCCGAAACAATGTCCCGACCGACCTCGCAAACTGCGGAATTACCGTTGTCGAACTCTCAGGCGAGATCCTTCAGCAAACTCAAAACATCTGTGATGCTTCAGTTACCTCTAGTGGCGTGTCGCACGTACTTTTCCCTACTTCGGAGGACGGCGAGCCAGCCAAGGGGGTGGTCATGGAGCACCTGGCGACGTGTGCAGCGCATTTACAGCTTCGCGACAGCTTGGGTCTCACGTCGGAAGATCGCGTGGCGAACCTGGCAGCAAGCAACTCCGAGGTCTTTGTCTCTGAAATCATGACGACTCTCATGTCTGGGGCCACGCTATGCATACCTGCAACGATGTATACTTCGTCCGAGCAGGACCTTTCGCGATACCTCGACCAGGCAGATGTCAGCTGGGCAGTACTATCTGCCGCGCAAGCGTCGGGGTTGCATCCGAGCAACGTGCCAAAGCTTCACGGTATTGTAGTGCGAGCGACAGCATCGCTTATTAACCTGGACAACTGGACTAATGCGTCTGACACCCGCCGCACACTTTACGCCTTGTCTACGCCGGAGTCCGGTTTTGCGACATTGCACCAAGTGGCGTCCAAGCTAGACGAAGCAACCCTCGGTCGCCCTCTTGGACTTACAAGGTGTTGGCTTGTCGATCCCGTGAACAAGCAACGTCTTGCTCCGGTCGGCTGTGTTGGCGAGCTGGTCATACAGGGCCCTACTCTGGCGAAGGAGTACCTGAATAGCCCAGACGAAACGTCCAAAGCGTTCCTCAGTGCCCCCGTAGACACAAGCGCCCATGGTGAAGCAGCGCTGCACATCCCTTCAGATCACCGGTGCTTCCAGACCGGCATTTACGCCAAATATAGGCCAGATGGGACTATCATTTTGGTTGGCCAAGTCCAGTTCGGCAACTCTGAGCATCGAATCATGGAGGTAGCCCCCAAAGGCATTGCTCAGGCAATCGTCGCAAGGGGCAAGACGGGCGAGCTTACGGCGTTCCTGGCACTCGATAACCAGGCCGTGCCCACGAAATCTTCTTCAAATCACGCCGACCTGTTCGTGGAGATGTCGTCCTTGAGTGATAGCTTGAGCTCTAAGCTTGTCGATTTTATCGGTGACCTGGAGACCATTCTACCCGGACACATGCTGCCCCACGATTTCGTCTTGGTCCGTTCGAACGGCATCCCTCTCGTGGCCTCGGGGTCGCCATGCCGTTCACAGTTACTTCAAGCGATGGATGCGCTCACAGACGAGCAGCTTTTGGCTGTTAGCGTGTCAAAGACTGTCCACAGCCAAGATCACCCGGAGACTTTGTCCAACTTGGAGATGCAACTGGCCGATATTTGGGCGCAGGTGCTGGGCGTCGCCGACGCGAGACACATCGGTCGACAGGACAACTTCTTCAAGATCGGTGGCGACTCTATCAGCGCCATTGACCTCGTCTCTAAAGCCCGACAGCGCGGCATCAGCTTGACCGTCGCTGGGATATTTGCCAACCCAAGGCTTGTCGACATGGCGAGCGCCGCAACATTCGATAATACTGCTGAGGCTGAACCGGTCCCGTCTCATGTCCCCGCGTTCAGCCTTCTCTCGTCATCCGACGACAGGGACAAAGGAAAGGCTGAAGTCATTGCAGAGGCCTCGAAGCAATGCAAAGTTAGCAGTGCCGAGATTGGGGATGCTTTCCCTTGTTCTTCACTTCAGGAGGGCATGCTGGCGTTGGCAGAAAAGCAGAGAGGCTCATACATGGGCCGTTTCGTCGTCAGACTACCCAAGAAGATGGACGTTGACCGGTTCACGTCAGCGATGGTGGTCATGGTCGAGCAATGTCCCAACTTGCGCACGAGGATCATCATGTCCCCGAGCCAAGGCCGCCAGATTCAGGTCATCATCAACAGACCCATAAGCTGGGAACAGGCTCCCTCGCACACGTCTCTCGCCGAGTGCTTAGCCGCACCCGTGTCACACGCTGCCTACGGAGGTCCCCTGTCCACTTATATGATGGTCCATGACGAGGCCTCTGACCAGACGTGCATCATTTGGGAGATTCACCACTCGATCTACGATGGATGGACGCTGAGCCACATGATTCAAGTCCTCCATCGAGCCTACGAGGGGCAGTCCCCCGTCTCCCCTCGCACGCCAATCTCCTTCTCCAAGTACGTTGAACACGCCTTGTCGACGAGCGACGAGGAGATCCGCTCCTTCTGGCAGTCCCAGCTAGTCGACGCCAATACGGCCAAGTTTCCGGACACCACACAAGGCTCCCCTGCCGATGTGCGATCTGATGGAGTCATGACTTACTCCCTGCGAGTACCCGCTGAGCATCGGGCATCGGGCATCACCACAGCCAACCTTTTGCGGGCTTCTTGGGCCCTTGTCTTGGACCGATACCTCAACAGCGACAATGAGAGCACCGACAATGTCGTGTTCGGGGCCACTGTATCCGGGCGTGATGCATCAATCCCCGGGATCCTGGGCATTCTGGGTCCAACGATTGCCACCGTTCCCGTCTGCGTCCGCTTTGGTGACCGCCGCGCAACCACGGTGGGCGACTACCTGGTTGCGGTTCAGGACCAGACCAACGCGATTGTGCCGTACGAGCATATTGGCCTGCACAACATCTCACGCGTCATTGGCAACGCTGATGCTACCGCGTTCCATAACCTCCTGATAATCCAGCCCCGAATGGGCCCTCAATCGGGTGATTCGCAAGGCGAAACCGAGAACCAGCGGGATATTGACATCGTGGACAAGACCATGGATGACAACGAGAGCTACTACACCTACCCGCTTGTCTTCCAGTGCGTACTTGGCGATGACGGCGATGTTTCTGTGACTGCTACCTTTGATAGCCGGTCTATCTCGCAGGCGCAGATGGAAGTCCTCTGCAGACAGTTTGAAACTGCTGTCCGACAACTGGGCGACCAGTCCACGACAGAGTGTGTGCTCAGCGAAGTCAACTTGTTCACCCCTGAGGACTTCCAAATCGTACAAGCTTGGAACTGCGAGCCTGACCGACCATTCAGCGCCGATGAGGGCGGCGAGGACAGCTGCCTTCATCACGGCGTCGAGCGATGGGCCTTTAGTGAACCAAACCGCCCGGCCGTCGTGTCAACTGCGCACGGCACGCTGTCATATGCGGATCTCAACCGCATGTCAGGACAGCTTGCACACCACTTGCAAACGCAGCTTGGCATTGGCCCGGAGACACGAGTGCCTGTTTGCATGGAAAAGACACCTCTCGCCATTGTCGCTATCCTAGCCATCATGAAAGCCGGCGCCACATTCGTTCCACTTGAGCCATCTCATCCCATCGAACGCCGGCGAGCCATTATAAGTCAAGTCGGCGCTCGTCTGCTTCTCGTTTCCCCGTCGCTGGCCGAGGAGTGCCGTGGCATGGCAGAAGCAGTGGTGGAAATTGAACCAGCCTTGTTCTCCATCCACAGTACGGTCCAAACGCTGCCACACGTCTCGCCCCAGAGTACCGCGTACATCCTATACACGTCAGGATCTACGGGAACGCCCAAAGGAATTGTTGTGCCCCATGCTGCGGCGTGTACCAGTGTCCGAGGATCCGCTTCCTCGGAAGGCTACAACCTGAATCCCATGAGCAGGGTGCTTCAGTTCTCGAGCTTCGTGTTCGATGTCAGCATCGCCGAGATATTCGGCGCCTTCATGTTTGGCAGCACCCTCGTCATGCCCTCTAATCCAGAGCGGCTGTCAGACATCTCTGCCTTCATCCAAGTCAACAAGGTCAACACGGCCATGTTCACGACCTCTTTCGCCAAGACCCTCGAGCCAGACAATGTGGCCTCGCTCTCGACCCTCGTCCTTGTCGGCGAGCCTCCGACCCGAGAGAGCCTGACGAAATGGATTGGCCGTGTAGACAGACTAGTCAACGCCTATGGCCCGTCTGAGACTGTCATGTTCTGCGGAACGCACGTCTTTACTTCGGAAACGGAGATGCCTTCAACCATTGGCAGGGGCGTTCCTCACGTCGGCATCACCTGCTGGATCACCGAAATCGACAACACGCAGCGTCTCGCACCCCTTGGTTGCATCGGCGAGATTGTTGTTCACTCGGGTTCGCTATCAAGTGGCTACCTCAACGACGAAGCCAGGACAACTGCCGCCTTCTTCCACGGCGTGCCCTGGCTAACACCGACGCCGAAAGATAGACAACTCCAGGATAGCTACTCATGGTACCAGACAGGCGATCTTGGGCGCTACAATCTTGAGACCGGCATGATTGAGTATCTCGGGCGCCGCGACACACAAGTCAAGTTACGCGGCCAGCGTCTCGAAACCGCAGAGACGGAGCATCATGTCAAGCGACTTCTTCCTGGTGTGGAGCATGCCGCTGTCGATGTCGTCAAGCGCGATGGAAGGGAAATGCTTGCTGCATTTATCGGGTTTGTCCACCACAGCACCCATGCCATTGATACCGATGAAAAGGAACCGGCCTTCGCTCCGATCACCGACTCCCTTCGAACCGCTCTTGTCGGCGTCACAGAAGGTCTCAAGCAGGTTCTTCCCATTTACATGGTCCCAACGCTTTTTGTTCCAGTCACACGCATGCCATTCAACAACTCCCTGAAGCTGGATCGACGCAAGCTGCAACACATGGTGGAGCAGGTAGCTACCCAAGACTTACTGGCCTTCTCCGTGGCCGCTGGTCAAGGCAGCAACGCTGTCAACATTCCACCGGCGACTCCGACGGAGTGCGTGCTTCAGGCGATCTGGGCGCAGGTTCTCGGCATCGAGGAGCAAACTATTGGCAGAGAAGACACGTTCAACCAGCATGGCGGCGACTCGATTGCAACCATTCAGCTTGTGTCGGTGGCCAATCAACACGGCGTCAACATCACCGCTGCCGAGGTCTTCCAGCACCCTCGCCTCCAAGAGATGGCTGCTTGCGTCGACGCGAAGAGCGACGATCCCGCCCCGGCGGATCAAAATTTGAAGCCTTTCGCCCTGCTGTCTGACATCAGCCCCCGTGCCACCATCGTTCAAGAGGTTTCACGACAGTGTGACACACCGGAATCCAGCATCTCGGATGCGTTCCCTTGCACGCCCCTTCAGCAGGGTCTTATCGCACTCGCCGAGAAACAGCCCGGATCCTACGTGGCACGGTTTGCTTTGCACCTTCCCGTGCATGTTGATATGGACCGGTTCCAGCTGGCCATGGAAGGCATGTACCAGGACTGCAGCAATCTGCGCACCCGGATCGTCCTACTAGAATACGACGAGCTCGTCCAGGTCGTAGTCGATGAGGACTTGCCCTGGACCGAGATACACGGCCAAGAACCAACGCTGGAAGGTGTGCTCCAGAACCGGACTGATCTTCAATGGTCTGCTGGCTTTGGACAACGTCTGTGCCGCTTCTTCCTCGTTCACGACGGCTCAGGGTTCAGCCATCTGGTTTGGGACATCCACCACTCCATCTACGACGGCTGGTCAATCGGCTTGATGCTAGACCTGGCTCAGAAACGATACAACCAGGACAGCGCCGTCAAGAAGCCCATCTCGTTCGCCCACTACGTCAAGTATATCATGGCGGCATCGGCAGAGCCAAGCTCGGCCAAGTCATACTGGCAGTCTCGCTTTGCCAACGTCAACATTAGCCACTTTCCAAACGCATCAAATGACAATGAAGTGGACTCCTCCGACCAAGAGGCTACAACAGATGCGACAATGAAGCATGAGCTCTCGTGGTCGACACAACATGCTCTCCCGAACGGTGTTACCCTGCCCACAATCCTCCGCTCAGCCTGGGCGCTCGTCCTATCGCGATATACGGACAGCAATGACGTCGTGTTCGGTAACACAGTGACAGGACGTAACGCATCGGTACCTGGCATCGTCAACATCGTCGGTCCAACCATTGGCACTCTGCCTGTCCGGGTGCGGATCCATGACAACGAGCAAGCAGACGCCACCGTCCACCAATTCCTCGAGAGGATGCAGCAAGAGTCCAATGACATGGTCCCTTTCGAGCACGTCGGTCTCCAAACCATCGCTCAAATGGGCAAGGAATTGCGCGAGGCGTGCAATTTCCAGAACCTGCTTGTCATTCAACCCGGCGGTCGCCGCGGTGCATCAGAGACAAAGTCCACGTTCGAGGAGGTCAACTTCTTCGACATCGACGACCTGACGTCCTCCTCGAGCGGCAACTCACAGCGTTACCATGTGTATCCGCTGGTCTTCCAGTGCATCATCGAGTCAACGAACTCGGTTCGACTCTTAGCCACTTATGACACGAGATCCCTGCCCATGGCAACCATGGAGGCCATCTGCCACCACTTCTCGCAGGCTGCTACGCAATTAGTAGGGGCGGCCTCGTCAACACACACCATACCGCTCTCATCGATTGCGCTGACCTCGAAGTACGACGTTGAGAAGGTTCTTGGCTGGACAAGCGATCCTTCAAGAATAATCCGGCCATGGGACGCATGCGTGCATGACCTTGTGTCGCAGCAAGCGAGGAGCAACCCGCCCAACAAGGAGGCAATCTACGCCTGGGACGGTACCATGACATACGCAGAACTGGATCAAGTTTCTTCTCAACTCGCGGCGCACCTACAACAACTTGGAGTCGGCCCCGAGGTATTCGTTCCAATTTGCTTTGAGAAGAGCATGTGGACAATCGTCGCCATGCTCGGCATCATGAAGGCTGGCGGTGCGTTCGTTCCACTAGATCCAGCGCATCCACCAGCTCGACGGGAGGCCCTCGTCCAAGATATTGGTGGTGTGCGATTAATACTCGCGTCGCCGTCCACCGCACCATCCTGTGCCAATATCCCTGCCGAGGTTATGGTTCTCTCGCCAGCCTTGATTTCGCAGCTGCCCAGTACCTCCACGACCCAGGACGCGCTCTCTCCATCGCCCGTGACCTCACGGAGCGCAGCATACGCCATCTTTACTTCTGGCTCGACCGGCAAGCCCAAAGGCGTCGTCATGGAGCACTACTCCCTCTGCTCGAGCATCCGTGGCCACGCGACCGATATTGGCCTCAATGCTGAGTCTCGAGTACTCCAATTCTCCAACTACGTTTTTGACGTCAGCTTGGGCGAGATCCTCAGCACGCTCGTCTTCGGCGGCACTGTGTGCGTTCCGTCCGACACGCAGCGCCTTTCGGGTGGCGAGCTCCCTTCATTCATGGCACAGAGTCGCGCAAACGTCGCCATGTTCACGCCGTCCGTGGTGAGCATTCTCAGCCCCAGCGACGTTCCCACGCTCAAGACGTTGGTCCTCGGAGGCGAGGCCCCGACGCGCGACAATCTGCAGACATGGGGCGAGCATGTCAAATTGGTCAACGGCTACGGCCCGGCGGAGGCTTGCATCTACTGCAGTGCCTTTGAAATGCCCAAATCGACGCCCTACCCCAATGTCGTGGGCCGCGGTTCAAACTTCAACCTCTGGGTTGTGGACGTGGATGATCCGACCCGCCTGGCCCCCATCGGCTGTACCGGCGAGATACTGCTCGAGGGCCCGGGCTTGGCAAGGGGCTACCTGAACAACAAAGAGGCAACCTCGAGAGCGTTCATCGAACTCGAAGAGGCCGACTGGTTCGATCAGGAGCCAGGACAAATCAGGAGGCGCTTCTACAAGACCGGGGATCTGGCCCGGTATACGACGGATGGAACAGTACAGTACCTGGGCCGAAAGGACACCCAAGTCAAGCTTCATGGACAGCGGATCGAGCTTGGCGAGATCGAGCATCAAGTCAAAAAGATGGCATCATCACGCGGTCTCGCGGAGCACGTCGTCGTCGACATTGTCCAGAAAGACGGCCAACCCACACTAGCGGCCATCGTGAGCCTCGCGGCCGTTGGGAATGGGTTGAATGGTACAATTCCCGTAATGATGATGATGATGACAGATGCCCTCCGCGTCAAGTTTTCTAGCCTCGCCGCCGATGTTGGCGCCGTGTTGCCCCGTTACATGGTGCCTCAATACTTCATACTGGCTTCGCACCTGCCAGCTACAGCATCAAGCAAAATCGACCGCACGACATTACGAGGACGCGTCAACGAGCTGTCAAGTGCAGACTTGAGAGCATACTATATCGAGCCAAGCGGGGATACATCAACGCAAGTTGGCAGTTCGGTAGCCCCCAAAGAGCCATCTAACGACCTGGAACGTGAGTTGCAAAAGGTATGGGCTCGAGTACTCAATCTGAGCCCCGATGTCATCGGCATCGACGACAGCTTCTACCGCCTCGGAGGCGACTCTATTCGAGTAATTACCATGGCCAAACGCGTCAAGGAGGAGTTTGGGGTGTCACTTGGTTTGGGACAAGTCACCGGGCAAGGTACAACCATCGCGAGACTGGCCATCGCCATCGAGGCAGCTCTCACGGCGAGTACATCGAGTTCTCCGACCATCGCAACGCCAGAGGACAACGTACACGTCGACCTGCAAAGTGAGATTGCGACGCTTACGGCCACGCTCACCAACAACGCAACGCAATCGCTCCCAGAGGCGATGGTCTCCGTCGCGACACCAGCTACTGTGTTTCTCACGGGCGCAACGGGCTTCCTAGGAACCGAGATTCTGCGCCAACTCTTATTCTCGTCGAGTGTGGCGCGCGTCATTGCGTTGGTACGTGCTCGATCGGAAAAGGAGGGTGTCGAGCGGATAGAGAAGACTGCCAGGACCATCGGCTGGTGGTCTGGTGTTGGTGCAGTTGAGCAGGAAAAGCTCGAGGTATGGACTGGAGATCTCTCAGCTCCCCGACTCGGACTCGGATCAGCCAAGTGGGAGCAGCTCGTCAGCAGTGTCGACGCAATCATCCACAACGGCGCCGTTGTCAATTGGCAAGCCGACTTTGAGACCCTGCGCGCCGTCAATGTATCGTCTACCGTCGACCTCCTATCTGCCGCCATGGCAAACAACAGCCGAAGCAAGCTCGTCTACGTGTCTGGTGGCATCAAATTAGTCGATACGCAAGAGGACCAGTCTGGCGTCGCCGCTGAGCTTTCCCGCGGAGGAACGGGTTACATGCAGACCAAGTTTCTGGCCGAGAGCCTTGTGAACAATACGGCCGCGCATCTCACGCGTCAATCGTCTCTGTCCCATGGTCAGCAGAACCGCGTGTCCGTCGTCAAACCAGGCGTCATCTTGGGCGCTGGTGCTCACGGCGCCGCAAATGTCGACGACTATCTTTGGCGGGTGGTGGCGTCCGCCGCCGCCGTCAACGCATATCCGTCAGAGCCGGACGATCACTGGCTCTACCTAGATGATACTGCGTCCGTCGCGAGGTCTATCATCAGTCAGCTCGAGCTCGATGTGCCCACGTCGAGCACGTTGGCGTCCTTTGTTGATCTGCAGCGTGGCATGACCGTTTCTGCGTTCTGGGACCTTGTCGATGCGGCACTCGCCACCACTGCCAGTGGGAGACAACCCGATGCAGGTCTCAAGTCTCTGTCTTGGGACGAATGGACGCGCATCGCCCTGGCGCAGATGGAAGGCGTGGGCGAACAACACCCCTTGTGGCCCGTACAAGACTTCCTTGGCATGCTGGGGACGGGACACAGTCCGGCGGACTCGGCCCTGAGAAGCGATGGAGAGTTGGAAGACGTTGTGAGGAGGAACGTGCGATACCTGGTGGAGCAAGAATTCATCGGCGGCGCCGTCAACGGGAGCAAGGGTGGCGCGTTTCGACGGACGGCCTTGAACCCGAAGTCAGAGGAGAAGTGACGGACGAGTGCTTTCATTCACGGGGAGCGTGAACAACGGTCCCCGCTCAGTTCTGCTGCTCCACACACCCTGACAACTCATGCAAGTGCTTCGTACTTGGTTCGGAGGTGAGACAATACGCGTTCAGCCGCTCACGCTGCGCATGCAGCCCGGCCTGAATCAACGGGGGTGACATGCGCAGTTTTCTTTTGTTCGTATACTGTATATAGTTTTTCCGGCAATTCCTTGGGTATTTCCCATTGACGAATTTCACAATGACGTTGATTTCACGCCACAGGAGACGGCTGAAGCTCCCGGTTACGATGTCAATGTGCCCTGACTACATCCACCATAGACCTCAGGTGATTTGCGTTCTCGAAGCACTTTGGACACATTTTGCAGTTTGTATTAGCCAGGGACCGGCTGTCCCGGCGCCGGGCCAGATTCGGAATTTGTTGCTGGTGGCTGATAGCAGCCAATTGATGTCAGCAACGTCCAAGTGCGTCTTACAACATGCCGTGCGTGCACCCGGATTCACGGGCCGTCCGGCACCAGTGACGTGGTGGCGCGATGACGAGGCTGCAGTCCGTGAAGTTTTGGTGCATTTGGGTGTACAGGAGCGACTCAATCATCCACGTATCAACGTCGTCGATGCAGCTGTATATGCGTCTCGAAGATCGCATATGAAAGGAGCAAGGTCCAGGGTATGTCGACACAGATGGGTTCACCGACTCCATCGTGAAAGCCAAAGCCACTTTTGTTGTCTCAGGTCTCCGCTGCGGGAGAGGAACGCGGCCAGGCAATCGCCTAACCGGGCTGGTTTATTAGTCGTCTCGGCCAACATAAAGACGTGATTCGCAAACCGTGGCAGGCGCTTCAGCAAGATCCACCTGGATTCAAGGCTCTGTTCGCAACGGTTTGGAGATTTGCAGGGGTCTGGGGGGGATGGATGTAAGCACATGCGCCGTGGCAGTCCGCGGGGCCCCTGCGGGCTCATTATGAGTCGAAAAGACTACACTCGTCGTCAGCAAGCTACCCCGTCAACAATCCGCCAAAGGCTGGGAGCGTTTGTTAAAAAAAAAACCCTCCGTCGCGGAGACTTTCCGTGCCGCAGTAGGACATGTGAGTTAGTTGTACTCCGTAGTAACTTGATAGCTGTAGATACGTACTGCAAATCCGCCCAGGGCATGGCGTCAGTCCGCAACTCCTGACAAATAATGGTCAGAAGCTTAGTTCGTAGTAACACTGGCAAACCCCCTGCGGCACCAGACACCGAAACCGAGAAGGGGCGCGCTTGGGCGGTTTTGGCTGGGGCCGCAGCAGCACAGCACAGCACAGAAGTAAGTGGCCGTAATTTAGTCATAACTCCGTGGCGAACACGTCCCGGCCGAGTCATGACGTAGCGCATAAGCGGCGGCCGGACCCGTTAAAAAAACAAAGCTCTTATCGTGGGCCCGGCAACATTTCAACGAAGCAGCAAGCAGCATTCCTTGACAGTGGACCGGCAAGTGCCTGGTGTATCATTATTAATCAGGGAATCGTGGGTTTAGGCCCCCCCAGTTCTCCGCCATACGGAGCCTTTGCGGGCACAAGAGAAAGGGATCCTCAGTGCTCACCTGCGCCAAGCCGCAAGGTCAAAATAAAGTCCGCTGCAGTTGCAACCCCCAGCTGTCGGAGATACGTATCTAATCTCCATCATAGTGATTCCAACGCGCCGGAGCAACCCCTAGTGGGCTCGTGCTGCCGCCGGTGCCGTCACGGCAGTCAGAAAATGGCAACAACGACCCCTTGTTGCTTCCGATGCGTCCAATGAAGGCGTCTGGCTTCCGCATGGGACCAATGTTTTGTGCTCCGCAGCTCGTAGTTGTGTGTTTTCTTCGTCCGCTACCTTTATAAAGCCGTAGCTGCTGCGCTTGCTTGTTACTTCATGTAGATACCGGTTTTCTATTTTCCCTAGTTCTGCGCCCGCTATCGTTGCTCAGGCCCTCCGAGACTGTCGACATGGCATCGACAAGCGACTCGAAGGATATGCCTGTCACCGGGAGCGACCCAAACGACGGATATTGGGGCGACACACACGAAGATGGCCCCGTCGACGAGCGAGAGGCAAGGCATGAGTTCGACGAGCTCCAGCGAGAGCTGACGAGACGGAGTACGACTCGACCGGAAAGCAGAAGGAAATCGACGAGAGGGCACGAGGGCCCAACTAAGCACGCCCATGGCCGGGGAGCAGACGAAACCGACGTCGAGAAGGGGCAAGGTGCTGGAGTCGATGATGAAGCAGAAAGCTCCAGGACACTCAGGGACGATGATTTCCATCTCGAGCGCTTCATGCGCGACGGGCATCTTGAAAAGCGCGATCCCAGTACCGGCGAGTCGACCAAGAAGGTCGGCGTCGTCTTCAAGAACCTCACGGTGAAAGGCGTTGGGAGCAGTGTAGCCACCGTTCGAACCCTTCCCCAAGCCATCGCAGGAACCTTTGGTCCCGACCTCGCCCGGTTTCTGTCGACTTGGGTTCCCCTGTTCCGGATGGCGGACAACAGCCCGACCCGAGACCTGATTCGCGACTTCACCGGCGTGATACGACCGGGAGAGATGATGTTGGTCCTGGGTCGACCTGGCGCCGGCTGCAGCACGTTTCTCCGAGCCATCGCCAACAATCGCGCCTCGTTCCTGTCCGTCGACGGCGAGGTGTTGTATGGCGGAATCCCCGCCGGCAAGATGGACAAGAGGTTCCGCGGCGAGGTCGTGTACAATGCCGAGGACGACCGTCATCTCCCTGCCCTCACTGTCGGCCAGACGCTCGACTTTGCCCTCTCAACCAAAACGAAGAAACGCGATCGCGGCAACGTGGACCTGATTGTCAACTCGTTCCTCAAGATGTTCGCGATGCCGCACACCAAGAACACACAGGTTGGAGACGAATACACCCGCGGCGTATCGGGAGGCGAGCGTAAGCGCGTCAGCATTGCCGAGACACTGGCGACGAAGAGCACCGTGACTTGCTGGGATAACTCGACCCGTGGCCTGGACGCATCCACGGCCCTTGACTACGCCAAGTCGCTTCGCATCATGACCGATGTGTCGGATCGCACGACCCTGACGACGCTATATCAGGCGGGTGAAGGAATCTACGACCTCATGGACAAGGTTCTTGTTATCGAGGATGGGCGCATGCTTTACCAAGGACCTGCCAACAAGGCCAAGCAGTATTTCGTCGACCTGGGCTTCTTCTGCCCTTCGCGACAAACCACGGCCGACTTCTTGACCTCAGTCTGCGACGTCAACGCCCGCATGTTCCGGGATGGCTACGAGGCCAAGTGCCCCAAGACGCCCGAGGAACTCGAAAAGGCCTTCCGACAGAGCGCCGCCTACCAAGCGGTGTTGGACGATGTCCAGGACTATGAGCAGCATCTCAGCCATACGGGCCACGCCGATGCACAGACGTTCCGCGACTCGGTTCACGACTCCAAGTCCAGGACTGTGATGAACGGATCGAATTACACCGTCTCCTTCTGGAAACAAGTTCTTCAGTGCACCCGACGCGAGTTTTGGCTCATTTGGGGCGACAAGACGTCGCTCTACACCAAGTTCTTCATCATCATCAGCAACGGTCTCATCGTAGGCTCCCTGTTCTACAATACCCCGACCAACACCCAAGGCGCCTTCTTGCGCGGTGGCGTGGCATTCTTCTCTATCCTGTTCCTTGGGTGGCTGCAATTGTCTGAACTGGCCAAGGCTGTTGCGGGGCGTTCAGTCATCCTACGACATAAGGAGTTTGCCTTTTACCGACCCTCGGCCGTCAACTTGGCCCGTGTGCTGGCAGACTTTCCTATGCTTCTCGCCCAAGTTATCATTTTTGGTATCATCATGTACTTCATGACGAACCTTGATCTTGAAGCGGGCAAGTTCTTCATCTACATGCTGTTCGTCTACGTCATCACCATCTGTGTCACGGCTCTGTACCGTATGTTTGCGGCGTTGTCGCCGACCATGGACGACGCCATCCGCTTCTCGGGCATTGCTCTCAATTTGCTGATTGTCTACACTGGATATACTATTGCGAAGCCGATCTTGCTCGACCAAAAGATTTGGTTTGGTTGGCTCTACTACATTAATCCGATCAGCTACGCCTTTGAGGCGGTCTTGACAAACGAATTCTCGGGTCGCGACATGCAGTGCGCCCCCAATCAGCTTGTGCCTCAGATCCCTGGCATTGATCCCCAATATCAAGGATGTGCCATTGCCGGGTCGCAGCCTGGAAACCCAACGGTACCGGGCGCGCGATATATCAGCGAGCAGTTCAACTACAGCCGGTCGAACTTGTGGCGGAACTTTGGCGTTGTCATTGCATTCACGGTTCTATACATCCTCATCACGGTTGGCGCTAGTGAGATGTTGTCGTTTGCCAGCTCAGGGGCTGGCGCGCTCGTCTTCAAGTCTTCCAACAAAAAGACCAAGTCGCGCGCCGGCAAGGCCGACGTGGAGGAAGCCGGCCGTCGAGCTTCGGATGCCGCCATGGAACGCCAGCGAACGCAAGACGAAGTATTGGAGCAGCTTACGAGGAGCGAGCAGGTCTTCACCTGGGAGAACCTCAACTACACCGTCCCGACGGCGCAGGGCCCCAAGAAGCTGCTCAACGACGTCCATGGTTACGCCAAGCCCGGTGTTCTCGTTGCCTTGATGGGAGCGAGTGGCGCGGGCAAAACGACGCTCCTCAACACCTTGTCGCAGCGACAGTCGGTTGGTGTTGTGCAGGGCGAGATGCTGGTCGACGGCAAGGGGCTACAGCCTGATTTCCAGCGAAGAACTGGCTTCGTCGAGCAAATGGACCTGCACGAGGGCAGCGCAACCGTGCGTGAAGCCCTCGAGTTCTCCGCGCTCCTCAGGCAAGGCCGCGAGGTGCCTCGAGAGGAGAAGCTAGAGTATGTGGACAAGGTCATTGACCTTCTTGAGCTTGGTGACATCGCCGACGCCATTGTCGGGTCTTTGGGAGTGGAGCCGAAGAAGAGACTGACGATAGGCGTGGAACTTGCCGCGAAGCCGTCCCTTCTGCTGTTCCTTGACGAGCCGACGAGCGGCCTCGACTCACAGTCCGCTTACTCGATTGTGCGATTCTTGCGGAAGCTTTGCGCGGCCGGCCAAGCGATTATCTGCACCATCCATCAACCATCATCCGAACTCATTGAGCTCTTCGATCACATCTTGGCGCTTAACCCCGGCGGCAACACATTCTACTTCGGACCCGTGGGGCAGAATGGTCGCGCAGTCGTCGACTACTTTGCGGCCCGAGGCGCAAACTGTCCCGAGGGCAAGAACGTCGCCGAGTTCCTCATCGAGACGTCTGCCTCGGCGCGGGAGCACTGGAACGAGCAGTGGCGTATTTCGGACGAGAACAAGGCCCTCCATCAGGAGATCCAGCGCATCAAGGCAGAGCGAAGCGTGGTGCCTGAAAACAAGGACATCCTCCAGCACGAGTTTGCCGCTCCGGTGTCTCAGCAGATTCTGCTGCTGACCAAACGCATGTTCCTCAACCAGTGGAGGGCCCCGAGTTACATCTACGGCAAGCTGTTTACAGCCGTCATCGTCGGCATCTTCAACGGCTTCACCTTTTGGAAGCTTGGCGATACCGTCAACGACATGCAGAGCCGCATGTTCACGTCGTTCCTCATCTTGCTCATCCCGCCGACGGTCCTCAACGCCATCTTGCCCAAGTTCTACATGGACAGAGCGATCTGGGAAGCCAGAGAGGGGCCGAGTCGTCTGTACGGCTGGGTTGCTTTCTGTACTGCGTCTATTGTCGCGGAGATCCCTGGCTCACTCATCGCGGGTGTGCTGTACTGGGTCCTCTGGTACTGGCCGACTGGCCTCCCGACCGACTCGTCAACCTCTGGTTACGTGTTCCTGATGACGATGCTCTTCTTCCTGTTCCAGTCCAGCTGGGGCCAGTGGATCTGCGCATTCGCCCCGAGCTTTACGGTCATCAGCAACGTCTTGCCCTTCTTCCTGGTCATGTTTTCGCTGTTCAACGGCGTCGTTGTTCCATATGCGCAGCTGAATGTGTTTTGGAAATACTGGGTACGTGTTCCGCCATATTCTTCGCTTTAACCGCACGGAATGATACTAACAATTGACGTTGCAGCTGTACTACATCAACCCCAGCACGTACTGGATCAGTGGCGTCCTGGCAGCCACGCTTCCGCGGCAGGTGGTCCGGTGCGCGCAGAACGAAGCCGCGCACTTTAACATTCCCTCCGGCCAGACGTGCATGGAGTTCGCTCGAAGTTTCGTTGAGAAGGCTGGCGCCGGCTACCTGGTCGACCCGGACGCCACGGGATCCTGCAGCTACTGCCCCTATGCCAACGGCACGGAGTATCTGGACGCACTGAGCATCAAGACCAGCGAGAAGTGGCGCGACTTTGGCATCTTCCTTGCTTTCTGTGTGTCGAACTGGGCGTAAGTACACAATCTGAACCCCAAACTTGTGAATCACGAGCATGTGCTGACAGTTGATTGCAGTTTGGTGTACTTTTTCATCTACACAGTCCGCGTTCGGAAGTGGTCATTTGGCTTTGGGCTACTTTTCAAGTACATTTAATTTAGACGGCATGTACGAAGTACATATTGTCAGCGGCATTTGCGTACCATGTCAGAGGACAGTATACTTTGGGTTGTCCACAGACTCCTGCCCATGCATGCTTGTGATGGGAGAAGCGAACAAGCAGAGTACATACATACATAATAGAGCAATCAATAGACAATCAACGTACAAAGTATGAGCAACGCGGAGACGGAGGCACTCTTATTACCGGCGCGGGATCGTCAAAGCGCCTCACTGACAGGTCGTGACTCGCAGCCAGTGCTTGCCACCACCGACTTATTGTCTTCCGGTGCATGTGCGCTCCGTCGATCCACCACAGCTCAGCTGTCTCGGCTTCATCCCCGCATCTTCGCCATGCCACCCTTACCCACGGGGCTGCCAAGGTGCGTCCAATCGCGACTCCGGGCACACCATCCCACACTTTCCCCGCACCGGCCATTACAGACTAACGCGCCTTAGTCTCTGCACGATGGCGTCGTGGGAGGAACCGAGCCGCCTCCAACAAAGTGTCCGTGGGCTAGGTGAGAGTTTAAGCCTCGGCAGAGCTTGCGGTGGTGCGGCGCTCGCTCGGGGCCGTGTCATTAATTCACGTGGAGGAGGCAGGAGCTTCTTCAACATATCTCTCCCCAATGCGTCTAATCCCGATCGCCTGCCTGCCCTGCCCGGCGGCCGTTCCTCCTCCATATTGACATTCTGCAGACCTGGATCGAATCAATAAATCCAGCAGTAACCGAAGATGCAATCTCAGAACAAGATTCAGAGGCGGCACTCGCTCCTCAACCCCCGCCTGTCATGGACAGGTCCGTCGCCGAGGGCGATGGGCCAGAGGACCCCAACTGGATACCTGGGCAACTTGACGGACGCCCAAGAGGCAAAGCTGCGCGCTCTGTGGGCCATCGGCATCAAATTCGTCGAAATCTGCGAGGCCGACGCGGAGCCCAGCGACGCAAAGTCCCTTGAAGAAAAGTATGTGCCCTTGGCCAAGAAGTCATCGTCCTTGCCCAAGGGCGAGGGACGGCCCAGCGCCACCCACGAAAAGTACCCGGGACTCGTCCTGGAACTGCTCTCGCTGCTCCCCACGGACGAGCACGACATACAAAAGTTGGCCAGACAGGCCGTCGACGCCCTGGACCACTGGACGCCGGAAATGTACCACCTCATCGTCATGCGCATGGTCAAGTGCGAGCACCCGGACGCCCTGGGCCTTCGCTTCCTGCGCGCCTGCAACTGGGACCTCATCCAGGCCACCAAGATGATGGGCAAGGCCATTTACTGGCGGGCCATGGAGGCGGCCGTGGACGACGACATCATGAAGCGAGGCGAGGCGGGGGCCGCAGAAGACGAGAAGAACGGCTTCGGACTGGCCAGGACCGTCAGCACGGACTTTATGGACCAGATCAGGAGCGGCAAGGCCTTCATTCACGGGACGGACAAGGCGGGACGACCCATTAGCTACATCCGGCTGCGAAAACACAGGGCGTCTGACCAGTGCTACCAAAGCCTGGAGAGATACACGGTATATCTCCTGGAGCTGGCTCGCTTGTCTTTACGGGCGCCGATTGAAACAGGAGTAAGTCGCAGAACCCTGAACGAGTTACCTCACTTATAGACTGGCTGCTCATCATCGCGACAGACAATCCTCATTGACATGGGCGGGTTTGTCACATCGAATATCGACCTGTCCCCTCTCAAGTTCATCATCAACTGCGTCCAAAACAACTATCCAGAGTCGCTTGGGCTCCTTCTCATACACAATGCCCCTATAGGATTCAAGAGTAAGTTATACGCAAAACCGCCCTTGGGCGTCGCTCTGGCCAAATCATTAACAATCTCCCTTGCAGCATTGTGGAAGGTAGTCCGCTTCTGGCTGGACCCGGCAGTAGCCTCCAAGGTCCATTTCACTCGCGGCAAGCGAGGGCTGCTCAAATACATCGCGCCTGATCAACTACTAAAGGAGCTCGGCGGGAACGAAGACTGGGAGTACGAGTACGAGGAGCCGCTACCCGACGAAAACATCCAGATGCTAGACACCGAGACGCGTGATCGATTGTTCCAGGAGCGACAAGTCCTAGCCCAACGATTCGAAGACTTAACGCAAGAATGGGTCATGAGTGCCCAACATAGCGACAAGTCGCGGGAGATCTGCGGTAAACGAGACGCATTGGCCGATAAGTTGACGGCAAACTACTGGGCACTGGACCCCTACATCCGCGCACGATCAATCTATGACCGCCATGGCTACTTCCGAGGAGCGGCTGGCGCAGAATGGTATGCCAGGACCAAGGAGACTACAACGGCAATTGCCACTACGCCAATCACGAATGACAAGATGACGCCAGGGGATGAGTCACCAGTTTTGGGAAGGTCATCACTCTCAGACGGCATGTCGACCTTGCGCAAAGCTTCGCTGTCAGATAATATGTCGGCCCTGGAAAGGGCATCCACGTTTGGTGATACGCCGACATTGGACAGGTCGTCGACTTCGGAAGACGAGGTGGTCTTCCTGGACGAGGTCCCGAGGGTGGAGATCGAGAAGGTGCCTGATATTGCGAGCGTACATGTGACCTTTGACCATGTTAGTATCATTGGGGGCGATGACTCTTCGTATTACAGTGATATTGATAGGGCGGAACCCTCAAGGTTATGGGGTTGAGAGATGCAAAGTATAGTATACCCTCTTTCAAGCACGCCTTGGTCTCGACACTGTGGATGGTGACTTGTGTCTGAGATCAGCACTAAGTACAGTGGTCATGTCATGTCAGATGAGTGCATCGCAACAACACGCCAGGTATCTCCAGCAACGGAGCCACAGGCCCATTAGCCTCATGTCAGCCACCAGGACCAGCCCGGCGTGGCTATGCATTCTCTCAAAGGACGCCCCAAGTGGCTAGTGCCGCCTATTTGGAGATGCACCATGACTCTGCTCTGTCCATAACGGGAAGCAACGCTTACACAACGACGCTAGTGTCAGCAACAATAGGAAATGTCAAACGCCACTCATGAGCCGTTGCTGGACATCCGACGCCATGCCGGGCGTCGCAGCGTCTTGACCGGGCTGTGTGTGTCCAGGTGCGGCTAAGATGCCCATTCGTTCACATTGGCTGCTTGCTGCTGAAGCCGCTGAGCCACAGCACTCAACTCAACTCTTGAGTGCCGAGAAGATGGACCTCGACGAGAGCTGCGACGGCGGGTGTGGCGTCAGACGCACATGGCAAGCAGGCAGTGTTCGGCGCAGACCAAGGGCGGCGGCGCGGGCTGAGGCAGCTCCGAGCTCACGATACTTTTAGCTGGAAAGCTTCCAGCTTGTCATACGCATATTGATCCCTTCTGGCCGATGCCTTGATGTGCAACGCGGCCCCATACAGTCTTTATGGGCACGGCCTACTCCGCCCACCCAGCGTAGCAGCGAGAGCAAGTGAGAAGACTATTACAGCAACATGGGTCATGCTGTAGCAGTGATACAAGGCATGATATAATGTTGAAGGAAGATAGACAATGGTGCAAGTTGAAGGTATGATGGTAGTAGAAAGCATCAACGAGTTGCAACATTGAAGCTAGACAGCCCGGGCTCCAGTAGACCGTAGTGTATACCGTGTGGCGATGAGGTCAAGGAGCTATGCGTGTAGCAAAAATAGCATCTGTCTTCGGAAACTCGTGGCGATAGTCTTTCGGCTGAGCGGAGGGGCTTGGAGACGGGGAGTAGGCCTACCGCTGTGTCCCTAAGCCCTTAAACTGTAGCTAAATTGGGTGAAGGCTCCAGCCATTCTCACGGGTATAAGTAGATGCCGTTCCCCCCGGCTTCTCATCGATTTCAGAACTCATCATCAAGCACTACACTTGCATACAAACTACTTCTTCCCCTTCTCTGATAGATTCAAGACCACTGTCACTTGTCTTCTTCGGTTTTCTCAAGCAGATCCAACAATCAGTCAACAAACACTCTTATACAACACCACCACAACAACACCAACTCAGACTCTTCAACATGCAGTCCTCCATCATCGCCATCATCCTTGCCGCTGCCACTGGCACCATTGCCGCTCCCGCCAACATCCACGCGCGATGCGACCCTGCTCCCGCCCCCGGGACTGTCCCTCCTCCTGCCCCTGGGTCTGCCACTCCTCCTAAGGCTCCCACAACCCCTGCGACGGCCAACTACATTCTTCCCAACGCCATGGCTGTCCACAACGTCAACAACAACGCCAACAAGCCCTCCACGCAAATCTTGACCACCAAGAAGGGCAACACTGAGACCTCGACGCTCGTCTCCTTCCAGGTCCCTTCGACGGCGACGGGCACTTGCAAGACGCACATCAACGTCGGCGCCCTGGGCGGTGCGGACAAGATCGGCGGATCGCAGACCGTCAGGATCTTCCGCACGCTGCTCACCAACATCCCCGCCACTCCCACCGGCAATCAGCGCAACATCGAGCTCGGTCAGCTGCGCTTCGACGCCGCCGCCAAGGGCTTCGCTTTCGAGAAGGGCAGCGTCCAGCCTACTATCCAGACCTTCCCTTGCCCCGCTGGCAAGACTATTCAGTGGGAGATTGTCGCCGTTGGCGATAGCGACGAGATCATCGTCGGACAGGACTTCACTTCTAGCGGTGCTGGCGTCCCCAACGGCATTTACATCGAGTACTAGCTGGTCACGTCTTAGAACGGGTTGCATTGGTTCTCATAGACAATTACACCACTGCACAGCGTGCGCACATTGGAATTAGGGAAAGCATGAGATTTTTGGTCACATTAGCTACAAGGCGCAATCTTCAATGTTTCTAGACAATTGGAATACACATCATCTCTAGTACTGCTCAAATACTTTAACACATGTACCGTGTTGTAGCGTCGGTAGATTTAACATGGCCCAGAGAAGCCACTTCGCAGTGCGTCCCTTAGACTAAGCGCTCTTGCTATTCATCATCATCCACTCCTACTGCCGTCTTGACCTCCCGAAACGACGGAAGGTTTATATCATGAAGCCCCAGTGTTGCCCTCCCATATAGTCCGCTTTCATCCCTGATCACACGCCTCTTGTCGTGGCTGCCCAGGACCTTGCCTAGCAACTCAGCTGTCAAACCTTGCTCCAGAAAGCGCTTGACGGCCACAGTCGTCACATCGTAAATGTCTCTATCACCAGATCGGAAGTTGTCCAGCGCTCGATGCGCCCTCAAGGACGTGTCGTTTGGATTGTCGATGAATGCGGCAACTTGAATCGAGAACTCCCTGGCCCTGCCCACGACATCCCGCATCTCGCTCTTGATGGCAGCCACTTCAGAGGGTTGTAGCTCAGATGCAGTCAAGACCAAGACGCTCGTTGGTGCCGTCAGCTCCGAAGCCTCTAGATTCTTGATTTTGCATATCGCTTGTCGCAAGGTGAAGGCGAGGCTGTTGAGGAGTCTCGGCTGCTGCTTCGACTTTCCAAAAGCTTCCTTGGTGTGCGCAAGGAGGACGTCCGACTCCATTCCGCGTACGTGCCACCCCTCCCAGGCTTGCAGCTTCATCTCCCGCACATGAGCCAACAGCTTGAGAAACTTCTCAGGCGTATCCTCGTTGGCAGTCATCCACTCCTTGAGAGAGAAGTGGCGGCTGTATGTGGGAAAGTTTTCGACATATCCTTGCGCTTCGTACCAGTCATTCCGGACGAATAGTCCATCAAGGTACTCCTCCCTGTTCCGAATCTCCTGCGGAAGTTTGCGTGTGTTTCTGTGGTTCGTGAAGAAGACGGTGGCATCGACATCCAAAGATCGAAAGATCAGGACTAAGCAGCAGGCAAAGAGCTTGATGGCGTCCTTTGTTTGCCTCCCAACTCGAAAATTGTCGTCGATGTATAAGTAGACATGCCGGGAGGGCAGAGATCGCAGCATGCCCTGCTCATGCGCAAGCTTTACGGCGGACAAGAAGCATTGCGACCAGCGCGTATCCTGCTCCATGTATGGAGGGGGTTGTTCCGAGGTCAGTGTTGACCGTGGCGTGAATATATTGATGCCATTCTGTGAGGATTGACTCGGCGACGAGGCGTGCGGTTTCTGCGAGAAGTCGACAGGTCGCGGGGCATCCACAATATCATCGGCCGCCCGCTTGGCACCGGAGTCGCAGCTAAGAACGTTTCCCATGAGACAAGTTGAAAGGGGCTGTCAGGAATTAACGAGCACGGCAGATGGGAGATGATGAGGGAACGACTGGAGATTGAAAGCCTGCGGTTATGACGATCTCAGAGGTTATTTGAGAGTCTTGAATGCTTGTCAAGGAGGCAGCACGTCTGTCTGCCTTGAGCTGACAGGGGTCCTGTAAGACAAGCCGTTTGGTCGGGCAGTTGTTAGCCCGGCTAGCAGCGCTGGTGAGCTGTGGTTAGGGGTGCATGGGTGTCTTCGACTCTTCATGCAGATCTACAGCAGCTTGTGGCTATGACAGTCTTGGACAGTGAAATTGGCATTCCAGTGTCTTGGCTTCCTTCCGCTCTATCAACATGGGGAGGAGTTCTAGTTTCCACTGCATCGCTTTATGAGCTGCTGCATCTCCTCTCGTTCGGATCGCGAGTCTCGCCCAGTCGGTCCACTCCTCGTCCACGAATAATTGAGTCGGTCACCGAGAGGGGGCACAGCAGCCCGGCCAATGCCTCTAATAAGGCTAACAATCGCGGGGCTGGTGGCGCTGCCCCTCATTGAAGCTGATGAGGGGCATGAAAGTGCGATTCGATGCAGATCCGTTAAACGGCGCGACCCCTCAAGGACTAATGACCTGGCCTATTAGTGCCTGAAAGTCGACTGGTCTATTTATCATTTTGGATTGTGCTGGCGTTTACAGCTCTGCGTCTGGCTTTCGTCTGGGATCAGGCCGACTGGTTTGTAGGACATGGCATGTACTACAGAACAATCTCGGCAACTGTCACTATTCGACACTCGAGTTCGTTTACTTCTCTTGATTGGTGCTTATGTATATGAGCCGCTTATCGCTTGGCTACATTGTCCAAGATGACGGATGCAGCCAGCTTGCCGAGGTTGTTCGAGGCCAGCGGCGAGTCACCCGTCAGGACATACCTATCATGGTGCGTCTCGCCAGTGATTCCCGAGTTCAAGGGAGTGACTCCCAGCTTGCGAAGGCTCTCGCCGACCAACCACTCCATCTTACCCGGGATATACCCAATGTCGATGTTGGCGCCCTTGTCCAGCGAGTCGGGGAAGACCACGATCTTGTACCCGTCGTAGATGTACTTGCTGCCCTCAGGCTTGCCGACATTGGCCGCAAGCATGCACGACGGGCCATGGCAAAGAGTGATGAGATATCGCTGGTTCGCATCCGCCCATCGGAGGATATTGCCGACGGTCTCCGAGAACGGAACGTCCGTCAGGACACCGTGACCACCTGGAATGAAGACACCGATATAGGGAGTCTCCTTGGTGAATCCCTTGCCCCATACGTCCTCAAGGTTAAGTGGCTTGCGGAATTGGCTCTTGTACTTGTCCCAGAACTTGTTGACGGCGTCGTCCTCGTTGGGGTACGCCCACTTCTCGAATTTGACCGGGAGGGCACCGATCGTAGCCACGTCAAACTCAAAGCCGGCAGCGACGAGATGCATCATAGGCAGAAGCGTTTCCACGGGGTGGTTTCCCGTGGAGAAGAACTTGCCGTCTGCCATCCTCAGATAGCGTTCTGCGGTCCCGACTAGGAGAATCTTCCACTTGCCGCCTTTGTAGGCATTGGCGTAATCGGCACCGCCAAAGTCCGTCTTGGGGGCGGTGTATTGGGTGAGGGAGAAGGGCGAGGGGAAATAAGCGTCGAACTCGGCCGGGTCGGCCTTGGAGCTGCGATCGGATGCGTCCGCCATGGTTGCTTCTGCGCTCTGGCTGGTTCGAAGAGTAGATGGTATGCAGCAACGTACGTCAAAGGGGTTGTAGGGCGACCAACTGTGCCCGACTGGACGCAGTCGATGCCCTTATATAGTGAAAGGACGTCGCCTGGCAAGTCTGCGCCGACCGGTGAACCCGGATGAGGAGGCGCGTTTATGCTTTTTCTCATTTGCCGTTAGGTTACAGGATACGTAGGACCTCTGACGCATAAAAACGTCGTTGTGGATGCCGGATGTACCGTTCATCAAGCTTGCCGTCATCAGCTAGTCGCCTCGGGCGGCAATTGGGGAGAGGGGAATACCTGCGCAGATGAAACTTAAAAAGTTCATGGACAAATGTTAGTTTCCTGGTCGCTTTCCAACGCTCGGCTTTGAAATGCACAAGGAGAGACGCAGGGCCGCTTCCATAGGCCCCATCGCCGAGGCAATCTACATAGTTAGCGCGCGCTGGAATCATGAAGTGGCCTTGGCTCCAATCGCAAGGTTCGTAGACCTGCACGGCGACGATCGAGACTTTGCTTACTCACGGTTTTGTCAAGTGCCATGGCGATCTAACAAAGTCTATCGAATGCCGGCTCCCTGCTGCAGTCACTCACCATGATCCACTTTAGCAAGAAGCTGTCAGCGGATTGAGGCTCTTCCAGCATATACAGCCACTTCCCGAAAGGGTATCACTACAAGGAAGAAGTGGTTTAGCTCTGGGGGTGACAAGACGCTAGAACGACGCACGGATGGTGCCCCATATGCCCGGCCGAGAGGAAAGCTGTCATGCTGTCACCCTTTCACTGGGAATCGGCACCCGGACGACCGGCATCCAGAGAATGGCAGTTCTTAAAAATGGCAGTGTTGCCATTAACGCTAGTACATCACAAGTCGCCGTCACTAGGATGAAGGAGGAGGGACACCAGTGTCGTTACGGCGAGCAGGGCGAATGCGCAGGGAAGCAGCGTCACTCCATGAGGCATAGAGTGTTGTAAAAGTCCTAACGATTGGCGTCCGGAACTGCCATCATGTAAAATGAGGCGCCTTTCAAGGCATTAGACAGTCTTTCAAGGAGCTTGGTGGTTGAGCTATCGTCATGAAATAGCTGAATATGCGTTCCTAAAACAGCGACCCAAAACGCAGCATTAAGTTGCGGTGATTCGCAACAAATTCGGTATCTGAGGGCCAACATGCTGGCCGTGAATGTCCTCTAGATGGGTTTGTCTAGACGGCAAAAGCAGCAGACTGCCAACGTAGTTTGTAGGTCTCTTTTGCGGCATATGATCGGAGTTTCGAGAGACGGGCGTTTATGCAGTCCCCCTAGCTTACATGAGTCGGCGACTCGGATAATTTATATGGTCTTGGCTACCGAATGACCGACAAGGCTAGGAAAGCATAAAGCATATATAAGCGATAGCGAAGCGTACCAAGGGTATCGGTGAGGGGCCCCACGATCCAAAACCCGCTTTGTCCAGGTTGATCCCTGGTGGTCACGATGCTTGAACCTTGAGACACTCCACAGAAGGTTCTATATTTCCGATGCAAACCGGCTCTGCCCAGCAGCCTCTAGACGGTTCGGATAAAACGAGTACTCCTCATTCAGCTGCTTGGAGTCTTGGCAGCCACGGTGGCGATGAAACTCGCCACGCTCGCACTGGGAAGGCTGTTGAGGCATAAAGAGACAGATGAGCAGAGCTCCCAAGGATGCCGAGCAGCCGTAACATGATTACGGCTCTCCCACGCCTTCTGACGAAAGCTGGCCGCGTTACGATGGACTGGGGCCAGACAGGTTCATTTTGAGGGCATCGTGTGCCCGACAGCGTGAGGCGTCGATCTTGCCGCAGCCCTGGACAGCACGACGCGGGCAGGCGGGCCTTATAGGGAGGGTCACAGGGGCCAAGCCCGCTGATATAAGCATCTCAACCTCCAGGAATCCGGAAGCCTCGGTGGCCACTGAAGCCACTAATTTTGGAGTGAGGTGACTGAGGTGCTAAATGGCAGGCTCGGTTGACTGCCAGGGAGGTGCTACCTGCCAACAAGGCGAGCCGCCGACAGCTGGTCGCCGGCGCAGAGGCAGGGGCAGGCTTGCTCGCTTATTATATCAGCGGCATTCGCACCCGTGAACCTCCTGGAAGGCATTATTACCTGGCATGGGCACCTGCGCCTGCATCGTGATTCGTACCTACCTTACCTCACACTTCCATCCCATAACCGATGCCTAACATACCTAGTACACTCCTGGTCTCGAGCGTGGCTGAGCATGGCCTCTTTATCAACACTTGGGCGCTTGTATTCACAAAGAGTCGTGCCCCGAATTCGCAGTCGACCGATAATCACAGCACGAATGGCATTTCTTTGCTCAGTCCGCCCCCCGTTTGTCAACTATCCGCCATCGTGAGGCGGCACTATACGGTTGAACCTCTCAGCCGGAGGCGAAAGCCTTCAAGGAGCCATCTCGTCAACCACGCACTCTGACGCCTTGAACCCCATAGGAGTCATCCGCGAGCACCATGGCCGAGTCGCTCTCCGGCACGGCTACGACCACGGTCCTGACGCTGCCCGAGCTTCTCACGCGCGTCCTTGAGCACCTCGACGCACCGACGCTCGCCCGTGCCGTCCGCGTGAACAGGCAGTGGTTCGCCTGCGGCACCGACGTGCTGTGGCGAGAGCCGCCCGTCGCGAACCTACTCGCGCTAGGCAGCGAGAGCCGCCAGCAAATATACGCGCCAAAGATCCGGAAGCTCGACTTTACCCCCCTCGACAACTGCGACGGCAACCAGCTGCACTCCAGCCTCAAGCACCTGAGCTTCCGCAGCCTGAGGATCGTTAGCATCGACATGTACCGTCTGGCCAAGGGGTGCTCGTATGACATCCTGCAGTATATCCAGCCGCGGCTGGAGGAGCTGGTCATCTTCGGCGGCGAGCTGGATGACGACTTGCTTCGCCACATACGGGCCACCTGTCCTCGGCTGCGGAGGATCTTGCTCGACGCCCCGGGCAAGGCCGTCACGCCATTGGGGTTTTACGACTTCATCGTGGGATGCAGGGCTCTCGAGAAGATGGAGTTTCTCTACGGCATGGATCATCTGCTCACCGACAGGCTCTTGTCGCATCTTGCTAGCCGCGAGACATTGACAAGACTTGGCCTCGGGAGGCCCCTCTCCAAGGACTTCCTGGAGCACATATCCGACAACGTCCCCCAACCGTTTGCCGCCCTGAAGAGTCTGCAGCTGCGGCAGCCGATCTCGTCATCAGCCGTGCCGTGGCTATCGAGGGAGCTCAGCCACCTCAGGACCCTGGACTTCGCGGTGCGTGATGCCGACGCGTCCATCCTTCCGTACATTTCCTCCATGTCGAAGCTCCGCTCCTTGACACTCATTCTCGCGACTCCCAGCGAGCTTTCCTCTCAAGAAATCATGTCGCTAGGCGCGCTCTCGAGGCTCGCAAAGCTCTTCATCGGTCCCGATGGGCAGGGCGGCGAATCCGGCCCCAGGGTCACGGAGCAGGGGTCGTTCGACTCCGTATTCGACGAGCTTTGTTCAAAACTTGCCTCTTTGAAGGTCTTGGAATTTAACGTCCAGTGTGACCTGTCTGCGCAGGCTCTGAGGTCGCTGTCAAATCACTGCCCGTTGCTTGAGGAGCTTAAGTTGCCGCAAGCCATCGATATCAGGGAGCTAAACCTGGAGGCCGTGGACGAGGCCATGTTTCCCAACCTGATACATCTGGGCCTGGACGGTTTATTTGGCCCAGTAGTTGAAAACGTGCCTGCCGCTGAGTAGGTCTGAACCTGTTTGTGCAGAATGGGATTCTCAGGCTGATATCTCGTGCAGGCATATCTGCGCGAAAAAGACAGCCGAATTGCTTCGGAAACACTGCCCACGATTGGCAGATCTGTGTCTCTCGACCAGTGACGACACTCACGAACAAGTATTAGACGCGTTTGAGGGGCTTGACACCTGTACCTGCCCTGACTATTCTCTCACCATGTCATTGTAACCCGAGTAGTGTCCAGCACCTGCACGACAATGGCACAAATCGCAAGTCGCTCACGCAGACTTACGGTATTAATAAGGGGCGTTGTATATTACATGCCTAGCCGAGCTCGAACTATTCAGTCAGTATCTACGTTTTTTTCATTGTAACGTGAAGCTGTTCGTGGTCCCCTCGAAGGCGTTCACGCCCCCAAACAGCCGCTGTGCATCCCCGTAATATTTGAACCGATAGGTCCCCGGCTCCAGGTCCGTGTCCCCCTCGGTCGCCCCTACTATTGTCGTCTCCCAGGCGACGTCGACCTCGCTGTATCCCAGGACGAGGCTTGTCCGGCGCCACGAGTACAGCAGGAACCAGTCCGAGTCGTCAAGCACACGCACCCACCGCCCCGGGAACACCTCCCTCTCGAGCGCGAGGTATGTGTCCTCGAGGCGTAGGTTGTTTCGCGGGTTTGCACCCTGGAACGTGGCCCGCACGACCTCGCCGCGCTTGTACGCGGCTCGCGGCTGGTGGAGGACGTGACCAAACGGACGCGACGCCGGGGCGCGGTCGAAAAAGACGCCTGGGAACAGTGAGATGGACGAGTTGACGTGGTTGGGGGGCTTGGGGCGGCGCGACGAAGCCGCGGCCAGGACCAGGGGGTCGGGGGCCTCGCTCGCGAGGTGGTGCATATTGCCCGTCGTCAGGTTGATGAAGGCCTGGAGCTGATTGGGCCCAAACATGGTGGACGAGCCTTCGTATCGCTGCGCCGCGTACTCCTCGGGCGTCGTCACGTAGTGCGCATACGTGTTGGCTGGGCCGACGACGAGCGGGACGGGCTCCGTTCCCGCATCCAGCAGCAGCAGCCGGCGCGCCTCGTCTGCGATGGCCGCCTTCCAGCGACGGCCGGCCATGGTGGTGATCTCGCTGGGGCTGACGGCGATGAAGACCTGTCCGATGCGCAGCATCTGCATGTCGACGAGGTTGGGCTCCCACGCGTACGGGAAGGTGACGCCGCCGGCGTCGAGGAGGACGGGCTTGGCGCCGTGGCACCGCCTCTGCTCGGCCGACGGGCGCTTGAGGAGCTTGAAGAGGGCGGACCACAGGCTCCTCAGAGGGTGGGAGAGGAAGGCGCGCGGGCCCATGGAGGGCGCCGTGGTGATGCCCTGCGTGAAGCCGTGCAGGCCGTCGCCGTCGGTGGTGCCGGCGGCGGTGGAATATCCGAGGCCGGCCGGGCACGTCGTGGCCTCGGTGTCGTCGGGGAGGTTGAATTTCCAGTAGGTCATGTCCTGGAAGAAGTGAAAGGCCTTGATGCTGCCCCTGACGGGTATGGTGGAATACTCCATGGCGTCCTAACACGGATACGACGGCAGATTAATATCACGCCCAGCATGGCTCGATCGATGGATCAGCATAAAGGAGGGGAAAGCAGCAGCAATCTCACATAGACCTCCTTTGCGCCGGCAAACTGGCGACGCCCAATCTCGAAGCAGCTCTTGACGCCGTTGTCGAGCGCGCGGAACTCTGGGCCCCGCCCCTTGCACACGTCGGTCCGGCCGCTGGGACAGGCGCTCGTGTCGAGGCTGCACATGACGCCGGAGCCGTCGTCGCACCAGGCACCCAGGGTGTTGGGCGAGACGTCGCCGGCGTTGGCCTGGCTGAAGCCGGCGACGAAGCCGTCGGCGGCCGAGTCGTCGGCGTCCATGGCCCTCTCGAACATCCAGGCGGCGACGCCCTTGTTGTCGCCGGCGACGTGGGTGTTGTTGTTGTAGAGCGAGGTGCCGTGGACCGCGAACCAGGTGAAGATGCCGATGGCTCGGTCGTCGGAGCTGCGCTGTAGGCGGAGGACCGTCATGGTGGTGTCGACGGAGGCCGGGTACTGCGCTCGCTCATCCTCGGGGTTCTGCAGGTAAGCGTGGAGCGAGCGGTTGATGGAGGCATTCCGTATCTCGGTGGTGCCGACATCAAGATATCCCTGCCCATATGATCAGCGCGCTGTGTGCGACCGTTTGTGAGTGGGAATTTTCATGCCGTCTGTGGGTGATTCCGCCCCGGAGAGAGATAAACAGAGGAGGGAGAGGGGGTTCGGTTGAGGTGCCTGTGGCGTGTCTATCTACCTCCTGGAGGCTATCGTGGGCCCTCTTGATGGACAAGGCGGCGCCGTCCACGATAGCCTGATAGCTCTGGCGGTCGAACCCCAGCGTCGGCGTCTGCAGCAAGAAATAGTTGAACCAAGCCCCCGGGCCGGCATGCGAGTGCGTCGCCGTCAGGGCCACATTGTTGTGGTTGTAGTAGGCCGCGTACTCGCCCCCCAAGCGCGCCAGGGCCTCGAACAGGCCGTACCGCACGGCCGTGTCGCCGGCGAGGTCGTCGAGCACGAGATAGACGACGCGGTCGCGCGGGTCCTCGACGTCGGCGACGATGAAGGCGCGGCTGTACAGCCTCTGGCGCAGGCCCGTCCCGCCCTGCTCGAACTTGCCGTACCCGGCGAGCGTGATCTCGACGATGGGGCCCGTGATGTCCGCCTTGCCGACGCCGACGAGGTAGCGGTCCCCGCGAGGAGGAGCAGAAGCTCCGTCGAAGAATCTTGGCCGATTATTTTGGTTGTTGCTGCACGTGGCAGGTTTCTGTTCTTGTTGTTGTTGTTGTTGTTGGTAGTGGTGGTGTTGCCCTGCGGGACATGTCTGGTGGCCGCCGTGCACTCGCGCCGCGGCGGCGAGACTCGTCGGTGGTAGTAACGTCGATAACGTGAGTATGAGGTTGGCCACGTGCAGCCAAAGGGCAAGCATTTTGCGTGCTGGGCCAACCCTCTCTCGCTCTCTCTCTCTGTTTTTTTGGGGAGGGTTTCTTTTTGGTTTTTGTCTTCGCCAACCAAAGAAAAGGACGAGTGAGTTACTGCTGCTGCTACTGTTTCTTGAGGGGGAAAAGAAAGAAACGCGCAGCCACCCCGCCGCCCGGTCGATCAATGAATTTTTTTTTTTTGAATTTCCCCGTGGCGGCGGTGCACGGCCTTCTCAAGCGCGTTTACCTGCAAGACAGGACAGGCATTGATTGCCAGAGTGAGAGAGAGAGTAGCACCAGCAGTTGCAGTACTTGGTAACAGTGCACAACCTATTTCAGCCGCCACACCTCTTTGGGGAGGGAAAAAAGGGTTGTGTAGTACTACAGTCTACCAAGGTACGCAAAGATCCCAGAACAGGTAGGTATGTCAGGACGGGCATGTACTCGTACGTACATACGTCTGTATGCACAGGTAGACCTCCCATCAAGCTAGCAAGTTTAGTAGTTACTGCGCATCAGTGCCGAGGCTGGCTGGCTGGCTGTGGGGACCGTTCCATTTTACGGGGGGGAGGGTTTTGCACGCGTGTGCCCGTCGGCATATTAAGACCCTTTTGTCCGTGACGACGACGGACGGGCGATCCATCAGCCCTGCTCGCGTGTGTGTGTGTGTGTGTGTGTGTGTGTGTGTGTGTGTGATGGACGTAATGGGCTGTGTGCCGGCGGCTGGCTGCCTCCATGACATCGACACCAGGCACAGCCGACGACCCCAAGTCGCACACACACACAATTTCTCCTCGTACGGCCACCCTGCTGGAACACTGAACTAGGTAACTTGCTTCATAGTGCTAGACCGAATATGGGCGGGCCTCGCTTGCGTGCGCCCCCGTCTCGTCTGGGACGAAAACCCCAAGCGCGGCTCGCGGTTGACCGGGGGGCCCCCCAGTGAGGTAAGACCCCGACGAAGAATGCAGTATTACGTAGCGTCCGCATATCGCCTTTCATCGCAGCTTGTTGCCATGGTTCGAAACCACGTTGTTCAAGGGGGGCTTGGCTTCGGCTCGGCAAAGGTCTTTCCTTTCTTTCCCCATCAGGGCCGGCCGGCGCGATCCCATCACGATCTGGCATGCTACTACTACTAGCAACAGCCCAGCAAACGGCTACTAGCGCAAGGCACAACTCGTGCCAGGTGCCAACAGGTTGGTTGGGCCCTTTGAACGCGTGTGAAGGGGCGTCCCCGAGCGGTCAGCTGTGGAGCTGAGGCTGCAGCTGAGCAAACACACCGCAAAGGCAGCTGTCACAGCGTTTCCCGCCCGGGGGGGTTGCGGAATATGCGGGCAGCAGCACGGGGGAGGGATCCGTGCGGGGAAGCGGATCCGGTCGGACAAGCGGCTCCAGGTCTGTCCTTGATGGACTGCTTTCCTTTGTTCCATGTGATGATGATGCTCACAGAGGCCAGAGACGTAAGGTGGTACTAGCCAATCCAGTATTCCCACGAATGCAGCATGACATGTCGGTCTCCCAGCGGTACGCCGGAATTGCTAGCAGCGCTGACGGTGAGGAACACTGAAAGTATGGCTGTAGAGCAGGGGTGCCGGGGGTATCCTGTGTGTCTTTGTCTTTATGCGTCCACGTTGATCGCGGCGGGTGCCCAGTTTGCGCCAGCCACCACCACCACCAACGCGACATGGCGTGGAAAGCAGGCAGGCAGGTTGTTGCCCGACCACAGGCGTGAGGACGGGCCCCGATTTTGATTCCAGGGAGCGGCTTCCTTTCATGCATGAGTAAAGACTGACTATACACTGTGAGCAACGTCAAATCGGGACCTGTGCTTTGCAGTCCGTGAGAGTACAGCCGGAGCCACGCCCCAAGGGCTTCGTCCGCCTGAGACAAACTCATGTGAATGGGTGTTCCGCGGGACAATTGGAGGCTACGTATGTACGACAACGAGCAACTTTCATGCGAGCCGTTCTAGTGGACATGGTGAATAAATTCGTAAATCTTGACGCGGCGTCATAGCCCCGATGGCTTATGCTGCCTGCCATTACAACGAGAGCGTCTGGTGCCTTGTCGCATGCCTCGTGTACACAGACACGATGACGCTTTCGGGTTACGTTCTAGCCCTGCGCATGTTCCGCCGCCGCGACTTGGACTTTCGGCGGCTGCTGAGGATGCGCTTGCGCTGAATGATGCGGACGAACCATGCGTAAATCATGTCACGCATGAGGATCAGTATCGTCGCGACCACAGTGGGGGCGGCGACGGCCCAGCTGTGGAGGTTCCAGACGTGTCAGTGCTGCCGCTGCTACACATTGATGGGGCATTGCAATCAGACTCGGTGGGAAAGGAGGACATGGGCAACTCACAAGTACCAAATGCCGTTGTGAATCTCGGGAAACTTATCCTCGGAAAAGTTTTGGCCAAAGAAGCCGGTGATAAAGGTCAGGGGCAAAAAGATGATGGTGACGGTGGTGAGCTGCTTCATCGACTCGTTCTGGTTAGCGGTGATGGTGTTGAAGATGAGGTTGATGAGGTTCTCGCTCGACTGCTTGAGCTGCTGCATGGCCTCGGTGATGATGACGCAGTGGTCGAGGACGTCGCCCAGGTACGTGTGCGTCATGGGGCTGACGATGACGCCCGAGGCCGGGTTCTCGAGGACGCGGGCGGCCTGGTCCTGGGTCAGCGGGGTGCGGTGGTCGCGCAGGACGTTGACGAGGTTGTCGATGGGGCTGAGGAAGCGCAGCATCTTGTTGATCTCGGCGATGCAAATGTAGAGCGAGCGGCACTGCTTGACCGAGGGGGCCGTCAGCACGTCGAGCTCGAGGTCGCCCAGCAGGTCCGTGTAGACGGCTGTCAGGGGCAGGGCGAGGTCGATGACGGCGTCGATGATGGCCTGCACCAGCATCGAGGCGTCGCACGACTCGCGCAGGATGGTGCCCGGGTTGCTGAGGCGGGTGACGATGGGCCGCTCCACGTCGCCGGCTGAGATCTCGAAGAAGGAGATGACGGTGTTGTCGTTGGTGAGGAAGATGGACACCTGCTCCGCGGCGACGGCCATGCGGTACGGCGCGAGCGACGAGTTCTTCTCCATGAAGTCGGTGCGCGCCTCGTTGCCTGACGCGTGGTACTGCTGCAGCGAGCGCAGCATAGCCGTCTCCTCGAGCCTGGTACCGTCGGAAAGCACGGGGCTGCCGCCCTTGGCGCTTTCGAGATGCTTCTCCAGGTCGGCGCGGAGCTTCTTCCTATCGATGCGGCTGCCCCAGAAGCACAACCAGTCGGGAATCCAGCGACTTCTGGCACTGCTGCTGCTGCCGCCGCCTCCTCCTCCTCCTCCTCCTCCTCCCTGTGGTCCCGCCCGCCTCGGAGGACTCGAGTCGTCCGAGTCCGAGTCCGAGTCCGAGTCGTCCGAGTCGACGAGGTGGACCAGCTTCTGCAGGGTCATGATGATAAAGGCGTGGTTGGGATACCAGTCGGCCTTTGTGCGGTTGCGAATGTTCATAATGTCCTCGAGGGCGAGCTTGTGCAGGCCCTTGTTGGTGCCGACGGCCTGGATCACGTCCCAGCTGAGGCCATTGACGTTGATCCAGCGACACTTGGCCCACGGCTCCTTGGGCTCGGCGACGAAGCGCACGAAGCCGTCGTTGTCGAAGTGGCGCTTGAGCATGCGGTCGAGGGAGAAGTCGACGACGGTGATGTCGCAGGGGGCGCTCAGAGTGGGCATGGAGGCGTGCCCGCCGTCGGGCAGCTGCGGGTCGAAGCCGGGCTCGGAGCCGGGCTGCCAGCCGGGGCGGGCGCCGTAGGGGATGCCGTCGAAGTCATCGTGGCTGTCGAGCGTGGTGAGCGTCGCGGCGCGCGTGCTGCGGCGGCGGCGGAGGGCCGAAGGCGACGGAGGACCACCACCGTTGCTGCCGTAGGCGTCGTAGCTGGATGGCGAAAAGGGCCGCAGCGCATTCGTGTCGGTGTCGGTGTCGGAGCGGTGGCGTTTACGGGCGGCTGCGTTCGCGGCGGCGGCGGCGGTAGCGTCGCCTGCGCGCGGAGACAGCAGCCGTGAAGGTCGTCGGGTGTCGACGGCGAGGTCGTAGTGCACGCGGTGGCGCTCCGAGCCGGCGGGAGAAGGGTGTTGCGGCAGGGTGGGAAACGAGGCCGTCGCGATGTTGCTCACGTGGGCGTCGTCGCTCACGCGTGGTGGTGGTGGAGAGCGTGGTGGTGGTGTTGTTGTGCCAGCGCCGTCGGCTCCAGCTCCAGCTCCAGCTCCTACCGCTCCTGCCGCTGTGGGCTCAGCGGGAGGCGATGCAGAGACCGCTGGGGCCGCTGCTGTTACCGCCCGCGTCGGGGGGCTGCTGCCAAGTGCTCCGTCGCCTGCAGCAGGCGCTGTGGATGCCGGCACTGGAGATCCCGCAGCGGCAGGAGGAGCTGCTGCTGCTCCAGCCGACACGTCCGCCGCTGCCGCTGTTCGTCCAGCGCGCGCGCCCGTCTCATCGTCATCCGCGGCGGCCATGGCGGGCTTGTCTGGTGCTAGGAGGAGAGCATGTCGGGGTCAAGGCACGGCGGCGGTGCGGGCTGGCTGTGGGCGTTGTTTTTGTTTGCTTTGACGGGATGAACGAGCGTGCGTCGTCGCGTTTCATAGTTACTGGTACTGTATTGTTGCCATTTATTACTGCAGAGCGGACTGGACAAATTGATTGACGGGCGCCACTAGCGTCCGTCCAGCAATCAATGGATGCAATGCAACGCAATGGCAGGTGGTAGCGCCAGTGGATGACGCAGGTGGTCCGCGCTGCGACGCTCTCATTAGTGGAGCAGTTGGGTTCGACTTACAGCGGGCTGCTTCCCGCCCTGCTTTCAAGGTTCTTTCAATGCTCGCTCACTGGAGGGGTTGGATGAGATCTCATCCATGACCCAGCCATGGATCCATCCACCACAAACGACTGCCTACAAAACCAACAGTCGTCCTCCTCGTCCCGAACATCCAGAAATTTCTCTTACAGATGGTCAATTCTGTAATCGATGGCATCGCCGCTCGAATCATGGAGACTCTCGTCGTGCCCCAGTGACCTCGGCGCAATGTGACTACACCCCCCCGTGGTCGCTCATGCGCATGCACGCAAGGAGTCAAGTTACACCTTGTGGAACATGATGTGGCTCTTCAGAGGCTGAGAGACAACATGGGGCGCGCAACTCGACGCTGCAACGAATGGGACTGCAGGCTTGTCACACACGCTCCAATAAACAACACCGCATGATACGACATGCGGCGGCAGACGTAGACTTTGCATCATCCATAGACGTCCGAGGCCACCGCCGAACAGAATGGCGCTGCGTATATCGCGAGACTGCCTCTATCGACGTCTTTGTGGAGCACTCCTTACTTTGTACTACGGTAAATATGGGCTAGACCTACGCCGTATATACTGCATCTAGTCTTAACGCATAGATGGATGAGCCCAGACCGTCATTCCTCGAGGAATCCTTGTGGCGTGTCGTACAGCGCCAAGTCGTTCCTCTGGCGTCCGTCGCACAAGCCAAGGACGCTATATAGTATAATATATACCATTCAGTAAAGTTCTTGTACCTTCTTTCCATGCGCGTACTTGCCGCTAAAGACAATAGCCTATAGTACAGGCCTGCCTTCATCAGCACCGTTAAGGACTCTATCAATCTCGGTCATATATGCGCTATATATCGAGTTGCCCGCGCATAGGCAAACCTAAACGATAGCTACATATTTGATTCCAGCCTGGCGCATAGTGCCAAGTCCTGCGCTGACATATGCTTTGCGAGCCCAAGACCCTACTATTAAGACGATATAAAACATTTCTCAACAACCTTGCACTGTCTTTGACTGGTCCAGTCCACCACTACAGAGAGCGACCCCGTCTCACGAGACGGCCTCTTCTATCATCATCCCGAGCTCTACCTTCGCCATGACTTGCGTATACGTCCGTGATATATACTGTTCCTGGGCACAGCGCAAGCACAAACCCAAATATCAATAATCACGTCACCTCTGCCGTGGTGCATAGCACCCAATCCTGCATCGGCATCCATCACGGGACTCAAGAGGTTCTCTCGGCCCTTTTTGCCACTTGGACGCGCCGAACGTGATATCGCGACAGGGTGCGAAGTGGTCGACATCCAGGCAGCTTCATCATGCGTGTCGAGACCAGACCCGTTCCCGCCGGTCTACTTACTATAAGAAGGCCCCTCAACCCGTCTTCAGAGCCTTCAAAACCAAACTGATGATCCATGTGTCATCTCGAGTTCGTCTCTAGCTCATCAGCAATTCACCAGCCTCTTACCAGAAAACTAAGTAAGAAAACAAACCACAGTCACCATGAAGGCCCTTGCCCTCGTTGCTGCTTCTTTTCTCCCCCTCGTCCTCGCAACCCCCCTCACCACCACCGCGAGAATCAATGGCACCTGCGCCCCCGCCTATAGCCCCATGACGTATTCGTTGATTGTCAGTGCGTGGTGCATCTGCCTCGACGAGAGTGAATGCATCCGCCGCGAGGGCCACATCTGGGACAAGACCGATGATTACTCGCCATGCCCCGGCCTCCCAAGCAACTACAAGGGCTGCAGCTATTTCACACATTGCCCTGGCCGAGATTGGAGCACCTCGTGCACCTTCACGGACCGCTGCGTCGGCAATCTGACCATCATAGACGGTAAGCGCTTAAAACGGCGTCAACCCTCCCGCCCCCGGCGTCCTCCTCCGTCCAGATGTCCTGTGGCGGGACTTTCAGCAAAGCAAAGCTAACCTGCCCATAGATCCAAACAACAAGATCTGCCCCGGAGGAGATGACTTTCAGTGCTGTCAGTACCCTCAGGAACTCTTCACGAATGAGACCGCGGCGGTGGAGTTCCCATTTGCTGAGGATTCTGATTCTGCTGATGACGAGTAAGCCCCCCCCCCCCCCCCTTTGTCCAGCATCGAAGAGCTGACCCTCCGATCAGACCCCTCCAACTGAATCTGCTCCCAGAGTGACGAACTTGTCTGCCGCCAAAACACTTGGCCCGTTTTCCTGAGCATGGCGATATGTAGACAAGTGGTGGCTGTAATAGCTCTGCAGGATGACAATCGTCGTTGAAATGAGAATCTCACAGTCCACCACTGATCTTGTTCGTTTTTTGTCTTGCTCTGATGCGCGCCCGAGGGTTTGTAAGCTCAGCCAGCCTCTTGATCAAGACCCAACAACAGCCCGACCCATGCCCTGCTTCAGCTCCAGCTCCGGGTGACTATGTTGCTGCCCCCCGGGGCTACTTAGTTCTGTGCCGCAGACCCAATAGCAGTTGCCGGAGGCGATGTTGCTGCAGTATCGGCGCGCCACCACATCAACGGGGCGAACTTACAAACAACACATGCGAAAAATTCCGTCTTGCCGTCGCACCGTGTCATCTGGAGGCGCAGCCCGTCGCTACTTTGGCAACGAACGAATCTCCGATGGGCACAGCAATGAGGTGTCGAGAAGAGGAAGCCCAGACCCTCTCCTTCCCTCTTCTCTCTCTCTCAGACTCTCAGTCTAGATGGGATCGTCAGTGGGGAACTGGCCCCATCAAGTACCGGCAGCCAGCCACGAGCCGGGTTCGCATGTCATCTAAAGCTCCAAGAAAGCTCTAAACTTATCCCACCCTCACGAGTCGACTGTCAAGATGCGGCCCCACGTGCCGGGCACGGCATAGCTCCAGCGCACGGCCAAACGCCAAACCGAACGAGCCTCACATGTCAAAGCCGTTGCGAAATCGCAAGTGGTTATTTTGTTTGGGCGATGCCATGCGCAAATTGCAATGCATGTAGGCTGTACATGTATCGAGCGAACTCATTTTGACCTATCTTAATTGTGTTAGTTCAGAGTCAACCTGCTGCATCATGTTGTCCTCCAACCCTCGCATCGGGAGCATCCATCACGTCAATCTTGCATCCCAGGCAACCGAAATCATCACGGCTCGTAAGGCCGAATCATGCATCCCGTAGCAGACTTCCGCGGATAAGACGGCAGTTGCAACCTGGGGATACCCCCCTCCCCTGCGCCAACACCAACTCCAAGTCGGCATCTACAACCTCCTCCTCCTCTCCTCCTCCTCGAGCTGTACCACTTCCCCCCCTGAACCCTGCTCAGCCGCCAGATATCCCAAACTCTAAAGCCTGGACCCATAAAGCCCGATGCAGATCCCGACGAGCTTGGCCTCGAGAGTCACTGCCCCTCCTCCCTCGTTCTCGCAATCGTCAACCCATCAGGCACAGCAACTCCGGGCTTCGCGTACCTGCAGGGACGGTGGCGCTCCTGCAAAAGCGCCTGTGCGGCCGACTAGCAGTAGTAGGGCCATGAGTAGTAGTATTTGTCACTACTCTTTGGTCCTGAACGCCAGCCGCGCGGCTGGCTTGGCGTGGTTTCCGCTGGCGACGAATTTTAAGACTTGCCGGTTCCTGGACGTGATCGTTGCCAGCTGAAGCATCACGGACCTCCGACTTGCAAGCCACAGGCAACGCCACCCCCCGTTTCGCCTCGGCTACGCCAAAAAGCTCCCTCCTACACACGTACGAAACAGCAGACTCGCTGCGAAAATTATTTTCTACCCACGACATGTTACGCATGTGAGCGGCCATGACAGACGGACTCCGTTATCTCGCTCACCATGCCTCATGGGCTTCTTGTCGTTTTCCCCCCCTGATATCTCAAGCCCAGACGCGGAGCACGCCACGCCCTGTGCTGATGGATTTAATAATGACGTGCGGCCCCGTTGCTCTCGCTTCGAGGACGCACGAGGACCCCGAGGAATCCATGACCGTCTCTCGATCTTGCGTGCGTGCGAAAACAGGTCATTCAAGTCAAATTCCTCCTGCCCGCCATGGCGCCTCTCACGGGAGACCAGATCGCGGTCCTCAACATCATCCTGCAGGTGGGCTCTGCGCTGTCCATCGCGGGCTGCATCTTCATCATCGGGACGTTTTGCTTCTGCGATGCGTTCCACAGGCCCATCAACCGGCTGGTCTTTTACGCCTCATTTGGCAACCTCATGGCCAGCGTGGGCTTCATGATGGCGGGCTCGTACCTCGACCAGCCTCTGAGCGCGGGGTGTCAGACCCAAGCCTTCCTCTTGGGCGTGTGAGTACCTACCTTCATAACCAGGAGCCTTCTCGTGAAGGCGTGAAAGCGAATGCTGGCGATTGATTACATATTTCTGACGAAAAAGGGGGGGAGCAGCTTTGTGTCGGCTGATGCGTACTGGACGCTCGCCATGGCCGTCAACGTATACCTCACGTTCTACTTTCGGTTCGATGCTCATCGTCTCCGGAGAAATGAGATCCTCTATCTAGTTCTCTGCTACGGCGTGCCATTCATGCCCGCATTCATCTGCCTGTTTGTCCGGGGCTCGGCGGGCCAGCACGTGTACGGCGCGGCCGGTATGTGGTGCTGGTTTTCACCGCGGTGGGAGGTATTGCGCATCGCCACATTCTACGGACCAGTCTGGTAAGGAGCCCACGCCCGCAGAGGCTTCTCCCTCTCTCTCTCTCCCTCCTTATCATTACCTATAGACTGACCCTCATCCGCCACAGGGCCTCGATATTGGTCACGCTGGGCATCTATCTCCGATCCGGGACCACCATCTACAGGAAGCACCGGCAGCTGCGCAAGTTCCAGGGCTCAACCACGGGCGGCGGCACGGCCTCGGCCACGGGCGGCGGCGGCGGCAACACCGTCCCGAACACCAAGACCACCGAGGTCGTCGTGACGTCCGAGGTGGTGACAAAGTCGGAGACCCTCGAGATGCAGGCCTTTGGCGGCCAAGCCACCGCCCACGCGTCGAGCGTGACGCCATCATACGGAAAAGGAGAGGTCGCATCGCAGACGCAGACACCATGCTCACAAGCCGGTATCCATTCCACTTCAGTGACAGTCGGCGCTGCTACCCGCTCCTCGCCGCGGCGCGCTCACCAAGAAATCAACAACGCGGCCTGGCAGTACACAAAGTGCGCCCTGCTCTTCTTCGCCGTCATCCTCGTCACCTGGCTGCCGTCGAGCGCGAACCGCGTGTATACGCAGATCCACCACACCGACTCCAGCGTCACGCTGCAGTACCTGAGCGCGATAGTTCTTCCCCTGCAAGGGTTCTGGAACGCCGTCATCTACGCAGTCACCTCCTGGACGGCGTGCAAACAGTTGATAGACAGGGGCAGAGACGCGGTTCTCGGCAAAGTAACCGGCACACGGGGTGGCAGCAGCAGTACGGGTAGCCAGCAGCAGGCAGGGGGGCCAGGAAAGCATTCTTGGTCATGCAGAGAGGAGCCCCGTTCTTCACGGCGATGGAGTGGGCGGATGGGGACGGTGCGTAACGCGAGCCGGGAGGAGGACTCGGAGAGCATGACGGAGCTGGCCAAGACTGCACCCGGGTCCGATGATGGACGGAGCGGGAGTTTAGCGCCTTCTCGCAGCGAGGCATAGCTGTCCACATTCAATTCATGTTCTCGTGTGATCCTCACGACTGCACCCAAGGCAACACCAGATGCTTCCTAGACTTCCCCCCTCCATCACCATAACTTCAATTGGGCGATCTTAGGGCGCCTACTCTAACAATAAGTAGAATGTTTCTGTCCAGTCGGCTGGTAGGCTCGCAAGCGTGGCCAACGTGCATCCCACGGGCGTCGCCCGAGTTGAGCGCCTGGTGACAGCCGCGTACTTCTGCCCAGCCGCGATTCCGGGGTCATACTGTCTTATCCGCTGCCTGCTAATGACATATACTTTTGCAAGGGCCAGATGGTTCCAAGTACCAATGCCTAGCCTGCATCGGTCCTGGAGGATATTGACTGGGCTTCATTGAGCCAGTCCACAGGCCATGGGAAGAACTGGATTTGCTGAGACGGCAACGCAGCCATCATGCAAGTCCGTACACACCTGTCTACATGTGTCCCATAATCCAATCGTCTTTAGCCAGCTCCTTCGGCGACGATCGCTTTGAAGGGTCCCACTGGAGCATCGTTCGCATCATGGTGAGAAACTTCTTCTGACCTTCTCCGTCAAGGGTAGTTTCTTTCTCCTCCAGCGACATGCTCTGTGGGAGCGAAATTTCCGCGTGGAAATCCCCTGTAGATCAGACGGAGTGTCATTAGCAAGCAAAATAAAGCCTCCTAGTTGGAAGCTGAGCAAATAGCGCTTACCCTGATCCGTGAAGAATCGTTGGCTCGCTTTCCCCGAACGCAGGAGCGTCTGTGGGGGTTTGCCAAGCAATGCAATCATCTCAGCAAGATGCGCTCGGCTGCGGTATAAATGATGCTCTGGGTCGTGTCCTGTAAACAGATGACCACCCTCGAAGAGGTCCCAGATCTGAGAACACACATGATCAGCTTTGCACCTACGAAGCGCCGCGGAATCAGTCCCTACCATGCAACCCGTGTTCCATACATCGACCTGATATGACCACGGTGCTTCCAGTATGACCTCGGGTGCTCTATAAATATTGGGCTGTATGTCCTCCATATGCTCTATGTCCCCGGAAACAGCCGACCCAAAGTCACAGAGCACCGGTGCGCCCCAGGTTTTGGGCATCTGGAGCTCGCGCGACAGATAGATAGCCCTGTCGCCCACCACCTTTCGTGGAGATGGGTCGAGCAGCTCTTGCTCCTCAAAGGCTGTGAAGACAGAGTCGTCTCCGATGCCGAACATGATATTATCGGCTTTGATGTCTACACCGCAGCAGTTCAGCACGGTTCTTCGCCGGTCCATAGGAAACAAACAGAATCACTTCACCAACTTTCGGTCCTGAGCACGCACCTGTGTGAATGATCTTGCATTCCGTGTGCAAAAAGTCCAATGCAAGGAAAAGGCGGTGAAGGACGAAGGAGAGCACCGGAGCGGGCAACCTCCTCACTGGATTACGGTGTAGGAAAGTCAGAACGCTTTCCCACAGTGGGGGATGCACCAGACAACGGTGGCATCCGTCTGGTCCCGTAACATCAAAGGAGTCCAGTAGTTCCCGCACGGCACTGCGACCGGGATGTTTTGTCGAACATGCGGCAATGCGTTTGTACATTGTGAGTTCGTGATCCAGCTGCGAGCCCATGGCCTTCGAGTTCACGAAAAGCTTCAATGCCACGTGCCGGCGGCCACTGCAACACCTGTTAGTGAAGCGTCTCGTGTTGGGAGGCAGACGAGGAGGCATGGAGCTTACTCGAGATCACGCGCCAACCAAACTGTCGAGCTAGCTCCAAAACCCAGCTTACCGACAATCTGGTAACGATCTCTGAGGACTTCTCCAATGCGGACCGGGTAGTAACGTGATGCAACGTAGTCAGGGAGAAGCTCCTCCTCAATCTTCTCAGGCAACGGGATTCGCGTGAAGTTGGGGTTGGAGAAAGTGAGAGGTTTCCATGGCCGGGCAAACCATGGCAACCGCCGTAGCAACGATGCCATAGATGAATGAGTTCAATCTTTGGGAGCGAGGAGAGATGAAGTTCGTGGGTAGGCGCATGCTCCTTGATGAGACTTGAGAGAAGGAAGAGAAAGCCACGATCGGCCAGTGCAATCACAGACACACGTCGTCCAAGTTCAGCGGGTTTCCACTTTATTTGGCGCCGACCCCATTGGCCCCTCATGGCCGCACCCCACCGTAGCCGCCAGCCCCACACCCCAGAACGCATCTGTTCTATTTGTGGTTGAAGAATGGCTGACCAGCCCGCATGTGCAGTTATACACGAATCTGCAAGGCTCTGCGTCGCAGCGTGCTACCCCCAGGAAAACAAATCCCGTGAGATCCGTTCCATAGTTATTCCATGGCTGATTGAAAGTCTCTAAGTAGGAAGTCACCTTGACAGAAACAGAGGCACGTCGTCAGATTTTTTCCAAACCTAGCCTTTTTCCTTCCTTGATTCTTGCAGTCATTTCCTCGCCAGTAATACGTTTCAGTACCACATGCACCGAGCAGTGAATCTGTTGCCATGGCGTGATGCTGCCAAAAACTTAAGTGAGCGTATGGAGCTCCATTGTTTTAGCGCTTTGTTTTACGAAGTACCAACGAAGCCTCGGCATCTTGACTTGAACACCAATGGGCCCCGCGAGTGAGCCCTTGCTGCATTGCATCGTGACGGATCAGCCAAGTTTAGAACTGTTCTCCTCTAGCCGCCGATTGTTACGGCCAGTGGGCCTTTCCACGCCGTCACTTGGGCGCTTATAGCACGACTCATTGACGCGGTTGCCCATGATAGGGTAGCCAGGTGGATTAAAATGTGTTGATGATCCTTAGCCATTGGGGATACCACTGTGAAGGATGCGATTCTGAAACAGGTCATCTCGGGGTCGGTGCTATGGTCCAAAATTGTCGATGAAGAAGAGTACGCAAGCTCATTGCCCTGAGTTCGTTATAAAACACGACTGATGTCCCCGAATTTGGAGTTCATTCTTAACGAACGCCATCGATACTGCATCGCTCCACAGATATACCCGACCTCAGCTACCATGTCTCGGCTCTTCTCCACGTCGGCCCGCAATCTTGTAAAATGGCTGGGTTATTCCAAGGACAATCTCCCTGACCCCTTCATGCGAGCTGCTGAGGTATATTCAGAGAACGGCGCCAAGAAGGTAAGGCATATAAATAGCCACTGGCGCTCATGGCCTCACCAAGCTCACGCATCGCAGAAAGTCGGTGAGATTGAGTCGATTGAGATTCTGTAGGAGCGAGCCTGCGATTCTGCCCATTTGCTGAAGCTCTACTGATCCGTCACCAGACACCGCAACGATGGCTCAAGCCCTGTTCATCAGTCTCATTTCAACCGCAAAGACAAAGCACTCATAATCAGTGTTCGAATCACACCGGTTGACGGGAGTCGCCCAAGAACCCACCATATATATGAGGACGGAACTGGCACCTTCAGAGTCGGCGATATACGGGAGTACTCAACATCTCAAAGATAAACGGCAAAGCCTCTGCTTCTACGCTGGTTCTGCCGCGGAACATATTGCTGCCTAGGTCATAGTGGTATATGCAGCGAATCCTGGGCAGCCGAGGTGTTTGGGGAAGTAACAGATTCTTCAGTCTCAATACGCAAGTTAGAAAGTGTTTTCACGCCATACACACCGAGTAAATGCAGTGCCTCCGATGCTATCCGAGTGTTGATCAATACCTCTTCAAAAATACATGTACGAGTCTCTAAATTTGGTAGCGTCTATAAGCTCTCGCAAGTCCACACAATCGACGTGCTTTGCGTCGCTCTACTAGCCGTTGAAGCCATTCGGCGAGATGACAGTCATAGCTCGATACGGTCATATCAGTCCGTCCACTATCGCGCGAGGTATGCACATACTTTGTACGTGACCTCCAAACACGTACGTAACACATAATCATACATGCCCAAACACCGACTCATGCCTTGCTTGCTCTCCATCTATTCCCCTCCCTCTCCCCCTCCTCCCCAGCCCTCCACCCTATGCATTCACTCTCTCACTCTTCCGCTCTCAAGCTAGCCCCCTCAGCCCCCTCGCCCTCTCCCTCACCAGCTCCTTGAACGGCCCGCCCAGCGCCTCCACCACGATGCTCACGTCCGGCGCTTCCACACCCCCTCCCCTGCTACCACCACCACCACCACCGTGACCACCATCACTACTTCCAGTCTTCTTGGACGTAGACGCAGGCATCCCGCCCGCGCCCGTCTTGCCCATCGCGACCGTGTGCTTGACGTCCCTCCCGCAGCGCAACGCGCCACCGGCTCGCCGCGGCACGGCCGGCGTGATGAGCGTATCGTCGAGGAGCGCCTGCCAGCGCGCGAGGTACACGCCCGGGCCCTCCATCATCGCCGCCCCTGTCGAGGACAGATCCGCCGATGAGGCCTCATGGTCGTTGGTAGCGGCGGCGGCGGCGGTCGTGACGAGAAGCTGTAGCCGCGCAGAGGACAAATCGTTGAGCGTCGTCAAGTACGCTGCATGCGCGTCAATAGCCTGTAGGACGCGTCTCCTCGTTTCCTCCCCTTCCAGGTCGGCAAACATGTCCCGCAGCCGCGCCTCCATGCTCCTCCGTGCGTCTCCGTCTTCATCTTCGTCCTTGCGGAACTTGCGGACCGCCGCCTTGGTCCACTCCCTCAGGTCCGCCCACACGTCGTCGCATCGCGACGCCACGGCGCTCACGCAGCGGTACAGCAGGCCCTTGTTGCGGCGCAGCAGCTCGACGTACTCGTCCACGCCGGCGAGGCGCTCCGTCGTTGTCGCGGCACCGGCGTCTTTGGTGGGCTTGCTTGCGCGGATAAAGTCGTCGATGAAGCCCTGCGCCCCGTCTAGGTGCTCCTTGATGTCGACGCGCGCGTGGACGCTGCGGATCATGGGGTCGTACGCCGCCACCAGGTCCTTGATGGCCTGCGTGAACAGGTCGGGCGCCTGCTTGCACAGCGCCGCGGCGATGGCCTCGCGGTCGCGCACCGACAGCAGCGCCGAGTAGTACTCGAGGCAGCGCGCGTGCTGCTCCTCGGTGAGTCCGCCGCTCTGGGCGAGCAGGGCCGCGCCCCCCTCCGAGGCGCTGGAGAGGATAGCCACGACAATGGACTGGCCGTTGGCGCGGCTGGCGCGGCGGACGATCTCGTGCTCCTCGCGCGACGCCGCGACGTGCTCCCGGATGATGCGCAGCGCGTCCTCGGGCGGCGGCGGCGACGCCTTGTCCTTTTCGATCCTGTCGGCGACCTTGCGGAACTCGCCCGCGTCCCAGCCGAGGACGAGGGACACGATGCGCTGCAGCAGGTTCATGCCGTCGTCGGGGCTCTGCGTGATGCCGAACCAGTTGGTCACGCTCGTGACGCTGAGCTTGGCCAGCAGCAGCCGCATCATGCCGTTGATCATGGTGGCGGCGTTTCCGACGCGCAGCGTCTGCTTGATGAGCTTATAGGGGATGAGGGAGTGCACATTCTCGAGGAGCTTGAGGAGGTACTGGCCCTCTGGCGAGCCGATGAAGACGCGGTGCGCAAAGGCAGCCAGGCTTGGTCTCGTTAGCTCTTCCGAAGCAGCAGCAGCAACAAGTAGCAGTAGCAGCACCAGCTAGACGAACGAAGGAACAAGAGGGATACGCTGCACTCACTGTATTAGGGTGTACTCAGCGGCGGCCTTGACAGCCGGCGAGTGGCTCTCAAAGTCGTCCGTCCTGGCAATGTGGTCGAATATATCATCCACGAGGTCCCCGTAGACCAGCTGCTGCACCACGTCGTCCCACGCCCTCTGCAGGTCCTCGGGCTTGTTCACGTCGTAGGAAGAAGCCTCACCGCCCGCGTCGTCGTCCTTGCCCGCACCGGACGTCGGCGCCCTCTTCTTGGGCACGCCGCCCAGGGCCCCGCGGCCCAGCATCTCGATGACGGCGCTCGACCCCGTGGCCAGCATCTTGCGCGTGCCCAGCGCGCCCTTGTCGTAGCTCTCCGACAGGTCGGCCGCGCCCAGGCGCGCCAGGATGCCCTGCACGCGCACGCTCCAGAACCCGCGCGGCAGGTCCCGCAGCCACGGCAGCGGCAGCAGGAAACCCGTGAGCAGGGCCTGCAGCACCGGCGTGCCGCTGTCGCCACCGTCGTTGTCTTTGTCGCCGTCGTCGTTGCCCGTCTTGCCCTCGGACCCCTTATTCGACGCCGCGTCCTGGTCGGCTGCCGGCACGGGCGTCCTGGATCGGGGGGTCCCGGGCGCCGAGTTCAAGGGCGTCGACGTTGCGCTGCGCAGCCAGCCGGACAGGCCGCCCGAGGGTTGCTGCTGCTGCTGCTGCTGCTGTGGCTGCTGCACCAGGCCCGGCGCCATGGTCCGCGAGAATGGATACCCATAGTCTGTGACGGCGTCGGGTGTTTTGAACGCCTCAATCTCTGCGTACGTTTCGTGGTGCGAGAGGATGTCGAGGAGGGCATGAACCTGCTGGTCCGTGAGGCTCGACCCGGCCGTCGCTGCTGTAGATGACGATGGCGGTGCGCTTTCCATGGGCGATTGCGCAGACAACGATGGTGGCGCGCCTTCCACGTACGTCCGTCCATCCGCAGAGCAATCATCAAACGTCGATGGCCTCATTACCGAGTCTCCCTCGGCCCGCGCAGCCATGGTCATGGATTGAAAAAAGAGTGACCCCCGCGCGCATCAATAATAGAAGCGAGTAGCAAATTGTACCATGTACGAAGTCTTGTTGGTCGAGAGCGAGGCGCGGTGCAACCACGCTGCTGCGTGGTTGTAACTCGTAACTACAAGCCAAGCCCCGGCGGCGGCGGCGGCGGCGAGTGGAGTGTGGAGTGTGGAGGGGCGAACTGGAAGATGCCTGATCGATCCCACCCCCTGTTCCTGGCGAGTGAGGGGTGTGAGTGAGAGTGAGTTGGTGAATTAGTGAGTAAGTTAGTGAGTTAGTGACGTCGACCCGCCACCACACACGCACGCACACGCAACGCAACGCCTCTTGTTAGTACTTGTAGCATTTGTCACAGACCGACCTCCTCGACCTCACCGGTCACACATGCTTCACTGCATCGATGAGCGCGTCTCATCCCATCTCACCCTGCGTCATGGCCCGTCATGGCGTCGTCTCGTCTCCTGCCGAACCCTTGGGTACTTCACGGAGCCGAGCCATCAACTGTCGTCTGCTTGGCTTCGGGAGGCCTCCCTCATACCGTGGCACCTCGACAAACTACACGCACACCTCAAAGAGCCACGACCGACAACCAGGTCTTGCCAATAGTAATGACTTCGTATTCATAAACTAAACCTAACGAGACATAGGAAATTTTGGTGGTCCGCACCGTGTCCATTACCCCCCCTTTTCTTCTGGTATCACTGTAGCGCATCCGCAGGCTCTCAAGTCTCAACTGTCCCCCATCACTTCATGCGCGACTCAATGGGTATAACGTCCGCACCCCGCCACTTCCCTGCCGCGTGTGGCCTCTCACAAACAACATCGACTCGTCGCCCCGCGTCTAGCGTGTGCCGAGGCCGTGGCTCGTCACGTTGGTTCCGTCAGCCGAGATGGGCTTGCCGCCGTGCAGATTCACCGTCGCCGTGTTGCCGTTGCTGCCTCCATTCGTGACCCCGCCGAAGCCCGTCTTGGCACCGTTGGTGACCCCATTCGATACTCCCGTCGTCGTTCCCAAGGGGTTGACGCCCGTCGTCGTCGCTCCTGTCGTCGCAGGGAGACCGCGCGACGCGAGGCCGGCTCCAGCGAGACCACCCGCCGCGCCGGCACCGGCAGCACCAGCGACGCCCGAGGGGCCCGCCGAGTGCGGCTTGGTCTCAATCTGCGGCGCCGACGGGATGTCGGTGCTCTTCTTGGCGCTGCCAATCGAGAAGACGGGGCTCTCCCACTTGTCACCCTTGCGAGCCAGCTCCTTGTACTCGGTTGCCTTGGAGCTCACGCCGCCTGGCAGCTTCACGTTGGGCAGGATGCTGTCTTCCATCGTCATGGCCACATTCACCTTCTTGTCGTCCGCCACCTCCTTGCTCTTCTTCTTGCCGTCCAGGTAGCGCCTCTGGGCCGCCTGGTAGTAGCGAGTGTAAAAGTTGGCCTTCTTCTCCGCCTCGTTGTCGCCGTCCTTGGCCGCGCGGTCCGCCTCCAGCTTGATCTGGTACAGCTCCTGATCCGCCTTGTTGCACTGGTCCTTGATGGCCTTCTCCACCGCCTTCTGGATGGGCTTGCGGAGCACCCTGAGCACCAGCGGCTTGACCAGGCCAAATAGCAGCTTGTGGCTCGACTTCTTCACCTTGATGTTGAGTCCCTTGAAGTCGACATCGACCTTGTCCACTTTGAAGTAGTTTTGGCGGTCCGTCTTGTGCGCCGTCGACACCTTCATGCGGAAAGAAAAGCCGTTGCCGGGCAGCACAATGTCGGCGATGCCAGTGTCCGAGATGGCCGGGAACCCCTGCTTGCGCTTGACGTGGAAGCTGACGTCGCGCAGGTCCATCTGAATGCCCGCCACCTTGACATCCATAGTGTTGTGGTGCTTATTGGCAATCTTCTTTCGACCCATGCGGAAGTAGTGCTCGCTCGCCACCTCGAAGACGTTGGGCATGAAGTTGTCGCTCTCAAGAACCAGGTTCTCAATCACCACATCGAACTGCGGGTCCACATACTCAATGCGCGGGATCGGGATGTAGTTGATGTTGGCGAGAACGGCGGGCAGAATCACCTCGGTCAAGTCCTTGACCAGGTGAGGCTTGAACGTCGACTTTCCGTTGGCGTCGTGGCCCAGATGGTTGAAGAGCTTCTGCACCGACTCGCCGAAGGCCTTGTTGTGGGGATCCTTGTCAAATTGCTCGGCGAGGAACTTGGTCTCGTCGATGACGCGGTCCGTGTGGCCGCGATACTTCTCGCGGAGCAAATAGCGGCCCTGCTCGTACAGGCGGTCCCACTGCTTGGTCGACGACTCGTCCAGGATGTAGCCCTGCTCGAGAAGGCAGCGGCGGATATAGCTGTCCATACTCTTGAACCAGCCGCGGAGCTCCTGGTCCTTGTCGGCGTCCTTGTAAATCTGGCCGATGGACGCCCACAGGTCTGATGTCGAGGTGCCGTTGGCGAAGCGCTCAATGAGGGTGCGAAGGTCGTTCTCGGCAGCCTGCAGACCGGTACGGGCCTGCTTGGCAGAGCCGGCAGAGCCCTCGCCGAGCGTGCGGCCGTGCTGTCCGTACGACTCAGCGAGGCGAAGCAGGGTCTGGATCGCCGATGAGTAGTCAGGATGCTGCTGGCACTCGAGGATCATCTTCTTGAGACGGAAGATGATCTGATCCTTGCGCTCCTCGGGCATCTTCTTGTTGAAGTATTCCTTGGCGCGGCGGCGGTACTCCTCGTTGCGCTGCTTGATCTTTTCCTGCGTTTCGGGATCGACGTTCTGGTCGATCTTGCCCTTGGCGGCAGTGATGGCGGCATTCTGTCCCGCAATCTTGTCCACTGGCTGGTCCCGCGAGGCAACAGCGCCGGGAGGGGTGTTTTGGGGCACAGCGGCATTGGCGCCGGCGTTGGCCACGTCTTTGGCATCCTCCTTGGCGTTTCCGCCGTAGATGCCCTTGGCCTGCTTCCTGAGGTTCTCCTTGGACAGATCCGGAGCCTCGTGCCAGGTGTTGTCGGCCGCAGGCTTGTCGATCTGGGACAACTTCTCCTCATCAGGGCGCACACGAGAGGCGGCGTTGGAGGCGGCGTCCCCGAGCATATCGCGGAAGAGAACCGAGGAGTCGCTCACTGCACGGTGTTAGCTGCGTCACCCGAAACCAGGCGGATTGTTAGGGATCCTTACGAAGCTTGCGGAACTGGCCATTGGTAATGAGGAGTGTGCCCAGAGTCCTCAAACCCTGCAGCGCCTCATCGCCATCTCGCTTGGCCGTGTCCTTGCTGATGGGTGCATTGGGGCCCTGCACGCTCTTGGCATCGTACTGCCATGTCTGCCAGATGAAGTCCTGAATCAGGTTGCCCTGGTTCTTGGACAGCAACAGCTTCTTGGCGAGTTCGACAACCTCGCGCGTGTCCTTGACGAGCGTCTTGCCATCGTCGGACAGCTGATCCGACGGGCGGGAGAGCGCGCGGGACTGGAGGAAGCTGTTGAGGGCGACATCGATCTGGTCGTTCTGCAGAGACTGTCAGACTCCGAAGCAGCACCGCACCGGAGAGGGGAGCAGTGGCGGCCTAATACGTACCGACGGGACCTTGCCTTGAGAAAAGGCGCTGACGATGCCGTAGATTTGGAGCTTGCGGTTGATATCCGCCTCCTTCTGCTTGACGTCGGTGGGCTTGTTGACGGTTGCGGACATCTCGTCTCGTCTCTTTTGCTTTCTTTTGTTTTTCTCGGGGGGTATTAATGCTCAATTATGAAATCCGCCTGGCTTGATGAGCAATTGGCCCAGGACGGAGTTGCAGGCGCAAACGATTGGGTAAAGTCGTGAGGCGAGGTGAGGGTGAGAGTGTAGAGACGAAGTGGCTAGCTGCGTCTCTGGGGTATCACAAAGAGGTTGCCGTTTGGATGGGTATTACGATTGGGGGGGTATAATTGCAAGGCAAGGCAAGTAGAGAGAGGGTCAGGGAGGAGAGGAGAGAAGGCGAGGGCGCGCGCGAGCAGAGGGAAGGGGTTTATAGGCATGGGAGGCGCCCTGGAGCCGGACTGGGGAGCAGCCCAGGGCAGCAGCAGGCGACTGACACTGCCCGAGGCGCTGGCAGGCATTGGCAGGCATTGGCTCCTCTAGTCTGGCGGTTGAGCCAAGCTGGCTGCAACCGGGAAGGCACGAGGAGCGAGTGAGACGCTGTGCGCAGCGCAGTACCCGCAACGCTACCCGCAAAGCTTGATTGACAAGGGAGTGACGTTGAGCGAGGGCGGCGTGTACGTCATCGGCCAGGTAACCGGAAGGGGGGGTGGGAGATGGGAGGCGATGGCGTCCAGACGAGACGACGGGCGACTGGGATCAAGGGGGAGGAGGGGAGGGGGAGGGTCTCAGTCGGCGGCGGCGGCGGCGGCAGCGTCTCCGCGTGCGTGGCCTCTGCCGTTCCTCGTCGTCCTGGCCGCGAAACGCTCTTGAGATGGCATGACGCTCGACGTGAAGCTCACGCAATGCAAGGCAGGCGTCCAAAAAGTAACCGTTGTAGGTCCAGCACATAATTCCCCATCCAGCAGCCTACCAAGAAGTAAAGCTGCGAAACGGCGCGGAAACGCAAGGGCAGCACATGAAGCTGCGCACGGCGTGGCACGTCGAGCACACACCACCGCCATCCATCGCCCTCGATGTGCCTACGAGCAGGCGAGGCGTGGCGCGAGATGCGGACAGGGGTGGAGATCGGTGATCTGCGAAGCGGACGATGATGGATGGGGCCGGCAATGGTAAGCTTGCTGAGTTAGTGCAGCATACATTAGTAGCGTAAAAGTAGCTACCCACGCACGCCCACCTGTAACACACAGTAGCAACCCTGGCAAGTTGGGCTTGGTGCCGCCGCCGTCGTGCCCTGCTCAGCCAGGCCAGTGCTGCCCTGTTATGGAGCCGGATCGGGTGGCCGAGAACAATTGCGGATCGGCTGCGTGTCGCGTTGCCTTGAACGCTGGGGGAAGGCGCAGCAAAAACGGTAGCGGTGGTGGTAGTGGAGGTGGAGGTGGTGGTGCCCGTGGTGCTCACTGCTGGCCACCCACCTCACGGTGAGTCGTCAAGTAAAGGCAAGGCCTGTCTTGTCATGGCAACGGGGAATTGGCGCCATTGTCTCAGGCTCGATGGCGCCTGTTCTGTCGTCGTTGCCGGCGGCGTCCTCCTCGTGGGGGCCGCCGGTGGGTTAAGTTATTATTGCCTTGGTTTTGCGCGACTGGAGAGGCCGCTGGACCTCACGACGATGGCTTTTCATCATCAGGTTGCCTGGCGTTTGCGTGTAAGCCTGTGCGCACGAGCACCACCATGCCAAGTTAGCAAGTAATACTATAATATCGCGTCGCTTTTCACTGAGTCTTGGTCCGCGGGTGTTCACCGGCAGAAGCCGAGAACAGCGGGCGAGTCTTGTGGCCTGTCTCACCTTCCCACGTCCTCAATCCCCTCCCGGATCCGTGCTGGACGGCCATTGACCGGGCGATCAGAGGGCGCTGGAATGACGGGAACAACGCTGTTCGACCACCAGGCATTCGGCGCCAACGGAGCACCGGGGCATGGGCAGCAAGCACCCTATGGGAGTATTAAACCCATCTATCTGTAGAGGGCGCGAGGACTCCCAAACGCTCCTCCCCTGGCTTGCTGGCACGGCGAGAGCGAGACGCGACGATGTGAGGAGGCATTGGCCCATCAATGTGTCCGCCCAAGGGAGTGCAATCCGTCCGCACCACGTTGAATCACAATGAGTACCTGCTAACAACGGCTGGTTGGTCTTGACGTTCCATTGCCCCTTTTGCTCCGTCACGCCTGCCCTCATTGAATGAGATGAGCGTGTGTGTGCGGTGCGCGGCTCCGCGATATGCCGTCGCTCTTGCCTCAGAGGCCCAATGTGGTGCGCAATTGCATCGTCACTGGCCGTGACATCGGGTCGCGGCTGCCTTGCTGATCGCATCGCAACGCGGCGCAAACTCTCCGTCATCGACATGTGGCCGTCATGACGTCAAGGGCGGTGCATTGTCCGGCACAAGAGGGCAGGAGCTTCCCACCGTAGCTCAGCTCAAGCTGCCCCGTGGGTGGGCATGGGTGGTGCCACTAAACTGCATGCTCCCCTCAACTCCCCGTGCAACCGACTGGCCCCGGCCGCACAACGCTTTGCCTTGCTTGGCCGTCCTGTGGGACCTGTAAGTTTATCCAATCTAACAGACGACCTAAGAAACCGAAGTAACTACCGGCCAGCGCAGAGACTACGCCGAAAAGCGTGGAGTTCCCTACACTGGACTGGACTGGACTGGACTGCTTCCAGGCCAAACCTCGGTCGATCTGGTTGGCACCTGGAAATCGCTAGTGGCGGCTTCCCTGTTCTGCTGGCCAGTGGGGCGCCGCCAGGGTGGCACGTCCTGAATGTACTTCACCGGGGCATCGGCACCTCCATCGCGTTTGCCTACTACGTACGTATTCTACAACGCGAGCGTGCGGGACGGCAAGGCGTGGCCGCCCAATGCTCGTGTCTCGATCTCTCGTACGACAGGGACAGGTGGTTCGAGTTCGTGGCCCATACTGCCATCGCCATGCCGTGGCAGTGCAATTCGTCAATCCATTCAAACCCATCGAGGCTGAGTCCACATGCACGTGCATCCCTCTCTCGGCGCTCGCCCGTGAGGTTGACATGCTACGTCGTCAAGTTCGTACTGCACACTTCCACTCCTAGGTAGGCACGCTATTATGTATGTGTGCCTTTCTTCACCTCCAGATGTGGCACCGACTCCTCCCCCGATGCGACATGGTCCCAGAGTCTCGTCCTTCAAAGAATCCAAACGCCCTGCCGGCCCTGGCATGTCTGGGCAAGGAAGGGACTGTTTGTCATATTGCCCACACGAGGCAGCAGTCGGTTTCATCGGCCGCTTCAGGCAACGTCCCTGCAACGGCCTCAACTCAATTGCATCCCATGAGCCACCACCCCGTCCGCGTGGTGGTGCTTGGCTTGGCTGGGTAGTCGTATAAGGCCGATGCCGGTTGACTGACTGCCTGACCTCAAAAGAGTGCCCGAGCTCGTTGCGCAGCAAGCAATACGGCACGCGAGCGAACGGATGGCGCAGTCACTACGTACGTTACGACCCAGCAGGGAGCCAGCGCCGTCTGCCGCGCCGCACCAGACGCAACTCTCCGCGGCACATGCCATCGTTGCATCATCGTCTACCTGCGGCGGCGCCGTGCAACTCTAAAAGCTGGGGCAGCCCTCGACCTGCCGAGTCGCACACTTCCCTCGCCATTGTTCGACCGTACGCGCACTCTGCTTTGATGCGGATATTGCTTTACTTTACTTGGCGACTTGAATGCTCCCTACCTGGTTGCTACCAGATTAAACCATCAAGGGAAGCCCATTTTCCTGGAGCACTAACAGTCGCGTGCCGGATATTAAAACGTGGTGGGACGCGGTCCCGGCGCTGTGGCCCAGGTACAGCGACAGGTCTGGGTATGGCGATCGCCCACATAGCGCAGCACTTATGCATGGAATCGTCATCGCTCGAGGTTCACTTGTCACCCACACTCCAACCTCGGCCACGCGACCTGAGCTCGGCAAGCTCGGCCAGCTCTTCCTGCACTACCGATGAGCAGCTTTCCCGTCATGACACGGTACCTGGCTGTCCTATCACGGTAGTAGTCCTCGCCACGGCTTCTTTAGGCCGACATGCCTCACCAGCTTCAGGGTAGGCCAGCACCGCACAGCCGAAGACTTGCCATGGAATCGACGTGTCTTGTAGATATGATGTGCTCTGAGTGTCTATTTATTTAAGAAAGTTTTTTTCCTTATTTCCTCGAAGCATGTGTATCTCTTCTTTAAGCCTTTTGCGAGAAAGTTAAGCTTCAGTCGTGATTCCTCTCGCCACATACTGACTGACTGCGTGCAATTAACGTTCCCACATGCCATCCCACCACGTTAAACACGCTGACCACGAGACGAGCCCCTACTCGTGGAAAGGAGAAGACGGGAGACGGAAAAGAGATTTAATAAGAGGAGATAAGACTGAGCAAGGGTTCAGATAGATACCACGCAATGCTCGTCACCATCTCCACGAAGCGGGCTCCCAACCAACAGCTGGACGTCCACACACACACACAGCTCATGAATCTTCACGTTCACCACCAATAGACCGATCAGTAGTAGTCGCAGGGGGACAGGACAAGCTACGAGAACAGCCGTCAATGACACCACGGACGAGCATTTGATAAGGGACGAACAGTTGTCGTCTTGCTGGAGCTGCTGGTGCGCCATGCGGGCCGCCCCCTTCCAGCCTCTGCCGCGTTTACACAAACGCTGAATGTGGATTCAAAACGACATATCAACGCTGTGATAACCTTTACATCATGACCGCTGGCCACACATGGAAGAGAGAAAGAAGAAAAGGAAAAGCAAAAGATACAAGAAATATGTAGCCCGCGCCCTCACGACAGGTCCGCTATGCGCAGCAGAAACACCGCCAGGTCGTCCACCTGCTCCCGCGTCGCGAGCCAGCCGCCGCCGCCGCCGCCGTCGTCGTCGAGCGCCGCGCCGCGATACTCCCTCCACGCCACCGTGAAGCCCACCTGCAGGAGGCAGTCCCTCGCCGCGCGCCCCAGCGCCGCGTCGACGGCGACGTCGTCCCCGCCGTGGCTCAGGCACACCGGCGTGGAGGCGAGCGCGGCCCGGCAGTTGTCGTCGGGCGGGAACCCCACGACGGGCATCTCGTTGCAGACGAACCCTGCCCTGTCGAACCGGTCATCATCGTCATCATCGCCGTCGCCGTCGCCGTCGTCTTCCCCGCTGCCTGAGCTGCCGCCCAGGTAAAACACCCCTTGGTCCGCCAGGCGCGCAACGTTGTCGCAAAAAGGTAGCCACGCGCAGGCGCCCACAAACGCGCCCAGCCGCTCCCCCCAGCACAGCATCGTCCACAGGCCCATGGCGCACCCCTGGCCGAGCCCACCTAGCACGAGCCGGTCCCTCCTGCCGTCCAGCAGCGCCGTCTCCTCGTTGAGCAGCCGTATCAGGTGCGTCGCTGCGTCGACGAGGCCCTCGGCCAGGAGCTTGGCCCGGCGGCGCGACGGCCGATGCGTCGTCGGGGAATCGGGTTGGAACCACACGGGGGTAGCGTCACCCGCGCCGCGACTGACGTGCCGTGACGACGGAAACACGAGTCGCCACCCGTGGCCGGGCATCCCCGCGAGGGACTCGTGGCGGAGGACCCCCGTCGCGAGCAGCGCGTCTCCAAAGCCCACGCCATCGCTACCGCGCCCGTGTAGTAGGACCGCCGTGTGCGTGTGCGGCCCCGTCGGCCCCACGACATGGATCCGACCGAGCGAGCCTCCGCCGCCATCGGAGACTCCTCTCTCCTAGGTCGTGCCGTCTGCCCGGGGCGAGCTCTGCGGTAGGGGCGAGCTGTCCAGCGGGGGCGAGGTCCCTTGCGAGGAGGAGGACACGCTAAAGGCGGATTTATTCATCGGGAGTAGGGCGTGTAGGGGAAACGTGGGGGGCTCGTAGGCTGGGTAAGTATGTTCGACGGAGCTTGAAGGCGACTTTCGTGACGTGGGAGTCAGAGTGGTGAGGCGCTGAGGCTATATGAGGCCTCTGAGGGAACGAATGCTTTTCTGCGGCCAGCACGGCTAGAGTCAGCTTGTACGTCCCTGGGGAAGCCAGTCCCAAACCCCAACGCATAGCTGGCGCCTTCCAACATGGAGTAGGTATGCCTCATGCCTCAGCTTTATAGCCGATGCAGGAGCGTATGAGCGGAGAACTTGACTGGCGCCATGTCCGCAGCCCTCGAGGAAGGGTCCATGTTGGAGATGGAAGATGGAGCTGCCCGGCCGGATATTTGGACTATATTGGCCCAGGCAGGTCGCGTATCGCAACGTCGATCACAAACACAACGCTCCTTTGCGCGAGAAGAGGGAGAAGCGCCAATAGCCGTGGACTTACTTCGTGGCGATGTACTCAATTCGTTGTCATGATTGATTGATTCATCCCGACGAAGCGGGGATCCCCGTAAAGCGTATTAAAACACAATGCACCTCTCCAAACGCCTTGTATGCCATGCCCTCCCGCACAACGCCTAGGACGACCGTGATACCAAATCATTGAATATGTTGGCCTTGACCTCGCCGGCAACCAGGCCCGCCTTCTCCTTGGCGGCAATCAGGCTGCTATCCTGCGTCAGCTTGTCGAGCGCCTTGTCGGCGGCCTTGGCGCTGGTGGTGGCGGCACCGCCGGTGAAGGCATGCAGCAGGGAACTCTGGGAGCCACGAGATCGCGTCAAGGCTGCAGTCGTCTCCTTGATCTTGAAGCTCAGGTCGAGCATCTGGTTGCTCCCGAAATCGCGGTTGGTGAGAAGCGGGCTCTGGCTCAGCGTCTGCACCCAGTACTTGTGCCACATGAGCTCGAGCAGGTGGGCGTCGAGCGTGCTCTTGAAGTGCGAAACCTCGAGGCTGTAGTAGCGGTTGGCGTGGGCGCCAAACTCGGCCGCCTTGGCCAAGGGCACAGTGCCAGCACCGTCGCCGCCGGCATCCGATGAGGCGGGCTTGTAGTCCTTGGGATAGGTGCGGAAGGCGCCGATGTCGACCTTGCCGGCGTTGATGGTGCGATGTGGGTCGATGACGACGGCGAGGAAGGGGTCGGTGAACTGCTGCTGCATGGCCTCGGTTTCGACGTCGATGCCGCTTAGCCAGCAGCCGTAGCCGGGATGGCTGTGGTACCAGCCCACGACGTTTTCCTGGCGGCCTTGGGCGCGGCACAGCTCCAGGTACTGGGCCATGTATTCGTTGGCGTCGCTCTGGGCGTTGACGCGCGTCTCGGTGCCCTCAACAGGCAGGCGGAAAGCGTCGGTGACGATGAAGGTTTCGTCTGTCACGTAGCCCTGCATGAGGCCCATGATCTCGAGGTCGCCGCCGGATCGGGCGTGCATGGTCATCTTGATGAGGGCGACGGCGCTGATGCGGACGTGCTTGAAGTAGTTTGGGTCTCTTGCCCACGGCTTGGCGGCGTCGGCGGCCTTTTGCGCCCCGACGTCGTAGTTGTACAGGGCATCGCGCTTGGGGTCGACGAGCTTGACGTTGTTGTCGAGTTCTGCGGACAGGTTAACTTTTCTCGCCTCATTTGTTCGTGCGTGCGGACCAGGGCGATGGCTACGGACCCCATGCCTTGAGCGCGGACTTCTCCATCCTGGCGGCGCTGGCGGGCAGCGAGCGTCAAGTGCGGATTGCCGTCGTGAAGTGGATGTGAGAGGGAGTCGTGGAGGATGGAGCTCGAGATGCCCCGCTCTGGTGGGCGTTTGCTGGCCGTGCTGCGGGTGAGCGTCAATGCGGGTGGTTGTTATCGATAGCGTACGCCGCCTCCGTGACGCTTTGTTAGTGGGTACTTTGTGCTCATCCTTGGAATGGTGGGTGGGGAACGAAGGCAGGCACACGCTCGATGTCGAGGCAGGAGGCATGGAGGTTGAGCCAACCAGCTTAAGAAACTCAACTTGCTCTGTCGCACTAGAACACCATAGATTTCTATTCTGCTTCTTCAGCACTATACTATCGTGCCCCCCCTTGCCGTGCTTGTTCTGTTATAGAGATGACGTGCGTATCACCGTTATGGCATTCTGCCGTTTGCTATGCATATGAGAGTACTTCGTATATAGGAAAAGTCGTACGCGCTACGATTTAGGAACTTTCCACTAAAACATTGAGTTCGAGGAACAACTCCCATCTAAAATATCTTCTGACCGCCCTACTCTTTGGACACAACCCATGAGAAGGTCGTTCAGCAGGTGGATAAGGAAAATTCTAGTCGTTATACCTATAGGCTGGCTTGGCGGTCCACAAAGGTTCTTTGTGTCCCCGCCGAGGGAATTAAGTATGGCCAGGAAGAAAGATAACGTGAATTGAGACTATCGAATGCACGATGCTACTCTTTGTTGGCTTGGCAGTACCAGATCAGAAGAACTTGTTCACCGGCGAAGAAAAAATCGCAATCTAAGGGGAACGTGCACACTGGTCGACTGAATGGAAAAGCTCTGTCATATGGCAGATTATATTCGAGACTGATCCCATAATGCTTCATGGGACGGGATGGGTCTGGACCGACTTGGCATGAAGATATGTCCTGAGCGGTCTACTGAGACGAAGTGGAGCCTCACTACCACATATGCAAGCAGTCTCGTGCACCGCGGGGTCCCTTCGTATAATATCCATGCCACCCACTGCAAGTTGAGATCACTCTTGCCCCAACATTGGTGCGCCTTGATTTCCCTCCTCTTGTTTCCTAAGTACATACATCATGTCGGCTTTTGCAGGGGTGCAGGGCTATGAGACGCTCAGTTCGGCGCAGCAACGAGAACGTGGCTTTGCTACAGGCGTCGACCATGGCCTTGCGTCGAAACCATCCGCACCACCATCTCACCTGTCCCGAGTGTTATACATTCCTCCCCTGCACAATTCGCAATTCCACGCTCTCGTTCAAGACGTGAGCGCCGATTATAAGCATGTCATTAGTCATTCACCACTGGGCGAGAGCGATATAATTGGCGATGCTGTCATGGGAAGCCGGCTTTTTATGACGCGACTGGGCACTATGAAAAAGCCCGCGACGACCATGTCCGACGCCGAATCTCAGTATGCCATCGACGCCAAAGTCGAATTGACCCAGGCTTTGATAAAGCTGGAAAAGGTCAATCCTGAAGATGCGAGCCGGAACGTGACGATGTGAGTTGACTCGGGCGCATGAGACGACAACGGGCATCTAACATATATCAAGCTGTTTGCCAAACGCGACCGACGATTTCAAGTTGACGGATGACGAGAATCTTGACGTTCAGGTCTCGTTTCCCATCCCGGACACAACGTCTAGCGCCGGGACTGCTCGTAATCCTTTCTTTACGTTCTCGTCTCGTGACGGCTCTAAGAAATTGCAATGGCAAATTAACCCGGCGGAGAGCGGTCCACTGCGATATACCTTGATCGAACTGGACCACATAACAATGCAAGAGCACGAGGACTCAAAGCCGGAGCATGTCAGGGCGGTGTACCATCACATTGGACAAAGCCCTTCCTTGTCCATGTGCAGCGGTGAGGGTGTTCTGCTGCTACAACCAGTGTATTCAAAAGGGCATGTGACTGAGGAGGAGATTCTCGCTAGCCTGCTTGGCTTGTTATGGAGGGTACGGGGAATGGAAATCAAGCCCGTTGCCTACGACGTGTGCGAGGGTAACAAGAAATCGCTGCTCCGTCGTATGCTGAAAGGTTAATGGGACTCTATCGTGCCTATACTGCAGACGTTTTTTTTTCTGGGTATACAAGTTCACTAGTTTGGGGGGTTATTTCTCGTCATGATGTCTACCATGCAAAAAGAAGCCACCATCACTTCGACCCGTACTATAAGGCATAATGGGTCTTAAGCTAGAGAAGGTCATATTTCAGTTAGGCGTTATACTGCAAGACTGAAGCTTTGAGGTCTAAGCTTAAGTAGCGCCTAAGAAACGGGCTCTAGTAGCCCGTCATGCGAGGGAGTTACATAAGATAGGCTTCTAGCCTCAGCACTTCTGTTATAATAGACCTATAGTATAAGCTTAATAAGGTTATGTCCCTTTAAGATACCTATAATTACTCTATATTATATATACGATTAAGGTTATTTAGGCATCCTTATAGTATCTATATATGAATAGCTTTAGAGGGCGCTCCTGCGAGATAGGGCTCCTTATTAGCGTAATATACGTCTCTTAGTGCAACCCCTACGTTCTACACCACACCTAGCTCAGCCCAGGTCTCTAGGGCAGGGGCTTGCAGGGGTCGGCGTCATCATCCTACTGCCCAGTCGGCACCTCCCCCGCGATGGCTTCAACTGTCAGCCTTCACCTCTTCCGCTGTGCAACGAGACACGCAGAGTCGCCTGCATCGACGTACGAGATACCCCCATGTCGTGGTCACGAGAAGACGACTACGCGGCCTTCAAGGCGGCAGCCAGCTCGTACAACTCGCCTCCCACGCGACCATGGTCGTTGCTCGTTTGGGATGTCACGAATGGTGAGTGACTGGACTCGCGCAATGGACATCTCGGCGCGCCAGCTGACAGAGCGCAGCACATCCCGAAGGCAACTGGCGTGTGGAACCCAGTCCAGACTGCCTCCGCAACGAAGCCAAGCTTCGCATAGTGTAGGACAGGCTCCTGACAGCCATTGATTGTGATGAGCGTTTGTACACTGACTTTTTACTTTAGCTTCTCGCCCCTGCACGGTGGCCGGCGGGATTGGGTTGCTGATTTCGTAGAGCTCTTTCGCATTCTCAACGTCCCCAGTGACTTCACCACGGAGCGCACTCAGTCCATATGCCACAGCTTTGCCGCGCGCACGGATCGCCATGGCACCTGTTCGTGGTTCCATTTCCTCTTCAAAAACATCACCGTCAGGCACGAGCCCGGCAAGCTGCCCGAGGTTGACCTACGAATCCCGGGTCGCTGGCAGCAGGGGGCCGCGAACCTACCCCAGGCAGACTACAGCTGGCTCGTCGCCAGCTTCTTTATGCGCGTCCACACGCACGGAGGGGTGACCCTCGCCTGTTTTGGTGCCCCGCCGCGGGTGCGCAGGCGGTTCGTGGAGTTTGTCGACGGCGGGGGCTGGGGTGACGTGCAGTCGAACCCATACGTGCTCTTTGATGTCCTCCTAGAGGGGCTCTACGCCGAAGTGGACGAGATGGTGTGGAACATGAATACCATCTTCGGGCCCCTCGAACATGTAGGGAGAGATGCTTTCCCATGCCGCTGGAATATGCTGACCGTGTGTAGTCTATTCTCGAGCTCGCGCATACTAAAGACTATGAACAGCTTAACTCGCGTCTTTCCTTTGCCGCTCTTCACAACTGTGCCAAGCACATTATATACTTGGGCGAGGGCCTCGATGCCGCCCTGTTCCTCCTAGACTCCGTTCTAGCGCATGCGGGTGATTTCAGCAGAGGCGAAACCACGAAGGGCCTGCCACCTGACGCCGGAAGGGCACGCGCCGAACTCGTCACCCGACAGGTCAAGGAGCGGCTAGGTTACCGGAGGTCCCTCTTCCGGTCGACGCAGCTTCGACACTCCAGCCTCCACAAGCGCATCGACAACAGCATTGCGCTGGCCTTTAACGTGGTCACACAAAAGGACTCGATGGTGGTGACGCGCGACTCGAGCGTCATGAAGATGATTGCCGCCATCACCATGGTGTTCCTGCCCACGACAGGGGTTGCCACCGTTGTGGGATCGCAGCTGCTGGTCTCGGAGTGGCAAAAGGACAGCCAGTCGTGGAGCGTCATGGCCACGCCGCTCTTCTGGCTGACGTGGTGGATCACTATCCCCTTGACCGTGTGCGTGCTCGCCGTGGCATTTGTGTGGCAGTGGTGGTCTCACAGCGAGCGAGCGCAAGTCCAGACGCGCAGGATCCTGAAGAAGCCAGCCGACTTCTTTGCCGCAAGGAAAAAGACTGCGTCGACAGGATAGCCCTTTGCAGTCCTGTTGAGGTTGAGCGAGCCATACCATCTGCTGATGTTTGCCATCGCCCCAACGCGGTACCGTATCGCTGGAAAGCTGACCGACGCGCTTCCATTTATATATCCAGACATGTATGGCTCTTACATGCGCACATATGCCCTTTGGTGGATATGGTCTCCAAAGAACTTGCTCCTCGTTTGCAGTACCCTGCCTTTGGATCCAGTCCAGACGCCCGTGTAGTTGCCGCTCGTGGCCTCGGGCCCGTCCTGCTCCGCCACGACACACACCTCGACCCGCCGCTGTATCTGGGGCTCGCTCTCCTCCAGGGCGGCGACTTCCTCGACCTCTGTCTCGACCTTTTCGCTCACATCGATGACGTAGACTGTGCCGATACAGGTTGTCTGACTCTCATCGTCGGTGCAGGCCTCCCGGGAGGCGACTTTGCCGGCAAGATGGCTCTGCAGCGCCCACTGCCTGTGCGTGTTCTGCCGCTGTTGGTGGTGATTCAGGGGTACGACGACGTGTTGGATTACTGTCGGGACAATGCAGGCGAGGTTGACGGTCAGCAGTGCAATGAATTCCTCTCGCAGCGCCCACTGCCGCGAAAGCCGCGCGTCGTGTTGAGACTGGGACCCGTAACCCGTCAGCGTTTGAGCAACAAGGACCAAAGAGCGAAAGAACGAACGTACAGAGACTGCCTCGGCACGCAAAGCCGCCGCCGCCGCCGCCACCAGCCCACAGACCACGAGTGTCGTTGTCAGCGCCCGCTGCCATGCTGGGAGCACCGACTTGGCCAGCATGGGCACCGGCAGGGCTGCCAGGTACACGTACGCGGCGATGCCGAAGCTCGCGTAAGTCCCCACCACCACCGGCGAGCTGGCTGGCCGGCATGCGGGCTCCGGGGCAGACGGCTCGTCGGCCTGCCACATGCGCGGAAGCGGCCGGCAGCTGAGCAAGAGGCTCAGCGTGGCGGCGAGAAATGTGCTTCCCAGGACGCCGAGGCCGATGAAGACGGGGGTGCGGTATCCGCGATGGTGGTTGTTGGCGAGGCGCAGGAAGAGGGTGCACACGGCGGCCTTGAGAGTCCATGTGACGAGAGAGTAAGTAACCCAGCTGGCCAAGTAAAGTTTGGACCCCAGGATCCTGCCATGACAGTCAGCATATCGGCCACTGTCGTCCGACAGACGCCATACCTAGCATCCCTCTCACCAGACGCTTCCGGGGTGCCATGCTCAGACATGAAGCTGTTGGTCAGGCCACGCGCCGCGCTCTGGCTTACATATGCGAGACATGTGTCGGCGATATATAGCGTCTTGTCATTGAGAGTCAGTCGGCAGCCATTCTAAGTCTGAGGAAAACAGGCAGTCCACAGGGGATCCATTTCGCCCAAACGATGACACATACCGAAGCCATCACCGCCAGCCAGTCGTCGACTAGTAGGGAATTCCATCTCCGGCAGTCAGTAGCAGCCCAGACGCGGGCCCCAACCCGCAGCGCCGTGCCTGCCAGGCCCAAGCCCAGCAGGGCGAAGGCTTCCGCGGCGAAGCCCGGGGCCGCGCTCATGACACCTGGCGCATCCACTGGCTTGGGGCGACTCTTGGGTTGGTGGGTTTTCGGCGGCAGAGATTGTCCACCAAGGCGCTCGATGAAGGGCGATGACACGACGCACAAGGGCCGTCTCAGGCCGCACGTGTCAAAGACGTGATCGGCGGGCGTAATCTGCGCAAGAGCTGTTCCGGAGCAAAGAAGCACTCGCTGCCTCAAGTGAATGAATATACGGTTGGTGAGTCTTATGCGCACCGCAATCGTGGGTGTCGTACTAGAGCAAGGCAATGGACGATGCCTCTCAACAGGAAGGAGTGTCTGCGAAGAGCAGAAAGTGAAACGAACAAAGATTCAAGGTTACAAGAGAAGGAAGGACAGAGAGCAAGCGAGAGGGAGGAGGAGAGAAGAGAAATACGATGGAACCATGGGAGGTGGAGGAACTGGACTATCGAATTCAAGGCGGGAGCGTGAAGCCTCGTACACGGCAAGTGGAACACTTATTACTTACACCAACCACCAAGCCGCCGCCGCCGCTGGGGTCGCCCACCCTGGCTCCCGCCCCTGGCCCCCGTCCCATCCCATCCCATCCCATCCTGGTCGTCGGCACTTGATTCTTTCTTTCATCCTCGTTCTGCCTCACCAAGCAACCACCACCCACCCACCAACCAGGCTGCACAACCACACCACCGGTAGCGCCGCCGCTGCCGCCGCTCTCGTGCCTCATGTTGCACGTCTTGTCATTCATCAATTTTTTTTTTCTCTTTTCCGCCCCTCCCTCTCTCCCTCCCTCCCTCCCTCCCTCCACTCTCCCCCACATCCCCCTCCCCCTCCTCCCCCCAGCGGGATGTTTCCAGGGCGACTTGACAAGTGACGGGCAGAAGAAAGCACGCGACCAAGGCTCCAGTCCCTCCTTCTTCTTGTTGTATGCAGCCCTTGTCCTTCCTCCTGTTTTACTACGAGTACAAAGGTAGCCCAACGCAACCAAAAAAACTAGGGACTGGGGAGTTAGTGGGTATGTAGCCATGGCAGCTGGGAATCACTGATAGCCCAAGGCTAGTAAGCAAGGCCCTTTTTCTTTTCTTTCTTTTCTCTCCGGGCAAGAGAAGAAGAACTTGTTCTTTACTTTTCTTGTTTTTTTCTCCTCCCCCCATCAAATCAACCTTTCTTGGCACCACACTGGAAGACAGCCGAACGAACTACGTAGCAGCAGCCCGCTGTGTCTCACTCAGCAACCTGCTGGGTCCCTCCCTATATGGGAACCCACCAAGACCACCCGCCACACGGAACAAACCTAAACTCGCCCGGGGGGGGTGTTGGCGCTACCGGGGAAACGGTTCCCATCGCAGTAGGTACCTGAGCCCGTACGCAGAGCCACTGACTTGGCCCTTTGCCGCTGCTGTTGCTGCTGCTCTCTCGCAACAGAAACAAGAGGGGGAGTCGCAAGCGTGCGAGCGAGCGGGCCAGCAGCCATCAGCGGGTACGGGTACGGGTGCGGGTGGCGGTGGCGCGAGCCGGGAGTTGGAATGCAGCACCGAGAGAAACGCCACGCGGGGACGGGGGGGAGGAGAGGAGAGAGAGGGTAACGAGGCAAACAGCGAACAGACCTTTGTTGGCGCGGCACGACTTCGTCACTTCTACCTTTTTTGGTGGTCGCCCTTTGTCTTCCTTTTCTTGTTTTTTTTTTTGCGGGCGTGGCGAGAAACAACACCCCAAAGCCCTTCCTTTACATTAGCCCCCCCCCAGCTTTGACCTGATGAGCTTCCCTTCCTTTCGTTTCACGTCGCTGCTTGACGCAGGCCCCCTCCCCCCCCCTCCCTTTCTTACGGCGACTTGAATGAAGCTGCGTACTTTCCAAGCGCGAGGCGCGCGGCGACGAGACAGAGGCGGCGCCACAGGCGGCGCAGCACGAAGACGTTGACGGCCCAGGCGATTAGGGGAGGTACGTTTGGAAGCGCGTAGTAGGTGGTGGGAAAAGCAGTAGCGAGAGTGAGTCCTTAATTCAGGCACGTATAGGACGGGCGCGAGAGACCCAAGATTGCAGCGGCTGGGCACCAGAGGCGTTGTTGTCTTACACCAAAAACAACGCAGAGCGGGCTGCGGCTCACTCACTCACTCACTCGCTAAAGGGGGAAAAAAGGAAAAAGATAGAACGTCCTCGAGACACCACATGTCGAGCAAACGTGGCCCGCCCGCCGATCACTCAAGTCCAGGCCTGGAATTTCCTACCAACTCACTCACCAACTATGTTACTACTTCGTACGTACAGTAGACCAGTCTCCTAAGCGTAATGCTCGCGAATGCCTGCAAGACAAGTCCATCATCGGCACAAAGTCGCCACACTAGCCACCAGAGACAACAGAGTTGGCCCAACCCCTCTTTCTCGAAATCAGATTGCGCGTTGGCTCCCCACGTTTCCCTTCCTTGAGGCACCGCTTAAACGTGCGGGGGAGGGCCTCGAATCTGCTGGATCGGTCCGTCTAGCCCGACAGGGCAAATGGACCCTCGTCCCCAGTTTCCACAGAACAACAGCAGGCCGACAGTGCTCGGGGCGGGGTGCTGCTGCTGCTGTTGTTGGAGCGCGACGACGGGAACGAGTCGACCAATTGATCTAGCTCCATCCACAGGGGCGACTGCGCGGGTTGGCTGAGCCTGGGTTGGGCCAGCTTGCTTTTTTAGCGCTCGGGTCTCGCGTGTTTGACTTTGCGGCGCCGCCGCCTTGCCGCAGTCGGCGACTTCCCCCACATCCATTATTCGTGTGGGCTTCTGTCCCCTCAGTGTGGCTTGGTCGTGAGAAGCTGCTTATTAGAGAGAAAGCCGGGGAAACGCGACGTTAACGACGACCCCTTGCATCAGATGTTGCACAGCGGCGATGCTAGGCAGGCATCGCTCGCGTGGCGAGAGACGGCTTCAACGCTTCACGTATAGGCGCCAACATGACCTCAGCCAACCGACGTTGACGCGACCAATGCCTCTGACAGACGTACAACAAACGAGCGGGGAGACATGGGCCAGCCAGTCGCGCTGCGAGCCTTGGACGAACGTCCTACCGCTTCAGCGTCTTCTGCTTCTCCGCATCCGTCGCCACGTGTCGTCCCTCGATGAGAAGGCCCTTCTTGCGCCGCACGCCGTCCATGTAGCGCTTGGCCACATTTTCGCGGTCCGCCAGCTCGCCTAGGTCCTCGAGGTCGTCCTCGGTGAAGGGCACCCAGAAGGGATCCTCGTCCAGAATCTCGAAGCCCGCAAAGATGAGCTGCGGCTGCGCGGCGCCGCTCGTCCGCTTGCGCATCTCGTCTGCGAACCCGAAGCTCTCGGCCACGGGCAGCAGCGCCTGGATCGTGAAGAAGGGCGTCCCCTCCTTCATGATCTCCGCCACTACCCGCCCCCGTCGCCGCGTGAGCACGTCGTATACACGCCCCAGCACCTCGGTCGACGCCTGGATCTCCACCGTGTACATGGCCAGCATCAGCCGCGGCGACCAGTCCAGGAATCCCGCGCGCACAGACGATTGCATAGATTTGATGACCTCGCCCGTGAGTCGGCCCAGCTTGTCGCGCGCAGACGAGTCGTCCTCGGACAGGTGCAGCGCGACTTCCTCGACGAAAATAGCAACTCCTTGCATGGGCTCGTGGCAGAGCGGCCCTTGCGCCGTAGCCAGCTGGAAGGCGTAGGTGATCTTGTCGGCTAGGTGGCAGGGGTGCAATGATTCTCCCGCCCGCGGAGCCGTTGTGTCGATCGTCTTAGTGCCAAACACGAGGTCAAGCACGCCGTCCTTGGTCGCGTCGATGAGCAGGTTGGGGCCTGTTCGCCGGGGGCCGAACGCGGCAATCTGATCAATCCGGTTCTTCCAAATTTCCCGTCCCTTGCCAGCCTCCAGCTGTTGCCGCAGCTGCTGCTTCAACTCTTCGGCCGACAGGGTGGTGCTGGCTGTCACTGTCGTGTCCGCCACCACCTTCGCTTCGGCGTCTCCCTCCTGCTCCTCATCTGCGGAGCGCCTCTCGGCGTACAGCCGCTTGATCGAGTCGCCATTCTTGAGGAGAAAGTCGGTCACGTTGGCAGGTAGCGGCCGGACCTGAACCGTCAGGGTGACCTGCTTTGAGCTCGTCGTGCCTACCACCACGCCGCGTCCCAGGTCCTTGTTCACCGGCGGCCGCATTTCCTCCGCGCGCACAATCGTCTCCCGATAGGGCACAATTGGCGCGCCGGCCTGGATATCGCAATGGGCGAAGCGCTCCTTGAGGTCGAGCAGACACCGCTCGAGGTGAAGCTCGCCAGCCGTCAGGAGGACGTGCTCGCCGCTGGAAAACTGCTCGTACTCGGCACAGGGATCGCTCTGAACCAGAAGGTGCAGACCATGGATCATCTTGTCCAGATCCGCTGGGTTAACGGGTTCAAGTGCCACCCGCACGATGGGCTGGCCAAGCATGCTGACGCCCGCCAGGTTCACGGCACCGTTAATTCGGCTGCATAGGGTGCCTGACTTGAGAATCTTACCCTCCAAGCCGCCGATGCCAAACACAACTCCGGCCGGAACGGACTCGAGAGCCTCCAGGTTCCGCCCCATGAGCATGTATAACGCCGTGACTTTAATCTCTTGTGGCTTCGGGTCGGCGGTGGGATCTGCCGGCGACCATTTGGGTGGGATAACGTAGAGCGTGTCTCCGACCGTCAGGGTCCCCGAGTAGGTTCTGGCAAAGCCGATGAGGTGTTCCGGGTCGACCTTTTTCTCTTCCGTCTCCTGCGTAGTGTCTCCAATGCTGGCAGACCCCAGGGCGTCGGTGAGGCTGCCAACCTCATTCGCCTCCCGGGAGGCCTGGGCGCGCGCGGCCTCTGCGCGCTTCTGCCTCGCCAGCTCTCGCGCCTCCTCGCCCGTCATCTGTCCAGTAGTCTTTCTCCTGTTCTCGGGAAGCTCGCTCTCCGGGATAGATACCATCTTGCTCACGTATGCCACCACAGGGTCTGACGTGCCGTGCTTGAAGGAGACCATGGCCTCCTTAATGGTCGGGTCAATGGCTTCGGAACCTGGAGAGTTGTCTAGCATCTCTGGCAGCCGCTCGGCCTGTGCGGCAGGCGGGGACGGCAGGGACTCGATGACGGAAACCAAAAGCGCCGTTGACAGTGGGAGCCAAGACGCGAAGACGGTGGTCAGAAGCAGGCGCGGGTCCCGGGCCCTGATGATGTGTGGCGGGATGGTGAGGCCCAAAGACTTTGTCACCTTTTCCAGCAGTGCGGGATCGCCTTTGCCGTTGTCGCCTCCGCACGTCGCTTGGTATACGGTCCATACGGGCTCGAGAACCAGCTGCACGAACATGGGCTTGAGGTTGCGGCCCTTGAGATGTTTGGGACCCAGTACTTTTTTCGTCTTAGGATCGAGGTAGAAACTGCCCCATAGAACCTTTTCCATGGTGCCTCGCTTGATGCCGAGCTTCTTCTCGTACAGACTCGCAAACTGGCGGCACGTAAAGGCCCAGCCGTCGATGGCGCTGCTGAAGATGACGTTATTCCGCTCGGGCGCAAAGTAAATGTCCTCGTCGTCGCGCTCCTCGAACTGCAGCTCACCAGCATCGTCGACTAGGTCATCGGCGGATGCCTTGGCGGCGGCGGCGGCGGCGGCGGCGGAGACGCGCTCCTCCATCCGCTCTCTCCAATTGAGGTCCTCCTCCATTCGCTCGCCCTGGAAGAAGCTACCGAGGACGGCGTTAACCTGCTCGAGGAGCTTGTTGAGGTGCACGTAGGCCTCGGAAGGCGTCATCTTGAGCTCGGTGACGAGGCGGTCGATCTTGTTGATGACCAGGAGGGGCTTCAGCTTCTCTGTCCACGTCTGCCGCAGCACGGTGACCGTCTGGCTGCAGACGCCTTCTACAGCATCGACAAGCACGACTGCGCCGTCACACAGCCTTGAGGCGGTGGAGACCTCGCTGCTAAAGTCGATGTGGCCGGGCGAGTCGATGAGATTGATGAGGTACTCCTTGGGTTCCGGAGTGGCGTCTGGGGTGGATCTGCGAAGCATGGAAAAGTAAAGCGAGATGGCTGAGGACTCCATGGTGATGCCCCGGGTCTGCTCATCGGGGCGCGAGTCCAGGTAGCGAATCTTGCCGGCCAGCTTGGGCGAGATGATGCCATTGGTGGCGAGCAGGGCGTCGGTAAGCGACGTTTTGCCATGGTCGACATGAGCGAGGATGCAAATCTAGACAGGTTAGCGGGCGTCTGGCCTGAAGGACGGGGAGCCGGGCCTACATTTCGTATGTCGTCGGACTGCCTCTGGAGGCTTGCCAGCTTCTCGGGGTTGACGACAGGCATGGCGGGTGGATGCAGCTCTGGCAGCAGAGCGGGCAGACTGGGCGAGGAAAGACGTCGTCCCGTCACCGAGGCATGGGCTCCCTTGATGATTGGGAAATTTGTGAGGACGTTCAAGAACCTGCTATTGCTGCTGCAGAACCTGAGGTAGATAAAGAAGCTCGAAGGATGCTTTTTTTTAGCGGCGGTTTGGACAGAATGACGTCTAGCTGGGCCAGTTCATCGCCAGTCAACCGCTTATGGTGTTGCTCCAGTGCTTGCTTGGCTGCCCAGTCGCTCCACCGCAAGCGCGGCTAGACGAGGAACGGTGACTCAGGCGTCAGAATTGCTCAGAATGATTGAGAGGAGCCCGGCGTCTGGTCCAATCACGACAGCGATTTGAAGCGATCCGAAGCCGCCTTGCAGCTCAAAAGGCATTCGCTTGCTCGCGCTTGCGACCGAGAGAGGCTGCTGCCCCGCTTTCCGCCCGCCACGGCCGTGCCCCGCCATCGCGGGCACCCGATACGTGCATCTTTATGCGTCTAGCCTCATCCATCTTCGCGTTAGCCGCATATCCGCACCACAAGCCCTAACAGCCACGCATGGCAGGCACGAAAATTCAGCGCGGCACCGCATCACGACGCCCCTCAGCAACAAGCGCAAAATTCCGGTCGCCCGCTGCTGCCCCTTCGCTCCGCACTCGCGCCTCGCTCGACCACGACAACAGACGAGACCGAGGACGAGGACCAAGACGATCGAGGCTCCCATCAACAATCATGGCGACGTACCAAAACGGCGTGGCCCCGGCCCGCGCCGCCGCCGATGACAGCGACGTCGAGGAGGAGGTCCTCGTCGCCGAGTACAAGGAGCACGTCCAGTACGAGGACGGCGAGGAGCTGAGCCAGACCAACTCCTTGACCATGGCCCAGCAGACCGACGATATTCAGTCCCGCCTCGTCCAGGCCGCCCAGCCCCTCGACTTCTCCGCGCCTCTTGAGGTCAAGTTCCAGAGCTACGACTCGTACTGCAGCCTTTTCCACTTCATCCTCAACTCGGAGGGCCCCGTCGACATTGACCCTCCCTCGGTGCGTTAACAGTCTCCTCGGCAGACGCGCCAGACATGGCGGGACAAATCCTGAACTAACCGGGCTTCTTAGCGATTCTGGGCGTGGGACGTCATCGATGAGTTCATCTATCAGTTCAACTCGTTCAGCTCCTACCGGTCGCGCATCGCACGGCAGGCGTCCAACGAGGAGGAGATTCAGATCCTCAAGGAGAACCCCAACACCTGGGGCTGCTACAGCGTTCTCAACGTGCTCTACTCGCTCATCCAGCGGTCGCAGATTACGGAGCAGCTGGCCGCGATGCGCCGCAACGAGGAATCCGCCGCCGTCGCCGGCGAGTACGGCTCCAAGCCCTTGTACAGCATGCTCGGCTACTTCTCCATCATCGGCCTGCTGCGCGTGCACTGCCTGCTCGGCGACTTCAGCCTTGCCCTCAAGACGCTCGACGACATTGACCTCAACAAGAAGGGCATGCTCTCGCGTGTTGTGGCCGCCCACTTCACCACCTACTACTACCTGGGCTTCTCCTACATGATGATGCACCGCTACGCCGACGCCATCAAGATGTTTAGCCATATCCTCATTTACATCTCACGGACCAAGACGTACCAGAAGAACCCCCAGTACGACTCCATCACCAAGAAGAACGAGCAGATGTACGCCCTCATCGCCATCTGCGTCGCCTTCCAGCCCACCCGCCTCGACGACACCATCCACAGCGCGCTCCGCGAAAAGTACGGCGATCAGCTGCTTAAGCTGCAGCGCGGCGGGCCCGAGTCGCTGCCCATCTTTGAGGAGCTGTTCCGCACCGCCTGCCCCAAGTTCATCTCCCCCGTGCCCCCAGACTTTGAGAACCCCGAGTCCAACATCGATCCTGTCGAGCACCACCTGGCCATCTTCATGGACGAGGTCAAGACCAACATGTGGAGCCCTACCATCAAGTCGTACCTGCGCTTGTACACCACCATGGACCTCAGCAAGCTGGCCGGCTTCCTCGAGGTCAAGCCCGACGAGCTGCGATCGTGGCTGCTCGTCACCAAGCAGCGCACCAAGCAGCTGCGGTACCAGGACCAGGGCCTGCTCGACGGCGAGCTGGTCAACGTCAGCGACCTCGACTACGCTCTGCAGGGTGTAGGTACCCCTAATATGACTCTTTACTTGAGAGGTGCTAACATGTGGCCAGGACCTGATTCACATCTCCGAGGCCAAGGTCGGCCGCAAGCTCGTCGACTGGTACCTCCGCAACCTCTCGCGCACTTACAACTAAGCAGCGGAGGAGAACAAGACTGGCATTCTTGATCGATCCGCCGCACGCTGGGCTCCTGGCTCGCGATAGCGCCAAGACGGCAGATGGGGCGCCCCAGCGGGCATATTCGTATGTGCAAGCCGATTGATGGGCTGCATGGCACCGGCGTCACGGAGTTGGGGACATGTTGCTTGTATGTACCGAGGGGTGAACATGGGAGGGCCACCGAGCCGTTGGGGCCCCGCAGGAACCAAGCGCCCCAGGCAGCGCAGACCTCGTACGGGACGGGCGTCTGGGACAACGGCGCTCCCTCAGGGCGCGCCGTAATTTTAAGCATAAAGATAAGATTTTCACCGACGGGGTGGTGGCGGGACCCGGCGATGAGCTGCCGGCCCCAACCCTAGGGTCAATACTTTCAAGTACAAGTACGTAGTAGATCCAGAAATATGGAAACCTGCGAACCGGTCACATGGCGGCGAGCGCGTCTGGCGTCGGCATGAGGATCATGTCGGTGTAGTGTAACTGTGACGGAGCGCCTCGGACGAGTGCTATGCAGTCGGGGGAGCTGCTCGCTCGCCCAGCTGGCCGGGTCCGCGGGCGGCTGAGACATTTGGCACGGGCGTCGTCTCGCGCATCTGGAACCAACAGAGCACGGGCGTGTCCGTCTGGGCTGGGGCTGGGCTGGCTGGACGCCCGCCCGCGGATCCAGCTCGCACGCCGCCTCGGCTTGGCAGCAGCGCCGCCGGGGCGCTTTTCGATCTCGGGGCGACAGACGGGGCGGGTGATTTCTTGGCGCGCATGAGGAGGCACGCACGAACGCACGATGGGGAATGAATGGATGACCTCGTGACGATCTCTTTAGTACGGATGTCTTTGCTGTTGGTTCTTGTTTGTGCTCATGGGTTCTTGCTTTCCTTTGCTCGGGCAACAGAAGCCCCTTTAAGAAGAGAGGAGAAGAGAAGAGATGAGGCGTGATGAGGCTGGAGAAACAGTGTGCGATGGTGCAAGGGGGGAGGGAGTGGGTGGCATGCGACTAGGGTTCTAACGTACTTCGTAGTTGGCAGTGGACTTATACGCCGCGTGATGCCAAACGACGGTGGGCTGCCGCCGTGGCAGCGGGGGCGGTGGTCATCGTCATTGTTTCTATCGTCGAGGTCCAGGTATCCAATACGTAAGACGAGAAAGTGACGAGACGAATTCGAGATCCATGCCTACTTCGCTACATAGGCATCGCCAAAACGGCCTACTGGGAGAAGGGGACAAGCTGTCTTAAGGCTCCCCCTCGACACGCGTGCTGTCTCCAACACCCAACGCAGTCATTACGTACTGCACTTCGGGGGTTTCATCTCAACCGCGTTCCCCCTGGTCCGGGGGGCAGCCTGGGGTGCGTTTCTTTTCCAGCTCTGGCTGCGGCTGCTCCTCCTGCATCAAAGTACGAAGTGGTATATGGAGTACTGGTACTATTACTGTACTGCATATGCTACTGCATTATACACAAGCGCCCGCAAACTGGGAAGCCAGGGGAAGGAAAGAAAGAGGGAAAAAATTAAGGCCGCATGACGGTCGAAGCCACTTACGTACTTTGTACTCTCTGTGTTCATCGTCGCCGTCGTCCTCAGCCACCGTCACAACCTCTGGCGCTGGGGGCCTATCGTACGTGGCGCGAGGCAAGCAGGCATCGAGGGCGGACAGAGACAAGTCAAAACAGACAGACAGACAGACAGACGACGCAGTGGCCCCACGGGGCAGGTGGTCCACGGGCGAGCGACAGATGTGGAGTGATGGGGGAGGGAGGTAGGGGGGGACCGAACAGCAGCACGCCAACGGGGCGCACACGCGGCGTGGGGGAAGGAGTCAAGATGACGCCAGAGGCGGTCCCTCTGCGGTGACTCGCGAAGAAGCTCACCGATGAGGGCATTTTGAAGTATGTATGTAGCGCACATACTAACTAACTAGTTAGTAGCCTCGCCCGGGCCAGGCACGTGCCACGGACGGAGGGACTCACAAGTTTTGTTATCGGGCTGGCTCCTCTTACTGCCCAGGACGATGAGACACAAGTGGTGAGGGTTCCGCGGTATTACAAACATTCAAGGGACCTGGCTGAGTCGGGGCCGGAGTTGTGTTGTTTTGCAGCCGCGGACCGGAAAGGGGGGCATATCAGACTCTGGGAAACACGGACCGAGCCTGCCAGCCCCCCGATGATGGAGACGACCGATGTGGCCCCTCATGAGGGAGGTGCCATGTGGCGGTCGGCGTGTTCCACTCCATCCTCGTAGATATCGAAATAAGTAAGTGCAAGCAACTACAGCGCCATATGCCGTTCGCGTGATGCGTCGTGCATGATTCGTAGCGACATGTAGCACAGCGCCGTGCCGTACACAACATTAAACACAAGAAAGCGTACTGTGCAGTACTGTACCCGTGAGAGTTCATCACCTCCTCGTCTTGGCAAGCATTCCAGATTTTTGTTGCGTGCACGTCCCCCCCTTTTTTTCCCAGCGGGAGGAGCAAAGCGGTGAAGGCGACAGGCCGGGCCACCGCCTCGTCGCCCTACACACCTGTTGCTGTACCACCTACTACGAACCACGTTATTAGGTATGTACGTGATCAGGGTCTCGCATGCTCACAGCGCTCCGTCCAACAAACAGTACAATCTCATCCATCCGTCCGGTCCGCTCCCCCCCCCCCTCTTTCTTGTCCCCGGGGGGGCGGTCTGGCGAGATGCCCGCGTCAAAAAGGTTGAGGGCCCCCGACGGGAGGCGGTTTGCGCGCCGTGCGCGCTGTAGGGGTATGTACGGACGTGCACAAAGAGCGTTGTCGATGGACACGCGCGTGGGCGGTTGGGACGGGCTCCCCTGCGCTCTTTCACACGGACGCGTCAGCATGTATATGCGCAGGCACGGAGAAAGAGGTCGTGTTTGTTCTTTTGTGTGTTTGGTATACAGCACGAGGCAGCGGTACGGGACAGGCCGTGGAGTGAGTTGTACTTTGTACATGTGTGTGTATGTGCGTGTCTGTGACGTGCAGGATTCCAAGATATGATTCGCATCATCCGTCAAACGTCAGCGCAGCGCGGACGCTGTGCAACGCCAAGGCAAGAACATGGGCGGTGGCGGTGGCGGCGCGGCGATCTAAGGGCGGTGGTACTTGCGACGAGCAACGAAACTCACTTATCAAATACAAAGTAGTACATACCTAGGTATGCAAGAGCTGAAGGACTCACGTTGTTGGCCCGCGGCGGGTCGTTTTGCTCCGACGCCCGCAACATATACGACGAAACACGCGACCGTCCCGGCCGGGCCGGCCTCGGCGACGGTGACGACGACGGCGAGGGTGCGTTGTGTTGCTTACCCTGGGCATTAACACACAACACTTTGAGAGAGGAGGAGGGGATGGGGGGAGCCCCGCCGTGGGGGAGGAGACCGGAAGGCGGAAGGAAGGGGGCACAGGCTTGGCAGACCTAGTAACGTACTCCGTACTCTCAACTTGGGTGGGAGGTTGGGGGGAGGGGGAGGGCAGGGTGGTCGGTATTGATGGAGGTCGAGCCGGGCCGAAGCGATCGTCAGATATGGGCTTCGGCAGATCCAACGAGGCAAGCGGTCCGCAGCCAACATGGACGGACACACACACGCACGCACACCTCGGGCAGGTTTATAGGCACACGCTGCATGTGAAGTTGCTGTATGTGTATGTAGTTTGCATGCGCCAAGAATACAGTAAGAGTGCGTGCGGGTGATGAGCATGGAGGCCGGGTATGGAGTTGGATTGGGGAACTGGGAGGCGGAGGGGTGTTATTACGTACTAGCATCGGGACGGAAAGCCATGCTGGGGCGGGGGACCGACAGTTACCTGGGCTTGTGCAACACTCCTGTGATTAGGAGTCTTTCAATGTTTCGGACAAAGTGCCTGGTGGTTTGCGCGCCTCTCCCCGCGACGCCGACTCGAGTCGCTGACAAGAATGGGCGGGCGGCCATCGTAGGTGGCCCAACGGTGGGGAGGGGGGGAGGCCGCCGGTACGCCTCTTTCGTTCCTCGGCGAGCTCGGCGGCCGAGGAGGAGAAATAAGAGAGATGCGAGCCGATGGCTGGATGCACGTTATGCGTGGGGTACGTACATACAGTACGTTGGTGATGGACGGACGCAGTTGGACAGCCGGGGGCGTGGCCGTGAGCAAAGACAAAGGGGGGGGGGCATGTGGCACATGGCAGCAGGACAGGCGGGCGGATGCACGGACGGATGCATGGCGTCGACACAAGCTTACTTTTTAACCTTGAAAGCCGGGCTGCCGCAAGAAAAACAGAAACAGGCTTAACAGGTTACAAAAAAGAAACGCACAAGCAAGTAGTACGTTAGTAGCAGCAGCTATGTGGCGGGCCGCCGGAGTCTCGGCCCCTATGTCGCTTCCTTGGTCCGTTCCTCCCTCCCTCCCTCCATCCTCAGACTTACGTCCCCCGTCAGAGGAGGTAGGTAACTAGGACAAGGACATGGAGATGGGGATGGGGTACATGACGCCGTGTAAGCCCTCCCATGTCGGGCAGTCTTAATCAGGCTACGGCGGGCTACTATCACGTACGTACTATTAGTACTAGCGTTTTCTTCGTGGGCAGTTGGTATCAGCCTTGCAAATCCCTGGTTTCGGCACCAATGGGGGGGCATGGGACCTTTTTGGGGGGAGGGGACCCGCGACTCGTACTAGTAATAGTTGGGGATGATGGGAGTTGTCGCGCATGGAGGATGATGATGGTAATGATGATGATAATGGTTAGAAGGAGGATGAGGACGACCCGAGGTAGGCGGCATGTGTGTCGGTCGGCCTCTGTCCGGGCATGAGAGGCGGCTGCGGCTGCGGCTGCAGCCCATCGTCTTGGCGCGCGTTGGAGCTGAAAAAAGGGCCGCCGGGCGTCTGAGGTTGGTCCATGGCTCCGTTGTCATCGTCCATCCCATTCATCATCGATCCGTCCATCGACGTGCTCTCGCTGACTTCCCATGTTGCAAGTCTGCTTGCCTGTGCCGCCGCAACGTGCTGAACAACTCGTACTACCTTGCTTGTTCGGAGACATGCCACGTAAGTTGAACCTTTCCAGCTCGCGGGAACATCGGACAACCTACTAGTTGCAGAGGCAAGTGTTGATTAGTCTGGTGGTGGTGGTGGTGGGTCGAAAGCAGCTTATTGTTGGTGGCCAGCAAGTACCGTAGGTAGTAACTAGTAGCTAGGTTACTGGTTGACTGAACTAGGCAAGGGAGGTGGTTTGCTGATGTGGATTCCAAAACGGCTTTGGGTGCGTGGGTAACTGTGATGTTGCGTCCTCCCGATGGGATGGCATCCCCATGTCATGTCATCAAAATTCCCCCACGCGCGCGCATGCATGCCCCGGGGCGCCGAGGCAGGCCCAAGCCAGGCAAGGGCGCGCACGGACTCGACTCTTGGTCCATCTATTCTGTCTTTCTGCCAGTATGTTGGTGACTGGACTCTACCGGGAAGTACTGCAGTACTGCTGTTACCTCGTACAGGTACGATTCACTTCGTAGGTACTTGGTAGCAAGCAATGGAAAGAGTCATCGAGTACCCGTTGCATCCCGGTCACGTCTCTTGACGTCGCTTTCATGCCGCGGCTCCCTCACACACATACACACACACACACACACACACACACACAGAGTCATGTACAGTACCGAACTGTTGGGCTTCGTGACGGACCAGCTCCAGCCACCGCCGCCGCCGCAGACATCATAGCTATTGATCAAAGCACGTTTCGGCATGTATGCATGTGCGTCAGCGTGCGTGCGTCTAGCTCTTCTCTCTCCAAACCCAGGCTCTCCCCCCCTCCTTTTTCTCTTCGCCTGCTCGAGTGCCTGCCTGACCGCCACCCGGGCGCCGCGAGGGGAATAAATAGAAATAAAAATAACCTTGTTTCGGCTCCATATTTTCCCTGGTTCCTAAACTAGTACTTCGGGGCTGTCGCCCGTCTTTGCCCCGTGTCTATGTGTGCTGCAGAACGCCCCCAGTGGGAACGTGTCCCCTCGCCAGTCCATCCGTCCGTACACTCTCGTTCGGTACGTAGCACAGTGCCTGGAGTGCATGGAGACTGAGCAACAGAGCGATAAGAGAGAGAGAGAGAGAGAGAGAGAGAGAGAGTGTGTGTGTGTGTGTGTGTGTGTGTGTGTGTGTTGTGAAGCTACCGCCCCACGTGCACGAGCTGGGCCAGCGACGCCACATACTTGCAGCGGCGATACCACAATGTATGTTATAGAGAAGAAGACAGACGGTGACCCGTGGCGGTGGGGAGAAAGACAGAAACGAGAAAAGAAATACGGGGGAAAGAAAGGTCGAGACAAGGTCAACGTTTTCGGCTCCCCCTCCTTGGGCACACAGGAAGGCTACCTGGAGACTAGACGCGGACCGACCCCCTTGTTCCGCGCGGGCGTAGAGTAGCACAGCATCATATTCAACACAGTTTTCTCCCCCCCGTCACATCGCAGCGACGGCAGAACCGCAGAAGCCAGAAGAAACACAGGGCGGCTCTTGCCGCTCCGTCCCGCGTCTCGCCTAAGCTTCCGGACGCAATTGAGCGGCGAGGCGAGGGCGAACGCGAGATATCGCACCATCACCACCGCTAGCAGCAGCAGTAGCAGCAGTAGCAGCAGTAGCAGCTCCATGTTGTGCCAGGATAGACTCACATTGACAGCTCAACCGAGGCTTGCCAACTCGCCTCACAACTGGGCCCGGTTGGGTGTTACCAGCAGGTCCCTTACCGCCTCTGCGTAGCACATATAGCACGAAGGGCATGCACACACCTTCGCTCACCTCACCTCACCTCATCCACTCACCGGCCGAGTCCAGTCGCGTCTCGCCGACTCGCCATATCTCATCCCACCTCATCTCATCGTATGGTCTCGCATCACATCATCGGGGCCCCCGCGGCGTCTCATCTCCCCCCGTTTCGAATACACGGCCGAGACCACCAGGCGACCACCTCCCGGCGGCGTTCAAGCTTCGGCAACGCCCGTGTCTGTCTGTTTCAATCCTTCCTCGGCACCAACCGAGAAAGGGAGGAGAAAAAAAAGAAAGAAAAACAAGGACCCAACAAAAGGCACATGAGCCTGTCCCGGTCGTCGTCGTCGTCCCTCGGGTCATCAGGTGACTCCTCCCCCACCCCATCAGGTGACCAGCAGTCTCTTCGGTACGCCAAACACACGGTAACTATGTCACCATCCGATCCATCCACCCGCATCGCATCGTATCGTATTCCGGTGCGACGCGGTCATAGGAGCCACGCACCACCAAGAAGACCCCGTCCGTATAAGCAGCCCGCCCACGGCAAGATCCTCCCCTCCCCTCCTCTAATCCACCACCAAGTTACCCAGCCACCCTTGGCCGCCCACCCACGCATCGACAGCGGCGGCAGCAGCGGCAGTCGCGCCGTAGCAGCAGGCCGTCAGCATTATCAGCACCCCCGTCAGTTTAGTTCACACGAGTGTGTATATGCAAGCATCGGGTCCATAAATCGTCTTCATCGTAAGCAGCAGGAGCAGAAGCAACGACGAGTCCGCAGCGGCGCTTCCTCTTTGCGACTGCAGCTTGGCGTGCGTTCGGCGTATGTGTCATCCCATCCCCCCCCCCCGGGGGCGGCCCGGGCTGGGGACTCCCAAGGTTGGCGGCTGCCGCGAACCGGTCAACGGGCATCCCCGGCCAGCGAATCGACGGGGACGGACCGCGCCCGTGGCCGAACGGGGGGGTTAACTTTGTAGTTGCTTAGTCTGCAAGACAAAGACAGACTGGGATTACCGTGTGAGAAACCAACACGGGTGCCGACTCGACGTCCCAGCAACCTCTTTTTTTCTTATGTGGAATTTTCTTTTCTAAAAAAAAAAAAAAAAGAAGAATTTGGCCTTTTTCTGCGCCTCACCCGTCAGCCAGCCAGCCAGCCCTTGAAGACTCCTTCTGTACAATATTCACGGCGGATTGGTGTATTACGACAGCTGCGGGTGGCCCCGTGTCGTCTGCCAACATGGTCGTGTCGCGGCCGCCCGACCCCATCCGTCCATCAATCACCACCGGCATCAACGTCATTGCAGGCGCCGCGCAGAAACGACAGCTGTCACCTTTTTTTTTTTTCGTTGACTGGGGCCCGCCCACGGTTACAAAAATCACGGTTACGATTTACGGTTATTACAGTGCTGGCGCGTGCTGCTGCGAGCACCCAACTAGGTAATATTCACGCATTTACATGCGGCACGGAACGCCGCGAGGCACCAGCCCTCTTTGCGAGTGATCAGTTTCTAGGACCGCCTGCGGGCTCGTTTGCGCAGTACGGACCGGTAGAGACGACGACGCAATCCATCCACCCATTGTCATCAACGCAACACTCCATCACCATCACCCTCGTCTCATTGTACGCAGCAGGGCTCGTCCAAAACAGGGGGGGGGAGTGCACAGTGCTCTGCTCTCCACCTCCTGGAAACCCAGGTCCCAGACCTCAACCAAAGCTTGGGTAGTATTTTATCTAGCACTGGCTTGCAAGGTCCATGACAGGTAGGCCCCCACTCACTCTGGCAGTCACTCATTCACTCACCAACCTCCGGGCGCGCAGGGCGGTGGCCGCGTGTGTCCGTGTCTGGCCATCAAAGAAGAGACGCCCCGCTATTTCAAGGTTGGCAATTTAGGTCGCCCGGGGTGGTCCAAGCTCCCCTCCATCCTTGCCCCCCTGCCCTGGCCCTCCCCCCCTCCCCTCCATCCATTCCAGGTTACCCCCCCGGCCCGCTACCTTAGCACCCGCAGCGGCGGCAGCGAAGGGCCCCCCGCCGCCACACCTTGCAGTGGAGGGCGGGCAGGCAGCGTAGGGCTCTCTGCCGGCGCGCGACAGCTCCATTGCTGCTTGCCCGGTGCCCGCCCGCGTGGACAGACAGACAGACAGCCAGCAGTGAGCACCTGGTGGAAAGGCATCGGAAGTACAGGTACAGAGCCCTTGTACCCACCTGGTACCCTCACAACCTCCTCCCCCGGCCTTTGTGTCCACCATCGCCTCTCGTGCTCGGCACTCGCCTGGGTCGCCCGCCTTGCCTCACCTGGTCGGTCGTATGTACGCCGCTACTACTGCGACACATTTGTACGTTGAGTATATCTTGATTGGGGACGCAGGTCGACTGCAGACGACTTTGACGACGCACCCGCGGCAACAGGGCACACTGTCTGCACCTGAATATAGTAATCACTATACGAATACGCCTAAACAAAACTGTCGGTCGGCACACAGCTCGCCTCCTCGCCTTGCCTCGCCTCGCCTCGCCTCGCCTGCTCCAACACAGCCCGGACCACCTCGCCCGCGGCCGCCTGTGCCGGGCTCGGCGCACAGCAACGCGCTCCACTGGGCTGCAGCGTGCGCCCTGGCACCACCACCAGCACCTACCTACAGGTACCTGTGGACCTCAAGCCTGCCTTTGTTCACCTGCTAACTAGCCCTGCCCTCCCTGGTGCTAATAATCCCCCCAGGGCTGGATCTACTACCTGGGTTAGTACTAAGGTCCCTAGTAGGGCCCTGCCAGCCAGCCAGCCAGCCAGCCAGCCAGCCAGCCCGGCAGCCCGGCAAACCTGGGTGGTACGTAGGAGGTTGTGCGTGCGTGCGTGCGTCCTGGTCTGGGGCGTTGACGTGGGTGCCAGGTGTGTGTGTGAGAGAGATGGAGTGTGTGTGCTTGCTTGCTCGGCCAGGACTTTAAGGTACCTGTTTCCGGCTCCCGCTGCATGATCCTTTACCTTCAATTCCCTGAACACTCCTCTCGCCTTGCCTTGCCTGGCCTGACCTGACCTGGCCTGACCTGACTTGACAATCGCCTTGCCTTGCCGGGCTGTCCTTGTCACTGTGCCTCACCCACCGTCCCATCCATCCAGCCAGGCTTCTTCGTTCCTGCAACCTGCAGAACCTCTTGCGCATCGCATCGCATCGCAAGCACGTTGAACGCTTGCCGAGCTGTTGTTGGCTACTCGCTCGGCTCTTCTTTTCTCTTCCTTCTACTACTCTCCTCACTCCTCCTCCTCATCATCCTCCTCTCTTCTTCTTCTTCTTCTTCTCCTTCTTCCTCTCCATTTTTCTCTTCTGCCCCTGTCCTTGCTATCTCGCCTTCCTTTTTTTTTTCTTTGCGCCCTGCCCTGTCCAGCTGCTGCAGGAGCACATCCGTCGTCCTACCGAAGTTATCTCGCCGTGACGATCGTTACAGCTCGAAGCTGCCTGAAGAAGCCGCCGGAAGGTTCGATCTCGATACCTCCTTCCCGTTACGCCCTCGATTCCCACTCCCGCTGCCCGCCGCCGGTACCACGGCTTGCGTCTCCAACAACATCGCCGCTACCACCTTTCATCATCGTCGACGTTGCCGCCATCTTCGCCGCCGCCGCCCGGCTCGAAAACCGCCATCGTCCCTCGTTGTACACCGTCCGTGGCCCGGCCCGCCAGCTACTAGAGAGCTTGCAGCTTCCTCCTTCCGCCGCCCGCCGCCCACCACTTGCCGTCTCTCGCGCCCCCCCCGACATCGTCGTCGGACCCCGTCGTGGAATCGGCATTGCCATTGCCGTCGTCGCCAACGTCCTTCTCGACCTGCTCCTCCGCCCATCGCCAAAAAAGGCCATCCCGCCAAGACGGCGCGCCGCAGCAGTACCGTCCCGCCTGCACGCCCGTTTGAGTGCCGTGCCTGCGCCTGCGCCTTGCCGCCGCGTGGCCGTTTGTGGTGGCCGTTTGTGTGGCCCGAGCCGGCATCTTTTTGCCGATCTGTGACACGGCAAGATCTCGTTGTCTTGGACTCGCCCTGCTTTCTGAGTCGCCGTCACTCACCCGCCGCCCACCCTGCCTCCCAGGCAAGACCGGAGCCAGCCCGAGCATTCGTTGATTGGACCGCACCCTGCTGGCCCTGCGAGATTGCCGTGTCAGACCACACTGACCACGACGACGACGTCGATAGCCGGGGCCTCGGGCCAGCGACCACACAGACACCGCCGCCGTGGATCACCAGTCGGAACCCTGCTATCCTCCTCCCCTCCGTCCTCCCCTCCAGCAGCGCAAGCGCTCCCTCTTCTCCGCCTTGTCCTGCCACGGCTCCAAGGCCTTCGCATGCATGACCGATCCCACAGACATCGACTATGGCGACGGCCGCGTCAGGCGCATCCCCCACGGCTCCCGCGAGCCGAAACCAGCCAGACGTAGCGTCGGGAAGCCGGCCGCCCGGCGGCCAATCATGGACTCGCCGCCGCTGCTGAGCGAAGAATCAGATGTCTCGCCCATGACGCCCGTCCCAGAAGCCACGCGCAAGGAACCGAGCATCAGCAGCGACGGCGATAGCACCAGCGCCTCCTCCAACGGCGCCGAAATCACCAACGCCATCGACGGCAACCGCGATGCCAATGGCGATAAGAAGTCTGTCGGACCTGACGATGCCAGCGGCAACGGCGCCGCCGCCGGCGACTACTTCTTTTCGCCCGTGGCGCCGGCACCCAAGCAACAGCCCAAGGTGGAACGACCCGTGGACAGCGGCGTCAGCATGTCTGCCGGCCTCGCCGGACGGCCGCCCCTTCCCGCCGCCGACGAGCCGGAGCGGCAGGCAGCGGTCGCCACGACAGAGTCAACGCAGCCACGCAAGCTCAGCATCGCTTTTCAGGATAAGCCGAGGCGGCGAGACTCGGCCGCGTCGGCAAGCAACGCGGGCTCCAACGCCTCGTCCAATGGTGGCTCCAACGAGTCCTCACAAGGCTCATCCGACGAAGGCTCGGACCGAGGCGGGATGAGGAAACAGTCGGTGTCGTCCATCAGCCTCCGAAGCCTATCCAATCGGTCTGTGGCGTCGGCCGAGCCCCGCAAGTCGAGTGTCTCGTTTCAGGATGTGCTGCCCAAGCCCGACTATTCGACAGCAAATGACATCGTCGACGCGTGGAGCAGGAAGCGATCTATTTCGTCCATGAGCTTCCGGAACCAGCGAAACCCGTCGCCCACGGACGGAGAGCTGACGCCGGCGAGTGAGTCGCGCTCTCGACCGCCGTCGCCGCCTCACCAGAGGTAAGCATCTTTTTTTTTTTTTTTGTTCTCTTCTCTTCGCGTCCGTCCCGCCGCGTTGCTGCGCGTGCTAGCCCGTCGAGTGTCGTCGAGTGACGTCGCCGCTGCCCGTCAAACAAAGAAGGAGAGACATTGATGAAGAATGGACGGGTTGAGACACGACACCACCCTTGAGGTGCCAGAGGGTGCCTTGTTATACGCAACTGGCCCCTCGGCGGCGTGATGTGCACACCAGTTCGGCACCCCAGTTCCGGGACGGGCCCTCCCTTTGACGCCCATCATGCCCCAGAACGGATGTTTGGTCCTCGCTGCGGCCCCCGCGTCGGCGGCTCTCGGGTGGAGCGGCACGCCCAGCTGTGCCCGGCGTTGGGGCCCATGCCCCCCCGTGCGGCGGCTAAGCACGCCCGCCCTGAGCCAGTCTGCCGGCAGTGGCCTGGCGAGATGCGGCGGCGAGTTTAGAGTTATTCTGCCGGCCACGACAGGGGGGTTGCTTGCCAGATGCCAGGATGGCCCGTCGATGGCGTGAAGCGCGCGCATAGTGGATGGTGCGGTGGCCGTGGGCGGCGTGGGCCGGTCGGTGGGCTCGGCGGCGGGCGGGCGGCGGTGGCGGCGACGGTGAGTCCCATTGTCCCAGGCCACCGAAGGACGCTTGCATTGCCACGCATGTGGTCTCTGCTCTGTCGAGCCCCGTGGGGCGCGGCTCGCCGGGTCACTGCCTGCTGCTACTGCTGCTGCTGCTGCTGGCTGTCTTTGCTTGCTTGGCCCCTCGCTCGCTGGCAGCCGGTGCGGGGACCAGTGGTTGGAATGCTGCTGCCGCCGCCCCGGCTTGCCCTTCCGAGACCGAATGCATCTCTTTCATTCAACCTGATGCGGCCCCACTGGCCAAAGGCACCGTTGGCGGGCAGCAGCGATGCCGGCTATGGAAGCCTATCCGGATCAGTCAGGCTGCGCCTAACTGGAGAGTACCTATTGCCTGAAGGTGGGCGTCTCCAGGGCTCCGGGCTGCCCGCCAATGGCCCCGGCCCTGCCTGCTAGAACCGCGCAACTCGACGGGCTTTAGCTTGCTGCCCCGCTAGTTACCTGCCCACCCGTGTCGGGACACTGCCTCCATCCAGCTCGACTCCACCAGTTGTGGTTCGGCCCAGCCCAGTGGCTCGGGCTGCTGGCGACATCGCCGCGCGGGGGGTTCGAGCGCTGTGCTGCCGCCGTCTCGCTGCCCCGGGGCGGCCGATGGATGATGCGTCGCCGGGCGCAGTGCGGGTGAGGTGGGCAATCGCCGCAGTCGCCGCCAGCCCGCCCACTAGTTAGTTCGTTCCCGGTTGCTCCTCCTCCCTGAGCGGAGGCTATGCTACGGATGCTCCATGGCTCTATTGAAGAGCGGGCAGTGGCCACTGCCACCCGGCGAGGCCCCAGCGCGACCCCATCCATCTTCCCCTCCCGCTCGTCGCTCGCATGCGCCTTGCCCCTCTGTTGTCTCATCTACCTCTACATATCCATCATCAACCCCCCCCCCCCCCGCCTTCGCCATCTCTGCAACCCTTATCCCCCGCAGACGCCGCTGCTCGCCTCTTCTACCTCGCACCCTACCCAGCTGCGGCCCCCGACCGACAGACATGGCGGCGCTAACCGAGACATCGCACGACAGGTTCCAGCACCACGTCGGCTTCGACAACGTGCCCAATGGCGAGGCCACCAAGAACAACACGCTGTCGCTGACGCTCAACGTCAAGCACAAGGGCTACCAGGCCCGCCGCAGATCACGGACCTTCATGGTCGGCGTCGACGAGCACTCGTACTCCGACTATGCGATCCAGTGGCTGCTCGACGAGCTCGTCGATGACGGCGACGAGATTGTCTGCGTTCGCGTCATCGAAAAGGAGATTCGCTACAACGACAAGCAATACCACGATGACGCCAACAACATCATGGACGCCATCCTCGCCAAGAATGGTGCCAACCGCGCCATCAGCTTTGTCCTCGAGTATGCCGTCGGCAAGCTGCACGCGACCTTTCAGAAGCTGGTACGTCCTCTGCTCCCCTTCCCCGCTCCTCCCTCACCTCACCCGCCCCTGCCCCTTCCCTGGCTGGCAGCGACAATGCTCCTACGACTCGTGTCCCGCGTCCATGACACCCGCAGGCTGACCACCGCCACGCGCAGATCCAAATGTACCAACCCGCCATGCTCATCGTGGGCACCAAGGGTCGGTCACTCGGCGGCATCCAGGGGCTAGTCAACGCCCGCAACTCCTTCTCCAAATACTGCCTGCAGTACTCGCCCGTGCCCGTCGTGGTCGTGCGGCCGACGGAGCAGCGCATCAAGAAAAAGGTGAAGCGCGCAAATGATTCGACGCGCCAGACGTACGTGGGCATGTTGGCCAAGACGCACGGCCGTCACGAGGCCGACAGCGAAGCCAGCAGCACGTACGAGCTCGAGGTGCAGAACACGCCCGACGAGGAGGCCCATCAGGTGGCCAAGGTGCTCGGCCTGCCCGCCAAGTTCGACCCGACCATCAAGCCCCTCCCGTCGAGCCTGCTGCGGCCGCGCTCCAGGCCGACCAGCCCGCACCCAGGGACTGACGCACCCACGCGCCTCGTAGACGCGTCGCCGTCCAGCGAGCGGGGCGATAGTGACGAGGAGGAAGACGAGGAGGAGGATGGCTTCGAGGTGGTGGACGGCCAGCAGGCGCTCACGCAGCAGCAGAAGCTGGAGCAGCTGCATAAGATGGAGGTGGGAGAGGCCGCCGCGCTGAAGATGGGTGTCGACGACGACACGGATGAGTCGGACGACAAGTCGGACACGGCGCAGGGAGCCAAGACGTCTTCATAGAAGAAGACGACGGGCCTGGAAGAGGCCCGCGACGCCGCACCAAGTCCCGGCGCCGCGGAATGCCACGACGGTAAGGAGCCCCCACCCCGGCTGTGCATCGTCCGGGACATAGACGCCTGACAGCTGGGACAGATGAGCACGATGTATTCGCCGTCTAGCAGATGTACGATGGGCAGGAGGGGCACGGCGACGACGTCCAGCCGTGGCTCAGGCCTCCAACAAGAGGCCGGCTGCTCTCGTTGATTCCGGAGCTGACAGACGACGCCCATGATGCGCATGCCAGATCGACTGCTTGTGGCGTGGCGCAGGCCGCCCAAAGACGGTCGGGTGACGGCTCGGTGGATGACACGACATCATCGTCCCTCTCGACAGACATGCGGAGCGACTTGGCAATCCCGACGGCGTTATACTCTACGGGAAGCCGCCAGCAGGACCACATCCGAGGCAGTCACACAGTGGAAACCATGGTTCGCAACGCATTTTGGGAGAGGCGGCGCAGGCGCTTTCGTAGTGGCGACAAGGGGCGGAGGCCGATGATGGACAGGCGGCACGATCGGGCTCGGTACAGGAACCGCATCGCGGCTCTGCGAAAGAGCCGGGCCATTCGCCAAGCCGTGGCGAAGCAGAATCGCGAGCAGCTTTCGCAGGACTTGTCGACGGAACATATTGCCAGTCGAGACTTTGCATCGCTCACTGCAACCGGAGTCACGCCGACGGAGAGCCATGCCACAGGAGACGACGCTGCGTCGCCGACGGAACGGGCGGCGCAGGCGGATCTCGGGACGCGTCTTGCGTTGGCGGCCGGCTTCGACGCCAGAACGAGCCAAGTGGACGACAATGGCGACGGAGGCGACGAGCTGGAGGGAGCAGCAGGCAAGGCACGCAGGAAGACGACAGATTCTATTGCAGTAGAGCCTCTTGGGGTGGATGCACCAGACGTGGACGAAGAGACATGGAGCGCTCTGCAGGTGCTTTGTTCATGGTGCACGTGCGGTGGCAGACGGACAAGGAAGAGGATGCAGAGCCAAGACTGAGCCGAGCGTGAGCACCGAGCGTGCGGGACAGGCATAGGCGTCATTGCGTAGCTGCAACAGCTCAATACCACCCAGCGTTGTGCTTGACCAAGGCATTTGTTCGTGTCGTATCAGTCGTAAGGGATAGTTCTGTGATGGGCCAAGAGTGAGGGTAGCAGCCGCAGCGTCGCATGCCGACGCGGTACCTACCTAGGTAATCGACTGCATGCGTCGGACGGGCCAGTGGACACGATAGGTACCTACGGTACGACGGGAGGTGGTGCGCTGCCAGGGCCTCACGGCCAGGACACCTTTTGTGATGGGCGGCGCATCGTCGTGGACGAGCTGTCGGGATGGACTACAAAGGATGTGCGTCCTTGGAGCAACGGTTGAACGCATGTCGAGCAGCACCTAAGCTAAGATACAGGTAGGTGGTACTAACCTTACTAGCAGAGCGCCTTGCTCCAGCTGTCTATTGGAAGTTGATTCCTTACTAAGTTACCTACAGAGGGGTTCCAAGTTGGTACTAGGTAACGTTAGTGGAGAGGGGAAATGACCCCGCTGCTGACGACAGCCCGACAGGCAGATAGCGGGATGTGGACGACGTACAGGCAGAAGAGTGGGTACATGGTGTGAGACGGCACCCTATGGGAAAAGGGTGGGCCCACGCCAGAGGTCCTCTCTCCTCCCTCTCTGGCTGGCTGATGTATTGGATTCCAACGACGACAACTCCATACTACTAACGATCTCGCTTCTTGTGCATTACAGTGCATGCACACGTACGTTTTTAACTTTTGACATTTGTTGCTGGCTCATCGCCTGTCTCCCTTCTACCCTTTCATCCGTCTATCCATCTATCCATCTATAGGTACCTCGCCGCCAACGAAGCTTTCATTGCTTCTTTTTTTTTTTCGTGTGACACCAGCGACGCGGCGACAACAAGACACATCTTGCTGTCTTCGTACCACTCGACGACTACACCCGTGCCCGGAGACTACCAAAAAGGGCTCCCCCCGTCTGCTACTACTACTTATTCGGGAATCGTGGGCGCCTATAGCGAGAACGCGTCCCACTACTCGGACACGGCGGCAGGTGTGACGGCGGCAGCAGCAGGAGCAGCACCAGCACCAGCACCAGCACCAGCATGACGCCGCGATAGCAGACCAACGTACTACCCCCCGCGACCGACTAAGCCGGCGGAGTGACACGAGACAGAGGCGGCTCGCCTGCCGCGGCGAAGCCTCGCATCGATACCTACCCGTCTACCTACGCTACACACACCGCTCTCGAGCGACACGGCCTGCATCAGCCCCATCCTCAGCTGCAGACGTGTGTGCCGCTGGACGACAAGCCTTGAACGAGGAGAGCGTTCAGCGTGTGCCTCGAATGTGCGCCCAAGGACGACGACGACGACGATACCCCTTTGAGGACGACCTGCGATAACCACCCGCTGCGCGTCGAGGTACAGACACATCATCACTGACGCCTTCTTCTACGATACGACACACGACTAAATAGGACGAGAGAGCCAACGAGCCATGTGGCCCTTCACCTCGTCATGCCTTACCTCCTCGGCCGACGCCTGCACGGCGCCCGCCGCCGCCCGCCACGTCGTCACGCTCTCGACGGTGGTGTCTCTGGCGCCGTTTGCGTGCTGCTTCGCCCTCGTGGCAGTGCTGGCGGCGCGGCACGTCTTCCCTCGCCTGGGCGGCGGCCATGATGCCCTGCGCGACGGCGAGGACCACGTCTTGCCCGCCCACGCCCCCGCGTCGCTGCGCCAGGCGCACGCCGAGCACGGCCGCAAGAGCTGGGCCAGGAGGGGCGCCGCCTGGGCCTTCGGCGCCACCGTCGGCCTGGCCGCCGCGCTGGCCATGCTCATCCTCGCTGAGATTGCTACCGCCGGCGGCGCCTCCAACGGGTCCGGGATCGGTCATGGCAGGGAGCTGGCCAAGGGCGAGGCTGTCGTCCTCCCCGCCTTGCTGGCCATGTTGGTGACCGTGGTGCCCTGGATCGAGTGCCGCGCCCTGGTGACGGGCATGGGCTGGAGCTTTCAGCGCACGAGCAAGGGCAGGATCCCGCGCGTCGCCTGGGCGCTGCAGGCGCTGCTGTTTGGCGGCTGGCTCTTCGCCTTTTGGTCCATCGGCAGGGTCGTCCCCGAGTCAGCCGTGCGCCAGCCGCCGGCCAGGTCGCTCGCCGGCTCCGCCATCGACCGGATGTTGGGGCGCAAGGGCGGCGACGCCGACGACGGCACTGCCGCCGGCTTCGTGGAGATACTGACGCGGGCATGCCTCGAGCGCGTTGGCGTCGTGGGCATCGCCCTCATGGCGCTTCTGGCGGGCTTCGCCTCCGTCTCGGCGCCCTGGCACACCTTTGTCGACACACCCGCGCGCAGGGGCCGGCCCGTGACCGAGGCCGATGTCAGCCGCAAGCAGGCCGGCCTGGACGCCACGAGCGAGATGCTGCTAACCAAGCGACACCGTCTACAGCAGCTAGAGCGCCGCGCCCTCGAGACAGCCGCAGCCGCCGGCGCCACCTCGTCGTCGGGCGGGCTGGTCGGCAAGTTCATGGGCGGCATCAGCATCATGCGCGGCGCCGTCTCGACCGAGGAGGCCGAGATGCGCCAGCTGCGCCTCGAGATTGCGGGGCTCGAGGATATGGAGGCGAACCTGGCGTCGAGCGTCGAGGCCATCCGGGGCCACCGCGCGGCGGCGCAGCGCGCGTCGACGGCGCTCGGCCGCCTGACGCTGATCCCGGCGTATGTCTTTGGCATCTACTGCGTCTACCGTGTGCTGGCGACGTGCCTGACCACGGCGCGGCGGATGTCTCTTGCATGGTGGTCAGGGACGCCCCTCCTATCGTCGTCGGCCAGCGACGCGCGCGACTTCAGCCTCCACCCGACGAGCGGCGGCAGCGACGGCAGCAGCTTCTCGAGCAGCGACCCGGTGAGCCGGTTTCTGGGCCTGCTGGCGCGGCACTGGGACCCGCAGCTGGATCAGCTGGCGTGGGCGCGGGCGGCGAGCTTCGCGCTGAGCGGCTTCATGCTGGCGGCGTCGGCGCGGAGCGCGGCGCAGACGTTCCACCTGCTGGCGCGGTGGGTGCCGGCGGCGGCAGGGCTGCGGCGACAGGCGCGCTCGCATCTGGCACTGGCGGCCGGCGAGGTGGCGGGCGCGTACGTGGTGTCGGCGGGCTGGCTGCTTCGGGGTCAGCTGCCGCGCGAGGCGGGCGGGCGCGGGCTCGAGGGCATGCTGGGCGGCGGGCAGTCGTCCCTGCGCCCGGGCTTTGTGGACGGCTGGTTCGAGGGCTGGTTCCTGCTGGGCGCGGGGGCGACGATGCTGGGCGTGTGGGTGGCAAGGAGGGTGAGAGGTGGTGGTGCGGCGGGAGGGGAGGACGAGGATGAATGGGATGACTATGGGGGGGAGGAGATGGGCGGTGGCGGCGTAGGGAAGCGGAGCGACTGAGGCCGTTGGGTTGAGGTAGTTGCTGAAGCCGATGATGAGCCTGAGTGAGGATGCTTGTGAGTGCTTCTGGCGTTTGAGCGTGTATTGGAGGTGATTGTGCGTGCGTGTCTGTATGCCTGCCTGCCTGCCTGCCTGCCTGTCCTTTTACAGTATGGTGTTTGCTAGGGTTGGGAGATGACGCGACTGACGATGTGATATCGAGGGAGCTTGGGCTATGGCTTTCCTGACTGTGGGTTGTCGAAGGCTTTGGACGTGAATGTAGGTGTGGGTGTCCGGGCGGGGTCCTTGACAATAGACCGATGTGCCCATTTCTATCATACATGGATGGGTATGTATATCTGTATGTCTCTCTCTCTTAGTGTGTCTGTGTTATATATGCCACCATATGCACCCTCTCAACAACCTCTTATGCCTACTATCAGTCTTACTACACCTTTCTTGTTGCGGCTCCCACTTTTGCCTCTACTCCTCTGGGCTGTGTCCTCATTTCTCTTCTCCTCGTTACCTCCTCTATCGATAATCGTTTCAATTTCCCTCGTGCTACTTTTGTTCTTCTTTTCTGCTCACGATGCTAGCTGCCCCTCATCCTCGTCCCCCCCCCGTCCAACGCCCGCCTCGCCGCAAACCCCGCCAGGATCCCCAACCACGTCCCCTCGCTCGTGTACTCCATCGTCGGCGCCCCCATGCCGCCGCCACCGTGCCGGACCTGCTCCTCGGTGAGCCAGGCCCATTCCTCGTGCTCGCGGGGGTCCATGACGATGGTGGGGGCCGACGATGACGCCGCCGCTACTGCTGCTCCTGCTGCTTCTCCTCCTCCTTCTCTTTCCATAGCTGCTGGCGGGCTCGTCGTGTCTACGTCTGCCGCGCCGGCGGACGGCGGCGCCTCGGCGATGCGGCCCCGCGACGGAACGCGCGCCACGTCCTCCCGCACGTCCACCAGCAGGCACACCTTGCCCCATCGGCGGCCCGTCTCCCAAAACGTCACCGTCAGGGCCTCGTCGCCGGGCTCCTGCCGGGCCTGCTCCTCCTCCGGGGCGATGCCGAACCGTGGTACCGCGGGGGCGGCGGGAAGAGCTCCTTCGCCCCTTGCGTGCTGTTTCGCTGTCGCTGCTGCTGCACTTTCTGCTGGTGTTGTTGTCGCCGTTGTTGTTGGAGGAGGAGGAGGAGTAGTAGTAGTACCAGAAGGACCAGGATGAGAGCCCGAGGGGCCCGCCGCCGACGACGACGACGACGACGAGGAGACCATGCCCAGCGGGCAGTGCACATGCGCCACGCGCAGCCCCGTCTCCTCGCGCAGCTCCCGCGCCGCGGCGTGCAGCACCGAGGCGTCACGGGACGCGGACACGCTGCCGCCAGGGATCTCCCACTTGAGCGGGTACGAGTCGGAGGCGGCGCGGCGGATGAGCAGCGTCTGGAGGGGGGGTGTCGCTTGTCGTCGTTTCTGCTGCTTCTGCTTCTTTTCCCTCTGCTGCTGCGGCTCACCACCCTCTTCTTCGTAGTCGTCCTCCTCCCCCTCCTCCTCATCATCATCATCATCCTCTCTTTCCCCCCCTCCCCGCCGAAACACCATGCACGCCGCCATTAGCCGGTGTATATGCGGCCGCGCGGCGAGGAACTCGCCCAGCGGGAGCGACAGGCTGGCGGGCAGCCCGGGCGCCGTGGTAAAGGCCATATTCGTCGTCGTCGTCGTCGTCTCTTCTCCGCCCATGGCACGCCGGGCTTAGGACTTCCGCGGCGTCGTCTTGTTTTCCTTTTCAGGTTCCGCGCCGTTCCACAGCCACGGCTACCGACGAAAACGCACCGTGCTTGGTACCTCGAACACGCCGAGAAAGAAAAAAAAATGAAGTAAAAAAAGAGACAGCCTGCTATACAAGCTATGAGAGTGTGTAAAATGGGACGCACGTCTCCGTGTGTCGTGCTGATTCTTCGCCGTGTGATATATAAAGTTTTTAACAGGGCGGCGCTGGCACGCACGCACGCACAGGCATCAATCAATCAATCAACTTGAATCAATCAGCTGCCCAAGTTAGTGTCCAGTCGTCGTCGGTTTGGGGCGGCCCGAGCCCCGGAGGTTTCCATCGGAGTGGAGTCGTCCGGCGGCCCCCCCAGGGGGTTGATTGACATGGAAAGGGGGGCGGGCCAGCGAGGCAAGACGGACGTCGTCCGGCTATGGTCCAGACGGATGATACGGGCCACGAAAAAGACTCTTGATCGTCTCGTGCAGGCGAGCCAGGCTGAACCGGGCTGCCCGTACCATGACAAGCACCACAAGTACGCCCATCAGACAATGAAACAAATCAATCGACACTTCCAAGTACGTAGAACAAACCCATCGTGAGTCCACGCCACATCAGTCAAAGAGTCCGTACCTAAAGCCCCATTATCATCCCGCGCGCCGGTTCCCACCGCGCAACATCCCGTCCGCCGCCCTCCGCCGCGCCCAAACAGCATCATGTCCCGTGTCCTCGGCCGTCGTGTGTCAATGGAGAGGGAAGGGGAGGCGTCGCCTGCCGTGTATGTCGCCTGCTTCAACAAATTTAAACACCCATGTCCGGCTGTGTCAAAAGGCAGCCAACACGACGACACCACGGTGGTCGGGATAGCCGCTGCTGCTGCTGCTGCTGCTGCTTCGAGGCGGGCCGGCGGGCATCTTGCGACGGCATCTATAGTCGTAAACCGAAAATAAGACGAACGGGGACTAAATGTACAATCTCTTTTCCGTTGCTTTTAAATGCTCAAGACGCCACGGGACGGCCCTGTCGTCCCTTCTTGTTCGGTACTGTGGTCCATCCATCCTCATCCGTCGTCGGGGGCGCCTCCGCGTCGGGCGAGGCCGCCGCCGAGCCGTTGGCCCGCGGGCTGCGCACCTCTCCGCGTCCTCCGCGAGGGGCGCCGCCGCCACGTCCGCCACGAGGTCCGCTGGGCGGTCCGCGGCGCTGCTCGTTGGATGCAGATCGCCAGCTGCCGGCCTCTGCCGCTCTCGACTTGACGTTGGACACAGACTCCTTGGGCTCGCGGGGCTCGCGGGGCTCACGGGGCTCACGGGGCTCACGGGGCTCGCGGGGTTCGCGGGTCCGGATCGGCACCTTGGTCTCGCCCGACGCTCCGTTCTGGTTTTCGGCCGGCTCCGCCGTCTCCTCCGCCTTGCTCTCCGTGGCAGTCTTCTCCTCGCCCTCCTTGGGCGCCTCCTCCGCCGCTGCGGCTTCACCCTGCTCGGCCTCGGCCTTGGCCGCCGCCGCCTGCTTGGCCAAACGACGCTCCTCCTTGGCCTTCTCGTCGGCCTCGCGCTTCTCCCGCAGCGCCTGCTGTCGCTTCTCCTCAATCTCCTTTTCGCGGGTGGCCGTGTCGATGGGGCGGGCAGCGCCAAAGGGGCTGGCCTTGGAGTCACCAGAAGGGGTGGCGACAGCATCCGTGGCTTCCGACACCGTTCTCTTCTGCAGGTTCAGACGGGGCCGTCCAGCTGGGGCCACGGGGGCGGCGTTGGACAGGGCAGGCGAGGGAGGAGCCTCGCTGCCGTCGCGGGAGGTGCCCTCGGGCTTGGCGGCGTCCGGACGCATGCGATCGCGCCACTGCATGTCCTTCTCGGCAGCCGTCACGACACGCTCGCGCTGCTCGGGCAGCTCGCGTCGGGGAGGACGGGAGCCCTCCTGACGGCCCTCGCCCCAGGTGCCCGCACCGCCACGGGGGCCGCGATGCGAGCCGCCGCGCTCGCCGAGGCCTTCAGGGCCGGTGCTCGAGTCGCCGGGTGCCGGAGCTTCCTGCGCCAGGGGGGCGAGCGGTCCTCTGCGTTCCCAGTTCAGCTCGCGGGCGGCCGGGCGCTCGGGACGGCCCTCGAAGGCGGGGTCACGGGGACGGCGCTCGCCAAAGTCAGACATCTGGCGACCGCCACCGCCGCTGCGGCCAGGAAGGTCGGGAAGGGGGCCCTTGCGAGTCCAGTCGCTGAGGTCGCGCATAGAGTCTCCACCGCGGCTGTCACCGCCACGAGCTGCAGAGGCCGGTCAGTCAGATACCATGACGTGGTAGCAGCTCCGGCGTGAATACGTACGAGGATCAGCGACCTTGATCTTGATCATTCGTCCCTGGAATGATTCTCCGTCGAGCTCCAGTGCCTTCTTGAGGCCGTCGACGTTGGCAAACTCGACATATCCAAAGCCCTTGGGGCGCATAAGCTCGCGATCCTCGATGATGCGGACGCTGACGATCTCGCAGCCCTCAAAGAACTCGCCGACAGTATCGTTCGTGGCATCGTAGGACAGATTGCCGAGATGAGCGGTGAAGGGAGGCTTGTCCGGAATCCGGGCCGGGGACCTCTCGCGAACGGAATAGCCTTGGGCCGGGGTCAGTGAACGCGTCTACGTCGAGTAGCGAGCGCCGGGGTATGCTGCTCACCTCGGTCCTGCCAAGACGACAAGCCACTTCCACCGCCAGGGCGAAATCGGTCGCTAGGAGGGAGCGGCTGGGTGCCTGGGCAAAGGTCAGCGAGGAGCCGTCGACGACGCTGCGTCATCGATTTCAGCGCGTACCGGTGACTATGCGGCGTTAGTGACGCGTCAACGGCGAGGCGGCGGGACGAACTCACCATAGGTTTCTTCAACCTCATCGGCCCAGGAGCCTCCTCCGAATCCTGCAAAGGGTCAGCGGGGCACGCTCATCGGTGAGGGGCCAACCTCAGGCGCGACATATCGCGGGCAGGGTGAGGGGTGAGGGCGGGCGGGCAACAAGGCGGAGGCGGGGGCCCAGGGTGGCATCGCGGCGGGGAGGACGGACCTGAATCAGTCAGAAAGTCCCCCAGGGACATCTTCTGCTGTTCCTTCTTCTTGGGAGCTGTCGAGGAGGCGAGTTAGCGATGGCGTCGGGGGGGCGATTCGGGTCGGGGGCGACATCGCCGGGGGGTGAGGGCCAACGTACCCATGATTGCGGCTTGGCTCGGCGGCTACGCGCAACGGGAACGGTGCGCGTAGACGGACGCGGCGTGGAGAGGCTCGGGCCTCGAGTGGTGATGAGATGAGGATCGGACGGCGGTGATGCGGCCCGAGGCGTGTTGCGTGGTGTTGTTTGTTTGTTTCCGTGGGACCCCGACGAGCGTTGCCGGTGTCTGGGGTTGACGAGTCGAAATTTGCTCGCCCGTGGAAAAAAAGATGGAGGCGCTGGTGATTGTGAGGGTTCGTGTTGCCTCTCAATTTTCACCCGCGCAGGGAGTGGGAGCCGCTAGTCTGTTTGGGGACTAGCCGTGCCTGGTCCGTCGCCAAGCCCAGCTCGAGGGCGCGCGTCTATTGGCTGACCGATACGTACTACTGGCGATGCTCCAGGGCGCTGGTCGCCATTGTGCGCGCACTCCAGGGCTGGCGGTGCGTCGCTGGCAGAGAGCTCCAGCGGCACAACCCACTGTGGCCTGCTACTAACTAACCCGACGTCTCCCACTCACTGCCTACCTTACCAGGCGAGGTTACGTAGTGGAGCACCTACGGTCGAGTCTTGTCAGGTGCTCGGGGCCTCGTCCATCCACTGATATTCGATCCAGGATTCCACCTCATGGTCCCATCCGGTCCGCCAGCCAACCTCATACCATCTTCATCTCATCATCGCGAACCATTATCCGGCCTTATAGGCGGTGAGAGCTCACGGTAAGGCAGCGCGGCTGCTGTGTCATCTCTCCTGCCTGTTGTTCGCGCGCACAGCCGCAGTCACAGCTAAAGGCGTTCTCCTCTGCATACGGTGACGACAACCCAGCCATGGGCAACGGCCCGCCGGATGAGCCTCAACCCGGCTCATCGGCCGTGCGCACGAGGCAGAGGCCCGGCGCGCTTCCTCGAGAGGTGATGGAGCTGCTCGTACCGCCCGTCAAAGTGGGCGCCTGGACCGGTATGCTCGCTCTCGCCCCTCACAGAGCCCACCCGCTAACCTCAGACTTTGTAGGTGCCGTGGGAGTCTTGGCCGGCGTGGGAGGAGCAATTGCAAGAGACACGAACCCCTTTGCCAGCGGCATCTTATCCGGGGCCCAGTGGTTTACGCTGGGAACGAGCTACTGGTGTATGTGCCGCCTCCTAGTCCGACTGCCAGAGCTCTGCTAACCTGTATCAGTCACGAGGACGGTGGCGATACGGGCGCTCGGCGGCGACGACCACGTTGGGCCAGCCGACAGGATCAAGGCGAGCGCCATTGCCGGCTCCGCCACCGGCGCAGTGGCTGGGCTTATGAGTAAGTTGCTGGCGTGTTAGCGATGCGCAGTACCGACTGACACGTTCCAGGAGGGCCGCCCAAGATCTTGCCGGGCATAGTACTTTGGGGCCTCGTTGGAGCTGGTGGGCAGCTCGTCGCCAACCGCATGGCCGCAAAGGAGTCACAGCCGCGGGGCGACTCGAGCGGCTGGGCGTGGAGTCCGCTAAAGAAGCTGACTGATGAGCAATACATTGACATGATGGGCGAGAAGATTCTCAAGGTCGAGGTGGACATTGCCCTCATCAACGACCGCATTGCGGAGCTCAGGGCACAGGCCGCAGAGAAGACGCCAAGAGCAAAGGAGTCAGAGAGCGGACATGGCGGCAGAGGAGTGTGAGACCGCAATGTAGGATATCAGTGTTTGATTCAGACGGACGCATGACGCGAAGGTGGTGTACAGAGCATGGGACACGGCGCACTTGGTTTAGACGGCGTGGTGTTCAAGAAAGAATATGATACCCAGGGCGTCCGAATTCCATGGGGCTTGTGGCATTGGCGTTGGTCGTGAGTGGTTGACGTGGGGGAACTGTGGTCGGACAGACGAGCGGCGGCTTCGATTCCAATGCAACATCTGGCGTAACACGAGTGAGACGCAGCGGTGTGCTGATGACTGGCTAGATGTAGCATAGCAGCTACGGTCATCGGATGGGTGCGTGCTAAATTATGCGAGCACTATGAATCCCCGGTCGAGCGAAGCAAAAAGGCCGTGATTGGAATTCGTGTGACACTGTAGGGTAAATGCGCTGCTGGTGATGCAACACCTGCATGCCATGCAGCGCTTGCTGGCGGCGTGCACAGCGCAGATTGCGACCCATGCCGCCGGCCGACTGGGAATCTGGGCGTTCGCAGACGCGTGTGATAAGCCAAGACGTCACCCAGAGCTTATCAACGGCCAGCCTGGCAAGTGATATCTGCAGCGGCTGCTGACACTGGGCCAGGGCGGCTCCGGCTGCCGCTCTCCGTACTTCGTACAGTATACAGTGTACGTGCCATCTGCTCTACGACGTACGCAAGCAAAGTTACTGGATGGCTCATACCTGTTCGGATGCATTGCTACAGCGGCTGCCGTTCTCCAAGAGGCCTCCGTGGCAGGACAATGGCGCATGGCCCGACCTGATACCCCAAGCCCCTCCTGGGTCGCCGCTGGGGCTGTACGGTGGACTCGATTCCTCCGCCCTGTACAGCACAAGGTACAGTCGAGCGCTGCATTGTGCTGCATTGCGGCGCCGGTAAAGGACAAAGGACGGCGGACAACAAAGCAGCGTCGGGGGTGGGCACGTGTCACAACAACAAATCAAGATGATGGAATGTTTAATTGTTGGCTATTTTAGCGGCTCTGCGAAGGTAGTAAGCGGCTGGTGTTGGGTTGAGTTGCGTGCTGATATGGTGGTTCGCGCACGGGAGAGCGGCATTCAAATGGATGGATTCGACGGGTGATGGTGGCGGGCCCGCGGAACGGGCATGGAGCCTGCAAGTGAGAGTGGAGGTATGGACGGTACATGGCCCGGTGCAGCCTGTTGCGGGATGCTGCAGGTACTGGACCTTCAGGCCCTCGTAGCGCACTGGATTCAACAATGTCCCCCCCCAACCCAGCCGCCGTGCCCACCACTCCACCTTTCCCTCCCCCAGCGGCGCCACCACCCGCCGCCGCCCCAGCAGCTGCGGGCCTGGAATCCGCTGTCTGGGTGCGCTGGGGCCCCCAGCGGCTAGGCCAAGGTTCCTAAGGCTAGGTAAGATGGGCTGGGGTTGACACACCTCCATTGGGCTAGTACTGTAAGCTGCCCCGGGCTGCAGATTGCTCGCTCCTCTGCTCGGTGCTCGTCAAATCTCCATTCCTCCAACCCCAACGCCGACCGACTGACGGCACACGCACACGACGCCTGCCTTGCCTGCCGCTCCGTCGTCGACATCACCGACGCCCTCACGCGACCCCGTGGCCCCGTCCGCAACCCGCCCGCACATCCCCGCGACGGCAATAGCATCCGTATTGCTGCCCCCCTTCGAGCTCGGACGCACCGCAGCTCCTGACGTCAGCTCAAAGGGAGCCCGCGCCCGGCCCGGCCTCCTCGACGACCCGCCGCCGTCCGCCGGCCGTTGCCTACCGGCATACTCGTGCATATCTGTCGGAAGCCACGGACTTGGGTCCTGGGGAGCTGCGCCGCGCCCTGGCACATTTTGTTGTGCCCCGAGTCGACCATCTTGTCCTCCCACCCCATCGTATTGCTTCCTCGACACCACCGGCATCCGAATTCATTAGTCGACGCGGCCATGGAGGGCCTTGCCTCGAACCGTTTCTGACTCCCCAGGCCATGATCCGACTGCTGGAAGCTACATGTATGCCTCCTCCCCCTCCTCTCCTCCTCTTCCTTCCTCAGGGGGCGGCGCTGCCGTCCGGTTCTGTTCTTTGACTTCTTTGCTGACGCTCCCAAAGCTCCGTCCGCAGGGACATAGATCTGGCCGGCCGCCCAGAGGGGTCACCGCGACCATGGCACTCTTCAACCCGACCTTTGTGCTCGGCCTCTTCGTCATCGCGTACCTCTCGTCGTTTGTCCTGTTTGCCCTCGTCAGGATCACCACTGGCGTCTCCATCCAGCGCATCGGCTACTTCTCGCTCCGTCGCCTCGCCTACACCCCGCGCGACGGCTTCAAGATCGAGATTCGCGGTCTCGGCTTCAACGTCCACCGCCCCACATTCGCGCAGCCGACCTGGATAAGCCTCGTCCTCAACGAACTCGTCATCACGCTCGACATCCGCGAGCTCGAGGGTCGCAAGGCCACCGACGGCAAGGACGGCGAGGACTTGGACGCAAAGGATGGCAAATCGGACGAGTCCGTGCCGCTGCGCAAGACCCGGTCTGCGCGCCGCAAGGCCCAGGCCGCCTCGCGCAGCGAGACGTGGAAGAAGCTCACAAAGTTCAAGGAAAAGATCAAGAAGCTGCACAGGAACATCAACTGGCTGCGCATGGTGGATGTGGTCGCCACCAACTCCACCATCAACGTTGTCGACGTCGGCAATGTCCAGGTCGGCAGCTTCACCATCGCCGTCGACACGCGCCGCAAAATGGTCGACCGCGCGCGCTTCTTTCTCCAAAGGTCCCTGTCCACCAAAAAGGACCATCGCCAGGCCGAGTGGATATTCACGGTGCGCAGCGTCCTCTTCACTGCCAACGGCAACGAGTCCCTCGAGGTCCTCGACCACGCCCTGCTCAACGTCCACGGCTTCCTCTACGAGACGAGAGACGGCCTGCGCGACGCCACCATTGCGCTCAAGCTCGGCAGGGTCCATATCCCCTATGACGACATCGTGCTCTGCGCTGCGCGGTTCGAGGAGCTGCGCAGGGAGCCCTCGACCCCCGAGACCGAGGAGCCCTTGGATATCTTCCTCGAGCAGGTTGTGCAGGAGATTGACGAACCGGGAAGCACCACAAACGACAACCTCATGCGTGCCGTGTCCGACTCCAAGGAGTTCTCGAGCTCCATCCTCCGCGGCATCAAGGAAGTACAGTTCGCCGTAAGCTTCATCGGCCTGTCCAAGAAGATCACCACGGTGAAGCCCGCCACGAGCCCCATGCTGCTCAACATATCCATGAAGGAGGTGGGCGTCGACCTCCACCGTCTGGACCCCAAGTCCCCGGCGCACCGCATGTACTTCTCTCCCAAGGACATCGCCCACGAAGCTCTTGCGGCCGCCTTGTCCATCTCTGTAGGCCTAGACGACGGCCACGGCAAACCAGAGCGGTTGCTGTACATTCCCATGGCCACCACCACGGCACGCACCACGCTGCCGTCCAAGACGGTCGAGTTGGCGCAGAGCGAGAGCATCGAGGCCAAGAACGCAAACATACTCTTCGCTAATTCCGTCGTCACGTCGCCATCCATCGACCTCGACCCGTGCCACCTCCCCCTCCTTATCGCGCTCATGCAACCCAAGCCCAAGCCGCCCAAAGCCGAGCATGAGCGAACGAGCCACCTCATCTCGCGGCTGCTCCCCAAAGCCAACATCAAGTTCTCCATGCACGAACCCGTGGTCCGCATCAAACTCAATCCGCTGCAGGAGACGGAGGACTCGGACGACTTCGACCTCATCATCTCGTCCATCTCGTCCATATCGCTCGACGTCGAGTCGTCACACTCGCCTGTAGAGGACTTGCATTACTTCCTGGACGGAGCGATGCGGCTGCAGTCTCATCGACTCTACTACCAGACGTGTTCCGGGGACGTCTTCAACCTCATCACGACCGAGTCTCTTGACCTTAAAGCCCATCTCGGCGCGAAGCCCGATGTCGCCGTGGACGTCACCGGAAACATCCAATCCTGCGCTATCAGTCTGGTGAGACCGGAAATCACCGACGGCCTGCGGCAGATTGTGCGGCAGCTGCGTATCGACGTTGAGCCGGTGAAGCGAGCCAAATCTAAGACGCCGAAGCACCAGAACTTCCTGCGCTCCATGCCCGAATGGCTCATCCGATACCACTTTGAGGCCACCGACTTCAACGTCGAGGTTGCGGGCGTGGACGAAGACATCTCGGACGACACCCGAGGCGTGTCGCTGCATCTCGACACTTTCTCTGCCGAGTATCGCGCACACAGGCTCGACGGCTTGCAGCGGCGGATGACCAGGAGGCGGACGCACAGTCGATCCCTCACGCAGTCCGACTCGGACCTCACTCCATCCCCGGCATCGCCACGGGCCAGGCGGAAACCGCAAAACGTGGGCGACGGCCGCCGGCTTGCCATTCACGCCCGAGGCATGGAGGCGCAGATTGTGGAGGCGGCCGACAGGCTCGAGGCCGAGCCCTTTGTCAACGTCCCTCGCCTCGAGCTCGCCTTTTCTGCGTCGAGCGACAGCCACGGCCCCATGTTTCACATACAATCATCCATTCGCACCGTCATGCTTCAGTACTCGCTCTATCGGCACTACTCGGTAGGCGTGGCGACTACGACGCTGAGAAAGGCCTTCATGAGGACCGGCAGAGACGTTCCCCGGCCTCGCCAGGAGGGCATGTATCTCAGCCCGGATAGAATGCCCTCGACCCGTGGCTTCCCCGACACAGTGTCCACCATCACACCGGAGCTCCTCACCGTGGACATTAAAGCTGCTCTCGTACAAATAAAGGCGGACTTGCCTCACGACCCGTTGGTAATGGCCCACGTCTATGGTCTGGAGTTTGGGCGCCATCGGTGGTCGACGCCGTTCGTCTCTTCGAAACTCGTCCGACTCTATGTTGAGCCGCCGCGGATGCGCAACGTTTGGGCCAAGATGATCAGCGTCAAGAATGGACGGGTCGACCTGCGCGAGTCAAAGCACAAGTCGCCCTTTGGGGGCGTCGTTGAGGAGAAGATGGTGGACGTTGTGGCAGAAGCTATCCGCGTTGCTGTTCCTCATGAGGTCATCGTCGCGCGCATCACCGACAACTTCATCAACGTTTTCAAGTCCGTCAAGCAGCTGCATCACCGGTTCAAGACGGGCACCAACGAGTACATATTAGATAAGAAGCCCGAAGTCCCTAAGAAGGTCCCCAAGGTCTCTATCCGCGCCCGAAACTTCCTCTTCGAGATGGAAGACGGCGCCTTCGAGTGGAAGCTGGGCATCATCTACAGGACGGGACGCATCGAGCAAATCCAGCGGATAGCGCGAGAAGAAGCGTTTCGCGTCAAGTTGAAGAGGGTTCGCGAAGAAGGGCGCAAGGGCGGAAGTAAGATTCGATCTCGGTCCGCCTTTGCCCGTGGCCGGACAGAGAACTCTTCAGCGTCGTGGTTCCGGAGTCGCAGCATGGGCGACCACGAGAAGAAGGGCAATGGTCCTGACCGAGACACCATGCCCCGTTACGACCCCGAAGGGGAGAACCTCGGCGTCAACGGCAACGCAAAGGTCTCGGAGGACGAAGCGCGGTCCCACTTGGACCTCTTCAACGCGCAGTCTTGGAGGAAGCGTATCGACAGCGCGTACAAGGTGTCGCAGGCAGGTATGAAGGAGCTGCGTGGCACGTTCTGGGGCCCCGACGAGCTGCCAGACGACATCGAGGAGACAGAAAACATCCTCGAGATGCCTCAGCGACCGGCTCTCATGGCGGGAATGATCTCGGACCTGCACGTCGTCGTCGACAAGCCGACGTTTGCCATGCAGGACCTCCCAGACTTCTTGCACCGGGTGGGCAAAGGCATGCCGCGCGATATGAAATACAGCCTGCTCGTCCCCCTGCACGTGTCCGTCAACATGGGCGAGACGCGGATCACTCTCCGCGACTATCCGCTCCCGTTCCTGCACATACCGGGCCTGAGGACCGGACAGTCGTCCAGAACGCAGGCTGTCCAGCTCAAGGGCAACTTCGTCATCGCCGAGGAGTTCAGGGGCCTCGAGTCTACGCGCCGCGTCCGGGTCACTGTCGTCCCACCTCGCCACACTGACCCCACGTCGTCCAACGAAGGAAGTTTTGCCATTGAGGTTCGACGGACGATTGGGCCGGTCAAGTCCTACTCTGAGGTTTACATGGACATCAATACGGCATTGCCCACCCGCATCACGTGGGGCCCATGCTACCAGCCTGCCGTGCAAGACATGATGATGGTGGTGGAGTCCTTCACCAAGCCTCCGGTCGATCCCTCGGAGAAGGTCGGCTTCTGGGACAAGATGCGACTCAACACGCACTCGCGCGTCCACGTCGCCTGGAAAGGCGATGGTGACATGCATTTAGCCCTCAAAGGCACCCGCGACCCGTATCAGGTCACAGGGAATGGTGCCGGCTTCCTCATGTGCTGGCGCAACGATGTACGCTGGAACATCAACGCAGAGGACGACCCCAAGCGCTTCATGACGGTCGACAGCGGCGAGTACATCCTGGCCATACCCGACTTTAGCCACCTGATCCGCGAGGAAGCGCGTCGCCGCGACGCGCCCGACGCGCACCTCGTTGAGGACGAGCTCAAGGCGGGAGCGATATTTAAAAAGGTCGTTATGAAGCTCTCCGGAAAGGTGCAGTGGATGGCGGGGCTGATGTTTGAGCGAGCGATTGAGGACGGCAAGCGGAGCTTCGACTTCAAGCCGCACTACGACGTCGTTCTGAAGAACCCGATATTCGCGAAGCCAAGTGAGGATGGCCTGCCCTACGATGCGATGCGAGGATTCAGGAGTCGCCACATCCACTTGTCCATCGCGATCTGGGCACCCGTGGATCGGGACTGGAGGTCGCAGAACCCCGAGCCGTCCAGGAGCTACAACACGGTGCACCTGACCCCGCGCTTCTTCACGCACTTCTTCCAGTGGTGGGCGCTGTTCAGCCAGCCCATGTCGCTGCCCATCCGCCAGGGCAACCTGTTCCCCGGCCGAGAGAAGAACAGCAAGAAGTTTGGGAGGCATCTCGCGACGCTCAAGTATAACCTCTTGTTGGCGCCGCTCTTCCTTGCGCACATCTACAAGCACAAGGACGCCGAGGACTACTCGGAGAACGCCGTCTCCGCCACGGGCCTCAAGGTCCGGCTCGACAGCTTCAAGCTGGATCTCCACCAGCGCCGCGAAGAGTTCAACACGCTGGGCAAGGGCAAGAACACGCAGAGCAGGACATCGGGCGTCAAGATCCACGCGGCGCAGCTCGACCTCGCCAGGGCGGACATTCGAGCCGTGTCGGCCAGCCTCAAGGGCACCACGACGGAAGCAATCAAGAAGGGGGACATCTCATCGCTCATCATCGATCAGGACGACAAGCCTGACCTGGACAGGTTCACGATTCCGGACAACGACTTTAGCTGGATCGACATGGACGACTTTGTCGAGCTGGACTGGATCCTGCCGACGGAGCCGCACCCTGCGACCATGATCCTGCCGCTGGCGTACGCCCCGCGACTGACGTACTTTCGCCAGACAGACATTGGCGGCACCATCGACGGGGACCTCACGCGAACCAGCCCGTTCGGCAACGAGCCCACGCACTTTTGCATCATGACGCAAGACGACAACCCGAAGCGCGTGCAGGCCCAACTGATTCATGAGCGTCTTGACCAGCTCGAGGTGCAGATGTCGACGCACACGCGCACCGTGGGCGAGGCGGAGCTCAAGATGGTGCAGACCAATACGTCTTCGGACCCGGAGACCATGGCAGATATCGATGCGCTGCGGAAGCACGCCTTTGTCCTCAAGGACAAGAAGCTGTTTCTCGAGAACATGCTCGAGCAGATGCAAGCGAAGCCGTTTGCGAACATACCTGCCTTCAACGGCAACAGGCCCGACAGCGACTCGGCATCGTCGAGCGAGAGCGATAACGTCCTGGACATACCCACGGCGGCAGAGTTTGAGAGCGACTTCAAGAACCGCTTCGTCGTCCACAACCTGCAGCTCAAGTGGAATAACTTGCTGCGCAATATCGTCCTCCGCTACTTCCACCAAAACAGCCAGAGGAGGGGCTTCGTCTACTATCTGTCCCGCCCAGCCATCAAGTTCATCTTGGACATTGTCGAGGAACAGAACCGGGCCCGGGCAACCAAGCCGGCTCAGGCACAGTCGACGACGGGTGCGTCTTCGTCCCCCGACCCAAGCGCCACGGAGAAAGATGCCGGCCACGACCTCGAGGACTGCATTAAGAACATCCTGGGTGAAGGGCGCAGGTACACGTGCGCGAGCTTCGCGACCAACGGAGACGGGACCTGCGCCGCCATCGAGGACCTGGAGAGCGGCATATCCAAGGAGTTTAGTCCGCAGCGCGGCTACCACGTGCGCCTGATCGCGCCACAGATTCAGTTGCAGAGCGACAAGAATAAGAAGCACGTCGTCCTGGTGACGGCCAAGGGCATGGAGCTCAAGGTGCTCGAGGTCTTGGACAAGAACAGAATCTCGGACAATGTCAGCGGCCTCGTGCAGCGGCGCTTCCTCGTCAACATGGACAGCACGCAGTTCTTCGTCACGCACCAGAAATGGTTCTCCACAAACCTGGTGTCCATGTACGCGGGCAGTAAGTACGGCGCGCCTGGCACGTCCTCGTGGCCGCCTTGGGTGCCCATGGAGATCATGTTCAACTTCACCGCGGATCCGTTTGGCTTCAAGCGTGTCGTGGAGAAGACGTCGGCCATGCTGCGATACGACAAGTACAACAACCTGCGCCTCAAATACAACGACGAGGTCAACACCGACGAGGGAGCCAAGCAGACGGAGCAGGACAACGCTGTCGCCGAGTCTCGCGCCGACAACCTCTGGGTCGAGTTCCCCCGGGCCCGGGCCCTCTGCAACTCGTCGCAGTACTACGCCATGTATGTCATCGTGCTAGACCTGCTCATGTACAGCGAGCCGCTTGAGAAGAATCGGAGCGAGCGGCTGGAGAAGATCATGCTTGCCTCCGATTTCAGCGACCTCAGCAGTGCGCCCAAGATTGTGCAGAATCTCCAGGAGCGGATCCGGCAGCTCGAGGAGATCAAGAGCCACTTCCAGATATACTCGCACTTCCTCGACAAGAGGGGCTGGGAGGATCGCCTGTCCCTGGAGCGGGACCTGGCCTCATGCGAGGATGAGCTGTTCTTCATGATGAAGGCCATCACCACGTCGCAGCGCAAGTACGACACGACGAGCGACACCAACGCGCTCCTCAAGTGGAGCATCTCCGCCCACGACATTGTGTGGCACCTCATGCTGGACTCAGGAGAGCCGCTCGTGGAGTTGCAGCTCAAGGACGTCGAGTACGACCGCACGGATAACTCGGATCTCTCGCACGCCAACCTCATTCGCGTCGGCAAAGTCCTGGGCCTGAACCTGCTCCCAGACGCCACGTACCCGCAGATCATCACCCCGTACCACGGCGACGAGAAGACGCACACCGCGCTCGGCAAGGACACCGACATGATCCGCGTCTACTGGTACATGCTGGAGGCCATTGCCGGCATCCCCGTCATGGACCACTTCGAGGTTGAGCTGTTCCCGATGAAGATTCAGCTGGAGCGCGAGGCAGGTAAACGTCTGTTTGAGTATATATTCCCCGGCATGGATGGGGACAAGTTGTCGGCCAAGACGCAGTCGCCGTACATAGTCAAGCAGGACATGGGACTGGATGACGAGGAAGATGATGAGTCCCCGCCCGACTCGAGCACCAGACTAGGCACGCCGTCCATGGACAAGGACTCGTCTGGGTTTTCTACTAGGGCCGGCTCGTTGGAGCTCCGCCTGCGGCCGACGTTGCAGTCCAACGCGACCCAGGAACGCAGCCCTAAGAAGGCCCTCAGCGTCAACAGCGGTGAGGGTCACCCGTTCCGGCTGTTCCGCGGTGGCACTGGTAGGTCGATGCTGCCGAAGAAGGCATCGCACGACTCGCTGCGGAGCGGAAGCACGCCACGCCCCGGGGCCATCCCGCGCTCATCGACGGGCTTCTCGTCCAAGGAGAGCCGCGAGTCAGCGGAGAAGAAGAGCTCGCGCTTCGGGCTGCGAGGCAGGCCGTCTGCCGACGACAAGGAGCCGTCGGATGACCTCACCAAGATGATCACGCGCGCTAGCAACTATATGACGTTTGCGCACATCAAGATGCCATCAGTCGTGCTGTGCCTCAGCTACAAGGGCAAGGAGCAGCGCAACTTTGAGGACGTGCACGATTTTGTGTTTAGGCTGCCGACCATCGAGTGGCAGAACAAGACGTGGTCCAACCTGGACCTCGCGCTCGCGCTCAAAAAGGCCGTCGTCAAGGCGCTCATTTCGCACACGGGAGCCATCATCGGAAACAAGTTCTCCAAGCATCGACCCAACGCCGAGCAGCGCAACAGGCTTAGGGAGCTGGCCAACGGCTCCGTCATGATGTCGTCGATGAGCGCGTCTCAGTACGCGGGGAGCATCAACGACAGCGGCGACGACTCGTCGAGCATGTACGGCACGTCGCCCGTCGACTACTCGCGGTCGCCCCCGCGGTCGACGCGCGGCAGCACGCACGGCAGCATCCCGGCGCCGCGGTCGGCAAGCCGAAGCAGCAGCATCGCCAGCGGACGATCGCACCGCTCGGGGTACAACGGCCCCATCATCCCGGCGTCGCTGACCATGACGCCGCCTACGCCAGTTGACGGACGGCCCGAGAACGGGCTCGGCATCGACCTGCTGCGCCCGTCGTCGAGCGGCGGCGGGGTCATGTCGTCTCACCGACGAGCCCTGCGCAACGTCAGCGGCGGGGACAACAGGCCGGCGACGAGCGCGAGCAACCTCGACTCGGGCGATCGAAGGCGGCCGACGGGGGGCGGGCTGAGGGACCGCATCAGCGCCTTCACGCACCGCATGAGCAGCCAGCGCGAGAACAGTGGCGGCACCACAGGAGAGGAAGAGGCGGAGGCGGGCGATGACGAGGCCCGCGATGGGACCAAGCTGCGCGGCAAGAGGCTCAGCTGGGCGGCGGGACGCACCAAGACGGGTTGACGCATACATACATGCCTATTACTATTCTGGGAGCGCTACTTATGGGGGATGACGTATCAAGCTACTGGTAATAAGCGTTGCATAGAGCAGAGGCCCGGCGACACGTTGCTAAGGGGCAACAAAACCATCCATCATCCTCTGAGAGAAAACGGGACGGTGTTGGCGTTTGGATTGCCTTTTTCGTCTCCCTGTCCCCCCTATTTCTCTTCGCCCGGTTCTTGTGGATAGCAGCAGCAGCAGCAAAACAGCGTTCTAGTATATTTGGGACGATGGGGCAAACGGCTGTACATGTGCGAGTGGGCGCGGGTGGTGAGAGACGTAAAAGTATAAAGGGGAGTGGGTGGATGGGTGGATGGATGGATGGAAAAAGGTTGGATGGAGTTGTCGGCACGGCTGATTTTCAATAAACGCGACGGGGGGCGTCTCTCATGATGATGATGAGCGCCGTTGTCGTCTGACGGGTGGCTTTGGGTGGTTGTATGTAGCTAGCTAGCTGGATGGGTGAGTGAGGGACGGGTTGGGGGGGTGTTTAGCTACCTCCTCCCTGGCTAAGTACCCATCTACTTATTTACCCTTCACTGACTTGACCTGACTTGACTTGGTTCGGTGTGCGGGTTGCCCGATGCGAGCCAGTGAATCACGATGGCGTTCACCCGCACGAACCACCACCCCTCCTCTGGCCGACTGAGCGACTGATTTCTGTGGTAACAGGATGAAATGGTGCCTGCATAATGAGCGCTGGTGATTGCGATAACCTGGCGAGGACCGACAGGCTGGTTTGGTAGCTTGGGGGATACAACGGTGAGACTAAACGGCTTTGGCACAGGACAGCACCGCGTTGGATGTCGCGTCTTTTCACTTTGGACCATGTGAAAAGAGTAAGGAAGGAGCCTGGAAAGGAGAGGTACCCAAAATGAGCAGAACATGGGGATAATGAAGAGCAGCACCACATGGGGAGACCAGTCTGGCTTGGGGCGCGCTGACGACGGGCACTTGACGGCAAGCTGGGGGGCAGGGTTGCGAAGGCGTGTTCCCTTGAGATACTGAAGAATGGTCGAACATAATAATCATTGAATTTTCTTTTTTCACTAGTATGTGCCATCTTAAATATGTCGGTAACAGGACCGGACAGAGTTATCTTTCGTGAAACGGGGACGATAGAGATGAAAATCTCAGACAAACTTGGTTGCTTGCATGCAACGGTGAATTCGCACACTCATTCGAGGAGGGCCAGGGCTGGCCCATTAGGGAACTTTCCCAAGGAAAGCAACCATACATGCCACAGGTTCCATTTTGTTCTTTCTTGGGCCGCTGTGGAAACGTAACAGCCTGGCGAGCCCGATGTTGACCCGGGGCTCGAACGAGGGCAGCCCGCGCCAGCTGCGAGCCAGGTGGTGAGTGAGACGTAGGCAGGTATTCACTGCACAAAGTCAAGATTTGCTCTCTCCTGCGGCACCAGCACAGCTGCGGATCGAACAAACCTTTCAAACGCGCTTTTTGTTGGCACTCTGTGCAACCGCCACCAAAACTCGCAAATCAAATCAACACGCAGCCAAACAACGCAATCATAATGACGCGTTCCCGCATCATGTGGCTCATCCTGGCCATCATGGTGAGCATCACTACCGTCTTTGGCCTCGAGCAGTGTGCTGTGAGTGTTCCCTAATCTTGTGTCGCCACAGTCGTAGCATCGCCATGCTAATGTCGTCGGCGGGTAGGAAGACTGCTTCTCTTCCTTCGTGGCGTCTGGCAGTGCACATCACTGCCGCGCCACCGACATGGCCTGCCAGTGCCGCGACCAAAAGTTCACGGCCTTTATGCCGTGCTGCCTGTTCGACGCGTGCTCGAGCCGTGAACTCGACGTGGTGCCCGCCAAAGTCGACAGGGCGTGCAAGGAAGCGGGAGTGAACCTTGATATGACGGACAAGGACTGGCAGTGCATGCCAAGTCTCGATGAGTCGACTGCGAGCGTTCCTCGGATTCCGAGTTTGGTGCTGCCCACAAGAAGCATGCTCAAGTCTGAACTATCCGCCGACCTTGGCTCGACGACGGCTTCGAAGACTGAGACCACTGCGACGGTTACGACGGTGAATACTACGACGACGGCGATGACGACGGCGATGGCGGCGGCGACCAAGCAAACCGCTACGAAGGCTCCCTCGCTGACGAGCACCAACTCCGGGTCAGTGGCGACGCCTGCATCTCCCACGTCGACAACCGAACGCAATCAGACTCCCGATAATGATTCGGCGCTCGCTATCGGGCTCGGCGTTGGCCTGGGCGTGGGTGTACCGGTGCTCATCGCCTTGGTGGGCCTTGCGCACATCTTGCGCCTCATCAAGCAACAAAGCCGGGATGGCGGCACTGCAGGCGCGCTGCTGTACGGGTCTGGAAAGGGGCGCGGAGATGCTGCTGCTACAAAGACGGAGGCTGCTCATGGGCCGGGAGAGCTGCATGGCAACTCGACACACAAACAGGAGCTTGCAGGCACCCTGCCCGTCGGGTATGCGGAGCTTCCATGATTATACGGCCCCTTCAAGCCGAAGAAGCGACCTCGCGGGCCGTAATGAGACTTTTGATTGTGACGTGGTTGAAGGTCCGTTGAGTGTAGTCGATGGTGAGCCAATGGAAGTCCTGGAAGGCTGTGGATAGCCGGCGTTTTGGTTCTTTGAGACTCGGGAACGCCATCCGCGGCTGGAATGCCTCGGCTGATGTCATCGTAGTTGAGGTTGCGAGCGCTGTACGTAGCTGAGCTAGTACATCACATCTCCGTCCAGCTATTCAACTAGCTGGTGTCCACTCCATGAGTGTCGAGACTTTAGTTCCAGAGACGAGGGAGCTAGCGCCGTCTCGGTGGCGGGGGCGCGGTCACCCGTCCAGTTCCCGACTCCCAACTTACGATCCAGCCATGCGCCGAACGAGGAGGCAGCGTCGCGAGCGCACGATGCAAACTCTGAATGCCATGAATGGCTGGCAGTCTTCGGCGGGCGGGGTGATTTCCGTCTCTGTCGTGTTGACGCGCACGCCTTGCCTGCAGGCTTCAGGCAACATCTCGCGGGCGGGCGGGGATACCCCGTGTCGCTTCGCCGAGAGCTGAAGAAGGGTGTCGTCTGCGGTGGGGGTCGGAAGATTCGAGACTCGAGATTGGACGAGGAGAGGGATTGTTGCTTGTGTGATGCATCAGGGGAGGGTCCGTCCGTCTCCCAGGGCATGATGGGCTAGATTGTTACCTCGCTCAAACCCAATCGAAGCGGACTAGTCCAAGTGTCCTGGACACAATTCCCGAAAGATTCTCGACTGTGCGATGGCGGTGACTGGAGGCAAGGTGGAAAACCAAACCATGACCATGTCCTTTGACGCTCCTTCCCTTGGAGGTATCGCTGGTGAAGGCTTCTGGAAAGAGCGCCTCGCCAGCGCCTGCCTTGGGCTCGCTGCACAACCAAGTAAGGTACGTAGTACCTTGTATCGGTGTCTGGACGCCTGGGCGTTGGATCGCCTGACGGAAAACGCGGGGGAGGGGGCAAGGCCTTTGGCCTGTCCTGACCTGGCAAGCCCTTGGCTCCAGCTGTGCCGCCAAAAAGACATGCACACATCCGCATCGCGGGCTACGACAGTGCCATGCTCCTTCAAGCCTGGCGGGCCTGCAGCCAGTCGAGAGACCCTGCAGGGCCTGGTGGAGCCACTCCCGCCCCCGCGTCATCGCCCTCGGTCCTTGGAAGAGGCCGAGGCGGACGGTGGGTATGACGGCATGGCCGTGAACTGTCGTGGACGAACCCCGACGACAAATGGCACAAGGGGGATAAAGAGGGCACGAAATGGCAATGGGACTGTGATGCTCGACCTTCGCACGTACTGTACTATATACGCTACACTTGGTAACAGGGGCGCGAATGGATGAGCGCGAGACGAGACGGCGCTACGCCGCTCAGGCAGATGTTCGTCGGCTCGGCTGAACGACATGGTCACTATCATTGGTGACGCCCACAGCCAACGGGCTCGAGTTTGCCTGCAGCTGGACCAGAAGGGAAGTCAAGGATGAATCATCTGCGACATCCCCGGCAGGCTCGAAGACGGGACGCGGCTGCGAACACCAGCTTCAGGACCACCGATCTCGATCAAGTAGCCTCGCTTCGACATCGTCGCCGTCGCTGATGCATTCCCGGCGTCATCGCTCTTTGCATTGTCGTGCCTTGGCCGGCCAGGGCCAAACTGAGGCAAGCTAGGTTGCATCGCCCGCTTCGTGCATGCTGCAGGGCTAGCCGGCGGGCAAACCATACTCATCGATTCCCCTTTTGCTGCGTTCACGATGTGAAGGGCTGTATGTGCATCCCATCCAACAGGTGGAGTGTGGAGTCGCCATCTCCCTCATCGCCAACGGCACAGTCCCAGCAGCAACAATTGGACAGAAGGATGACGCCACGTGTGGACGACGGCACCGGCCAGACAGCGCCTGTCCATGGTGTGCCTAAACGCCAGAAGGCGCGGTAGCCGTGGTTTCATCTTTCGCTGTGACGGAAGGGGATACGCTCCTCTCGCCAAGAGCTGTGTAACGCCAGGCGCCCCCATGGACAGCCGCTCGTGACACATTGCCAGACTGCAACTCTGCGACCTGATAACGCGGCAGAGCCCGCCCCATCGTGGAGGAGCACTCGCTGACCTGACAGCCACTCACAACAAAGCCTCGACTGCCGCCTTATCGCCTGGTACTTGGTCACGCGCACCGCATGCGGGGAAGCACGGGTATTGCATGCTACGGCCTACCACCAGCCAACCGTCGTCGATGCCACGGTGCCACCGGGCCAGGGAGCATCCTTGAGGGAACCATGCTATGGTTGAGCTGGTGGTCTTGCGCACGGGCACTGGGGCAAAGAAGCATAATTGGATTTAGCAATGGTGACACGGCAGCCCGTGCCTATTGTTGCGCGACTGTCCTCCCACGCATGCCACCTCAGTGGCTGCCGCGATAAGACACACAGCGCCCAGGCAGAGGCGCTGGGTCACGGACCAGCGGGAGTCCAAGAAGAAGGGCACCGGGGACCCCCTCAGGACGGTGAGAAGGGGGTGAGGGTGCCACTGCCTGGGATGCTGGGCCAGGCGACGATAACAGCGTGCCACCAGTGCATGGGCTGGCCCAAGTGGGAATAGGTCGGGAAGCCCAACCCCAGAGTTCCAGAAGTGCCCGACGATGCTGTGGTATGGACCCCGTTGCCGGCCGGCCGGATGGCTCGGCCATGCATGTGTTTTCGACACCTCGAGTCTGGCCGTGTCCGTGCTTGCCCTTGCTTCCTTTTGAGAGTCTGGACTATTGGCCCGTGGCCAGAAGCGAGCACAGTACTCTTTGCTGCGCTGGCCCGAATGAGGCAGCCCGACAGCCCAGCAAACGAAGGGGTCGGGGCCCAACTCCAACGATGATGGGGCATGATGGGTAGCGGGCTGACGTTTCCAAAGGAAGGGGGAGGGGGGGGGGCGGCGCTCTGGTTGAGGGTCGGCCATCGAACAAACGATGGGCGGCACCTTTGGCGCGAGCCCAGCCGAAGGCCCTTCAGCGAATGAGGGGCGGTTCAGTGGATGGGAACGCTCCTTGGGGGTCAGCATCACCATCATCACCCGCTGCGTGTGTCCGACTTTGCGAGTATGTGTGTGCGTGTGTGTGTGTGTGCGTGTGTGTGACCCAAGCCTCTTATATTCGGGCCACCCCCCGGATTCTGTTGTTTGGCTCGGCCGCGGTTGTCTTGATCCCCAGGCGATGGGACAACGAATAAGTCGACGACGCATTTCGATACTATCGTGGTCAACAAGAGGTGCTGTCCGCTTGTCAGCGATTTCCGCCTCATCTCGCAACGCAAAGCCGAACCGTTGTGCTCCGCCCGCCAGTGTGTCCGCAAGTCGCCGCCAACAGGTGCCGCGCCGCCCGCCCCAGCTGCGCTGCCCTCCCCGTCCTGCAAACCCAGACCTGGCGTCACACCCCCCGGTCCCCGCCGCCGCCTCCGCGGGCTGCTGATAAGGTATCGCCTGGTATCGCTTCGTCGCTCTTACTCGCCCGCACGCGGAGGCGAGGGTTGGATGGTCCCAGCACACGAGCGGGACTCTTTTCTTTTGGCGTCTTGGTTGATGTCGTCGTCTTGCTCTCCTTGACTCCGATTCATTCCCTCCTCCGTGTCCTATTCTTTACTCTTTCCTCCTTCCCTTGACGACTGCCTCGCCTGCTCCTTCCTTCGACCGAGGTGCCGTTCGCCTCCATTCCAGCACAGTGGTCGCGACTGCCGCTGCAAGGCACCAGCCGACCCGCACGCCGTTGGCGTCACTGCACCACCACCGACCTGCACACAGCCAGCCAGGGCAGGCGCCCACGTCCTGTACGTACTTCGTACGCCCGCCCGCCCGCGCCGCAGCCCACCTGCACCTTCTGCCGCCGCCATTGACTCCTCCTCGCCTTGGGCTCCGCCGTACCTGCCAGACAGAGGTTACTCTCCCGGGGACCCTCAAGTTTCCCTGCCGGACCGGAGGCTCAGACCCTGCCAGTCCCGCCTGCCCTGAATTCAATTCCATTCCATTCGGGCAACGCTCATTAGTCCAGCCTGGCTGCCTCCTGCCATCTTTGGGCCACGTTACGTACAAAGTACACACACGCAATCACGAAACCCTTCCTTCGACTTCGACCGACACGCGAGCGTCAGCCAGGAGCGACTACACTGCAAGTTCGCAAACGCGCTGGGCAGTGGAACAAAAGTACTGCGCTGCATCCCCTGTACCTTACTGTTCCAGGCCAGGTACATGCCCCTGCCCGCCGCTGGCCCTGCTCTTCGTGCTTCCCCTGCGACCCGGCAAGCAAGTCGCCGATCGGCGCCAAAAGTCCCAGCCCGACGGTCCCCTGAACTCGATCCCCTACAGCCTGCCTACAGGTGGTACCTTCACGCACGTCTCGCACAGCGAGCCAGTATGCCCCCGCGTGGCAGCAGCGACACGTACCTCTAGTACTTGTTGTCCCTGCGGCCGGTACCCACGTACTCAGCTGTGTCACTCAAAAATGATGAGATCCCTCCTCTGGTCGAGTCTACCGAGGCAGGGCATTCCATCCTCTTCCCCGACGCATTCGCAGCACGCCAGCAGCAAGCCCGCCTCCACGGACTCGAGATTCGACGAACCCGCCGCCTCCTCGCCTCGGAGCAGCAGCCTCAGCAGCACGAGAAGCTTCAAGAAGCATGCACACACGACCCACGGCGACAGCAGCGTCACCGTCACCGTCAAGCCCGTCCGTTGTTCGTCCTCGTCGACCCTCAGCGCCAGCTCTCTCGCCTCGTCGCCCTCGCCATCTGTATCGTCCTCGCTCGCCTCTTCCGAGTTTGATGTTGCCATGGTCAAGCGTGGCAGAGCCAAGCGAACGTCCGACAGTTTATCTCCGTCGAGTCCCCCCAGCACCACCACCAGCTTGTGTCGACCAACGACTCCTACGAGTCCCGTCCAGATACCAAAGCACGCCAACCGCGACTCGGCGCATAACTCGAAGCGCCCTGCCACGACACATCACCGCCGTAGACATCCTCGCCAACATGCCCACGACCCCGAGTCCTTGTCGCCGTCCCTCGCCGCTCTGCTTGCTGTCACCGACATCCCCCGCCAGACACGCCGGCGGCGGCGGAGCGACAAGCCCTTGACCGTCGACGAGATTGTTGGGGACCAACATGTCTCTGAGAAGGAGCTGAGCCTGACGCTGAGCCGCGGGCCCATGGATGTGCTGCTCTCGCCGCCCGACGACCTGGCCGACGACGACGCCAGCTTGACCGAGAGCAACGTCGGTTCGGCCATCGCCAGGACCACGTCCATCGACTCCATCCCCTCCCTCGGCGACTCCTTTGTCACGGACATGCTCTCTTCAGTCGATACGCCCCGCAGTCAGTGCTCACAAAAGCGACGTCTCAGCCCCATGCGTAAGAGTCTCGAGCCCGTGCGCTCCCCCCCGGACGCCACCGAGGAACACCCGCTTGCCGGCGATGCGCTGGACCTCGAGGACTTGGATTTACAGGTGCTGGGAGAATCACTCGAGGAGGAATCCACTGGGCTGCAGTTCCTGGAGCCCTTTAAGCCGCTGCGGTCCGTCTTCAAGTCCAACCTGACGGCCTCATTACGAGCGTTGCGATCCGCCGCCAAGTCCTTCTCCAGCATCAACTTCCCCTCGATCCCGCCCGACGACTTTCTGACGCGGTCCATCCTCACCATTGACCCCAATGTGCCCTATGCGGACGAACGGAGACCACCTGTCACCGAGGAGATGCCCTCGGCGGAGCTGCGACGGTATCTGAACCCAACAACGAGCAGCCTCATTGACCCGCAGCCGAAGCCGCGCCGGGCGTTTTCCGCGTCGATCCAGATGCAGACTTACAAAGTACAGCGCTCCCGGTCGCCGCACCCCTCTGTTCGCAGCCCATACCCTTCGACGTCGCCGCAGTCGGGCAGCACCGGCCAGCACACGCGCCCCACAACACCGGCGCCTGGCATGCGCCAGCGCGAGATGCGAGAGAACTCGGACTTTATCCGCATCGCCGTCATGGAGATGGCGATGCGTCGGAGCGGGAAGCTCGACAACCAGCGGCCCGGGCGGGCTCGATGGGCCTTACCACCGCGACGGCCATCGACAAAGCCCTACGAAGTTGCACCCAATGGAGTGCCACTGCGTTGGACGTGCCTCAGCTATGATTGATGGCTCCTGCAGCCAGACGAACCTGGAGCGGCATGCCGCGCCAGCCACTATCCCAGCTTCTGCACCCAAACTTGGCTTTGCCGCTGCATCGCAGGATGGCACAGCGGCGAGGCTCTCTTGCAGGTCAGCCGGAAGCTGGCATGCTGGGCAGGGGACCCGGCAGGCCGCCAGTCCAGTGGAGATTTGCCACGAGCCTCCACTGCCAGAAACCCACTGGTAGGACGGCACGTTGCAGTGGCTCCATGTTTGCAGCCAAGGTTGCACGCGTTGGGCGAGCCAATCGAGAGCGGCGCAACGAGTCGATTGAGTAACACGACCCGCTCATGGAAGAAGTCTGGAAGCCTGGCCGGAGATGGAGCCGCGGCCGCAACAGCCGGGACGCGGCACTGGCTGACAAGGCCTTGTCGGCAAGAACAAGAACAGTCGCAGCACCATTTCAAGGGCCCGCGACGGCAACCATGGACGTATGCATTCGCTCCACGAGATGTCAAATGGCATGGGACGTGGTTTGGGGGAATGGTGTTTGCTTTGGAGCGGCCGATTGATGCCTTGCAGCGCGGGAGGATGCAGGCGTCAGCGAATGTGCCTGATGGGGAAGGCAGACAACAGGGCCCCCAAAAACGTGTCGCCCAGCAGGTGTTGCGGCCCGCCTGTTTCGGGGACCCTGCAATCGCGTCTGACTCACGGAAGCGGCATGGGCCACGTTCTGATTTTGTTGATGGGGGATTCAGGCACAGAGGCGTCCCCGCTGGACCCTGAGTTGGACGCCGGGGGATAAAATTTGCTCGCCTCCACATTCACACGGAATCTCCCGGGCAGAGTCAAGCACGGAGCTACACGTCACCGCCTCTGCTGCGGTGTTTGGTCGGCCGATTGAGGACAGAAAGGTTTACAGTACAGTACAGGGCAGGGAAGCTCACTGCACTCTCAGAAGTACAGTAGTGCAATCACACCACTGCGGATGATTTGCTTTTGGGTTTAGATGGTACAGCGGGAGCCTCACAGGACAGCGCGCCACGTCGGCGTCGATATTATTTCTCTTACACAAGCAGCATTGCGACGCGGGAACGGCACGGAACCGGGATTGTTTGCATTTTGATCCACACACACACAAAGGCGCCGACTAGCGGCCTGACCTTGTTTCTTTTCTTGCAGGATACCAACGTCGGCCGCGGCCACCACTATAAATACTATTTTTTCTCTCTGATTGTACGCTACTCCTACACCGTCAACGGTTTGGCATCTCTTGCCGCCATCTCATTGGCGACGGGCGTGGCCCAGACGGGAACGGGGGTCGCAGTGTATGTACGCACATGCCGCTGCAGGTCTGCCCGACCCTCTGAGGTGGTCGCAGCGGTCTTGCGTGAACACTGAGGCCGGACAGACGGAGATGGGGATTGATTGTACGAGGATGCGAGACGCGGCCGCGAGGCACGGGGCATACATGATAGGATGTGTACATGCGTACGAGACGCAAACACGCGCGTGAGCAGACAAACTGCATCTCGGTTTCTGCGGACATGGCGCGTCGCAAAGCAGCGACGACGCGGCGGCTGACCGTGCAGACTGATTGACTACCGCATCGGGGACTGTCATCCGGACGGGGCACCCTTGTGAGCCTCGTGCAGAGCTGCAGTCTGTACGTACAAGGGAAGTCATGCACGGGGTCACTGCAAGCCAAGCCGGCTCGCCACCCATTCCTGCCGAACAGGAACTTACTTGGTATGTACATGGACCATCACGAATAACCATGTAACTGCCTGCTGCACTACATCCCGCGGGTCGACCGTATTGCATTGCCGTTGACGTGAGTGGACTCGGGGCGGGCGGGGATGTGCCGGATGAAGACTTGTCTCGCGTCTAGAGGCAGATTGCGTTACCAAGCAGGCTTACTTACTAGATAGCCAGTGATAAAAAGATGCAGAGACTGGGAGCGGAGCGTTGCATTCGCCTACGGAACTCTATCATTGCGTGCGTGCGTGCGTGCGTGTGGACGTAAGGAAGGTCGTGGTTCGGGACTTGGCCTGATGCGGGAAGGCAAAATGCGGAGTTGCAGCCGACGGAGGGAAACCGAACCCGAGATGGGATGCGATGAGATGGATGAGGAGAGGAGAGGATGGTGGTGGTCGTGAGGGGTAGATGGGCACGAACGAAGGACATGATGATAGAGTTGACGATCAGGTCCTTGGGGCGCCGAGCGGAGCTCCTGGAGATACCCCCTTTTTCATCAGTTTTATTTTATTTCATCTTTTTGGGCATTGCACAGGCGGCTGATAAGGAGAACAGAAAGGACTGGCACCTGACTGGTCGATGGAGAGCACAAAGACGGAGTTGATCCGTATGCCCTGATGTATCACCTGCCAAAGCAGGTTAATGTTCCATCCGAGCAAGCTACGTCCTCGGAGTCTACACGACGGCATAGAGTCCTGCAGTTCCCGAGGGGGGTATACAATGTTCTTACGCACCAGACTGTCATTGCAGATAGACAGCCTCCCCCCAGCACCTATCTCTGATCTCTCCCCCTCTCACCCCCCCTCTCTCTTAGTCTTCATCTTGCCTCTGGGCCACATCCATGCCCTCTCGAAGCTCCGCCTGCTGCCTCTCGATGCGCTCCACCTCCAGGATGCGCTGCCTGCGGGCCTCGAGCTGCGCGTACTAGGCCTCGAGCTGCTGCTGCTCTTGCTGGTTCTCTTCGTGGGTGAGCCAGGGCATGTCTATGGCTGACACGCGCTTGGTCGGCCCGAGGGTGAATTCCGCAAGCGCGGGGTCCGTCTCGGTCGTTGACGACTTGTCGTTCGCGCCGGCGGACGGTCGTGACGTGACCGGCGTGGACTGAGCAGCAGATGCCGCCATGGTCGTGGAGCTTCCGGCAGCATCACCACCGGGCGCGTACATCTCCAAGACTTGATTGCGAGGCTGTGCTGGCTGATATGACAGATGCTGCGGCTGCTGCTGCTGCTGGACCGGCGTGTTGGTCCCGGACTGATACGACAGGTGCCGCTGCTGCTGTACCGGCGTGCTCGTCCCGGACTGACGGGACAGATGCTGCTGCAGCGGCGTGTTCGCCCCGGAGCGGTCCGTCAGCGCGGCGAGTCCAAAGCCGTAGCCGAGCTGCTGCATGGACGCGGCTCGACTCTCGTGGAGGCCGTACAGCTCCTGCCCGCCGAGCCCATGCTGTCCGACGGCGACCGGCTGAGCGAAGCCGACGGGGGAGGTTCCTGGCTGGATATAAGAGGTTGCCCGCCGGCCTGCTCCTCCGCTTCCTCGTCGTTGTCGTCGTCGTCGCCGCCGCCAGAGCAGTGCTGCCAACGCCAGGGCAGTGAGCACGGCGGCTGCGCAGCCCACGCCGATGCCTGCCTTGGCGCCGGTGCTGAGTTGAGGCGGGTTTTGCTGCTGCTGCTGGTCCGGAGTTGCCGTGGATGTCGGCGGAGCGGTGGTGACGGCTGCGGCTGCGGCGGGGGAAGAAGACGCTCGCGCAGTAGACGACGGATTGTTGGCCGTCGCTGATGCTGTTTGCGTCGTTGATGCGACGCCTTGTGATGTGAGTTAGCCATTCGAGGGTTACGGGACGTTGGGGTTGATATACCTGAGCCGGTGGCGGACCTAGTTGCACCGCTTGTTGTATTTGTCCCTCGTGAAACTGACACAATTCGAACGTCGGCGTATTTGGGCATGGGAATCAAAGGTTTCTCGAAAGCCTCGAACGAAATCATGTCGCTTGTCCACCGCCCGGAAGCCGAATTACCGATCAGGAGGAAGTAATCTCCACTGGGCACAGAGTCCAGTCTCATGTCGATGATGCTGTTCCGACCGTAGCCTGCATCGTCTGTGGAGGGCTCAAGTACCAGACCAAACGAGTCAGTGAGACGCCATGTCTTGCCGACGCATGGAGAGAAAGGAGGGCGGACAGACCCATGACAGTTTGAACAGCGTTCGTGTCGTTCACCGGATGATAGAAGCCCCAGCTCGACCAGTTGTATAAGACAATGGGGCAGGGAGACATATCCTCGCAGCCGTCATATCGCAAGGTGAAATCATCCTTGTCCGTCATGTTCCAGTCCTTGTTGAGAAACCCTGTTGCGGCGACGACGGGGAGCAGAGCGGCGAAAAGGACGAGAGTGTAGTATTCCATAACGTGGTATATGAGACAAGACATGAGTAACTTTTGTGAGACGTCAGCAAATCGAGTATCCCGATGACGTTCTCTTCTCTGAATAGCATGTAGAAAACCCTGAGCTGGCGGCCCATGACGAGCAGCTCGAGGGCTGGACGATCCCCTCTGTAGAATGAACTGCGCTTGTCGTGCTATGCACATCGAGGCGGTGTAGAGCAGGCCCGCGACATGGCGGTTCCAGAAGACATGTAAACGACGAACCAAACACGCCGGATACAATGAATGACACGGGCCGCTTCGACTTGCCAACATCAATGACAGGCAGTAAACCACTCGAAATAGACTTACAAGATGCTGTCATACGCCGAACATGGGGAGCATCGGCGGACTATCATGCCGAGCCCGAGGCTTTGGCTTGCCGCTGACGAGGTGGCTGGCCGGCTGGCAAGGGGGAGAAGGGATGGAACTAGGTACGCTGAAGAAACCGACGCTCGAGGGAGGGGAGGGGAGGGGAGGAGCCTTGGCTCGGTGATATGAGGCTGAGCAAGTTGGTCTGCAGAAAAAGGGCAACCAACGTCGCGGCGACGGCATCAGTCATGCCCAAGTTGGAGCAAGCCCTTGGCCGACATCAAGTGTGCACGTCGTGGGCGGTACACCTAACAATGACTTGTGACGAAGCCTGTGGAACCCCGCGCAACCAACCGCCATGCGTTGACATACTAGAAGCAGTGCCTCGGTGCAGTATTTCCGCTGAGTATCCGAAGAGCTGCATTCGATACCCAAGCTTCTTGTTGGCCGTGCCTGTGCTATGCTCGGTCTGTCACGGTCAAGAGGGAACCTGGAATGGAACACTGGTGTATGTACATACTGCTTATAGACCGCCGCAACATGTAGGCTGTACGCAACTCATCCAAGACTGTCCGAGCCCGAGATATGATTGTTATGCGCATCTAAATCGTTACACCTGCATTTGAGTATGTACTCTTCCCCTTGCTCGACCCGTCCCCTTCCAATGCCGCATGTGTATTCATTAGAGTCGTGTGATGGATGAATAGCCTCTGCTCTGCGCCGTATATCGTGACGCAGGAGCAGTGTCCCCTTCGCCCATCGTAGACACGCTAAACATGGTGGCTCCGAAAGACTCTGCGAAAGAGGGTATGTGAAACTCCGGGATAGTCGGAGAGTCCATGCTGGCCAGCGTCGCGTTCATGCTTGCCGGAGAGGGACCCGACGGCATAGGACCGAGCGAGCCAGTCCCCGAGCCTCGAGAAGCCTCCGAAATACATAACCCGCTGGTACCCAGTGAGGAAAATGATATCGTCGGACTGTCCACCATCGCGCTCGACAGCGAGCCTGGTGTAAGCTTGTGATGCTTATGCTCCCAGCTACTGTCAGATGGCAGCTCGTAGCAGGTCTGGCCGCAGAGCTCTGCAACAGGCTGGCTGTCGAGCTCCTTATTTCTGGCTGAGGACGTAGGACTTGCGCCTCGAGGCTGAAGCTGAGGTTGCTTGCTATCAGGGTCACTGTCATCGCTCCCGCCGTGCTTGAGCCCCCTCCGCCGACGCCACCATAGGAAGGCTGCTATTGGCGTGAACAAGAACGCGGCCACGCACCCGACGATGATGCCCGCCAGGCTGCCGGAACTCAGGTGGCGCGAGGTTTGTGGTTCTGGGCTCCCCGTTGCCGTGGGGGTGGCTGTTGTGGCGACGGGCCCGGGCGTGACGGGAGACGGAGGCTGCGTAGACTGCGCGGATGATGTAGACATGGACATTGTCGCATCTTCTGATTGCGATGTTGTTGTAGGCTCTTTGGTAGCACGTTTATTTGGTGAGTACAGCAGTGACGTCGTCGGGACAGGAACGTGAGGGAAATACGTACCTGCGGTTGTCGTGCGGGTTGATGTAGAAGGCGGTGGCGTGCCGGTGTATAACAAGGCTGAGGGAGGAATGCTTTTGTCCGGGTCAGCCGACGACTTGTAGTAGAACCCGGGGCTGTTCACGAGTGCGCCCAGCATATCGCCGATGGTAAAGTAATACTGGCCAGCGGGTATTCCCTGTAGGATAAAAGTTATGTTACTATTCTTGCCGTGTGACGCGTGATCTTTGCCTCGGCTCCCCATATTCGGGGTCCTGTTAGCAAGTGTGGCAGTATGTTGGGATGGTGAGCCGCCCCCCCCCGGGCGCGGCATCTTGATGGGAGTGGTGGTGGTGGACGTACCGGTTATGGTTTGAAGCGTCTCAGAACCAGTGTCGGAGATCATTCGCTCTAGATAGATGCCGCAGGGGTCTTGGTTACACCCTTCGTACAGCAAGGTGAATGGCTCCCCCTCCTTCACCTTATAACTCAAGTTGCGGAACCCCAGCACGGCCTCGGCCAAGGGACACAGGGAAGCCGCGACGGCTGCTACGACGCAGCGCTTCATCCTGTCAGCTCAGTGGATGCGGGGGGCTCATATTAGACTGCTTTTGGCACGCGATCCTTCAGTCGAAGGCAAGGTTTTTGGTTTGGTCTCGCGCGGTACCGAGTTCGACAGAGGCTATAAGGTTTGAGCAAACAGCATTATTAGCTTCAGTATGGCAAAGAAGTTGGAGCGTAGCTAATAACGGTCGATGGGTCCAGAGCTAGCCACGACGGTGGCGACCCGTAACTGCTGCAACGATTCCAAAGGGCTTCATCACAGAACGAACGATAACATTGCGATAACTCACCGGGCCTCTATATCCGAGATATGCGAACACAGTTTCATCTACCAAGACGAAAGTTCATGAACAGTGACAAGATTCGGTCTGGCACGCTGCTCATGGTCGCAAAGGAGAGAACAGACGGAACCAGCTAGACAGGGCGGTGATGGGCACCTCGTACGGTGCGGCTCAACAGGGAGGTGTGAGGCGAGGCGGACACACGAGCCCGTTGACCCGCCCATGCATCTCAGGGGCCATGACCAACGCGACCATGCCAACATCGCGCGCGCAATATCCAATCGCGGCTTTGCAGTCTGAGCAACAACAACATCGTCCATTGGCAGCAGCGCGGCCGAACCCCGCTGCACGGACTGGTACGTGAATGTCCGGACCAACTATGCCTTTGTCGTCTGGTCTGGTCTGCGTTGTTGTCAGTGCTCACTTCGTGCAGGTACGATGTGGACGGGCCTCGAGGGGCAGCGGCCGCAGAGTGAGGGGTTGTCGTTTGGATCAGCAGGAAGCCTTTGGGTGACGGGGGATGATCAACGCCGCCATGCACGTATCAATCAATCCATCAAGGCTGTTGGGTGTCTGCCGCTTTCAAAGTTCAGTGCTATAGTATGGCCCCTATTGCACTCTTGCCGTCGTGTGTTCGGTTTTTCTTGGCACGCACAAGCTCTTGGGCCTTCAGCCGGCCGTGCTTGTAATACGTGTCCATGCAAAAGATATAAAATGTTGGACTCGCACCTCGAGGTCTTCGCAATATTTACCTCGCACACGCAGTAGCTACAAAGACACCTGATATCGTCCATCGTGGTGTTGAATGAGGGCATGCAGCGATCCTGGCCAGGAGGCTTTTGTATGTTTGGTACTATGTTTGATAGCATCTTGCGATTCCAAGCAAGCGAAGTGGTACAGGGAAACTCACTCGGATCGCTGGTGCTCGCCAATTCTCGAGGTGACGCGGTTCAATTTAGGTAGGATCTTATGGATCCTCTAGACACCTATAAAGACCTGACGCAGGCTAAGCACTCGTAGAAGCTACGATAAATGGGATCCCTCGATCCACCCAGCTCATGCTTCCCTCAGAATGTGAGCTTGATTCCCGTCCTTCGCTCCCGTCACCTTTGCCTTGGCACAAAGCTTAGCTGGTGCGACTTTTGCCTTGACTGCTGCAGCCGGATCCAATGCCATGAGCGGAATACTATTCAGCTGTATGTCTGGCGGCACGATGATCTAGTCGACCTGGGCTTTGACTGCACATTGTGGACGCAAACGGCTATAAGTACGGAGAACACTCCCGAGCATAGCTACTTTTGTTGTGACTCAGACAACATTCAAACAGCACACAATCTACTTATTGCTTTTGTTTGTCAGATACAGGGCCGCCGAAAATGGTCAGCATAGCCGCCCTCAAAATTCATGTTGCCGCTCTGGCAGCACTTGTCCCTGTGACCGTGGCACTCAACTGCAAGCAGGGCTTGTACTACTGCGGATACAACCTTTTGGCAATAGGTAGACGATTTCAGATTGCTAATGAAGCCCATAGACGATCTTTTTCTTTGGCCGACACATCTGAGCTGACACAATCTCCCGTGTTCTAGGCAATTACTACGGCCGTATACATGAAGCTCTCATCTGGAACGGCCAGGAAACTGATTCGCTTCGCATATACAAGTCCCTTTTCTTATGCACTGGCGGACCCAACGGCGACATCACATATCAGTACTTCTGCGCGACCGGCTTCTGCGACGACGGGGGCGTCGATCACTCAGACAGCTGCCCCGGCTTACAGCAGTCTAGAAGTCATACAGTAATTTAGTCAATTATACTATACATGAACTTCGTCCCGGACTTCCCATGTGGCGTAGCGACAAGAGAAAAAGGTGTCTCGCTAGTTGTTCATCTCGACGCGGCGTCTGCGACGGACGTCTATAGCCCATGTGTTGAGTCCGCGTCAACAGCACGCGAGGGGAACTCGGCTCGGGCCTGGTAAGCTGCTTTCCTCATCTGGATAGCTTGCACGGGAATAGTGATAGTGGGTAGGCCGGGTTCAAGTTGATGTTGCATCGACCCCAGATATCTTGGCTGCCTGCACTGAAGGCGGAAGCTAGACCAGCACGATTGGCACTTAGCGCAAGGTACTTTGGCAAAGACCCCGGAAGAGAGATGCCTGAGCGCGCTATTGCGCGGCACGCCGGATCCTGCCACTGCATGTCAGCAAGCCGCGAGGAGAGGCAAAAGATCCAGATGCCTGGCGGGTTGGTTCTCGTTGCTTGCGGGGTGAGACATGAGACAAAGATCGCAGATATTTGAAGGCGATCCAACCTCCGGCGCTGGAGCAACCTCGTTTCGACGACTATCAGCAATTTGCCAAAGTACAGACGCACCAACGACACAATGAGCCACAGCGAGACGCCACTGCAATTCCTATCCGCGGCCGAGCTCCAGCGGAAGCTGGCTACCGGGGAGACCACTAGCGTGGCGCTGGTGAGCCAGTTCCTGGACCACATTGAGCGACACAACTGGCAGGGACGGAAGCTTAATGCCGTCACCGCGACCCTGCCTCGGGAACTGGCAGTGACTCAAGCGAAAGAGCTGGATGAAGAGCGAGTAAACGGGAAACTGAGGGGGCCGCTCCATGGCATCCCGATTATTGTCAAGGTACGAGTGGTCGCGCTTACATGAAAGCACCTTGGATGCAGCACTCCGACATCCTGGCGACTCGTGTGCAGGTTCGCGCGCGCTGACCGTTACAGGATACTGTGGTGACAGACGAGGCATGGGGCATGCCGACTAGTGCGGGGACAGCCGTCTTTACGACATTGAGGGCAAGAGAGAATGCTACCGTTGTCGATAGAGTATGTCCCCGGCGTTAATAAGGAAGGTAGTTTGCGTTGACGCCGTGCAATTAGATGCGAGAGAACGGCCTGATTATTCTTGGCAAGGGCAACATGACAGTGAGCACACATATCACTCCGCCATACAACAAAAGCTGACGTACCTCGTGGTAGGAGTTCTGTGGAATGAAGTGAGACTTTAGATAGCCATTTCTTGAGATGGCTCGCTGCTGACTTGATATGCAGAAACAAGGACACACCAGTCGGATGGAGCGCCTTCAAAGGTCAAACCCTGTCCGCGTACCGCCGCAAAGACCTTGACGAAAAAGACCAGCCGGTACAAAGAATGAGTCGACACCCGCACTTGCAAGCCTCTTTTGCTGACAGCACAATAGGTCTCGGGCGGCTCATCTTCCGGGTCGGCCGTGAGCGTATCGGCTGGTTTCGCGCCCCTGGCCATCGGTACCGAGACGACGGGCTCGATGGTGCTACCGGCAAGCACCAACGGCGTTTACGCCATCAAGCTGAGCTACGGCGCGGTGCCGACTCGGGGTATATTTAAACTGAGCCGTAGTTACGACTGCGTAGGGGCGATGGCGCGCGATCCGGCGGATCTTGCTCCTCTCGCCTCCATTCTTATTTCTGACCACAGCAACGACGTCTCACAGGCCGTACAAACGAGACTCAAGCAAGAAGAGTTGCGTAAGGGGGCAAGAGACGAGACTGAGAAGGGCTTTAAGGGACTGGGAATCGCGGTGATGGCTCCGGCATGGGGCGTGCACGAGTCGGTTCTCAAGGGCAAATGGGACCATCCCGATGTGGTGAGCTACACAAACGCTGCTTGTTAACTGTGTACAAGATCTCTGACAGACATGCGATAGATTAGCAAGTATGAGGGCGCGATCGAGAAGATGAGGTCTCTCGGCGCCAGGACAGTCTATCCACTTCAGGTCCCAGAGGCAGACGACGTGCTCAAGTACAAGGATCAATCACTCGCTACGACGGCGTGTAAGTCCTAAAATGCAGGAAACGGAAAGAAAAAAATCACTGACGACCTGGCACAGACTACGAGTTCCCACATAACGTTGAAGAGTTCATCGCGTGCTTCCATGACAATCCCGAGATACGAAAGCTCCAAGATATTGTTGATTGGAATGAGGCGAACAAGCACATTGCCATGCCAGAGCGCATGTAAACCCCTTCCTAGTTCACGCTGGCTTCACATCCAACTAACCCTGCCGCAGCACACACGGGCCAAAGCGAGCTCATCGCCGCGCTCAACTCGACCCTCTCGCCAGACGATCACGCCGCCACCGTCGCTCACCTCCGCCACGTCGCCGAGCGAGAGACCATGGGCAAGGCCATGAACGATGCAAACGTAGACATCGTGCTGTCCGCCTCGGACGCGCAGCTCGTCACGTTTGCCGCGTGCGCGGGGTGGCCGACGGCGGCGGTGCCGCTGGGGCGATGGACGGCGCGCAACGGGCAGCCGTACGGCATGTTTGCGCTGGCGAGACGCGGGAGGGAGGACGTGCTGCTGCGATTCATGGTGGCCTGGAAGAGGCACGACATTGGCGATGTGGAGCGGCCAAATATGGAAGGCTGGGAGTGAGTGAATCCGGTGCGCTCTGTCTGTGTGTTACAATATGTATGTTGACGACGGGCCCCTATTCGTATTGCGTGCCAATGAGCTTCTCCTGTCTCCCCGCCTCTGTGTTACTTCTTAGGAGCGAGTGCCAACTGGCCAAGTGCTCACTCGCCTGAAAAGGTTAAAGGCATAGACGATGGTAAGCCAACCATCCATCCAGCCCGACCACGCAACTCCTCACCACCACTCTAGTTACATCCCTCATCATCATCACCAGTCCCTTCAAAAACGGTCAAATTGTCAAAAACGCCGCACCATGGCACTCATCTCATCAATCGCCACGGCATTGATGGCCGTTCTGCACGTCTACATCCTCGTGCTCGAAATGTTCCTCTGGACCACCCCGCGGGGACGCCGCGCCTTCCGCCTCACCCCCGAATTCGCGCAGCAGACACGCGCCCTGGCCGCCAACCAAGGCCTGTACAACGGCTTTCTGGCAGCCGGCCTGGTTTGGGGTATCGCTCACCCGGTCGCCGAGTTTGCGGCGCAGCTCCGCCTCTTCTTCCTGGGGTGCGTGGTCGTCGCGGGGGCGTACGGTGGCGCGACGGCGTCACGGAAGATTTGGACGGTGCAAATGGCGCCGGCGGTGGTATCTCTGGGGCTGGAGTACCTACAGGTGTAGTCGTTCGCGGGATTCCAAACAAAGACGGAAAATAGCGGCAGGGTTAGACTCGTTTGGCATTCACGCGAAGAGGGCTTTGTCTACTGATTCGTCACGGTTGGATGGCCGATGCAGAAACGTTAAAAGTATATCGGCGCCCAGCCTCCATCTTGGAGCAAATCCTTGGGGCTTTTGTTTGTACGGAGAGCTGTAGCAAGAATAAGCTTCTCGAGGAGTGTCGCACTTGATATGCGGTTGAACCATGTATACCCCGGCTGTACACAAAAGAGTCTCACTGTGTGGCCTACGCTTTGATCTAGCCTCAAGAGTCAAAGCGTGGGCCCGGAGAGATGGAAACATCTCTGTGCAATCATAATTTGTTCAGAGCAAAGGCTTTCAATACAGGGCATTGTTCAAAGACAATTTCGGTGGCCCAAAGTTCGTCACGGCCCCTGAAAAAGCGCTGTTATACGGACCACTTTGTGAACAAAGCCAATTAATTGTTACTTTCGTGCATCCTCGCTCCTCATGTTCCTCGTAGCTATATGGTCCATTCAGCCACCTTGAAGAGCCATGCCTTGAATGAGCTGTGGTGTTCATGAACACATGGCTCAGATGTCACGACACCACATATATAAGAACCACCTGACGGCCGACATGGACAGAAGCAACACATCATCTCTCACTCACTCACATCCGCATCTTCGGTCTTCTCTGCAACACTCACTCACATCACACTCGCTTTCTCATCTTCCAGCAACGCTCACTCACATCCACAACTTCAACAGTCCCGTCAGGCAAAAAGATGCCTCGCAACACTAAAAAGATTCACTTTAGCGACGCGCCCGAGGGGTCTAACGCCCCGGGGCAAAAACAACAAGGTCCCGCCGGCTCCATGCCGGGTCCCTCGAAGGAAAAAAAGGAAAGCACGGGCGAAAAGGCTCACCAAGCCCAGCAGTCAGCATCGACAGCCCTGCCGAATATCGTCGTCGACAGCCCGCAGGCCACCGTCCAGTCGCAGAAGACTGCGACGAATTGTCGTAACTGCAAGCCGGGAGAGACCTCTTGTGTGTTGTGCCAAGAGCCGCGAGACGGCGCCATTAGCCGCCTGGACCATTATGAGGACCCGGAATCGCCCAAGAAACGTCCTTCTCTGAAGCGCGAGAATGCAACTTTGGGTCAGAAATAATAAGTCCGAAGCGAGGGCTTCATGGGATCAGCTGGCCGGTCGTATGATCGCGGACTTACCCCAGTGGGTTTCAGTGAGCCGACGTTGCCGTGTGAGATAAGTACCTAACAAGATTGCACTGACCACCACACCGTTCATCCCGCATCGCAAAAGTCTGCCTACAGCGAACACGGTGTCGTGGTTGATATCGTTGGTATTTTTGCTCTTTGCTTTCTCTGGCATTCTACGCACGACTGTCTAGGTTAGGAGTCTTCCCTAGGCTCCTTGTCTAGACAAGATCACTAGGTCAAGAGATCTTGAAGCTGCATGGAGTTATCGGGCTTGATGGTGTCAATAGTCTTATTGCTATCATAGCTCCGAGGCCGCAAGGGTACACTAGTCCAAGAGGTACACTTGGCTGCGGCAGGATGGTGGGGTACGGTGATCAGGCTAGGATGCTGGAATGACATAGGTAATAGAGAAAGAGTATGATCTTTTCAAAATTTTCTTACTTAAAGGGTAATCCAGTCATTTTGGAGAGGCAACAGCCGCATGAGAAGCAGGCAGAATGCGACTGTACCACACTTCCAAGTACCGCGCCGACCCAGGATACGACCTCCGGGTAAAGCGAGGAAATGTTGGTAGCGGTTATGGGGCAAGCACGTCTGCTCTTCACAGCTCTGGCTGGATGTGCGTAGTACTCGTCTTGGTAGACTCTTCGCAATATTTGAACCCCCTGGCCCCTCTGCAGGTCGTGCCGCATATCGTGGGCGCAAAGTGTGGCTGCGACTGCAACAAAATAGTTGAACGACATGGAGACCGCTGTTCAAGGTCCTCCATGTCCAGCCATGCTATGACAAGGCCCCCTGGCTGGTGCTTCCTGGTGGTTCGTCTGACGCATGCGACACGGCTGCACACACCCCACCTGGCCGCATAACAGGCCGCGTCTGCCACGACTGTGCATCTGTCAACGACACCAAAAAGAGAACCACACTCTTGCAACGACATCACGGCAGAACAAGACGACGCAAAAATTGACAAAAGATTACATACAACAGCCGGTGTTCGCTGGTCGTCACCGACCCAACTACTAATCTGCCGCTCATAAGCTTGTCTATGGGAGAGCGAACGGGAAGTCTCCCTCGCTGTGAACCGCCGAGGTTCTGCCGCCGCACCGTTTCGACGGCGGCGCCGGTGGGTCGCTGCCGGTCCCGGGAGGGGGGCAGCGACTGCCCCCTCCGTTTTCCACCCTACGGCCGCGGCCTCGAGCTCCGTCGGGCGCGGGGGTAGGGCTAGCAGCCGCCTGGCCTCACCCGATCGTACGCCCCCTCTATCGCCGGCTGAGCTGAGCGAGGGCGCGTATCGCATGCGCAGGAAAGGGGAGCGGCGAATGCGTTAGGCGTCGGCCGTGACGAAGCGCTTCGTTGGCCACCGGATCATGGCCGTGTTCAATATAAACCGATGCTCTTGCCGGCTTCTCCTCTCTCCTCTTGGCCCCTTCCCCTCTAGCATCCTCCCTCTCCTTCTGAGCCCGATCCTGCATCCTGTCGTCCTCAACTAACCTTAGGGAACCGCCCTAGAAGCCTGCTTCTCATCCCCTCCCCCCCCTTCCTCGCAGCTACTCTCCCCCGGCCCTGTCAATCCCACGGCACCCCTTTTCGCTCCCTGCACGGGAACAGGGTGCGGAAGCCCCCATTTTCCTGTCGGCAGCAGCAAGATGGCGCGCCAGTCGAAGGAGGCCCGTCGGCCGAAGAAGACAAGCGGCCGCACGCAGCACCGCAAAGCCTTCTTCCAAGCAGACGCGGGAAAGCTCGCGCGCTAGGTTGACTCTAGGCACCAGCAAGGGGCCCTTTAGGATAGCACGGCGTCCTAGCTTAAGATAAGGAAGGCTCGCGAGGAAATTTAGGGATTATAGTAGTCGTAAGTGCCTTATCACCTCTTCCCGCTATTGCTAATATCGCTAATACTGCTATTAGGACCGCGTACTAACGCTTGCTTATAGGTACATTTAGAGCCTCGGGATCGACGATTATAAATAGACCTAGAGGGATCTTAACTTCCGAGATTATAGTATAAGGAAGCGGTATCTAGGTTTCCTAGAGTATTATTGGCAATTATCTAGCGTGCCGCGACCTTACTTAGGCCCTAAGGAGTACCGAATAGTCTATACTATAACCTTAGCCGTGACTTTATAGGACGTTTAGTCTATCCTCGTAAAGATAGCCGATACGAGAGTAATAGACCCCTTAAGGGAGTAAAATCTATACGCGGCGTACTTATATAGGCTCTACTACTTATCCTAGGACGCCGCGTATCGTAGCGGACTAGCCTATAAGGTTACTAAGGTAAGAGGCGCCTATACGATTAATACTACTCTACTATTAGCTATAATACGTAGAGGCTAACGTAGTTAAGGAGCCGCCGATAGGAAATCCTATAATTAGCTATTAATCTAGGCCTTATACTCCTTTAGACCTTCGAGAAGAAGGAAGCTATAGTAAAAGACGTTATATTAATGCTCGATACTATATAGCGGAGGGCTCGAGACATCCCCTATAGTAGTAGTAACCGCTTCGGTTTCTATTACGCCCTTATAATAAGCGCGCTTAGCGGCTAGCGGCTAGCGAGTACCGTTAATCTTAAGTATAAGGACGTTACTATTAAATAGGTACGTATAGGCGATAAGGTTTTATTAGCGGCTACTATCGCTATTTTCTATATAAAGTAGCTAAGGAAGGTTTACTAGAACTAGCGCTATATATAGGTAGACCGTAAAACCGCTCCTTAGCTTCTAAGGAGAGCTCTAAAGTATTAACGGGATAATTAGGCTAAAGTTCTCTATAACCTAGGTCCCCTATCTAGCTATATGCCTCCTTACTCTCTTCGTCTATAAAGGTATTATCGATAACGCCTTTAAGGCTAGCTATATACGCCTAGAGTAAGTGCTTAAGGAGATAGCGCTAAAAGGTTACCTCCTTTTTACTCCTTTACTATAGCGGACTAAGATACTAGAGAAGGACGTTTTTAATATTTCGTATAAAAGGTACCTTGCCTTTTAAAACCTTAACCTATTAGTCGCCGGTATTTATAAAGACCTTAGGCTATATTCTATACATATCGGTATAAGATATCGGCTAGCTAATGCTAGTAACTATATAACTATTACGTATAGGGAAGGATATCCCTATATAGCTCGCTTACGTTTCGCCGTTTAAGCTCTTTAAGCTTTAGTCTTAATATAATAGCGATAGGCACTACTTATAGACTAATAAAGCTACTATTTCTCTTACCTAACTAAACTAATTATATTATTGCCTTATAATTCCTAAAGCTTCTTTAATAGTTACTTAAGAGCGATAATAGCGCTAGCGAGAAGCCACTATAATATAAGCGCGTTATATAGCGTTACGCTAATAAAGGGAATCCCTATAGATAATACCGCTAAGGTATTTAACGTAATATAAGCTACTTTAAGTAATATAGATATAATATAAAGGGAGATTTTAATTAAAGAATAAGCTTAAGTACTCTATCTTTATATTAAGTAACTTAAAGAGCTTTAATCGCTTTAGAAAAAGGAGAAATAGCTATATAAATCTTTAGCTTAAAGTAAAGGCGTTAATATAACGTTATTAAAGTAAAAGTAAGGTATTTTTAATTTTATTAATAGTAACTATAATAATAAAGTAAAGGTAGTAAACTTCTTAAAGCTAGGCTATTTAATAAATCCTTAAAAATATTAAGATTAATTATAAGATATTAAGTATACCTTTATTAAAGTACCTTAAAAATTCTAAAAGGATAGGAAAAAGATTATTTTTACCTTAAACTATATATATTATAAAGGAAAGATAAGATAAAACTAATATCTTAATAATTAGCTTAAAAAATAAAGAAAGTAATTAAAAATAAATTAAATAGCTTTTAAAAAATAAATTAAGGTACTTTTATAAGACTTAATTAACTATAAGGTAAATCTTATAGCTTAAAGGTAAAATATAATTTAATAAAAAATTTAATTACTTATTAACTTTAATTTATATTTAAATTTAATAAAGAAATACTTTAAGTATATAAATAAAATAAACTATACCTTTACTTTCTTTAAGAAACTATATTTTAAGTTATAATATTAAATTAACTTATAAATATTTATTAAAAATAAGACCTATAAGGTAATAATAAAGATTATTTAATAAGTTTAAGACTTTATAAATTATAAAATAAAATAAAAAAGCTAATTACTTATAAAAATAAATAAATAGTAAAAACCTTTTAAAAGGGAGGTATTTAAAATTTAAATAATAAATAAAGGGGATAAACTTTTATTTTAATTAATAAAGTAAATATAATCTTAATAATATTAAAAATAAAGGAAAAATTATAATATTTTTATTATAATAATAAAGATTACTTTAAGAGGTTATATTTAAAGTAGTATTAAGGGCATAATTATATTTTACTATATATATAACCTATCCTATAAAATAAAGGGCCCGCGCCCTACCCCTAGACCGCGCTAGCTATTTTTAGTATATAGGCATAGGATAAGACCGGCGCGCCGTAATATATGCCGATATCTTAATTAAATTAAAGTAGTACTATTCGTAGAGCTAGTTTTCTCTAGTCGTAAAGCCCTTTCTACCCCTAATTTTTTCCTAGCTAATCCTATACCGCGTAGCCTACTATACCCGAATACGGTTCCTAACTTAGGCTAGCGCGCGACGACGATTAAGTCCGTCTCTGCCTATATATATAATACGCCTGCGCGCCTATCTCGATTAATACTATCGCTAATGCCTTCCGTAAGACATTATTAAATGCCTATACCGCGGCTTTACGGCAAGCTAAGCGGCAAGTCTCGGGCGACGATAGAAACGGCATTATAAGGTACCCGCGGTAGCGCGGCTACTTAAGGCCGACTAATAGCATTACGAGCGATAGTAGCGATGGTACCTAGTATATAAAGGCGCCGGCCCGGCCCGGAAAAATAAATCTCCGATACTATAATATCGTAAGAAAATAGCGGAAGCGCGTTTTTTAAGCGAATTAAGCCTATTAACGTAGCGGCGCGGGCAAGTATTATAACGATATAGTTTAATTAAGAGGTTTTATTATGATATTATATCGGCGTGCGTTATAGCGCGCTAGTCTCGTCCTATACCTATATACTAAAAATAGCTAGCGTAGTATAGGGGCGGGGCGCGGACCTATAAAAAGTAGACCGGCTTTACGACTAGAGAAAACTAGCTTTACGAATAGTACTACTCTTAAATTATATCGTTATAACGTAGCGCCCGCGCTAGCGCGCTAGCCGGGCTTAATTCGCTTAAAAAACATATTTCTATAGTTTCCCTATAATATTATTATATTTAAATAGACATTCTTCCGCTTTAGATCTTTCCGCCGGGCCCGGTCGGGTACTACTAGCGCTAGGCCCGCGCCTATTATTACTTATTAATTACGCTTATACTTACGCCTATACCTATAACCTTATCTGCCCCTTCCTTAATAGAACCTAATTCGCTTATAAATAGCGTTTCCGCTATTTTCTTTTAATATTATAATATTAGGGCTATATTATTCTATACTAGGCTAGGCGCCTATATATACTAGCTACTATCGCTACTATTACTCGTAAAGCCGCCGGTCGGCCTTAAGTAGCTAGGCTACTATAGCTATTATAGGCACCCTATAATACTATCTCTATCGCTACTTAAGGCCTACTATAAGGCCTACTATAAGGCCGCGATATAGGTATTTAATAATATCTTATAGTAGTATTAATATAATAGCGTAGGTAAGATATATAAGTAAATAGGCGGCTATACTAACGGACTTAACCTTAATCGGATATAATAGGCTATACGCTATAAGATTAGCTAGGGGATTTTATTTTATAGGGAGGGTTATATATCTAATAAAATATAGTTATGCCTTTAATACTATTTTATATTTAAAGCTTATAAAGGAAAGGGATATTATAAATATATTAGAAAACTCTTAATAGCTAAAGTAAATATTTATACTTTAAGAAAACCTATAATAAAAAGGGCGATATAATATTTAACTATATTAATAATAATTTACTTTTAATAAGAAATATAAATATATATAGGACTTAATATATACTTAAAGGTAAATTTTATTAATATTATTTTTATATAATAATAATAATTATAATAATTATTTTAAAAGACCCTTAAATTAAAGGTATTAAAAGAGCTTAATATCCTTTAATATAATATTTAAAAAGTATTAATTATAATAAAGGATAGTTAAGGCTAAGAATACTATTTAACTTACTTTTATATCGCTATTAATTATAACTTATAGCTAAAAGAATACTTTATTTTATTAAGTATATTAATATTTATAAAATATTAAGTCTATTTAGCCTATATTACTTATAAGTAATAATTTAAATATAATTAAGGAAGCTTAAAGATATTAAATAAATAAAAGTTTATTTATATATATTAAAATAATATATAAATATATATACTAAAATAATATATAAATATATATATTATATTATAAAAAAAGTTAAGCCCTTTACTATTAGGAAAGAGTAAGGAAATAATAAATAAAAAGTAAAGAATTAACCCTATAATAGCTTACTCGCTAAATATTAATTTAGTAATTAAATAAGAAAAGTAATAATATAGTTAAATAAGTATAAGGGTAATAATATTATAAAACTAAAGCTTATAGGTTTAAGCTTTTAATTTACTAGCTAGATAGGCTTTAATACCCTATAGTTTAGGGGCATTATATATATACCTTAATTCTCTACCTAAGCTTATATATATATATTTTATCTTAGTACTTTATTATAATTATTCCCCTCTCTTAAGTAACTATCTTAATTGCCTATTTATATTGCCTATTTAAGGCTCGAACGAAATTATCTTTTATTTATAGTAATTAAGTCTTTATTCTTTTTAGTTTTATAATATTCGCTATATATCGAATCGAAGGTAAATAAATAGTAAATTACTATTAGATCGCTATTAAACCGATATTATTATAGTATTTATATTAATAATATAAATATAATTATTTTACCTTAGCTTATTTTACCTCTTTATTATTATTAGCCTTTTTTCGCGCTTATATTAGTTCTATCTTTTATATTTTATTATTTACCTCTACCCTTATATTTATATTTTCTTATTTATTTTACTATCTTCTCGCCTATATTACGCTATTACTATACCTTTTATTTATTACCGTTATAGCTATATAATGAAAAAGTAGCATTAAGTATATTATTATCGGTAAACGTTAAGTTCTATTAAAAAATTATTTTATATATATTATATATATATAGTATATAAGAACGCTATTAAGTTAAAGCCTTTAGTTTCGATAATCCTTAAGATCGGTTATATATATAAGATATTTAACTTATATAAATATATTTAATATATTTCTTATAAGGATATTTATAATTAAGTAAGTTTTATTCTTTTCTCCCTTTTTTTATTATTATCTTACTTATTAATCCTTTTTAATAATTAAGCTCCTTAATAATAAAAGACTATAATAATTTATTAATACTATATAATTAAGTAGCTAATATTATTAATAAAGAGCGCGATAATATTACTATTTTAGCTACTTAATATATTAAGGTTATAATAGCTAATAATATATTAAAAGATAGCGCTATTATTTCGCCTTTTCTTAATATATAAAGTAATCTTATATTTACGCTAGCTTTATATTAGCTTTTATTTATTAAGGAAATTTATAAATAAATCGCTAGCGCTTTAATAGTATTAATATCGGCCTTTAATACCGCTTATAAAGTCTATAACTTATAATAAGGCTTATCGGGCTTTTATAAGTTAATATTAAGTAATATATTTAAGCGTCTACCTTAAAGATATTATATTACTCTTTCCTTATAGGTATATTTTTATATCCTAGCCTTTAAGTAAATAATATATTATTATAATTATTTTTATAGCGAATTATTAATATTTTTATATAGGCTAGCTAAGATAATATAAGCTTTTAAAAAAGGTATATTACCCTTTAGCTATTTAATAGAGATATAAGTTATATAAGTTAGACTATAATAAAGATATTATTTATTAATAATATTAAGACTATAATTATTAATTTTAAGTATTTAATAATTAATTATTTCGATAATATTTATAAAGAGATTTTACTATCTTATAATATTTAATTATAGGAGTTTCTAAGGTATTTTAGCTTACCTTTATAAGTCTCTCGTTTTAAGGTTTTCCTTTATTATCTTTTTTTTATTAATCTTTCCTTTATTAATCTTTTTTTATTAATCTTCCTTTTATAACTTTCCTTTATTATTTTCTTAATTATTAGGAGTAAATTTTTAAAGCGCTTTTTTACTTAATTTCTCGCTTATATAACGTAATTACTTTATTAATAACTTATAATTATTTTATACTTAAATAAGGAAATAAATAAGGGTATTTATTATTAAGTTTTAATATTATAATAATTTAAGGATATATAAAGGATAATATATTAAACTTCTTTAAGGAATATATTTAAGCTATTATTTTTTAAAATATATTACTTTATAGCCTTATAAAATAATATACTTTAAGATATAGTAATTTAAATATATTCCTTTCTATTTTATATATAAGAGTTATAATAAAGTCTTTTATTCCTAATTTATTATTATTTCTTAAGTATTTTACTATTAAAATAATTTATATATTAAGTTTAAGAATAATAAAGTTAATTAGCTTTTAAGCTCTTTTTTCTTATCTTAAAGGAAGATATTAAGGAAAATATCTTTATAATAATAAGTATTTCTATTCTTAAATATAAAGTTAATTAATATTAATAAAGGTAATTAAGCTTTATAAAAGTCTTTTTTAAAATATTTAATTTCCTTAATTATTATTAACTAGCTTTATATATCCCTTTTTAATAAGTTCCTTAAGGTTAAGCCTCTTTACTTTTAGTTCGCTATTACCTTAAAAGTAACCTATAATTAAAACGGTTAAGAATTAAAGCGTTAATAAAGCTAAGACTTCTTTAAGGTCGAGTAATTAAATAGTTCTCTTTTTATTACTTAAGAAAGTAATATTAAGTTTAAGTCTTACTTTAGTTATCTTTTTATAGAATTATTAAAGTAGCTTTAAAATATTTAAGTCCTTTATTAATACTTATTAATTATATTTTAATAGCTATCTCTTTTATTTAATAAAATAAGATATCTTTCCCTATTATTAGCGTTATTATTTAATCTCTTTTACTTTTTATTCTTTATTATTATTTTTTAGCTTTAATATTAATATATTTTCGCTAATAGCTTACTCTTTAATCTATTTAATCTAGGGTTTTAATAGGCTTATATAGAAAATATTATAAATCTTATTATAGTTCTTTAAGAATATTACTTTATAGGCTTAATTTCTAATTTATTAAAAGACTTAAAATAGCCTAATATATCTTAAGGCTAATTTCCTCTTATAGATCTTAAGTTATAGGTTTTTAATAAAAAGCTTAATTAAGTCGCTAACTTTTAATATAAGTTTTTTATATTTTTTATTATAGTATTTCGCTTATATTTTAATAGCCTTTCGCTAATATTTATATAGTCGTCCTTTAAGTATAGCTAGTTTTTAGATTCTAGCTTAAATATTTAATATCTCCCCTTTTATAACTATATCTTTATAGCTAATATATATTAATAGATAAAAGCTAAAAAAGCTATAATTAAGGGTTAAGCCTATTATTATATTTATAATATTATTATATATAAATTATATTTATTATAATAACTATACTTAATTTTATTAGTTTATAAAGATAAAATAATATAAGTAATATTTTAATATTTATTTTATTTATTTTATTTATTTATTAGTTCATAAATAAAACGCTATTAATAAATATCTTTTAACTTAAGAAAGGTAATATAGCTTTAATTAAAAGTTATTTATAAAAACTAGCCCTTTATTAAATATAATATTATTAAATATATTAAAATAGAGTTTTACTTTATTATAGAAAATATTTATTAAGTCTATAATATTAATATTAATTTATAATAATAAGAATAATATATACTTAATAAATTAGTTTATAATTACTAAAATTATATTATATTTTTAATTACTTACTTTTATATAAAATAAGCTTACTATAAAATCTATTATAATTTTAGCTTATAATTACCTTAAAATTAATAGCGATTTAAGTTTATTATAAAAGTAATACCTTTTTATAACTACCCCTTAATATATTATATATAATTTAATATAATCTTATATATCTCGATTTATATTTAATTAATAATAAGCTTAATATAATAACTTATTTATATATATTACTTTAAAGTATTTAATTAAATAATTATTATAATAGACTTTAAGGAGTTCTTAATATAAAGTTAATTTTATTAATATAAAGATATATTTATTATATTATATTAATTTATTATCCCTTACCTTTTAAGCTCGGTCCTTAACTATACTTTACCTAAGGGATATAAAAGTAATTTATTATTAAGTTTTTTTATTATGGTCTTAAACTTACTTTATTAATACCTTTAAGTCTATATTATTTAAGATCTTTATTTCTATAAATATAGCCTACTTTACTTAAGTATAAATAAAGGCTAAGTTTTACCTTATTTTATTCTTTATTTAAAAGCTTAAGCTTTATAGGTTTACCTTTAATTCTATATTAAACTATTAGTCTTCCTTAAAGGTTAAGAGCTATAGCCCTTTTTCCTCTTAATATATTATATTTATAATAACTTCTTAGATTATTACTATCCTTTTTTAAAGGTTTAATAATAAATTAATATTTTAAAGTACTTTACCTTTATAATTTAGCCTCTTTAATAGCCTATTTATTAAGTTATTCTTACTTAATTAATACTTAATAATAAAGTTAAATAGAATTAGCTATATATTTACCTTTTATTTAACTTTATCTATTTTATAAAGGTTTATAGATTTTAATAATTTAATAATACCTTTATTAAAGTCGCTATTTTTTTAATATAATATTATTAATATTTAAATAATTTAATAATAATAAATAATTTTTTATTTAAGGTCTTATAATTTACTTCTTAATTAATAAATTTATAAAACTAAAAAGTAATAAAGTATTAATATCCTTTATTATTAAGCTAAGATAAAATCTTAACTATTATAAAGTTTAATATATTAATCTCTATATATATTAGCTTATTTAAATTAAAATATTATAATAAAGGTACCTTTTAAAAGGTATTTTATAACTTATAAAATATTGCCTTTTCGTTAGTATTTAAGTCTACCTTTTTAAGCTTTTTACTATCTTTATTGCCCTTAAGTAATATACTTAATAATAATATAATTTAAGAATATTACTTAATAAACTATTAATAAAAATTATAAAATCTTAAAAAAACTTAAATCTCTTAAAAAGTCTTAGGCTTTTATTATTTTATAATAATAGCTATTTAATAAAGATCTATTAAAATACCTTTAATTAATAAAATAAACTTAAGAAACTTAATAGATTATTAATAAAAAATATATTTATTTAAGTTAATATATAATTTAGCTTTATATATATATATTAAGATTTACTAAAGGTATTAAATATATTTTTTTTATATTTTCGAGAAAATAAAGATATTATTTAAATATATTATATAAATAATATTAATTAGCCTTTATAATACTTTATAGATATAACTCTAAAAGGTAGCTAATATATTTATAAGTCTAAATAGTATTATTAAGTATTTAAAATAACTATAATAAATATAAAAAATAGTCTTTTATTTATTACTTTCTTAAATATAAATATAATAATATATATCTTTAATATTAATTTTTAAGAAATAATAAGCCTTTTTATAATAGTCTATAATCTTAAAAATAAAGGGTAATATATAGCGATTCTTTATTAAGATACTATTAAGTCCTTAATAATCTATATATAGTTATAATTTACTATCCTTTTTTAATATAAAAAGGATTAATATACCTATTAAGCTCTTTAAGGGTTAGATCTATTTATTAACTTAATTCTCTTAAATATAATTCTATAGCTTTTATAACTTAGTTTATAAAAGTAAATAAAGGGGTTTATAAAGAGGTATTCTATTAAGTATAAAATCAATAATATAATTAATTAATTTATAAAATAGTAAAATATTAGCGTAAGTAATATTAAAGATATCTTTATATCCCGCTAATTTAAAGGATAGGTTATCGCTTATTTACTTTTAATTCGCTATTAGTTTTTCTTTTAAGTCTTAAAGTAATATTAAATTATTATCCCTTATTATTATATATACCTTTACTTTATTTTAATATTTTTAAATAAATTTCTTTAATTTTAAAATTCTAGTATTAATTTATTAATATTTAAACTATTATCTTTAGTTTATTAAAGTAAAGAAGATTTATTATTTTATTAATATAAATATACCTAAAAAGATAAGGTATCCCTTTACCTTTAAGTCTTAATTAATAATAATATAATAGCGAAGAAACCCTTAGCTTTATCTTTTATTATCTTTTATAATAAAAGGTATTTCTTAAACTCTATATTAAGGAATATATAATCCTTTTAATATAGATAGGGTTAAAGAATTCCCTTTAACTTCTTATAATTAATATTATTATATAAATTTAATATTAATTAAGTCTACCTTAAAATAAATATTAAGTCTTATATTTATTTAAACCTTAATTTAATTATTAATTATTACTAATATAATAAAGTATTATATCGCCTATTCTTAAGGAGTAAAAACTAAAGTATAAGCGCTTATTTTAGCTATTTATAGTTTCCTTATTATATAGTATAGTCTATATTCCTTTAAGGCTTTAAATAAGCCTAAAGGAAATAATCTTTACTCCTATAATTAAAATATTATAGCTTTATAGCCTTAAGTATAGACTATACCGATATAATATTAAGCTTTATTATTAAGGTAATAAAGGGTATAACTTAATTATTTTATTAAGGTTTCCTTACCTTAAATTACTATTAAAACTTAAATATATAATAGGTATTACCTATAAGCGCTTCTTTCCTTTTTATATAGTAATCTATAAAATCCTATATTTATTAAGTAATCTATATTACCTCTTTATATATCTTATTTTTAATTAAAGTCTATAAATTAATCTATTATTAAAGCTTTAAGTATAACTTCTTAAAGAAGGTAAATATATAGTCTATTTTATTAATATATTTAAAGTATTTCTTTATTAAATTAAGGTAAATACTAAACTTAATTAAAGACTATTATTTTTATTATATTACTTTATAACGTAAAGCTATAAATATAGCTTTATAGTTAATTAAGTCCCGAAATAATATATAAGTTTAGTCTTTAAACTTTTCTTAAGTTATTTTTAATTAAGCTTTTTATTCCTCTTTTTAATTATTAAGGAAATAATCTTATTTTATTTATCCTTTTTAATATATATAATTTAAAATAAATATAATTTACTTTTTATCCTATCTATATTTCTTAAATATACTTATAAAAGCCTACTTTATATCTTTTAGCTAATCTTATTAATATTATAAGTTAGTAAAGTAGCTTAATTTTAAGATATTAGTAATTTTAACTTTAGCGCTATAATTAGATAATTTAGAAATACTTTATTTATATCTCGGTAATATTATACTATATTTCTTTACTCCTTTTAGGGAATATTATAATTCCCTTTCTTTATTTTATAAAGCCTTTAACTTTTTAAGTTATTTAATATAAGCTTATATTACCTATATTTATTCCTTTAAGGTAAGTATTAAGGTAATAAAGGTTATATTAAATATACTTATAGTACTCTTTATAGATAGGTCTACCTATTATATTGCGTTATATATAGTATTAATAGCTCGCTAGCTTTTTATTAATATTATCGTTATTTCTTAAATAACTAAAAAGAAGCTTTAGGAATTATAATAGCTTATTTATTAAATATTAGTTTAGTAATTAAGTAAAAGAAGTAATAATATAGTTAAATAAGTATAAAGGTAATAATATTATAAGACTAAAGTTTATAGGTTTAAACTTTTAGTTCGCTAGCTAAATAGGCTTTAATACCCTATAGTTTAGGGGCATTATATATATGCCCCAATTCTCTACCTAGGCTTATATATATACGTTCTATTTTAATACTTTATTATAAACCCCTTACTTTTTAAAATAATATATCTTAAGGATATATATAACGTTACTTAAATAAAGATATTATTACGCTATAAAGAAATAGATTATATAGTTAACCTCCTCTTTAATACTATCCTATTATATAACCCCCTTTATTTACTCTTTTTATAGTTTAAATTAAAGGAGCTTTATAGCTATATTAGTAAAAACTTAATAAAGGGGTAAATATAATATTTAAAGAACTTAATAGGCGCCTTTATCCTTTTTATATTTAAGAAAGATAGTATTTTTTAATTATATATTATAAGGGGCTTAGCCTAATAAGAGCCTAGGGCGCGGCCCTAAGCGTAGTAATGCTATATATAGCTAGGACCTTATGCTAACTTAGGCCTATAGCTAGTTACGTAGGGCTATACGTAATAGGCGCTATACGTATAGGGGCTACCCGGTATATAACCCTAATTTCCTTCCTTTATAGTATATTAAATATTAATAACCCGACCGGCTCTTACTATATAGCGCCGGCCTTATTATAATATATATTATTAACGATAGTAAACTAAGCAATAAAGATAGACCTAGCGGTAGCCTATAGGCTCTCGATAGAATAGTAGGCATAATAATAAGTATAATAATAAGCGTAATAATAGGTATAATAATAGGCATAATAATAAGCGTAATAATAAGTAAAATAATAAGTATAATAATAGGTATAATAATAAGCGCTATAATAAGTATAATAATAGGTATAATAGCTAACGTAATAATAAGCGCTTTAATAAGCGGAACTTAAATATTTAAGGGCGTAATTATAGTCTATACTTAACCTAATAGCCCTTAATAGAGCGGCGCCTAAGCTTAAGAAGTAAAAGCTACTTAAATAGCTAATATAAGATAGTAAGATAGAATACTTTTACTTTTTCCTATATTAATTAAAGAGTAAATATAAGACTAATAAAGTAAAAGGCCTTAATAGGGAAAGTAGAGCTACTTAGTATTAGCTCCTTAATATATTACCTATTTAATTATAGCTTTATATAGAGGGATTTTAAACCTAAGGAGGACTTAAAGGTAATAAGGAATTATAGGCCTTCTTTAACTATATTAAATACCTCTTTAGTAATAAATAAGTAAAAAAAAGAGCGCTCGATAAGCTATAAGGCCTATATTAAAGAGATAGGTAGCTTTTTAGTACCTTTTTCTTTAATTTCGAGAATACCTTTATAAATATAAGTAAGTCTACTTAAATAGAAAATACCTAGATCTCGGCGCTATAGAATATTATATTTAATGCCTTAAAGGAATAGCTTATTACGATATAGATATTAATCGCTTTTTATAAATATACTTAGCGCCTTTAAGAAATTACTTAAAACTTCGAGAGGACCTTATACTTTAAAGAATTATAGAAGAAGGGCTAGGCCTAATATAAATACTAGCTTACTTATTTAAGAGCGGATTAAATAGACTCCCTTATAGTAGTCTTAACTATTAATTATTAAGGCAATATTACGATATTAGCTACTTACTTTAAGAAGTACGAGATTAGCCTAAATAAAGGGGGCCCCTAGAGGGACTTAACTAAAGAAGGCAATAAGTCTTATTAAATTAAGTAGGCTATTAAAGATAAAAGGGAAAGAAAGAAGAGTAAAAGGCTATACCTTTATTATAGAGGGAGCGGCTACTTAATAATATACTACCTTTATACCTTAGCGAGGCGGCCTATAATATTAAACTCAATCGGGCTATACTATATAGTCTTTATTAAGCCTAAGCTTAAAAGCGAAGGTAATAAAGAAAGTAAAAGTAAAAAAATAACGCTTATATAAAGAAAAGTATTACCTTAAAGCGAAGCTATACTTTAGGGCCTATAATAATATAAGTAAAGAAAATAGAGCTTAAGGGACGCTTAGAGACGACCCTATCGATAGTAATAATATCGATTAATAAAAGTCCTCTTTATTCTATACTTATCGATAAGGGATATAAGTATTATATAGCTATAGATAAGGAAGTAGCTTAAGACCTTAAGGTCTTAATAAAGAAGATCCCCTTTTATAAGGTAAAGGGTATATTAGGCATTATAGATAGGGTAGCTATTAAAGGGCTAGTATAGCTAGTCGCGGATATAAAGGGCTATTTATAGCTTATCTATACTTATATAATGCCTTAATTAGAGTTCCCCTTTATCTTAAGGAAGCCCTAGATATAATATATAAAGTCTTATTTAATCCTATATAAAGGTAGGCTTTAATATAGCCTATTATAAATATAGATATAGTATTATTAAGGGCCGCCCCTTAATAGCCTATTTTTAAGGGATATAAAAGATATTTATTACGTTATAGTATTAATATTCGTAAGGTATATATAATAGATTAAGAAATAAAAGGGTAGCGATATAGCTAAAGTAGCTATCTTCGCCGTTAATATAAGAGATATCGAGAAAGTACTTATATTTAAGTAGCTTAAGTTAAGAGAGGAACTTTAAGTAATTATCCTATTATACTTTTATAACTTATTTTTACTCTTCGAGAAATAGGAGGTAAATAAGCTTAACCCCTATAAGCTTAATATAAATTACTAGATCCCCTTTAAGATAGGCCTAAATAGCTAAGACTTACTTATACTTTATAGAGCGCTTTATAGTATATTATATAAAGAGGTATTAATATTATAGAAGACCTTTAATAACTTTCTCGATAAGGGGTTTATTAAAGCTAATAACTTAAAGGTAATAGCGCTTATCCTCTTTATATAGAAGCTAAAGGGCGGGCTTTATTTTTATTATAATTATTATGCCTTTAATACTATTATAAAAGTAGACTATTACTTTATCCCCTTTATTAATAATACCCTTTATAACTTAATAGGCGCTTATTAGTTTATTAAGCTTAATATAATATAGGTATTCTATAAAGTATAGGTAATAATAAGAAAAGAGTAAAAGACTGCCTTTTATATAAGGTATAGTCTTTTTAAGTAAATAGTTACCTTATTTAGCCTTAGTAGCGCCTTAGCTATTTTTTAATGCTATATTAATAGCGTATTATAGGACTTCTTAAATAACTTCTACTTTACTTATATAGATAATATCCTTATTTATATAAGTAATACCCTCGAGGAATATTATATAAAGGTATAGTAAGTATTTAAGTAGCTTTAAGACTATAGCCTATATCTTAACCTAGATAAGTATTAATTTAGGGTTAAAACTATTAAATACCTAGGTTTCGTTATCTATATAGGTAAGGGTATTAAAGTAGACCCTATAAAGATAAAAGCGGTTATCGAATAGCTAGCCTTAACGATATAAAAGGGGGTATAGAGCTTCTTTAGGTTTATTAATTACTATTAGGTCTTTATATTTAAGTTCTTAGATATAGCGGCGCTATTTATAGCTTTAATAGGGAAGTAAGTTCTATTTATATAAGAGCGGGAGTATTAAGTAGTATTTAAAGCCCTTAAGGAATTCTTTATAAAAGCCTTAATCCTTTTATAATAAGACCTTAACTTACTTACCTTCTTAAAAGTAAATTATAATAAGACTACCTTAAGGGGAACGCTTTTATAAGATATAAATAGTTAATAAAAGCTAATAGCCTTTTATTTATAAAAGCTATCCTTTATTAAGTAAAATTACTTTATTTACGATAAGGAGATATTAGCGATTATTTATTACCTAAAATAATAATCGGTAAAGCTTTATAGCTATAAGAGCTTTATAGTATTTATAGATTATAAAAACCTAGAATATTTTATAACTTATTAGCGCTTATTAAAGCGGTAAGCGTATTAAGTAAAGTTACTCTTAAGGTTTAACTTTTCTTTAAAATATAGGCTAGGTAAGCTAGCTATAATATTTAATATACTCTTTTATAAAGACTAAGATTAAAAGACTTAAGAAGATTATAAGGCTAAAGACCTATAATTTATCCCTTAGAGTGCCTTCTATATATATATTAGTATTACCTTAACTATATTAATGACTTTATTCTCTAACCTTTAGCTAAGCTCTTTATAGTAGTAAGAGGTAAAGTAAGATATAATATATTAAAGCGCCCTCTATATAATTAAGAATAGCGCTTATACCTTTAATTTAAAGCTCGGTCTTAAGGTATAGATTATAAAGTATAGCCTTAATATAATAGGGAACCTCTATTATAGGGACCGCCTTTAAGTATTTAGCGCCCCTTAGGTAATAAAAGTAAAGGTAAAGTCTATTCTTAAAAGAATAGATTTATAAAACGAACTTAAGGGTCGGCTAATATAATAGGCCTATAATTCGCCCCTTTTTAAGTACCTTAATAGAGAAGGTATAATAGCTATATTATTATATAAGTTCTATTAGCCCTTAATATAATAATATATTAAGAGGTTCCTCTATAACTATAATATTTATAGCTATATAAAGATATAAAGGGAGTATAAAAAGGGCCTATTATAGCCTTTATTTATACCTAACTAATTTTATAGGTAGATTTAAATAGACTTTATTATAGACCTCCCCCCTATAAGTAAAAGCCGCTTCCTTTAGGTTATCTAAGATAGGCTTAATAAAGAAATTATATTAAAGCTAATAGCTATTATAAACGCTATTATATATATAGAGCGCTTCTTTTAGTATTACTTTTATTAATATAGCTAGCCCGCTATTATTATAAGTAATCGAGGAATAAACTAAATAAGTAACTTTTAATAATACCTCTATAAGCTAGTAAGTATCGAGTAATAACTTAATATAGTATATTACCCTTAAATAAATAAGGGTATAGAGAGGATTAATTAAGAAGTATAGGTATACCTTAAGGCCTATATTAACTATAATTAAAATAACTAAAACTAATAGCTACCTATAGCCTAGCTTATATTTAATAGCTAAATAAATACCTTAATCGGTATATCCCTTTTCTTTATATTTTATAGTTATTACCCTTAACCTATTATAAGCGGCCCCTTTATCCCTATAAGGGAAATAGGCTAGCGCGTTATATTAAAGAGTAAAGTATAGGCCTTTATAATAAAGCTTAAATAAGTTATAAAGCTTTATAGCTTTATAATAATAGCGGCCTTACTTAAGTAAAAGCGATAGGCTAATTATATATATAGCTTTATAGATAGGTATAAGGTAAGGGATAAAGTCTAGCTCGACCTTTATAACTATACCTCTATAAGACTAAAGAAAAAGCTCGATTAGCTATACTCGAAATATATAATTAATAAAGTAATAGGCCTATATATAATCGAGCTAATAAGCCTACCCTTAAGTATATATAACTATTTCTATATAGATTAGCTATAATATATAAGTAATAACCTTATATTTAGTTAAGCTATTTTAAATAATTAGCCTATATTAATATAAGTAAGCGATAATATATTTTATAAAGTAAAAGAGATCTTTATAGTCTATTAAAAGCCTTATAGCTAAGGAGTTAAGGAAGAAGCCTTAATTAAATAAAGTAGATATCTTAAGTTAATATAAAAGCCGCTTAAGGAAATAAGGTATATTAAGGTATATAAATATTTTATAAAATAGGTTAATAAAGAACGTTAAAAAGAAACGTTAATATTAACTTTACCCCCTTTAAAAGGGGGGGGCTACTTTATAAAGCGTAGTTACTTTTCCTTTTCGTCCTTTTCCTTATCTTCCTTATCTTCCTCCTTTTCTTTTTCTTTAATAATAATAATAATAGTAGCGATAATAAGGGGAGCCTTAATAAAGGTAGTAATAATAATCTCGACCGCTATAAAGTAATCTTTAAGGGTACCTACCTTAGTAAATAGCTAGGTATTATTGCTTAAGGTAATAGCTAAGGCGGCGGGGGTAAGGGTAAGGGCGAGGGTATTAAGGTTATTAGCGCTACCTTTATATAGGGGTTAATAGCTATATCGTTAGTATTATATAGGGATAAAGGGAGGGGACTTATTTAAGTATAAAGCTTATATACTTTAGTTCCTAAAGGTATTAAGTCGCTATATAAGTAGTGCTTAATACTTTCTTTACCTTAGCCTTTACCTTCTCGGTAGTAATAGTAATAGTAATAGCGGTATTAGCGGTAATAAGGGGGGCGGCAATAATAGCGGCAATAATAGCGATAATAGCGTTAATAATAGAGATTTAACTATATAAGATAATAAAGAAGGCTAAGCTTAATTAATAATATATATAATTAGTTATATAATAGCTATAATAATTGCCTTATAATTAACTAATATAGGCTACGTAATTAGCCTCTAGTTTAGTATAGTATATATAAAGGTAAAAGTAAAGCTCTTTAATAAGAGTATTAAATCTTACCTTTTTTTATCTTAAGTTAGTAATACTTATATAAAGAGAGGTAAGTATACTTATAGAAGGCAATATTAAGGGCGGTAATAAATAACTATAGTAAGTACCCTAAAGGGTAATAATAAAGTAAGTAGCGGGGGGGGGGGGAGGCTAAGATAGCGATAATAGCGGCCTAAAGTATAATAGAGGGGCTAGGTATAGCTACTATAAGGTAAGGGGGGCGATAGACTCGCGGTAGTAATAGCGATAGTAATAGCGATAAAGGCTCTAAAAGCCTAGCCTATAAAGACTTTAATAATATCTATCCTAAACGTTAGCTCGAATTAATACGCCTTCGCGCCCTATAGAGTAAGGCATAATAATAAGGGAAGAGGGGGTAAAGACTTACCGTTATTATTATTACTATTATTATTATTATTATTATTATTACTATTACTACTATTATTATAATAGTAGCGATAGCGTAATAGCGGCGATAGTAATAAGGTTATAAAAAGAAAGAAGGAAGCCCGCTAGGCCTAGGGGAAAGAGGTCTTTTTATAGTTATGCCGTATTAATAGTTATATAAGGCTTAGAGGGTAACTTAAAGTAAATAGCTATTACGACGTTATTAACCCGGCCGGCTATAAATATATACGGGCTAGTAAATAAGGCTTATACTAAAAAGGGTAGAGATACCTAATTAAAGGAAATAAGGCCCTTATAAATAGACTTACCTACTATATAATAGGCGGTAATAAAAGCTAGCTATATATATTTATTTATAGGCTATTAGGTATAAAGGTAAAGAAGCCCTTAACTAAAGGGCTCGAGTAAGGGGTTATTATAAGCCCCCTTATAATAGCTAAGGCTAGCCTAGGGGGGGGGGGGGGAGCGGGGGGGTAATATAAGGGGCTTAGCCTAATAAGAGCTTAGAGCGCGGCCCTAAGCGTAATAACGCTATATATAGCTAAGACCCTACGCTAACCTAGGCCCGTAGTTAATTATATAAGGCTATACGTAATAAGCGCCGCGTATATAGGGGCTACTTAATATATAACCTTAATTTCCTTCCTTTATAATACGTTAAATATTAATAACCCGACTAGCTCCTACTATATAGCGCTAGCCCCGTTATATATATAAATTATTATAAGCTTAATTATATTTTAATAAAAAACCGCTATATATTCTTTTTTATATTTAAAATTATAGACCGCTATAAAAGTATTTAGTATTTTATTAATATTAATATTAAAGATATTTACTATAAGATTTATATTTAAAAAGGGAATAAATAAAAAATAGCTTTTTATATTTATTATAATTATTTTAAATACTTAATTATACCCTTTAACTTAATAAATACTTTAACTATATTTTAGAATTATATTTATTTTATACTTTAAGGGCTAATTAATATAATCTATATTATATATTTAAATAATATCCTTATTTTCTTAAAGATTTAAAAAGAATATATTAAATATATTATATAAGTCTTAAAGTATATATAATAAGCGGAATTATATATTAACTTTATTAAGTATATATTTTATTAAAGCTTTATTAAGTTCTTAAAGTTTATTTTTTTAAGTATTAATATTTTAATAAACCCTTATTAAATATAGGCTATCGCTAATTAATAAAAACCCTAGATATTTTAAAAGACTTAAGTCTTTTTTAAGTTTTATAACTTTTATTATAAGTTTATTTATTAATATTTTAAGATCGCTACCCCTTTTATAATATTCCTTAAAAGTAATTAAAATAGTAAAAAGCCTAATAGTATTAAGCTAAACGTTAATAAAAAGGCTATATTTAAATAGCTTAAATTAATATTTTAAGATATACTTTTATTATAGTATTTCGATTTTATTAAGCTAATATATATTAAAATAGATATATTAAACTATATTATAGCTAAAATCCTATTTTAGCTAAATAAAAAAAAGTAATAATATTTTATTACTTTTTAATTATAAAAGTTTAAACTTAAAAAAGTAAACTATAATACCTTTAATAAAGAAATATTTATAATTATAAAATTATTTAAATATTAATAATATTATACTAAAAGGGTAATAAGCTTTATTAAAGTCTTATTTAACTATTATAACCTTTAAATATTTATAAATTAAATAAAGCTAAATAAAAAGTAAGTATAATAATATATAGCTTTAATATTATTTAACTTTATAATTAAATATTATTTAAGGAAAAGTAACTTTATAAATAGACCTTTAAAAAGGCTAGATTATATTAATAAAATATTAATAAATACCTATTTACTTTTAAATCTATAAAGCTAGTTAATAATAATTAAAAAAGTAATAATAAGAATAATATATTATAAAAGATAAAGTAAAGTATTAATAAAGGAATAATATTCCTTTATCTTAAATTAAAGCTAACCCCTTTAAGTTAAGATTATATTAAATATACTTAGATTTAATTATTAAGTAAAGAGAAATATTAAGTAAGATCCCTTATTACTTTAAGCTTAAGTTAAGTATATTATAATAAGAGAGATAGTCTATAAGGAGCTAAAAGTAGACTTTAAAGAATTAATTAAATATACTTAAAGTAAAGATAAAGAAGCTTATAAGTAAATCGCTTTTATAGCTTAAAGGTATAAAGATAATAAAGATAGGACTTAAAAAATAAGCTTAAACCTTTTACTATACTATAATAGATATATTTATATATTAATAAAAAAGACTATTAAATAAAAACTCTTAAAAGTCTATTATAATAATCCTTTAGCTAGCTATTTTAAAGTATAATATATAATAAAGCTACTTTATAAGGTCTTTTATTAATTAAGTATAATAAAAGATATTTAATAATATATTAAGTTATATATTATATATTAAAGGGTAGTAATTAAAAAGTATTACTTATATAAAAATCTTAAATCGCTTTTAATTCCTTAAAGGCTATAATTAAAGATTATAATAGACTTTATTATAAAGCTATTAAAGACCGAATAAAATTAATAAAGCTATAATATTATTTTAATAATTATTAATTAATATATTAAGTATTCCTTATTCTTTCCTTACTATATAGATATTAATATTATTAAGCTTATAAAGCTCTTTTATAATAAAGTTAAGCTTTAATTTAAAGTATTTAATAATATTATCTTAAATAAAGGCTTAATATTTATAAGTAATTTTTAATTATAATTATATTAAGCCTTTAAGATTAAATAATAATTATTTATAGTATTTTACCCTTAAATAAATAATTAATTAAAATTAATAAATTAAACCTTTAAATATTACCTTTATTACTTTATTATAGCTAATTAAGTTAATTAAGCTTAATTATTAAAATAAATATAATTTATATATAATAATATAATTAATATTACTATAAAGCTAATACTTAATAACGCGTTAATAAGCTATAAGCCTATAATTTACTTTTATTTAAAAGATATAAAGATTAAAGAAAAGATACTTAATATATAAGCTAGGCTATATTAGCTAGCGGTATTAAAAAAGTAATTATAAGAATATTAATAAAAAGCTATTAAATTATAAATTAAGTACTATAATAAATAATATAAAGAGCTATCCTTAAATATTAGCGATTTTATTAAGTTATCTATAAGGAATTTATACCTTAAAAGTAAAAAAAGAAAGCTCTTACTTAAATATATTAGCTTACTTTATATCCTTTAATATATTAAATCTTAAGCTTATTAATTAATACTCTTAAATAAGTATACTTATATTTATAGTATATTTTATATTAGCTTTTTAAAACCTTAAGTTATAAAATAAAGAAAATAAATTAATAGCGAATTAATACCTATACTTAACCTTATAAATAGCGATAATAAATAAAAAGTAAAGGATATTAAGGAATATTATTATAGGTATAGTATTTTAATATACTTAATTAAATAAAAAGGGTAGCCTATAAAGTATAATTAATAGGTTTTAATAATAAATATAAAAAATACCTTAAATATAATCGCTATTTATTATTAAAATATTAAGCTTAAAGCGAAAAATAAATAAAAAATTAATTAATAAAGGTTAAAAAAAAGAATAATTTATTATATACCTATAAAGTTAAGTAAGTAAACCTTAAGATATAAACCTTAATATAACCTTAAATTACCTTAATTTTAAAAACTAAGGCTTAAAAAGGATTATTTAAAAAGCTAGTAAATTATTAATATAATAACCTTAAACCTATAAATTAAAGATAAAGAACTTTAATATAATATCGCTAAAAAGGGTATCTTTAATTTCGCTATAAATAAATAGCTCTTTAATATTATAGTAAATTACTATTAATATAGCGCTTTATATTAAAAAGCTATTATTACTTAATATTAAATATAATATTATTAATATCTTTTAATTAAAGACTTTATTATATAATTAAGAAAACTATTAATAATTAAATAGCGAAATAAAAGTAAGAAAAGTACTTATTATAAAGGTAGGAAAAAAGGGATATTAATATAAAATAAATACTTAATATAAGGTAATAAGTTTCTTATATTTTACTATTACTTTAATAATAGACTTTTTAGTATTAATTAAGGTATATTTAAAATAATAGCCTTTTTTAACGCTATTAAAAGAGATAATAAGCTAATATACCTTATAAATAAAGAGCTAATAAACTTTTAATAAAAACATAAAGTCCTTAAAGCCCTTAATATAGATCTTAATAATACTTTAGACTTAAATATAAATAATATTATAATTATTATAATTTCCTTTATAAAAAATAGTAATTTAATAATTATTAATAATTAAATAATAAAAAGCTAATAAAGGCTAAATAAACTTAAAGAGATTTACTAAAATATAAGAATTATTTTATAAACTAAAAGAATATTATTAATAGCGATAATATTAATAATAGCTTAAATATAGTTAAAATACTTAAAGAGATTAAAGGTAATTTACTACTTTTTAAAATACCTATTATAGGTATAGAAATAATATATATATTACTCTTTAATAAAAATAATAAAGGTCTTTTAAGACTTTAAAGTAAGGTAATAATAACGAAAGGTATTATAAACTAAAGGATAAAGGCAATAAAGATAAATAGGTCTTAAATCATTAATAAAAATCTCGCTAAAAAGCTATATTCCTTTAAATTAAGGTATCCCTTTTTATTATTTATAGATATAATATAAGACTTTAAAATTTATATAAAGGAGTTAATATAATTAAGGTCCTTTAAATTATTAATAAAATCTTTAAAAGCGCTTTATTTTTATTATAAGGATAAAAAGGTAAATAATAATAATTATATAGCTAAAAATATTAAGGGATCCTTAATAAAAAGTCGAATACTTAAGGTATAAAAAAAGAGTAGTACTATTTACATAGATAGAAACGTCTAGCCGCATAGATAATCCATTTTTTATTCTTTTCTAGCTAATCGCATACTATATAACCCCACCCCTATACGAATAAGGTACGTAGGCGCGGGCCGCCCGTAGTAGCCTATTATAGCTAACGTAATAAACACTATATAGTAGTACGATAGGTAATATTACAGCTATGCTTCTTAACGCGCCTCTAATAGCTATATCGCGGGCCCGCGGCTAAGGCAGACGACGACGACGGTCGAGAGGGCATTACGAGGTAGCTATAGCGGTAGCGGCGGCGGCTAGGGAGGGGGGGCTTAGGCCCGTTAATAGCATTATAAGCGGCGGCAGCTTTAGCTTCGCAACTAGCCCGGTCCGGCCCGGAATAATATAGCCCCGATATTATGACATTATAGGAAAATAGCGGGAACGTATTTTTTAAGTAAATTAAGCCCTACCGGCGCAGGCGGTACGTATAACGATATAGTTTAATTAAGCGGCCTCCCTCATTGCTAAACCAATCTCATTCATTCGCGGGCTCTGAACCCTGATTCTCGTTTTGTCTCGCATTGGACACCGAAAAACCCAACTGGACAGCCCGTGATCGGTCGACGGGGCGCCATCAGGGAACAATAGTAGTGAGGCACAAAGCCTTCTCTCGGTACGACCTCACTTCCTCACCGTTCCTCCTTGCAGCTGACACCGCTGCGGCCTGCGCAATCGTGTTTACCCGTCCTCGTCCTCGACAAAACTTCGACATGATCGCTGCGTCGTCCTTCCTTCCCTCCCGCTTCCGGGGTCAGAAGCCCGCGACGAAAGCCTCGGCCCCGTCGTGGTTCAGCAACAGGATCACTGCCTTGTTGCAGACCCTGGCTAGCCTGACCTCCCTACACCCGATTCATACCATCGTCATCGTTGCCGTCCTTGCCAGCTCCACCTACCTGGGCCTCCTCAAGGAGAGCCTCTTCGACCTCTCCGGAACTGTCCGCCGTGCCGACTGGTCTAGCCTGAGTGATGGTAGTAGGAGCTTGCGTATTGGTCCCGAGACCTCGTGGAAATGGCAACCCTACGACTCCGAAGTATCGGCTCCCTCCGGCGCCGATCATCTCGCCCTTGTCACCTTCGTTTTCCCCGAGTCGCTCTCTCACAGCTCGCCGAACTCGGCCCCGAACTCGGCCCCGAACTCGGCCCCGAACTCGGCCCCGAACTCGGCCCCTCTGATCCACGTCGTGCCGACTCCTGAGAATCTGTCCATCACCTCGCTTCCCTCAACCGCCAATCCGCTCGGTGCCTACTCCCAAGATACTGCGCTTGCTTTTGCACTCGACTTCCACCAGGCACCGCAGTTTGCGGCTGCCGCCCAGGAGATCCCCAATGACATCCCGGGACAGGAGACGATGGATACGGAGCGCGGCCGGGAAAAGAAGATGTGGATCATGAAGGCGGCTAGAGTTCACACCAGAAGTAGTGTTGTGCGCTGGTTTAACAATAGCTGGGTTGAGTTTGTGGATTTGCTGAAGAATGCCGAAACTCTCGACATCATTATCATGGTCCTCGGCTACCTCTCCATGCACCTAACCTTTGTCTCGCTCTTCCTCTCCATGCGCCGGATAGGCTCGAGATTCTGGCTGGGCACCAGCACTCTGTTGTCCTCTATCTTCGCCTTCCTCTTCGGCCTTATCGTAACCACCAAGCTGGGTGTACCGATAACCGTCGTACTACTCTCAGAGGGGCTGCCATTCTTGGTTGTCACTATCGGCTTTGAGAAGAACATCATTTTGACACAAGCTGTCCTATCACACGCATTGGAGCATCGCCGTTCTCTGGAAAACGGAAACTCCACTGGCAACGCTAAGGGGCTTCGCAAGGTCGGTGAGAGGACAACGAATGTGATCCAGTACGCCATCCAAGCCGCCATCAAGGAGAAGGGCTACGAGATTGTCAAGGATTATGTTATCGAAATTATCGTTCTCGTGGCGGGTGCAGCTTCTGGAGTCCAGGGCGGCCTACAGCAATTCTGCTTCTTGGCAGCGTGGATCCTCTTCTTCGATGGAATCCTGCTGTTCTCCTTCTACACAGCTATCCTCTGCATTAAGTTGGAGATCAACCGGATCAAGCGTTATGTGGAGATACGCAGGGCTCTGGAGGACGATGGTGTCAGCCACCGTGTTGCCAAGGAGGTTGCCGAGAACAACGACTGGGCCCGAGTGGATGGCAAGGGCCAGCCAGCCACCTCTATCTTTGGTCGCCAAATGAAGAGCACTAGCGTCCCCAAGTTCAAGGTGCTCATGGTATCCGGTTTTCTCATCATCAACGTCCTCAACATCTGCACTATCCCTTTCCGTAGCACCGACTCCCTCACCTACATCTCCTCATGGGCCGGAGGTCTCGGCGGAGTGGCTAGCTCGCCCCCCGTCGACCCGTTCAAGGTCGCGGCTAGCGGACTGGACTCGATTCTTGAAAACGCAATGCGCAAGAGTCAGGAGACCGTGGTGACTGTTCTGACCCCGATCAAGTATGAGCTCGAGTTCCCATCGATTCATTACGGACTGCGCCCCGGTAAGGTCGAGGGCGAGTCGGATGATCTGGCGAACTATGGGATGGGTGGACGCATGGTGGGCAGCATCCTCAAGAGCCTCGAGGACCCTATCTTGTCCAAGTGGATCGTTGTCGCCCTGGCTATGAGCGTTGCTCTCAATGGTTACTTGTTCAACGCTGCTCGATGGGGTATCAAGGACCCCAACGTCCCAGATCGGCCAATCAATACGCGCGATCTTGCCGATGCCCAGAAGTTCAACGATGTCGACACACCGAATCTCCCACCTGGCGAGTATATGCGACCTACCGCAACTCCATCGAAACCCATCACACCTGCATCAACAGACGATGAAGGAGAATCGCCCGCCACAAGAGCGGCTACCGAACAGGCCAGCCCCAACGTCTCACACTCACCTGAAGAGATCGAGAAACTTTTACAGGAGAAACGGGCACACGAGCTTACTGACGAGGAGGTCGTTTCCATGTCATTACGAGGCAAGATTCCCGGATATGCCCTGGAAGAGACACTCAAGGACTTCACTCGCGCCGTCAAGGTCCGCCGGACGATTATCTCGAGAACCAAGGCTACCGAAGAGCTTACCAGGGTACTTGATCGGTCAAAGCTACCATATGATAACTACAACTGGGCTCAGGTCTTTGGTGCTTGCTGCGAGAATGTTATTGGTTATATGCCCCTACCCGTGGGTGTTGCCGGACCACTAGTGATCGACGGTCGCAGCTACATGATTCCCATGGCCACAACCGAGGGTGTTCTTGTGGCCAGTACTAGTCGTGGATGCAAAGCCATCAACTTTGGTGGAGGCGCGGTTACGGTTCTGACCGCGGATGGAATGACGCGTGGCCCGTGCGTGACCTTTGAGACACTCGAGCGATCAGGTGCTGCCAAGCTTTGGCTGGACTCTGACGAGGGTCAGCGGGTGATGAAGAAGGCGTTTAATTCTACTAGCCGATTCGCACGGTTACAGCAGATGAAGACGGCCATGGCGGGGACTAATCTCTACATCCGCTTCAAGACTACAACTGGAGACGCCATGGGCATGAACATGATCTCCAAGGGTGTCGAGCATGCGTTGAATGTGATGGCTACCGAGGCAGGGTTTGATGATATGCAGATTATCTCTTTGAGTGGCAATTACTGTATCGACAAGAAGCCGGCCGCCATCAACTGGATTGAGGGGAGGGGTAAGAGCGTTGTTGCCGAGGCAATCATTCCGAGCGATGTGGTGAAGCATGTGCTCAAGAGTGATGTTGATTCGTTGGTGGAGCTGAATATTAACAAGAACCTCATCGGCTCGGCCATGGCGGCGTCTGTGGGTGGTTTTAATGCTCATGCGGCGAATATTGTCGCTGCCATTTTCCTCGCTACCGGCCAAGACCCTGCCCAGGTCGTGGAGAGCGCCAATTGTATCACCATCATGAAGAAGTAAGTTCCTGTCCCGCCTCCCAAAGACGTCTTTTTCCCCTACTTCGAATTCCGCACTAACACCTATCCCCTAGCCTCCGCGGCTCCCTCCAAATCTCCGTCTCCATGCCCTCCATCGAAGTCGGCACCCTCGGCGGCGGCACCATCCTGGACCCGCAGGGTGCGATGCTCGACCTGCTCGGCGTGCGCGGGCCCCACCTCCCCAACCCCGGCGAGAACGCCCGCTCGCTCGCACGCATCGTCGCCGCCTCCGTCCTCGCGGGCGAGCTCTCCCTCTGCTCTGCCCTCGCCGCCGGCCACCTCGTCAAGGCCCACATGCAGCATAACCGCTCCGCCCCGCCCACCCGCTCCAGCACCCCGGCCCCGTCAAGCGGCGCCACGACTCCCGTCAGTCTCGCCATAACTAGCACTGTGGAGAAGGCGGTCAGGCATCCTGAGCAGCTGGGTGCGCCGAGTCCTGCAGCGGTGGAGAGGGCCAAGCGCTGAGTCAGGATGGGCTTGGTGGTGGTCATAGGGTACGGCGGACTGAGGAGGTGTAGCATGCTGCTTTGAGCGTTTGCTGTTGCCATTGCTTGATCGGGACCGCAGAGGGGGCGTCCCGCACTAATAGATCCCCTTTAGGTGGGCGAGCTTGTACTAAGCCCCTATCTGTGGGATTCTGAATATAATACCTAGACATAGCAGAGATCATATGGCGTGCTTGCCACTTCCTTTTCCTTTGAGTGTTATTATGGCACGTGCGTTTAAGAACTGAGATGTGTTATCTTGTGTGGGCGATTCGTGTCTTAATGATTCGTTGCCCTGGTATTCTCTGACGGTAAGGAGTCGGGTATTTACGGCCAAGCGCATAGCAACCTGTAGTGATTGTACGGTTGGTTGGCCGGCGCGGGCCGCCACTATCGTCATGGTTATCGCTCTCAAAGCAAGCTTCCCGCGCCACCACGACTCCCGATGGTGACAGGTGTTATATCAGATGGAAGCTGAGTGAGAGCCCACGAGGGCCTCTGACTCGCCCGAACCCCTAAAAGAGCCACCTGGTCCCAACATCTATGCTCTCCGGTCCTCCGTTCCTTCACTCCTCCAACGTTTCCCAACAGCCCCATCACCAACGAACACAACGGCCCAACGGCACCACCACCACATCCTTCAATCAAGTCCATGGCCTGCGCCACGGCTCCGGCCCCTGGTGCTCGTGGCAGGCGTGTCAGTAGGCGCAGAGGAAGGAACTCTGGTGCTCGCGGCGGATGTGCCAGTAGGCGTAGAGGAAGGATCTTTGGATGTAGGGGGCGTGGGAGTATTCTTGTCTACGCCGCCCATAGATATATGTCTTCAGCTTTATTAGCAGGTCTGGGAGTGCTGAGATTGTGTTCTACTTGCAAGCAGGTGGTCGAAATGGCACACAACGATTGCAGAGCTTGCTTTTCGTGTTGCAATTGTTCAAAGCAGAAGGAATAAGCTTGAGGACACCGGAATCTAGGGTGGTCAAGCGCAGGGAGTATTTGGCGTCTTCATGCCCTGGGATTCTCAATTTTAGTGTAGACTATAGAATAAGTAAGATTGAAACGAAATTTAGTAAATGATTAGTTTACGTTTGGGGGTGAATGAATTAGGGGGGCGGGGTGTGGTGCTGTCCCGTTTTAAACGGTGACTTTAGCTATTTTTGGGGCGCATTATGGTGTGCTGGCTGCCGGTAACGGAGATGCTGGCTGCTGTTTTTTGATGTCGATGCTGCAGGAATTGGGAGTCGGTGGACAGAAGATAAGTTCTTGACGGGATCCCGAATTCTCTTATGGCTATGGTCGTATGTGCTAGACTGCCGACGCAAATCGCATTTTAACACGGGAATTTCAAATTCAAACTAAAAAACGAAAAAAAACATACAACAGCCGGTGTTCGCTGGTCGTCACCGACCCAACTACTAATCTGCCCCTTACCAGCTTAACTATGGGAGAGCGGACGGGATTTCTTGCTTACTTGATGAACCTGTCCCGATCTTTTGCCCGCTTTTCTGGCAACGGTTGCGCGCCCCAGCCGCCTCCGTTCCAAACCTCGCTGTCCCGGCCAGGCGGTCTCGAGATCCTACCGTTTCCGACCTCCGGTCCCGAAGCGCCGAACACTCTGCCCTCGGCTCGTACGCCCCCACCATCGATCAACTTGTTTTGTGTAGACTGCCGGTCATGTCGCTATACACGTCAGCGCTGTCTATTTTAAACCGTAGCACGGACGGCTGTGACCCTCGTTGGGTGCGCAGCCGTCCCACACCTCTCTGTCTGCCCGTTGGGCTTGCTTTTGTGCCCTGATTCAATTCTCTCCTTCTCTTCCAGCAGAGAAACTCCCCCCCTCCCCCCCCAGCCGGATTTTAAGGCGTACTCCTTTTTGGTGCTCACCTCCACTACATACGTGCCGGACACAACTGTCCTTCGGCTCGTTCCTTTTGGCAACAAGTGGTCATCGATGGAGCGGGCGAGAGACGACGAGGACAGAGAGGAGGACATCACCGTGGTTGGGTTGGAGGGTATAGACATACTGAACGGAGAGTGGGATAAGCAAATCGTGGAGGGTGCAATTCTGTTCAGTCGTCCATTTCACGAAGCTTAGCCGTCTTCACAATACCCGACTTGCCGATGGGCTTCATTGGTAGGCCCGTCAATATCCTGCGTCTTGTCCACGGTAATCGTTACAACACAGCACTGCTGCGCCGAACGGTAACGGCGACTTCAGGCAACTCTGCGCATGCCTGTCATATCTCAAATGATTGCTAATGATCTAGACGCTGCAGCTCGAACCCAGGGCTGCTTAGCAGGCGTGTACAGTTGGAATGGTAGGCGGGCGTACCGCCTGTCTCACAAACGACGGTTCCGACACGGAGCTCATGACCGACTTGATCTCACTTCCAGGCACACTTGTGGCGGAAATGGCGAGGTTCCAGAAACATTCGCGAAGCGCAGCATCTGACTGCATCGTACCATAGTGTTAATGCAATGCTCAGATACTGCAGCAGACGCGCAAGAGATATTGACACGGCTCGTGGAACGTACAATGTCTCCTGACTAGTGTTCAACAACTACATCAATGCAAACGGTTGACTTCGTTATATGTGGCGAGGAACACTCGCACTGGCAGTGCGAGAGCACTAGCACTATCCACGGGGCCAGCAACTATGGATCCGAGATTGCTTCATTGCTCTATAGTACAACTATGAGCACAAACAACTTCCTCTCTTTAAACACAAATTGGAGATATCTGGGGTCTCGCATAGCGTGTATCTATCAACAAAAAGTTGCAAATAATGGGTCCACATGATTAAGCTAGCGCTGCATGATAGTCTGGTTAGGCGTGCTCTCAGGAGCAAGACTGGATAGGTAAAGGAATAACTATGATTCGTTGCAATGAGAATATTCAGTCGGAGAGACCTTCTACACGATGTTCGAGCTCTTTGACACGGCCACTGCTATCTCCAAAGACGTTGCGAGCACCCGTAAGAGCTACTGTGTACAACTCCTTTGCTCGTATCTCTTGTCCTTGGATGGCGCATAGATGCCCCATATTCTGGACAGCATTCAAGAAGGGGATACAAGTCGTGATGCCGTCTTTGCCCAGTACTTTCTCGTAGCCTCGTAGCGCCCGCTCGTACATGGCCTCGGCGTTCTTGAAATGCCCTTGGCTCTTATAGAGGAGAGCGAGATTATTGACTGTTAGGAGCGTCGACGTATGCTCCGATCCCCACGCCTTTTCGAAGCCTTGTAGCGCCCGCTCGTACATAGCCTCAGCTTTATTATACTGCCCTTGGCCTGCGTAGAGGTTAGCAAGGCTATTGATTATAGCGAGGGTCGACGTATGATCTGGCCCCCACGCTTTCTCGAAGCCTTGTAGCGCCCGCTCGCATATAGGCTCGGCCTTGTTATACTGCCCTTGGCTTATATAGAGGTTAGCAAGGTTGGTAATTGTATCGAGAGTCGACGTGTGCTCTAGTCCCCACGCCTTCTCTTTGCCTTGTAGCGCCCGCTCGTACATAGCCTTGGCTATCTTAAACTGCCCTTGGCTAGCGTAAAGGTTTGCGAGATTATTGACCGTATCGAGAGTCGACGTATGATCCGGCCCCCATGCCTTCTCGAAGCCTTGTAGCGCCCGCTTATACATAGTCTCGGCCTTTTTGAGCTGCCTTTGGTCCGCGTAGAGGAGTGCGAGATTATTGACCGTATTGAGAGTCGACGTATGCTCCGGTCCCCATGTCTTCTCGAAGCCTTGTAGCACCCGCTCGTACATAGCCTCGGCCTTCTTACGATGCCCTAAGTCCGCATAAAGGTTTGCCAGATTATTGACTATATCGAGCGTCGACGCGTAGTCCGGTCCTAATGCCTTCTCGAAGCCTTGTAGCGCCTGCTCGTACATAGCCTCGGCCATCTTAAATTGCCCTTGGTCTGCGTAGAGGACTGCGAAATTGTTAATTGTATCGAGTGTCGATATATGCTCCGGTCCTAAAGCCTTTTCTTTGCCTTGCAGCGCCCGCTCGTACATAGCCTTGGCCTTTTTGAGCTGCCCTTGCCTCTTATAGAGGTTTGCGAGATCGTTGACTGTGTCGAGTGTTGATGCGTGGTCCGGTCCCCACGCCTTCTCTTTGCATTGCAGCGCCCGCTCGTACATAGCCTCGGCCTCCTTGAACTGCCCGAGGTCCACGTAGAGGATTCCAAGGTTTGCCGACATCCAGGCACTGCTTTCATCGTTATCAACCTCGCCTAGCAATTGACGGCATCGATCACCATGAACCACAAGTCGCCGCTGCATCAACCAGTACTCTGAAATCTCCTTTCCCGGCACATGTAGGCAGGTACACTCCATTGCCAGTGCTGCTAGGTCTTGCTCATCCGGTGTGTTTAGAGCATATAGCATCCATGAATGCACACAAGCATGTACGCTATAGCCACTTGACTCACACCAATTTTGCGCCGCTGTTGAATGTGGTTCAACGAGTCCGTAGCTATAGAGCACTCGCATGGCATGGTCAAATGCAAGCCGAGTCTCTGTAAGATCTCGGAGCCACTTAGGTCCATACTCTGTGCTTCCTCGCCGTACTAACTCATACCATAAATCCTCATTGCCGAAAAAAGCCCATAGTCGTAGCAGCATCGCCGCCGGTTCGCTGCGTCGGCAGATACTTACGTAGGAGATGTCCCATGTCGAGTACATGGCACGGTTCTCGTACGTCAGGAGTTGCGGGCTCAGTTTCTGCAACTGGTCCCAGGCGCTCTCATAATCTTGCAAGTATTCTCGCCAAGACGTCGAGGCCTGCTTGAGGTATGCACCAGCTGTCGACAGGGCGAGCGGCAGGCCGTCGAGTTTGCGGGCAAGGGCTATAGCGGAAGCATCTATTATACGTTAGAACTCATTAGAGTCGTATGTAGTCATCGGGGTTGGAGGGATGCCGTGTACCGTCTTGGGCTCCTTTCCGGCCCGAAGTTGTCTTTAGAATGCGAAGGCTGTCTTCTATCTTGCATAATTTTTGCAATCGCAAAGACTCCCCAATATAGACGGTCGATGATCGCGTCGTTACAATGACTGCTCCTTGGTCTGTATCGGGGAAGTACTGCCGAATATCGTAGCCCTCTGGGGCTTGTTGATCTACCTCGCTAGGCCGGCCTGGAATGCCACCGTCTTCGACAAGCACATCCCCGGTATCGCCCTCCATCTTAGGATGGTCATAGTTGTCGTAGACTAACAGCCATCGCCCATTCCTCGGTTCATCTAGCCACCTCTTGACGGCCAGTGACGCATCGCCGTCTTTGTCCGAAACCGCACTCTCCATGTAGCTTAGGCCAGGGTGCTCCCCATAGATCCTCATAGCTGCAATCCGGAAGCTCTGGTTTAATGACGTTTCATCTCTTGCGTTCAGCCAGATCGACGCGGAATAGTCATTTCGGTGCTGCCTCATGTATGCGATAGCGAGCTGCGTCTTACCCATACCACCTAGGCCATGCAAGACAATAGTTTGGCGTCCCGGTGACCTGCGCAGGTTTTGGTGCATCCAGCCAAGCTCGTCTTCTCTACCAATAAAGTGCGTCGCTTCAGTCGCTCCCGCTAGGCTAGGAGAAAGATTGAAACGATCGATGTTGGCTCGTGCTTGGAGAATCTACCGTCAATTATGAACAATTCCCACAACTAGGCAATCCTACCGTTATCTACTCTTGCTTCTACCTCCCATCGTTGTTGGACATTGCCTGTAGCATCCTTGGCCATTATCTGCAAGTGTTCCGACACTGTAACGTATCCGATATCTTGCCTTGATAGATATCGGACCATAGAGGTGTGATTTGCGTGGATAACGATTGGCTCGGCGTCTGCGTGTCCTGGGACGACCGCCGATGCCTTTGGAACCACCTATTTGTGCTTAGTGCTAGTGTCAACGATAGCGGTATAAATACGAACCATGATGCTGTGTCCCAAGACGGTGGGAGTCGGATACTCCTCGTAGGCAAACTTTGTCACAAAGTCATTGCTGATTGGTCCGTACTGCCCCAGTTGCTGCTGCAACCATTCTGAGTCCTTCTCGAGGTGCTTCAGAAGCCGGTTATCTGCTGCCACGATAAGGGACGCTATATTAGCGAGCACTCGTCCTAGTTGCACGCCGTTTCCGCCCTGGTGAGGAGTTCCCATGAATAGAATTCCATATGTTGATAGTTTGATCGACCGGTGTTCAGCTAAGGCGCCTTGCCGAGCGGCGTCGGAGTGGATTAGGGCCTAGCGTTGCCAGTCAATAAAGATTTCGTACGTATAATATAGCGGATGGGCCTACACTCTTGAGGACAAGCCCTCCTAGGCTGTGGGCGACGAAGATAATCGGTCGGTCGATCGACTAGATAGTCGTCTCAGTATTAGTGCAGCATGCAACTGATGCGCACTTACATTCGTCATTCTCCGCTTCCTGCATAAGTCTGACACGAAGGTTCTCGCATGGTCGTAGAGATACTGCCAGCTCACTCGATCAGCGGCATGCGTATTCGCGTCATACCCCCAGCAGAGGATGCGAGCTTGCGGAAGATCCTTAGGGAGAAGGTCTCGGAGCCAGTGGACGCCATTTTCCGCCGTCCATGTTTTATTCCGGTGGCCGTTAAGGCCATGTAGTGCGACGATGCTACCGTTGTGAGACAGGAAGGTGCAGGGACGTAGATGGCACGTACTCGACGATCGGATTGTCCCCCTCGAAGACAACCTCCAGGCCTTGCGGCTGCTCTACAGTCAGGCTTAGTGTGCGGGGATCCCGAGATAGGGCCCTCGTCGTTCGATCGACTAAGCGCGACAATCTTGATGAAGCCATGTCGATCACTGTCGTAGCCGTATCGCGGTTTCATGCTGCGGGGTTGAATCTATCACCCGTCGGTCCGGCGTGTCCTTTGCGAACTGAAGCCCAGGCTGTCAATGTCCTGCGGCTGAGGCTACGTGCAGCAGAAGCGTTATCTTCATAACTTGCAAAACTTCCACATCTAGCCAGGTGCCCGGAACATCGTTTTCCCGTACTTCCCTGGCTTATGGTCTAAGGGTGAGTATCCTTAGAAATAAAACTTCTGTGCAACGATGAGATCAAGAAAGTAAACAAAGGCCTATGCAACTATTGAGCACATGAAGTGCTGCCGAGAAGAGAAAACAATCCAGTACTGTAGAGAGACGATTGACTGCTGTAGTCGTTTCGGTAGGCGCGGCAGCCGGACATGAAAGTGTGGCTTGCCAAAGAGAAACCCGCTGGTCCAGGGGTAGGTAATGCTACACCGGGGTTCCCAAGAAATCCTGAAGCCTCCGGCAGCTGCATTACATCGGCAGCCAAAGCGCATATCTTGTTCCCACATGGACTTCGTTTCATTATACTGGATCGTAGGCGAGTTCCGGTGGTTCAGGGCCGCTAGAAGTTTGTAAAAGTTGCCCGTACTACATCGACCAACACACGCCTGGCCTACTCTCTCTGCTTCCGAGCTGCGAACGAAGTTAGTCAATGTGATAGTGAGACCATTAAATGCAGAATGAATTAGGATATTTTCGCTGTGCAGAGCGGTTCTGAATGCGTTTCCTCTCGAATGGGTCCTTCACTAGTCTCTAGTCAATATCTAGATATAGTGGCCGGGTACCTGGCTGTTCTGAGTCTCTTAGCTCTGCTTTGTTGCAAGGACGCGATGTATATTTACGGGCATGGTCAATAAATAAAGGGCCTTCAGTTTTGACCTGCTGCTTAACAACCCCCGTCAGCTACCCGCTTGTGCACCCGGTGGCAAGGCACAGACTGGCGTCCTGGCGGAATGCCGCACACCTGGGATGGGAACGCAAGCCGGATGCCGGCTGCAACGCGCCAACCCGCGCTGCCGTGCGCCACGGGATGCCCCTCCGAGCGAGAGTGGCTGGCTGTAGTTAAGCTGAGAGCCTGGATGTCATTTCCTCCTTCCGACGCTATGAGTGCGGAAAGACAATAGCAATGACTGCGGAAAACAAAAGAATCTGTTAGTGCGCCTGCAATCCACGAGACTAAGTACAATGGGGACATCATCAGCGCTATCTCTCCCGTCTGCATCAACTGTGAGCGGCGACGTGATGATGAGCCCCTTGGGGGGGCACATCGCGGTGCAGTAACCAATATGGCTCAACATGGTGGGTTGGACTTGGCTCGCAGATCACAGAGGGGTCGCACCTGCATTTGTTATGCGCAAGTCGTGGAACCGCGAGGTCACTCTTTGCTGCCGACTGCAACATGGTCACAAATCAAAAGTACGCGATGGTCAGTATCGGTCTGCCACCGCACCTGTAGCCCACGCCGGGGAGCGCGGCTTAGCTAGAGAGCCAACGCGCCCAAGCACTACTTCTACCAATAGGCAACAGGTCGGCGTTTTTGGCCCTGTCATGGTGGGCAAGCTCTGCCATTGGCGGCATGTTAGGTGAATCGAAGTTGGTGCCAACGGCAGGGCATGGTCAATCCCAATCATGAGCAAGGCAATACGGCTGAGCGGGAAAGGCAGGCGCGTTTAGCACTCTCCCGAGCCTGTGCAGATGTGGACCCGACAGGGATCAACCGACGGTGCGTCATTGTGACTCTTCAGTTCAGCAGCTTCTCGCATACCTCGGCACGCACGCACCAGAATACTCATGGTGAGTGTCGATAATCAGCTTCGATAGTTGCATCGTCAAACAAACCACCTTTGACAAGCAGTAAATAGGGAGGTCCAGGGCCACACCAAGGCAAGGCAACCAACCAGGGCATTAGACATTTCTAGCGTTTGTAAGGGGTAACTGTGCCTTTCTTGGAAGAAAGCGTGTCTGCGCTCCTGTCGTAATATCGGATGAGGTCTGACTGGGTAGGGGAAAGACCCGGGCCGCAAGGATGCAAATGTCGGATATAAATGGGGAGAATATGAGTGTTGTGGTCTCAGAGACTGTGGAAGACGGCCAGCACGAGAGCAGTCGCAGACTCACAGGGCAGCCACGGGGCAGTGTGAAAGAACCCATGCCAAGTATGCCCCCGCGGAGATTCTTTGCCCTGAGGACCTGGTTGCATGCTCAGCTGCTGAACCCGTCGGCAAGCTTGAACCCGCACGCAAGGCGGCCTTCCTGCGGTCCGCCTGTTTTTGTCGAGGCCCCGTGGATTTCCACCTGTGCGCAAAGGCGCTGTTGAAGCCTGTGCCGGGCAATTCGCGACCTTGTTCTCCTCCGCGAACATGCGCAGTCCGTTGGCTTAGTCACACTCGGTGCGTTGGGATATATTGCTACCTCGATCCGTTTCATGGGGCAACGTCTGATTTACATTCACGATAGTATACTTTGTCTTCGATTTAAACGTCCATAGTCTTCCATGGCCGACATAACGGCGCTCGTGCCCCGCGGTGTAGGTGTCTGAGCAGCTTCCTAGGAAGCCGTGCCGCATCCCAAGGTCATCTTCTGCGGAGGAAGGGCCAAGGCGAGCGCAATGGACTCGTGCATGAGGTATTGCTCTAGCACATTCATGCGATGGTCTATTAGCGGTATCCAGACGGCAACGACCAGAATTAACAGTCGATGCGCGTGGGGTGAGCGTAGTGGCTGTATTTGGCGTGCGATGACCGATGTCGGCTGACGTGCGCAGGCGCGAGGGAAACGGTGGGCAGTTCGGTTTTAGCGGTTGGTCAGCTGACCAAACGGTGCGGGGCAGGAAGCGGCCCGGTGCACAGTCTTCCGATCTTGGACGACGAGGACTCGGAAGTGGAGGCACATGGCGCCAAATCTTGCGTGCTGTGAACATGGCCAAAGATCTAGACGGGATCCCGTGCTTTCTAGTAGGTATGGTCGTATGTGTTTTACTAACAAAATAATTCATATTATATATTGAAAAAGATTCTGATCCAGAAAAGAATTGGTTAATCAATTAATTACGCACTTTTCTTATAAGTAAAAATATTATAATACGAATAAACAATACTTATAAAAGCTAACCAGTGCTCTAAAGTAAAGTATTAAGTAATAAATGACTCTATACTTAGCATAAAGCCGATCTAGAACTCCCCTTTCTATAAAGTAATTAGATACCTCATTCTTATATATGTGATTTTCTATTTACGTATCCAGGCCACCCCGGAACGACGAAAAGCTTCTACTATGATTAAGAACAGGCTGTGCACGGGGCAATAAAGCCATGCCTATTGCTCTCTCATGCAGTCCGGGCCGGTCTGCAGTAACCGCACAGACGAGTGCAACGTGGCTGCCAGGCTCAATGTAGCGGGGAAGGAAGACATGACGGGCTGCTGGGGTGTCGGCAGGGATGGTGCAATACTGTGTGGCCCAGTCCCGACAGCTCAGATGTGTGAAAAGCTTTGAGAAATGCATGCGTGTGTAAGGCTACTCTACGGATAAAGTAGAATCTTGCGACTCCTTGTTCCCAAAGTATTGTAGCTTACAACTGTCCACTCATGCAGTGTGAAGCGACCACAAAACGCGAATTCTATCAAAGCTGTGCCAGCGTCCTCCTCCACCTGCTCTGCGTCATTGGCTATTGAATCCTGGGCGAGCCAGTATGCAATCTCGTTACAGCTAGATTGAACTGAGTTACTGTCCCTGCGGTCCCAGCCTCCAGAGTTCAAAAATTATGAGTCCATCCGGCGCCTTGTCCATGGGCTCGTTTCCAATCGCTTCCTTCCCCATTAGTACGCCGACGCTCTGGGGGCTATGGAACCGTGGGCGAATGACTGTCCCGGTGTCCATAGGGCCCACGTATTTGGGGTAGGTCAAGGTACATAGGTCCGCCCGCATTTGCATGTTGTTTGGAGGTGCTCAAAGGCCGTTAGAGCTCGATCGATGTAGTCGGTTGTCATGATTAGGGGGCTAGACTGCGGCCACGGAGCACCAATTTGTCTCGTCTGTAGGGACTTGAGCTTCGCGACAATTACTAGTTCTGTTGCAGTTTCCACGATGTCACGGATTTGGTAGGAAAGCAAGTGTGGCGCTCGAGAATAAATACGCGCCGCGAAAGCCATCATGTCCATCTCATCGAAAATCAAACCATGTTTGGCTCTCATACACTGGAGTAATAGTTTCCAGACATTCATTGCTGTAGTTACATCCATTTTGGGACGTAGTAGTGTCATGCTGGTGTTGGATCTAGAGCAATTAGTCGAATGCACACGTTTGAGGGTGGCTTTCTCACTTGGATTTCTTATCAACGTCGTCGATTTTCTTACAATCAGCCATAATGATGATGCCAGGAAAGTTGAATATCACGCGTGCTACCATCTTACCCCTTGCTGAACAGGAAGCGTCGTCCCGTCGCGATTGTCTTTTCGTTTCGTCGAAGTCCAGCAGCACTATTGCACGCTGTTGTACGCTCGTTGAGAGCCGACTCGAAAGCTCCTTTACATGATGTTCTGATTCCAGATGCTTGAAGTCTGTGTCTCGGATGTGATGTAGCGGACGTTCCAACGTTGATGCCATCGCCTCGACAAGAGGCAATATGTCCTTGACTGAGCAGCCAGTAAAATAGATTATCAAGCCGCGAGTATCGTGTTCGATGATTTGGCTTTCTACGACTGGAAATTTGTCTAGTCCTGTGCCTTGATGGTGATCCAAGGCCAAAATCACTTGGTCCTGTTCTTCAGAAAAGCCCATGTCACAGGCGCTCTCACACTCCCAAGACGAATGGGTGATTGATCTGAAAATCTCAATTCCCAGCGAGTCTTAGGTTTGTCAGAAACGGCCAATCCTAAACGAGGGGATTTTTCGCGACGAAACTCACATTCGCGCCCGGGCTCCGGTAAGCGAACAAGGGACAGTGAGAGACTTTGGAGCATTAACATCGTGTGCAGTTGATCACACCGATCCCTCAATATCTCCTGTGACGTCTCTAGGGCGACTAGACGTGAGTCGACGTTGGCCTGTGGTTGTTGCCCTGCGGGAAAATCTAGACGTGGAGTCAGCAACTATTCGTGGACGATCTGCGTGGTCTCTTCACAGAAGTCATCTACAGGGCCAGACGATAGCTCATTAGTGTTGTTTGATATAAGTAGATATCCTTATTGTATCGTATAAAGGAGCTGGGTTTGCGAGTACGTGTTGGATAGTAATGCTCCTGAGTATTTGAAGGGCATCGAGATCAAACCGTTGTGGGTGAGGCGCAGTGCTTATCAACAAGTGTCACGCGCCTGTTTGTAGAGAAGGCACCCAGTGGGCCAAAATGCCTTCATGCAGGCGGCTGCCGTAGCCGCCGCATAGCGCTGCTATGAATTGCTCTTGTGGCTATCTGCGTAGTCACAAGCGCCCTTGATCACCAGGCAGGGGAAGGTATCCCACGCACCAGCGCTCTCCATCTCGAAACCTATAACGCCGATTTTCGCTGAGATGGCATCGCGATCTTCTCCAGACCTCATAATCCAGTCGCCAGAAGCAACGAGACCGAAATGTATGTTGGGTCGCGGCTCGCTTCCGCCGGCCTGGAGGCGTTCTCGCGGGACCAGCTTCCCGTTGCAGCCGGCTTGCTCGCACGATTCCTTGCCACGCTCATGGCGATATGCCGCCTCGAAAAGCCTATCGTGTGCCACACCTGGGTACTCAGCGCCGGGTTCCGGATCACTGCGCAGGCCGCCGAGGTAGGTGGCCATTTCAGTGGCAAGCCGCTTCCGGTTTCGGAGTGTTTTGAGCTTCGCCAGCGCTGCTCGGATCTCGAGATTGGGCCTGCTTAAGGAATCTAACAAGGTATCTTTTGGAACAAAGCGATCCGGTTCCTGTCGGCCGAAATCGTACTGAATGACTCCGTCGCTGATCACGACGTCGCCGAGGATGATCTCCTGACCACTGGGGCTGACGGGGACAACGCCACATATACCTACGATGAGAGCAAGCCTTACATTTGGGAAGCTTTTGCGGCAGTTGGTCGCAACTATCGCAGCATTGGCTTTCCCCATGCCCGGCATGTGCGCAAGGACGACGTTGTGGCGGCCGACGATGCCGGTGGAGTAGGCGTTGGGGTCGCCTGGCCCTTTGTCAAAAGGTAGACCATCATCTTCCCAGTGGTGGTCGAAAAGAGCGTCGACAGCATCGACTTCTAGGGCCAAAGCGCAAATGATAGCGATTTCAAAGCCGCGCCGTGAGGTGGGGCGCATCACCGCGGACATTTTGAAGTCGAGTATCTGTGTTTTCGCGTTCGGTCGATATATCGCTCGCTTATCGCTCGCTCTCCCGGTCTCGGGGGGTCAGACGGCCGCCCCTTGTGGACGCAGAGATGTGGAGGCCGCCAGGTTTGCGGGCCGGCCCTGGCTCGAGGTTCCTGGTGGCCGAGGTGTCCTGGTGGGATATGAGATCAATTGACGTTGGGCTTCCAGCCGCAACGGCTCAACCATTCTCCGTCGAACGCAAGGCAGAATGTTGAATCAATAGCTAGGCTAGGCTTGCGAGAGCTGAGCCAAGACCCTGTACGTGGAAGAAGAGGCTGTTACACACGCTGTGGGTTGGGGGCCATATTGTCGGTGTATGTGCACTGCCACCTTGACTATTACGTATCAGTGACTTCCATAGGTTAATAAAGCACTGGATTGATGAAGCATTAGGGCGTATACACGCTGTAGGTAAGGGGTACTCAACCCTCCGTGTTATGGGCGGAGAGCAAGGTTCCTTCTTGTCTGGGCGTCATATATCAGAATTGTGTCCTTGTCGAGGTCTAAGGGCTTCTAGGTTGAGACTACGAAGTAGGTTCCACCGACCAGCGATAGGGTTGAGTAACTTGCTGTTCGAGGAATAACGTGACCCGGCTTAATGGCTTCAACTTCTTATACGCCCGACTATGAAATAACTGTCCAAGTTCATTCTCACATCTCTCATAGTCATCCAGCTTTTCCTTCACGATCTGGTCGACATTTTCACACCAGAACTGTGAGAAGGACTGCTCGACTTGCAGGGATAGTCGCGCTTGGAACTTCGGACAGAGATGGTCCGCAACAAGCCAAAACGCTGCGTCCACCGGGCTCAGGGAATGCCAGAACCAGTCGCCCCGCGATTCGCACATCTGATGCATGATCTTAGATAGTGAGATGCTTACAATGCTCTTCTGCTCTTCTGCTCTTCCTCCTCGACCATCTGCATAAAACGTGTTCGAACGTGATCGAACTCCTCCAGGTCTTCCCCGTGTAAGTCAGAGATTGCGCGCCCAGTCAGCCAATATGGCACTGATACCATCTCCAGCGGCAGAGAACACACTTCCCCGGGGTCAAAGATGCACGTGATATTCCAGTCTTTATCAACGAAAAAATTGCCGGGATGACAGTCTGTCAGTTGGACGCCAAAGGGTCCGTTGCGGCGTTCCTTCAGGACAAAATGGCGGGCCCTTGTCCGCAACAATGCCCGGACGGCCATCTGGCTGCGGCAATCATCCTCTTCGTCGGTCGCGCTGGGGTTGCTGAGCAGACGATTGTCGTGCAGGTGTATCAAATCCGCTACAAACGGCTCTGTACATGCATAAGTCTCATTGGTCTGCATCGTCCTCGGCGTGCCTTCACTCTCAAGTATCGTGGTCGAGCACAGAAGCCGTCGGTTGGCGAGCGTTATGGTGTCATTATCGTTGAAGCGGAAGGAGCCGATCCTAGGCCATGGGGCTCTGGATAAGGCAACCATGATGCGCGCCATGCTTCGGCAAAGTGTCTGCAAACGATTTGGATCTTGTCGATACTGGTCCCAGGTGGTAGATAGCGGTTGGCCCACTTCCGAGCCCACGAATTCCATGACCATGTACGCAGTCGGTAGACCGTGCCGTAAGGGACTTGGTGCGAAGTGAGTCAACGTAGGGTATCCAGGCATTCGATGAAGGGCGCGGCGAATCCCTCGCAAAAGCAGTACGTGGATTCCAGCGCGAGACTCGTGTGTAAACTAGTCCACAGCGAGTCAGCGTGGTCGAGAGAATAACAGCGGGCAGGCATACGTCAGTATTATTGGAGAAGCCGAATCCGTACAGGCGAGGAATACGGATGGTAGGGCAGTTCTCCTCTATCCATGCATACGCACCAACCTCGCTGCGGACATTCTCGTCAACCATGCCAGGATAATACGGCTCTGCGTGCATGTGTGGTAGAGGACATCTCAGCAAGAGCGTCCTATTCAAGCTGCCAGTCACTTGGATAGGTACGCATAGATTGAAGCCGCCGGCTATCCGTTGCGACTGGACCTGGCAAGTATCCCAGGGGTCTAGGCTGAGGTGATGGCGCACGATGGCGATGATGTCCTTCTCATGCTGTTGTAGGAGCTTGCGGAAGTCGTCGGTTGCGGCGGCGTGCGCAACTCGCCTAATCACGTTGTAGTCTTTTCGTTTTGCCGAATCGTACGTGATGGGACTACCGTTTGGTAGGGTCAGAGTTGTTGTCATTTTGCAGCATCTCCCTACCTTATAACCCTACGAAGTATTGAAGCTACAGTATACTTCTTCTCTAAGGTGGGACAGCTTCGCAAGTCGGGGGTGATGTTGAATGCAGGTGATATGATTAGCTCTGAGAACGAGTGCAGAGGTGGGCGTGGCTACATGCTCAACTGGACGAACATATGAGATGCAAGACGATGCTGCTTGACGTTGCTGCGTCGATTTTCCGTAACCAGCACCCATCGACACCAGGCGTCGAAAGGCCAGAAAATAATAATTGTACCCACAGATTCGCAAGAGCCAAGCGCCTTTTGCAGGCGCCTCATCAAGGACGGCATGGAGGTCTGTCTGCCCAGCCCCAGCGCCGGCAGTTGACCGACCAAAAACTGGACCCGGCATGTGCGCCTGACAATGAACGAACCGCCGCTCCGGGTCGCTGAGCCACACCACACCCCGCCCTGAGGTGGTGAATGACGCGGCCTATAATGGATGTGGCTTGGTGTGTCCTTCAGCCGGTGGGTGGGCGAGTTCCCAGCACGACGGCGCCAGGTTGCAGCGGCACCTGCAGTAGAGCTGGGTCCCAGGCCAGTGGGCTCCTTCAGGCACTCATCACTGCAGACTCTGTCACGCGACTTTTGCCGATGGCGCCCAGAGGCCCCCACATTTCTTACCTGCGCTCCACTGTAACTCCGAAGGACCAGCGCGCACCCGACCTTTACAGGCGGACCTCGCTGTTCCGAGTCACTAACTTCGTTGGTAGGTGAGTGAAGCATTGCAAGTGCGGCTCTGCCTGCCTAGCCTGGCTGGCTGGCTGGCTGCCTTGCGACCCGAACCTCACCTTGGCCTTTGTCTTCCGTCTCTCCTTGCATCCACCACCAGCGGGACGTCATATCTCTTTTTTTCTCCCCGTCCGTCTCCGTTCTTCATACCTAGAATTTTTTGTCACCTCTTCATGTTTGGGAGCACAGCATCGCCCAGCCCCAGCGCACATACAACAGTATTTCTTCTGCATTTCCATACCCCCAAAGTCCGAACCCCCGAGGGCTCTCTTATCGATCCGACGACAGCGGCGCGCGGCACGCGGCCCCTCCAACAAGACCCCTGACCTGATCCGACTCGTGTCTCGCAATCCCCTTCCCCCAACCGCCGACCGCGCGCGCTCGTCATCGTATCGCCGCCACCACAACCACCGCCACCTTCGCCGCCGACTTGCGTGCCTGCGACCGCCTACCTACCTACCTATTTGTCTGCGCTCGCTCGGGCATCAAGCAACTCCTCGCCATGCCTCTCCTCGGCAAAGGAAACAAGTTTAAGGTCAACCAGCCCAAAATCCGCATCGACAAGGTCGTCGTGGAGCGCCCTCCGCAGTCCAAGCCGAAGCCCCGTCCCGCCGCCGCCACCTCCTCCTCTTCTGCCCGGTCCTCCCCCGTCACGGGCCACCGACCCTCGCCGAAACCCTCCTCCTCCTCGTCCGCTGCCGCCGCCCGGAACAAGAGCCACTCGCCGTACCCCTCGTCCTCGGACGAGAGGCGCCTCGACCGCAAGCGCAAAGCCGGTCGCGACGGTAGCGGCGGCGCCCTATCCCGGCCATCGCCCGTGAGCGATCGCGTAGCCTTCGACAAGGACAGCGACAATGAGGATGATGGTTGGATGAACCTCGACACTCGCAAGCGGCAGCGCAGGGGTACAGCCGACGGACGGTTTGTCGACCCGAATCGCAAGTTGCGCAATGCACGGGCGTTTGAGGGCCGCAACGATGAGCTCAAGTTCATACACGCTACCGAGGTGGCGTCGCTCGAGTCCAAGTGCGTGCCCGTCATGGGCGCGCAGAAGGAGGACGTGGCAATAGAGCTGCAGTACCCCAGTCTGCAGCCGCGGGAGAGGTACGCCCCTGGTCTTGTACTCCGTTTGGATAGTTAGGAGCTGACCGTTGCAGATTTGAATTGGTTTGGGCCAAGGACAAGATCGACGCCGTCGAGGCGAGCATACGCATAGTACGCCATGTAGCCGAGACGTACCTCACAGACGAGGAGGCCGAGCCCTTCACCAACCAGAACACGGGCCTGATACGCCGGCTAGAGAAGGCATCGAACCGCAATATACAGGACCTCGCTGGATTCAAGTCGGCGCTACACGAATACAACGAGACTCTCCTCGGCCTCGTCGAGGACGGCGTCATCGCAAAGAACCTAGACAACATGCACGAGCTGCCCCGCAACCTCGTCGCCTTCATCCTGGATCAGGTGTACGACCGAACCGTCGCCCCCAAGGTCGAGCTCCTGTCCAAGTACGAGAATGGCACCGATTATGTGTACGGCGAGCTTCTGCATCCCTTCATCTCCAAGATACTTGTCGAGCAGACCAAGATGACGTCGGACCAGGTCTTTGTAGACCTAGGGTCGGGCGTGGGCAACGTGTGTCTGCAAGCGGCGCTCGAGATTGGTTGCGACAGCTGGGGTTGCGAGATGATGGAGAACGCTTGCAACCTGGCCGATGCGCAGGTGGACGAGTTTACCTCGCGATGCATGCTCTGGGGAATTCGCCCGGGCAAGGTCCACCTCGAACGTGGCGACTTTCGAAAAAATAGTATCATCCATGACGCGCTCAAGCGCGCCGACGTGGTGCTCGTGAACAACAAGGCCTTTACGTCGCAGCTCAATGATGACCTGGTGCGCATGTTCCTGGACCTCAAGCCGGGGTGCAAGATCATCTCGCTGCGGTCTTTTGTGGCCGAGTTCAAGAGCAGCCACAATGTCAACGATGTCGGGAGCACCATCCTCGACGTGGAGGAGTGCTCGTACCCGGAAGGATACGTGAGCTGGACCAACGCTGGGGGTCCGTACTTTATCTCAACACGTAAATAGCTACGGCGACCATGTTAGCATTCAGGACTGTTTGGGTACTACGGGGTGTCGGTTGCATGAGACACGGATAGCGAATAAGATACGCACTTGATCTGCCAGTTTTGCCGCCCGCCAGCAAGAGCCTGTGATGGGACGTGGCCACCTGCGTCCGCATGTCGTATCGTAATCAGCGGGTCTTGTCGAAGAGGGGTTCATTTGCGAGGTTCATGGCGTCGGCCTCTTGTGCCATACGCTTCATCCACCGGTCAACGAGCTCCTTGTTTTCCTTTCTTGCCTTGTCGCGCTCCTTTTCGGCGACGGAGACTTGCAAGTTAAGCGTAATCATCTCGTCTTGCACTTGCTGCGCAGTGTCAGCAGGCTGTCTGCGGGGACTGCCCATGGAGGCTCTGGATACGTACCTCGAGCAGCTTCCTCTGTTCTCTCAGCTCGTGTTCCTGGTCCTTTAATCTCATCCTGACGCTCGCCCGGTCGGCCGTCAGGTCGCGGATGGATCGCGCGTCGTCCTTTGTCTTGGTCCGCAGCTTGCCGAGCTCCTCCTCGGCGGTGCGGAGGCGGGACTCTGCGACGCCCTTGGCGCGGAGCGACTCGGCGAGATCAACACGCAGCTGCGAGACGCCTGGATCGTCCGACGGCGTCGACGGGCTGCTGCTCGCGACGGTCTTTCGGCCTGCTGCATTGCCGCCACCACCCGTGCTGGGGTTTGTGATTTGCGATTGCAGGGCGGATTTTTCGGCCTCGAGGGCGGCTATCCGGTCGGCCATCTGGGAGCCTGCTCTCTCTGTCAACCCACGGCCGCCAGACAAAGGGAGGGAAGGGCGCCGAGGCGGGGTAGCTTGCGTACAGGCCTGGACAAGGTCCATGTTGACTGGATTCTTGGTCTCCACATCCTGGAGGGATAAGAGATACTCTTCTCTCCAGCTTGGCATGGCGGGCGACTGGCTGGTGGTGGAAAGTGGTGCGTTGTAGAGCAGACGAACTGCGCGGCACCCGAGACGGAGCTACAATTGAAGGATGGATGCTGAAAGGATGGATCCATTGTCGCTGATGTCGAAGTCGGCGGGGTGGGGGGCCGGCAATGGCGGGGCACTCTGCCCACCCCGGCAGTACCTAAGTACATAACTATAGGCTATGTGGCGGTGGTTGATGAGGCGCTTTCAGGCCATCGATGAGGTGGTGAGTCGAGGTCCCAATGGATCCCAGTTGGCCTGCAACCTGCAGCAGGAGTGGAATTAGCCGACAAATAGCCCCGCTGTGCAACACCCCAGCGGGCGTCACCTCACCCGACACTGCCCTGACGCTGGCCCGTGGATGCAGCTGCAGCTGCCTGAGCTCGGAGCGCCTCCGCTGACGCAAGTCGTCGATCGCAGCCGACCTCACTCACTCCACCCGTCACACATCAACGGAACGCGCCAGCTCACCTCAGCTCAGCGCTCGCCCTCGGCGCACCGCACCTCACCGCACCACCTGGGAACTCCCGACACGCTCATGAGACAATGATATGACGCATACGTGATGGACACCCTACACGCGCGCGCCGACTGGGAGAGCGTGGGGGACAGGTGGTTTCGCAAGACGCAGCAGTACACCAAGGTCTTTGACCAAGACCTGGACCTCGACAACTACGTCGTCGCCGGCGCGCCGTACGCGGGGGCCCTCGCCCTGTGGCGCGACGAGACCAAGATACTGGCCCACCAGCCGGGGGCTTCGTCCAAGCCATCGATTGACATTTACAGCCTCGCCGGCAAGAAGATCCGCGCCATCCCCTGGGACCGCGGCGCCGTCAAGGGGCTGGGGTGGTCCGACGACGAGTCGCTGCTCGTGGTCACCGCGGACGGCAATGTGCGATGCTACGACTTGCAGGGCGATTTCAGCAGTTTCTCTTTGGGCCACGGCGCGGATAACTATGGCGTCGAGTCGTGTCGGTATGATCTCCGAGCCCCCCATTACCGTAGCCGCAGTGTGCTCACTGTGTTCTCCTCAGGTTCTACAACAATGGCATGGTCGCGCTGCTAGGAAACAACACCTTCGTCACCGTCTCGTCCTATGCGGAGCCGCGGCCGAGGCCGCTGGCCAAGGCTCCCGAGGGGGAGATCCATTCGTGGGCCATTATCTCGCCGGACCACACCCTGTCGCGCTCTGTCGAGTTGCTGCTCAGCCTGGGGTCGACCGTCTTCATCCTCGATGCCGTGGACTGCGAGGACCGCATGGTCGACTTTGGGCCGTTTACCCACATCAGCGTGTCTCCGGACGGACGGTACGCGAATCTGTACGGCGTCAACGGCCAGGCCCGCGTCATTTCCAGCGATTTCCAGGACATCCTCTTTGTACACGACTCGGACTCGCGAACGCCTCCCAAGTATGTGGAATGGTGTGGCAGCGATGCGCTCATTGCGTGGGAAGACGAGGTGCACATTATTGGCCCGGGCAATCAGTCGTCCTCGTACATTTACGACAGCACTCGGGTGCATGTTGTGTCAGGTTCGTCTTCCGGCCATCGGCTCATCCAGGAGCCCTTGCACTGTCATTGTACTAGATTGCTAACGCTTGTTTACAGAATATGACGGCGCTCGGCTTATTACGAATGACTATTGCGAGTTCCTGGAACGGGTGCCAGATGACACGCTCCAGGTGTTTGGACACGCGTCGGAGTCCTCGCCTGCATCCATTCTCCTCGACGCCGTAGGCCAGCTCGAGATAGAGTCGCCCAAAGCCGACGACTATATTCAGCTCATCCGGCCAAACCTGACCGAGGCCGTCGATACCTGTGTGAACGCGGCGGGCCGCGAGTTTGACACCAAATGGCAGAAACGGCTCCTCAAGGCGGCGTCGTTCGGCAAATCTGTGCTGGATATCTACAACAGCGACGACTTTGTTGACATGTGTGAGACTCTGCGGGTGCTGAACGCCGTTAGAGATCATCAAGTCGGCATGCCGCTGTCCTTTGAACAGTACCATCGACTTACGCCGGAGAAGTTGGTTCAGCGTCTGCTCAACCGTCATGACTACCTACTTGCTCTCAAGATTGCAGGTTATCTCAAGCTGCCGTCGGACCGCATCTATGTACACTGGGCGTGCAGCAAGGTCCGCATTGGAGACGAGGATGACGACACGATTTGTCGCGTGGTAGTGGACAGGCTGTCTGGCAAGCCAGGCATCTCGTTTGAAGAAATCGCCCGAGCCGCGTATCATGAGGGTCGGGGCCGCCTGGCCACGGAGCTGCTCAACCACGAGCCCCGGGGCGGGAGGCAAGTGCCCTTACTCCTCGACATGGAAGAAGACGAGCTCGCACTGGACAAATCCATAGAGAGCGGAGACACAGACCTTGTCTTATACGTGCTGCTCAAGTTGAAGAAGAAGCTGCCGCTGGCTGCTTTCTTCCGGGTCATCAATGCCCGGCCGACGGCCACAGCTATGGTGGAGGCGTCGGCGATTCAAGAGGCGGACAATACGCTACTGAAAGATTTGTATTACCAAGATGACCGCCGGGTAGATGGAGCCCTCGTCTTCATTCGGGAGTCGCTCAACCAGCCCGACGCGCGCACTGCCTCTGACAAGCTGGCTCTGGCGGCAAAGCTCCTCGCCGATACCAAGGAGGCGAACCTGGAGCTCCATGCGCTCAACCAGACGACGATGCTGCTCCGACTACAGGCGGCTTTTGACCGAGACTTGACAGACACATTCAGTGGCCTCAGCGTTGATGAGACCTTGTTCAAGCTGATCCGGCTCGGGTACAACAGCCAGGCGAAGAAGATACAGAACGACTTCAAGGTGCCAGAAAAGGTGGCCTGGTGGATACGGTACGTGGTGACCGTTCCCGAGTCCATACGTGAGCGCGACTAATCAACGCAGTTTGCGGGCGCTGGTGGCAAAGCGGGAGTGGAACGAGATCGAGGACACGTCCAAGCAGAGGAAAAGCCCCATCGGCTGGGAGGTAAGTCTCAAGAGACGGCTCGGTCGGTCGGTGACGACTTGGGACTCTGGCTAACGCACAGCAGCCCTTCTTCAACCTGACGCTCCAAGCGGGCAACCCGCGGCTGGCGGCTGTCTTCATACCCAAGTGCACTGGCCTGGAGCCCGGGGAGACAATCATCATGTACGAAAAGTGCGGAATGCGGGTGCGCGCCGCGGAAGAGGCGGTGCGGCTCAGGGATCAAGGGGCGTGGCAGCGGCTGCTCGAGGCGGCGGGGAGGGGCTCACAGGAGGGGCGAGAGATTGAGCGCCTGGGCGCGACGGTGTTTTCAAAGAAGTAGGGCATGAGTGGGTAGACATCGGGATGACAGCAAAGGGGGGCGGTCGGTCGGTCCGGGTGGAGAAGAGTCTCCGTGCCAGACGACACGGAGCGTGGGTTCGGGTCGGGACGGTCGAAGAGCCATGGAGCCCGGCCGGCTAGCAGAACAGTGGCAGATTGGCCTGCAGCAGACAAGACAGGTACATACTTTGCTCTTGGGCAGCATTCGCCTTCTGTCACGAATGCGTGTCCTTTGCACTCCCATTTTGAAAGCATTCGCGCATCCCCATCCCCGCCCTGTCTGTGAGGTATACTCCAACCGCACCTATTCAAGGGTTGCGTCCCATTAGTGGTGAGGAAACCGGGCAAGTGACACGTTCTGGAGGGGAAGGGAAGCCTGATTCTACAATTCATGTGGGAAGCGTGCATGACTGGTGGCGGCGGCGGCATTGAAGGTGCGCATGCACACTAGGAGCAACTGCGGGTGGGGGGGCGCACTTACACGGCCGGCAGAGCCTCGCTCCCCCACTGCTCGAGCGAGTCCAGCGAGGCGCGGGTAAAGTGCAAGAGGGGAGCGAGGCGCCGCACGCACGTGCGGGTGTAGGCAGGCAGATGCAGGTGCGCGCGTGGGTGGCTGGCCTGGCGCGTGCGCGTGCGCGTGCCGCAGACATGGATGGTGTAGTGTGGGATGAATGATGGAGTTTTCTTGTTCCAGGCAAGGTCGGTGCGGACCATGTGACTGACGGAAGGGGAAGAGATGTGCGAAGTAGTTTGGTGTGCGGATATGTTTATTGAAGCTTTGATATTTGGGAGATAGTGGCATGGGAGTTGTTAGAGGGATGGTCAGGTGAGCTTCATGTTAGTAGTTGGTGACTGAGCGGGTGAGCAGAGTGTAAAATAAGTGATTGTTACGTATATCGTAGTCGGAGCGGGAGCGAGGGCCTCTCGTGCTGGTGGAGTTTTGGTCGATGAAAGGGCACGCACGGTATTGAATCAGCCTCAGATGGGGAAAATAACTGCGAAATCCCGTGCGTGCGCTTGGCAGTTTGGAATACACCTCGTTAGGTACTGGGTCGAAACTACGGACCTAGTACTACTTCGTACTACAGGTACTCATACACGAGAGGGAGCTGTTGCACGTTTTGACTGCTGTCTAGTAGGTGGACGAAACAAGACCCGTCGCCAGGTCGCCGGTGCTGCTGCCTGGCCTGCTGACTGCTGAGTAGATGGGTACGAAGGTATGTAACTACCGAGTGTACTATACCAAGCAGGTGAGCTTGCTTGCTGAAGAAAGAGCAGGGTTCAGCCGGCTGATGAGATGACGAGAGCATATGCAGGTATGCAGGTAATGTTTGGTGGCGAACTGCTAGTACTTCGTAGAGCAAGCACAGTGTCTCACCTCAGGCGTCAGGTTTTGCGAGGGGGTTTCAGCCTGACGCTGCTTGGGTCCTTTTGGCGTGTTCTGCTAACGTAACTTGAGTGTCCATGGCAGCTGAACCCATTTTCCACGAGGGCCAGCCAACTTGTTGCAAGCAAGGGATGAAGAATGACAGTGCGGGGCGGGAGGGTTTACGAGTGCATGCCATGTCGTTGCTAAATATACGGATACACGGCGGACGGACGGATGGGGGTTCTTCGCTTGAGCGGGTCAAAAAAGCAAAGCTTCTTGGGCACGATGATGTCGCACTCCGGGCGGGCCCGCTGTGGGCGATGTGTCTTGAGAGTGCAAAAGTGATGCTGACAGGTTTGACAGTCTTGGTAGGTGCCGAGGTGAGACGGTGGTTGCGTTTGCCGCGTGCGCAGATGCAGAGAAAGGTGCAGGTGCGTGCCGGTCGGCTGGCGACGAAGTACCGACCTAGGGGAGGAAACAGAGACGAGAGAGAGGGGCAGGAGGGGTCTCCGCTGGCTGCATCGTGTCGTGCCGCGCGAGAGGGCGTGCCCGACGACGGATGCCAGCATGGAATGGGGATGGTGATGGGACAGGTCGCCGTGGCAGCTATCGACGGCTGCGCGCACACCACGGGGGAATCGTTGCGGCACGGATAGCGGCCCTTATCAACATAAGGTAGGTTATAAGCTTAACCCCTAGGAAGAAGGGAGCCTCCTGGGCAGGGTAATAAGCTGAGGCGGAAAGCGGCTTACACGGAGCGCTTGCGATGCAGCAGCAGCGGGAGGGAGCTTGCTCCTCCGACACCAATCTGGGATCCCGGAGAGCATCTATCCACCTGTCGCGCGCTGTGTCATGTCTGTACTGCCTTACACTCACCTTAGGTACTAACTTAGGTACCTTAGGTACTAGGCATCTACGAAGTACCTACTTATCCATGACACCATCCACGCGTTCAGGGACGGACGTACAGGTGTAGTGGATCGCACGCCTTTGCTTTCATATCAACGGGCTCATCGTGTTCATCATCTTCGCCCCATTCACAGCCCGTCATGAAGAACGTAGGTACGCAAGTGTCGAAAATACAAGGTGCGCGCTCGCCTTGGTACTTCGTACACGCACGCACAAAGAGGAGGAGAGAAGAAGACGAAGAAAACTACTAACAAAACTGAGCAGCAGCTTCAACGCCCGTAATTTATCGCGCCCCCGATGTTGAGCGCCCTTTTTTTTTTTTTTTGGTTCCGTCTTTGATTTGGAAGAGGCTACCGAGATGCGCGTGCGGTCCTCACTCGGCCCGCATACCTACTTACAAACCTTGCGCATGCACGCGGCGCTCGATGGGGCTGTCGCTGGACTGAGTTCTCCAAACTGTCCAGCTGGTCTCGACGTCGCCGGGAACGACCTAACTACTAAGCTAGTGCCGCCCCGCCAACCGCCGCCACAGCCAACGCTTATTAGGTACTGAGTTACCAAGGTATCGTTGACGGGCGCCGGTGGCGGGAGCCGAGCAGCGGCACGGTAGCGCAGGTCCTCCGTCGACTGTAATAACCTCAAGTTGCACGCCTGCTGAATGATGGCCGCATTCGATGCTTACATTCAATGTGTACGGCCCGCCGCCACCACCTCGACTGTGTGTGTGGCCCCGCCGCCGCCGCCGCCGTGAGCATCCACGGATCGATCTCATCATCACTCTCAACCAAGGCACGGCAAAGACAGGATGCTCCTCCTGCATGTCCCGCATCCGAGACAACTCTTGATTTTTTTTTTGGCTCCAAAACATTCCTTCCACGGGCACCAACTCGAATGGGCCCGGCTCTATATTAAGCTTTCGTGTGAGAAACCGAACCAACGGGGCTGGACTCACGACGTGCAAAGCACTACGTACTACGCATGAACCTGTTGTTGTCCGTAGTGGGGTGCGAGCTGAACGGCAAGGCGACCCGTCCCCAAGGTCTTGGATCATTCATGTCCGTCTACGTAAATTCCTTTTTGCTGCTTGTCGTCGACCCGCTTCCCTGCAGGCAGCCGTCTTTCGACCTCCCGGGGGAGCCCTCGTCTGATGTGACAACTACGGCTGCCCCTCCTGCTGGTACGTACGCTACTGTAGAGGACCGTATGGACGTGTCTGCTGTCTGTGTGTGTGTGTGCTCGGATGTGCGTATATGTACAATGAACGTGCTGGATGCGTGGTCGCGTTCGCATGAGTCGAGCACATGCCCACCCATGTGCGTGCGGGGCCGCCACTATGCGCATTGAGGATGAAAGAGAGAGTCCGTGTTGGTTGTCGCCGGCCCCTCTTGCCGCAACGACGGCGTGCAACAAGACGCATCGAGGGCAGTCATGGCAGCCATGGCAGCTTGACGAGGGCGCGCGCCGCCAGTGACCTTGGGCGATCATGGCCGGTCTGTTGGTGGGCCAGCTCGGTGCAGTTCATGACCCGCCGACGAGGGCCACATCTCTCTCTCTCTCTCACACAAACATACACCACTCTCCATCTGGCTCTCTTTTTTGCCTGCGCCAGCTCTCCCAAGCTTGCATCGTCGGGGAAACGACACACGAGCGAACACACCGCACAGATTGCCGCCAGTTGTCCTAAATTAGGAGAGCAGGAATGCAGTTAGAGGGGGGGATTTGGGCGGCGGACGCTACCAGGGAGGAGAGGGGGTGGAGGGGACTAGGCCATATGAGCCATCAGATTCTAGATGCGAACGTCAAATCTTGAAGCGACGGACGGGCAGCAGCCCGCCGCTGCTGCTGTCGCCGCCGCTGCCAGTAATAACCAGCAACATACCATGCCAAATTCGCAGCGATTGTGTTAGCAGTTAGGTCCGTCGTACTCCAGGTAGCGCGGCCGTCGATGGAGGCCTGGACCTTTGGGATGCGTCCACTCCGTAGTTCGTCATCCATGAAGAGGGGCGGGCGGGCACAGGGCAGACAGAGCTCGGTCGATTCCGACTCCACTTTGGATCCTCGATCGCTAGTTGTGGTGGTAGTTGCTGCAGCTGAGAGAGCGGACTCAATGGAGTGGAACAGTTCCGATGCAGATCCAACCTAGGCGGGCGCGCGCCCGCGTGCTGCCAAGTTTGTACCAAGTTTAGCAAACCTTGCAGGCATAAGGTTAGTACTCAGTTAGTTGTTAGCAGAGACACGTAGTGCGTGGTAGCGACGGTCCGCCTGTGAGGTGTGCTACTACCTACTAGACTGCTCCAGCTGGGCTGGGCTGGGGATGCCTTGGCCGCGCGCGTGGACGCCAGCGCCGTCCCGAGACCGATCCCGTGGCGAGCACACCAGACAGACCACCAGACCGTCCCGGCTCAACGGTAGTACTAACGTACAGGCATCTAATAATACGGTACGTAGCCAAGTAGCCACCTGTGGTATAGACACCATCCATTTGCACCATGCCAGGCCTCTGACTTGGGTTACCTGAGTACCTTACTTGGTTGATACCTTAGTAGTACCTGTATGTTGACGTGTACCTAGGTACCTAGGTATCATGGTAGTGCCCCTCTCATCAGCCCGCGCAGCCAGTGGAGGTAGTTTGCTGCAAGTGCAATGGACAAGCTCTCTCGCCTGCCCAGGCCAGGCCAGGCCAGGCCACCCGACCCCTGGGCACATCCCCCCCCCCCGGCTGCTGCCCTGCCCTGCCCTGCCCTGCCCTGCCCTGCCCTGCCCTGCAGTGCACTGCGCTGCACTACCTTGCACTGCACCACAGGCCACCACCCACACCCGCTCCACCCCATACACCACCTACTGCTTTAGTATCGAAACGAGGCAAGGAAGTTAACCACCAGAAGCCCGCCAGCCTGGCTACGTTATTAGTAGAGATTCATGGACGGACTGGGCGCTCCGCTCACCTGGCCTGGAATCGTCAGTCCGAACGGCACAACACCCGACCACCCCAAGCAACATCCCCGTTAGGCCACGCTCGTGAGTGGTGGTGGCCTGCGCTTCCCCCCCCCCCGACGTAACTCTGCTCCTCGTGCTGCTCCTTGCCACAAAACCCTGGCCAAACCCTCTTCCACCCCCCCCCCCCCCCTTTTTCTCATCGTCGACGGAACGTTCAACTTCCCAGAAAGCCAAGCCAAGCCGCCCCCCCTACTAAACTACCTTACCCTCCCCCCTTCCCCCAGTCCCCCAGTGTCCCCACACGCGCGAACGAGTGCGTCGTCGAACGGGCCGTTATTAGGTTGCTCGATCCGTACTACGACACCACCCACCACCACCACTACCAGCGCCGCGCTGGCTCCAGCACCACCAGCAAGCACCAGCACACGCACCACCGCCGCCGACGCCGCCACAACCACCACTACCAACACCACCACCAACGAAGAAGGGCTTCTCTCCCGCTCACTCTTGTCCGGGAGACAGATCCCTTTCCACTCCTCTACCTTTTTTTCTTTCGCACTGTCGCGTCCGTACAACGAATCCTGCCATCCCATCCATTCATCCATCCGAGCGCCGCCGTCGTCGTCCCTGCGCGAGCGTTTTGGTCCTTCGGTCCGCCGCCAGAGCTACCCGCCACCCCGCGTCTCGTCTCGGTCACACAGCAGTTCGTGTGGTTACGCTCGCGGGGCGCACTCCGTCCATCGATAGGTCTGCTCCTCCGCCGTTGCCGGACCTGCTGTTGCGCCCGCGGTGCGTTGCGTGTTTTTTTTTCTCCTTCTTCTCTCCGTGCGTCCGGCGAGCGCCGTAAGTTACAGCGCTGCTGCTTCTGCTGCTGCACCCCCGTGAGAGGGCAGAGACAGGGCAGAGGGCACAGAGAAAGAGAGAGCGAGAGATCGAAGGACACAGACGCCGAAACCGGGGAAAGCCGAGCGTCCTCGGCACCCCGGCCGATCGCTGCGACGTCAATTCATTCAAAGCTCGAGTACTTGAGGGAGGAGCCCGAGCGAGCGGACAGACAGACAGACAGACACCGCCTGGCCCAACGACTGAAACCTGCGAGCAGCAGCAGCATCAGGTGCTTTTCCTCGGTTGACGGACGGGTCGAGCCTCGCCTCGCCTCGCCTCAGACAGTGGCCGCCCCCTTTCTCGTCGCAGACTGCCGACTCTCTCGCCCGCCCGCTGGTTGGCATTTTTCAGCTTTATCGCATTTCAGCGTCCGCTGACGACGTCGCGGACAATCACTCGCTCGCTCACTCACGCAGGCACGCAAGCACGCGCTCCCACTCGCCAGCGCTCGCCGCATCCCTGCGCTGGACGGAGTCGAGGTCGACAGCGTCGCAGTTTCGGCGTCGATCGCCACAGCGCGCCAACGATCCATCACCTTTTTAACCCATCGGCCCCCCCCCCTCTCACCAGCCACCCCGTCGAGGACGGGAACCGAACAAGGTTCTGCGCACCGTCTTGCGCGCCCGTCACCGCCGACGCTGCTCGGTTCCTCGACCGAACCAACTCGCCCGCCCGGCGTGTGTTTCTGCTCTGTGGCCGCAACTGCTGCTGCTGCCGCCGCATTCTCCCCCGTCCATTGTCCAGGTAGGGACGCTGCGCTGTCGCCAGTGGAACCCTCTACCAATCGCCTACCCCAAACGCTCCTACTCTAGCACCCGGGCCTTGTGTCGAGCCGCAATTACCGCCCGGCAGAGCCAAGGAAAACGGGACAGTTCGTCGTACGACAAGCGCACAGGCGCCGTCGGCACATCTCACACACTCTCACACACACACTCACACACCCTCAGAAACCACTAACTAGCATTACTGGGGCCCAAAGGACAGACAGACGTCAGACCAAAAAAAAAATAAAGAGGCAAGACTAGGGCCATTGCGAGCGATCCTCCGCGGCGGACCCCAGCAATGTTTACACAGCCAGTGTCTTCGCCTCCCCCCGGCCCGCAGACTGCCTCGCCCGTCTCCCCAGGGCGGCCCAGCCGTCTGCGCGGCCTCAGCTACCTGCGCAACTACACGCACAACCACCTTTTGTCGCGTGACAGCAACTCCAACTCCAACTCCAACAACAGCTCACACGCCGCCCCCGCAGGCACAGGCACAGGCACGGGCACCCCCTCGCCGCCCACCCGCACCGGCAGTGCCCACGCTCACGCGCACGCGCACGGCGCAAGCCTCACCCGCTCCGTCAGCTACACGCCCTCGTCAACCACCACCACCACCCCCTCCGCACACGCCCACCCGACTGCGCCTGCCGCCGCCCATAACCTCAACCGCCTGACCCTCGTCAGCTCCAACCCCGATACCTCGTCGGCCCGCGCGAGAATTTCCTCCGCCACAAATCATCCCGAGTCCATCCCCGAGGCCACCGCCGTCGCCGCCCCCCCAGCGACCCCGCACGCCGCCGACGACCGCCAGCCCGCCATGCCTCACAACGCGACTGCGACGACGACGACGACGACGACGACGGCAACCATGACTGCGACGGGCGACGCTGCCGCCGCCGCGTCCGCCCCCAGCCCCGAAAACACCCCGTCGATACGATTCTCCGCGTACTACGACCCGCGCTCTACCCGTCCTTCGCTTTCCTTCCCGCCCATCTCCAGGACCCTGCCCAACGGCTCAGAGATTATCCGCGTCGGCCGCTACTCGGAGCGCGATGGTCAGGCCGCCAACATGGCCGGCAACCAACCATCGGCCGCCCCCGTCGGCTTCAAGAGCAAGGTCGTCAGCCGTCGCCACTGCGAGTTCTGGTGCGAGGACGGCAAGTGGTACATTCGCGACGTCAAGAGCTCGTCGGGCACGTTCCTCAACCACATCCGCCTCAGCCCGCCGTCACAGGAGAGCAAGGCATACCCCGTCAACGACGGTGACATTGTCCAGCTCGGCATCGACTTCAAAGGCGGCGAGGAGATGATTTTCCGATGCGTCAAGATGCGCCTCGAGCTCAACCGAGGCTGGCAGAACAAGCTCAACACCTTCAAGTGGGTGCACCGCGCCGTCTCCTGTTCCATTAGTTGTTTTCACTGACGCACCCTTTCCAGCGTTGCTGCGCACAAGCGGCTGCGCACAATGGCCACCAGCAACACCGCCGCGTCCGTGTCGAGCTCGAACTCGCAGGACTGCTCCATCTGCCTCAACTCCATTGCTGTAAGTCATCATGAGCGGATCCTACCCCACCCTCGAACACCGCAACTGAACTCCCGTCCTAGCCCTGCCAGTCACTCTTCGTGGCACCCTGCTCGCACACATGGCATTTCAAGTGCGTGCGGTCACTTTTGTCGTCGCCGCAGTATCCCATCTTTGTCTGTCCAAATTGCCGCGCCGGCGCCGACTTGGAGGCCGATGTCGAGGAGCCAGACGAGGAGTGGCAGCAGCTCGAGGATGGCGCCGAAGAAGAGGCAAAGCCCGAAGCGGCCAACGGGCAGCCTTCCGAGGCTACGCTGAAGGCCCCGCCCGTGCCGGCGGCCGAGCCAGATGCCATGGACACAACCATGGACGTCACCGTCAACCCCAACGCGGCCGACAGTCCCAGCGGGAGGTCCAACTTGCCGCACGAGCCGACGGAACCCGTGCCCATTCGCAACCCGGCGTCTGGAGCCGGGCGCGTGAACCAACTGCGCGAGACTCGGTCGCCGTCTCCGCAAACCAACGGAGAGGGGCCGATCACGCCGAGGAACAACGCAGGGCCCTGGGTGTTTGACGGCGGCGCCGGGCGGCGGGTGGCGGATCCGACGGCCGAGATGACGAGTCTGGACGCCGCGACGGAGATGGACCTCAGCGGGGGCGGCACGAGCGACGCCTCGAGCCACTGACGCGGGGCCACAATCATGACGATAAAGAGGTGGGAAATGCAATCTTACATGGTTCCAAGGGACGGCATAGCGAGCAGACTGTAGATACCATAGAGCGGCGTTGGCTTTTGGCTTGGCGGGCCGGCGCGCGGGTGCACGGCGTTGAGGGGGCATCATCGTGCGGGGGCTGGCCAAACCATCCATCATGGAGGCGAGCATGCGATCATGACTCGGCGTCTTTGCCACAGCATGGGGCGACAGTACCTAGGCATTGGCCTCGCGTGGCCTTTTGTTTGTTTCGACAGGGTGTGGCACGCATACATATATAATGAAATCGGGGCTCAGTGAAAAGCTGAGTGTGGTCCATGGCCGACTGCCTACCTGTATTGCAGAGCATACCTAGGTGTACAAGCATTGTCGCAACATGAGGTGATTGTGGTGGTGGTGTTGCTGGCTCATGTAGTTGGTGGTGTTTTGTGCGTGTGGGCTATACGGAGTTGGATGGCCTGGCGGTACGACAGTGGGAAAGTCCATCATCTTTCCGTGGCTGTCTGTACTCTGCACGCGGGATTTACGAGTCTACCCATCCAGTGAGTGATAAATGCAATGCCTCGCTCTATGGATCAACTCACGGTGTTGAATGGAATCCTTCCTTCGTACGCTGAGCCTCAAAAAGAGGGTATAAGGATGCGCAGTGGCTGCGGTAGTGCATGCTAATGACGGAGCGGGCGCGCCCATACAAGCCAATCGCTGCCTCACTAGTTATTTGGTCACCCGCTGGAGCCGTCGGTTCGGATTCCGGGCTCGGAATGATCCGACATGTCATGCCTATCGCCGAAGCCGCACAGCGTCTGGTCTGGTGTGGCGGTGCTCCACCCAATTTTTTGGTGCCAAGTTCAACGGCCCGTCATCGCCGCCGCCGCCGCCGTTCGCAACCTTTGTCCGCCCTCCCTCCCCACGGTCATCCACCATCCAACACATCGTCGTCGCAACAGCACAATCAGCCATGTTGCGACAATTATCCACGCGGCTGCAGCCCCGCGCGGCGGCCTCGTCGTGCGCGAGGTTGCTGCGGCCTAAGGGCGGGCTGAGCCTCCCGATGCGGTCCATGGCGACCGTCTCTGTCGAAGGCATCCCCAAGGTGAGCAACCCTTGACATCTAGGCCCTTGGCTCTTGTGGCCGTCCGTCCGCGGCTTGCTGACGCATGATCCCCGGGTGCGCAGGAACCGACCGAGCTGGATCAAATCACAACGCTGCCCAACGGCCTGCGCGTCGCCTCCGAAGCCCTCCCGGGCTCCTTCTCAGGCGTGGGCGTCTACGTCGAGGCCGGGTCGCGCTTCGAAAACGCCAGCCTGCGCGGCGTGTCGCACATCATGGACCGGCTGGCCTTCAAGTCGACGTCGCGGCACACAGCCGACGAGATGCTGGAGAAGGTCGAGGCGCTGGGCGGCAACATCCAGTGCGCGTCGTCCCGCGAGTCCATGATGTACCAGGCCGCCACCTTCAACAACGCCGTGCCCCAGACGGTCGAGCTCCTGGCCGAGACCATCCGCGACGCGAAGCTCACAGACGAAGAGGTCGCCGAGCAGATCGAGACGGCGCGCTACGAGATTGCCGAGATCTGGGGCAAGCCCGAGCTGATACTCCCCGAGCTGGTCCACACGGCCGCCTTCAAGGACAACACGCTGGGCAACCCGCTGCTGTGCCCCGAGGACCGCCTCGGCGCCATCGACAAGGCTACCGTCACGACGTACCGGGACCTGTTCTACCGGCCGGAGAGGATGGTGCTGGCGTTTGCGGGCGTCGATCATGGCGCCGCGGTGACGCTCGCCCAGCAGTTCTTCGGCGACATGAAGGCAAGCCCGCTGCCCGCCCTGTCAAGGACCGGCTCGGAGACGAGCATGTCTGCGGCATCCGACAGCGAGGCTTCCACGTCCACTGGCTCCCCGGCATCCTCATCCCCCTCGGCGTCGCCCCAGTCGCGCCCCTCCAAGCTCATCACCAAGATCCCCTTCTTCAAGAACATCTCCACTTCAGCGCCGCGCAACGCGGCCGTCATCGACACGCCTATAACAGACCTCATAGACGTACCGCAGCCGGCGCGCTACACGGGCGGCTTCCTATCGCTCCCAGCGCAGCCGCCATCGCTGACCGGCACCAACTTCACGCACATCCACCTCGCGTTCGAGGGCCTGCCCGTGGGCTCTGACGACATCTACGCGCTGGCAACGCTGCAGACGCTGCTCGGCGGCGGCGGGTCTTTCTCGGCCGGCGGGCCCGGCAAGGGCATGTACTCGCGCCTGTACACCAACGTGCTCAACCAGCACGGCTGGGTCGAGTCGTGCGTCGCCTTCAATCACTCGTACACGGACTCGGGCCTGTTCGGCATCTCAGCATCGTGCCTCCCCGGCCACACCCAGCACATGCTCGACGTCATGTGCCAGGAGCTGCGCGCCCTGACCCTCGAGACGGGCTTCTCGCGCCTGCAGGAGGGCGAGGTGGCCCGCGCCAAGAACCAGCTGCGCAGCAGCCTGCTCATGAACCTCGAGAGCCGCATGGTCGAGCTCGAGGACCTGGGCCGGAGCGTGCAGGTCCACGGCCGCAAGGTGCCCGTGCGCGACATGTGCGCCCGCATCGAGGACCTGACGGTCGCGGACCTGCGCCGCGTCGCCTCGGCCGTCGTCGGCGGGCGCGTCGGCGGCCTCAGCGGTGGCAGTGGCAGCGGCAGCGGCAGCGGCGCGCCCACCGTCGTGGTGCAGGAGGCGCAGGCGTACGGCCTGACGAGCCACGGCATGACCTGGGACCAGATCCAGGACCGCATCGACGGCTGGAAGCTCGGCCGGCAGTCTGCATGAGCGTCTGTTTTTTCCTTTTCCCGCATGACGGCCCGTTGTTTTTGTGCATAGACCGTGTGGAACGGCGGGGGCAAGTGGCTTGCGGTGCGCGCGCTCACACGGAGAGAGGGGGGGAGGCGTCGCTTGTATCATAGATGTAAAACTGTACGAAATCCGACACCCGACCGGGGAATCGGGGGCCATGTTTTGTTTTTTGTTTCCCATCCCTCACTCACACACAGAAAAACTGCATACGACATGAGAAGGACGAGCAGAGAGAGGGAATGAAGGATCGCAGCAAGCCGGCAGGCAGACAGACAGCGATGCAGGGAAAGAGAGGGGGGGGGGATCACCATTATCCCCGGGTGGCGGCGCCGGGGCTTATGCGTGCCTCCCTCGATGGGATGGGATATCCGTGCATGCATAGGGGGGGGATGCTAACTTGGGTTGATTGATGCATGTACTTTGCAGTACGGGATGAACATTTTGGTGCCTACCTACCTAGTACCTACTCTAAATACCTTACTCTACGTACCACTACCATCACCACTATTCTACTATCCTGCTGTTTTACTGTTCTACTGTTTTACTGCTTTGCTGTTTTGCTGTTACCATGGTGGTGATGGTGAGGGAGAGGGGGACTTGGCATTCTGGATAAGGGGGGTATTGCGGAGAGTGAGGGGGTATGTTCGTAGTGTTGTGGTGATTATTTATGATGGTGGTGGTGATGACCTTGACCGCGGTGGTGCTCATGATGCCCACGACGATGTTGGTGACGATGGCTCTTATCCTGCGCCATGTGTATGTGTGTGTGTGTGTGTGTGTGTGTGTGTGTGTGTGTATTGCTCTCTATAAGGTATTCTAAACATCATCGCTCGCTGATTGTGTGTGTATGTAATCCCAACACCAGACATTCCTCGACCCAAATCACACCAGAAAAAACAAAACAACAATTGTTGCCTCCTTTTAGATTCGCGTGGACCACGATGATGATATGATGATGACGCGCCTACGCCGCCACTGCGTATACGCCTTCCCTTCCCCCTTGGCCGTACAAGATAGTAGATGGGAGTGGTTGCGGAGGTGGTGGGGAGGTATGGTGAGGTGGAAATGCGGAGGGTAAAGAGGACAGGAGATGGATGTTGATCGGCGAAAGGGGGGGGAGGCACAGAGGAGAGAGGGAGAGACGATGCGCCCCCGGCTCACAGCTTGGAGCGCACCGCCTCAAGGCGGTACTTGACGTCCTTGAGGGCCTTGTTGGCGGGCCGCCAGTCGTCAAACTTGCGCAACAGCTCCTCCGTCTCGGCGTGCAGCTCGGTGCGCACAAAGTCCTCCTCGAGGACGCCGCGCATGATCCACGGCAGGACGTACGGGTTCGGGCTGGCGAGGAGGGGGGCCGTGGCCGCGTTGCTGCCTAGACTGCCTGCTCCTCCGCTTGCTGCCGTAGCTGGCGCACCCGCGCCGCCCTTGACCGACGACGACGAAGAAGACGAGACAGCGGCAGCTGCTGCTGCAGCGGCGGGGCGGCGCATCTCGCAGGGGGTGCCGGGCGCGACGGACGTGGTCTCGAGGGCGTGGGCGACGGCGAGGTCGTAAACGGCGGCGTCGTAGTAAAGGCGCGAGTGGCCCTCGCCCGAGTAGAGGCTGCCCGCGAGCGGGGCGGAGAGCTCACGCACGAGGCCGTGGTCCGAGACGCCGAGGTTGCGCAGCTTGAGGGCGAAGCCGACGAGATGGGCGATGAAATCTGGGGCGTGGACGCGCCCATCGATGAAGACGGCGCGGTAGATGTAGGGGTGGCTGGCGGGAGAGTAGACGGCCGACTGCCGGGCATGTTAGCATGCGTTGATCGAGAAGAGAGGGCGAAGGAGAGGCTCAGGATTGAAAAGGACAGCTAGGCTTACCTCCATGGGCACGAGCTGGTCGTCGATGCTCCCAATAAAGGTGATGCGCGCGCCGTAGTCGAGGACACGCTGCATGGCCGCCTCGAAGCGCTGCGAGTTGACGCTCAACGGGTTGCCAAAGTCCCACAGCTCCGCGGCCGAGCCCATGAGGATGCTAGACTTGTAGTCGGGAAAGGGCCCGAGGGCGACGCCGGCCATGGCGCAGACGCCGATGCGGGCGTTTGTCACGATGCCGAGGTCGATGAGCTTCTCGAGCAGCATGACGCTGACGGGAACGCCCTGAGAGTGGGAGGCGATGAGGATGAGGTCGGCGGCGCGTATGTGCTCGATCCAGTTGAGCAGCAGCTTCCACAGGTTGTCGACGCGGTCGCTGATGCGACCCTCGCCCTCGAGCGCCACCTTTTCGATCTCACAGTCCTCGCCGCCGCAGCCGTGCGCGTCGGCCCACCGCCGGATCGCGTCGGCGCACAGGCTGGCGAAGCGCAGCGACGTGCCCGTCGGTTGCCCGATCATGGGCCGCAGGTACGTCGCGGGGAAGAGGCCGTGGACGCCAATGGCGATGGCCTTACGGATCTTAGGCGGGTCTTTGACGCGGAAGACGTGGTTCGCGGCCGGCTGCGAGGTGCGCAGGAGGAAACTCTTGATCTGCGACAGGATGGACGGGTCCTCCTTCATCTGATATGTGCTGGTGAAGGACGGGAGGAGCAGATTGGGTGGGGTCTTGGGCGTCGACTCGGGTTCGGCGGTAACGGCCTTGGCTGCGTCCACCTTTGCTACGGCCTTCGTTTCCGTCTGAGGACGTACTGCAGGCTCTGCCGCGGCCTTGTCTGCGACGGAGCCATTGGGGGGCGTCGGCGTCGGCGACTCTGTGTCCATGGACGCGGGCCTGGCTCTCTTGCCGCGCCGCCATGTCGACCTACCCTCCCTGGCCTTGACGTCTGCCTTGGAAGGCTTAGCCGGCGGGCTCGAGACATCGCCCTCGGCCATCGGCGTGGGGTGTGCCTCGGAGCCTTCTCCCATCACGGCGATCTCGCCGGACTCTGGGTCAGGTTGCTTGCCGCCCTTGTTGGGGGAGTCTCTTGACCAAAACGCCCAGGTCGAGCCGGCTTTCGGCGCCGGCTCAGCCTCCGGCTTCGGTGGAGGAGGGGCGTCTTCCATGACAACGTCCTCGGGTTCCTTGGCTGTCGCGTCTGTATTGGAAGCCGGGTCCTGCTTCACCGAGGGGGTGGTGCTCGAGGCGCCCAGGAACCCGAACCACGATGACGATGGCGGCGGCGGTTCGCTCTGTGGAGGGTCTGCGGACGGCTGGTCCGCCGCCGTCTGTACGGGAGGTGTGCTCGGTCTGGCCTCGTCGGCCGCATCGTCGGGCGGTGCGGGTGATTTTGTCATTTCGGTGTCTGATGCTGTGTTGGGCGTTCTTGACCACCACCCAAGCCAACTGCCAGATGATGCCGCCGCCGCCGCCGCTTTTTGCGGAGCTGCTGTGACGGCGGTCGTCTGCTGATCAGTCGGGTCTCGACTGCCGTCTTGTCTGTCGGCCGCTGCGGGCTTCAATTCGGACTGAACCTCCTGCTTCGGCTCGTCGTTTGCGTCTGCGAGGGCGTTGGTGGAGGTGGCGGACTCTGGCGGCGCGTCCTCGGGGACCTTGGAGAGTGACGAGGCGTGAGCGCTGCGCAGACTCGCCGTGTCGTCGCCCTTTTTGGGATCGAAACGACTCAGGTCGGGGGCTCCTCTGGAGCGGACGGTCCCTCCGAGAATGTTTTCTCTCGCGACAGATGTCGAAGCAGATGCCTTGTTGGGGGTGCGCGGCCACGATCCGTACCAGCTCTTTGCCTTGCGCAGCTGTCGAGGCGGCGGCGGGGTTGAGGGTCAGCGGGGACGACGACGACGATGATGCGTTCAAGAGTGGACTCCGTACCTCTTTATTATGATGGCCAACTTCCGGGTTCGACGCGGCGCTGGGGTCCGAGGGCAGCGGGTGCGGCATATGGGGCTCGCGGTGCTGGCCGAGGCCCGGCTCCGAGGCAGCTGAGGTCGCGGCCTGTGACGTAGCAATGTGCGGCGACACGGCCGTGGTCGGCAGACTGGCGGAGCTGACGGCTGCCGGGTTGGGGCGCTGTCTCTTTCGCGGGAGCATCATGCGGCGGCGGTGGTCGCGCGAAGGTGGTCGTGGCCGTGGTTATGGTTGGGGTCGTGGCGGCGGATGCGAGTGGTTCCATGGGAGGCGCGTCGGGGCGCCGCCACGTCATCCAACTCGCGTCGGTCGAGATGCGGTGGTGCTATGCCGAGGAGTGAGAGAATGTGATTTCTGTTGAGGTTCGAGCCAAGTCGCCTCCAGCTTTCATCACATGGCGCACGGGCGCTGGCCTACAGTGCGTACCTTACCTACCGTACATACAGGGCCGCTGGAGCACGAATGGATGACGGGCAGTGGCCCACGGGTGCCTGGAGGGGGCGCCTGGGATGGGTGCCCCGCCGCCTAAGAGCTAGTACCTAGGTTACTCAGTGGCACCCACTCCTCCACTGTCGGGTGCTGTATCCCGGGCATCGGGTCATGGATGGATCAATCACTGCCCGCCCTGGAATGGATGGGCTGGTGGGGGTGAGGCGCCCGCCAACCAACAAATCGGCGCCAGCGAATGATGGATCCCTGCCGTGGAGCGTGCCTGCTTGGAGGAGGAGCCAAAGGGCATGTAGGCGACCGGGGCCCCAAGCTTCCAAACGGCGACTGCCGAGGTTTTTCTACTTTACCTGAGCCATGAAATCTCAACATCAACCTATCATCTAACATAGGAGAGCCGCAGTCTCGTACCGTCCGCTGGCACTTCACCTCAATGCTCGCACCGTGAACCGAGTCATGTCAGTCAGGCACGAATGAAGAGAGTTCCCAACGCGCACAAACACAGCACAAGTCTTATTGCTAATTCCAAGTACCATCCTAACGTCTGTAACGTACATCATTGTCGAATCGAAGTTGGGTGCTTGACATACGACTGTTTCGCGCAGCGTACTCGTCTCCATTGTGCGCCGCCAGAGGCAATATACGGAGCAAGTTGCCATCTGACAGCAAAGGTGCGTCGCGATGCACCGCGCGCGCTGGCCCCGCGCTGCTCGACTCGTCGGTTCTGGCAAGAGCTCGATGCTCGCGCAGTGCCTCGCTTCGCCTCGCCGTTCTTGTCTCACAACTTGGGCGCAAAGCCCAGCCTCATGTTGCCCTCATCAAAGACAACCAACGACGACTTGAGCGCCACGTCTCCGTGGATGCTGAAGCCGCGCAAGGGACGGTTGCTCTGCAGGCCGCCATAGCACAATCTAACCCCCTCGAGCGTGCCGATAAAGCCATGGTCGAGATATTCGCCGGGAATCGTGACCATGGAACCCTCCACCTTGTACGCGAAATCAGGGAGCTTCGTGTCGCATGGAAAGAGATATGCCCACGACCACCAGTACAGTATCGCTCCTGGAATTGGAAGCCAGTATTGATCGACAATGTTCTCGGGCACATACATGAGCGTGGTGCCGGTGTCGACGATGGAGTCTACCTTCTGCTCATAGTACACTCCATCGATGACGTATCCCGGAGAGCTGAATCCCCAGAAGCCCTGGGTGTTGTTGACTGGGGTGTAGGTGATGGGGCCCTTGTGCTCCTTCTTGTCAATGAACCCAAAATTGTATGTCCCGTCTAAGCGAGAGCAAGCAGTCAGTCAGTCAGTCAGTCAGTCATCGAGCGCGACTCCAATCTTGGCACATCATCGACGCGAAGCGGGCGATACCTACTGGCGTGGTGGTTGAGGTTAGCTGTGAACAGCGACTGCTTGATATGCCCCTTTGCCGTGTCCAAAAAGGTGAGCTGTGGCTTGGGCCTAATCGTGTTGAGAGAGCTAAAGGCCAAGCCGAGCAATCCGTCACAGTCGGGTGTCTTAGTGAATTGCCTGCTGACCTCTTTGGCCGCCCCGACTGCCTGGCCCTTGATTCTCAAGCCGCCGATACTGACGTTGTCGATATAGACGTCCCCGCTGCTGCCGCTTTGATCGGCGTAGTGGATCTTCCAAGTAGCGCCCTCGAGCTTTTTGGCAGATTGACTCCTCTTTGGGTTATAGAGCCTCTGGCCGTTCACCTGGTCCGGAGGCAGCGCCGTGCTGAAGACCCACAGGTCGCTTGATCCAGTGTCAATGTCGAGCCGCAACTTTTGAGCCGGCGTGCCAATGTGCACCTCGGTGATGTACATGGAATCTTGGGCCAGGGGCTGGGTGGCGACATGTCCGGTCCATCTCTTGTCGTTGATCGTCGTCAACCTGTCGACCGTTTTGACCTTGGAGTGGGTCGCCGCCTCCCTGAGTTCGTCAGGGCTGGGCATGACCATGTTGAACTTGTTGAGCGTCCTCTGCAAGGCGGCGAACCCGTTCGTTTCCGCCTCAGTGTTGCGGACTACGGGCACTGAGAAGCCGCCCTGCGACTCTGCCGGGAGGGCGGCAGCGAGGCAGCCGGTGGCCACGAGGGCAGCGAGGAATGCACCAAATGTCTGCATGATGGATTGCAAGCGCGGGCAAAGCCGAACAATGAACTCGTGCCTTGGATGCTGCTCTACGACTAGACTATGCGGTCCTAGACGGCCCTGGCTGGCTTTATATGTCCGTCCGTCCATCATACTGGCAACGAACAGTAAACGCGAACTCTCGTACATGCTACATCAAAAGTCTGTATACGCGTCTAGTCAAGGTCGCAATGAGTAAGAACCGAAAAGTTATGCTTGTGCGCGATGCCGCACCACATCTGCTTTTTCAGAGTTTCCCCGCACCCAAGCGAACAAAGACGACCATTGCCGATAGGTCACACGACATAGCAAACAGGTGTTGGGGAGAGAAAGGACCCTTCGCTGCTTCCTGACCTGGCAGGTACAATGAGAGCTCTCGATTGATATGTTGGCCGTTTTCTCTGGAGTACTTTGTATAACTAGGTAGAGCGCTCCTCTGGACCACTCCCACGCCTGCGTGGTGAGCTCACAGATTAGGCAGGTAACTAAATGTCCTTGTTCTACAAGGCCAACAATGCTGGCCGAGAGCATAAGCAATGCCTACCAAGGTTAATAGCGTGGCTTTGGGACATGACGCCGGTGCGATCCAAATCAAGGTACAGGTCACATACGTCGAGTCAACCATTAGCCTCGGGGATGATGACCTGTTGTTCGGTTGCCATGCTCGCGTGATACCGGATCCTGATCAGCAACGGCGATCGTCAGGCACGAACACAACGATACGGTCTCGTGGAACCAAGCTTTCGTTTATGCATGGAGCTTGGGCCTCCAGGTTGAGCGACAAGGTGTATGGCCTTCCCGTTCTGTAGCAGACAAGGACTCGGCCGATGGCGCGCTCGACGCAGATTGCTGCCGTCCCCCCCTCTCCTCATGCCCTACGGCATGTCCATTGGCGGCCTTCCAGCCACGGCCTCCCTTACCTGCCGTTGAGAAGTTACACGGAAGGAAAATGCCGATCAAGGAGGCGTCCTGCAGCCGTAGACGCATGAGCTGGGTAACGCTTGGCCAACCGCCGCTGCAATGGACGTTTCCAACTGCCCGGGAGAGATATCGTGTGTTGTGCTGGGGCGCCTAGACACCAAGCACGTGTATATAGCTCTTAGCTCTGCAGCACCACCGTCGTTGCTTGGGGACACCAGCCTGTAGTCCGTACTATACTACCCAAAATAATAACCATACCTCATATAAGCATGCTTCGTCACTGGTCGTGACTTGGCGTGGGATTTTCTTCGTGCATGAAAGTTGCGCTGCATGCACAGCATGCGATGTATCACGCGCAGCATGCGGACTATGACCCCGCACGATGATGGATCATGGTTTGCAGCCGGTGTAGCTTCCTATATCGTATATGCTGGATCTGGGGCCGGTTGTATAAGCGAGAGGGGCTTGGATTATGGCGTAGAGTGTCATTGTCTCGGGACATATCCGGGCGGTCCAGGTCGGGAGTATCCGAAGTGTCACCCGGACGGTATTTGCCAGAAAGTAGTGGCTACATCGCTTCCGAGAACATGCTCTTTGTAGCTCATTACTTCTACATTGTTGATAATAATCTGGTCGTGCCTGCGGCTGACCACATGGCCCTATGTTGTGTGCTACAGCACATGAGCATCAGAGACGGAATGAACCGTATACTGTACTAGGTAGTCGTAAATACAGTGCCCCGACTGAGGGCCGGCCTGAGATTGTATATCCAGCTCTCTGGTAGCACTGGACAGGGCAGACTTGACGTCAACTGTCAACTTTAACGTATTGCCCAGTTGTGTTAGGCTGGCATTGCTGCCCTCACTTTTTTGAATTCAAACGTCCTGGTGTCGGGTAGATTGATACCGTGATGGACGGCAGATGTTGGGTGCTGAAGTTTTAGGTGGGGCTCCAGCGAAAGGGCCCCAGGACCCCTGTGGACCAGAACGTGCGAGGCGGGGCCGGAACAACTGCTCGGAATCTGCAAGGTCCGACCCGCTGCTTATCGCTTATCGCGTCCCGCCCAGCAAAAAATTATCGACGCCTCTGTTCTGTGCAGCCGACTTGGAGGATCACGACCATCGGGCACAGCGCAGTCGCTTGCATTGCATCTTGCGACCACGCACGGCCGCCATGAGCAACCTCAAGCGCAAGGAGGCCCCCGGGGGCCCTCCTCCGTCAAAGACGGCCAAGAAACTGAAGGAGGCCCGCCCCTCCAAAAACGATGCGACGGCAAAAGATGCAACCCCCGCGAGCAAGCCCTCCAAGAAGCCCGCCGAACCCAAGGCGCCCGTCGTCTCCCTGCTCAAGGATGACGAGCCCATCTTTCCCCGTGGCGGCGGCAGCGTCTTGACACCCCTGGAGCAGAAGCAGATCCAATTGGAGGCCAAGGCCGATGCCATGCGCGACGACGAATTCGACACGGGCGGCAAGGCGCAAAAGAAGAAGAAGCGCAAGGTGTCACTCAAGAGCGACGGCAAGCCCGGCTCCAGCAAGAAAAATACTGAAGGCACTGTGAAGGTGGAGAGTCTCAACTTCAAGGTAATATTCACTTCCATTGGAGCTGTACTGCGGGCTGGAAGCTGACCCGGCGCAGAAACTGGTCAAGGGCTCGCTCGTCCTCGGACAGGTGACGCGCATCAACCGTCTTGACCTCGAGATCGCCCTGCCCAACAACCTCGCGGGCCGCGTCTCGATTGTCGCCATCTCCGAGCAGCTGACTGACAGACTGCAAAGCAACGCGGTCGAGAAAGACGACGGCGACGGCGACGACGATGAAGAATCCTCCGACGAAAGCAACGTTGATCTCAAGAGCCTGTTCGCCGTCGGACAGTACCTAAGGCTGTACGTCGTATCGACGTTGGACGAGTCAGCGGTTACCGGCAAGGCCAGGAGAAAAATCAACCTATCTCTGCGACCTGCCGAAACCAACGAGGGCCTTGACAAAGACGATCTTGTTCCCAACAGCACCGTCATGGCCGCCGTCGTCAGCGTCGAGGACCGTGGCTGTGTCATGGATATTGGTATTTCAGGACTCCGCGCTTTCTTACCGACAGGAGAGATCGACCCAAGCATAGATCGAGACCGGTTGCAGCCCGGATCCGTCTTCCTGTGCCATGTTACCGGCCAGGGCAAGGGCAAAGTCGTTCAGCTTTCGCTGCTGCAAAAGGCACTGGGAAATGTCAAAGCCGTGCCTACCGAGGCAACTACAATCAGCACTTTCTTGCCTGGCACCGCTGTCGATGTCCTTGTCTCGCACGCCGACCGCCGTGGCCTTGCCGGCAAGGTCATGGGCAGTCTGGATGTCACGGCCGATCTTGTACACTCTGGCGTGGGCCCCAACGACACGAATCTGGAAGAGGCCTGCAAGGTCGGCAGCAAAATCAAGGCCCGGGTCATCTGCAACTTTCCGACGGCAAAGGACCCCAAGCTAGGCATCTCGCTGCTGCCGCATATCACTTCTCTGAGTCGAATGTATCCTGCTCAGGATGCCAACAACCTGCCGACCGTCGTGCTCCCCGTCTCGTCGCTTGTGGAGAAGTGCACGGTTCGCCATGTCGAGTCCGAGATTGGGCTCTTTGTGGACACAGGTGTCGCTGGACTCAGCGGCTTCGTGCACATTTCACGGGTCAAGGACGGTAAGGTGGATGCGCTCTATCAGACGAGCGGCCCTTACCAGGTCGGATCCGTCCATAAGGGTCGTGTAATTGGCTACAGTGAGATGGATGGCATATTCCACATCTCCTTCGAGAAGACCATCCTCGAGCAGCAATACATTCGCCTCGAGGACGTTCCCGTCGGGGCGGTGGTCAACTGCGAAATCGAGAGACTTGTCATCAAGGAGGATGGCGTGGCTGGCTTGATTCTCAAGCTGGCAGAGGGCATCAACGGCTTCGTGCCGGATCGTCACATGTCCGACATTCGCCTCCAGCACCCCGAAAAGAAGTTTCGCGAGGGAATGAAGGTCAAAGCCAGGGTCCTCTCCACGAATCCAGCCAAGAGGACTATGCGCCTCACGCTCAAAAAGACACTCGTCAACTCGGACGCACCACCCATCAAGTCCTACAACGAGGTTAGCGTTGGCATGCAGGTCCTAGGCACCATCGTCAAGCTTCAGCCCAACGGTGCTCACGTCAAGTTTTACGGTCCCCTGCGAGGCTTCCTCCCGGTCTCTGAAATGAGCGAGGCATATATACGCGACCCCAATGAGCACTTCCGTGTGGGCCAGGTCGTCAACGTTTACGTCCTGGATGTCGACCCCGACCAAAGACGACTGGTCGTGTCCTGCAAAGATCCGGGCGCTTTCGGCCTGGAGAAGCAGACGGCGCTCAAGAACATCAAGCTGGGTGACATAGTCTCCGGCAAGGTGACACAAAAGACCGAGGACCAGGTCTTTGTAGAGCTAGCCGACAGCCAGCTCAAGGCCATCCTGCCCGTGGGCCATCTGACAGACAACAAATCGGCGTCCAAGGTTCAGTTTTCCCTGAAGCGCATCTCGACCGGGCAAACTCTGTCAAACCTTGCGGTGATTGACAAGAATGATCAGCGCCGCGCCATCATTCTTACCCAAAAGGCCAGTCTGGTCGAGGCTGCCAAGGATGGAAAGCTGCCGTCGACATTTGAAGAGGTCAAGATCGGCAGCGTTCTCTCTGGATTTGTGCGGAACATTACCCAAAGCGCCGTTTTCGTTCAGTTCTCTGGAAGTCTCCACGCGCTGCTGCCCAGGGCCAGACTGCCTGCCGACGCCCAGAGCTTGCCCGACTTTGGCCTGCAGAAATACCAGTCTATCGAAGTCAAGGTTGTATCGACCATTCCGGAGCTGCGTCGCGTCATGGTAGCTCCCTCATCTGCACCCGAGCAAGCGGAGAAGCCGAAGCGTGTGGAAAAGGCCCCAGCACCCGAGGATGGCCTTAAGGTCGGCAGCATTGTGCAGGCCAGCATCACATCCGTTAAGCAGACGCAGCTGAACGTCCAGCTAGTGGGTACCGGTGTACAGGGTCGCATCGATGTTTCTCAAGTCTTTGACAAATGGGACGACATCCCCGACCCCAAAGATCCCCTGGACAAGTTCCGTAAGAAGCAGCAGCTGAAGGTCAAGGTCATTGGTGTCCATGACGCGAAGGACCATCGCTTTCTCCCTCTGTCACACCGCTCGGCTCACTCGGTTCTGGAGCTGTCAGCGAAGCCCAGTGATTTGAAGAGCGAGGTCGCGGAACCCCTCGCCCTGGAGTCGATCAAGGTTGGAGAGACGCACGTCGCCTTTGTCAACAACGTCACCCCCCAGTACTTGTGGGTGAATCTGTCGCCCAACGTCCGCGGCCGTGTCTCTGCCATGGAGGCGTCAGATGACTCTTCGCTGCTCAACGACTTGCACGCCCACTTTCCCATCGGCTCTGCCTTGCGTGTGAAGGTTACCTCCGTCGATACCGAGAACAAGCACCTGGATCTCTCGGCACGATCGTCGAGCTCCTCCGAATCCATCACCTGGGCCAGCCTGAAGCCAAATATGTTCTTGCCTGGTCGTATCACCAAGGTCAACGAGCGCCAAGTGTTGATTAAACTTAGCGAGACCGTCTCGGGCCCTGTCCACCTGCCTGACATGGTCGATAACTTCGACGACATCGACACCTCCGAGTACAAGAAGAACGACATTGTGCGTGTTTCGGTGGTGGAAGTGGACGCCCCCAACAAGCGACTCCGCCTGTCGCTCCGCCCCTCGCGCATTATGAGCTCGGCGCTGCCAGTGGCCGACAAGGAGATCAGCAGCTTTTCCCAGATCTCCAGCGGCGATATTGTTCGCGGCTTCGTGAAGAATGTCGCTGACAAGGGCCTCTTCGTCCTCCTCGGTGGACAAGTGACGGCTCTTGTCAAGATTGCAAATTTGTCAGACCGCTTCTTGAAGGAGTGGAAAGACCAGTTCCAGATTGATCAGCTGGTCAAAGGCCGTGTCATCGCTGTTGATGCCGCCTTGCGCCAGGTCGAGCTCAGCCTCAAAGCTTCCATGGTGGAGGAAGACTACACCCCGCCGATGACCTTTAAGGATATTAAAGAGGGCCAGGTCGTGACGGGCAAGGTGCGCAAGGTCGAGGAGTTTGGTGCATTCATTCTCGTCGATAACTCTGCCAACGTGAGTGGTCTGTGCCACCGTAGCCAAATGGCCGACAAGGCCGTCAAGGACGCGACGAAGCTCTACAAGGAGGGCGACGTGGTCAAGGCCAAGGTTCTCGAGGTGGATGCCGACAAGCGACGAATTTCGTTCGGCTTGAAACCGTCATTATTTGATGACGAGGATAGCGATATGGGCTCGGATGCTGGCGCGGCCCTGGAGGATGAGAGCGACGAAGATGTCGAGATGGACGAGGGTGCCTTGCTCAAAATCCTTGGCACAGATAACATGGATGACTCTGACTCTGACTCTGAGAATGAAGAAGTTGAGGACGACCAAGACGAAGGCAGTGACGACGATGAAGAGATGGAAGATGCCCCCAGCGCCAGCGCCAGCGCCAAGGGGAGCGGCCTCGGCTTGGGCAAAAAGTCAGCCTGGGCGGAAGACCCATTTGACGAGCCTGATGCAGGGTCCGACGACGGGGAGCAGATTGTTGCTGAAAAGAAGAAGCGGAGAAGAAAGGGCGAAGTCCAGGTGGATAAGACGGCCGAACTCGACGCACATGGCCCGCAAACGTCGAGCGACTACGAACGACTGCTTCTAGGGCAGCCAGACTCATCTGCGCTCTGGATCGCCTACATGTCGTTCCAGATGCAGGTGAGCGACCTGTCCAAGGCCAGAGAAGTCGCCGAGCGCGCTATCAAGAGCATCAACATCCGAGAGGAGACGGAGAAGCTCAACGTGTGGGTGGCGTACCTCAACCTGGAAGTCGCTTACGGCAGCAAGCAGACCGTGGAGGACGTGTTCAAGCGCGCGTGCCAATACAACGACGAGCAGACGGTGCACGAGAAGCTGGCGAGTAATTACATTGGGTTGAACAAGCAGAAGGTAAGCACACACGCGGCAGGGTTAGATGGATCATTCACACGGAAGCTAACTGGAAGTCGTGCAGGATGCCGATGCGCTCTTTGAGACGATGGTCAAGAAATTCGGAGCAAAGTCTCCCAAGGTGTGGACCAACTACGCGCACTTCCTGCATCACACGAATAACGACCCTTCGCGGGCACGTGCTCTGTTGCCGCGCGCGACGCAGCAACTGGACAAGCGACATCACCAGGCCATCATCAGCGGGTTCGCCGCGCTCGAGTTCATGTCGGACAACGGCGAGCCGGAGCGGGGTCGCACCATGTTCGAGGGTCTCCTGTCGACGTGGCCGAAGAAGGGCGATCTCTGGAGCCAGCTGCTGGACCTGGAGACGAGACGAGGCGCGGAGGCGGATCAAGCGGCAGTGCGGGACGTGTTCGAGCGCCGGACTCGTGTCAAGGGCCTGAAGCCGCAGCAGGCCGAGAGGTGGTTCCGGCGCTGGGCAGAGTGGGAGGAGAAGCTCGATCCCAAGGGCCGGGAGCGGGTCATGGCCAAGGCGCAGGACTGGGCGGCGCAATTCAAGTCGCGCAAGGAGGCCGACGCGGCGGCGGCGGCAGAGGCAGCCGACGAAGAGATGGAGGAGTGATGAGGGCTCTGTGGCCAAGTTCATGGCAATTGCATGGTGGTGCCGGATAGCATCAGGTCGCGTCGAGACTTTTATTCTAGACATTTATGTGTGGCGCGCAAACGTGAGCAACGTCTAAAGAGTGCATGATAAAGCCTTGCGCGCGCCGAGATTGAGAGTGACGCGAAAGTAATTGACGCGACGATATCTCACTGCAAGTCACAACGTATTACACGCAGCTTGGACCGAGACTCGAACGCCTAACGTTGGGCCACGTGGCCGGGGTGTCCATCTCCTGAAGCGATTCGTGTACACGCACGAGTGTAGCTAGTCGACCCTCGCACCGCACCATGGAGAGCTTGCGGTCTGGTGTTCGTCGGTCGTCCAGCTAACTCTTTCTTTCCTCTAGTATCATCATTTTTGCCTTCTCCGAGGGTGTATGTGCCTGAGGACTCAGCTAACAAGACGTAATGTCGATTTGCGGCGCGACGGTGCCATGGCGGAACTTGGACGTGGGAGCTGCGCACTTGAGGATACCTGACCGAGTGATAATTCAACCCTAGCGTCTAGACTACACAGTAGTGATCTTCTAACAACCGTATTCGCTTAGCCTACCCTGGGCGTACCCCCATCCGTGATCGAAGCTGAACGTGATGACTCGGGGCAATCGCTGCAGCCGGGGCACATGAAGTCTAGTGTGCTACCGTGGTCGGAGCAGGATGCCTCGCGCTTCCAGGAGTTGATGAAACACTCATCGCCGGTGTCCAAACACTATGAAGATTAAAACTTCTTGTCAGTGGCATGGATGACTAGTATAAGGGTATATACGCGATAGGGGAACAAAAAAAGGCGATCTGGAGGGCGCGCGCCATTACCGGAAAATGGTTGTTGCACTTCGAGAACACCTGTCTCTTCCTGGATGATGTGCTTGGGACAACGACTATGGCGAAGCATTCCTGCAGTTGCTGGGAGCATTTCTGAGATGAAAGACGAAGAGAGAATTAGCTGTTTCCGTGTTGATACTGATGGAGAGGGCGGATTTTTGGTGTGTTTCTTTTTGGGGAGGGGGGGTTAATGGGAGAATCATTGAAATGGACGTCAACGTTGACTGTTTCGATGCCGAGGGTGCATGGCGAACGTACCCCCGTAACCCATTCGAACTTGAGCAATTCCGGCGCTGAGCTACATGAAGAGACCGACAGAATGGCGGCATATGCCACCAGGACGGAAAACGGCATGGAACGGAGGATGATCTTGCTGTTGGTAGAGGGCGTGCGACGAGGGCTAGACGGATCGGTTATGTGCGCGATAGGGCAGATGGAATCGATTCGGAGGCAATATGAAGATTAATTTGCGAGAACACCGTTGACTGGATCTCCGCGTCTATATGGCTGGCTCTAACAAACGTCGAACGTGGCGAAGGATTGGTGCACGGGTGACCGCAAGGGGGTATTGGACTCTATTTACACAATATTTGACCGATGGAGAAGTAGCCACCCAAGCACGCAACGCACGTCGCGTTTTTGTCGGCGCTGCGCTTGATGACGTGGATGAAGCCTTTTTACGGGGTGCGGGCTCGAAGCAACTAGCCTACGATGTAAGAACGACGCGGCAATGCCAAACATGTGTCAGGACATGACGTAAGTTTTATGGCCCAATGGGCGGAAAGAGTGATCGAACAGGTACGGAGCGAGCGAGGGACGGATAGGCGACTGCATTTTTAGAATTGCGCCGCGTGTGGTCGTTGGGGACACTGGCAGCGCCGTGGCACCCGTGTACGGTGTTGTAGACGCCCCGGTCCTGGGCGTGTGCACTTTCTCGGGGTGGTTATCTTTGCCTTCAGGAGGAGGTGGTGTGTTGTTAGGTGATCGAATGGTTCACTGGGGAGGGAGGGGGGAAGGGAAGCAATGGGGTGACGTTGATGACGACGGTGATTGCAATGGATAGGTAATTTTTTGTTTGTGGTGTGGGCAGTGGCTGGCCCAGGCGTTGGTGCACAGTCCAGTCTGTTTCAGCCAGTACAGACGAGGGGGAGCTCGGAGATATAGCAGCGGTACAAGTAACGTGATGGATTACTGTGTACGTATTCACGTCAGGACGGGAATACGGGGGGCGAGCGCTGTCGTGATGTGAACAGGAAGGGTGTGTGTGTGTGTTTGCGCAGAAGAAGAACGAATACAAAAAGCCCAATGTTGGGCTTTGGGCGGGAAATATAACCTTGTCAGGATGCTCGGACTCTGCCGTCTTGACAACATAACATACAAGCACTCGACGTGATGTTGCGGGCCAGCAGGTCGGAAACGGGACTGGACTGGAAGTAGCACGGTGGTGGAGGAGGGGAGGAGTGCCGGGGAGGTTCACGGATAAGGACGGGGGGCCGTTGAAGTGGGAGGATCATATCATTCGACATGAACATGGACACATTCCGATCTGTCTGGTAGGTGCGCGACGGCATGTCTAGGGCCAGGAGATGTATGTAGGAAGTAGGTGCGTGGAGATGGATAGGGCTGGATACCACCGAGCACGGCACCGAGGCAACAACGCACACCATTGTGTGTTTGGCATGTCAAGAAAACGGATATAATATGTATGTATGCTTCGTACTTTGTACACTACGACACCTATCGTACAGTCTGGTACTCTGCGCGGCGCCGTGGAAAAACCAGTTTTGAACATAGGGTCAGATTTCATGGCCCCTCGCCCCGCCATCGTGCTGCTGGTCTCAACTCCCCGCTCGCCGAGGCAACGTTCAAGGTCTATTTCTCTCTCTCACTCTTCTCACCGTCAGGCACACAGCATTCAAAGCAGCACGGCGGGGAGGCAGCAGTTACCCCATCATCACCAAGCAAGGTACAGTATCACAGCAGGATATAAATGCGCGAGGCCAGGTCACGGTAGTAACACCTCTCCCCCCCCCACACAAACACAACAGCCGTTCGAGAAAAAAAAAACCCAGCCCCTCTCCAATCCCCAAAATTCTCGGCCGGAACTAGCGGCTGTCGCCATCTGCAGCGCAAAAGACGGGACGTCGATCCGCAAAAAGCGGGAACCGGGGGCGAGCACGTCACCGGGGCCGTCGGTAGCGTCAACCAACCCAAACCCTTTTGACCCTGCGCCTGCGGCTCCTCGGGCGCGCCCGTGGGCCCCCCGGCCAGGCCTGGAAACCGCCGCCGCAGCGGGTGGTCGGTCGCTGGCTCGGATCTAACTTGGAGTAGAGAGAGAGAGAGAGAGACTTGAGAGTGAGAACGAGCGCATGATAGGGAGTGTGTGAGAGGGCGAGATCCTGCCCATGTTCTCACCGTTGAAACGCAGTTACTCTATCCAATCCCACCTTCCCCCTGTACAACCAACTCAAGAACCGGCGTTCAATTTTCCCCTCTGTGCCCTGGCCATGGGGTGTCGCGTGTGTCGGGCGAGAAAGGTGAGCGAGACCCTCTCTCCTCCACTCAAGCTCCCAAGCGAGGGACCGAAGCGAGTGGATCATCGGGCGCGGCGGCGGCGGCGGTCGCGCGGTGAGCGAGCGAGAGAGCGAGCTTCAGGTGAGGGTTATGAACGAGTGAGCCAGGGCTGATATCAGAAACGTCCACACGGTGCACAGGTCAAGTGCGATGGCCGTCCCAACGGGTGTCGCAACTGCGAGCGCCTGCAGCTCGACTGCGTGGGCGACGACAGCGGCGCCGCATCGCTGCTGCTGGCCGACGGCGGCAAGGGCGAGGGGAGCAGCAGCGGCAGCAACTTGAAGCCCGGCGGCGTCGGCGCGCTGCGCAAGATCCGCACCTACCGCTCGTGTCAGAGCTGCCGGCTCAGCAAGACCAAGTGCAACGGCGACAGGCCGCGGTGCGCGCGGTGCGTGACCAAGGGGACCGAGTGCGTCTACGATGGGGGGTCGGCGCCGCGCTGGACGAGGAGCCTCAAGAGGGGAGGGGGAGGGAGCGTCGACATCAAGGCCGAGCGGCGCGATGATGGCGAAGACGATGCGGTTGCCGCGTCTTCGTTGTCGCCGCGGTCGCCGCCTCTGCCGACCTCTGGACCCGCGACGACAACAGAAGGACGTGGGGACGGAAGTGAAGCAGCGTCGTCGTCGAGAGCTTCGGCCGAGGCGAGGGCGTCTGGCGAGGGCGTGGGCTTTGCTGCTGCTGCTACTGCCTCGGTCGGTGGCGGTGGCGGCGGCGATGTGACGCCCTCGCATCCGCTATCGTGGTGAGCAACCCCCCCGCGATATTACATCTTTTCCCAAAGGCGTTTCTTCTCGGCAGACACACACACACACAGCTGACATTTGGTGGGCATCATGCAGGCTCCTCTCCCCCGAGCTGCCGTCCGGTCGCAGCCTGCGCCGCGTCGTCGAGCAGTACTTTGCCAACGTGCATCCGCTGCGGTGCTTCGCCTTTGTGCACAAGCCGTCCTTTATGCGCCAGCTGGACCGCGGCTTCGCGTCCGACGACGAGTCGGCGCTGCTGCACATCATCTGCGCCCACGGAGCCAAGTTCCTGCTGCTCGGCAGCGGCGCGGGTGACCTGACGCCGCCGCCGCCGCCGGCAGGGCTCCGGGGTGCCGGCAACCAGTGGGCACGACGGGCCGAGTATTTGCTGCTGGCCAACTTTGGCAAGATATCAGTGCAACGGCTGATGGTGAGTTTTTGATCCTTTTTCTTATCAAGTTTTCGAGTGCGATGGCGGCTGGGTGGTGGTGCATGTTGGGATCATATCAGACCAGTCAGGGGTTCAGGGGCTGATGCACCGCGCAACATCGCGAACTCTGTTCATGTAGACGGCCATCCTCCTCCACGACTTCCACTTCCGCCTCGGCGAGTACGGGCAGGCGCTCATGATCAGCGGCCTCGCGGTGCGCATGGCCCACGCGCTCAAGATCAACGCCGAGTACAACGCCGACGTGCTGTGCGCCGACGAGCGCGACGCGGCGGCGCCGTCGGTGGCCTCGCGCGAGTCGCGACGGCGCCTCATGTGGGCGTGCTACGTGCTCGACGCGTGGGCGGGCTCGGGCGTCGACCAGCTGACGCTGCTGCGCGAGGGCGACATCAAGATCCAGCTGCCGTGCAACGAGCGCAACTTCGGCCTGCGCATCCCCTCCGTCACCGAGACGCTCGGCGTCGGCCACGTCCTGCAGTTTCTGCCGCCGGCCATTGTGCCGCGCCGTCCGGCCGCCAACATGGGCATCATGGCCTACTACATTCGCGTCGTCGCCCTGTGGAAGCGCATCGTCCGCTACGTCGCCGGGCATCACGGCCTGGGCGACGACCGCCCGCCCCCCTGGCAGCCCGACTCGCACTTTGCCGCCCTCGACGCCGACCTGCATCTGTGGCGCCGCGAGCTGCCCGACTTTGTCGAGTACTCGACCGAGACCATCTACGCGCGCCTCGACTCGAACCAGCTGGGCGCCCTCGTCCTCATCCACTGCACCTACCACCACAACTACCTCGAGCTCTACAAGATCACCATGCCCGACCTCTTCAAGCTGCCCAAGCCCGTCGTCTTCCCCCCCGAGCACCACGAGTTCCTGCGCACCATGCAGGCCAACTGCTATTACCACGCCGCCCAGATCGCCGACATCCTCGCCGAGGCCGCCGAGCACGGCGCCCGCCTCCTCTCGGACAGCCTGCTGCCCTTCTTCATCTACGACAGCAGCCGCGTCATGCTGTACTATGTCGCCCGGCTGCTGGACCCGACGCGGCCGGACGCCGAGACCAAGATGCGGGAGGCCATCCGCGCCGTGGAGAGCAACAACCGCGTGCTGAGGCTCATGTCGACGCTGTTTCCGATTGCTTCGAGTTTGGTACGTCGGCCCTGGTTGATCAAGTGTGCGTGCTGCTACTAACCGTGTGACCCGCGCAGTCGACGACGATAGAGCGATGGCTCGCCAAGCTGCAGCGAGCCGTAAGCCAGGACGACCTGGTGAGCAGCCTGCAGTCGGAGCACCGGCTCGAGGCGCACCGTTCCGAGCTGTACGTCATGACTACTCCATCTTTTGCACTCTTGTCCCCCACAGACTGCCGAAGCTGACGCTATCAACAGGCTAAACGGCGCACGCGAGTCGTCCGAGTTCATCCTGCCGCCACTGCACTCGCTCGCCCGTACCGGCGGCGTCGGCGGCGGCTCCCTCACCCCCGACAACACGAAGCGGACGCCGGGGCTGTCCTCGAGCGGCGGCGGCACGGGAAGCGTGCCCGACTCGCCGGCGTGGAGCACCGTCAACCCCAACGCGGCCAGCGCGTCGTGGGACGGCACCAGCGCGGCGGCCCATCAGCTCGTCGGGCTGAGCGCGCAGGCGGCGCAGGCGAGCGGCTTGCAGCACGAGCGGCCGGTCCTGCCCCCTCAGCAGCTGCTGCAGCAGCAGGGCGGCGCCGCGGGGCTGAAGCGCCAGGGCAGCCAGCCCATGTGCGAGGCGCTGGATCTCGACGACTTGCAGAGCTTCCTGAGCTGGGACATGTACGGCATCATGGAGATGGGAGGGGGCGTGTTCAACGACGACATGGACGACTCGGTATCGCAGTCGTGGACGGGGGCGATATGAGCAGGTGCGACGTCATTGTTGGAGTTTGTTCCGCCTTGCCAAGGGTGACGGAGTATGTTGAATCTTGTGACTTTTCAGTTTCTGTTGGTGAGTTAGATGCTGGCTGGCGTATATATATCAGGGGCAGGGCCGAGGAGCGACATTGAGGATACCACGGGCAAAAGAACGAAGTACCAGAGAAACAACGGGCATGAAGGAGGCTCGGAGAATGCAAGGTGAGATAGATAGACGGAGTATATGGAATACCACCGGGGAATGAGGCGGTGGATAAAGAAACGCTTTATTAGACGCTGTGGAGACGGCGGTTCGGGGCGCTCGTCTCGACGGTCCGAAGCCGAGGCATGCGCCCATCGGCCGGATCGGCTACGGGGTCCGTATTTCGGTGGGGCCCGCCGCGGTCGGAGCGGTGATTTGGCGACCGGAGCGTCGGCCGGAGCGTCGCCATGAAGTGAGATGAGATGAGTGCGTTGTCGATATAATAAGGGCCGTTGTCGGTGCCATGATCCCATTATGGGCAACGTCGTCGAGTATCACGCCGTGTCCCACGCTGTGATCTTGGATTCCTTGTTGGCTTTTCAACGCTGATATCCTCGTTGACATCTCACCGCATCTCACACATAAAGGAGAGTGAGTGTGAGACACTCGACATCGCCGGCAGGACATAGCTTGAGGGCATCAGCAGGGGCCAGCTTGCGACTGGGACACGAACAAACGCCAACAGGGGGCATAGGCAGAGCCACAAAACCACACATATATCCATCTCATCATGCCCAGAAACATCCTCCTCCTCGTCGCCGACGACCTCGGCCGCGAGCAGCTCGGCTGCTACGGCTGCTCGGCCATCCAGACGCCGCACCTCGACGCGCTCGCCGCCTCGGGGACGCGCTTCGACATGGCCTTTGCCAGCACGGCGTCGTGCAGCGGCTCGCGCACGACGCTCTACACGGGCCTGCACACGCACGAGAACGGCAGCTACGGGCTCGTGCTCGAGCGCAACGGCTTCCAGACCTGGGCCAACGTCGAGACGGCGCCGCGCGTCTTCAACGACCTCGGCTACCGGACGGGCATCCTCGGCAAGGTCCACGTCGCCCCCGACGCCGTGTACCCTTGGCAGGTCCGCGAGGAGAGCGACACGCGCGACGTGGCCGTCATTGCGGACCAGGCGGAGCGCTTCTTTCGGGAGGAAAAGGAGGCACAGGCGCAAAAGGGGGGCAACGACGACGAAGGCAACGAGGCGGAGGGAGCTGCCAGCAACAGGAGGAGGCCGGGCTTCTTCCTCACCATCGGCTATGTCGATCCGCACCGCGTGCTCACCAGCCGCGGCGGCTTCGGCAACGTCGACGCCGACGACGCGGGCGCCTACGATGCCCGCATCCGCGACCGCGTCTACGCCCCGGACGAGGTCGCCGTGCCGTCCTTCCTGCAGGACCTGCCGGCCGTGCGCCAGGAGCTCGCCGAGTACTACCGCGCCATCAACCGGCTCGACCAGGGCGTCGGCATGGTGCTGTCCGCGCTGGAGCGCACGGGGCAAGCCGACGACACCCTGGTGCTGTTCCTGAGCGACAACGGCCCGCCGTTTGTCAACTCCAAGACGACGCTGTACGACGCGGGCGTGCGGCTGCCGTTTCTGATGCGCGCTCCCGGAGTTGTTGTTCCTCCTACTGTTGCTGCTACTGGTGCTGCTGGTGCTGATGCTGGTGCCGGCAACGTCGTGAACCCCAACCTCGTCTCGTGGATCGACGTCTTGCCCACGATGCTCGCCTGGGCGGGCCACGAGGGACGCCAGCCGCCCGAGGGGTCCGTCGGCCCGCGCAAGGGACGCAACCTGCTGCCCATTGCGGGCGAGCGGGCGGTCGTGCCCGGCTGGGACCGCGTCTTCGGCTCCCACACGTTTCACGAGATCACCAACTACTGGCCGACGCGGTACATGCGCACGCCGAGGTGGAAGTACCACCGTAATGTGTGCTGGCGCCTCGATTTCCCCTTTGCTATGGATCTGTACGCGTCGCTGTCCTTTGACGCCATGCGCAACTCGGGGAGCGCCGCCGTCCCTGACGTGCCCGCCGCCACCAACGGGTGCAACGGCACCACCACCACCACCAAACATGAAGAGAAGGAAGCGACGACGACGACGATACAGAGACAGCAGCAGACGCAACCAGCCATGATTGGCAAGCGCACGCTCAAGAGCTACATCCGCCGGCCGGCCGAAGAGCTGTACGACCTGGACGCGGACCCGGACGAGGTGCGCAACCTGGCTGGCGAGCCGGCGCACGCGGAGACGCTGGCCGAGATGCGCAACGCGGTCGAGGCGTGGCAGTACGAGACGCAGGACCTGTGGCTGTGGAAGGACGGCGTCTCGGTGCAGCGCTTCCGCGAGTTTGACTACGAGCGCGAGGGGCTGCGCATCCCTGACCGGCTGGACTTTGACGTCGATCACCCCGGGACGGTGGGGGTGAAGACGATACGGTTGCATGAGACGTAACGGACGACTTTGGCGGTGGCAGATTTGTATAATGATAATGTATGCATCATATCATGGCGTGGGACACTGCGCCACGACTGTCCTTGAGGTCCCAGTCCTCCTTGATGCTTCCTCATCATGTTCACCCGTGTCAGCTCTATCCTCTTCCTCACTGGCGAGATCGCACCTCCCGGCCCATCCCTCATCATTTATACACCGCTCGAAGCCTTCAGGAGTGTCCTCCCAGTCTTCAAACGTGATATGCCAACCTACCTTTAGCCCCTTGTTCGCCATTGTCTGTAACGCCAACCACGCCGGGAACGCCAGAACATGGCAAAGAATAAAGTACAGCCGCCGACAAAGCTCGGTGTCTCTATCAACGCTCCCCTGAAGGCCCGCGGCCTCTTCGTCGCTCAGCCGGCCTTCACGAAGGGCAGACCGGGATTCAAACACCACTTTGTGAGTCAAGCGTAGGCGTCTCGCCAGGGAACTGACTTCTTCCCTGCTATCTGACCGAGGCACGGAGACACGGCGAATGTTGTTGACGCCCCGCTGGAGGTCTGCCCAGGCGCAGCGTTCAATCTGCCTGCCAAGTACGAGAGACAGCAGATGCAAGGCAGGAAGCAAGGGGTCGTCCCTAGTGAGGATTATGCGCAACGTTTCATTCACCCCTGGGACTGTTTCCGTGGTGATCATGTACGTCGGATCTTTTACGGCCGCCTCGAATCGTTCCAACAGGTGGTATGTTTTTGGCCACGGGAGAGTAGAAGGTTCGGCAGATCGCCAATCTTCCTCCTGACTCCTCACTTCTATAAAGTTCTCAATCAACTTCAGGGAAGTGAGTGTGGCCATGTCGCCGAAGAGCCGAGTATCTGCCAGGTCCAGGGAGAAGATGGGCGACCCGCCATGGATGAGCGTAACAGTAGGCCGATGATTCATTTTCAACCCCCGCGTGCTGTTTAAAATGCTGGTAACAATCGAGTGACGGTCAAATTCCGGTTTCAAATGGGTATCCAGGCTTGTCACTGTGACTGAACGTTAGCGCTTTCGTAACGGCACGCACTCAACTGGACTTACAACTAAACATAGTGGTACCCTCTTTCACAAGGTCCAAAAATGAAGCCGGGACGCAAGTCGAGGCCAGTGCGGCTTGCTTGTCGCAACGGGAGCACACCGCGTGTCCATCGTCCACGCGGTCGCACTGTGGTGTGTGAGTTCAGGGCGTCCAGTATACCTTGGATGTGCCAACTACTTACCTGTATGCGCTTGAACTTGCATCGAACACATACTGATCCGCTTTCGCGCCTCTTTCTCGCTGCCTTCTTTGAGGCGGCTGATAAGGGACCCGTTCTCCTCCCCCTTACCTTTCGGGGGATAGAAGAAGTGATGTACAGCTCTGGCGAGCGCCCTACGTGGCTGCTAGTACTTGTGTACACCGAGCTCACAGTCCTCGAGCTGTAAATAGATGAGCTGGCGGCAGTTGATGCGCTGTGAACCGTTGAACTAAATTCGGAGGGTCGTGACCGGAGGTGTAATCCGTCCAGTTGAGATACGAAGAAGATTGCGGATATGGAAGTCCAGCATCCGGCATAAGCAACGAACTATAAAAGGGCGATGTGTTGTTGAGGTGGGCAATAGATGACGGTTCGGGCTCCGGAAGCGAAATGCTCGCGTGAGGGAAGCAGTGTTGTACCTGGTTCATGATTTCGACGAATGGACTGATATAGACCTCATCCATGGGATTTGTTCCGATGATGAGGCCGTAGATCGAATCGTCAGTTGCATCAACCACAATGGAGCCAGAGTCGCCTGGCCCCAACCCTAAGTGTTTCCTTGTCAGGTCGAATGACAATTGAGACTTGTAGTAGCAAGCTGTTAGCTTACCTTGACCCTTGACTGGGCCAACGGTCCAGACCGGGGAGACCTTGTTTCCGTTGATCCCCCCAATGATCGAGATTCCAGGTCGAAGTGTTGCCTGCAGCGGTTCCGCGCCACGGGTGACCAAAAAAACAGACGTGTCTCTTGTCGGGCAAGCTCTTGCATAGTGCCTTATCACTCCTCGGCCGGGGACACGGGTGTGGTTGACAAGGCGTTGGTTTACATGCTCAAGACCTACTAGCCCGTCCACTTTGAAGAGTGCCCAGTCCAGATCGTACTTGCTAGTCGGACCCAGTTCATCCTGATGCGGAATTAGTAGGACGTCAAGACCGTCTGGCGATAGCTCATCCGGTGAAGCCTCTGGCAGGACCACAGGCAGCACTATGTCCTCTTCGCCTTCGTCGTCAGATAAGCTTTCGTATTCGATGTCGTCAACTACAAACTCGCAATGGCCGCTGGCGGCGGTGCTGGCATCGGGATGCAACAAATTCGAAACGGGAGTCGATTCGTTTTCCGCAATAGGACCCAAGTCTACTTCGGCGACACGGCGACCGGGCAACACGCCCTGAGTTATACTGACGTTGTGCCTCGTGGTCAGGCCGTATAGCTCCGAGTTGACCAGAAGCGCACAACCAAATGTCGAGGACCCAATATTGGCAAACGGCTTTACCACAGCGCCACAGAGTGAATACGTGTAAGGTATTTCCGGCACCGACCATGACTTGAGGCCATGGTTGAACTGAATCCTGGCGTTGTGCTGTCCGAGAAGAGTCCGGGGCCGGGTCGTACGCCAGAAATACAAGTCAAACAAGGGGGTACCCATGCACTCTAGGGTCGGTTTTCGAAACCATCCTAGAAAGTCATTGGTCTTTCCGGGTTTCCTGCGAAGGTATTGTAGTGCAAGCTCTCTGCTGGCGAGCAGGGAACGAAGACATTTGAACTCTTGCTTGCGGCAGAACACCAATATAGAGGGATGCGCGGCCGTGTACGAAGGACCGCACATTCTGAGGGTATAGTCGATGTTCTGCACAAAAGGCGCCAGTTGGTGATGTTTCTCGGTGTTTTCCCGAAACATGCTCACCACTTCACGAAACCGGTCGTGAAAGGCATCTCCGATGTAGGACGTGCTGTGCGGATACGCATATGCAGGTGGATTCGTGCCCGGGATCAATTCTGGTTCAGAGGAACCGAAGTCGGCCATTTGGGCGAATTGGGCTATTTCCAATTTCTGCTCGAAAGGGTTGTTCATAGCGTCCCGAAGAGGCCCAGACTCTGCTACAGAGACAGACTTGTGTTGTGACAAGCCGCTTTGGTTCGGGTGCCCACCCTCGTTTCCCATCCACATGTTCGCATTGCTGTGATCGAATGGTTTTTGTCCCATTACATGTATGGAGTTGAACGGCTTAGGTGCTGAACCGCCGAGCTCAGGCTGATCGCATGGCGGACTGTCACCACGTATTTGGTCATGCTGTCGCCAATGAGCCACAGGATACGTCCCATGAGCCGCGAAAGTCTGGGACATTTTTCGGGCGTGTCGCGACTCGGAGTGTATGTGGGGAGGTTCGTAAGCTGAGAGTTTTCCCTTGCTCCTTTGCGTTTGTCTAGTGAAGGTCACGGGCTGGTCAAGCGGAGGACAGCGAAAAAGCAGAATCATCACTTACTCCTCAGTGGTCGTCGTAGCCGCCATCTTGATGGCGTCGCGGTCTTCTAACTTCATGACATCTACGTGTAAAGGTCATGACGCAACGCAGCTCGGATGAAGAAAAAGGGAAAGCTCAGCCATAGAGAAAGTCCAGAAGAGGGTGATGCCAGTGGCTGGCGAGGGCCGTTCTGAAAAGGGGAGCGCTGTGTTTTGTTTGGGCCGCTGGGTCGCGAGGCGGCACGGCTGAGCCCGACGCCTCGCGCCGCCTCATGCAGGCAGACTCCCAGGCACGTTGTCAGCGCGCGGGATTGGATCAGGCATTCGCGCTTGAGTGATATTGCAGCGGCTGTGCAGAAGGCCGTGGGGGCGAAGCCATGAGCCTCAGCTTGACATGTCGGCGCCTCGCGTTGCGGGGTTGCACATATCTATCATTGTCCTTGCCACAGGAGCAGTGGTTTGCATTGCCCTTGACAAGTCGCTTACTTGAAGCATACAAGTATGCCAACAGACTTTTCGGCATTAGGGCTGCCGAACGACCATGAGCGTCAAGAGATTGCCGCCGCGGTATTTGGGGAAGAGTCCAGGGCTGATGCGAACACCCCCAAGTTTGAATCCTACTTCAGGTATTACTGCTCAGTGGTGTGTCCTGCCGCTGTCGGAGACGCGGCGATCGCCGTGGATACACCAATCCTCAGGACTCACGCATGCTTGATCAGATGCGTCGAGCTTCTCACCCAAAACCCTACACTGACCTTTGATGGCTTCCTCGGACAAGTCGTTGGCGCACGGCGAGCAACCCGCGGGGAGAAAACACACATCGCTCGGGTCACCGTCGAGGCGGCTTTCTGTATCAACTGCATGTCGAGAAGCTACTACCCCGACGGATACAAAGGAGCAGGAGCCGGGCGGGTTCAATAGGAGGAGAGTGTACCATTCGCTGAATTCATGAAAGATGCATTTACATGCACTACGCGACTCATGGATCCCGTACAGCGACAGCGGGACAGCTTGAATATTTGGAGGCACAAGAAATTTCTCAAAGCCTGGAAGTTGAGGAAGCGCTACAAGATCAAACTGAGGCACACAAACAACCTACTGGAGCACCTGTCGTACGATCCCTTGACAAGAGTCTTGAGGGTGTATCATCAGGTTTCCTTTCTCAGGACCCAGCTTGAGAAGACGCGCAACGAGCCACTGGAGCTCTCCTTTGAGGACAGTCTGAAAAGGTAAGTCTACAAATCCACATGTGATTCATTCCTATTGACGCCTTTGAGCAGAGGGGCTCTCCCGCCGAAGCTGGTTGTAGAAACCCTCCTGACGTTCCATGATATCCTCTTTCCGATAGCTACCTTCGGTGACAGACGGTCGCGGACCATGTTGCGGAAACTGATCAGGCGGCACGGGCTCGACCCGCAAGCGAACCTGGTTCAGTATATCCGACCGATACCGGAAAACATCACACTCGAGTACTGGGGAGACCGTCTGGCGACGCTGTATAACATCGTCAAGGACCCACCGCCGACCAATGTTTTCATGGGTTGGCTGGAGAGACATACATCAGAAAGAAACGCCATGACGGTTGCAATCATTGGCCTTCTCCTGGCGGCGATATTCGGCTTCCTAAGCTTCCTCGTCGGCTTGCTACAGCTGGTCCTCGCTTGGGTTGTGTGGAAGAACCCTTCGTCGTAGTGTACAAAACGTCGTCGTTGCGCCACCAAGACGCTTCTCAGGACATGAACGGGCTATGGTATTGTTGTGTAAACGGTCCATACAAGATGCAACCGAGAACGCAAACAGCACGCGGTCGGCTGACAGCCACGTCAGTCTTAACAGTAGCCGTAAGCATCATATAGTTAGCGAGATTACGGCGTCTAAGTCGATGACATTGGCAAGTTCATTTAAAAAGTACGCCCCTTGCTTTAACTTGTACGATTGCCTTATTTACAGCAGATCCCGCAACCAGGCCTTGAACTTCTTCCCCTGTTGCGTCTCCGTCGAATCTCCGACGTAGAGGTTGTACACAGGAGCGACGTGAGCTTCTCTCTTGCCCACGAAGAATTCCACAGCGGGAAATCCAGCCTGCGATGATGTCAGTGGAAAGATACGGTCAGCGCGCTGGGTGTCCGCGATGACGTCCTCTGGGCAGTCAGTAACGTGGCACAAACTCACCTTGAGCTTCTCAACAAAATCCTCAATGATGGGCAGCAGCACCTCGTTGCTTCCACCGAGAACGAGAATCTGCTTGACGGGATACGTCTCGAACCAGCTAGACGGCGCAAGGGACGCGTCTGTGTAGTAGTCCCTCGCGGCGCCGTCGAGGTAGTGTCGCGACCAGGGCTTGCCTACAAAGGGGGTGATGAGGTCGCCTCCCGAGTAGACCTTTTCCTGGCTGTGGTTCTCATCCAGCGACGTCCACGGGGACAGGACGGCGGTGCCCGCGAGCGGCTCCTCCAGCTTGAGCTCCTTGATGGCCGGGTGCGGGTGCGCGAGGTGCGACAAGACGCCGATGGCCAGGTTCCCGCCGGCCGAGTCGCCGCCGAGGAAGATTTGCGACGGGCGATGGCGCTTCTGGTCGACGACGTAGCGCAGGGCCTCGACGGCCTGCGTGAGCTGCGTCGGGTAGCGCGCGTGTGGCGCGAGGGTGTAGGTGAGGGCGAAGACGGCGACGTCCTTGCCGGCGGCGCGCGACGAGGAGACGACGTCGGCCCAGAACTTGAAGTAGCCGATGTTGGCGGGCAGGCAGAAGCCGCCGCCGTGGTACCAGACGAGGACGTGCTTGGCGTTCTTGTTGCCGATCCAGTGGCCCTTTGCGCCGTGGCAGCCCAGGTCGACGGTATGAGGCGTCACGCGAGCGGAGCGCGCATACCGGTCATACATTTTGTTGGTGGGCGGCGAGATCCATCTGGCGCGCGCGACGCGTCATCAATCATTAGCAAAGTTCTTTATCGTATATGTGAAGGCGAGAGAGAGGGAAAGGGGGGGGGAGGCACGCACTGTAGCTGCAGCACCGAGAGACGCTTCGTCGCCCGGCGCAGCACGGCGTAGGCAATGTGAAGGTATAGACTCGGCGCGTCCTTGGTGCTGCGGATGAAGCCCGACAGCACCGACAGCCATGCGACGGTGATGATGGAGGCGAGCGCGGGCAGCATGTCCAGCTTGGCCCAAAAGGACAGCCGCTGCCTGACGATTGCCTTGGTCTCCATGATATTATTGTTGTTGTTTTTTCTTAATTCATCAAGTCGTGGGGTAAAGTCTGGTTCTCGCCAAGTACGTTTAGTGACGGATAGGGATGCTTCTCATTGCCAGGGATGAGACAAATTTCCATTCATCATCTCCTTACCCGTGCCGTTGCCGACAGCTCGTCCGCTCGCTCGTGCGTGGAGCAAAAGGGGGGCCCTCGGCTTCGGGCGTCTCTGTCGCGCCGGCTCCGCTCCCGGGCACGAAGGACCAACGGCGCTCATCGCAGGCGTGAACCAGGACGCCACAGCCCTCTACGTATTTCTTCTGCACGCTCGATGGCAGGCGGTATGTTCCATGGAGCCGGGCGTGGCGCTGCTCCACTGTCAGTCCGTCGCCCAGGTGTCGGCCCCGAGACTCGTCAGCGCTCGTCACCCAAACTCTGATGCGCATGTGATTAGGGGACTTATAGAGGTGAATTAGGGTGAAGCTTTTCTCCAGAGGGCCAATCGCAATTTTTGTTTGTATTTTGTCGCCCGATCCGCGCAATACCCTTGCAACGAGACTTCCTAGATATGTACGACCTCTCCCTCCTGTCCGCCACGCACGATGACTTCATTGCTGCCTAGACGCATCTCCGCCCTGAAAAATCACCAGCCTTCTCCACGGACCCTATAGTGGCAGTGTAGAGTATACGTCGGCTCAATCCTCGGGCCAAGACAAGCTGTCACTGCTCCATGTGCCCCGTCAGCAAACGTGTTTTCCACGTCACGTCGCCCGTGTTCCTGGCAAGGATATCTCGCCCGACTGGGCCGTGCACTCGACGACAATGCCACAGCCAGTTGCCCAGTCGTCGTGCCAACCGCCCAGGCCAGCAGGAGGCCGCCATCTACCATCCTTGCCTCCTGCATGTGCGCTGTATGGTATCATCACATACACCGCAGAGTCTTACGTACAACCTGCAAAAGCCCTCGATGCAGAGCACATGACGACACCCGTGCGGATGCTAGTTTCTAGTGTTTCATACTTTGCTCTGGGACTACCTATGAGTTGTATTCTGGGTTTGTCATCAAAATCAACAGGAGGCCACCGCTGGCTATCGCGTTGTATTGAGGCATGGCCCGGTCATTATGGTAATATGCCACCGTGCGTTTTCACATATAGTCCTGGCCGTATCGCTGGTATAAAAATACAAGGCCTCATCATTCTCAAAGTCTCATGAGTCGCCTTTATTTCTTCCCTTCTCAATACTCAAGCAGACGAGTTGCCAAGTCGATATTTTTATAGCTAGCAAAGCCTAGCACACCCCACCCCACCATGCACCTCGCCACCTTCATCGCCATTTTCGCCCTCGTCTCGGTTACTTTCGCCATTGATTACAACTTGCCCAACGAGAGTTGCCACTGTATGAAGGATGGCAAGAAAGATGTCAGCGTAACAAGAGCATGTTGCAAAGGAGGCTGCAATCGAGCCGAAGAAACACCGGCTTCAGCAGCTCCTCGCACGGGGGTGCCCCAAAAACCGGATGACGCTGGTCACATTCGAGAACTGCTGTCGCGAGCAAGGCACCGAGTCGGACTGTCCTGTTGGCATGCCTTCCGCCACCGGAAGCTGATAGCCGCCTGGTCACCAGCACTACCATGACCCCAAGTACGGGGAGGTGGGACGGATCACGAGTGTTATGTAGACGGGGGGATAAGGCAATACACGTTGTTAGTGTGACTTGGAGCAAAGCCCATTGCCCGCCTCTGTCTCATGTCGTGGAAGGATACATGAGTACCAGCACTCTCGCTATCAACGATACTTGTCATGTCATGGGTTGGACTGAGCCGAGATTCCGATTTCGCCCAATCGTACAAGCCCAGGCAGCGGCGAATGTGCATGTGCCCAGATTGAGTTTTTCTCTCTTTCGCATCGTCTCACGGCGACAAAAACAGCATCATAACTAGATTCACCATGAAGGTTACCCAAGACTAGCATTGGCCTCGTTCGTTTAAGTGAGGAAATATACACAGACATTATTGTCGGCATGACGGGTGTTGAGCTAAGGAACATGAAGTCAGACAAGGACTGAGCGCCAACGGCATGAAACGTGGAAAGGCCATTGCGCGGCGGAGAACGACACAGTCAAAGGAGCGGCTGAGAGGCCGTGGAGTTCTCTCGGTCCCAAGCTCGACGCATTCCGTGCGAGGCAAGGGACTCTTTGCCCCATGCTGGCGATGCGCCACCGTGGTAGCCTCGGTCATTCTACTGAAGAGATTGGCTGAAGGAGATATGGGCGAGTGGGTTCGCCACGACTGTGATGACGCAAGGCCGGTTTCAGAGGTGAGCATTTGAACAGGCCGTGGCTATGTTGCTAGGATATGTGACAAAGGGCCGTCTTCGGGGCGTGGACGACGGGCCGTCCATCGCTCCGTGCAAGTGTAGAGGATGCGAGAACATCTGCCAGCTGGCACTGATACCGACACCGCGCGTGACAGAATGTCTCGGGCTCCAGGGCCAAAGCTGTATCCGTTACTTAATGATGTGTTTTTCAATCACTTATTCGGCAGCTCGGCACGTATGCCCAACACTGTAGCGGCCGCCACGTCTGGTGCTCTCGAGGTTGGCTCTTCGCCTCTGCTTAGGAAAAGTATTAAACGCAGACCAAGGTCTCTCTCCCTAGGACGAGGGTCTCCACCACATTCAAACTCTTCAAAAAATCTACCAGAATCAAAGAGACACTGCGATTTTACAGAGTCAAAGATGTTGGACGCACATGTACCGACTGTACCGACGCTGGTTGCCCCCGACATCGCCAAGGCAACCAGCACGCTCATCAAAACCTCAGCAATTGGGGTTTGGTGTCCGCCTGGCGCCCACCCTCTGTGTCTCCCACCTGCGTCTCACTGCAACGGCCACACCTACGTCCCTCCTCAACCTCCAGCGAACACGAACAGTCTCCAACTGGGAGGCCACCTGGACGCCAAAGTATGCGAGGCGTGTCGATGCATCTCGTCATACCTCTCGACCAAAAGACCTCCGTCGAGAATCAAGGCTTATTAGACAAAGCGGAGTGCTTTTCAAGAAATACACTCTGGGTCTCGGGATTGAGTCGTGGAGATTGGGCTGGGCGGAGCAAAGGAGATTGAAAGGGCGTTGTGTACGCTGTTGGATCTGGCATTGATACTAGTATTGCTTGGTACGCGCTCAAAGTTCGCGTTTTCTGCTTCAGGGCCAGTAGGCCCCCCCCCCCCCCCCAAAAAATATCTGATGTGCTTTTACGGCTGACTGACGCTTCAGGCTTGGAGGTGGTGTGTTGGAGGCAGTGCCAGAGCGGAAGAGCGCATTGGGGTTTGGGCTATTCATTCGCGTTTTTATAATCTGAGGAAGAATATTGCAATTACTTCTTCGCACTCGGGATCTCAGCGCGTTGTCCTCCATTTTATGAGACTGAGACTGATGGTTATCATCAATGCTCGAATGAGTATCTAAATTAAATTTGACCAATATCTAGGTGGTAAAGAGGGGCCGCGACCAGTGTCAAACCAAGCTATTGCCGCCGTCCGAGACAATCGAAGTGCCCGTTATGTACGCGCTCTTCATGCAAAAGAGATACGGCTCTGCCGCATCTACAACGTTCCCCAGGCTCCCTGTCAGTGTCGCATCCTTGTACTTGGAAAAGACGAAGTCCTTCATTTCCTGCGGCCAAGGGTCATGCATCTCAGTCGGCACGAGCCCCATCTCGATTGCGTTGACGCGGACCGGCTTCAGCTCAACCGCCAAGCCACGCGCGAGTCCCTGAACAGCCACAGTCTGCGTGGTATAAGACGTCAACAAAGGCGGCGGCTTGACGGCAGTGGTGGAAGACGTCAGCGTGTATGAGCTGGTCGGTGACTTGGTCACGTAGTTGGGCAGCAGACCCCCGAGGATTGCGGGTGCTGTGAGACGGACAAGCTGTCGGTTCTCGAGGTCCTCTACCGTGCTCTGCCGGTATGTCGCCATAACAATGTGGTCTCCGACCGTGTAGACGACATGGTCCAATAGCTGCGTGCGACTGGACGTTGCGAACTCGAGTAATGCCTCCAAGTTGGCCTTGAGGGTAGCTCGGTTCCCAACGTTGCAAGTTTTGCCAGTGACGTGCGTGGTTCCAGGATCGGAAGAATTGGGTTCGAGAGGGCAAGCCACCTTGCGGAGCCGTGTAATTGCGTTGTTGACTTTTTCTTGGTTGGAGCTGCTGACGATAACATGGGCTCCGTGCTCGAGGGCGGCCTCAGCAACGGCGAAGCCAATCCCTGACGTCCCACCTAGGACAAGGACACGTCGGCCATGAAGCTTGGAGATGAAGCGCAAGGGAGTAGACATGGTTTCCACGAGATTGAGAAACTGTAAAGGGGATTGGGTAGCGGTTGGAGTGAAAGCCGAGTAGAGTTGAGTTTGAGGTCAGCTATAAGTCTTCGGCGAGGCAGGCCAGTTATTTATTCTTCTGTAATGACGAGAATATTGACCATGCTTGTGGCGTACAACTGAAGGGCGCAGAAATGTCCGGAATATCAGCACTGATTAACTAGACTCTACTGGGCAGTCGATTCAAGCAAGTCCCGCGGCCTCTGCTATCTCATGCTCCCAGGCTCATATACGGAAGTCAAGTCAGCCAGCCTTACAAATAGGAATATGGCACTCTGTAGATAAAACGAAATTCGCTCCGGGGTGTCAGGGGACCCGGGACGGCCGGGGAGGCGTAAGACAACGTGGTGGCGCTAGAGCGAATAAGGAACTTGCTGAAGAGCTGGTCCCCCCAATCAACGGCCGGTGACCTAATAAGCCATTTCTCATCGCTAGATACGTGCGGGTAGACGGACTTGCACGGCGACTTAGACTATGACCAGAAGAGGAACTTGCTGGGCGCCGAATCATCAGCATAGCGACACATGTCTATGATTGATTTCAAGATATCACGGAGAGAAAATTCGTGGATCTGTTTCCCCAGTCACTGAAGATTTATCCTGGCAGCGCTGGATATAAAATGAGGAGGTCGTCCCGTGTCTCGAGCAAACGCTCTCACCGCACACCATGTACGACTTCTTCTAAATCCACCTCACTAAAATATATAGGTCATCAAACATCGCGACAAAAGAACCCATTACTCTCGATATTCCACAGAGTTGGTCGCCGGATTCCACAAATCTATAAGCCTCGCTAAACGCAACGTGGAGCTGTTTTGACACTCCCTGCACTGTGCCGAATGGCCTTGACAATGCCGTCGAAGACTCCCAGCGCTTTGCCGTATGAGCACTGCCATGATCAACTTCGACTCTTACAATGGCTCAACTTCAAAGGCTGATTGTTTTCCGCATACACAGGACCGATCATATCGCGATAGAGTACGGTGCGCCTAGTATTGTGTTGACAACGATGGAGCAGGAGTATGCGAAAGACCACGACCAACTCCGTGGAGAATATTGTGACCGTAGAGCTTGTGTGCCGTGGTCTGTGCGACTGGGAGCTTGAAGAAGAAAGGAAACGAATCGTACACCACCGACAAGAAATTGACTGCCGACGTCAGTATTGTTATTGCTACATGCACAGCGACCAATTTTCGGAGGCATGTGGTCAACGTATCAACACTTGTTTCGGCCACTTGCTTAAAGAATACCACCCGAACGTCATGCGAAAGGTTTACCTGGATTGTCAGTTCATGGCGATCGATGACGTGCTGTTAGCTCAAGATCCCTCGGGTATACACGATTGAGCGCGGCGGCGCGACCCGATTGATAACGAATTCGGACGACAACATGCCAGCCCGCAGGGTGGTGCGAATGAAACAACTAAGCACATTCACGGACATACTCTCCAAACATGTCGTGGAGCAACACCACAGACGGTGAGCGACAACCGCGAGAACACCCCCCCCCCTGGAACGCCACCGGCTGCTATGGATGACCGACTGCCGTGGCGCGCTGCCTTATTGGTGGGCGACTGTGCTGGATGGCGAAGCTGAGCAAGCCAGATAATAAGCACTTGATTCCACCTCGGCCCTCTTCAGCGGGTATTTAAAACAGTTTCACGGCCCGCATCCTGGCGAAATGGAGACGAATTGTCGACCACCACAACTGCTTGGACTCCAAGCCGCCAATTGGTTTCGCTGAGATCCTCGTGAAGAAACCTGGTGATGAACCCACAGCCACCTGTGATGGAACGACGACAAATTATACACGTTGATGCGGTCGAAAATGCGAGGCGAGACAACAGCCCGAGGCGTACAGCACAAAAGGCTGGCCCGAAGAAGCCGGGGCCCCCCACCCTCCAGTTCATCAACACCGTCCACCCAAGCGATGGTGTCACTCCCCGGAGCCTGACATTGATCAGATCGCACGTGGCAAAACATGGTCGTGCTCTTCAACGAGAACGAAAACAGCAGACACAGCCCGTTCCGCTGCTCCCGACGCAGCCCATGACGGTGGAACTTCGCTCTGGACCTCCCCAAATAGCCAATCGTGGGCAACAGCAGCAAGAGGATAAAGGACCCCAAGAGCACAAGTATGAGCAGGTGGTACCACGCCCACACGACCAGAGCAATAGGTTACGTTTGCGAAAAAATAACTCAAATATCGAGCCGCGCAAGCTTGCCCCCAAAAACACGACCGACGGCACCACGGCATTAGCCGCTCCCAACAAAGAGGAAGTGACCCTCGCTCGAGAATGGGTTCCTAATCCCATACAGCTGATAGGAGGCGCTCGGGGAGACGCTCATCAAGGATTCGCGAGGGCTCTCTCGAACAATGAACAATATCTCTTCGACTTTTGTACGGAATCCCCCTCCCCTCTCCAATCTCTCGCCGCCATCAATGCTGTTCATGCACTAACGATCAGGAACGATGCGAAGACTTTGACTATGTCATCATGTACGGGTATAAGGCTTGCCATCACAAGGAAGATGATGCCGTTTTTGCTGCCGCCATGAGGACTATCTGGGTCCCCTTCGCCATGACTGAGCCTAGCCTAATGGCCGCAATATTCCATGTGGCCTGCCGGAACTACGCCAGCATCACTGATAACACCAACACAGCCAAATTCACGCTTCAAAAGCTGCAGTACCGCCAAATGTGCCTCAACATGGCAATGCAAGCAATCACCTCCCAGGACATGGCTAGCGATGCGACTATTTCGCTAGCTCTGCTCATGGCGACAGAAGCGGTGCGTCATGTCTCGTGTGCGGGCAAACGCATCGGTTTGCTAACAGCCTTTTAGTACTTCGAAGGGGATGTTGAGGCTTTCTATGCGCATGGTAAAGGAATCACCAAGATGGTCAAGGCCCGAGGGGGTCTCAAGTCATTAGGGCTGTCCGGGTTCCTGAGGAAACTTGTGGGATGGTCACTATACAATCCAAGTAATTATATAGTACTGGGTCCGGAAGAGCAGGAATGATTGTTCTTAGATAAGTTGAAGCCATAGATGTCCCGATCCTAACGTCAAGAACGACCAATTCGATCTGGCGATGGGGTGATGGCGCGCCCCCTCACATGCCACCGCCACCGTAAATATCAGGCCGACCGATCACTTCTCACTCAACTATCAGTAGGCTTTAGCCTGTCTCAACCCATTAAAGAGCCCTACAATATGTGTCGAACTCGACGCTACTAGGCTCTTAGTCTAACAGATTGAGCGTACAACATAGGTCGATCTTCGGTATCTTCTGCCACGTTTTGCCCCTGGTGTATCTCCGAACCGTCGTGTCATGACGCCGTGTTTGAGTTCGTTAGGCTTCGCACACGAGTCCCGTAATGTTCAGTCCATGAAGAGTCGGCCTTGTGGGGCGGTGCCCCAATCACTGAAAGAACTTTGCGTGTGTTGCCACTGTGAGCTATGAGTCCGATTTCCGCATGGAGCTTGGTGCTGGTAGAGCTAGTACAGTGCGAACCTGAACCCGAAAATCCCGATAATTTCGGGCGTCTTGACGTCATCCCGCACTCATGCCTTATCGAAATTCTATAAATGGCTTTATGGCGCGCATGGTTTCTGCGGTCATGTTTGCTGCCAGAACCAACGCCCAGCATCTTCGCCATCTTCAAATAACATCAAAATGTCTTCTCCGACGAAAATTCATTTCCCTTCCTTCGGATTGAAAATCTGTGGCGAGCTACACGCTCCCGCGCGAGGGTCTCCCGATCGCAAAGGAGCCGCCGTGGTCGTCAGTCACCCTATGACGGGAGTCAAGGAGCAAACCTCTACCGATTACGCTCGAGCGCTCTCCCAAGGCGGCTTTTACGTACTCACTTTTGATGCCGGGTACCAAGGCGAGAGTACCGGACAGCCTCGGGGCCTCGAAGATCCACACCAACGTGTGGAGGATAATAAGGCGGCAGTCACATACCTGACAGCCCTCAAGGGTGAGGTCGATCCAGAGCGCATCGGGGTGCTCGGTATTTGCGCGTCTGGCGGCTACACGTCGTACGCTGCGCAATCTGATGCCCGCATCAAGGCGCTTGCCACAGTGAGCGCCGCGTGTGTCGGACGTATGACCCGCAACGGGGGCGTGCAGGAGGACAAAACTGAGAATGCGGAAGCCATCGTCGGGGCTCTTCAGGCTGCTGGTCAATGGCGGAATGCGAACCTTATCCCTCCGGGCGCTCAGCCGCCGCCCATGTTCGAGACAGACCCCTCCAAGGTGCCTGAGAACGCCGACCCCTTCTTCAGGGATGCGGCGCAGTACTACGGCACAAAGAGAGGCGAACACGAGCGATCGGATCACCTTGTCCCACTATCGAGCTACGACCTCATGGTCTCATACGACTCGTTCAACTTTCAACACCTCATTTCGCCACGGCCCTTGCTTATGATTGCCGGGTCTGCGGCGCAGACGTACCATTACAGCCGAACGGCCATCGCAGCGGCCAAGGACCCCAAGGAATTGTTCACAGTGCAGGGAAAGAATCACTTCGATCTCTATGATGATTTGAGGGAGACTGGCCCAAAGGTGGTTGACTTTTTCGGCAAGAGTCTGGCGGCGTAGGATATTTGCTTGCGGGTTTCAACCATGGAAACTCGCGTATCAATGTCGGCTACATCTGCATACGTGCTGTGGCCTCTTCAGTGCAATAGTACAATCAAAAAGGATCATATCAAGTGCATTAAGTCGATTATCCTCATCTGCGCCTCAAGAATAACATAAGTCACACGATACATCACTATTTTATCGCTGCTGAATACTCGGTGCCATCCTGAGCACGCTGCCCGTGGGTAGCGCGCAATCACAGACATTTGGGATTCTGCGCGTGTCTTTAGTACACGAAGCGCTCTGGCCCATATTCCAAACGAGCTTTGACATGTCGTTGAATGTTCTCCGTGAGATAAGAAGGTGTGCTTGTGACAATAGCCATCACCGAACACTAGGACAGAAGGTAGTGTAATAGTTGATCCCAGTAAATGCAAAACCAAAGAAGCTTGACGTTGATGCCTTCAATGATGTGAAGTGTAAACCAATTCCAAAACCCAATGAGATAGTTGGAGGCAAACTATCGGAGTACAAAGGAACTTAGGACCCAGTTGGTTTTCCCGCTGACACAGATATCTCCACTGTCTTCACAATTCTTAACTTTGGTGTACGTGAGTTTTGGCCGTCGTCCACACCAAGGATGTTTTCTTCGCTTCCGTGATGGTTGTGTACGTCGCTCTCTGCATTCAAATCAGCATTAAACAACTCCGTCCTCCTGGCAAATGGCAAGCCTGCCGGAATTGCAGATCTTGAATAAAGCTCGTAAGAGTTGCTGCCGTTGTTAAGCTTCCTGCGGTTCCTAAAGGGTATCAGGGAGCGTATGCAGGGTATTGACGCTGCGGTGATGACCAGGTAAGTCTCGATATATAGCCATCGGTCCATATTGATAGTTGCTACTGTAGGGTCGTCGTCGGGGCGTGCCAACACAATGACTTGGGTCGTTTTCACGATGGATGCAGCCATTGCGCTGTTCAGCGGTAACAAGTCAGCGTAAATCGACATACAGCCAGTAGAAAAGGATGGAACCGACAAAAGACCCAGCCCCAAGAGAATCGTCAACCCGAATTTAGTTCTCCACCTCATGTTCAAGCTCAAGAACACATAGGTCGGGAAAACAGCAAGGTAGAGGTCTGTCGCAGAGTTGATTGCTATTTGTGTCGATCGTCAACCTATTATCACATTGATGGCATCCCTGGAGACAGATTGAATATTCTTACAGCCTTGGAAGTATCCGTAATATGCTTGCACGCGGGAATCCCAGCACTCTGTTTTCCCCGGCTTGTTCCAGATGGCGGAGCCATGGCCCGGGCACTGCAGGAACATGATCATGATTGAGACCACATTGACAACTGATTGCATTCCAATCAAGGTCCAAAGTATGATCCTGTGTGTTCGGTCTGTGCCAAGTAGTCCAATGATGTAGATAGTAAAGCCGATACGCCCTAGACAAGACCCTGCAATACCGAAGGCCTGGGCCAAGTAGTCGAACATGATGACTTTCCCGACATCTACGGGACGAATGTCCCAGACATGTTGGCCAAACCCGTTATGGACGCCAAATGTAATCAATATGGACCCGGCAATGGCCAGAATCTGTTTGTTTAGTGTGAGGAACTCTGGTAGAATCTTTTTTGACGCTGGTATATGGCCTTCCCACTTGACTGACCTGGGCTGTCACGATGAGTGCATCATCCCATCGTGTTTGCCGCAGTCGAAATTTCGCAACCAATCTTAGGATGGTACCAACTATTGCGATTGACGTTACTCCCCAGACATCGCGAAGAAGTGAATTGCCGGCATCGTTTGAACCACCAGACGTTGCCATAACATCGATATCGCGCGGCAGTGTAGAGTGCAGGTGAAAGCACCTGCCCAAAGCAAAGGGAAAAGATTTTGGATCATCATTGTTGACTTGAACTACTAATGAGGGCACACATCAGCCACGGGTACCATGCCATGGCGCTGCCACCTGTACATGGTCCCCGGAGATCTCCGGAACAGTCCTCTAGACATCGCGGCGCCCTCCGCAAAGCACTTCCCGCGGATCGCGTGTCGAATTCTGCGCCAAAATAATTTGGAGATTTGCGAACTCCATCTCCATCAATAAATACTGAGACAGAGAAGGCTTTGTCGTGCAATTTTGTCAACGATATGGGGATGGGCACACGGAAGGGCCGAGTCTGGCTTCGAGTGGGTAAGAATTCGGGAGTGTATCCACGCGCAACATGAAGGCAATCGGCCATCCGTGTATATGTGACAATAATAGCTGTTAGCTGTGAAAAAGGCCGGCAGCGGCTATGTAGGTCCCACCGTGGCCCTGCCGGTGAAATGAACAGCCAAGTCAAGCCGATTCAAGGCTGGGGTCCGAGCTTTGCCCAGAGTCAGGGGGGGGGGGTATCTTCACGCAACGTATATCACCATCGCAGTTACCAATCGTCCCCAAACCTTCGACTTTCCGAGTTGACGTGCAATAATATGCTATACTGTACACACAAACATGCGACACTAGTGCAAACATGCTCCTCCATGATTGTAGCACTTAATGGCATCTTGGGCTGCGTTGCTCTGACTCGCCCATATTGTATCAAGGTGTGACCGCAAAGATGCGCATGCTCAAGTCAAACGCTTCGCCAAGTCGACTAATTAACAAACGACTGCGCAGGAGGGAAATATTGTTGCGCCCCCAAATGTGTCCTACTTATCGTCTGCTGTGCCCAGGGTCACGTTTGACTCGTGGATTACATCCACATCAACCATTGGCATCTCAAACTTGTGTTTCCCCCACAGGCTGTAATATGCTACCCCAAACGCGATCCATCCAACCAACACCACGATCGAGTAGTTCATATTCTCTGCGGTGACAGGCATGATAGTCGGGAACGTACTGAACACCATGACAACCAGCATCCAAGCGACGCCAATGACGTTCATGACAATGCCGGGAATGCGGCCAAGTCGGAAAGGACCGAAATCTCGCTTCCCAAGTTTTCCGCGTCCGTAGAGTAGCATGTAGATGATTGGGAGGATATAGGACAGATACATGCTGATGATTGCCATAGAGAGGATCGCGTTGAACGCAGTGGAGTTACCAAGGTAGATGAAACCGAGAATTCCCTGGAGAATTGTCACGACGACGACTGAGCGAACGGGTATTTGGAGCCTGGGATGGACGTGAGAAAGATAGTGGTCGAACGGCGTAGCCTTGTCTCGGGCAAAAGCCCAGAGAGTCCGAGATGTCGACATGACGCCAGCAAGCGTGGCCGCGATGGCAATAAGAATGATCATGACCGACATGACGGTTGTGCCGGCGCGCGACTTGGTCACGTCGAGGTAGATTTGCATAAACGGAAATCCGAGAGGGGCGCTCGCGAAGTCGGACTGGCCCGCGCTGTAGAGCAGGACTATGCAGTACACAAGTCCCATGATGCCATTGACAGCTACGCTGCCGACCATAGCCAAGGGTACATTTCGACTCGCGCGTGGAAGTTCCTCAGCGAGATGGCAGGCAGCATCGTACCTGTCGCGACTAAGCATGGGTCCATCAATGCGAAGCTGTTTGACTCACCCTAGAAACGGATACACTGCACTAATGAGGCCGACAAGCCACGAAACTCCGTCGTTGCTCCAGCCGCTGCTGTTGACAAAGTCTGCCCACACGAATGCGGAGCTGCTCTTCGGCGCGAGGACGCCAAGGGCAACCGTAACGGCTATTAGGCCGGCAACATGGATGAACCCTTCCGGCTTGTTAATACCCGCGCAAGAACAGTGCTTAATCTGGTCACTGACCTGAGATCAAGTTAACATGCGGCATCGCCTTCATCCCAAAGATGTTGAGAACACCAGCATATGTCAGGACGGCAAAGTAAAGAAGCATGCCGTGCCATCGCTCTGGGACGTAAGTTTCGTTGTTTAGCACTATTAAGGCTTGAACCTGCAAGCCCGCGGCGAAGGCAGCGGACGCGGTGAAGACGATTTGGCCACCGACTGATATCCAGCCCGTGGCGAATGAGGCTGCGATGTTGCTTGGGGCAGGGCATAGTGCGGCCACCCAGTGGTATTGTCCTGAGGGCGGATTGCAAGTTAATACGGTGGATCCGCGAGCACAGTGATGTGATCAGTTGCAAGAGGGGGAGAGCCGTACCTCCTGCTGTCGGATAGATAGAAGCGATTTCGGCAAGGGATGCGGCGATGCACAACGAGCAGATCAATGAGAGAATGCTATAATTACTCTGGCTTAGCAAGGTCGGGGCGAGGGAGTTCGGGAAACTTGCAAGTTATAGATGAGACAGGGTGGTCCACCGCTCTGAAGCGCTGTGGCGATTACCGTCGACGTTGCCTCCCACGTTGCCATTAAGCAAATGCACAGGGAGAGCAGAGCCGGCAAGGAGAAGGTGCGGCGAAGCTCCTGTTGATGACCAAGCTCAGCCAGTCGCTGCTCATCCGTGAGGGTGTCCGTTTCCGTGAAGTCCATGTCTTGAGGGCCTGCCTTGGATATGTCATCCTTCGCCGGACGCATCTCGGCGTCCATTCTGTCTGTTGGTTCACAAGGGCGTTCGATACAAATCACCCTCCAGGTCGTGATCTCGCAGACACGAATGAGACGATTCAAGTACGGGCTTCGATGTCTACACCGCACGGGAAAGACAGAATACTTAAGTCGGCGCATGTGTGGCTACATACACTGCCTAAATGCTTCGACAAGCCCATAACTCACCAGGCGCTATGATGGAACGACTAGGTTCAGCATTACATGGCTCCGCACGTCCATCGTTAATACATCCTTTATCAGTGGTGCAGATTGCCATTTAGGTATGGCTGGCTGGCGGAATCGGTCTCAACGGCGCCACCATTTTGCTACAGATTGGAAACGCGTTTGTGTTTGGCTGCTTTTTTGCTTGTCCAGTAGCTAGTCTCGCAGCTACCGGCCAGGGGCTTATTGGAGGTGCGGAAAGGGCTCCGTGATATGTAAAACGCGGGGAAAGCAATCTGGTACAGGAGGGCAAGATCCGCGGGCGAGATGCTAGTCTGCGGGGTGCAGCAACACCAGGGCTGTAGGAGAAAAGGAACGTGGTGACAGAACAGACACGACCACACACTGACTTGGCGTCTAAAGTTGAGCAATGCTATTTGCAAGGTTCCTCCCAACAATTTGTAGGGCAGCCCCACTGACTGCATTGGCAGAAAGGGGCTGGGGCCTTGCGAATAGCATTGCTCTTAAGCTTTGTCTAGACCTCGCTCATCCTTGCAGATTATAGGGCGATAAACAAGGCAACAATCCTTTTAAGACTTTGGTAAAGTATCACAGCGCCTATCTGGCATTCGCTTACCGCCGCTTGCGAGAGCAGACGAACAGAAATGGAAGAGTCAGCTCTAAACTGCATGTCGCCGAGACCGAGGCGCCAGCGATAACAGCTCGCTTGGTCTTGGAAAAGTCGCAGACCCTCAATGCGCCACGCCAGCATGGCTGATGAGGGGTTCGCTTCCCTCAGCGGACCGGTCCGGGTCAAAGGACGTTTATCGTGGACGGAAATCGGGCGGAAAACCAGCCAGACATGCACGCTGGCTGTGTGTGTCTTTTCCGAGTTTTCGTTTCGTGCCGTGTGTGAAGCCTTTATGTGTAAGCTGTGTCGTATCTGCATGTTTGAGACTCGGTCGACCCAAGTTCAAGTCTCCGGGAGAGATGCCTCATATATGATGACTGATCACGGTAGTAAAATTCGATTCGTACGGACGGTGAGGGCGGCACATTCCATTTGCCAAGGGCGCGCTCAATGCGACGATTGCGTCTCAACTGCCAAATGAGGCCGGTCCACCTTTTCTCGGGGCCCTCGGGGTGCGCGGAATCGGCCAAGTCGCAGTCGGAAAACGGCGATTCATTCCGAGTTGCCACTTTACCTCCGCATTCGAGGTGGATCTCTGCGTGGCCCGATGCCGTTCGGCGAAGTCACCAGTCCTTTCATAATAACGGACCTCTGCTCCTCCGCTTGGTTTCTCGTCGTTGAGGACGACGTGGTGTCACTGCCGCAATTCGCACGTGTATACGACGTTGTTGTGTCACCTCAACCTGCATGTTGCATCGGCAGTCACCTTGAGTTGTCTCCCTTGATCTATCTACTTTGTTGACCCTCAACCATGTCTCAGGCGGTCCCCCACCCGCTCTCCGACCTCACTGTTGCTGAGATCAACCGAGCACGAGACGTTGTGCTCCAACTGCACTCTGGCAGTGTCATCGACTTTCGGTCAATCTACCTCCTCGAGCCGCCCAAAACCGAGGTTGTTCCTTTCCTTGATCTCGAACATGCCGGAAAGCTCAAGGCATCAACCCCGCGGCCAGCTCGCCTGGCGCAAGTGCGATACGACATCATAGGCGGCAGCAAAGCTGCAGAGTATCATGAGTCGGTCATCGATGTTGTCGCTGCGAAGCGCGTGAAGCACGAAGTCATCGGCACTGAACACCATGCCAGCTTGACAATGTACGCCTCCCTCCCTGACTTCTGGGCTGAAGGCATGACGCTCACGGTTGCAGCTTTGAGTTCCAAAAGGTGGTTGAGTGCGTGCAGAAATCGACACTCTTCAAGGAAAGGTTCAGGACAGTCCAGCTGCCCGCTGGCTTTGAGCTCGTCATTGAGCCTTGGCCGTACGGCGGCCCCGACCAGCAAGACGGCGATACGCGCTTCTTCCAGGCTTTGTGCTTCGGGAGGGACACCCGCAGTGGCAATCCGGATTCCAACTTTTACGCCTACCCGTTACCGTTTATTCCGATTGTGGATGCGCACAAGAATGAAGTGGTGCGAATCGACGAACCTGCGACGGGCGGCGGAAACGACCTCTTAGATGCGAAAACGCACAAGCTTGGTATCCTTGATCACTGCAGGACTTCGGAATACGTCCCGGAGTTGATCCCAGGTGGTGTCCGCAAGGATGTCAAACCCCTGACGGTCTTGCAGCCGCAGGGGCCGAGCTTTGCCGTCTCCGACTCGAACCTCATTGAGTGGCAGAAGTGGCGGTTCAGAGTGACCTTCAACCCCCGTGAAGGCGCTGTTCTTCATGACATCCGGTATGACGGGCGTGACATTTTGTACAGATTGAGCATGAGCGACATGGTGAGTCCGTTGAGCCCCATCGCTGATGCCACGTAGGACTGACGCCTGCGTCTCTAGACGGTGCCGTACGCAGACCCGCGCAACCCATTTCACAGAAAGCAGGCTTTCGATTTTGGAGACGGTGGCCTGGGCAACTGCACAAACAACCTAACATTGGGATGTGATTGCCTGGGTGTTATCAAGGTATGACTCTTCACCGTTTATGTCACCCCGAAAGCCTTGACGCCAGTCAGTACCATTTCCGCTGACTCGGACAGTATTTTGATGGTATTCTCACCACAGCCGACGGCTCCGCCGAGGTGAGCAAGCAAGTCATCTGTCTTCACGAGCAGGACGATGGCATTGGCTGGAAGCACACCAACTGGCGTACGGGTCGTGCCGTCGTAACCCGTCGGCGCGAGCTGGTGGTCCAGTTCATCATTACCCTCGCAAACTACGAGTACGTCTTCGCGTTCAAGTTCGACCAAGCCGCCGGTATCGAGGTCGAAGCGCGCGCCACGGGCATCGTCTCCGTCGTCAACATCGACGAGGGCAAGACGGCACCATGGGGCACCGTTGTGAGCCCGGGGGCGCTGGCGCAGAACCATCAACACATCTTCTGTCTGCGCATCGACCCGGCGGTAGACGGCCACGCCAACACGCTGGTCCAAGAGGACAGCGTCCCCGTGCCGATGAACAAGACGACGAACCCGAACGGCAATCGCTACGAGGTACAGACCAAGGCCATCGAGACGTCGGCGGGCATCGATCTCAACCCGTTCAGCAACCGCGTCTTCAAGGTGCAGAACCTGGCCAAGCGCAACCCCGTCAGCGGCAAGCCGGTCGGCTACAAGATCACCACGCCGCCGACGCAGCTGCTCCTCGCCGACCCGGCCAGCATCCAGGCGCAGCGCGCGCTCTTCACCAAGCACCACATGTGGGTCACCAAGCACAAGGACGATGAGCTGTATGCCGGCGGGCGCTACACACTACAGAGCCGCCGAGAGAATGGTGGCGTGTACGATGCGGCGGCCAGGGGGGACAATGTCAAGGACGAGGACATTGTCGTTTGGAGCGTCTTTGGCTTGACACATAATCCCCGCGTGGAGGATTGGCCTGTCATGTAGGACTCCCTTAATGCCTTCATTAAAGACGAAGTGTTTGGATCAGCCTGCTAAGTTCATCATAGGCCGGTCGAGAAACTCCAGGTACACATCACGCCGTCAGACTTCTTCACGGGTAATCCGGCAATCGACGTTCCATCAAACGCCGACATTGGCTCCAAGTTGGCGAGCGGAGCTTGCTGCAAAGGCGATGGGGATAGGCCCAAGCTGTGAATATCACGGCCGGAAAAGAACACAATGCACGGCATACGTATATAAGATTGCACCGAAGGCAGGGAATCACAGGACAACAGGGACGGTTCACGCGCAGAATGGCATCCATGAGTATTGTAAACACTGCGCAGTCTCAACTAAAATGTAGCGATGATGACACGAAATGAAAGTTAGCCCAGTATCAAATCCCAATGCCAGAATTGGCAGGCATGAAATCGGTCCGGCGGGCCTTTGGTGAGCCGACAATGCGTTTCCGGTGCCACCACTATTACCAGCGTTACCACTGCCTTCACTACTACCTTTGCCTCCAGACCCCCCGTCTCCTCCGTTTCCTCCGCTGCCACCGCTATTACCACCTTGGCTCAGTCCGCTGCCTTCCTGCCAGACCGTGGTGTTCCATGCCTGGAAGGTGAGAGTCGGATTCAGCTTCGGCTTCAGATCCAAGTCCTTCTCTGACACCATTGCATCACTTTCCTGCCCGTCCCAACAGTGTCGGCGGAAACATCGAGTACACTGTTCCGGTAGGTCGACGCCTACCCGGTCAGCGCTGCGCGTGATGGCCGCGCAGGCGAGACACGCCGGCCACTCGGCGTCAAAGCTGCCGTTGCCGTACGTCGCCAGTTGGAAAGCATTGTCGATCGTGGCGTCGAGCTGTTGGTCTGTAAACGATGACTTTTGGTAGGAGAAATTCGAGAAGCTCGTCCAAGGCGAGTTCGGTAGGTACAGCACTAGCGGCCCGTCTTCCGTCGTCGCATTGCAGCCGAAGAAGGTGGGCTGGCTGGTGAAGTTTCTCGTAATCATTGTTTCCACCTTGGGGATCTTGGGGAATGGAATGCCGCCTTGTGAAGCGGAGCGTGCGGTATCTATGATACTTTTAGCAATCATTGTGCTGCAGACTTGTCGATTGATAGCCCCTTACTCTGCAAGCTTGTGCCGTTGACCCATGCGTACGTGCCCTCGGAGGAAGCCTCGTAGACAATGATAAAGTCCACTTGACGATCTGGTATGATGAGGGGTCGAATCGGATTGTTCTCACCCGTGAGGCTCCCGTCCACCTATTCGTCATTTCCGTCAACAATGCTTTTTTCACAAGCGAGTCGCGAACTCACTAGCAACAGCTGGGACGCGTTGCCCATCGCATCGCTGTAGCCCTGGAACGGGTTAGGGTAGGTCGCCCACAGCGACTGGTTGAACGTCTGCTTAAAATTGGACGCCGTCTCGTTTACGATCTGCACGAGGGGGCTTTGCTCCTGGCCTTGCGGGATGGGGATGTCGTCCGTCTCGCTGGAGCGTTGCTGTCGCGTAGAAAGGGCTGTCTTCGCGAAGATGGGCAACCCGTAAAAGTCGTCTATGAACCACGCGCAAAACGCATTCGTCGTCGACCCTTGGACGAGGCTGAACTTGTCGAACCCGGCGACGCATTGCCTGCTGTTTTGAGCGGTTCCGTTGCCCATACTGGTGCCCAGCCATTGCGTCGGCACGAAACCCTGCACGCGGCCGCCGAGCCAGCTGCCGAGCTCGAAAGGCGTTATTTCGTAGGACGTCAAGGTAAAGCCATTGGTGTCGTTCCGCCCAGGGTACAGGATCTTGCCGATTTCGGGAGACTGGCCAGGTACGACTTCGGCGAGAGTGATAATCGGCATGGGTCCAGCTCCCACGGCCAGCGCAGTGTCTTTGGATGCAAGATCGGAGTAGTTGGTGACAGTCGAGTTTTCCGGCAGCCATGTCGCCCAGAACTGGCCAAACGTGTCGGCGACGGAGACGGGGAATCCCAGCTCGGCTTTTGCGCCTGCATTTTCGAAGATGTTGTTGAAGAACTCCGTCTCGTTGCCAGTGGGCCCGACATCGTAAGGCGCCGAGAAGTTGGCGGCGCTTCGGATGTCCTCAAAGGTGGCGAAATTATTCGCCGCGCTGTCGCATTTCACGCGTAAGCTGCGAAAGTCGAGACTTGCTTGGCTCGCAGATGAGATGCGTACATGAGGCTCACCGTGACAGCGCCGCCGCCGCTCAACCCGGTGATGTAAGAGAGGATCTGTGTTAACCCTCCCGTGCCGGCCGCGACCGCTGCAGGATACCGAGCGTCGTAGGCTTGCCAGATACCAAGACCGCCGATGCCCGACTGCGTCCCGCCACCAGAAATGGACATGCCGACGATGGGCACCGTGCTTTCATTGAGTTTCACCATGAAACCTTGTACGTCAAAGCCCGATATGTTGGCAACATTGAGGTAGTCGTGCAAGCCCGTCATAACCTGCTTGCCCCTCGTGCTGCGCCAGGATTCTTCCTGGGGCGATAGGCCCTGGTCATTGTGAGCTTCATTCGGTGTTGGCGGTAAGGTTGTGGGCGTACTTCGGAAGCATTTCTCACGATCAAGTTCTCAGGACACTCGGTATAAGCAGGCACGTAAGGATCTGAGTCGGGGCCGCCCTGCTGGCCCCGGCATGCTTGGGCAAGCAGCACGATGACGAGAAGCGCAGACGTGGTATGGGTTCCCATGAAGATGATTACACTTTGGAGCATCAATAGTTGGCAATGCAACCTGATACATTCCCTGTGTGGGTGCGGGATGGCAATTCTCATTTGTACGAACAGTCGTCGCTATTCAGCTGGCATCAAGTCTGTAGCGCAGCTCCTATGCGACGGCAGCGAGAGCCAGACAGAACTTCGGCACTACAAGCGATGTGCGCAATCACAATCCATCATTACCCGGCTCACCGGATCGTGGCTAAACACTTTGGGCCTCAGTGTTCGAGATCCGTCCTCGACTCCATTCATGTTGGCATGTAAACCGCCTTGCCGGTCACGAGTCGCTGAGGTTAGGCCCGGATGATGCGCACCAGACCCTCGGCAATCGCTGACGACAGCACTGCAGCACGAGACCCTCATGCGAGCAAGACCAGGGCTTGATTAAAGGGTCCAGACCCGACTACGTCTTAAGCCTCAGGGTCCGGCAGGCAAAGAACGACGGTCACCCGGGCCGATGAACTTTGATATTCTGGCGGCCATCGAGCACTGCCTAGATTGCCTGCGCGACGGCATTTGAATGGCGTGTAAGTCGTGACGGCGTGGGCCCATTCCCGATGTGGATGGGGGTTTGACTGTACCACATTTATGTTATGCTAATCGCCAGTGTTATGCTGGAGCTGGTGGTCGGCGCCATTCCCGGCCTCCCTGTTACAGAATGCTTATCGCCACCGATCTGTGCTGTCACTCCGTGTGTGCATGGGGTACGCATGGTATATTTCGTCTTAGCCTCGGAGAGGAGGGAAACGATCACTACCGCCGATTGTCGGCCTCACAGGTGTCCACGATGCTATTCAAGAACAGCTACCACGACTGGCGTGTGCCCCTATTGAGAAAATCGGACTCTCGACAATGACCAGATAGATGCGTTTTGACACAAAGTCCGCTCTCGGCTTCCATTACGGAAGTCCAGAGCAGAGTTTGTGTCAAAACGAAATCTCGACTAGAGGCACGCCTCTGAAGTGACTTGGCTACGGGATGTGGGTTTGCATCACCGCCCACAACTCAACAAAAACATATTTGGCCTGGCTATAACTAACTACGTATCACAATCTGCTGAGGAGGCCCAGGTTCACCTTGACGCATTTGACATTCATCCACTCATCCAGCCCTTCCTTGCCCAGATCCCTGCCGAACCCACTCTGCTTATAGCCTCCAAATGGCGTGTTGGCATTGACGGTCCCCCACATGTTGACCGTCACCTGTCCGCATTCGACCGCGTCGCTTATGCGCATGGCCCTCGTCACGTCGCTGGTGAAAATTGCCGCCGAGAGCCCGTACTCGGAGTCGTTGGCCAGGGCGACGACCTCCTCTTCGGTGTGGAACCGCGCGATGCTCGCCACGGGGCCGAAAACCTCCTCGCGCATGATGGTCGCCGAGGGCTGCACATCAACAAAGGCTGTGTTGGGCACAAAGTGTCCCTTGGAAGGCACTTGGAGGCTGCTGGCATCTGCTCCGTGCAACAGCTTCGTATCCTCCTTTAGGGCCTTTTGGATGTAGCCCTCGACGCGTGCTCGCTGTCCGGCGCTCACGAGCGGCCCCTTGACCGTGCTGTCGAGCAACGGGTCTCCGGCAACCGCGTCCTTCGTCCTCTTGGAGAACTCCGCGACGAAACGGTCGTATATCTCGTCCTGGATGTAGATGCGACTGCCCGCGGCGCAAATCTGCCCGTTGTGCACCGTGATGCCCGCCGTGACATGGGCAAGCGCGTTCTCCCAGTCCGCGTCTGCAAACACGCACGTCGGGCCCTTGCCGCCGAGCTCGACCGTCACGCGCTTGAGGTTGGTCCGCGCCGAGCTCTCGAGGATGCGGCGTCCGACAGCGGCGCTTCCCGTGAATGACACTTTGCGCACGAGGTGGTGGTCAGCCAGGGCTTGACCGGCGACGGGGCCGAGACCGCAGATGATGTTGATGACGCCAGGAGGGAACCCGGCCTCGACGATGAGTTGGGCTAGCTTCTGTCCGTACAACGGTGCCAGCTCCGGGGTCTTGATTATGAGGGTATTCCCGGCTGCGATGGCGGGCGCAAGCTTCCAGATTGTAATCATGCTGCATCCCAATAGTCAGCGTCCAGTCTGGTGTTTCTGCTGTGCTCTGGGATGCACCTGTCGAGCATCTTTTCCCTCTAGGAATACTCACAGAGGGCCATTCCACGGTATAATAGCTGAACATACGCCAATCGGCTCCCGCTGCGTGTACGCCATCCCCTGTTCGATGCGCATGCTCTGCCCGCCCAACTTGTCCGTCCAGCCCGCAAAGTAACGGCATGTCTCGGCCGCCTGGGCCACGCTCAGGCCCAGAGACATGCGGTACAGCAGTCCCGCGTCAACCGCCTCGAGCGATGCGAGCTCTTTGGCGTCCCTCTCTATGAGGCCGGCCAAGCGGTTCAGCAGCGCCCGCCGGGTAGACGGCTCGCTGCGCCGCCATGACGACGTGAATGCCGTCAAGGAGGATTGCACGGCTTGGTCTACATCTGCGGCCTGAGCGGCGGATACTGTGGCTAGGTGGGCACCCGTGGATGGATTCTCAACGTCGATGGTCTGATTGTCCGTCGCAGGACTGAACTTGTTGTCGATGAACAGGCCGGTTGGAACTGCATCGGGAGTGAGACGATTGCCAAATTCCATGAAGACGTCGAATAACTTACCCTTTACTACGAGACCTTCTGCACCGTGAATCTCGACTGTGCGCGACATGGCGAGGTCGCTTTGCCTAGACTAATCTTAGAAGCATGAACGAAGTTCGTGTTCGGATTGCCCTGGGACAGACAGCCTCGATGTTTTCTCCAGTCCCTCCGAGGTTCCGCGTTGTACCTATTTAATAACCCAAATTGTTTGAGCCGTGATTGGAAATCCCCGGGCCGGTCGGCCGGCAGCATGCATATCACCGGCCATGCTGGTTAGTATTGGGGGGTTGTTGAACGAATTGTGGTGCTCCCTCCCTGCCTTGCTCGGCATTATGTTCTGTTCCGCGATGCTAGCTCGTCAGCGTCGCAACACTGCGCAAGTCGGGGTTTCCGATTCCGAGCCGACGTAGCTCTGGTCGGCGGTTTCCACCTAATGACCGGCTTAAGAGGTGTGATTCCGCCGCTTGTGCAGAAGGCGCTCGAGAAAGCACATTTTACCTATTCAACGATTGCGAGTTTCGACTAACAAAGTCTGTTCAAGGTCTTGTCCGCCCCCCCAATCGTTTTGCAACCCGGGCCACTGCCCCAACCAACGACCCTATACCATGGCTGGCCAGATTCACCGTGTCACTCTATTCAAGATACCCAATCGAGAAGATCAAGAGCGTCTTCTGGAATTCTACAAGCACATGCAAAACAAGGCAGTCAAGGTGGGTTCTGTTCAGTCGACACCACAATACGACATCATCATCCAATCCGCAACCGCATGCAATCTGACAACAGTGAGGGGTAGGACGGCAAGCCGTACATCGTTTCCGTAACTGCGGGGGAGGCAAAGCCTGATCAGCGCGCGCAAGGCTTCACTTTCGCGGCGATTTCCGTGTTCAGCTCTGTCGATGACATGATCTACTATGACAACGAGTGCACTGCGCATGCGGAGCTCAAGGCCTTTGCGAAGACGGTACACAAAGGAGCCATGATGGTGTATTTCGAGAACGGGGCAAGATAGAAGTCTCGTCAGATCACAAGGGCCACCATAGGCAGGTCAATCGCTATCCCAAACTCGCGAGTCTTAGAGAGTGTGCTTTCTATTCATCACATTAGGCCTTGAAGAAAGCGGCGGGAGATTCCCAGCTCGTCCGACTGCAGCTCCAACCCTCCGTGTGCCAATGGGTCGCCAAAGTCGGTTTCAAACGCATTTCCGAAGCTCTGTCCTTGTCCCAGAGTGTCAAATAGGTCCAAGAGATCTGAACTAAATTCCGTCACCTCGGGGATCATGGAAAGTTGCATTCCGCCGTCGACGTGGAACTGTGGTCCCAAGTCCATCGGGGCGTCCATGTCGGTTCTGTTTTCCCGCCGCGTCTCTGTTTCCACACCAACATCACCAGCAGCAACATGGGCCATGGAATCCACGTGCGGGCCGCCCTCCGAGCTTTGCATTTGGAGGCTTTTTAACCGCGGCAACAGCTCTCGAATGCTGTTCCACAATCTCCTGCTCGCTACGCTATGGCGAGAAAATCCCTTGACCAGTTCAATCGCCTGTACGAGGCTTTCTCGGCATGTCTTTGCGAAATGGTGCGGCGCGTGACACACTGCCAAGGTGAGTACGGCAAAGGCGCTCAGCAAGAAGTAGTTGAAGGCATTTTGCTGGCGCGAGTAAACGTCGGTTGTGGCGTTGAGATGAACGAGGACCTGCACGGTGTCCCGTGCGATTTCCACGACGAGCCGCGCAGAGGGAAGATTGGCTTGTATGCTCGCGGAGCTCAACAGGTAGTGCTGATATATGGCGATGCGGGTGTAGTTGCCGCGGAGGTAGAGCAGAGCGCGGAGGCGGTGCAGCACGCGCGGTTGAGACATGTTGTTGCCGCTAGCCGCGCTGAGCATCCGCGGATGCCGTATCTGAAGGTGTGACGGGATCGAGTCTAGCCAGACTTGCGTGCTGAGGTCGAGCGCGTGGACGTCTTCGGTGGGAATGGCCGGCGAGGGAGAACCGAACGGTGGAATGGCGTCCCATATCTTGGAGCACAAGCGCGCATAGCTTATCATGCATCGGAGGTAGGCTAAGTCTGCGTCCTATGGGAGGCGATGTTTTATAAGATACTCATGTCTTGTCAGCAGGGGTCGGCATGGCGACTTACAGGCTCCGGTAACGCGGGATCGATATCACGATCAGAGAGCGCAAAGGACAAGCTCGTCCCAAAGCTCCAGCGACGATCGAGCACGTATACACACCAGAACACGCGCATGGCGTCCCGGCGCGAGTGGGCGTCGCGGAAATTGTCAAACAGGCTGCGGCGACGATGCAGGCCCATCTCGAGAGCCTCGCGAGCAGCGACGCCGATGGTGCGCCAGGCAAGGAGCTCGTCATCACAGTGGAAGTAGTAAATGCTCTATTGGTGACTGTAAGTATGGTCTACGCGTGATGGGAGTGCTGGACTTTGGGTGCGTGGCAGTGCTTACCAGCATGGTCAAGAGCTGTATCCCTTTCAGTTCCACCTGGCCCCTTGAGATGCGCGACAGACGGTCCTCCACAGACCCGGCGATGGACGCGCTCAGTGCTGTCTTGCCATGCGCCTCAATGGCCACAGTCGTGGCCACGGCCAGCTTGGCCATGTCGACATCCAGGTTACTGAGCGGAGCTTGTTGCCTATCATGCGGCTGATTGTCCAAGGCGTCCGAGTGGCGGATACGGTTCAAGATCTGCTCAGCCCGCGAGGCCAGCTCAATGGTGTCAACGAAGGGGTACACGGACTCGACTTCCTCTTCAAAGACGGCCAGCAGGCGTGCGACCTCGTCAGGCGTACAGCTGGCCCAGAACTCGGCGTCTGTAGTGGAAGGCTCCTCGTCTTCCATCGCGTCGCCCGCGAGAGGGGAATCGGCTCGGCTTGAGGACAAGGACGTAGACTTGGCGGAATCAAGAGCTTGGATGCCCATGCGCGTGAGCGAGCGCTCCGCTACAACGAGCCCGTACGCCGGGCGTGTAGGGCCGATGAAGTGCGGATGCTTGGGTGCGTTGTCTCGCGACATGGAAGCAACATTGGACGGGGAGTTGGCAAAGGCCGCCGCAACGCAGGACGTGTTCTGCGGCCGTGATGTCCCATCCGCGTTCTCCCTGAGCTCTCTGACAGACTCGGCCAGGTCCACGACTTGCTGTCGCAGTTGTGCCATCTCATCGGTCAGGGCACGAACGTGATGATGGCTCGACGCGTCTGCAAGAACATGCATCTTCATGTTGGCCAGCCGAGCTGTCTTGGTGGCACGCGGTGGCGGCCGCGACCCGAACACGCAGATGACGCCCCCTGCGATGCATCGCTGACACTTGTCATCGTCAGTTGGAATGCACTTGAGCTTCCGCTTCTTGCACTCATTGCTACACGGCCAGGTCATTAACGTCTGCAAGGACACTCTCCAGGCCAGGGAAGGGAAGGGCTAACTAACCATGCCACCGGCGTGTACCTCCCGCGCTTGGAGCGACGATGAAGCGGGCTGCCGACTTGAGAATCATGCCGCGGAGCAGATTGCGAGCTGAGAGACGAGGGACTGTGCTCCATCGTTGGTCGTGCGTAGCGTCCTCAGAATGATTACGCCGGAATTCAGAGCTTTCCCCAAGGGGTTGGCTTCCGAGCTGGGGGTATTATGTGGCATCTGGCGCCCCAACGATTCAGTCAATCAGACACCAAGACTTGCACTCGGAAACAATTCCGAGATTTCCGAGCCGCTTTCGTCAAGAAAACTGCCCGCGGGGTAGTGGGGAAGCTTCAAGGTGCGGATACAGGCGCAATGCCGCGCTGGAACTTTGCCTTGGCGAGGTATATCTAAGGAGACCGTGCGACACAAGGTGATCCTCAAGAAAAGGGAGCCGTCCATGCCCGTTCAAGAAGCACTGCCACCGTCGTTTGATTCGCGGATCGAAACAAGGTTTGAGACCCCCCCTTGATATAACAGACAAACCCCAGTCGCCGCCGCCGCCGCCCTCCGGTTGAGCTTTGCCATGACCATTGCCAACGTTATCTTGTCGGTGGCCGAGCAGCTGCAACATACCAAATGGCAGTCCCTGCTCCTCACACTCGTTGCGGCACCAGCGTTGTACGTTCTCGTCAACGAGCTTGTGCGCTATAATGCCAGGATACACGGGATGAAGGGGCCCCCGGGCCTGCCGCTCATTGGCAATCTCTGGGACATCCGCGTGAATGCCGCGGAGAAGTATCGTGAGTGGGCCCGTCGGTTTGGCGACGTCTACCAGATACAGCTTGGAAATGTGCCCGTTGTGGTGATCAACTCCGCATCGGCAGCGAGGACCATTTTCGGACAAAACGCCCAAGCCATGAGCTCGCGACCAGAGTTTTACACTTTTCACAAGGTGCTTTTTTTCACGCTGGACACGACTTTGTTGGATTTCTCTTGGCTAATATGGCAACTGTTGTAGGTTTTGAGTGATACCGCTGGAACAACAATTGGCACGTCGCCCTACAGTGACTCGCTCAAGCGCCGCCGGAAAGGCGCAGCGTCGGCATTGAACAAACCGTCCGTTCAGACTTACATATCACATCTTGACATCGAGACCCGAGATTTCATCCGGGAACTCTATACATATGGACAAGCTGGGAACAAGGCAGTGGATCCAATGCCGATGATCCAGCGGCTTTCTCTGTCCCTTGCCCTGACTCTCAACTGGGGCGTGCGTCTCAAAAGCCAGAGCGACAACCTGTTTGACGAAATCACCCACGTCGAGGAAGAAATCAGCCGCTTCCGCTCCACTACGGGCAATTTGCAAGACTACATCCCCTTGATGCGACTGAATCCATTCAACATGCACTCGACCAAGGCCAGAGAGATGCGAAACCGCAGAGACAAGTACTTGACGGACCTCAATAACGGGCTTGACGATAGGATCGCACGTGGGACGCACAAGCCGTGCATCCAGGCCAATGTCATCATGGACGAAGAGGCCAAGCTCAACAAGGCCGAGCTGACATCCATCAGCCTCACCATGCTCTCTGGCGGCCTCGACACCGTGACGACCCAAGTAGCTTGGTTCGTCGCCTATTTGTCGCAGCATCCCGAGGTCCAAGACAAGGCCGTCCGTGAAATTCGCAAGACATTTGGCGAGGACAGGCCAATGTGTGACGAGGGTGATGATCAGACCTGCCAGTACATTGTCGCCCTGGTGAAAGAGTCGCTTCGATATTTTACGGTCTTACGCCTGGCGCTGCCGCGTGCCAGCATCAAGGATGTGGCCTACGGTGGGACTGTCATACCCAAGGGTTCAGTCGTGTTCTTGAATGCATGGGCCTGCAATCGGGGTAAGTGACAGGGCCACGCCTACTTAAACGCCTTATACGTGAATATTCGCTGATTTGGACTACAGACTCGGCCGTCTGGTCTGACCCCGATGTTTTCCGTCCGGAGCGATGGCTCGAGCAGCCTGATGCACCCCTCTTCACCTACGGCGTCGGCTACCGCATGTGCGCCGGCTCGTTGCTGGCAAACCGGGAGCTATATCTGCTATATATGCGACTCATAAATAGCTTCCATATTGAGAAGCAGGACGCGGTAGACTGCCACCCGGTTCGTGGCAATGCTGATCCCACAAGCTTGGTGGCGATGCCGCACCGTTATAAGGCGCTTTTTGTGCCTCGGAACAACACAGCGCTAGCTCACGCCATGAAGGAAACGGAGCGCATGACTGGGGAGGAGTAGCGGCCGACACTGCAAGGCCAGTTAACGACTGGATGGTCGCATAGTTATAGGGTAGAGGAAACGGGGCTTAGACGAGGTCCAACAACGAGCCATATTGTTCACGACGCCAAGGGCGGCTCACTTAAAGAATGGATACCAGCATATCAGTCAGGAATTGGACCTCCATTTCATTTAAATGGGGATTTCGAGAAGCTCAAGCTGTTTGTCACGGCCTTCAACGTTGAGGGGCGAAAGGCACTGTGTTGGCCAAGATGAGTTGAGAAAGGGCATGCATTGCGCTCGGTGTTAACGAGCGTGGCGAACAACGGGTTCAACGCTGTTCGTGCAAATGAACAAAAATTTGATTCTGGACATTAAAATGATCAGACGGCACGAATATGCCGACCATGTGGACCATCGTACAAAGCAAAAGTTCTCGCGCGATGCAACATGAACAGGAAAATAGGGACATATCGTCCCAGCTCGTATACGAAGCCGACTGGACTTGCCTCTGTAGCCGAAGACCCCGTCAGAAGCCGCTGTGTCTTGGTCAAAACATGGCTAGACGTGCAGGCTGGCTCGGTCAGTGGATTTGATCTGGGGCAGCGATCTCCCGCCAAATGACCCGATCCCTTTCGGTATCCGTTGCGATCTCTGTTCAATTCGGTTGACATCCGAAAGTAGGGAGACGGACCGGAAGAGTGCTGGCCCTGGAGGATCTGTCCGGATTATAATAAGACGGGATGCCGTTCGCCCGTCTTAGCCTGGAGCGGCACTTCGCAGGTGCCATTGTGGCTAACGAGGCTCTGCGGCTGGACAATTCCAACCCCCAGCGTCAGTGGCGTGCGGGAGCCAAGGCGCCAATGAGATCGACACGGGTGTTGCATCGCCAGGCCCAGGCTCTCCTGACCATCTCCACAAATAGATGATGGCCATCGCGCTGAACACTGGGCGGCTTACCATGCGCTGTGGTGGTTTGTGCGCCGGGGGAGGGGAGCCAACGGCGCAGGTACGGATCATCGGCGGCGTCCAGCTGTGTTGTTTTCGAGTGAAGATTGACATAGAGTTTTTAAAAATAGCAAGCTGAAGTATTATGCGCGCTGATCGACCGCGAGATGTACTGTACGCTGAGCCGTTGATAGACCGCCTGCCCTGAATGTGATAGAGTGCCAGGCACGTTGCGCGCTGAAGGGGCAAAGTATATAAGAAGCAGATTGTCCTTTGCCATTTGATCCCTCAAAGACAAAGCCGGAGCAATATTCCTGATCTCAATTATCTCATCAAAGCCTAGCAAGAGCATATATATTTGCGACAGCCAACATGAAGTTCTTCCAGATCTTTAGCGTTCTCCTCGCCGCTGGCGCGTCTGCCATGCCCACGGCCGCTGACGTTGCTGAGGAGCACGCTGCCCTCGACAAGCGATCCGGTCCAGGCATTGTTGCCGCGGCCAAGAGCAAGGAGGGTCTTCCTTACGTCTGGGGTGGCGGTGGCTGCAAGGGCCCGACCAAGGGTGGCTTCGATTGCTCAGGTTCGTGGTGACTGGTCCGCTCTCTCCCGTGATGAACTGTTCCCACTCACATGCGTTGCTTCAGGCCTCACCCAGTATGCCGTCTGCCAGGCTCAGAAGAAGACCATTCGTAAGCGCTCATTTCCGCTTCTAACCCATTGAATCTTGTACATGCTGACGTCGCTCTAGCTCGCGTGGCTCAAGACCAGTACCACTCCAAGATGGGCAAGCACATTCCCCGCAAGGACGCTCAGCCTGGTGACATGCTGTTCTGGGCCAATGGCGGCAACTGCAAGAGCAAGGTCGCCCACGTTGGCATCTACATGAAGCCCGGCTGGATGGTCAACGCTGCCCGCACCGGCACGCCCGTGCGCGAGCAAAAGATCTGGACGGCCAGCGGCGACCTCAAGATCTGCCCCGATGCCGTCAGGTTCTGGTAGAAGGGAGATATAGACATACGGTGCTTTCTTCTAAATGTAACAGTACTTGACCAATCGACGGATTATAGACTGCCGAATTCGACAACGGGGAGCTGTCAACCAGTAGTCTGTTTTACATGTAGGACTGGCTGAAATACGAATCGTTTTTCCAACTCAGTCTACTACTCGGCATCTCTCCTTCCTTTATCATACTTAGGAGGCTTAGGTAGATGGTGATATATTTGGGCTTGTCTTGTCGCTATATGTGAGGTGTTATAGATGGGTTAGTTGGCTTTCTAGTTGGCCGGCTCTTTTACTAGTCTCTCTCTCTCTCGGCTACCTATATAGCTCTTCTTCCTCCCTCGATGGCCTGTTAGGCTCTTTACCAGTTATACGCGGTAGAGAAGGCACTAATCAATCTATAAGTCCGTATAAAGGCAAAAGTCCTTCTTTCGATATGGCTTATGCCGTCTTATGGAGGCAAAAGTTCTGTTCTCGAGGCATTCCCCATGAGAAGGCACTTGAAAAATTTCTCGTCGATCTCAGAGATCAATATAACATGGCACGACACGGGACGGCACGACAAACATCAAGACAAACATCAATGCAGACAATAGGCAGGGCAGGCAGGGCAAGCAGGGGAAACACCAAGAAAAAGAGCAAGGGCTAGGGTCACGGGCATCATATCATAGGCTCAGCTGAGGGGCGGTGTTGTGGATGGGTTTCAATGTTGTCAGCCTCCCAGTTGGCCGGCTCTTTCACCGGTATCTCTCTCGCTCGGCCACCTATATAGCTCTTCTTCCTCCCTTGATAGCCCATCAAGCTCCCTTCGTCAGCTATGCGCCTATGTCTCCTTTCTCATGAGGCATTGGCCAGTCTTTAGTTTGCACAATGTGGATGCCCGAAAATATATCTGGACTCGCAACACAATGGTATTTTAAGATCCAATTAAGGTCGTCCTTTCAAGGCACTGTATTTCTGCAGTTTGTAGGGCGTTAGTGAAGGTCTCCATGCTTGACTTATATCCCTTGCTTTAGTATATAAAGGACCTTCGTCACTCCACTAACCAGCAACCGCTCAGAGTCAGCTGGCGCGTACACTTAACCTGTCTTGGCGCCGTGTCCGAGAGCAAAATATTGGAGCTGGTCGTAAAGAGCAAGCACCCCGGCCGAAGCCACGCCACGGAGGATATTCGCTCCCGCGCCGTTAAAAAGCGCCTTGACGCCGTTGGCCGCAAGAATCTGGCGTGCCGCATCCACAGTGCCCTTGTACTTGACAGCTTCGCCGGATGTCATCATCATGCGGCGACGAATCGTATCGAATGGGTATGCAAGCGTGCTGGCGCCAGTTGTCACGCACCAGCCAAGGAGGAAAGAGGCCAAGAAGTTGCCCTGAAGTGGGCCAACGAGCACAAGAGGCTTCAACGAGTCATAGGACCCAAAGTACAGCCCACGATAGACGATGATGCCGCCGATAGAGGGCATGAAGCCGCGGTAAAGCCCAAGGATGCCATCGGTGGCAATAGTCTTGCGGTACACGTCCAAGAGACCGTTGAACTGGCGCTGGCCATCCGTCTTCAAGCTCTTGGCATCATTTGCAAGGCGAGTCCGAGCGAAATCGAGCGAGTACACGAACAGCTGAGACGAGGCGCCCGCAGCCTGCACTTGACTGTTAGTACACATTCTGATCCTGTCGAAGAAGTTCATGTGTTCGACTTGCCGCTCCAGACGCCACGTTCCCGAACACCCAGAGTCCAAAACCGTCGCGTTCCTTCTTGTATCCAAACAGGGCCTTGAACTTATCCTTCAGGGCAAAGTTCAAAGCCTGCGTGGGAAAGTAGCGAATCACGTTTGCGGTATTGCCACGCCAGAGCAGAAGCGTCCCTTCATCTGCTATTGTACGCTTGAAGCAATCCACGATGCCCCCGTAACGACGGTCAAGCCGGCCGGCCTTGATCATTTCATCCTACAGTACAACATCAGCGTTTGCCCTCGCCACATAGCATCCCTTGACAGCGTCGCAGCGTGTCGATGTGTCGTCCCCTGTGCGAGTGCCGCACAATTCCTAAACGATCGGTTTACCCCGGTCGTTGGGGCAGAGACATACCGTTCACGCCACGTTGAGCTGTGGTGCTGTGCCGAGCGTACCTGATTTTGCACGAGGAGCTTGATTCGTTCGATCGGAGCGGCCGCCGTCTTGGAAATGGCTGCCGAAACGCCACCCACTGGAGCAGGAACACATCTTCATGTTAGCGTGGATATGCGTCGACAATTCGAAGCGCGCTCAGGGGCAGGGGAAGACTCGTACTCAGGAAGTCGGCCAGGAATGGCTAATGAGCGTAAGCGATTTGTACGATACTCGATAGCGATACAAAACCCATCATGCGACGCTAGAAAAACTTACTGGCATGCCCATCACCTGCTGATCGCGTGTCGCCATGTTGGTTCAAAATCGGGGTTGACAAGAAGAGCAATTGGAGTGGAGATGGGTCGTGAATTTGAGGTCACCAAAACCTATGTTGCAGACAGGGCCATCAATTGATACGCAACTCAGCACCATGCTCCCTTTTAATCGTGATGCCGTATTGTTGATTTACCCAATATGTGCAAGTTGATACGGAGGCTCTCGGTCGTCAATACCTGGCGCTCCGGGGCGTTGCGGGTTCGGATCGGGAATAACTAGCTGCTGACATGGACTCGGGATGAACCGCCATTCCGCGTCTACGGCACCAAAAGGTCGCAGCACGCAGCCAGCAGTGACGCATTCTTCCTGTTTCACCCGACCTCCCTCGTCAGGTGCACTAATAACTCATCGACATTAGTTGGGTCTGTTAATGTCCATGATGGACTTGACTGGCCGGCCTGAGAGGCCAAGTAAAATTGTGTGGTCGTGTGACTGCCAACATTTGGCTCAATCGGGATGGGTAACCGTGGTGCGATTCTGTGGAAACTGCTCAACCCGTATCCGGCTGTAAGTTGAATGCCGAAGCTCTTACTTCGCAGCTAACCTGTCCAGCGCCGATAATGGACGATGCTAGCCGTCGCTGATGTCGTGTTCCGCAACGCTTGCCAAGTGCACACGACTCTTTGTGTGAAGTGCCGCTATGTGGGTGTAGGTGTTAAGGTCCAGCCAGACTGGGTGAAGTGGCCATTGTGCCATCCACACAAAACAAAATTATGGCGAGAGAACAGGATATTCTCGCGTAATATCAGCGCATACTGGTCTTGCCATTATTGAGATTGTCTCTATTTCGTAGTTTTCACGAATCAAAGTTGGTTAGCTGACGCTCCCTATGTTTGCATCAAGACAACATTGATTCCTGACTTGCTGGCTTGGCGACTGTTGGAAGCTCGAGACTCTCAGCATGGTAGCGATCGTGTACCAAATATCCAGATGAAGTCACCCATGATAGTACGAAGCCGTCCAACGTGAGACGAAGCTCAATTCAGGATGTGATACGGTCCAGCAATGCAAATAACAGCATATTCTCCACGCGACAACCGTCGCCAGCGGAAACGGGACCCCGGAAGCCCGGGCTCAGCCATCGACGCAGAGCCTGACTGTCCCAGCCGGTATAATTTCGTTCCAAGATCAATTTGTATGCATCACGACACCTAGTTGTCGACTCGCCCGCCCGCGGCGGGTCCAGTTCCCGACATGCGTTTTCGTCTGCGACCGCGTCGCGACCGCAACTTGTGTCGGCATCGCGAGCACAGGCAGCTCCTATCAGCGGACTGTCTGTGAATGAGGGTAGATGGTGTCGATGCAGGTCTGCCCGGCAGGCATGCGAAGTAGCACTTTGTTCAGCACTCGAGAGATGACTTTCTTCATCGACGATTGACCCAGTCCGCTGTCCGCCGCTGCCCCTATTTCTGTGCCGGATGTAGTCCGTCGTCGGGCTTGGGGTTTCTGAACTCGATGAGCTGAGGTGCTCATGGCCTAAGTCGGCCTCAAGGACAGGAGGAGTAGACGGTGAATGCAGTGCGCGGGTAGAGGGTGTGGCAGGTCCGTCTATTGACGCAGATTTACGGTAGCGATCGAGCTCGGAAGTCAGGTGTTGAATTGCAACAAGTGCATCCTGTAGCTGGAGTTGCGTCTCGGCCAGCCTGGTCTCGAGCTGCGAGATGTGGGTTCTCGTCCTCTCGCGGTGGCGCCTCTGATTGTCACGTATGCGCCTCCGCCTGTCGTCAGGTGGTCGACTCGACCATTTTATGACGCCCACTTGCGGAGGACTCATGGCGGGGGACAGACGCCCAGAAGTCTCACTGCGTAAATGTCTCGTTCGGAACGGGATGGTGGGAAAAAGCTGGGCAGAAGGTAGGTAGGCTTGAAGATGCAAGTGTTGAGTTTGGAGCTGGATCAGGTCGGACTACAAAGCTGGATTCATGAGACGTGGCGGTCAACTGGGGGGGGGGAGCAGCGGACACATCCAGTGACATATCGCAAAATTACCTGTTGTGGCATAGTGGTGCTATGAGGCGTCGACTGTGCATGACAAGTCCCGTTGATTGGCACAAGGCCGATCTTTTACACACATTTTGTGTACTGGAAGGAGTGAGAGGGGGAGAGACCCAATGATGGGCACTGCAGCCTTATATCGTGTGGGAACAAGTTATAAATCAGGAGCTCGCTACATAAAAAACCATTGAGGTTATCCATCTGTATCACGAACTCGAACCACCAAACCAGCACAGTTGAGCTTTTCAATCATGGACTCACAGAAGATCTACTCCGAGGTTGGTGAGCGGTACAGCGCCGCCGCCCGCGGAACCAACACCGGCTTCGGCGACACCATTGCGAAGGCTTTTGGATACTCGGAAGAGGAGTTGGCTGCCATCCCCAAGGACTCGAACATGGGCCTGAGCTGTGGCAACCCGTTGGCCATCGCTACGTTGCGCGCTGTAAGCTCAAAGTGGCCTCGCTGACGGTCGCAGATCGGTTGTTGATGCTGACTCGCCTACTAGGGGGAAACTGTCGTTGACCTTGGCAGCGGAGCCGGACTGGATGTCTTTCTTGCGGCAGGAAAGGTTGGCCCGACGGGAAAGGTAATTGGCGTTGACATGAATGAGGTATGCCGCCTCCCGTCGTGCAGACAGGACCAGACGGGGTTCCATGTGTGACAATGAGACTACAGGACATGCTGGCCAAGGCGCGCAAGCTAGCGGCCGCATCTGGCAAAGACAATGTCGAGTTCATCAGCTCTCGCATCACCGAGATTGATCTTCCATCTAGCTCTGCCGACTGCATCATCTCAAACTGCGTCATCAACCTCGTGCCGGCAGAGGAGAAGCAGCTCGTCTTCAACGAAATGCATCGACTTCTCAAGCCCGGCGGCAGAGTGGCCGTGTCCGACATCTTGGCCAAGAAGCCGCTGCCAAAGGAGATCAGGCAGGACATTGGCCTGTACGTGGGCTGTGTGGCGGGGGCCAGCCAGGTGGCCGAGTATGAAGAGCATCTCGAGGCCGCGGGCTTCCAAGGTGAGATATGTCTCGTAAACACCCCCGCCCCCTGACGTATGTAGCTCACCATGCTTACGACGGCGATGCATGCGCGGGTCAGATGTGCTTATTGCTGGGACGGGCAGCGACTTGAATGTGTACGCTGAGAATTGTGCCGACGGCTGCTGTGGCGCTGCAGCTGCCACGCAGGCCGCGGGCTGCTGCTCCTCGCAGGAGAATGTGCTGGCCGACGTTGGACGCCTGGATTTGAATCCCTGGGTCGGTGAGTTTTCTCCTAGGCAAGATGAAGTTGAGAGATCAATGTTGCCTTGCTCACATCAAATCAGGCTCATACAAGGTATATGCCGTCAAGCGCTGAGCGTTGTCGGGCACACGAACTGAAGGGGCCAGATTGAGCTCTGTTACGCCAATATAACGAGTTGGCACCAAGTTACTATGCCCAGCTGGTTACTCATGTCAAGTTGATAGGCATCGGAATTCCTAGAGATTAATGCCGAGAGTCAACGGCTCTTGCAGTCCATCCAAGTCTTTTCATCCGGTCCTTGTGGGTATGTTTTCCGTAGACTCGCGGCTCATCCAAGTGCCTTTCGGACGGCAGGACGGCCTGGCCGACCCCGATGCGCCGATAGGAAGCGGGCCGCTACGGACGGCGGACTCGGCACCGTCCGCTTTGGGCAATGATGCGATGGGTCGGTGCCAGCAAGGCTCCGGCGCCGAGGGAGCAGCAAGCAGCAGCATGTGTGGAAGCCCCCGTGTAAGCCAGCAAGTAATAAAGCGCCTGTAGTAGCGGTATAGGCGTTGAAATATGGATGTCGGCGTGTCGCCAGCCCACGCCGCCGACATGATGCCCAGCTTCACGGATGATCGGACTCGTCGGAGCATGTGTAGACAACGGAAAGACTGGCGTATATAACTTATAAACCAGCAGTGCCGTCGGCGAACCTGCAATGATTCACACAGAAACCGCCGTCCTAACATTGAGACCTTGAATGAACCTGTTCCCCTGTCCTCTCTTCCCATTCACTTACAACGAAGTACACCATGTCCATCTCCCTAGAGCACGCAGGCAAGCAGGTCGTCCCTTTGTGGTGCAACGGCGAAAACTGCACCATACGCCCCGACAATCTTTTTGAAGTAGTCCACGCCGCCGACGGCACGGTCGCGCACTACGCGCAAAGCGCAACCGTGGCCGACGCGCAAGCCGCCGTCGAAGCCGCTCGGGATGCCTTCCCGGCTTGGAGTACAACCTCGATCCCAGCACGCCGAGCGATTCTCCTCAAAGTGGCCGACCTGCTCACCGAGCGTGCCGACGAATTGGGCGTAATGCAAGCGCGCGAAACCTCCAGCGCGCCCCCGTTCGGCAGCTACCTTGCCAAGGTGGCGAGCGCCAACATCCGTGAGGTTGCATCCCAGATCACGACGGCGTGCACCGGCAGCCTGCCACCCGACGACGATAATCAGGGCACCACCATCATGGTCACGAAGCAGGCAATCGGCCCCGTGCTCATCATCTCGCCGTGGAACAGCCCGACCGTGCTGGGTCCGCGGAGCGTCGCCGCCGCCCTCGCCGCCGGCTGCACCGTCGTCCTCAAGGCGTCCGAGCTCTGCCCGCAGACGTATCGCATGCTGTGCCAGGTGTTTGCCGACGCCGGCCTGCCCCGCGGCGTGCTGAACCAGGTTGTCGTCCGGCGCGAGGATGCGGCGGCGGTGACCGAGTCCATCGTCTCGCTCCCGGCCGTCCGCAAGGTCGAGTTCATTGGCAGCGCCGCGGTCGGGAGCCAGGTCGCGCAGACCTGCGCCCAGCATCTGAAGCCGATTCTTCTCGAGCTGGGCGGCAAGGCGCCTGCCATCGTCTGCGGCGATGCAAACCTCGCCAAGGCGGCGGCGGCGTGCGCGTTTGGCGCCTTTGCCCATCATGGGCAGATCTGCATGTCCACGGAACGCATCATCGTCGTTGAAGCAGTCGCAGAAGAGTTCTGCAAGCTTCTCAAAAAGGAAGTGGATAGTGAGAAATGGAGCCGTGGCGGCGGATCGGCTGCGACGACGGCCTTTGCCGACAAGGCACACGCACTCCTTGAGGAAGCGTTGCGCGACGGCGCCGAGTACTTTGTCGGCGATAACACGTACCTCAATAAGGCGAGAACCAGTTTGCGCCCCACGATCGTGACCAAGCTGGCTCGTGGCTCGCGGCTGCGCGACCTGGAATCGTTTGGGCCGTCGGCGACGCTGTACGTGGTGCGGGACGAAGACGAGGCACTCGAGGTCGCCAACGACTCCTCGTACGGGCTTTCGGGCGCGATTTGGACCAGTGACATTATCAAGGGAATTGCTTTGAGTAAAAGGCTGGAGTGCGGAATGGTGCACATCAATGCCGGGACCATGGCAGACTTTCCAACGATGGCGATCCAGGGGGTCAAGGGCAGCGGATGGGGGAGCAACAACAGCGTGTACGGCATTGAAGAATTCTTGATCACAAAGAGCGTGACGCTACAGGGGTAGGGGACAGTGTTGGGCCTTTACTTAGATTCAGTACCTTGTATGAAGTACATGTGCTTCGCATCAGGACATGGCATGACGAGGATGACTTGCAGGCATGATTATACAGTATACTAGACCCAAATCACGATGCTTGTTTATGAGCTTCTCTCCAACGTCAAGATTTGAATAGTCTCCATACACTAGTTATTCTGTACATCTCGTCAGAGGGTGCCATGTCCCGCTCCCATGACGCAGCGTCACAGCAGGTGCAACACAGGCAACACACTAACAACATCTGGGTAAGGATTACCGCCACCCGCATGCAGTAGGCGGCATCCCCCGCCGCTTCTCTATGGCCATAGGTTACGATCATTCTTCAGATGCATCTCCTGCAATATTCTCTGCGCAGCCAGTGACCGCCATCTCGAGGATCGTGTGTGCGGGTTACAAGCTCATGCTCGGAACCGCTTCCATCTGGATGTCGCTCGCGGCGCTGAACATCTTCCCGCCCTTCACGGCCTCCGCGACATCATGGGTCGACGATCCCCGCCGACGGTGCCTCTCGTTTGAGCCTGAAAAGTTCGTCGCCAACGCGACGCGCACCTGGCTCGAGTATGTCAGTCGCGGTACGACGATCCAGCTTTCCGACAACGATGCCTCGTGTAATCGCCCGTCGCAGCTGGTCGAGGCGGACCTGTGCCGCATCGCCCTACACATTGACACGTCGCACCGCTCAGGCATCACCTTTGAGCTCTGGCTTCCTGATGAATGGCCTGCTGCGCGACTGGTTTCTACGGGCAATGGCGGAATAGACGGATGTAGATATGGACTCTTTTGCCGTCGATATTCGCGAGCTGACGCACGGCAGGCGTAAAGTATGAGGATCTGGCGTATACAACCGGCCTCGGATTCGCAGCCATGGGCACCAACAACGGCCACAACGGAACCACTGGCGCCCCCTTCTATCATAACCCGGACGTCCTAGAAGACTATGCCCATCGCGCGTGCGTGCCAATATGAGCCCGCTCGGACTGCACTGACTCCAGGACAGTCTACATACCGGCACCGCGGCGGCCAAGACCCTGACGGAGGCGTTCTACAAGAAGCCTGCTGCCCGGTCCTACTACCTGGGCTGCTCCCTCGGGGGCCGCATGGGCATCAAAGGCGCAGAGCGCTACCCGGACGACTACGACGGCATTGTCGCAGGATGTCCCGCGGTCGACTTCAACCACCTTCAGGGCCAGCGGGCCATGTTCTATCCCATCACCGGCCCCGTGGGGTCGTCCAACTACATCAGTCACCAGCTTTGGACGGGTCTCATCCACGACGAAGTGCTCAGGCAGTGCGACGGCCTGGATGGTGTAGTTGACGGTATCATTGAAGTCCCTGATCGCTGCCACTTTAAGCCCGAGGCCCTTCTTTGTGCTCCAGACCAAGACGATGGGCTGTGCCTCAATAAGCAGCAGGTCGAACAGCTTCGCCAGATATACGCCCCATATACGTACCCGGACGGATCTCTTATTTTCCCGCGAATGAACCCGGGTAACGAGATTATGGTCGTCCAAAAACTCATCTCTGGTGCCCCATTCAGCTACTCACAGGTGAATTTGACTCTCATATCCGACCTGCCGGCCCCTCGTGGCATGACATGTACTGACAGCACAGGACTGGTTTCGCTACGTCGTTCTCAACGACCCGACGTGGGACGCCATCGAGTACGACTCTTCCCTGGCACGACGGGCAGACGACCTCAACCCATTCGACATCCGCACCTACCCCGAGACCCTGCCCGCCTTCAAGGCCCGGGGCGGCAAGATCATCTCGTACCACGGCGGGCAGGACAACCAAATCACGAGCTTCAACACGGCGCGCTTCTGGGACCGCATGTCGCGCGCGGACCAGCGGCTCCACGACTACTTTCGTTTCTTCCGCGTCTCCGGCATGTTTCACTGCAACGGGGGCCCGGGCGCGTGGGCGTTTGGGCAAGGCGGCGGCGCACCGGCCAAGGGGATCGCGTTTGAGCCCCGGACCAACGTGCTCGCCGCCATCGTGGCCTGGGTGGAACGCGGCGAGCCGCCGGAGACGTTGACGGGGACCAAGTTTATCAATGACACGGTTGCCCTGGGGGTTGACTTTCAGCGGCGACACTGCTTGTGGGTTATTGACCCCCGGGGACGGGGACGCATTTGATGTCGTGTTTTGCGAGTTGAGGCTAACTGGGTGCAGGTATCCGAAGACGCAGACATACCTGGGCGGCAACCACAAGGACCCGTCCAGTTGGAACTGCCTGTGAAGGGCGGGGCTTGGCTCGGCATGCAGGATGGTACATGTAGTTCGTAGAAGTCCATCATGAGATATCTTGTGAGACCAACCGCTGGGCCCGGTTATTTTTATACCATGAACATGGACAGTTGACCGTTGGACACATTCTTCGGTCTTGTTTCGACAGCTCCGCCGGGGCTGCTTTCCGTGGAGCAAAGCTAGGGCCTCGGCAGCCGCATAGCTCCATAGCATCGAAACCCCCACCTCGGAAAGCAGGGTCTGCCTAATAAAGGCATATACACCGGGCAAAGCGAACGTAGCCACAGGCGCGTGCCGCAGGATCACAACGTCGAGAAGAAATATTTTCCCATCAACTAATGATCCGTATCTGCGGCAGTTTCCGGTGCTCGAACCAGCGCAAGCATGGGCCAGGTTGAATCTCAAGAATGAGACTTCGAGCCAGGCCTACATGTATGCCCTCGTCTGGTGTCAACCCGCCGCCAGCCCGGAGGGTAGCGACCGGGAATCAGACCCGGCAGTCCCCTTGCAGGCATAGGTTACATCACGTCCTGCCTCGTTGCCTCTCCCCACATGCACTCCAAATTGCACTCTAAGATATGTTCGCGGAGGCGATGAGTCCGATCGGTATGTGACAGGAGTTGCCGCCAATGTCGCACATACGAAGCGCAGTATACATGTAGAGACGATGCCATGCAGTGCGATGTGGCTGAGCGCTGGCCTGCACATGTCGAGACTGATGCCGTCAATGGGCCAAACAGGGCCTGTCTACGCGAGGTAAAACCTCTATTTTCTGCTCTGGCTCGCTAATGCAACACAACTTCTGCAGGCCAAGCTGCGTCAAGTGTCTCCATCTGGCGTCCGTCCATCCACTCACTCTATGACGCGGTAGCCGCTGGAGTAAGAGCCACCGCCTCGCGCCGCCATGCCCCTCCGTCACCCACATCAGGATGCCAGGCCAGAGCTCCAACGACAGACCCCAGTTTCATCAATTGCATTCCAGACGGTTTCGATTGCACGCGCTACGGATGATGGCACGAGCGTCCAAGACAGACAGTGCGTAAACGCCTCTTCCCATCCCATCCCATCCCATCCCATCCCCAAAAGGTGAGACATACACCGGTAGAAAATGCCGTTGAGCTGCCCTGTTGCTCACATCACACATCCTGCTTGTAACCTTTGTCTCTCCCCCCATCATCATCCGTCCCCCCTCATCGCGGCGCCTTCTCGAAGCTCGACCTTATCGCAGGGCCCCACGGCCGCTCATGCCTTCTTTCAGATAAACACCGAGCGTCCCGCCACTCATTCGGCTACAGAAGTTCCTGGGCGTCACTTAATCAAAAGGGACACCGCGTCCCGGACCAGCCCGCGGATTGGCTAGCGGGCGATTAGGATCCAGCTTTGCGCTTCCCACTTGCCTTGTTGGTGCGTAATCGCGGGGGAAATCCACAGGGCGGGTCAGCACCTGCTAGAGTCGTAGTCCGGCTCCCGTACCCCTGCCGCCGCCGAGGCGATCAAGGTTCCAAGGTTAGGTTACACGGTAACCCAGGTTCTGCGCGACTTGACGGTGACGGCGTTGGCCGCCGGTCTGAGGGAACAGACCCTGGTGGGCGCAGACGCGAGGAGATAGTACAAGAAGAGGCCGGAGCCCTTTTCTCTTCCAAAGGAGCCTCGTCATCTCCGGCTGTCGAGCTTCTTGCGCCTTGAGACGAGACGAAAAACGAAACGAAACGAAACGCCAAGATGCGCTGGGAGTTTCTCGCGTCGGCCCTAGTCGCGGCCACCGCCATCGATGCGGCGCCGGATCGCTACCGCCGGGGCCCGGTCCAGCCTCCCCTTGCCCACCGCGGCGTCCCATTCGACAAGTGGACGCGTGACGGGCCCGTTGCCAAGCAGTTTGCCAGTTCCAATACGACGAGTAAGTGAAGGGCTTGGCGATGAGATCGGAAAATAAGGCTTGTTTTGTTGGTGGCTGACCACTGCCGGATCAATCACAGAGTACGCCATCAACGGGACGGGAATCCCGGACGTGGATTTTGACATTGGCGAGGCGTACGCCGGGCAAATGTCCATCTCGGACGACCCGAACGGACCTGACAAGTTTTACTTTTGGTTCCAGCCGTCGCCGAACCCGGCGGCCAAGAAGGAGATTGTCATTTGGCTCAATGGTGGGGTGAGTGTCCATGTTGCTCTGCTCGCTCTCGCACAGCTCAATGCTTCCTTTCTAGCTTTACTTGCAATGCTGATGATGGCCCTCGCCTCGACATCCAGCCCGGCTGCTCATCCCTTGAAGGCTTCTTGCAGGAAAACGGCCCCTTCCTGTGGCAGTATGGCACCTACAAGCCCGTGCCCAACCCATGGGGATGGCACCATCTCACCAACATGCTCTGGGTCGAGCAGCCCATCAACACGGGCTTCTCGACGGGCAACGTGACGGCCAAGGACGAACAAGACGTCGCCAAGCAATTTATGGGTTTCTTCAAGAACTTCATCGACACGTTCTCCATGCAGGGGTACAAGGTGTACATCACCGGTGAATCCTACGCGTTCGTCATCTCCCCTTGTGCAGTCTCGCCGCACCACACGTAATAAGATCCCATGATGCTGACTCGAACAGTGGCATGTACTGCCCGTACATTGCGAGCGCCATGCTGGATGCCAAGGACGACACCTACTTCAACATGAAGGGCATGATCATCTACGACCCGTCCATTGGCCCCGACCGTCTCAGCGACATCAACGTCGTTCCCTTTGTGGACTACCACCAGAACCTGTTCCCGTTCAACGAATCCTTCACACGAAAAATTCACGACATCGATCGGAGGTGCGGCTACGCCGATCTCCGCTCCAAGTTCTTCAAGTACCCACCGCCGGGCCACCTACCTGACCCTTTGCCCGGCACCGACCCCAAGACGGGCAAGGACAAGCAGGGCTGCGAGGTCGGCAGTCTCATGGGCTCCATCCAGGTGGCCGTCACGGACATCAACCCCTGCTTCGACACGTACCAGGTCGCCACCACGTGTCCGCTGCTGTGGGACGTGCTCGGCTTCCCTGGCAGCTTCGACTACCTCCCCAAGGGCGCGTCCATTTACTTTGATCGCGCGGATGTCAAGAAGGCCATCAACGCCCCCGTCGACCGCAAGTGGGCCGAGTGCGGCGGCCCTGTCTTCGTCAAGGGCGGCGACCAGTCCCCTCCATCGTCCAACACGGTCTTGGGCGGCGTCATCGACCGCACCAAGAACGTCATCATCGGCCACGGCGCGCTCGACTTTATCCTCCTCGCCAACGGCACGCTCATGTCCATCCAGAACATGACCTGGGGCAGACAGCTAGGCTTCCAGAGGAAACCCGTTGATGCCTTCTACGTTCCCTACCATACACGCGGCGAGGACGCGACCATCGCCGCGGCGGGCGTTTTTGGTACGACGCACACCGAGCGCGGCCTGACATACGTCGGCGTCGCCCTCAGTGGTCACATGATTCCACAGTATGCGCCAAGCGCCGCGTTCCGCCACGTTGAGGTGATGCTCGGGCGTGTCAAGTCGCTGAGCAGCAAGGAGCCCTTCACCACCGACGCCAAGTTTCCGCAGCCAGATGGCCCGCTAGGCAAGGGCACCGCACCGCCGGGATATAACGACTAGACGATGACCAGGAGTGGTATAAGGTGGTGAAATATCTGGATATATTTCGTATTTAGAAAGTCTGTAGCAGACATGAAGCCTGCAAGCCAGAATAAAGCACATAATACGTCGCTCTGACTGCACCTCTACATCACATTATTCCAAAGCCTTCACACTCCGCGGTCCAGCTTTGAGAACTTCGGTCTTGGACGATTCACGTGATGCTCTGCCGATTGTAACCTAGTCCCGCCCGCGTCAAGTTCAAGCCAACAGCATCGCCTTGCCCCTTCTGCACCCAACCCGACTGACTCACTTGAAGTGCCCCGCAATCCCAAGCAACCGCGATATCAACGCTTCCACCATCGGCGTACTTCTCACATCCCCCAACTTGGCCACTCAACGCATCCAGAACACCTCACCTTGGCCCTATCCTTGTGCCAGTCCGATTGTCAACGCGCCACTATGACGTCCATGCAAGACATTGCGTCGAAATTGGCGTACATCAAGGGTCAGCTTACTGCGGGCGGGACGAATGCGCAGATGAAGGAGTGGTACACCGAATACAAGACACTCAACAAGGAACTTGAAGAGGCCAAGGCCGCCAAGTCGAAGGCGTCCCAGCCGTCACAGACCTCAACAAAGCCCGAAGAGGGTGCGGGCCCCAAGTCCGCATAGCTGCCAAACTTGTTCGTCCACGTCTGGCATGGTGCGATAGTGGGTTCGAGGACGCCTTTCCGGCGAGGATCTGACAGATGGGCTCACGTCAATAAGATGCCGGCTATATTCCTTTCATTAGATCCTGACAATGGCGGCAGGAGGCGCTAGAGATTCGGGTGCGGATCGGGGGCAGTCAAACGCAGAGCATGTACCCTACCCACTTCAAAAGACATTAAACGTATTAAGGGGTTGTTCAGCCTCCCCTCTATAGCCCTTAGGGCTATATCCTATAGGCTATATCCTAGCCCTAGTCTAGTCTTGCGACAGCATTATTACTTTGCTTTCTCTCTTACATCTCTTTCCTTAAAACGTGACTACTAAAAGGAATCTATTGGGGGGGGGGGGGTTATTCAGCCTCCCCTATGGGCCTTGGGGCCACGCCCCTATAGGCTCCAGCCTTGCCCTAGTCTACCGGTAGCATTATTCGTCTAAAGACTTTATGCCTCTCTTTTCGCAGAATCCGACGATATAGCCCTGTTTTTGCTTTGGTCTCGGCGCGGTCGAGTGAGACTAAGAACGTGTCAGGGGTTGCACAGCATTAATGAGAGCAATGTATCATAAGAATCGATTTGATGGCTTCCTTTTTAATTTTCAGCTACTCAAGAAGCAGCTCGTCCACGCGATTCATACGGCAGGATAAGAAACACAAAACCGGCAACGACAAACAGCGCTGCCGAGATCCACACAGGCAGATCCGTGTCAATGCCCACATAGGCCGCAATAATCGGCGCCATGAGCCCGCTCATGCGGTTGAAGACTGCCACCAGACCGTTTGCCGTGCCTCGGATCGGTGCCGGGAATAGCTCCGGCGTGTACGAGTAGAGTAGCCCGTACACGAGATTCTGGAAGAAGGCAATGGCGCAGCTGAAGCCCAGAATGCTAGCGCTCGTCTGTGCGCGCGTGAAGAGGAAGAGGAACACGCCGGTGCCCAGACAGGCTAGCGTTCCGGTTCCCTTCCGCCCGATGCGACGCATGTCGACAGTGAAGCCGCCCAGTATGGATGCAGGAATGCCGCAGATGGCTTGAATGGCGTAGTTGCGATAGGTGGTGTTGATGGAGGTGGATCCGTATGCCACGCCCTTGTTCTCGAGGTAGATGGGGATGAAGGAGTTGTATAGTGGATACGCCATGCCGATGGAACACCACAAGAACAGCATTAGTGATGTCGAGAACGCAAGGCGCGGTGTCGAGAAGAGCGCCATAATCTTCTTGGGCGCGAACTTCTCTACGCTTCGCTTGACGATGTTCTTGGTGTCGGAGTTGGGCGGCGACGCTACATCTGTCACGTCGGCTCTTTGCGCAGCGAGCTGGGCGTCCACTGCCTCAAAGTGTGAGAGGGTAAGCCATGTCGTCGTCTTGTTCCGCTTCGCGATCGCGGTGACGACTTCGACGGCTTCTTTATCGCGGCCCTTGCCGAGGAGATATTTGGGCGTCTCAGGCACCCGGAACAGGAAGCGGGCGAGGAACATGGCAAGCGTGAGACCGCCAAACGTCCAGAATGTGTACCGCCAGCCCAGGTTCTCGTGGTATCCGCATTGCCCGACGGGCGTATCCGAGGGACACGAGTAGTTTGCGATCATGGGCCTACAAGAAATTAGCATTGCATGCATACTTGACGTGCTAACTATCCCAGGGGAGGGGGGGGTCTATACCATCCGATGAGCGCCGCGACGGCCTGTCCGACGGACCAGAAAGACGACTGCATGGTGAGCAGATACTGGTGCGTCGCCGGCACAAACTCGAGGAAGATGGCGCTGTCGACGGGCTGGTTTCCACCAGTGCCCAGGCCTAACCCGGCACAGAACGTGGCGATGGCGACGAAATTGGGACTCCCCGCGCCCACCAGGCCGGAGACGGAGGAGATGAGGAGGGTGATGTTGAAGGCCGGCCGCCGGCCGATAAAATCCGCCGTCATGGGCCAGAAGCTCGACCCGATGACGAGGCCTGCGTACTTGGCGACACTGAGGAAGGCTATGCGCTTGACGGCGAACTCGGCCCGCACAGGCGGTGTGATGATGGTGATGGCTTGCAGCCAGAGCTGTGGTGAGGCACGCCTGTTAGATCACACTGATCCCTCAGGACCCATAGGTGTTGGACCTTGGACTCAACTCACATTGTCGACGAACCAGCCGAAGCCCGTCATGACAAACACCTTCCATTGGAAAGACCCCATGCCGAGGTCAATCAGCGCTTCGTTCATGATGGAAATCTTTCGCTCGTACACCTCATCAGCCCCCATGGACACGGCCCTCGTGTCAATGCCATGGTAGTTGGCGTGCCCGGCGGTGCCCTTGTCAGGATCATGTTGGTGCGAGCTGTGTGTGTCGGTCCTGATGCTGTTGTCGAGGCCGACTTCGGCGGGGTTTTCCTGGTGGTCTACGTCTGTCTTGGTGGCCATTCCGCTTCTCTCGAGTGGGTTCTAGTTCCGGCAAGACGTTGTTGAAAGGTGGCTCGTATTGAATTGTCTCCGGCGACTAGGAGGCCTCAACCCTAGGTCAAGTGTCGGCAACCACGTTCTTTATACACCTCGACGTGACGGACCGTCGGCTACGGTTAAAGAAAAGAAGAAAAACAGTACTCATGGTGTTTGTCCCAATTGGAATCTGCAACACCATCATTTGCTAGCGGTCCGTCTCCAGGCGCCACTCTCTCCGCAAGCCACCGTGGGGGCATCAGGGGACCGCGGAGCGAGCACGTGGACCCCGAAGGCCGAAGGACAAGGCATCAAACCCAAAAATTCTGGAGCAAAACTTGACATGATCTGGTGCTGGGAGGCTGACGGCTCGTTCCCCCGCTTCCCCAGAGTGTGACCAATATTCCCGGTGCGGAGAAGCCTGTCCAAGTTACGTGGCTAGCCCTCGCCTCGTGGGCCCAAATAGTGTGGCTGGCCTTCGATATTATGAGAGCCTCAGCGGTTGTAATGGCCTTCTTTGAGTCTAGCGTATGGCAGTTGGGGCGCTTACACGGCGCGTCAAATGTGCCTTTTGGGCCTGGTGCAACTTGGCTGTCACTCACTCGCGTGACACCACTGATCATTCATATCCAGCACACCGCATCTCTCAATCTTTGACCGCAAGGGTTCTCGCTACACACAAAGCTGTTCGCTAAACGGCCCTTCGGCATGGATGCAAGTATTGTTACGGGGCGGATGTCGGCTCGCCGGCGCCGGAGCTCGGCTCAAAGGGTAAATAAAGGCCTCCAGCGCCTGGAATAGCCCTATTGCGTTGGCGTGATGACACTCCAGTCCACTGGGGAGGCAATGAGGCATAGAGACGTGAATTCCCGGTTTCCCATGGTGCGCCCCTGATCCCCGGATTGCGGCGTCTTTAATTACCCCTTTGGGGTGTCTTGGTCAACGCTCTATGACTGCAATTATAACGTACAATCGTCAATGGTATATAATGGCCCGTGAACGTCGCCCTGATACCTTTAGCCAACTTGAACGCATCCTCGCTGCTTCGAGTACACCAAACACCAAAACACCATGTCTCCCCCAATCGCAATTGACACTGCTCCGCCGTCGGCGGCGCCCAAAACATCAGGGCATACATCCAGCATGAAACCTGCCGTCGACTTTGATGCTTCCAAGCATCTCTCTTTCTCCCCCCCTTCATCCGTCCTGACCATGAAGGATCTAAGTCTTGAGCCCACGGCCCTCTCCAACGTCGCCACAACAGAACCCTTCCCGCTACTATCCCACGAGGCCGTTCTCCAGCACCGTCGGGAGCTCTTCAGCCCAGAGGTGTTGGACAACTGCCTGCATTACACGCGCCCCGGCTCCGTCCAGCTGCGTGGCATGGCTCCTCGCTATGCCCCATTCATCCACAAGTTCTGGCATTCGGCAGAGGTTCTCAAGATTGTGAGCAGCATTGCCGGTGTGGACCTCGTGCCGGCAATGGGCTACGAAGTGAGCCACACCAACGTTCAGTTGGGACCGGGCGGCGTCGATGCCGTCCGAAACACGCCCGTCGAGCCACCCACAGCGACGGAGGATGCCATCCGCGCCTTTGAGGCAGACAAGGCAAAGAAGAGGGCCGTCACGGATCAGACCAAGCCGATTATTGAGTGGCACAAAGATTCACATCCATGGGTGTGCGTCGTGATGCTATCGGACGCGCGACATATGACGGGCGGCGAGACGGAGCTCATGAAGGGCGACGGCACGACGCTCAAGGTGAAAGCACCGCAGATGGTATGCCCCGGTCCTCATCCCGTACGGTGAGAGGAGCGCGTCGCTGACCAAAGACTTAACAGGGCTGTGCTGTCCTGCTGCAGGGCAGGTACATTACGCACACGGCGGCGCCTGTAGACAATATGCCCGAGCGCGTCACCATTGTCACGTCGTTCCGCCCACGGGATCCCATGCTGCCTGACGAGACGACCAACGCCAACGTGCGCAACAAGTCGCACCTCACAGAGCTGTATTACCAGTGGACGACATATCGTCTTGATGTGCTTGCGCAACGCGCGCGCAATACTGCTGACGCTCTACGCCGTCGGTACGAGGAGAACGTCAAGGCTAGCGACCCGGAGGGTAAGAAGGGCATGTGTCTCGTTGAGACGGTCAATGTGGGTGAGGTAGAGGCGTGGGCGGAGGAGCAGATCAAGTACATCCGCGAGACGCTGCATGAGATGAGGCCATTGGACAAGTGAAGAAGAAAGCAAGGAAGCAGGTGAACTGGCAGGACGGTACATAATAATTTGTTCGTAAAGGCATTGCCACTGTACGGCGTTGCCATCAGAATTGAGACACTCGATAGCGAGGCAGTGGGCGTAGTTTGTCAGACGAGCACGTGGAGTCGTGGACCAACAACAAAATGGTCAAGCATTTCCATCTCACCTTGTCGTGTGTTGATCTGGATTCCAGCCTCCACATCACCCCTCCACACCATGTCTCGCCCCGTATACCTCGCTCTCCACCCCGGAGGCCCCAACTCTCGCACGCACTTTGCAGTATTCATCCCGCACGCCAGCCTGGCGGACACAGACCTCAGCGCATCCTCGTTTAAAGACGCGCCCTGCACGGGCACGATTGTGCAGGTCGTGGGCGAGCCCTTGATGTCGGGCTACGCGCTCGAGTTCAAGCGCAACTTTGACTGCAGCACGGCCCATGATCTCCGCAAGCTGGTTCTTCTCGGCACGGTTGACGAGAAGCACATTCACGATAGTGGCAATGTCACGGGCGGCGTGTCCGTGGTAGATGCTGTGCCGAGATCGAGACTGGAGACGGAGGCGTCGCGGGTTCCTCCGCCGCCAAAGGGGCAGGATATGCGCCTCCCAATCGACGGTGTACTGCTCTGTCAATCATTCAGTCGACCGCTCTATACTGACATTGCTCAGGTAAATACGAAGCGCTGCCAAGAGTGGACAATGGAGTTTATTAGGCGACTGGTTGGCCAAGGCCTCATCCAGGCTGAAGCCGTTGACATTGTGCAGAGCCATCGCGACTCGCCCACGCGGGGCATCATTGGAATGAAGAGGAATCATTAACTCGAGTCTTTATATTCGACATGGCTTCATACAGCAACGAATTGGCACTAGCCACAGAGAATATCCCCGCCATTGAATGCATAGCCCTGATCGCACATGGCCCAGTGGGCGTGCAAGTGCTGCCTTGCTCGCAAAAAGTGTCGCATCTGGAACCTCTTCTCCAGCGCCTCTAGGGCCCTCGTAATGCTCGCCCTCTCAACGTCGTGAATCGCGGTCAACTCCTTCGCTACAATACCAATGGGCCACAGCAGCGTGTTCTGGAACGCTGAGTCTGGTGGGAGCAGGTCAATCAGCTGCACCGCCCAGAGCGGGAGGTTGCCCATCCAGGCATCGTCTGTCCAGGGGCGCGTCGAAAAGGGGCCCTCCACGCGGGCGACGCACTGCTTTCTGTAGATGGTTCCCGCGATGCGGTATAGTTCCGAAGTTATTCTCTGCTCGATCCACTCGTTTGGGCAAGTGAAGCTTTCTAGGCGTCGGTACCGCGGGTTCGTGACAATGTCGCGACTCGCTGTAGGGATGTGTTCGTACGGGTCCAGGTCTAGCGGCGGAGCGAGCGAGAAGCTCGGCAGCCAGCCCAGCGCGCCATCCCACTCGGCAATCTCCTGATCCGTCACCGTGAGGTCGCCCGCCGTGATGCGAGTGATGAGTCGGGGGAAGACGAATCGCCTCAAGTCTCGATCGCCTGCGTTCCCACAGGGACCAGCAACACCAGCAACGCCAGCAACGCCAGCAACGCCAGCGGGATCAATGTGCCCTTGTGCCAAGTAGAAGTCGGAGAAAGTCGTTGTTCGCAAGGACGTGGAGCGCACGAGGTCGTTGTAGAGGAAAAGGTTTGTCACAAACTGGAATGCATGCGTGACAGACTGCTCCGGGGCGCCGATACTGCGGAAACCAGCCATAGCCTGGAGAAGCATATGTGCGGGAAAGAGCCGCGAAAAGAACTGTAAGTGAGAGGTCCCATTTTCTCGGTCTTCTCCAGCGAGCTTTTCATATAGCATGAGGAGAACGCAACTCGTCAGGAGGTGAAGCATCGTAGAGCTGTTGTCTGTCCGACTCCGCCATTGACCCGATCCAACCTGGCCGCTCGCGTGCGTCGAGTCGTCTCCTTCCCCGAGTAACTTACCATCTGTCCTTAATTGGCCTGCCAGCTCGTGGCAACCTCTCAGCGCCTTTTGTCGTAGCTTCAGCATGGCGCCTTCCAGGGCAAACTCGCCATTGTCCCAGCTTTGTACGCCGCCCAAAGCAAGCAAAGAGTCAAGCACAACCCGGCTCTGCATCGAAAGAGGCAGGATCACGCGCAGAAAAGGATTCGAAGGCCCTGAGAATGCCGGATACGTGCGTGAGAACCGCTGAATGTAGTGGTCGAGAAGCATCGACTCTGTTGAGTCAAGCTCGAAGGGCCACTGTGATATGGGACGGCCAGCGGTCGGCTCGGATATAGGTGCGTAGGCGGCTGAGCATATTAGGCTTTTGCCTATATCCAGGGTTTCATCCAAGTCGCGTTTTGACAGGCTCCCTCTCCTAGTAGCTTTTAAAGTTGCATCCTCATCGCCTCGTTTCCGTTTCTGTGCAGTGACCAGCTTGGCTGGCCCTCTTCGACTCATCCCCTCTCGCCGAAAGTCATCTTCCCAGACCAACCTGACTTCCCGCTGGCATTCCAGACCGAGCCTGGAGCAATTGCGGCAAGGGTGCTCATTGTTGTCGCACTTCTTTTTCCTGTGGGCCTGTTAGCTGCCGCCCAGTGGTGACTCGTGAACATCGTGATGCACAGGCTGTGTTGACCTTCTTCTGCACGTCCAGCAACCCTCCCGAGAGCGACGAGACATTTGTGCTTTCTGCTTGGCGTCTGGGCATTGTGTGGTCGACATCGCTCCCATTTGCCTGTATTTCTCTGCAGGGCAGTCGTCCAGTTGACAGGAAGCCTTTCGATTGAAGCTGGCCGTCGATGAGCTGGAGGGGGGCCTCAAGATTCAACGTCCGACTACGGCGCTCGCTCTTGAAAAGGTTGGGGCAATGGGGACTTGGGTCGGTGACTTTGCGGCTGGCGTGGGGGTTCAGTGGAATCCGGGGAAGCTATCCAGCCTAAACTCGAGTGGCGTCGACGGCGAATGTGCCGCACGACTCGTGCTGGTCGTATTCTGTTGTGGAGCCATCTTCGGCGTATTCCAGGTCCATGGAGCCGGTCAGTTGATCAAGGTCGCCAGAACCCGAGCCATGCGAAGCAATACCTACAAGCCCTCTTACAGTAAGAACTTATTGCTCTGAGCTGTGGTTCTTCCCGTAATTGTAATCCAAAGTAAATATAATCAAGCCGGAAGCATATCTCATTCAACCGAGGACTGAGGCTTTGCCCGTTAGTGGATATGTGCTTGAGGACGCATTAGAAGGTCCGTGGCTGTAGCACGTATAGAGGTAGCCTGCATATAGGGGTCATGACTCCAGACTCAACGCATTGTAGGCCAGCTATATCAGGGCTTCCAGGCGTCATATAGCCCCTATACACTGACCCAATTGTGTAGATATAGGTCCCGGCAATAGATAGAAAAATCAAGACTCCTTGTGACCCGGAACAAGCCCCTTTGTAACAGGACTGGAGGAATTAGTCGCAACACATCTCAATAGCATTCAAGCGTGCCAGCCATCTCCGGTCAATACGTCAACTAGAGGTTATACGAACTCCTTATTTCCGATATCACATGCGTGTAATCTTGGTCCGTTTCATTTTGGACTGCAGCTGAAAGACCCCGTACATGAGTGCCTCTGCTGTTGGCGGACAGCCAGGCACATAGATGTCCACTGGCAGGATCCTGTCCACGCTGCGAACCACCGAGTAGCTGTAGTGGTAGTACCCCCCACCATTCGCGCAGCTACCCATGCTGATGACCCATTTAGGGTCCGGCATCTGGTCGTAGCACTGCCGTACCGCGGGAGCCATCTTTGTTCGTGACGGTGCCGGCGACAATCATCACGTCCGCCTGCCGAGGAGACGCACGAAATATGATGCCCAGGCAATCTTGATCGTAGCGCGGCATGGGAAGTTGCATCATCTCTACGCCACAACACGTGTTGAAAGCAGGGGCATCGGGGACTTCTTCTGTATCATGTCGAATGGCATACCAGTCTCCGACGGAGATGTACGTTTCCATACGGGAGTAGTCAAACCGGCATAACAGTTTGAAGCTTCTATAGCAACGTTTGGATAACGTTTGCTATCCGGTTTGCCTAGGAGCACTATATGAGAAAGAGTCTCCTCTGTAGTTAGCTTGTTCTTCACGCAGTTCAGAAACAATCAACAACACGCCAAGCCAAAGGTAAGGGGCCAGAGTGAGCCCTGGCGCGCCCAGTTGATGATGGCATCGAAGTTGGTGCTGAGTATGTGGTTCCATTAGCGCTCTATGAGTCCGCCGCCTGCATTTGTATTTGCAACAACTCACAGAACGTATTCTATGGCACTAGACTTGTCCTTTCTCTCGGTCAGGGACAGGACCTGACCATGCCTAGCAACCGGTAAGGTTTGCCTTGTGGTGCTGTGAGCGTAGCGCCGATGGTGTTGGCCTTTGTAATTGCTTGAGGGCCAACAGATGGCGTTGCGAGGTTGCGATAAGGTCAACGTCGGGATAGCCCGTTTCTTGATGACTTGGGTTGTCAACATAGCGCACGTGTGGTTCATGCCAGTCGAGGCATACTGGTAAACGAATTGGAAAGTTGCATTGTCTTCATAGCTGGACTCTGAAGGTCGACCACGAATAGCTTGGAGTTTGTTTAGTCGGACGTCAGTCTGAATAGCGACGGCTGATTCGTAATATTTTGGACGAGATATAAACGGCATCAGATCGAGGGAAGTGACCACTTACACGGTGAGAGGCAGTATTAACAGCCAGATGGCTTGGACCAGCGTCGGCAGACAAAAATTGTTGCAGAATTCGCACAAAGAAAAAAGAACCAGCGATGCAACATGAATTTTTAACGGCTTGACTGCAACTGACTATCCGCGACTGCCGCCGCATCGATCCTCAGGACGTAACACATCGTGCAGGCATTATGAAATGTCCCCTTTGGGAAAGCCTGGGGCGCTTGGTGGGTTCAGCCGAGACCAGATGGTGAAAACCCACCCTATCATCAGCCCCAGCGTTGTTCGGGACTTCGGACAAAACCCACCTCCTTCATCCCCTCTCCGACTTGCACCCACGACTCGAACACGGCCCAGCTAGGCCTATTACATGATACCAAACAATTTTCCTATACCAGCCACGACTTTGCGTGCCGCTGACGATGCTGGCTGCCACCAGATCTGTTCCTTTAGGTGGGGCTGTGTCTCGGCCGGCTGCGGAAAGCGTCAAGTCGTACGTCTGCTCGACGTGTGGCAGACGGTACCAACGAAACACGCACTTGCGGCGGCATGAAGCCACTCGTGAGTTTTACCCACGCCGTGAGACACTAGCTTGGGATGGTTCATTGGGATATCACAACGTCTTGCACCGCACATGCCAAACGGGCTTAGCTACCAGACAACACACTGCCCAGAGTTGTTGAGCTGACATGTCCCCACGCCATGGCTTGGACTTGCACGCTCGTTTATGGTGTTGTGGTCTAACGAGGTCCAGATGTCGACGTATTTCGCTTCAAATGTCAATACTGCCAGAAGCGGTTTGCCAGGGGGTTGGTGACTCATCCCTGTCCTCCCTCCAGACTGATGTGGATGCAGGCCACTAATGTGTACACCATAGCGACGTCTGCCGCAAGCACAGTCTCAGCTGTGCCAAGAAAGACGACAGCACAGACATCTTAGAGCGTCGCCGTGGACAGAAGCCTCGGGCATGCGAGGCCTGCTTCCACAGCAAGGTCTCGTGCAACAAGGTATACCCGTGTGCCCGCTGCACGGCTCGCCGCGTAACCTGTAGATTCCGCGATGCATCCACAACGAATGACTCGTCACATAACACGCCCAGCGGCACGCTAGAACTGTCCTCGTCGAGCAGCACGAGCCAAACGGATCCGAAGCTGTCGTTCTTGAGAGGCCTCATCGATCCCAAACGCGAGACCATGCTGGATTGCTTCTCGGGTAACCCGGTCGTCAACGACAGAGTACCAGAGATGGACCTGGACATGAGTTCACTGGACGAAAGTCCTCCCTCTCTCGTTGTTGAAGACATTGGCTTCATCCCATGGGCGTTCCCACCCATGTTCAACTTTACTTTTGACGATGCCGACACGGAGCGGCCCTCCGATTACACTGCACCGTCAGCAGTTGCGGACTTGTTCATCCCGGCTCTCACTTCTGACGGCACAGCTGCGCTAGACATATTCTCCAAGCAGATCATACGGGAACTGAACGCTCTTCATACAACACTTTCTGTCAGCGATGAGTCGTACAACCAACCTTTTGACATTGACCTCGCTCAGTCGGTGTTCGCGCCGCATACCTTGCGCAACTTCATTTCCACCTTCTTCCGGCTCAGCCACAACTACGTTCCCCTTGTCCATATGCCGTCTTTTGGGTCCGAGGGCACATCCCCGTTGCTAGTTCTAGGGGTGTCACTCTGCGGGGCCATACGCTCACCACCAAGGGACGATGCGTTATCCGCCAAGTCATTTCTACGTATCGCCGAGGAGTACATCTTCCGCCAGCTGAGAGACGTCATGGCGACGAACCCAAAACCGACTCGAGCCGTCCTAGAGACGCTGCAGGCCGCTGTCCTTATCCACCAAGTGCACTTCCTGCAGCACAGTGTTGAAACCAGACGGAGACATCGAATACGACGACTCCCTGCCCTCGTTTCTGCCGTCCGTCGTCTTGGCTTGTTGAACAGACGGCACTCCGCAAGCTCACGTACCACTCAGTTTCTAGCCGACGAAGCATGCATCAGGTAATGCCCCGGCCATGTTGGCGAACTGCCCATCGCTAACCTTTTGTCAGGACCGCAACGTGGATCACGTTGGCGGATTGGCACCAGTGCGGCATGTTCCATGTCTTGCCACTCACGACCACGGCGGAGATGCGCTGCGATCTGCCTTGCCCTCACGCGCTGTGGGACACGAAAGACCTCACCGACGCGGACGTTGCCCTCTACCGGCGACAGACACGGGGCTCGCCTCATTGTCTCTCCTCACTCAAGGCGCTGACGGAGACGCTCATGGGGGATCGCTGGCAGCCCGTGGAGCTGACAGCATTTAGCTCTATAGCTTTTACCGGCCTCGAGCTGGCTATATTCGGTACGAACATGTGATAGCTTATCATCATGCGATTCATTCCCGCTGACCTTTACAGCCCTCAGTTCTGTTGCCATCTCGGCGCACCTCATGTCCATGATGCCCGTCACATCTTCGACCATTTTGCGAGCCATATCCCGCTGGCAGGGGCTTTGGGAGGGAGGGACCACCCGCGCAGACGAAGACCGCGTCGAAATGACGGCCATGGCACGGCACTGCAGCGAGTTTGGTTGCCTCGTTCAGAAGATCGTCGAGGCGTCCGTGTCGGGGCGCAAGCTGCCGCCGTACCTAGAGAAGGTGGCGCACGACTCGGTGGACGAGCTGTATAACCTCGTACTGGAAGGATAGGTCTTCACCCAAGTGTATTCTGTGCTATCGCGTGCAGCATTTGGCGACAACCCAACTCAATTGACTTCGGATGCATAACATGGGTTTGGTCATATAAAACAGCGTGTCCATCTGTCGCGAAACAGAGAATTTCGGGACGATCGACACGCAGGCCCCCTTGATGTATGTTTTACTTTTTCTAGTGTGTGTGTCGCCTTGAGAGTCCATTCTCCTCCAGTTGACGGCGTCGAGGCAACAGATCAAGGCGGTTGAATGTTGCTGCACGTACGTAACCACGCACCCACTAACAAAGAGGATCTGCTGGCTGCTTGTATTGCTATACCTATTTTTCGTGGTGTGTACAGTCGTTAGATTGATCTATTCGCTTGTAGTGAACCCGCCCGTGGTGAGCGATTTTGGGTAGTTCGCATTCGGGTAAGGCACGACGCAACCATGCTCCCCAAGCCCGTGAATATGTCGATCGCAGCATTGGTCACAGTACTTTTTCAAGCATGCACAAAGTGTTCGCAGCCAACGAAGCGGGGTTTTCGCTTAACTAGGTTGTTGGCCAGTTGTTTGCATCGTACCCTCGCTCCCGATCAACAATCTTGTTAGTCGTCGATGTAGTACCGCTGGAACTACCCGGCGGGGTCAAAGCAGCCCATACAAACCCGTGATGAGTCTCAATGGTCGATAAGAACTATTAATTTCGTCTACGAAGGACCTCACTTACGGTCATTAGGTCAAGCCCGCGTCAATACACAACGGTATAGTTTTATATCTATGAGTGCAATTAACTTCCGATCACCCAGTCTCATGTATCTCGCCGTGATCCGGAGTCCGTCGCACTACTCTTTCAGCTTCTTCCGGTAAATCGGTAGGTCTCAGTTGGTAGCTCTGCCTTGTGAGTGGCCGCTGTATAAGTCGAACTCTGAGGCCTGGGTTCGCAGAAATAGCGAGCAATCAGGGTTCCACTAGGGAATGCAGGAAAACTCGCAAAGGGGAACAATCGCGAGCAGCAACATAGCTATTATTGGCTACAAAGACGCGGGACCCTACTTGGTAGCCGACCAGACTGTTCCCAACGTTCTATCATGATTTGGTTAGTCTCGCCATCCTCCAGAACCAACCAGATAGAGTACATGTATGCTTGTTGGTTGGAAAACTCATCGAAAGCTCAAATCTCGGCGTATAGCATGTCGTGAGAACGTTGATTAGCGGCTCGGGTGTAAGACCGGCTCTTGCCTAACAGGTAGACTGCGAAGCATATAACGGGTTAATACGCCCCAACATGGTGCATCCATCATGAGCCGAACATATCTACCAAAGTTTCGTCGGAATCTGGCTTGTCTTGATCATTTTCTACGACCTGGGCTATTGTGCTAGAAGAGGCAATTACATCACAGCCATCTCGGTAACATGATGGCAAGAGAAAGGGCCGTTCTAATTATTACAGGGGCTTGGCACGTGCCGGAGCACTACCACAAGCTCATAACAGGACTGAAGGCCAAAGGGCTCCGAGTCATATGTGAAAGGCTGCCGACAAGCAACGGTGTCGTGCCACCCAATAAGACCATCCACGACGATGTTCAGTTCATCAAAGACATAGTCGCCAAGGAAGCCGCTTTGGGCACCCATCTCGCCGTCATTGGACATTCATGGGGGGGTATGGTCAGCTCTGCTGCGCTCGCAGAGTTCGCCATCGAGCCAACCTCTGACAAGGGTGGCGTCACCGATATCATCCTGCTGGCCGCATTTGTCCCGTCCGAGGGCGACTCTCTCATCGGCATGTTTGGTGGCAGCCTCCCGCCGTACCTTGTGGCGCATCCGGACGATACCGTCACCTGGATCAATCCGATCGATCATCTTTATAACGACGTTGAGCCAGATGAAGCCAAATGGGCAAATGACTTGTGCGTAGCGTTTGGCCACGCAGCACAGACCACACCGATTCAGTGCGAAAGAGTCGCATGGCGCGACATTCCGCTGACCTACATCATCTGCGAGCTGGACCTGGCCATCCCTGAATCCGTTCAGACCCTGATGATTTCCAAGGTCGAGGAGCAGGGAATAAAGGTCAGACAGTACAGGTTGGCAGCATCGCACAGCCCTTTCCTCAGCATGCCAGAGAAGGTGGTGGATATTGTGATGGAAGTGGTGAGCTCGCACGGAGCTTAGGGGTGGAGGACAATATTTCGGACTGTGTTTACTGGCCCAAAACATGTGTATGACTGAAACAATAGGCTTCAATTATGCATTCAGTGTACTTTCTAAATTTTGCGCTAGCCTGCACCAATACCATGACCTCTTACATGTCAGTTAGCGTAGCAGGCCTTGATCGTTACACCTGGGTACACACACTTCGTAGTAGAGCGTCCTGACCCTCCGCGGCTGTGGTGACAAGAATAATCAGCCTAGTATGAAGACTCTACAAACACACTTTGAATGTTCGAGCGTACCTTGGCAATGTTCACTACCCTCTATAATTGCTACGGAGCCGACTCGGTGTCCGACCAAGCCCGCCGCTACGGGAAGTCGCCGGCGACGGACGGCCTGCACCCGGGATGGCTGGGCCGTCGTTCTTACCAGAATTGGGAGAGGTGGACGGAGCATACCCAATGGAGCATATAAAGCAGCATGATGATTGCAACGTGACTTGAGCAAGACCTTTTGAGGTCCAGGGGTGTTCGTCCATGACTAGTGAGCCGCCTCGCATCTACTACCACCATATCCACCAAGAAAATGATCTGTATTCTCGACCCCTACCACGGGGCCGCCATGGCAGTGCTGCAGTCCGAACTAGGTGTCGAACTCGTGTTCTCTAATATCCGCGAGAGGCGCAATGGCGGGACATTACCGACGGAGTCGTTGGTTCAAACCGAGACGCGGATCATCGTGAAGAACTTGAAGGCCGTATCGCGACTTCAGGTGGTGAAGCAAGGCGTCGGCGTCGATAACATTGACCTCGACGCGGCATATGACCGCGGTGTCGCCGTCTACAACACGCCATCCCTCAAACTGGAGGCCGTCGCGGAACTGACGCTGGCGCTGGCCCTATTCCTTAGTAGACGCGTTACCGAGCTGGACCGCCGCACCCGAAGCTGCGAGCAAGTCGTTCGCAGCAACGCTCTGGGGCATGAGCTTGTTGCGGTAAACAGTCGGGGTCGTCGGCATGAGCAACGTTGGGCGCGCCGCTGCATGGAAAAATGGATCGGTGCCTGCGAGACGACCATCGTCGGCTACGACCCCGCGGCCCCGGCCGTGGGCATCTGGATTCTGGCCGGACATTCCCCACAGCCGCCTGTCATCCGTGATGAACGAGCTCCTGCGGCAGGCAGATGTGGTTACACTGCATGTGCCGCTCATGCAGTTCACCCGCGCACGGATCGGCGCGCGGGAGCTTACGTTGATACGAGACAAGGCCATATACTAACTACTACTCATCAACGCCGCGCGAGGCGACGTCGTGGACGAGGTGGCGCTCCTGCACGAACTGAGACAGGGTCGTCTCTGCGACGCGGTTCTTGACGCCGTCGAAAAGGAACCGCCTTCGCTGGAAGAACCATGGCGGCTTCTTGCAGCTGGACAAATGTTATACTGACGCCGTACATTGGCGGGTCGACGATGGAAAACCAGAGTGAGAGCGGACAAGCCGCCGCTAGGACCTTGCTGGCCGTGCTGCGGAACGAGACAAACGCTGCGGGTAATAAGCTGTTGTAGTCGAGCAATCAATCCTGGCTTCCAGGGCGCAGGTAGATGCGCCCTTCGGCCTCCAAGTCTTCTCAGCACAAGCCGTGCTGCTAAGAAACCCCTTGTAAGATCATTCTCCAATTGCCACACGACAGGCCCCTTCTCCTCCAGTTTGCACAGCCACTGCTGGTTGAGGCAGCCTGATGGGCTTCCACCGGCCTCCTGCCCAAGTAAGCAAGACATTCAAGACATTTTTGAAAACTCGGGGCTTCTTTGCGTGTGAGGCTAGCGGCCAGGTCTGTGTCCCGAGACTAATGATGCCACACAGACAGCATGTCTGGGACAAGTGCCAACCTGGAGACGGTAGCGACTGGCTGCTTGTTCCGTGAAACATGGTCGCAGTGGTGAACGAACTTTGGTCACATCTCAGCCGAATTCCACCCACAAAGCCCGGTCATCACCTCGTTCCATCGTCCGGGCACAGCACATGAGATGCGAAGAGTAGCACAACGACACCATCAGTCCACGGCGGACGGGTTTGCCTATTCCGTCCGGTGCTTCGTAATACGAGCTTCTTCTTCGCAGGGCACGCCAAGCTGCCACCCATTTCTTTAATGCTCCACCATCACCGCCCCCTGGGGAACCGGCCAGCACGGCACGGAGTCACCGAGCCTAACCCAGGAGCCCACCGACTAAGTTAATAATGCTCTAACCTGGAACGGGGAACAAACTTTCGACTCATAAAGGGCGTCGACGCACTCGCCTCACGACGCGATAAAAAAAGCCCTTTTCCAGTGCTGCGACCTCAATCGCGCCCGTAGCCTGCAGCCGGCCAACAATGCGGCCGTTGGGGAGCTTGCAGGCCTACCATGGCCTGCTTCCTCTCCTGACTGCTGCCGCACACGCCTTGGTCGCATTCGCCTCAGTCGGATCACGGACCAGCAGCCAGACGCCCACCATTGGAACGCCACAGCCATGCCTGTGCAGCTTCAACGCAACAAAGCTTCAGCTTCCCGAGGGATCCTGGGACTCGCACTTCCATGTTATCGACCCGGTCCGGTTTCCCCCGTTACGAAACGCAGCGTACAAGCCAGGCACCCACACAGTCTGGGAGAATTCCGTCTTTGAGCATAGCATCGGCTGTGACCACGTGGTCATGGTACAACCTTCCATCTATGGAACGAATAATACGCTGCTGCTAGAATCGCTGAAGGCGTACGGGCCGCAAAGGGCGCGTGGCGTGGTCGTCTTCGATGTCCACAATACGACAGAAGCACAGCTCGCGGAATGGAACAGAATCGGCGTACGCGGCGTTCGAATCAACCTGCAGAGCATCAACGCCACAGAATCGATTGAAAGACTGGAACTAACCCTCAAAGTACACGCAGACGCTGTCAAGCCCTTCGACTGGGTGCTCCAACTATACGCCCCGATGGAGCTCATCCCGTCCATAGAGGCCTTTGTGCCCACGCTCGGGGTACGCATCGTCTTCGATCACTTTGGAGACCCGAAGATGCCGCAACCCACCGGAGATCCTCAAAAGCTGGACCCGCACTCGATCAAAGGCTTCAGCGCCATGATCCGCCTGCTCAAACAAGGCAGGACCTGGGTGAAAATCTCCGGAGCGTATCGCGTGTCCAAGCTGCCCGGGCCAAACTACAGCGACCTGGACCCCCTGGCGCGAGAGCTCTTTCGCGCGGCGCCATCCAGAGTCGTATATAGCTCGGACTGGCCGCATACACGTTTCGAAGGGCTGGACATACGGCCTTGGAACGCGCATCTGTTGGAGTTGGTCGGAGGCGATATGCGGTTGCGGCAGAAGCTATTTAGAGACAATGCGAGAGACCTCTGGCAGAGTACGACAGTGAACTCGACGCTTAACACAAAATATTGATATAGACATAATATTGAAGGGCTAATATTGGGCTGAGCATAGCGTGATGGATAAAAGTACGATGTATCGCCAATCTCGATCGCCACATCATGCATATAAACGCGGCATTGATGATGAGGAAGTTTCGTTGTTCTCCTCAACGTCATTTAGAAATGACTTAACACAATGCTCCTTGACATCCAGGTAGCTATAAGGTTACATCGTTAACCGAAGTGCCACAACATTCTCGAATAGTACAGCTAATGCAGGACGGCGATAGGGTCCAGTGGATAGCTTCCATCTCCATGCACCCGGAGTCAAGTATGTGGGGTTCAAATGATACAAGGTTCATCTGTACAACCCTTTATACCTTGATGGGCAACGTGCTATCCTTCGGGACGATCTTTTTCGGTGCCACGTTCCGTTCGGTTGAATCGAGTAACGTAGAGTTGAACACTACGTCCGACTCCGAAATCAGCTCCTCAACCGAGCGGCAATACCACGCCTGATAATATGCCTCGCCATCAATGCCCAGGCGACTTTTATCAAAGTACTTCACGCGAATCTTCCGCGACGCTGCCATTCTCGATACGTATTTGCCGACCTCTCCCATACCAGCGATGCCCAAGACCGGATCAGCCGGATTGACAAACGATTTGCGTTGCGGCGCCTTGGCCGGAAAAGGGCTGTCGTCGAAGAAATTTTTCGATATGCTGGCTAAAGCCAGTGACAAGGCCATGTCGACCATAGCTTCGGCCTTGTCGGCCGTGACGGGTTCGCGTGTCTCCTGGCCCGCAACCATTCTACAGCCAGGAGACACTGAGACAATAAAACGGCAGCCGTGAAGCAGGAGCTGCTTGGTCTCTCTTCCGAATGGCTGGAAGTGGCATATACCAGACAGCACAATGCAGGCATCGATTGTATAGTGCTCGTGCACTATTTCCGCGAGTCGGGAATCGATTTCTCCGTATTCGGCCGCACCCACGACCTTCAATTCAAATATTAGCCTTTGTGATGAGTTAACTGTGTAATTCACTATGGCCATGCATGTTACCTCGAGATCCAGGTCGTAGTCGAATCGTTCCAGATGGCATTTCATCACTTCGTCTTTCAACCCGACTAAAACCACCTTGGGCTTTCCGATACCCTTACTGGCAGGCATTGTTTCTGGGCTGCATAGAAAGAATCCAAGTGCATAAGTAGAAGATAGTCTTTCGAGTACATTGGCTAAGGCCGTGGGATTGTCGACCCTGAAATCATCTACAGGTCGCTACTACTCTCATCTTTAAATAGTGGCCATGAGAGCAAATGTGCTAACAAGCGATACGGAGTGTCTCGACTAGATGGCTACATGTACAGCACCTATGGTGTCACCCTCTCAACTTAGTAAGTCGATGCCCCATGTATCAGACGAGGAACCGACGCTCCGTTAAACTGTCTAGATCCGCCTCCGCTGCCTCGATCTTCCGGGTTCAAGTTGGCTCTATTCATCGTAAAAGACTGATCATTTGATCTGAGACCGATCGCAGCATTCATGACTACGAACCAGACGCTCTGGTTTTATCCGGTACGGTTACACACGGCTTGTCCCACTTCCACCTCTAAAGCTATTGGCTACGCAACGACAGCGCAGCCGCATCAAAGTAATGTGTATGCCGCTACGTAACAACATCCGACTGGGTTGTCCTGAAGTCCCTGCCTCAGGATTCGTGCGTCGACACGGATGATGGTCGCCGTGTAAGCCGAATGTTACACCGAACTGGACCCTGCATGTAATGTGCGCAAGATGTGGCAGATTAATGTCATGTTATAAGCCTGTGGAACGGGCCAATCCCAGACATAGTCATGAGAGGCTTGAGAGCTACTCTGGCTACCCAGGACTTGTATTATGAGCGTTGGCTTGGCATGACATATGGTGGCAAAATCTGTGTCCCAACATCAAGTTACCGGCAAAGAAGAGCAGAGACGGCGCCAACAAGGGCCACATAGGTTATGTCTCAACGCCGTCAGTTTCTTTTTCTTCTCTGGAATGCATGCTCAAGTCAGCGACAACAGCCTGCGGAGTGAGCCCATTGCCTCACTTATATACTTGTCCATCGACATAGACTGTTCCTTTCCCGGGTTGAATACCTCCAGAGATACCCAACCCCTAAAGCCCATGCCGAGCACAGCGCCTAGAACCTCTCCCAGTGGCAGGTACCCTCCTTCGCATGGCAGCGGGCGGTAAGGCGTGGCTCCATTGCGATCGCGGTCGTTCGCCTTCCTCAGTCTTGTCCGGAATGGGAGGGTTCATCCGATACTCATCAGAAATCCGCAAGAGATATATCTTCTTGGCGGGTACGCTTGTCGCCAACTCCCCTTAGGCTCTCCTTCCGGCGTGCATGGAGAGTCTCGCTGTTGATAATTTCAACATACCCGGATCCCGTCGTCGGGTTCGCAAGCTCGGCACCAGCGAGCTGGAACGTATCCAAACACAGGCCAAGGTTGGGCCTATCTGCGCGCTGCATTAGGTCCCAGACGGCTCGCTAAGTCGGTGTCCGCGTTGCCTAACACCAGTTTTCGTAGGCCACACAAAGTCTCTTCTCGGCACACATGTATGCGAGCATGCCGAGATCCTCTAACCCTAACCCTAACCCTTCCTGGGCCTCTTCCTCTGTTGTCTCTTGCTCAGCGGTGAAGACAAAGCCGTGAAGACAAAGCCAATGTGTGGTGGTGCAAACATGCCACTAACATGGTGCGCGTGTTAGTCCGTTTTATACTTTGCTGTAGTCTGCTGGCCTTCCTACCGGGCTTGTGTGGCGTATAAGTCGCTACGTCACCTGCTCGTCAACTTTGAACACCCATTTCGATGTTAACGGATCGCATCGTCATGAGATTTATCTGCCATGAGATACACCATCCGCCATAGCTCATCACAGCTGTCTCTGGGTAGGTCTTTCCGCATGTTTTTAATTCTCATTCCGTGCTATCGCGCCCTGGCAAGACGCTTCATCAATTGATGTTCCAGGGAAGCAGGTGGCGCAGCACACATGTTGGATTAGAACAATGACCACGCCGAAGAAGTCAGACACCGGTATTTTAACGTGAATTGAGGGTAAGGACCTTGCGGTATATGTACTATCATCGGGGTGAACAATGCCATGCGCCATCCACGAGGTGGTGCACCGTGAGCGACGCACTGCCACATAAAGTATTACTACCCATCTTCAGGTGAACCAGCTATGTACTACCACTACACAACAGCAATGGGGAAGAAGGGAAAGCCTTGCCGTGATGCGACGTGGCAAGCTAGTATTTTTATGCTCAACCCTGTTGAATCGACCCAAATAGAGACGTTTCTGGGGCAGTAAACTACTCTAAAGACTTCGGGGCCCTCTTTTTGGAAGGCACCTCGCTTCCCATCTTGCTTATGTCTCTGGTATTGCGAATAACTGAGTCCTCCGGCTTGTCGGCTGCCTTCTTCCCGCCGTGGCCAAGAGCCCCTTGTATGGTTCCCAAGACGCCGGGGCGTTCCTCGGAAGATGAAGACCCGCGGAATGGTAGGCTTTTCTCTAGGTCGTCCATGGTATCAGACACGTTCTATTGCCTTATCAGTCATTGTGAGCCTGAAAGGGAGTCCTTGGCTTATGATCTGACTTTGTTCTTTCCAGTCGCGTCTTGTGACTTGCCCGACGTGGGCAGCTGCACCCTTCGAGCACCAGCTCCCCCAGCACCCTCACCTCCTCCGACACCTCCAGATGGGAGCTCTGAAGGTGGCGCCGTTGTTCCTGTTCTTCGCTCAGGGTTTCTATCAGGGCGGTCCGGAGACAGCTCAGTGCCACCGGTCATCATGTTGCCCCCCACACCAGCGCCTTGTAATTCAAGGTCGCGCTTGGTTTGTGCTTGGTTTCTGGATGGGCCATCTTGGCCTTCGCCAGTGCCTGCTTTCCTGCTCCGATAGATGCCGACGCCTACTGCGGCGGCACCAGCAGCGGCGATGATTGGGCCCAATCGTTTAGACATTGGGAATGAGTGTCCTTTCGGTGACGGTGACGAAAGATGATGAAGATGGGTGAAAAGGAACCGCAAGCTTGAATTGAACGAATAAGCCCTACCTACTTCGTTTTTACATGCCCAGCTCCAAAGGCTTCAGGTATAGCGCGGTGACGACATGATGGCGGCGACCTACTGAATCCCCAGTGGGGTGTGTGGGGAGAGCCTTGGATCAATGATGCCACCATTGGGGCCGCCGATGGGAATGATGGAATGGTACATCTCCCTCTACACTCAGCGTCGAGAATCGGCGCTGATTAAGCATATGTGCCCGGTGATTCATGGCTCGCGTCTTAATTCAGGACTTTTCCGGGCCCGTCCGATCCATATCGCGAGTGAACCCAGGCGGCGGCAATATAAAGATAGATCGGGCCCGGCTGTGTAACGGTAGATAACGGCGCAACCCGTAAACGCGATCGGTGAAGGCGTCGATAGGCTGGCCGAATCCGAAGGAGGTGCCACCGCATTTCTCAGAGGCAAGCACCGTCCGCAATAGGCAAGGAGGCTTGCCGACTGAGTGATGGGCAAGCTCCCAGGTGAATTGGTTGTCATGTTGCTGCTACTGGTTATGGTTGCCAGATTTATTGATCAGTTCATTATAGTATTGCTCAAGCTCGCGGTGGTCCTTGGTGGTTGTGTCCAAAATGGTAGATATGAGCTTTGTCATGAGACCTGCAATTTCGGTTGATGACTTGTCAGGGGATCGTAGTCCAGGAGAACAATCGCAACGGTATGCAATGTGGATTGGCGGATAAAGGTTGAAAAGTTTCTCTGTCCCAAAGGCAAAGGGGATGGGGTTTTACTTGACATCAAACTTATGATGATGAGTGGAAGGCAATTCACTGTCTTGCTCGAGCTAAAGGACCTCGTGAGGTGACGCGGAGTTGACGAGAGCATCAGTGGCCACACCAGCCATTCCGTCACGGCGCGAGCTGCACAAGGCCGCGCAGACCATTCTGCACGGGTGTCCATATCCCGAATTATTCATGTTACCCTGGGACGACTTCATTTGCTCATATAACACGATCAATCGAATGCCTATTATTGGCAGACCGGGGACCACGAGGTGGTCCATCTCAGGTGCCGCCCTTCAGGCGCAGTGGAGTTGCAGCCCGGGGACACTAGGGGCAAAGGGAGGCTGACTTTGGCTCAGGGCCTCGAGTTCGCCGGGGGCATCAGTCCGGCAGTGCAGCGCAACCTAGGGTCAAGGCCCGGGTCGTGCTGTCTGACATTGGATTGACCCTAACACGGCACGCATAGCTACCCTAGTGTCATCGACTCGGCCCCACCTGAAGCATATGCCTAGTGTTGAGATTGGTCAGCCTCCCTGTTTGGGGCTCCCGGTTTGGGATCCCGGTTTGGCCCTTCCTCGTTTGAGTCTGCAGCTATATAGCTGCGCACATCTCTGCAGACCACAGTCATAGTCATAGTCTCTCCATATCATCCTTTTGAGCCTCATTGTGCTGTGCCCCCTTTCTCACCTAGTAATGAGCTCGCCTGTAACGCGCTGTAACTAATCCCACGCCAAAGACGCTGAGGTAACGCTGTGTTGCGAGCCACACATGCCCGTGCTGGCCCATTAGATACCGCTGCCATCGAACGTTATAGGCGGGATCACGATCCTGCCGCGTCTCGCTCGTGTCAGTCGTCCATGATTTCATCATGGCATCGTTTACTTTCTCCCCAAGGGGGTGTGACATTATGCCAAATGGGGCAGCGCACGCAACGAGCCAACAAGGCACTGGCGTCGTGCGTTTCCCTTTCCGTAGGAGCCAGCATGTCGCAACGAGCCATAATGCAGACGTCACACTTGCAATAGTTATTACTTTCACATTTTCTGCTACCCCAAACGTGTATAATATACTTATCGTACCACCTTGTATCTTTTCCAATTTGTATCAAACTGTCGTAAGGATACTTCTTGTCATATTTCACCATTTGAATCAACTGAAAGCGGAGACTTCATCTGTCTATCACCTTTTGCCATAGATTGAAAGCACTGTACAAAATGGCAAACACGAGCGAGCTTTCCAAGGAGAGGCTCTTCGACGTTGAGGGCAGGACTGCCCTTATCACCGGTACGTTGAAGGAACAACCTGCAACCCCTTGACAAGATCGCAAACTTGCTAAAACCGTATTCGCAGGAGGCGGCTCCGGAATCGGCCTGATGATAGCTCAAGCTCTAGCGAACGGAGCGAAAGTGTACATCTGCGGTCGCTCCAAAGACAAGTTGGATCGCACGTCCCAAACGCACGGCAAAGACGCGAAAGGCGAAATCATACCTCTACAGGCTGACATCACCACAAAAAAAGACATCGCCTCTCTTTACGACGAAATGAAGTCGCGGGAAGAGCACATTGGCATCCTCGTCAACAACGGCGGCATCAGCGGAGAGACATTTCCCGTGACGGAGAACAAGACCGCTGAAGACTGGAAGAAGGCACTCGTCGACAACGAAAAGGCAACTTTCGACGACTGGGTCGACGTCTACCGCACCAACGTGGCAGCAACATACTTCACCACCATTGCGATGCTGCCGCTGCTCCAGGCCAGCACGGAACGCAACCCCGGCTGGTCGGCCACCGTCATCAATGTCACCTCCATTTCGGGGCAAGTGAAGACATCGCAGCATCATTTCAGCTACAACGCCTCCAAGGCCGCAGCGGCTCACCTCACACGAATGCTGGCTTCCGATATTGCGGCGACTGGACTCAAGATTCGGGTCAACGCGATCGCACCAGGCGTGTTTCCCAGCGAGATGACTACCAATGGGAGTGACAAGGCTCAAAAGAGCAAGATAGATGAGAAAAGGGGCACAGGCGCACAGCTGATGATGAAGAGAGAGCTTGATGGGCTATGAAGGGAGGAAGAAGAAGAGCTATATAGGTGGCCGAGCGAGAGAGAGACCAGTGAAAGAGCCGGCCAACTGTGAGGCTGACTAACCTATCCATAACAATAGAGAAGGAAAAGTTTGAAGGCAAGGTACCAGCCGACCGTCCTGGAAAGGACGAAGACATGGCCACGGCCGCCTTGTTCGCTTCAGTCAACCAGTACCTGAACGGACAGACCATTACTGTCGATGGAGGATACACTCTTGCAGCGGGCTTGTAATGTCTATTCCAACTTGGTCGTTCATTGGTGCTCAATCGGTTTCTGCACGTACAATCAAGAATACTTCCTTGCGACTCTGTAGATAATGTTTGTTACTGGGCATCGGGCCAGGAGTAACACCCTCGGTGTCACACTACCGTTGATGATGCCATATGCGGATACATCGTATTTGACATACACATCCTCTTCCTCAGCTCACTTCTCACGACCAGGCCCTGTCCGCATCTATCAAGATGTTAGCTGAGTATCCAATCTATCACGCTCAGGTTCTAAAAACTACCTGGGTGGATCGTCGGGAACTCAATATCAGCTCTCGACCGCTTCTTGTGCTCGTAGTCCGTCCCAAATTTTTGGTCTCGCTCTGCGACCAGTTTAAAGTCGAGTTGCCCATCGGCAATGAAGCTCGTCATGAGCTTGGGATCACCAAGTGGAACTCTGTAGCCTTTGTCAGTTTGCCACAAATGATAGACCTTGCCGTAGAGCGTCACAACCTGCTCCATTTCGCGCTTCTCTGCCATATCCCAGGCGGCCTGCGGTACAATCGCGGTGGGCATAACGAGCATTCCAGACTTTACCTCGTAGACGTGCGAGTGCCATAGCCGCCGCTCTTCCTGAGGCAGCGACTCGTATATGCGTGGTGAAATCATGTACTCAATGCCTATCAGGTGTGCGTTCTTCTCGGCCGAATCGTACAGCAGGCACTGACGCACGTCTTCATCTTCGGGCTTGTTACTGGTGCTCTGCTACCAAGGGGAGCCTTCGTCAATCGCTACACTTACTGACGTGAGCACAATAATGGTTGGCCTCAACGGCCCTGGTTGGGTCGTCTGCGTAGGCATGGAAAGCATTGAGGTGCGCGCAGATATTCTCCACGGGCTTGAAGCTCTGTGTGCGATAATGAGCGATAATACGTCAATATTTTGTCCGCAAGGCTCTATTACCTGTGTCATGGATGAGACCGATGTTAGCACCGTGTTAGTAGTGGATACGGGCTCTCCAACGCTGTCGTTGGCAACCGGCGGTGTGTCCATGATCGCGGGAAATGACGACCACAAAATTATGCAGTCGGATTAATGAGCCCATGTGCAGATGTCTTCAATATTCAAGAAGTACAGGACGAAGATGACGTCCCTATTTTGCACAACTGTTACGCCCGTCGCCAACGTCATAATCGCGTCTGTATGAGGCGTTGCTGGCCTGTGCCGCTATCACTAGTATACATATTAGGGAGGTGGTGATTACTGCGCATCGCGTCCACACATCCACTGAAAGGCGAGGGGGCTCAAACACCACACTTAACAAGGAAAAGCAACTGGCATTCAGGCCCAGAAGATGCAGAGTTCCATGTACCCTCGTGGCGACGAGGAATAAAAACCCAGTCAGATATTACGTACATATATCATGAGGACGATAGTGTGCTGCGAATTTGAGTGATAGCGAATTTGAGTCCCAGGCAAGTCTCACTACGTGACGCCCGCCCAGTCACCAAGTCAGTGAACGTCGGTAGATATGTACGCGCGTGGGAAATACGATACGACCCCAGCATGAGGGCATGAATGTCGACGCTGCTATTTATCAGGCTAACATAAGTTCGAGTAGTATAATGGCCCCTGGCGACGCTGTACTGTCTCACGGACCATCCACGGAAATTGACAAATAATGCGTATCGCCTACCACGCTGTGTGGCCTCCATCTATCACAATGTTGCTCCCCGTCATAAAGCTGCTCGCCTTGCTGAGCATGAAAAGTGCCGCGCCTTTGAACTCGTTAGGCTCCGCAAGTCGCCCCATCATATTTTCCCTACACCACTTCTCCTTGAAGCCGGGCACTTGCTCAAATTTTCAAAAACCATCGGTGTCATGATGTGCCCGGGGCTAAGGGAGTTGGCCCGAATGCCACCTGTACCGTCCTCCTTAACGGGGCTGCACTCCATCGCGAGGTTTCTGGCTAGCTGGATGGCAGCGGCCTTTGAGGAGTTATAGACGGGTGAAATCAAGCCTCTGTTGGCTATAGTGCCCGACATGCTAGCAATTAGGCAGATGCTCCCGCGGCATTTATATTTGAACATCATGCGTGCCGTCGCCGATGCAGACATGAGGACGGCCGTGTAGTTGGCCGCAAGCATTTCGTTTGCTTCTCCGGCTCTTCATCGTCCGGACCTCTGGGTTTCGCCGCAAAAAGCCATCAATCCAGTTCTTGCCGAGAGGTTGAAGATCTCCGCCAGCCTGAAGGACCCGGCCAGCGAAGGCCTTGAGTTGTAGATGCGTTGGAGGGAACCCTAGGGCGTCTTGAGCAATAGCCCAGTCTTTGAGATGTCTCTCTTGGTCTTGAGACAGCCTTTGATTAGCTTCTTGAGCAGCTGAATATGTTCTTCGGCCGGCTAAACGATGCTGGAGGGTCTGCCTTGGAACTCCATAGTCTCGAGCAGCCTTGGCCTGACACTCCCCATTTCTCACGGCTGCGATTGCAAGTTGGAGGTTTTCTTGGCTGTATTGGGACCTTTGAGGCATCTTTAATTGCCTCATGAGCTTGTTTGGAAGAAAGCGGTCAATCTGGTATAGAAAACGCGGTCGCGGCGCGTTGTTGTGATGTGCAAGGCGTGTTTGGGCGCGTGCCCAACGGGGGGGGGGGCGCCATCTGCAGGGGTCCGACGTTAGTCGGCGGCCGGCTTAATCTGCTGGATCCCGGCTGCCGCGACGAGACCATGTATTCCCCTGTTCTCGTCTGCAATATCACCAATCAGTTCTTCCAAGTGCTTCCTGTCCTGGACATCCTGCCGACGGTAGTTCAGTGAGCCGCCCCATTCAAGGACCACCTGCCCTTATGCTTCACACCAGTGCTCATCGGGCTGTTGTGCGCGGTCAAGGCAGTAGACTGCAGAGGAGTTAAGCATGGGCCAAGTTCTTCCTATTGTGGCATGGGTACGGGGAGGCATTGACCGTTGCCGCCGGCCTCCACCAGCGCCTCAGCGAGCGAAAGCCCTAGACCTCACGCGCCGCCTGTCACCACGAAGGTCTTGCCGATCAGGTCGAAGTCAGCGAAGCGCTTGCTCCCGACCTCTCTGCTCTTCCACAGGCCAGGAGTAACGGGGCCCACACCAGCAGAACCTGCATAGTGCTCCGGCCTCGCGTCCGGCGTTCCATTCCGCGCCGAGTGTAGCCTGGCTGCGGTCCAAAGTTGCGCAACGAGGGATGGCGCGCCTGAACGTGCGCGTCATGTGAGCGAATGGTCGGAGTCCAGTCATGCGATTCGACAATGCTCTTGGAAATTCATGCATTGTTGCCGAGCTTGAAACGTCTTAGAGGCCAGTACTGAGGAAAAATCGAAGCAAAATGTCACGACGAACAGTATGTAGCCCCTTCCTCGCGTCGGCCAGGTGAGTCTGAGGTGGCGTGGGCTTTGGGCATCAGGTTTACAAGGGCCCTGATGCAGGAACCTGTTGAGGCCGCTGGAGCCAGTCGCTCAGCGGTAGATCGGCGTTCATTTTTGCGTCAGCTGCTACAATAGGGGGCAGCACAGGCCCCTCAGCCCCATGGCTTCGGACAGCGCTCAACAGCGATCCTGAACAGCAATGTTGCTCCCTGACATTGAATGGCGCGGTGTAAGCTTGGCCACGACATACTTGTGAAGGGCTGTGAGCCCGACCACACTGGCTGTACCTTTGCTGGACCGAAAGCACCCGGAGTCCATCGTGAAACTGCTTAAACAGATGGCGTATAGTCAAATACATCTGACATACATGGGGCTCGTTCAAGTCTCAAGGTAGAAGCAGCAGCCGCTGGTCAAGAGCCAGGGCCTGATAGCAGGCGGGTATGCGGCAAAGAAGGATGAACAGTTGTCAAACATATTTGGCGGACTAAAACCAACCCGCATTTTTTTTTCTTTACAAAATACAAGCTAAGAATGAAATGATCAGCAGTCTGGTAACGCGAGCCACGCAGCTGGTGCCCAATCCACAAAATAGCGAGACATGGAGGCCGGAGCAGAGATTCCCATGGAGAGATCCTTAGGGCTCATTTTCAGCACTCTCCAGCAATCAAGGAGCTAGTCGGTGTTGAAGGCCAATTCCACACTGGAGAAGTCCGCTTGACTGACCGGGTGGGGGAAGCAGTAGTGGCGGGACCATGTCAGCGATGATGGTACATCGCGCTCTCGTACAGCCTCCACGGATGTCAGCACGGCTCCTCCGGTCTCGTACTGCCCAATCATACGCTACATACCATCAGCGCTCGATCGTGAGCTTCGCACGCTTTGCCCTGATCAGTCGCCTGGTCGGATGCGGGCTGCCGATCAAACGTCGGCATCAAAGCGGCAGTGCCGGCGCCGTATAAGTAGCAACGTGTTTCTCTTGCTTCACTGAGAAATATCTAGCTACCTTAGTTTTCGATACGCAAACACAGGCAACAGGTATCTTACAATGACTTTTGCGGTCGCTCTCGGCCTACGGGCACTTGCCCTGTTCCTCGGCCTCGTCGGGGTCATCGAAGGCGCCACCGTTCAACGTCGTGCCTCCCCAGGATGCCCGAAGCCGCACAATTTCGTCGGACAGACAAGGGAGTTCAGCTTTGACAGCAGTGGTGGCACGCGAACGTACCGCATTCATCTCCCCTCCAGCTACAAGGTCGGCTCGCCGATGCCTCTTCTGATTGCCTACCATGGGTCCGGGAACAATCCGACAAAGTTTGAGCGGGAGACTCGTTTCTCCGACGAGAGCATCAATCCTGGCATGATCACCGTTTATCCCGCTGGAGTAAACGTGCGTGTCTCCGAAGCTACCTTTCGAGTAAAGGACTAAGCGAGTGAGCAGAAAAACTGGCAAGGCCCAACCTACGCAACGCCGGGAGTGAGCGACAAGGTCTTCACCACGGATCTCGTCAACCGCATCAAGAATAACTACTGCGTTGACGAAGCGCGTGTTTATGGGACTGGCCATTCTAAGTACTCATATGCTCTTTCACATTTTCACTTCGCTTACGGAGACTAACTGTCGGACAGCGGAGCCGGGTTCCTCGGTACGCTCGCCTGTTCGCCCGAGCACGGTGGGCAGTTTGCGGCCTTTGCCCCCATCTCCGGCGCCTTCTACACGGATGTCTCCGGGGACGATCACTGTCACCCTTCCCGCTCGCCCATTCCGATTCTCGAGGTCCACGGCACCGCAGATCCGACCATTTCGTACAATGGCGGGACAGGCCGTGGCGGGCCATTGCCATCGATACCAGACTGGCTCTCCCGGTGGGCTCGACGGAATCAGTGCACCACATCGGACACTAAGGATATTGCCGATGGCGTACATGACACAAAGTGGACATGCGCCAATATCCCTGGCCTTCTTGAACATATCAAAATCGACGGCCACAACCACTCTTGGCCTGGACCAAACAACTCGCCGGTTGACGTCTCGCCATTGGTTATCAAGTTTCTTTCAAACAACTATAAGCCTTAGATCATCCAACATAGCAAGGCGCTGATAGATTGCCGACAGGTGTACATGATGCTCAGCAACGTACAGGTATCGAAAAGATAGCTCTCTAGAGAAGAACTAAGCGAGATATTGTCGGACAAGTATAAAGTAGCGTCCAAGAGACCTAAAAATTGCTCTTTTGTAGTTATGTGCCAGCATACTCCCCTTGCTCCTGCGACCCTCCACACAAACTCCTTGCACCAAACACTGTACGAGCCTCATCCAGAAGCCATGTATCGCTACAACATGCGCACGGCTGCAAAGCCTACAACATACGACCTGCGCTTTTCGTCGATTTCTCGGCCATCTGAATTTCCAACATGTCACGTCAGACGTCTATGCGCGGTAATAGTCCCACCAACTCCACATGCGGTTGATCTGGCCGGTGGTGAATTCGCTTTGGCATGAGCTGAAAACATTAGCATTGACCTCTTTCACCCGCAGAATATAAACATACTTGTCACTATAATCCATGAAGTTATGGATCGGGTCCTGTCCCGGCTGGGTGCAAGTGTCGCGACCAGTAGGGCATCCGTATGCGGCAGAGGACTCTGCGGGAGTATCGTCGACATAGTCGCCGCCGCCACAACCTCCCTCGAAGGTATGAAGCAGTCCCATCCAATGGCCGACCTCGTGAGAAGTGAGTTTGCCCTGGTTCCACGGTGAGTAGGAGCCTCCAGGCATGGTTCCGACATGCATGACGCAGCCATCCCGAATGAAGTTGTTGTCGCCGTTGTTGACTTGTGTGGGATACCAGCACCATCCAGTGTTGCGCGTGAACATGTTCACAAAGTAGTACAGGTTGAGATCCTTGTATTCTCCCTTGCGAAGGCGTTTCTTGAGGTTCCATTCGTCATCGTAGCTCCTGAGACGGGCATAGTAGGGGTCGATGGTGTAGTCGACGTCACGAAGGACGAACGAAAACCCGGTCGATGCAAAGTTGGAGTTGAGCATTTTGATTTGTGCGTCAATAGTGGCTTGCTGAAACACCCATGTTAGCTTTACTCCTTCGCAACGTGTCTCGAGTTTGAATGCTTACGTCCACGTAGCCCCCTTGAGAGGTTCTGTCTTCAGCAATGATATGGACATAAGTGTTGACTTGCGCCTGGGCGCGCTCAACCAGAGCCATGGCAGTGGCGTTTGCCTCTTGAACGCGGAACTCGTGCAGAGTGTCTAGAAACTCCTGCTTGGGGGCCTGGACGGCGCATGGCGGAGTTTTGCCAACGGCAGCCTCAATGGCAGCCGGTGCCAGGAGGGGCAGGAGAGCAAACGGCAGGAACATTCTCGCGCCTGATTTTTAACTAATTGAAGGTATGTATGGTATTTTCAGTGAGCCTGGAGAGAAGCGTGTTGTTGCCTCAAATCCAGGGAGCTTCACTGGCTTTTATATCTTCATCATGCTATACACCTCTCATTGCTTCTGGTGCACTTGCCTATTACAACTAGTAGCAAACATTTGGGACTACACTACCTTACTATCTGGGAAGTTGCTAAAACTGCAAAGCCTTCTTTGCCTCGTTCAAGATGGTGACTAAACATCTAATGCTTACTCTAGGGCTCTTTAGTCTCGGCCAAGCCTCCGTGTGACGACTCTGGCTAGGCACCTATCACTTGATTACGGTCTATCACCGCGCGAGAGTAGAGTTCTGAACTGGTGGCTGGACCTTCCCGTCCCTCCAGTCTACTGCAACGCTTCGTAGGAGTCCTAATGCCAAGCGAAATACACTGCAAGCGATTCCGAGGAGTCGCCATCACACGTACCATGGTTAATTGAGCTCAGAGCAGAGGAGAGGCGAAAAGCCTTATCCAGTGTTGCATTGAGATGATGGGCGGCCCCGGAGATGCTCCCGGAAGCTAGTTTCTGCCACCAACTAATCTCTAAGGTTAAATCATGCACTCCAGCAACTCAAACGTGGGGTTAGAACCGGCAGATTGTCACGCTGCACGTTGCAGCGCGCTAACTCGACCCACCATGCTGCCTCGTCGATTCACCTTGTCGTGTTTTCAGCCTTTATCTAGTCACACCACCCCGGACTTGAGCGAGAGGCTGGTCCGACCTTCCGTTCGGAGAAGTCCACTGGCGTAGCGCTCCAGCTCTTGGCGGTCCCGAGCCCTCACCTGCGCAATTCGGTACGCCTCAAACGTAATCACCAGGTCCAAGTCGTTCAAGACCAGCTTCTGTTCTGACCTTGGACCAACTCAGTCCAGCAATCCAGCAGCTAGTCCACACGCATGTCCGCTTCCAAGCGGCTTTACTGCCACATGTCTCGCAGTTCAGACGTCGTCGTACGCCTTGCATCGTCACCATCCCCGATGTCATGTACGAACCGAAGCACAGTCAGACGCGCAGTGATTCAAGATGTTGCCCGGTTTGGAAGTTTCATGGTTTCAGTCGGCTCTACGAAGGCCTCGGCATGGCGCGCGGTACACACGGCAGGAGGTGACACATTAGTCGTCCATGATTGCAGCTCACCAAAGGAATTTGTCGGTCCTGTCGGAAAACGCGTTTTCATATGCCTCTGAAAGATGAAGGCCTCGGCTGCTGAGAGTCTGGAGCATCTGCGGAAACCGTCGTTTGCCACTGCTGGGCGTTCCTCGCTTGGCAACCCTATGCACTCACTATGAGAGGCCTTCCCTTCAGACGCTGGTCGACCGTCGAGCCTCATCTGTTGGACAAGATTGAGGAATTCACGCCTTTCCATCATGTTGGCTCAAGGAAGAGTAGTAACTCAGCCGCAAAACCCTCCAATTTGATATGTCGTAATGCGATGACGAGATGTGATGTTTGTTCGACCATCTCCCGAGGGTCTCTACATCCTCCCTTCCCTGGTCAAGGCATTCTTCCCTCCGTTGGCCTTCACGGCTGATGGAATGAAGCATGGGAACATAGAAGTGTCTTAGGGCGAACACGCCAGCCTAGCGACTGGATCCCGCAGAGCATGTGCACGTCCAAATAGGACTTGGGGTCAACAGGGGCCGGGTATGCTGTCCTCACATTTCTGCGTCATTTCGACCATCTCGGAAGTAGTCTTAGAGCTCATAAGTCTCTTATAGATGCGAATGCGCCACTCTAAGGTCATCAGTATGGGATGTGCTATCTGAACACCACCTTTTCTTCATTTGGCCACCACAGGTGAAGGGGCCTTAAAGTGGCTGTCGGCCTGCATAGGCAGTTAAAGGTATTACAGCCGCCGCAGGCATTATAGTACCGTACGTATCACAAACATCGGGGGCATCGCAGGCATCACAGGCATCGCAGGCATCGTAGGCATTGTAGACATGGTAGGCATGATAGGCATCGGAGGCATCGTAGACATGGTAGGCATGATAGGCATCGGAGGCATCAGAGGCATCGCAGGCATCGGGGGCTGCCGTAGTAAGTGACGCCATCGCGCCATGTACAGTACAGCATTTGCCCATTTCGAGGGCCTTAAGGCCTAGCACGTTGACTAAATCGAAAGCAGGTTGTGTCCAAAACACTGCTGTCTCTACGACCTTGTAAGTCACAGAACAATGACCAACCACCATTCTCGGTAAACTCATAATTTGGAAGAGGAAGGTGCGTCCACCCTTAGGAAGCCGATTCGAGAAGCGTTCCTGCCGAACCATAGCTTCCGAGAATTTTTCCGAATCCGAAAACCGGAAGCCCTCTCACCTGTATACAACCTCAACAATGACAGTTACCCTCGCAACAGGGCGATGAGACATAATTGACCGTTAATTGACCCTTGGAGACATCATTGCCGGGATTCACTGGTATGGAGCCACACTGCTTGCACTTTTAAGCAGTTAGCATCCTTGTGCGTCCGAACAGGAGGAGATATCTTACGCCATGATCAATCAGTCCTTGAAGCTGGTTATAAGCATCCTGAGCAGAACCTGAGGCGCCACTCTGATAGAAAGCGCAAACGCTCCCCTGCGAGCCGTGAGAACAGACAATTTGCTCTTGAGTAGCGGTCAGTGGTCTGACTCTCTTGTGCTGCGCCCTGGGTCTGACCTACGGCCTTCTGAGAACCGACGATCACGACCGCCATCCGCGATGAGGACGCCAACTTGCTCGCGAACGGTGGTGAGAGAGGCATTATTGAATGAGCAGACGCCGCTTCCTCGGCAGTTGATGCCGAGCGCTGCAGCGCTTGAGGCCAAGAAGAGGATGGAAGTGAAATGCATGGCGATTGTGTAGTCTTGCAAGTTTGAGATGTCGTACATACATGGGGGGTTATTTCGTGAGGACAAGGCCTTTTATGGCGACAAAATATGTCCCCGCTGTCACCGTTTCGTCCTATTGGGAACGAAAGTACTCTTTGTAATGGACAAAGCCCAAAGGTCCTAGGGAATGCCCCATGGGCACCTCTTGGTATTCTAGCTGCAGGCCGTCTGCCTGCCGATACCAATGGAAGTGCACATGGTGCCTGTTGCACGCACAACGATCGACGACCTGGCTCCTTATGGCGCAGACCTTCCAAAAAAGCCTAGTTTCGGCCCGTCGCCAAGTCTCTCGCCTTCAACTCAACCCGATCTTCAAGAAGCCCAAATATTTCCACCAATTAGTTATGTAGCGGCGCTCCGGGCGCAACATACGTCATGGGGTTCATGGCGGACAGTGTGAAGCTCGGGGCGGCATTTAGGTGTCATCGTGCCGGCATATTAGCCTCTAGGTTTCAGCTCCGTCTGGCTCTCGACACGAAGGAATCGTGGCTTGCCACGGGCGTCTTGGCCTTTGCCGCGAAATAATACCCTGACGGGCAGAGGTTCTCCGTTGGTAATCCATCGGCATGCCTAGCGCGGAGGATCGAGGCGGGTGTGGGTTCATGTAGCTCATGAATCACCAAGCAGTTCGCGTACCGCCCACGCCCGATACTCCGACAGCGTCATCGGCTTCTCGTCGCGCCGCTTTGCCGGCATTCATGCACCTTGACGGTGATCGCCGCCTCGAACCCGGTGACACACGGCAGTTTGTGGGGACGTTACTGAGCCGAGTCTCCCCTGACGTCAGTGGATGGGATCGTGCTAAATTAGTGCTTAGCGGCTCCCACCAGCGCGGGCGATCTGATATCATGACGCACGGTAGAGGTTCCTTCTGGTAATGAGGGGTTATCCACGAACCGAAGTGGTAATTCGTGTCTGGCAAGCAGCATGTCCCTGATTCCCGCTGGAGTCGCGGCTGATGCTGCCAGCTCGGGGAGACGCTCTGGAGAAGGCGTGAGATTCGATCACTACATGGCAGCCGCGGGAATTTTATTGCATCATGGAGCTGCGAAGTACAGCATACGGCCAGCACCCCTGCCCAAGAGAAGGCAGATGCCCTCCCTGACATGCACTGTACGGAGTTCTTGCGCGTCGCAGCGACCACGACTCAACAATTTTCTGCAAAGAGGCTAGAGTTCATTATGTGAAGGTCCATTGTCCATTATGCCTTCCCTTTTTGCGCGTTTTGCACTGCAATGACCTGTGTTATGGATAGGTTAGTCAGCCTCACAGTTGGCCGGCTCTTTCACTGGTCTCTCTCTCGCTCGGCCACCTATATCGCTCTTCTTCTTCCTCCCTTCATAGCCCATCAAGCTCTCTCTTCATCATCAGCTATGCGCCTGTGCCCCTCTTCTCAACCTGAATCCTCGTATTGTGTCACGTGCCCTATATAACTCGGTGACCCGACTAACACGCGCCTTGACAATGAGGATCACCAACGACATTGACCGTGAGCTCGCCGTTCTTCACATCATTACCAGGCTGGGTCGGTGTACTACCGCACTTCTTGCACTTTTTTCAGGTCCGTTAGCATCGCGAGGTTGACAGTTGTGCGGTCTCTTGTCTCATACCCCGTGGTCAAGCAGCGCTTGCATGAAGCCTGAGGCCTGCTCAGCGGTCCCGGTAGCGCCGTTCTGGTAGAACGCGCAGAGGGAGCCGGTGCAGGCAATCTGCTGGCCCGTGTTGTAGTTGCGGTCGCGAGGCTGGATGCCGTCGACAATGGCCTTGAGGTTGATCAAGTTTCCGGCCGCGCCGTCTGACGGACAGAGCCCGGAGCCGCGGCAGTTGATGCCCAGGGAATTGGCAAACCCCGCAAGGGCAAAAAGAATCGCAGCCGAAGACTTCATTCTGAAAGAGATTGAGGAATCGAATTGGTGGTGTTGAGTTGACAGACAAGTTGCAGATGGGACAGAGTAGCGACGACTGACAAGTCGATGGGCACGCTGCTGGCTTTTACGTGACGCCCAAGCAGGCTCTCAGAGCAATACTATGGCAAGCGCGTCCCGAAGTAAGTTCTTCCCTTGGAGGCCTATGGATTTCCCTGTGCTTGTGCGGTACGTGCTGCTAGACGAATCCCCACGGGGGCTGGAACAGCTCGTGGCACACTCTTCTGCAGCGCTACGAGGGCCCGACGATGGCAATGGTGCAGGCCAAGCTTCTTGCCGGCCTTGGTACCGCGCCGACTGTTCTTCTTAGCCATCCACGTTGCCATGAGGTCCAATTGCCAAAGCGAGTGCCGATCAAATACTCCTAATGACTTCATAATGGATCCTTCGTCTCTGTTCCCCGGCAATGTGCGCCTTGCAAGCGCCTTGTTTAGCTATACTGTGGTCCGACGCTCTGGAGACTCCTGAAGTCCTATTGCAGGAAAAATTGCGTTGCAGTTCCATCGTCGCCCCAGCTAGCTGTTCCACCTGATCCTTCGCCCTAGCTATCCCCGGAAAGTCTCAGGGTTGCTGCCTGAAGATATAGTCTAGCGCACGACCAATGATGCAAGACTCAAGATGCCTCTAGAGGATATGCAGGAACTGTTCTTTGATTATCTACGCCTATGAATTGGCTCATGAATTCTGCCCCCTTCGTTTGTCTATTTGGGTACGAGAACAAAATGGGGGTGCAGGGGCAATGCAGCGCGTCTCGATTATAGCCAAAGAGGCAACCAGAGCTTTTAGAGAACGCACGACAGTATTGAGACTAAATGGGCTGATTTGATTGCATTGTGTCACGCCCATCCCGCAATGTTCAGTCCTTCGATCCCGTGGTGTCGGCACCCCCGAGATCACCCCCGTGTCCCGATCTGCCGTAAAGGTTGCAAGCGGGCCTTCGATCTTGCGCTAACGCACAGATGGTGCAGCTAGTCGACATCCTTCGCTACGTATCATGGTGAGCACCCGGCGACAACGCGTCCATCGAGGTGACATCAAATGTTCATTGAAGGTACCGATACATGCTGGAAGGGTGGCCTCATCGACTAGTAAAGCCCCCGAAGCTGGGGCATGAGAGCATGTGTGTTCATGCCCACGAGCTCAACCAGGCATCGTATGGCGGGAATAAATACGCCTCTGCTAGCCGCCCAGTACGCCTTCGCCCTCAACTGTCTCCTGAGCCAAGTCGCAGCGTTGTCTATTTGCAAGCTCGCCACCATGGTCACCGTCACCGCTCTGGCTGCCTTTGTCTCCGGCGCTGCTGCTCTTGGAATTAATTGCCGAGGCAGTGGTGGCTGCACCTTCAATAACGCCAAGCTATCGAACGTCCTGACACAGGTCAAGCAGATCCAAGCACAGGGCAACGGAAGACACCATTATGGAACAGGAGGTAGGCTGATACGTTTCTCGACCGGTAGTTGCTTGAAGGCTCACCTTTTTACAGTCCAGTTAGCCTGCGATCAAGGCCAGTACTCGTCTATCTGCGCCTTTTATCAGAATGGTGCCAGTGGCACTGCAGATCGTGCCGCGGAGCTCCTGCAGGGCCTCATCGATCACGGGTACGAGACATCACTCAAAACGATGAAAGTAACTACTGACAAGTATGCGGAGTTGCTCGGAATGCGGATCCAACCCGAGTGAGCCAGGAAATGACGTTTCAAAGGGGGAACTGACTGTGAATATTGTCTCGGCCCCATGCTGCAAGGGCGCTTGCACGTGCCCGATATAGAGTTGATTATATGTAGTCAGATGGAGAACAGATGAATGACAGGGAAGACCCTGAAATGTTGGGCAACTCAGGTCATGCGCCGGTCGTGACTGCCATTGTGTCATGAGTGTGCGCCATGCTTCGGCGGCTGCGATGAACTCAGTGGTGGTCTCTGTGACAGCTACCAGACCGCTGCCACCATCGCTCCTGTTCTTGCATCTCCTTATGTTGCCACGGCTCCTCTGGTTACCGCCGCTCCTCCTATCAATTACCTTTGGCCAAAGTGGTCGCATAGAACAAGGCCCTATCCGAACATGCCAAGGGAATCTTCCAGTCTCGCAAACCCACTTGTCTATACCTTAGCCCGTTCAAATCGTTGGTATCTTGCCTCCCGCCAAACGGGTCCCCATTTACGCACGATGATTATACTTGGACTTGCTGCAGCGACGACCAGAGCCATGAACAGATAAGTGAATCCATATCCCCAGGCGTCAATGATGTACTGTACCACGGCTGTGCCAACCGCACTCAATGTCGCACGTGTCAGGTTGAATGATGACGAGACCCTCCCGGGATTCATGGGATAGAGGTCAACTAGAAGTGTAGTGAGGATGGATATTGGCCCAGCCAGCCCCATGCCAGCCAGAAACAGGATGATCAATGGGGCAGCAAGGCTGGTACCAGAGTCGACGACCCAACCCCACACCGCAATAGTGATGATGGCAAGGATAGTCCAGGGCCACATCAGGTCCAGACGGGCCCTCTCGATGGGGAATTTGCGAAGGTCCTCGCCCCTCTTCCGATCAGCGGACACGCCCACAGTCTTGGCGACTCGAACATAGTTCCAGTTAAGCAACTTGCCTACCACGATGGACCCAAGAACCGAGCCCATCGCGAATGGGATATAGCAAAGCCCTACTTGGAGATTGTTGAAGTTGTAGCGTCGGCGGATAACGTCTTGTAACGGTACCAACATGGCGTAATTGGCCATGACGAAAAGCGACATGAAGAGCATCAACGGACCAACGTCTTTCTCGAAAATGATGCGAACCGCAGCCCAAATATTGGGGATGGGAACCTTGAGTGATCGCTTCCTCGGTTCAGGCAGTGGGTGCCCGTGAGGGTTTGACTCAAGGTCACGCCTTTTGCGATGCCATTGAACGGAGGAGGTGACAGATGTGTTGAGCCTCGGAGGCGGGATCGAACCGTTTCCAACGATATTCCGAGCCGTCTGAGGACCAGTAATTAAGTTAGTTACCAGAAACAGTCGTCGAGAGGAGAACAGATCTTACCTCGGGTACAAATGGCATGTAAATGACAACAAAAACGCCAGCCGCAATGACGAGGAACCAAAACGTGGAACGCCAGCCCAGAAACTGTGTCAATATGCCGCCCAGGACCGGCGCCAGCGCCGGCGCGAATTGTACGCTCGCCTGCACGGCCGTGATGTAGCCTCCACGCTCTGCGCTCGTCGTCAAGTCCGCCACGACGGCGCTGCCAATCGCCACAGTCGCGCTGCTGCCAGTACTCTGCAGCGCGCGAAGGATCATGAGGGCAGCATAGTTGTTCTGCAGCGCCAGTCCGATGTTCGCGCCGAGGTAGATGGCAAACGTTAACATGTAGACAGGCCGGCGACCAATTTGGTCGCTCAGATCGCCGAAGAAGAGAGGCGCGATAGCCTGCATGATTTGATAGACAGTGACGGTAAGATTGAGCTCGCCGAGAGACCGGTGATAGGCCTCGGCAATTGGCGTGATGGCCGGGAGATAGACAAAGGAAGAGAATGGCGAGAAGAGAGTTGCGAATACGGTCATGATGATGACAAAGGCCTTGACTCTGGGCGAGAAGACCGAGTGAAGCGGTCGCTCATCGGATTGCGTCTCTGCTTCAAACTTCTGAGCCGTATCAGAAGGGGAAGTTCGGTTTGGGTCCGCTGTGGGATTGCTGTTCGAGACATCTCGTTGTGTGCTGCCAACCGGTGACGAATCTTGAGGTATCTTGTCGCCCTCATCATATAGATGGGGAGCGCTCCTCGCATCAGCCATTACCTACTTCCTGTTTACTCGATCAGCTCTGCTGCACGTCAATGACATCCGCCCTGGGCGCGCCGCGTTTAAGTAGCCTCCCGACTGCGGGCAACAGGTGAGAACCCTCACCTTGCTCATTCCAGCGTATTGCCGTCTCCAAGTCATGAGGACTCCGCCCAGTTGGCAACAACGTTAACTCCGAGATTTGATAGAGGAAGGCTTCAAAGCAATTCATAGCGTTTGGTACTTCACTGGGCGCCTGCGCCGGGAAGACTGGGGGAGCTACAGGGAGGTCGCCCAGGCGGACGGTTTTGGGTTTGCCGATTCGGCACCGACGACACCGCGATCGCCACTTCACGGCGCGCGCAACCGGCACAAATATGGTACAGAGGACTGGCTCTGACTTAGATATGCAAAGCGCAACGGCGGGGCGCTTATTTTGTGTCTAATGCGAATGTAATGAGTTGGTGTGTTCATGTTCCTAATGAATGACAGTCCTGCACTTTCATGCTCACCCACCACCAAGCTGACCATCGACGACGACTCTTCCCATGTCGCTTTTTCAAGAATTCCAGTATGGAAATTCGTTGCATTGAGGCGGTCTTCGAAGCCGACTAAACCGCATTCTTAGATACGCTCTACGAGGTGAATCTCCGAAGGACATGTAATGAAAGTGCTTCGATGTGCTCGGTCTGCTCCAGTCGGTGGTTGACATTGGAAGTGGGACCAGGTTCTATGACATGCCAGCACAAGACCTACGATGTCTGTGATGCCTGTGATGCCTCCGATGCCTCCGATGCCTCCGATGCCCGCGATGCCTGTGATGCCTGTGATGCCTCCGATGCCTCCGATGCCTCCGATGCCTGCCATGCCTACCATGCCTATCAACCCTACCATGCCTATGATGTATCAAATCTAGGTTGATTATAAAGGTGGCGCTGTAATCATCGCAAGCATATGGCCTGTCGTGGTCGTATATGTATACACGTGGTGTATAGTGAATCTTCATCGCGAGTGTCCTCGGGCGGATAGGTACCGTCCATCCTTCTGTATGCAAACAGAAGCGTGCTTCCTCCCGAGGTCACTCACACTCCGGCACTTCTTGCCGCCAAGATAGTAGACTAATTTTCTGAATCACATTATCCTAAAAGCCTTGGTCGAGCTCGGTTCGAGTCGGGATACAAGTCGCTTTTGGATAGTCGCATTTATAGTGAGGGTAGTTTATAGTCTACTGCGTATCTATAGCGTATATCTCCAGGTCTTTTCGTTCCCGGACTCCGCAAGGGGTGAAAAAGGCTCTTCGTAGCGTAGCTTTGGTCTACTTCATTAGGAGCAGCGGTACACTCACAGGACGCAAATGGTTTTCGTCTACTGGCCGTTGGCTCGTGTCAAAGACGTCTCTCGCCTTGCTGGGGTCGCCTTGCTGGACGCTAATGCCTCCTGCACGCCAGCCGCACGCTCGTGCAACATGATCCACTCAGCTACCCTAGTGAGGTGCCGCAATACGAGGTTGAAGTCGTAACCTAATCCAATATTCATCCCAAACGGGATCTCGGGGTGCGGGGATGGTCGTGACCCGGAAGAGCCGGCCGGTATTTATACCGAGGGTCCGTAAGCATGTTGTTAGAAGCTGCTTTTATTTAAGCTTATGTTCATCCCGAGAATGGTATGAAGGCGAAGAGAAGCCAAGAACCCTGCGTTGTTTTATCAAGCGGTCAACGACTTGACTAGAAGATAAGGGATTATCAATATCACCATGAAGGCTCCATCGATTGTCTATCTTGTCGTCGCAGTGTACGTTGCCGTCTAAAGCTATGTTTACGAATACCGGCTGACTTTGCTCACTGCCATAGGGCGTCACTAACTTCTGCCACCAAGTCAAGTGAGCTCCTTTCACAGCGTTGTAAGGACCGAGGAACTAAGTGGACCAGCGACGAGGACCAGCAAATGTGATCCCCGAGCCTGTGTTCCGACCGTGACGGTCAACCAACACCTAAAGCCGTCGGATGGCTGCACCGTGCAGTGCTCGACGGAATGGTGCATTGAAGATCGTGAGTAGCCAACGATCATAATCAACTACTATCCGTGTCTCCATGGTTCTCATGCGTGTTGATGCAGGACTCGTCACTCTACCCTGCGGTTGCACCACGGCCAAAAGCGTCGTCACCAAGACCCACACGTTCTGCCCGACGGCGCCATGCTGGTCCTGCATGACTGGGTTCCCGTTTACGACGACAGCGGCTTGTCCAACGTCCACGTCGACAAGAAAGTGAGATGATTTGGGTGACGCGGCAGCATGTGTCAGACCTCAGGCTGCGCGTCTGAGTCCGTCTTATCCTTCGATAGATACCAAGACACATCGAAGAGAGCAACAATACAAAACACCGCCGCCACAAAGTAAAAGTGCACTTGCGCCAATCAAGCCACAATCAAGCGAGGCAGTCGCGTCGAGAGGCTGGTGAGGCATGTTCGTTTGCGTGAGGACCAGCCGCTCGCTATCTCATACGCGAGCTACGCGCCCTAGATTCTCTGCCTTGCGCACGCGGGATTTTGTCGCATCGGTGATGCAGTGGGCCATGCGAGCCAGCGTCGCTGCATGCGAATTTCGTCTGCATGTGCATGCAGTACTGTATCGTCAAATCGCCAAGCGCACGATGGGCGCAACGTGAAACGGCCGCTGGTGGCCCGCCCCGCCAAACAAAGACAGCGCCATCATTGGTGGGCCTAGGGGTTGCCTGGACAACACTTCCACGGGCGGAAAACAGTGGAGCACCTGCCCTCCCCCCCGGATGTGAGGCTGTTCCTTCCCTACATCGGCTCAACATTTTCAGATCGCCTTGATTGTTGTCTCACCCCATCTTCTTCTTCCTCCCTCCACCGCCTCGCCGAGCTGCAGCAAGACGACTGCCGTAACCGTGCATTTATCTTGGCCTTGGATGGCTTGCGACGGCGACGCGCGCCCCGGACCTCGATGACACGACCAGCGATGCACATGTAAACAAGCATAAGCGACGAGCCCCGCGCGTTCACCATACTCCACGATCAACACCGGGCCAAGAGCCATCCGTCATCCACTGTACATACCAGCAAACAAACCAGGCCGGACTGGGTCAAGCAGACACGACCCTTCTTTCCGGCTTGCACTTTCACGTTCCACCTCCGCCTTCGCGCGGACACGATCACAATGGATAACTCGAGCTACCTGTCCCAGCAGGTCCACAGCAGCATCAATCAGCTGCATGGCCTGTTTGACGAGATTGGCGTGCCCAATCATGAGCGCGAGTCCCGGGAGCAAGAGGTGAGTTGCGCTCCTGAGAACGGGGGACGCGCCATGCTGACAACTCGACAGCTTTTTGAGGCTCTTTCGGAAGCTCTCAACAACCAAGTTCGCCTCGTAACGGCGGAGAAGAAGGAGATGGTTGACGAGGCCAAGAAGATCATCACCACGATACGGCAGATGGAGGCCTCTCTAGACGACTCAAAACCATCACGACGATCGTTTGATGAGAACGACGAGTTCAAAATCACATACCCTCTGACGAGGTGCCTCCAAGTGCTCAAGGAGAAGCACATACAGATCAGCCGTCTCCATAAGGAGCGTTTCGAACAGGTCAAAAGTGAGTGTTTTCGTCACATAGCGAGTCGCTCTAATTGCTGACACTTGCAGAACTCGTCGACGCTCTCGAGTCCTATTCTTCTCACCTCGAACCTACGTTTGTTCAGGTCGCCCTCCCGCCTTGCGAACCAAACCAGTCCATACCTCCTACCTTTGACCTGTCCCCATCCTACGTCGACCGCCTCGATGCCGAGTTCACACGAGTCTATGAGGAATACACGCGCCGAATTGCCACGGTTCAGACCCTGTCCAACCACATCATCCAGCTCTGGGCCGAGCTGGGCATCCCGCAGGCGCAGCAAGACGGCGCCATTGTCAAGAACTACCGGGATACCCCCGAGCAGCTTGGTCTCCACGAAGAAGACATTGGTCGGCTCCAGTCGAAACGTGATCGACTCGCCGACGAGAAAAAGAACCGCGAGCGCAAGTTGCGCGACTTGAAGGCAGCTGTCGAATCTCTCTGGGTGAAACTGGGTGTTGACGAGGGCGAGACCAAAATTTTTCTCAACCAGAACCGGGGCTGTGGTGTGCGACAGATCAATGAATTCGAGGATGAGCTCGCGCGGCTGAACGAGTTGAAGCGGCAGAACCTGCACCTGTTCGTCGAGGACGCGCGCGTCAAGCTCCAGGATCTCTGGGATGCGCTGTATTTTTCCGAGGACGAAATGCTCGATTTCACTCCGGCCTTCTCTGATGTCTACAGCGACGCCCTGCTAGAGGCACATGAACGAGAGGTCGCAAGACTTGAGTCGCTCAAGGAGCAGCGAGCTCCAACGCTGGCTCTCATTGACAAACACAAGCAGCTCATCAAGGACCGTGACGAGTTGGCAGCCTCCAGTCAAGATGCCTCGCGACTCATGATGCGCGGTCAGAAGGGCGAGAAGAGAGACCCCGGCAAGCTTCTCCGCGAGGAAAAGATGCGCAAGAGGATAGCAAAGGAGCTGCCCAAGGTAACAGTCGAGGTGCGCAAGACACTGGAAAAGTGGGAGGACGAATACGGCCGACCGTTTCTCGTGTTCGGTGAGCGCTACCTCGACGAGTTGGAGGTCGAGGAGACCAAGAAGGCCGCGCCGTCGGCACGTTCCAAGACGCCCGCCGGGCCACCACCGTCAACGGCAAAGGCCCCCAAGTCGGGCGGCCTGACCAGGGCCAACAGCGTCAAGTCCATTCCCCCACGAACCATGACCAAGACACCAACTGCGGGCGAACGGACGACGAAGAAGCCCGCAGCAGGCAATACCAAAGGAAGCCCGTCCCGAATCCCCGCTCGTGCGCCGCTGTCCAATTTGAAGCACGGAAGCAACTCGCCAGAGCGTAACAGGCCAGAGTCAAGAGCCGAGACGCTGCGAAACGGCGCTCCGATTCGTGCCCCGCCGCCCAAAATGAGGGATCTCAAGTCCGTTCCCGAGTTGGAGACGCCAATGAACCCCTACAAGTCGGCCGGCCTCGGAAGCATCGTCCGCCCCATGGAGCCAGAGGATGTGTACGACGACAGGCCGCAGGCGGCAATGGTGACGCGGTCCAACTCGACGCTGTCTGGACGCACGGCGACCAGCTACTACGACGATCAACCATATGATGACCGGTATGATGACCGGGACCGGTACGAGTACGGGACAGTACGAGGGTACCCGCAAGCTCCGCCGCCGCCGCGGCAAATATCCAATACGTCGACGGCCGTGTCGAACTCGGAGAATTGGGAGACGTACGATGACAACAGCGAGCCGGAACCGGACGTGTCAGAAGAATACTACGCCAAGGTCAGGGCGGCTCGGGGTAAGAGGTATGAGCCGGAACAATGCCCTAGGCCCAACAGCCAATCCAAGCGGCTGCGCGGCGTCCCTCCGCCGGCGGGCTACAATGGACCGGTGATGATTGACCACGAGGGCAACCGCGTGATCTCGGGCAGCGAATGGACCGATGACGATGCATTCTGAGGAGGCACCCTGACAGCGGCGAAGAACAGGGCGCTTCCACCTGGGCTGCGGTCACGGCCAAGTGCGTTCATACGAAGTTCACGACGATGCCGGACATCTCCGTAGCAGTCAGGGTCCGGAGCGACACAATCTCCACGGCCCATGGCGATTGCAATGAACTTGCTGCTGCATGCTTTGTTGTCTACCCTTAGCTCTGACAGACTCGTCTGTCCCGAGGATGTGGGGCCTGTCCCTACTTGACTTCTTGTGTGTATTTGATGTATTTACGGGAACTTGATTCGGCAGGGTGTTGGCGCGTGTTTTTGGAAGGGCCTGACCGGCGATTGAGGATTGGAAAGGGGTGTCTTCGTCCATTGCCAGTTTGGCCTCATTGCCGGAACGGCGCGATAATGGGGCGAGGCTGCAGAGCGGCGTTGCGCGACGGGAGATGGCGGCCCGGCGTTTTGTTGTTAGTGTTGTTTGCTTGTCTAGGACAGCTGAGGCGTGACTTGCCTGCACACCCGCCGTGTTGCAATTGACAAGGTTGGCTTGTGCTTATGTCTACTGGTGTACAGTATATGTATGTGAGTGTGCCATGCGAGGGTCGGTGGGAGGGACAGCTCTCTTCGTGCGGCGAAATGCCTGCAAGTGCCAAGAGCGGGACGCTGGAGCGGCTCACGATCGATACGAGGAGCTCAACAAGCCGTTACATCACTAACGGCCCACGGTGGGCACTGGCGCTTCGTACTTTACAGTGCGTGCTGGTACTTGAGCTTCAGGCTAATAGAGCGTGCTATTATAGGGAATTGGCCCTACATCGTTCACAGTAGAAGGACCAATATGTACGCGATGGGTCTTTTCATTACGTACCTAGTTATCTTGCTCCGCGTTCCGGCCAGCTGGAAGTCGGTTAGGGTCCAGCGAGCAGCGTACCTGGGGCGCGGTACAGCAATTACCTATACCTAGGTGCTGATTGTACTGTGCGTATCTTAGTACTTCGTAGGCTGTGGCGCGGCGCCAGCTGAGAATGAATGACAGCTCAGACAGGCAGCGAATGGGGCGTTAGCGTGCCGCACGCTGTTGATACTAAGGGGGACCTGGAAGGGGAAAGGAAGGAAGGGGGGGCCTAGCCCGGGTGAAAGAAGGGTCCCATCCGGGCCCCGCGCCAACGGGATGGACGGGAAGCAGCGAACAGCTGGAGCTCCTGCCAGGCTCACTCGTCAGCTCACCCACCCGTGACCACAGGCGGCACTGAAGACCACCCTTTATTATGCCTTCGTACTGCTGCTGCTACTACTGAGACTCTTTTGCTCCTCCAGTTTCCCCTCCTCTCCCCCCCACTCCCCCCTCTCTTCGACTTCGCCGACCCGTCCAACGAGCCTTTGAGCTTCCATCCGACGCGTCCGGCCGTCCCTCGCCCTTGCCCCCATGTCGCCGCCACGGCTCCCGTCTTCCCGGCGATGAATCCCGCGGGCGCAGCAGCAGCAGCAGCAGCACCGCCCTCGTCGCCCGCGTCCCCCGACAGCGCGACCTTGTCCGCCGCCACCGCCGCCCTCCGCGGCGCCTCACTCGCCTTCCGAAAGACAAGACCCGCCGCCGCGTCGCCGCCGTCCCTGCCGCGCGATAGGAGGAGCCATGCCGGCACCGCCGCCGCGCTCTCGGCTGCCACGGGGGCGGCAGCTTCTTCGGCTTCGGCCTTGGCCTCGGCCGCGGCGCCACGCTCGAGATCCCCCCCTCGGCCCGGCAGCGCCCCTCGTCCACACGGTACGGGAGGCAGCTCGTCGGCAGAGATAGAGGCTCCGCCGCCGGTGGCTCACCTACCGCCTCAAGGGCTGGTGGCGGCGCGTATACACCAGCTTGGGGCTCCCGCCTCGCCGTCACCGCCATCGTCGTCGGCGCCGCTATCCGCTGCTGTCCAGGCGCAGAACCATCTGCTTTACCAGCAGCATCATCCCCAGCCGCCGCCGCAGCTTCACTTCCAGGGTCCTGGCGACGGTAGAGCTATCGATCCTAAGAGCCCGAGCTTCATTGCGGCGACGCTGGCCGCGAGCCGCAGCGTGAGCCCCGGACCCAAGATGGCGGTCCCTGCCCTGCGCCGCAAGGCCAGCGCCGGCGCTGCAAGCACCCTAAGCGGCAGCAGCGACGCACCTGTCGACTCGGGGTCCATTGCGCCGACGGGCTCGCTGATAAACATGTTCGAGCGGAGCAGAAGTGACTCGACCAAGGGGGCGTCTTCGCCGGGGAGCGTCGTTGTCGGGAGCGCAGAGGAGGCCCAACGGCTGGCCGTGGGAAGATATATGGCTGCACCGCCGCGAACGCTCCCGAGCCCACACCCTCCGACCCCTCCGTTGGCGACCACCGTCAAGCCGAGTAAGAGCGATGAGGCGACCCCGAGGCGCCCGCCCACTCCTCCGCCGCCCATCACCGCGCATAAGGCGACTGCTGTGTCACCTGTCGTGTCGCGACCGAAGGAGCAGCGGGCCGAGAGTCAGCCGGTTAACGCCAGGGGGCCTATACCAAAGCCGAAGCCGAAGCCTCAGGAGCGACAACCAAGCCCGGCAGCTGCCGTCGAGCCCCCTATGCGGCCCAGACCAGACCCGGTCGCCAAGCCGGCGAACCTGCCGGTCAAGCTGCCGAGGATCCGCCCCCCAACGGAGCCGTCTGTTGTTCGCTCTACTCCCGAGGTGCTGTCGCCGACGCCCGTCAGACATGTCAAGCCCAGCTTGACACCAACCGTCGTCCTGTCGCCTCAGGGACCTCGGGCAACTCCGCGGGTTTTATCGTCCCTCTCGCCTTCTCCGGATCCGCAGAAGCGCAGCCCAATGGCCCAGGTCAGCCCGCGGCCGCCCACCCCGCCGAAACCGCGCGGCAGTCAGAGACTCGCCGCCCCGGAGCCATCGAGCGACGTTAGGCGGCGTGCCAGCTCCCACGCGCCGAGAGTGCACCCGAGGACTGACATTCGAGGGTCTCCGTCACCGCGTGGGTCTCAAGGGTCACTAGGGCTCGCGATGAAGGGGCGTTTGACACCTCCGTCGCAGCCCATGCGTCGGCTGTCGGTGGCTAGTGCGCCCTCCTCGCCGGCCATGGACATGCCTCGGCGCCATGTCACCGGTTCTTCGCCAAGCAACCTTCAGCTGGACTCCCTCACCAGTGCCATCATGGCCGGCTCCCTGGCGTCCGCGCGCCTGACGCCACACAGCACGGGCTCGTCGATGCCTCCACCGAGCCTACCGAAGCGGCAGAGGTCGCCGCGTCTGCTTCAGACGTTGCGGCAGCCGACGAACCAGCATGACGAGGACTCGGAGCGCAACCAGCCAAAGGGTCACCGGCACAAGCTGCAGCGCGGCAAGCACAAGCACCACGAGGGCTCGCGGAAGCGATGGCGCGAGGAGATGACGCTCCGCGAGCGCAAGCGATACGAGGCGGTTTGGGCGTCGAACCGCGGCATGCTGCTTGACAAGGACAGCCCCAGGCAGAGCGGAGCCAGCGGGACGGAGCAAGACTTGTCGCAGTACGTGGCCAACGTGGTGGTCCGCGACATCTGGAGGCGGTCGAGGCTGCCCGAGGATGAGCTGGCCGAGGTTTGGGGCGTGGTGGACCGGGAGCGGCGCGGCATGCTCAGCAAGCAGGAGTTTGTGGTGGGCATGTGGCTCATCGACCAGCGACTGCGGGGAAGAAAGATACCGCAGAGGGTGACGGACAGCATGTGGGGGAGCGCCAACGGGGTGATGGTGAGGAAGCCCAAGGGAAAGTGAGGATAGGTAGGGGGTTTGACGGAGGACGCACTGCCGTGCAACGCGGGACATGGATGGTGGAATGGTGGACGAGGGAGGGCGAGTTGCGCGACGGTTGGCAGAGATGACTTTTGCGGCGAGATACCCCCTACTGTAGCATTGCCCGTTTGCATACAGTATGCGCATGTGCATTACTTACTTGGTACTGTATACCTAATTGATAGAAATAGACTGCTTTTGTGTCGAGTAGAACGCCCGCCCGCCGCTATAGCCATGCCTGCCTGCCTGCCCTTTTGCGCACATATGATGTGTGGGTTTTCCTCCCTATCCTCCCTATCCCTGACGTAGCACCTACTGGGCAAACACTCCTCCTGCCACTACCGACTCGAGACGTACTGGTCGCTCGTGTGGTCGCCGAGGGTGACGCTGACGTTGTAGAGGGTCAGCTGGGGCCAGGCGACGGCGCCGTAGAGGCTTGTGAGGCTGGCCTTGATGGTGGCGTGGCCTCGGGGCGCGTCGGCGGGGATGGTGACTTTTTTCTTGAAGTCGTGGAGCTGGTTGGAGTCGCCTATATGCGCACAGGCACATGACATTAGTCGAGGTCGTCAGTCAGTCAAAGATGGGTACGTGATTGTGCTGGGCAGAGATGATTTCCTCCAACCACGTGAGGTTTGGGGATTTCAGGGTGGGTGAGTGAGTGAGTGAGTGAGGAGTGAGAAAGAGGGGAGGAGGAGGGGGGGGGGGGGGGGCAGAGATGAAAGGCATAGGTAATAAATAAGCCACGCACCCTTGCCGAGGCAGATGGAGTCTGCGACGACGCCCAGGCTCTCCGGCCAGCCGTCGCCGGGGCCGTATCCAAAGACGATGGCGACGTCGAAGACGCTCTGGATGTAGTTTTCGCTGTGGATGATGGCGTCGAAGGTGTCGCCGGGCTTGATGGTGTCGGGGACGGCGATGCCCGTGATGCGCGCGTGGGCGGCGAGGGGGAGGAGGAGGGTGGTTGCAGCGACGGCGATGAGAGAGCGATACATTTTGGTGCTATTTTCTAACTCAAGAAAAAATATAATAAAAAATTCGTCGCAAATGTCTTGCAACGTGCTGTTCTCAAAAGTGGCGACTCTCGGCTTGGGTTCCGGCGGGCCAGCTGGGTGAAGAAGTGATGATGATGTCGCCGACGAGTTGCGCGCAATTGGGCAGCCCTACTGGTCTGTTGGCGTTGTGGTATAGCAGGCCCCGGCGGAGCTGAGCTGAGGTGGGAGCGAGTGGCTTAATATGGTAGATGGACGGACGATAGATGAGGCAGGGTCCTCCGTACTCGGATGGGGGATGATGATGATGGCAGCAGGAGGAGGAGGGCGGGTAAGGGTTCGGTCTGGTGTCCGTGACCTCGCCGCCCTATTTATCATCCGCGTTTGTCGCCTCGGCAGGCGGGAGATGTACGAGGAAGCTGCCGATCGCCAATGGGTCCCTCCCTCCCCCGGTCCCATCTATTCCTGGACACGGACACGGGCACGGGCACACGGAACACCCAGCAGTACTAAGTTGGTGCTAACAGCCAGCCCGTGGGGAGAATGGGCAACGTTGGGTAGGAAAAGTATGAATGTGTGCGTAGTAGTAGTTAGTAACTCGATTGCCATCAGCCGTTGCCACTCGCGCCGACCACGGGCCTAGAGCGGGTGGCCATGGCCCGTATCAGCCAGTCATCAGTGGCTTTGCGTGTGTTGTTCGCATCCCGTCCCGCCCGTCCGTCCGTCCGAGCCAGGGGGGTGGGCGAGTACTGTAGTATATTGATGTGAGTGGGTTTGGGATGAATAACATGATGGGTGGCTGGGGGCGCTGGCTGGGGGTGGTGGTGAGGGAGGTGGTAAATCAACATGGAAAGGTGAGGTGAGCCTCAGCCTCGCCCCTTGCGCAAGCAACCCCAAGGAGGGACCGACCGGTCGACCGCTCGCTCGGTGGCCGGGCCGGTCAACAACAAAAACGCGTGCGGGCAGCAGCGTCAGTGAGTGAGAGCGAGTGCAATGCTGCACGATGCGCGTGTGTGTGCGACGTTGCGCTCGCTCCATGGCCAACCAAGGACCACATGGGGTGGCCCCCGTCAGCGGCGCTTCGGCGGCTATACTAAGCTATTACATGCTGCATACTGCACTCGTCGTCTTTTCCTGGATCCAATGGGCGGCGGGTGGTGACGATGATGAAGATTGATGACCCGGGGGGGGGGGTTCCGTTCTAGTTGTACGAGGAGGATACGTTGGAACAGACCCGCCCTGGGCGATGATGATGCCCGATGCATCATCTCGCTCGCCGTCTGACGGTCGGCAAGGGGCTGGATGGATGGATGAATGAATGGACGGAAGCTCGTATTCGAGAAGAGCTGGCGCTGTATATTTCCTTTGCCGTGCTGCATGCAGCCCTAGCCAGTCAAGTATTAAGCGCGCGTTGGGAGTTTGTGTGGCTGAGGAGGCTGTTTTGTTTCGAACCCCCCCCCCCCCGGTATTGATCGAATGGCACGTCCCAAGTATGATTCTCATGCGCAATGCATAAAGTGCACGCACGCACGGGATACGACGGCGGGAGGAAGGGAAGGGAAGGGAAAGGGAGGGGGGAGCTGTTTCGTTGGCATGGCATCCCAACGTATATTGCATTTGCAAGCCGTTGAAATGCTACGCCTCTCATCTTTTATTTTGCTTCTTAATTTTGTGTGACCGCCCCTGCTGTCAGCAAGCAAATATTTTTAACCCAAGTTACTAACTAGTTAGCTGGTTCACTCACTTAGTAGTTAATACGTTATGCATGCACGAGGGTTGCATGGATCATCCCATCGGGACTCGGGAGCAACTGCCGGCCAGAGGAGGTTGCGGGCGGCTTTTGTCTCACTGAAGCACACCCAGCTCAGCCGCCGGCCGGCCAGGCACACACATACACCTAGAGTACACACTTATACTCGTACACACACACACACACACTTACACACATGCACACGCACATACGCACATACACACGCACGCACCAGTTAGTTACCGGCCAACAAGGGTGGTGCGCTGGCAGTGCAGTGCAGCGTTCCAGCCGCACATTGCACATACATATTGTATGCCTCAATGGAGGAAGGCCTCCCCCCCCCCCCCCTTGGGACCTTTGTCCATGTCCATATATGCACGCTCTGCTGCCGTCGCGAGGTTGCAATGCACGCAGACATGCATACATGGCAATTGTCGATGCATGCAGGGCCAGAGGCAACGCAACGCAAGGCAGTTGAGACAGCATGCACCACGCACTGCAACGTTTATACCGTGTCTCTCTGCCCTCATGCCCTCTCTCTCTCTCTCTCTCCCTTCGTTGAATCGCATCGCTGCTAGGTATACGCTCGGCGCCGCAACGCGCGCGGTCCGTCTAGAGTTTCGGTACTACTGCTACTACTGCTACCACACGCTGCATCTGCATAAAAAGTTCCGCCATAGGTACTCCGTATGTCCCCCCGCCCCGGGTTCCGTCCGTCGTGGTTTGTGTCAAGGCGTTCGCTCAGCCTCATTCATGCCACCACGCACGGGCCGAGAAAAGTACCACCATCACATCACCATCGTCACCTCGACGAAAGGATGTATCATCATCCATCGTACCCGTCACGGCGCCCGACTGTGAGTTCTTGGATACTTGGACGCAGCAGCAGCAGCACCACCACCGCCTCAGATGCCATGCATTCGCCACATGTTTGTCAACCACCTCCCGCAGGCCATTGGAGGAACAAACCCCCCTTTTTCTTTCCCAACTCGTCCGCACTTGACAGCGGCGCTGCGCACGTTATTGTCTGTCCAAGACTTGGTTGCGCGACGCGCCACGGGGTAGAGGCAAGGCTCGGTGCTAGACAGAGTCTGGATGAATCTGATGCCGCCGGCCGCCGCCGCCATGAATAATCAGTCAGTGTTGGGAACCCGTCAGGCAACACCCAATGGTGGCAAGAAGAAAGAATTCCAAGAATCCCAACTGTTCCTAACCCTTTTTGTGCACGTCTTTCAAGGATGATGCCATCTTCTTCTTCACATACCTCACACGCGCGCGCCCATGCCAAAACACCCGCCCTGTCATCTAATAAACCCCAGCCCCATCGTCATCCATCCGACCGGTCGGTCGCTCCCCCGCGCCGCCCCCGCGCCCCGCCGCCCCGCGCCCCGGAGCGCGAGGCACACACGCCGCCGTGCATATTGCCGTGTTGGGCAAGTCAAGCCCCGGCGGCGCGCGTCGGCCTGGCACGCTCTCTTTCCAATATCTCTCTCCGTCTCTTTATCCCAGTGCCAGTGCCAATGTGCTTGCTCACCTCTTCCCCCTCGTAGCCGGAGCTGCCAAACTTGTCGCCCCTTGCTATGGTAAGCCTGTGACCGCAAAGGCATTCATCGTGGTCGCCGGCGCGTACTCTCCATGCCCAATGCTGTGTGTGCTGGCGCAGCGGAGTGAGTGCGCCGAGTCTGGGGCCAGTATTGCGCGCGTGGACCAAGTTACCTGCGTACCCTGTTACCTTAATTAACTATCGCGCAGCCCCAAACACGCTTTATTATGGGGGGTGGGGGGGGGGCATAGATGCTGAGATACGTACTGTACGAAATACCTCGTACCTAGTACTACCTCTATCACCACTACAGAGGCATGTCTGTCGTACATGGCATTCTTTCCACATTCCACCAGGCAGGCAGGCGGACACACAGGCGCAGGGAGCGCTCGGTGGCAGAAGTGATCATTTCACAATGTACCACGAGGCCAAAACCCCCCCCCCTCGAATTATTTCCCCAGCCGTCTGTATCGGGCAACGTCAAGCGGGCACCCACCCACCTGTTCCACGACAGCAGCCAGCATGGGGTGTGGGGTCGCTAATTACTAACTTAGGTACCTAGGTACTGTAACTACTTACAGTAACCACGTACTACCACCACCACTATAAGCTTACTTGCCAAACCTGCAACCGTCCAACAACAAAAGTCATCTCATCCCTCAACGTCCTCGTCATATGAGCACGTGCCCTCTTCCACCCTTTTCCCCCAACGTCGCAACCAACGTTTTCTTCTGATTTTTTTTTGTTCTTCTTCACCACTCCACGACTGTCATCATCGTCCTGCCGAGGGCCAAGTCGTGCACCGCGGAGTTTCCTCCTCCTCTCTCGAGACTCTTATAGGCCCCAACCTCTCTTTCTCATCGCCTCCCCGCATCGTGACTAGCCTCATTCTGAACCCCTGCCCCGCGAGTGGCCCCAGACGCCGCCGCCGTCGTCCAGCCATGGTGGTGCCCCGGCCACGACATCCTCTCGTCCGCGCCCTCACCCGTGTCCTCTCTCGACGACACGTCTTGTCCTCCTCCTCCTCCTCCTCTCCCTTCTCCCGCTGCCAGTCCGTCCCCCGCGCGGGCTTCGCCATGTCGCATCACCAGCACCTCCCCTCCCCCGGCCCAGGTCACCGGCAACAGCAGCAACACCCTCCCTGGCTGCAGTCTCTCCTCGCCGACTCCTCTCCGCCCCCCAAGCTCTACGCCTGGACGCTTGCCAACCTCGACCCCTCCGCTCTGCCCTCCTCCGCCTCCTCCGCCTCCACCTCCTCAGCCACATTACCATCGTCCTCATCATCAACATCGTCGTCGTCGCCGCCGCCGCCGCCACCGTCAGCAGCAGCAGCAGCAGACAACGACCTCGACCGCCGCATCTTCATCCTCGGCGTCGGCAACATCGGCCGCCTCTACGCCAGCCACCTCGCGCGCCACGGCCCTGACCCCCCGCCCATCACCCTCGTCGTCCACCGCCCGGAGCTCCTCGCCCAGTGGGCCGCCAGCGACGGCGGCATCGAGATAACTACGCTCGCCCACAACTCTCCCTCCTCCTCCTCTTCCTCTTCCTCCTCCCAGGTTCAACCGCAACAGCAACAGCAACAGCAACGAGCAGGAGAACAGGAGCAGCAGCAGCAGCACGTCCACCGCAGCAAAGCCCCCTTCGACATCGAGTTCTGGTCCGACGCGCCCCCGCCCCGCGGCCCCGTCCGCGAGGTTGCCGTCATTCGGAACCTCTTCATCGCCACAAAGGCCTCGGCCGCCATGCCCCAAGCCGACCGCCTCCGCCGCTACCTTGACGCCCGCTCCGCCGTCGCCTTCGCCCAGAACGGCATGTCCAAGCTCTGGCCCCCACACGGCCCGGCCTACGTCGCCGCCCGCTGGCCCCGCCCCCCCGGCGCCTCCTCCTCCTCTCCCTCCGCCGCCCCGAGCTTCCTCGCCTGCATCACCGGCCACGGCGTCTACTCCCTCGGCCCCTTTCGCAGCGTCCACGCCTCGCCCGCCGGCGCCACCGTCGGCCCCGTCCTGCTCAACCCCGATGCCGCCACCACCGCCGCCCAGTACCTCACCAAGTGCATCGCCTCCGCCCCGGGCCTCGACTGCCGCGCCGTGCCCTCGGCGGAGCTCTGGCTCATGCAGCTGGAGAAGCTCGTCATCAACACCTCCATCAACCCCATAACCGCCATCCTGCGCTGCAAGAACGGCGCCCTCTTCGAACCCCGCGCCAGAGGGCTTGCCCGCCTCTTCGACCGCCTCCTGGCCGAGACGAGCGCCGTCCTCCAGGCCCTCGTCGGTCATCCCAGCACCGCCGCCATCCTACTGCGCCCCCAGCTGCCCGGATCTGGATCTGGATCCGGAGCCGGAGCCGGATCCCAGGGCCGTGACGACAGCTCGTCGTCGTCGCCCGACCTCGAGGGCCAACGCGGCGCCCTTCGCGCGCGCTTCTCCCACGCCCGCCTGCGCGACTTCCTCTACGACTACGGATCCCGTGTCGGCGACAACACGAGCTCCATGCTGCAGGACGTGCGTGCCGGCAAGCCCACCGAGATTCGCGACTTCAACGGCTGGATCGTCGACATGGCAGACTTCCTCGGCCTGTCCGACGCCGTCCCCACACACAGGGCCCTTGTCGACCTAGTCGAGGTCGCCGCCGCGCTGACCGAGGACGAGCTCGTGCAAAGGCTTGGCGTATGATGGTCCATACTCCCTTTTCTCACAAGTCTTGCAGCTGTGGTACGACATGGTCAGCCCTGGCTGCACTTGCTTGGCCTCTAGTCAAGTGGCCGGCTGCTTTGAACGGTAATATCAAAAATTGCATCCCCCGCAAGGCACGAAGCGCCCCCTAGTCCAATACACAACCCCTCATGCGTCATGTCGCGATTACGGCGCCCCTAGTACGTCCTTACCCTTCTGTTTGGCATATTTGGGCCCTCAACTCCGAACCCGGCGATCGGACCACCATCCCTGTTCTATGTACATTTCTCGCCCCGGTTCCAGACTCCTTCTCTTTGCTGCAACTGCCGCCCTGTTTCGAACCATTTCGGTGAAGTAGAAAAGGAGAAATAAACAAGGAGCTGTAGATTTTCGCTTGGTTGTCGCAGGGCAGACGATGCCCAGGATCTCGCTTGTCGAATCGCAACCACCCCCTGACCCATTATGCCTATCTGCCTCCCCGCCGACTTTTTGTAGCATTATATCAACCTCGCGACAGTGTTGTTGAATCGCTCAACTTGTTCCCGCGTGCATGTGATTCTTCGAACCCTGGGTCCTCACCATGGCCGCTGCGTCTGCGGTGTCTCCATGGATTCTGGCAGTGACGATGCCTTGGGCGATAACGACTGCCATAGCGGTTCCTCAGCCCCTTGTTCGTCGCCGCCGGCCGCGAGCTGCTCGGATCTCTCTCGGCACGCGGCTGGAGTGAATCCAGAGCCGACCTTGTGCGCGACTAATCGCCATTTTTCATTCTCGTAGTCCTGGAGCGCCTTGCGAAGTTTCTGGTCCTATACTCGACGCGTCAGCTTCTGCAAATCAAACATGCGTTTCAAATCACTCGGCGCCTCAGGGGCAGCCACTTCGAATCAGAAAGAAAAGGAAAAAAAACACCAAGCACGATTTCGTATGGGGCTCAACGTACCATTTCTTCCGTCCACATCGTCGTTTTTGCTTTGAGCTTCGTGCAGTACCGCACCTGCAGCGTCCCAGAAGATCGCCCCGGGAAGAAGTCTGCAATCTGCTTCCACGTCAGGTTTTTCTGCTCCTTGAGCTCCAGCAGCAGCTGATCGTCCTCGGCCGTGAACTTGAGCTTCGGGCCTCTTGGCCTTGGTGCCGGCGGCGGCATTCCGGCTTGGCCCACCATGCTCGGCGCGCCGCCCATGTCCTCCCTCCGCATTGATTTCGATGAAGTTCCTAGATCTGGGAGGTGATGGTGGTGGTGTAGCTGGGGCTGTTCTTGATGGTTTGCTGCGGCTGCCACCGCGGCTGCCGCCGCCTGCCCGTACGCCTCGCTCAAGGAAGTGGTTTGCACCGTCTCCAGGCCGGAGTGGTCAACCATGGGCACCCCCGCAACCGAGAGATCGAATTCATCGGTCCGCGACCTTTTGGCTGCCGGTGCGCTATACGGTGCGTACGGAGATTGTGCGGGGGACGACACCGCGCCGTATAGGGGCGTCGACACCGAACTCGCCGCGCCGAAGTGAATGTGTGAGAGCCGGTGGCCGTGCATTTGGTGACTCGCATCCATCGTCACCTGCGGTTCAGTTTGCTTCTGGCCCATAGGCACGACCGAACGGTTGGGGAGATGGCCATGGGAAGACGGCCCCGGCGGCGTGTTGGGTCCTGGGCCCGCAACCCCTGGATGGTGGACAGAGCCTCGATGTTGTCGCTGCTGCTGCTGCTGCTGTTGTTGTGTTGGATAAGGAAGCTGCTGTTGCTGATGGGTCTGTTGTTGGTGCTGCGTTTGTTGCTGTGGATGGTGATGATGATGCGACTGCTGATGGTAGGGGCTTGCGTGATGCTGATGCTGGCCCGTCTGGGACGACGAGTACGCATGCTGGACCTGCTGGCCGAGGCCACCGGCATGCGAGGCGTGGGCAGCATAGTCCACGCCGTACCCCCCGACGCGATAATTGTCCGCCAGCGTGACTCCGGCCCATGGGTCCCGCCAGAGCGGACGGCTCCGGACGGCTTCCAGGCTGAGTTGAGAGACTGTCTCGACTAGAGCTTAGCAGAGGGGGGTCAGATACAGATGCCCTCTCGGGCTCCGTCGCCGGAAGCGCCTTTTTCTGTGCTCTGGTCCAGAGCCCACGGGCAAGACGCCTCGGTCGCAGATGTCAAGGGCGGGATGTGACGGCAAAAGGCTTTCGGCCTGATCTGTGTGGTTTTTCGGACTTGTGGGTGCGACACGGTTCCGACAGGGGGTGGGCTCGATTGTTGTTGTTCAACAAGGAGTAATGACTATTCGACACGCGCGGGTGTACGCCCCTGCCGAGCCAGCGATCCAGTGGATGAAGTGGCCGTGCCGCTGACCAGTTTCGGCCACACTGCTGTGTTATCGTGCCCGGCCCTTTGCTGGTAGGCTAGCGTCCCTCGGGACGAAGACTTCGGGCTGCGAGGCGTGCAGTCCCCCCGTCCAGTAGTAGGAGCCGCTGGCAGCGGCGAGATTTTCTGTGGCGACGACCGGGGTTAGGCGTCGGAGGGGGGACGAGGTGTCGGCGAATAGGATCGAGAAGTGTGCTGAAGTCTCCGATGGCGGTCTAGAAGCCCTCGGTGAAGTATGGTTGAGAGGGTGCGGCTGGTTAATACCTTGCTCTGCCGGGAATGAGTGCGGTCGTCCACGCACGTATATCGCTCCTCTCTGCATCCGCGCCGTCAAATCCGGTCTGTATACTCGAGGGCCAAGGCGATATTAAAGCCGAGACTGGGATCTGGTTGTGTTCCCAAGGCGGCCTGAGAGACACAGGGGACCCGATTGCCGGGTAAGCCCGAACGAGTGGGAAGCGAGCGAGGTACTGCGTATACGTCCACTAATCCAAGATGCACAAGGCAATCAGGGCGCCTCAACATTCAAGAGGCCTTTGCTGAGAGTGGGTGGATCTGAGGCTCATGGGGAGGCAAGTCAGAGCAAAGCTAGTATTGGCGCGGCACTGGGGCTTCCGGGCCGAGTAGACGATGGAAGGTTATATGAACGACCGTGCTATATGAGGGAAACCTGCATCTGCGCTTCTCGCTCCTAGAAATGACCCCGAGGCACGACCTAGCCTGCCCTAGGCCGCGCCGATCGGGGAAAATTAAAAGAGTTCATGCCACAAACTCAGGACAATGGCATGCCCTGCGGGCTGCGGGCGGGCGGGCGGTCAATCGAGTTGGCTCAGCGGCGGGCAACCCCCGGGGGGGGGCCGCCTGTGTGATCGGCCATGATGCCACTTGTGCGTATACAGGTGTCCACTTGTTCCGTCAGCGTTCTGTGGCACGGGCAGGGCGCATAAAGGATTCATCATATGTCGAAAGAGGGCAGGGGGTGGTTTCCTCGAGACGACGATATGGTAGCCAGCAACGGCGATCCCCAGGCCCGTCCGTAGGGCCGGGGCCGTGGAAGCTAGTACCGGCGGCGTCTGCGGAGGTTGTGTCATTGTACCATAGCCATGACAGGACATGGGAAGGTCGTGTTTGCCTCGTACGGGCCTCTGGCTTGGGCCAAAGCCAGCATGGGGGGCAGAGACTTGGCCGTTGCCGCTCCCAGCCCCTCACGAGCGTTGACAAGCGGCCAAGGTCCCCCATTTCCTGCCGGTGCAAGCGCCACCAGCAGGGTCCAGGGATAAACGTTCTGATGTGAGGCCTGTGGAGACAAGAGAGGTTGGCGGCGGGGGCATTGAGGAGGGTGTACCATGAAGGAGGGGGGTATAGCTCATCCGGGGTGGGCTATATCATATGCGCACAACGGGGGGTGCCTGCGTCCGGCTGCTGGACCTGGCCGTGGCCACGCTAGAGTCTGAGTCCAATTCCAAGACAGCGGGGAGGGAAACGTGATGAACAAGATATGTGCTTTAGAGATTGCCGAAGGACCTCCGGACCAGGGGCATCTCGGGTATGGCAGCCACGGGAGTCGAAGCTGGAGCCGCCGCCACTTGCAGAGCAGACGTCTCATTCAGGGCGGCCACGGACGGGGCACGATGGCATGCATGACGAGGGATCGGCTGCAGCCCGGGTGTCGAGCATCCAATCGCGGAAGACGTAGTGGTGGCCGAGCGAGGGCTGCCAGGCGGTTGCAGCGCATGGCCAGGCGGCGGCGGCGGCGGCGGATGTAGACGACACTGAGAGAAGAGATGCCTTCTCCACCTGCGTTGGAGAGTCTCGAGGACGCAGAGAAGCAGGCAGCGGCGGCTCGCCAGCAACATGGCGGTGGTGAGGGACGGAGCACGGCCGAAAGGGGGCGGTGCGATGCCGTGGCTTCTCCAGGGGCAAGCTGTGCTGGATGGGCACGCAAGAGAGCTCGAGCGCGGCGTCGTGGCTGTCTATTCCAACCCGTTCGCTCCTGCGAAGACGGAACGGACAAGAAGAGCTAGTCCGAGCATCCCTGAGGGTTTCGGCGCCTCAGCCGGACAAGAAGAGGCGACGATGGATTCGGGCCCCGTACCCTCCACCGGACGTGCGGGCGCTGTTGACGGCGAAGTCGGGCAAGGCAAGGGTGGCCAACGACGTCGTGGGAACGGATGGGACGGGCCCAAGGAGACGAGCGGCGGAGGGATGTGGCCAAGAAGACGGACTCGAGTGCAATAGTATGGATGGAGACGGGCTTGTTGAGGTGGTGAGGCGGACGGTGCCGACAGAGTTTGGTTCCACGGATCCAGGGCACTCCCGCCATGCAGCCGCGCCGGCCGGCCTAGGCTGCCCCGTCGAGGACGAGCGCACGGATGAGTGCTGGGCTGATCTGGAAATGCGAGCATGCTCGAGGTGAAGCCTAGTAGTGCCATGGGTGGGTATGACCCACGAGTCGTCCTTGGAGCCGGCTGTGCGTTCGGCATCGCGGAGCATCGGGTCGTGGTGGTGACGGCGAGTGGTGGTGGTGGTGGTGGTGGTGGTGGCTGGTGGCTGGTGGCAGGACGCCTTTGCCGCTTCGGAACGATCCATGAACGCCACCCCTTGATAACAAGGGCAGCGGCCGGTCCGGTCGCAGCAACAAAGTACTAGGAGGGAGAAGGGGGAAATGAGATGACGGCACGCGAGGCCGGCTGAGGCAGCTGGCGTTGCGGATGCGGGCAGGGCAGGGCAGGGCAGGGCACGTTGAGGCGAGACGGGCGGTCGATCGGAAGGGGAATCAGCCCAGGCAGGAAGCAGTAGTAGTGCCAAGGTAAGTAACGATGGTGGTCAAATCAATGAATAGGCAATGATGAGGTGGTGGCGGTAGCAATACTACCTACTGTAGAGCAGTGGCCATGGCAGTCAATTCCATGACAATGGCAGTCGCGCGCAGGGCGATGCATCAACAAGGATCGCGGCCGGGGGCAGGCATGGGCATGGCACGGACGGCATGGCGTGCATGGCGTGCATGTCGTGGCATGGCATAGCATGGCCTGGCCTTGCATACGCACGACTAAGTTAGCAGCTGCTGCTCGAGATGCCCGTGTCATGGACATGGACTAGACGGATGGGCTCCTGGTATCCGTTCATGTGGCTCCTGCCCCAGCCCAGTAATCAAACGGCAAGCGCGCTTGCCCTGCGGGGGAGCTGGAGCCAAGGTAAGGTAGTAGTAGCACGACTAGGTAGCCAACCAGTGGAGGACTGGATGCCTGCCTGGTAACTAAGGTGCTGAGCGCCTTTCTGTCTTCGGGCCGGGTGCCTGCCTGTCAAGCCTGTCGTGCCTGCCATGCCCGTCATGCCTTAGGTACCATACCAGTCCCACCCCAGCAGGTGCCGCAGATGCGCCCATTGGCACCTTCTCAGTCAACGAGAGGACTACCTTACCTGTGGGCCTGGACAGCACGAGTGCAAAGGTGGTCACAGTACAAAGATAGGATACCAAGTGTTCGTGGGCTCGCTCCATAGGGTACTTAGGAAGGTTAGATACTAAGGATATCCTCAGATCCTTTACACAATGCACACTGGACGTGTGACAACACTTGTCCCGGAGTCTCCGGCTGTTTCCCTTACTTTGTCCTCATTTCCTGTTCTTCAGCATCTCCAACTCGCACTCACTCGCATCACACCACCCTGGGGCGTCCAAGTTGGCGAACAGTACCTTGCTCGGCAGCGCCGCCACGCACGATCCATCCGGCCACGTACCAACCAAATAGTTACTTGACATAAGTACAAATTCGGAAACACTGCAGAGAGGTACCTACGTAATGTCTTGGTGCAGCATAAGTACATACTTACCTTACCTAAGGTACTGCCTGTTGAATCTACTTGGCAGTACCTATAGTACTAAGGTACGCAGCGATGGTACAGTAAGAGCCCCGCCCGCCAAGTCGCGTCTCTCTGGCCAGTCTCCACCGCCTGGCAGGGCCTGGGTTGGCGCTTCTCCGCCATGAGGACCCAGCACAATCGCAGCCACGAACCGTCGCCGCCGCCGCCGAGCCTCTCGTCGCTGTTTTTGCTCGTCGTCGCCGCCTCGTTCTACTCCGTAGCATCGTGAGTCTCGCCCGCACACGTCAATGCGAGCTGAGGTGCCCCCTCGCCGCCCCTCGCACGAGCCGCCAGAAGCCGGCAAATGCCGCCTTTTCGCGGGTCTTTATTCTTGCCACATCCCATCCGGCGTCAGAGACGGCCATGCGTCGAATCCCTCGCATTCCTTCGATGCGTCCCCCGTCCGTCGTTGCATGCCATGCCCAGCCCAGGCCATGTCATGCCAGCTTGCTGTTGGCGACGACTACTTCCTACTAATCTAGTTACTAGCCCTGTCAGACCGGCAAGGCTCGCGTTGGCCCCGATGGGTCCGGCTTTCCCGCTCGACATGACAGGATGGTGTGTCTCCCGGGATCCCTGGTCTCGAGCTCGTCGGACATTCTCATCAGGCACAGAGTAGTTAACTACCGTGCGTACGAGAAATCCATCCGCTGCTGGACCCCAGGAAAAAAATTCCGATGGCCCCAACCGACTGGCCCGGGTCCGGCTACGAGCCCAAGCTGTCAAAAGAGGTTCCGGACTTGCTTGCCTGACCGAGCCGACTTCCGGGCGCCGGGCAGCCAGCCACCTACAAATGCCTTGCCTGCTCATTCATGCAGCCGACCAACATAGATACTAGACGACTTTGACTCGTAGTCCCTGTTGCCGATATATACTAACAAGTATACTGTACCAGTTGTTGAACAAGGCTCTGCCCAGGCTGGTGGGCTGTCGCGAACGAGTGCGCGTCCACACATGTCGTCAGGCGCACACACATGCTGGACAGAACAGAAAATCTGTCCGAGGCCTCCGTGCATCACCACAGCCTCGGTAGGGGCAGAAATTTCTCTCTCTGTCTCTCTCTCCTCCCCCCTCCCCCCCTCGTGGCGCCTTTGTTCTCTCGTCGTTCTCGCGCTTGTCGTCTCTGTCGTGGCCAGGCAACCCACCAAGCCGGCATCGCAACCCCCCAGACGCGTCTTGCTTGACACGTTCGCGCGCGCACACCACTTTAATTTGATCCATCTACACCCTTCTTTCTAGCGGCGTCAATGCCGTCCGTCCCTCTGGGACCGCCCCCGAGATTGTCCATTCGCATTCCCATACCACTCCAGCATTTTTCTGGTTCCCGGGTACCCTTCCCCATCAGATGAACTGCTGCCGTTTGACCGCACCCACGCCCATAGCACGGCGATCCTAAGGGCGCTGATGCCGGGCTGGACCTGCTCCTCGGGATCGGTCGACCCATGTTTGCCTGCCTGCTTGCTGATGAATGATCACCCGACTGTATGTTTCTGTCACGGCTGGCTGCGGACGGCTGGCCACCCTGGGCTTGCCGAAAGAATATACCGGCTATAGTTATACCGACGACGGAATCCTCCCTCCAGACTCACTGCCGTCTTAAAAGGAACGGGAGCCACTTTACAACTCAGCGCGCCACCCCCCTCTGCTCCCCTCCCCGTTTTGGCTGCCGCCACTCGCCCCTTCTCCAAGCCCGTAGCGCCTCTCTCGACGACGCACGCACGTGGCAGCCCGGCTCTCAACCGGAGGAACATCAACACTAACATGTAACACGACCTTCATTGCTCTACGCCCTACGTACCAACTTACCAGCACTAACTACCGAATAAAGCGCCTCAAAGCACATCGAGAACCACGCCCGGGCATCCATCCCACACCACCCGGCGCAGCGCAGAGCCCTGCTGCGTGTGGTACGTAACTAACTACAGCATGTTGGCAAGGGCGCATGAAATTCGTCCAAATTAACTCTACGACAACTGGCCCGCCTGCTCTCCTCCGCCCCCATCCTTCAGCCCTCCAAGGCCGGCTTGCCACGCGGAACGGCGCACAGCCTCAGCCACACGGTCCGCACGTCAACAAGCATGCACACCTTGTTCATCACTGAGACACACAGGCACACACACGCACACGCATCGAGAGAAGCATCCGATGCGCCTCTTTCCCGGGGATGCCTGGCACGAAAAGAGCCTCAGGTCCCGCCGCTAGCAGTCGACCCGCCGCTCACTAAAATCAGGTACCCGAAGCCCTCTTTTTTTTAGTGCTGCCCAGCCCTGGCAAGCCCCGGTCACTTTCTTTGACCTCGGGATCTCTCTCATGGAAACTTGGTACCTGTCCAGGTAGGGACTACGTACTAAACTTGAGCAGGCGGCTTGCCAACTACAGTACAGTACCTAACTAACTTAGTGCCTCCATGGAACCTTGGGCCGTTCATTCAATGGATAGCTTCGTCCATTCGTAGCGCCGCCCAGACTACACCAGCACAGGGCGCTGCGCTGCGCCGTTGTGCCCACCACGGCGGCGGACGACGGGTTTGACCCTCGGTGAGGCCGTTCTACTACAGTACTGCTAACGTACTAAGTTACTAACGTACCGACATCAAGGGAGAGGAGGGGTATGTAAAGGTACTATGCGGTAAATTAACAGACTAACTAACGGGCTACCTGTAAAGAGAAGCAAGGAAGGTGCTTGCTTGTACGATTTACTGACGTGCGCAGCAGCATTCACCTCGGCGTGACCTCATCACCGCACGGCAATGAATGGGCTTTCATCGCGATCACCGGCACGAGACAGACTGCCATGGGACGCATTTCCACGAGGCGACTCAGTCTCTCTCTCCCCACTCCCCCTTTTTTTTTTCTGTTCCTCATATGTCCGCCCGCATTCGCTCCCCCCCGCCTGCCCCGGATGCGATGCATAAACTGCCAATCTCGCGACCCTCGTACTCATGATAGCGCAACCCTCCCGACGGACCCTTTGTGTCATTGACGTGCCGCCACACGCCCGGCCAACCACCACCACCACTACCACAACTGCCAGTCCATGCACGCTCAGCAGACCATGACGAACCCGGCGTATCCGCGTCACAAGCCGCTATTGCCTCGTATTTTCTCGAATTAGCCGTAGCATATTTTTACAAAATTACACTGGCGGAAAAGCACATGCTCAAGACATCATACATGCCATCAGTCCCCGGGCTACCACAAAAAAAGACACAAACGCCGCCGTGCTTTCTGCATGAAGCATGTGCCTGCAAATCATCTCCGAAAGCCCGTCGCCTCACCAGGCTTGCATGCCTCCTGAGGCCATTCAGCCCGGCCTCATCCCGTCCCATGCGTGCCATCCGCCTCGGCGAGTCCTCTCTGGGACCTCCCCTTTTCCCGTGTCAGTACGCCCTGGCCTCCCGTCGCGGCGTCTAGTCAAAGTTGTCGCTGCGGTCCACCCAAATGTCCTCGAGCTCGGCAAAGCTGTGGAAGTGCACCGGCCGGTGCTGGTCGTTGTAGAAGGGCAGCGGCGCGTCAAGCTTCACGTGCACAGGCTTCTTCTCCATGCCCGCAAAGGCGCTGCCCATGAAGCTGTAGTTCCACCGTCCGTCATCCGGCACCAGGAAGAAGCCCTTGAACCTCGGGCTCAGGAGCATCTTGCGCTTCTCTCCCATGGTGTGCGTGAAGCCCTGCGGCTGGTCACTCTGCGTGTCCTTGTTCTCCGCCCCCCACTTGTAGCCCTGAGGCGTGAGGCCCCAGGCCGACATGGACACGCTGCCGGGCATGAAGGACACCGACACCGTCACCGCGTTGGTCTTGTCCCACTCCTCGTGGGCGTCGAGCAGCCTCGCGTGTTCCGTCACGTCCGCGGCAGACATGTACGGCAGCTCGTTACCCGACACCGTGTGGATGACGCCCAGTGGCTCCAGACCGTCAAGCAGCTCGCTCTGGGGCAACTGTTGCGGCAGCTGCACGTTGCGCAGCCCGCCAATCTGCGGGATCATGACGATGCACCGAATCTCCTTGACCTGGTCGTTGTCGGGCGGCGACGCTCCGTAGAGATACCCGGCGACCTGGACGCGGAGGTCGGCAATCGTGATGAACTTCTTAATGATGTTGTTGGGCATCACGTACGTCATGTCGTCCATGTCGTTGTCGACTGACGAGATGTAAATGTTCTTGGTCCGCTTGTTGAGGTTGGACGTCGCCAGAGCGCGCGTGCGCCATTCCGTCTTGGAGGCGAAAGTCTGCTGCTCAAACTGCGATGTCGTCGTGACAATGATGTCCTCACCGTGCACGTTCTGTGTCTTGGTCGTGACGGCCGTGAGCTGCTGCTGTTCCTGTTGCTGCTTCTCGATCTCGGCAGCCTGCTGCCTCTGCATCGACGGCGCCGAAATCTCCATGCCCAGGATGATGTCCCGAACTTCGCTGCTCGTCAAGCTCGACACGTTGACGCTATTCTTCTTGCCATAATCGTTGAGAATGAGGTCTCGCAGCTGCGTCTCCACCTTGATCCATTCCTCGTCCGACAGCGACGGCCAGATGTGGTGGTCCAGCGTGATGACAGTCTTGTCTGGGCGCAGGATAAGCTTGGTCTTGTCCGGGTTGACGTGCAGCGCTCGCAGAATGAGGATGAGACGAGAGAACGCCGTGTACGACGAGATGCTCTTCAGCCATTCGTCGTAGAGGTTAAACAGCACCATCTGCGGCTCCGTTGCGCGCAGGATCATGTCGCCCAGCTTCTCGACCTTCATCGCCGCTTGGAATGGGAGCTGCAGCTCCGAGGCCCGGATGGAGATGTTAGGGAAGTCGACGAGCTGGACTTCGAGCGGATCTAGCAGGCCCTTTCGCGTCACGATCAGCTGCTTGGGCTGCTCCTCAACCGGCAGCGATCGGATCAGGGCCGCCACTTCTTCGGCCGTCTTCCACTTGGCGAGCTGGCCCAGACGCTTCTGGCCCGCCCACACGCTCGTGTGAATAATCTTCAAGAACAGCTGGCCCGTTCGAGGATTGAAAATGAAGATGGCGCCGTTGATAGGCTTGGTGGTCAGGTTACCCTCGAACGTCTTGTGAATAGTGACGCGGTACACGTTGGTGTCATCGATGAAGAGCTGGGTTTGCTGGCTGAACAACTCCGCGTAGTTTTGCGAGTTGAGGAACTCTTGGTTGCTCTCAGACGCATAAAGCTGCAGACCCTTGCGAATACGCTCACGTAACACGTAGAGCGCAGGGTTCGCCTTCATGATCTTGGCCATGGCCTGCTGGACCAGGACCTTGAGGCCGGGGAAGTACATGCCAAAGGCAGCGTACAAGTTATAGGCCAGGTCAATGCCGATCATGAGACCGGTGGCGGAAGGGTAGATGCTGGCGCTGTCCGTGGTATAGTCAAGATATTTGGCACGGGTGTAACGCTCAATATCGTGAGAGTCGTAGTCGCCATACCGCAGCTGGACGTCAATCCAGAACTTGTTGGTAGTTGTCGGCTCAATTACGTCCTTGGTATCGTGAAGCTGCGACGGACGCGTGACGTTCCATTTGTGGCTGGCAAAGAGCAGGATGTCGGCGCAGGAGCTGTTCATCTTGTACGACTTTCGGGGATGGATCGTCTCCTTCTGCACCGTCTCGATGCCTAGCGACTCGAGCTCTTGGTCAAATACCTGGCAAAGATCCATCACCACAGACTCGTGAATCTTCTGCCACAGATGAGCGCGGAAGATTTGGATGAGGGAAATTTTAAGCGTAGGGATCTTGCCGTGCAGGAAGATACCAGTGAGATCCAGCTGCACCTGGAAACCGACGTAGACGTTGGCTCGGTTGATGGTTGGTGACCACCAGAGAGTGAAACGACGGTTGGGGATCTGGTTCAAACCGGACCGCTGGGCGTTGGTCAATTTCTTGAACTTCATGGACTCCTCGAATCCAGAAGCCTTCTCCCAGAAGAGACCCTCCCAAGACGGAAATCCGGTAGCCTTGAAGAGCGTGTGCTCCAAAATTGTCTCGACACCGCCCAGCGCCTGGATGACATCGGTACGATACGCGTTCAAGTTCCACAGTTTGCCATCGTGTCGCTGACTAGTCCACCAGAAGGGATTGCTCTTCATGAGTTGGTAGATCTTGAACTCGGCTCGAGCACGGAAGCCCTTGTCGAAGCTTAGCGTGCTGCGATCCTTCTGGAATAGCGTGTTGATGCGGGGCAGACCCCGGTCCCAGCTGTCCTCCAGATCTTCCAACGTCAAGCGGCGGTTCTGCTGGTTTGCTTCCTCGCGTTTCTGCGAGTACTCAGTCCAGACTCGCTGGGAATCAATAAACTCGGCCTCCCAAGGGATGATGTATCGGAAAATGTTGGGAATCAGGGTCTCCTCGTCATGTGTCATACCAGCGCGATAGTGCGTGACACCCGTGTCTGTCTGCTTCGACCAACGCTTGTCGCTGGCGGGAATAAGAATGTGAGATCCAGAAATCATGCCCAAACCACCAAGCTCTTTAGGCGTATAGAACACAGCTGGTGGAAATCGAGAAGGCATCTTGGAGTTCAGTCCAATCTTGACTCGCGTCTGGATCTTCGTCTCACACTTGACGATAGTATCCAACAGATCAACAGTAGATACGGCGGCCTCGCGGTAGTATGTGAAGAGCGCAATGAGGGCCGTGTTCCACTTATTGGCGATCTTGGTGAAAGTGGTAGAACCAGAGGACATGAGAATCTGCCGGATGCGGTTATTGAACTTGTTGATGTCCTCCTCGGTCACCTGCAGGAAGGCATAAGCCGTCCGCTCTTTTGTCGTGTTGTCCACCAAGGACCACACGCTATCTTTGACAGGAAACTCGTCGTTCTTGTTCCTGATCTTGGGCAGGATCCTGACTTCGAAACCGCACATGGAGAAGAGCAGGTTGGGGTTGTCGCGGCTGTAGACGCTGACAAAGCTATCGTCCCACTCGATGGTAGTGACGGATCTCGGGAGGCGGTTCTTGAGGTCCCAGAAGACGGCTCTGCCGAGGTTAACGTCGTGTCGCATCAGGCGCATGCGAGAGTCCCTGGGCCAGCATTTCTTGCTCTTGTACCCGATGACGTTCTCAAAATTCGGGTCGGGTTGTTCCGTGAGGAACCGCTGGATAAGGTCTCTAGACTCCTCGGCCGTGAATCGCAGGAATACCCAGATCTTGTCAATGTAGCGAGTGTACAGACGGATCGGGTGTCGAGTCTCAGTTTCCTCGTCGCGGAACTGTAGGAAGTCGTTGGGCCCCTGAGGCGGGCCGGCGATCTCGCTGGCTCGCTGCGGTCCAAGGAGAAGCAGGTCCAAGACCAGGCCGTAGTACTGGAACACAAAAGCTGAGAATTGCAGACCACGAATCATGCCATAGCTATTGACATGGTTCATATCCTTGTAAGTCAGCTGAACGTTGTTCTTGGCGGTGATGTAATCGGCCAAATTGTGGTCCATAATCAATCTCAGCAGGGAGTTGAGCAGCGTCAACTCCATCTTCTCGTAGACCTTGGACAACTCCGTTTCGATCATAACGTTGCACTCGCCGTTCTCGGTCTCCCACACCTGGCTCAGGTTGTTGATGCCTTGAGCCCACTTGTACACCAACAGCGGCGGCACCTCCGAGTCAGACGGCTTGATCCAAGCCGGGAACAGGTGCCTTTGATCAGCCTGGTACCACAGGTACTGATCCAGGTACGCATCGCTGATTTTCTCAATGGGTTCTATGTCATAGACGGGGTTGATGGTGTTGTAGTTGTCGTTCATGTCGATGTTGACTTCCTTGAACGCCCGCTGAGTCAACAAAAAGCGCTTGATCCTCTCCAGAGCTGTACCCGGGTTATCGTAGGCTTGTTCGATCAGAGCGAGCTCTTCGCGCTGGCTCTGGTTCAGGCGTCCCTTGACTGAGTAGGCTTCTCTCAGCCGCTCCAGGGCGAGGATCAGAATCTTGGTGTCATGCTTGTACGAGACGCTGGGAAACGGGATGGGCGAAAACTTGCGGGACTCGAGCCAGTGCACAGTGGTTGTGTAAATGGCTACAGCCTCCTCCGAAGACACGTAGGGCCCGTCCTTCATATGGTTATGTTGTCGCTCCTGCTCGGCCTTGAGCCACAGTCGCGTGAGACGACCGACATTCTTCTTGGCCACAGTCTTGTCGACCGTGGCACCGCGTCGAATACGCTCACGGTTGTAATGCGCTACGGAAATCCACCAGTCTGCCTTGGACTTGACGTATCGCAGAATGATGTTCTCGATCGGAGCCGGTAGACCAGGGACCTTCCAGGGAATGTTGCTCTTCCAGCATCGCCAGGCCTCGGACAAGTGCTGCAGCACCGTGTTGACTTTGCTCTGCTTGATGCCCTCCGGCATCATGTCCATCAGATCCGCCATGACGGACGCGCGCAGCTCTAGATCGAAGTGGGACTCCACGCGCTGCTTCGTCACGGTCTTGGCGACGCCCTTGCTGTGACGACCTTCAAATTGACGCGACAGCAGGTTTCCGAGCCATCGCTCTAACAGCGGGATAATGCCGCGCATGAAGAACAGCCAGACGCGCCACGCTGGGGCCCAGAAGCCGCAGCCAGGACCTTTGCCAACCGGCCCGGAGTTGAAGCGGTAATAGATCAGATGCTTCAGGTCCTTGCAGGTTCGAATTTGGTGCATCAGCTTATACTTATATCGGTACATGCCGGTGAGCTGGCCCACGTGGTTGAAGGCGTAGAGGATGCCGTCGGCAAGCTGGAAGGCATCGATGTTGCCCAGGCGGTATTGAACTTGGGCATCGACGATGAGCTTCGTCAACCTCAGAATCTCTCGCATCAGATGGAAAGCGTTTCCAAATCTAGACTTCTTCCGCTCCTTTGTCGTCAACGTCTTGACAGGCTTCAAGTTGAAGTTGTAGTCTAGATGAAGATAAGTGAGGTTCTTGCGATGAATCAGGAGGTTCAACATGTTGAAGCCCTGTCTGCAAACCTGCAAACCGGCTTCAACCCAGTCGATGGATGTTTGCTGGAAGAACTTTGTCTGCTTGAGTGACCTCAACAGGTTCTGCTTGTTCTGGGCCTTGGGAGGCTTCGAGTGGAGCTCGTTGAGGACGAAGTTCTTCAGCAGCTTTTGATAAGAAACCCGGACCTTGACAGGGGGCTTGTCGGTGGGAGGGTGCTCCAGATACCACTGCTTAACGAGCGGCACATCCTGGGCTCGAACCATGCGGCCGGAGCGGCGGTTAAATGGGTACGGCGCCCACCACAGGTCGATGGCAGACGAAGTATCCTCATTCTCAAGTTCCTCTTCGTCAAGGAAGGGCTCGACATCAGCGGGCAGCTCGAATTCTTCACCTTCCGCTTCCTCGTTATTGCCAGGGCCGAATAGCTCGTCCTCGTGGGACACGTCCACGTTCTTCGGCGCCACGGTGCGGGACGAGATCGGGTTGATGCGCCTGTCAAAATGGAACGTCGGGAGGTCGGGGTCATCCGCTCGGTTGAACACGACCTGTGGGTACGAGTGCCAGGACAGGTGAACGCTCCTGGGGAGGGAGTTGTACAGGAACGGGTACGCAACCCGAAACTCCGTGCGAATGGGGTTCCGGAAGATTATTCGGTCGATGGCGTTGAACTCACCAAAATCCTCGTCGTTTGGGTTGATGTCCTTGTACAGCGGCTCGAAGCGCGGCCCACCTGGAAGAGCAACGTTGAGCGCCTTGGCTGTCATGAAGCTCTTGAGATCGAACAGGTAAAAGTAGTTCTTGTCCACGACGTCGGACACGAGCGGCCGACTGAGGCGGAAGAGCGCAGCCATCTGAGGCAGTGACAGGTTCCAACGTTTGTAGCTCGGACCGTTCACGTGCGAGGTATCGAGAAGCGGGCGATGGTCGTAGAACCACTCGTAGATGGCCTCGTCTTCATCTTCGTTGAGCTCCATCTGAATCGGCTCGAGCGGCTCGACGTCTTCGATGTTCTCGGACCATGACAGGGGCGGTTCCTCATCATCGAAAGGCGGGAAGCGCATGCGCTTGAAGAGTCGTCTATCGGCCTTTTCCTTCCTCATAAAGGTCCACATCATAGCCCACTGCGCGAAGAAGACGGGCTCGATCACGCGCGGGATCTCGTTGACCAGCGTCAGGCAGCCGTTAACGTGGTAGAGAACCTTGACTTCGCGAGCAGACTCCCAGGGCATGGGCATATTCTCGAGAAGTTTCATGACAGCGTGAGGCATGAACTTGAGGGCGCCAAGGTAGCTTCGCTTATCGTTTGTGTATTTCTTTTGCGAAACATCGCCGATGTCCTTGACGATTTTTCGCAGATGTTCGGGAGGCATGTCTGCCTTTTGCGTCTGCACGAAGCCTGCCTTGCGCTTCTCGCCGAATCTGTTTCGCTGCTGCCGGATCCATTCCCTCTTTTTCTGCGCGAACTTGGCGATCTGCGGGTCGGCGTGAGGGAGGAAGCCCGGGGGCGGAGGGGCCGGCGGTGCAGCGCCTGACGGAGGAGGAGGTATAGACGATGAAGGAGGCGGCGGAGGAGGCGGTGGTGGTCCCCAGCCTGGGGGCGGAGGCGGAGGAGCGCGCGACATGATGGCTCACGACGATGGGAAGAAGCAGATCGTCAAGCTAGCCAATCGATGGCGACACGCCGCGGCGCGTGTTTCAACGCGCTGGAACCCTCGATGATGCGTCCGTGGCTTCGAAAGACTATCGAGCTCGGATCACGACGGTTCGTGATGAAAAGTGCGCCGGTCTCGCGAGGACACACGACGATGACAAGGGTGGCGTGGTGGTGATACAAGCAGAGGCGACGTGAATGTCGCGACGGACAATTTTCTGAAGCAACCTGTCGAGCTATATTGGTCCACTTTTCGGTCACGTGACCCAGCGCATCTCACTGAAGGGCCTCAGCTTTTACCATTCCCGCCAGCTAGGAGTCTCTCTATCGGAGCGTGGCTTTTTGGCTCGGGCGGTATATAGGTGCCTTTTTGGGCTCAAGTCTTGCCGAAGTCATTTGCCTTAGGCCTGAATGGGCGGAGTGACGACACTATTGAATGGTTGCAGCTCTGCCCACCTTGCAACGTACTTTCACATTCTCTCAACAAGTGACATAGATACGCACCGTTTCCTTAAGCACACAGCATTTGCACCCAGCAACCACATGGTTAAGTGATACCCTGCGTAAACAGAGCATTCAAGAACGCCATACAATAGGCCAAGTATTTAGATCTACCTAGAAAGGAGGCGTGTGCAGCATCCTCGCGCAATTCAACAGCCAGCGCCTCCGGGTAGGCAGCACAGGACTGGGAGCCAGCCAATAGCAGGTCATTGAAATAATTAGGTAATCGCCGCCTCGACTTCTCCAAAGCCCGGCCCGCCCATCGCGACCTCGAGTCTCTAGAACCATCATCCGGAGCCGCCAGCCGCACAACCGTCAAGATGGCGCACCTCAGTATGTCCAATTGGTAACTCTGGTCACAACGAATTCAATTGCTGACGATATATGCGCAGACGTCAAGCCGGACCCGGCGCTGCTGAAGCTGCAGGGTGCGTGACATCCATTCACAGCCCCCCCCCCCCCCCAAAAGACGCAGGACACCTCGACAATACTAACGCACCGGCACAGCGATGACTAAGAACCGCCACCACTTCTTCCGATGGACGCCGAGAACCGCGAGATTGACCTTCATCTACGTTGCTGTTGTTCCCGCCATCTTCGGATACATTGCGTACAAGACGGACGTGAGTCGAGTGCTGGTGTTGGAGGGCGACTATCTGTGTGAAACGACTGAGCGGGTGCTGACAATGTCTAATAGGGTCTGTGGGATCTGCGCGCGAAGCGGAAAGGCGACACTGTCTACGAGAAATAACAGAGTCGCGCGGAGGTCCGGGTGGGCGTGTAAGCTCTGTACATATCACAAGATGCACTGGGAGGAAACAGAGACGGCCGTGCTTGCATGGGCTGGTCGGAAGAATCAACATTGTGAAATCATGCTACATGGGCTCCTATTGCCTGGGTATATTGCGCCAAGTGTACATTGCGCCTCGCGGGTTCCTCAGAAAGACGACTGGACCAACTCACCAACGCCCGCCACGGCCACCTCGACCCGATGGTGCGTCTGGTAATGATTCTCCTCGCCTCCACTCACCCATGGGAAACGAGGCTCCGGCCCCATCCCTTCGCCCGCCCCTACCACCACGGCCACCGCCACGCCCGAATCCGTTCTCCCGACCGCGAAACCCGTCACGTTGCATGCGGTTATCCCTCACTGTCGGCGCAACGGGCCTCGCGTTCGACGCTGGCGCCACAGCCCCGTCCGACAACGGTGGGAGGACGGCACAAGACACGTAGTCCCCTACCACGAACCGCGCATCGCTTAATGTGCGGCCAATCTCGTGGTTCGCTCTGGCCGATGTGTCGCCCAACTCTGATGTCTCCGACCCGGGGAGTCCTTGCCCCACGACGATGCTGCCGAGATCCTTTACAGCAAACCGCGGGGACGCATTGGGCCCTGTTCCCACGTTTCGCAGGTCCGGGTACACGAGCTGGAAGGCTAACCGCGTCCCAACGGCGGGATACGGTAGAGCAGACGGCTTCGCGGCGGCGAGCTCCATGGCTAGCTCGCTTAGGGTGCAGTGCGGCCACGTGTAGACGGAGATGTGCGGCGGCAAAGACGGTGATGCGAATTCCTCGGGTCTAATGCACGAACTCGTCAGCATGGCATGGAATGACGGCGTTGCCGAGCGGGTGCGAGGACGGCGGGGGCTTACCGGTGGAATGCGCCAGTGCGGTAGAATAGCTGGACCATGAACGGCGCGGGCGGATCGCGCTCGTCGTCCGAGGCGGTGGACATGACGGCCCGCGGGGCGTGCCAGGCAATTCGTGAACCTATGATATGGTGGTGAGAAAATTCGTCTCCTGAGAAGGTAGTGAGAGTGAAAGTCGCAGTGTTTTGTGAGCTGCCAAACACACATATGTTGGATGCGTATTGATGAAGCAGCGTGAGATGCGCCTGCAAGAGTGTGCAGGGCAGTTTCTCCGGCAAATATCCGCAATCGATAGCCCGCGAGGCAGCATCATCAGTTTACCACCTACACCACCAACACTCACAATCGCATTCACGACCCAGCACTCGAAAAGTCACGATATTTCCTCTTACTGCCGTTGAGCTGCGGATGTTCAACTGTGCGGACGGCCGAAAACCGAACACCACCTACCACAGCACCGCCTGCGAGGGCTCCTGACGCCCGCCATGGATTTCGCAGCCCTTATGAGCAAGGAGCTTGCCAAGTCAAAGAAGCCCGCCGACGATGGAAAAAAATTCCTGAAACGCTCCGATGTCGAAGCCGAGCGCAAGGCCGCATACATTGCCGAGCAGAAAGCGGTCGAGGCCGAGCGTGAGGCCAAGGCCGCCGCGAAGCGCAAGCGCGAGGAGGACGCCGCGGCCGAGAACGCCGCTCGCGAGGAGAAGCGCCGGCGCCTGGCCGAGGAATCACGGCGGCGGCGCGAGGAGCAGGAGGCAGAGGAGGAGCGCGCGCGGAGGAAACGGCTCGGCCTGCCGGAGCTGGTCAAGGCGACGAGCGAGGACGTGGACGAGGGCGTCGGCGGCGGCGCGGCCGAGGACATTCCCGACGAGGAGCTGCTGGACAAGCTGCGCGACCTGGGACACCCGGCGAGGCTGTTTGCGGAGACGCACGCGGCGCGGCTACGGCGCTACAGGAAGCTCACCACGGTTGTTACCAACGGGCCGATACCGACGACGCTGGAGTTGGTCGAGGCAAAGTACATGAAGGTCGACGGGTCGGTGCCGCAGGACAAAGAAGGGCGCAAGTGGCTGTTTAGGCAGCTCGCGAGCTACTTCACCATGGTCTTGACGGAGTACCAGCGGGCGATGGACGAGGAAAGGCAGGAAACCACGGCCAGCAAGACGGCGTACAGCGCCATGGTGCAGACAAGAGAGAACATGAAGCCGGTACGGTTTACACAAACCCCTTCCTTGCAACACAGATCGTAAGACACAGTCCAGCGCAAGAAGCTAACAAGCCCGATAGCTCTTTCGAAAGTTTGAAATCGGGGACCTCGACGACTCCCTCATCGAGCCCATCGTCGAGATCGTCAAGGCGCTTCAGGAGCGGCGGTACGTCGACGCAAACGACGGCTACCTCCGCCTCAGCATCGGCAAGGCGGCCTGGCCCATCGGCGTGACCATGGTGGGCATCCACGAGCGCAGCGCGCGCGAGAAGCTCCACGGCGGCGCAAAAGGCCATGTCATGGGCGACGAGGTCACGCGTAAATTTCTGCAGAGCATCAAGCGCTGCCTCACCTTTGCACAAGTGCGCTGGCCGCCCGAGGACTTGAGACAGCTGATGGGCTGAACGACGGGCGGCGCGGCGCGGGTTCCCACCGGGCCGGTGCCCTACGAACGGGGGCTGTGCTTTGCGTGCGTGCACTCTCCCGTCCCCAGTTCCGGGGACGTGCGGGAGCTGCCGCGCTGTGTGTTGCAACATCCATGGTGGGAACCTGGCAAGGAGGCGCAGCAAGTTGAACAACGACCGAAAGGGGCCAGCCTCGGGAAGCATAGCATAGCCACGATCGCGCGTGGAACATTTGCTTGTCGTTCCCGGTTTGTCAAGAGATTGCGAAACAGGACTCTTGGATAGACAGCATAACGGTGCGTGGGCGAACCGGCATGCCGGGCCCGTCAATCGACGGGCATCGGGTTGGAGACGGGCCAGCGGCGAGCACAAAAAGCGTCGAGAGAGAGAGAGGGACGCGAACAGGCATCATGATACCCCTAGGCTGCTGGCAGGATTGACGCTCAACATCCCCACTCTGCGTGCTCATTGCACCGAGTACCTGACGTACCAGCCATTGTTGCCCGCCCTTCTTTCTCCACCCCCGCGGCTCTCACCGAAAGATCGCATCGAGGAAGGCGTCGTCATCGTCATCTCGTGAAATCCCCGCATCGCATGCGGGGCCGAGCACAGATCGTTCAAAAAGAAGCAAGCAAGCAAGCAAGATGCGGCGGTCAACATTGGCGCGCTGCCATGGCGGGTAGGGCAAAGGGAGGGCAAAGCTCTTCGATTGGCCTCGAGACACGCATACATACAGTGGTCATACTGTACGCACGAGTCTGTATTGTATACGGTAGACGGGACTGCAAGCTACTCTATAGTACAGCTCGCATCCTAATCTTTGTGCACTGTCCAGCTAGCGCAGGCCCATCCACCCCAAAAAGGCATCTCGGGCCGTCAGCCTTAAAGGACAAACAACAGAAAATGGCAGCTGCTTTGGCTATCTTAGCTGTGCCCTTGATGCGCCACCGTTATAATGCAGCGCGTCTTGATGCCGTGATAACCGGACCCCTGAACCCTCGGGTCTAGCGTGCCGAGTGAGCGGGCTGCGGCTGTCGCTCTAGGCCCGCCTATCTGGGGGCCCCGTCTTGGTTGGAAAAACGCATTCCTGCTCTAAACCACCCACAACTGATGCACGCGTGGGCAGCCCGTCATGTCACCGCAATCTGTAACGAGTAGTAGTACTACCTCGTAACCGCTTCGTAATTTCGTGAATCGAGGTTTCAGAGTCCACTAATGCCTGGTCGCCCAAGGGCCTCGTCAACCCCGACTCTCGACGGGGCCAGCGCTCGACGAGGCGAGACTCCGACCCTCCTCGTACCAGGACTCGTCGTGGGCCAGTCCGGGCATGGTTTCGTGCTGCCGCTTTCCGGGGACGACTTCGAGGCCAGCGCTCACGAGACTGATGCGCCTGAGACGCTCCTTGGCCTCGCGGTCGTACGCGTGAGCTGACTTGAGAGCGTCGGCTTGCATTTGGGCGCGCGCATCGGGGCGAATAGAGATTACGAGCTACATCCGTGAGTTCATACCCCGGCTGACCGGTACCGCGCGGGAGCGGCGACGTACCTTCTCCTTGCTATCTATCCGAGCATTGAGCTTTCCGCTGCGAATCATCTCAACGAGCTCCGGCTCGATGGATTGGCCGGGCTTGCCAAATGCAGCGTCCAAGCTCTGGATAGTGGCGCAGGAAAACGGAACGAGGTACTGCGTGATGCACTTGCTCCGGATGAGAGCGAAGAGAGCGGGGATGTGCTTGTGAAGGTGGATGTCAAGCAGGTACTCTGTTCGCGCTGACTCCAGTGTCGACAAGCAGCTAGAATACCGGCCGTTGACAAAGTGGCTGATAGCCTTGCGGAGATGTGGTTCCGCCTCGAACAGCGGCCGGAACATTGGGCAGTTGAGACAATTCTTCTGTAGGTGGTACCTGTCTAGGCTGGCGAGAGCCGTCAAACTACCATAAGTGACGATGTCGCTCGGCGTCGCTAGGTTAGAGATGATGCTAGGTTTCGTGAGAACCTCGCTAGGCACATTGATAAACCTGGCGGCAGCCTCTGTGTAGTTGCCCATGCCCAGCCAGGCGAGGCCGGACACGGTCTGGGTGTATGCAAATGCGTCCAAGTCGGTAGCGGGATCGAGGTTCGATCCCGGCAGGCTCGTAACCTTGCTGATGTTTGTCAGGACCATGGGCCAGTCTTTGCGCTCCAGGGAGACGTTGGCGAGCCGCTGGCCACAGTCGATGATGTGTCGGGTGGTGCTGACGTCCTGGCGCATTCGAGAATAGTAGTCGGAAGCGGCCTCGAGCCTTCCTATTTTCTCGAAGTGCTGGCCGAGGTCCTCATTGCCCATCTGCCCAACCCTGGTATTAGCGATATGGAATTTGTAATAGATGTGTTCGAGGCCCATACCCGAATGCTTTCCTTGATCAGGTTATTCTTATAAACCTTGAGTTCTGCCTCGAGGCGCGCCGTCTCGGTTTTGTTTGCCGCCTCCGTCCGGTCGATCCAGGCTTCGTCACGTTGCGCCTCCGGCTCGTGTGGGGCAGCCCATCGCATACATTCCCAGGCCTCCTTGTAGCGCGAAACGTCTGAGCCGTTTTTGGCCTCGCGAATTGCTGCCTTGAGGGCCTCGACACATAACGGTACGCATGTCTTGCCGATGAAGAGGAGCCGCTCGAATCGAGTTCGGCCTGCATTGATGAAGCAATGGTCAGAGCTGCGGACGCGGCCGCGGTGCGAGCAACAGCAGCGTACCAGTGTAGTTCTGAATGTAGAGATCGAGATCGAGCTTTGGCTGCTCTGCATCATACTGAGTTAGCGGGAGCATTCGAGGTTTCCGAGCTTGAATGCGGCACCTTTGACGATGACGCCGCCGTCGCTGTTTGCCTTGGCGACAAAGGCCAGGACCGACTCCGGGGCAGCCATGAGCAGCTGAGCCGGAAACGAGATGGCGGCGAACGTGAAAAAAATGCAGGCAGCAGCTATGAAGCGTGCCGGCCGAGGGCGAGGCTGCGAGAGGCGGGTGATGGGGTTCGCGGCACCCGATGATGCTGGAGCTACGAGGTTGGCTTCAGCCTTGTGTAGGTGGGATCGGCTTCTGGGCTCTAGTAGGCGGCTGCTGGAGGAGTGGAGGGGCAAAGGAGGCGGGGGCTGATGGCGGGGTCGTCTCGATGCCAGTGGCCACCCGAGCTGTCCACTGGAACCTGGAAGCTGCCCACCCGCCGTCGGTGGCACCAGATGGGCTGGCGCTCCTCGCAGGCAGGGTCCTGGCCGTTATAGGCTTCATGTCCCGTAAGTTCGCCCGACAGCCGGTGAGCTGCCAGTGGGCCAGGTGAAGGCATTCGGTATAATGCATTGAACCACAGCGGGAGTCTCTTATTGCATAGGTACCTTACCTGTTTCGCCCGCATTCTATGACACGTTCGTGATGTACTGTTCATTGACCTGCCCTGGAGCTCGGGCCTGGCCTGAGACTTGGTAGGTCGGTTGCGGGATATGCTAACTTACGAAGTGCGTGGCATTTGTACGTTACACCCCTAGATCCTCACTGCTTACACCAGCGGCTCGAGGTCCATTCGCGGTGCCCAAGCACGGTTTCAACAGCTCGCCGACGGGCCGTGTTGCGGGCCTCCACTGCAAGTCGATGGATAACCTGATGTGTTCTGCACCAGCAGTCCCCTCCGGCTTACGGAATGATGCTAGGCGAGTGCCATCCGTTCAGTCAAACATATGTACTGAGTGTCTGGCCAAGCGCCGCGGGCCTACACGAACCACGAGTCGGCAAGCAGTGAGACCCGAGAGATAACGGCAGCCGAGCTGCCGAACTGGCTTCCCACGACACATAAAATCTCGTACACTACGCATCAACCCCCTGCCTAATCTTGGCCATGCCCTCACGCATGCAAGCTGGCTGCGTGCAGTACGACACGACACGACCGAGTGGGTGCTCCATCGGCTGATGAGCCTCACAGGACTCTCCGGGATCTGGGGCCGGGAAAGTCGGCTCCGTCGTGCGACCGACCGGACCGGAGGCGGCAGGCAAGGTGACAGGCTGAAGAGAAGAGCACAAGGCGGCGGCGGGATCCCGACGTCAACCACATTGGGCCGTTCGAGAACTTCCATGTTTCCTAGTCCCTGGTGTGACGTAGAGGGCTGCCAACGATTTCTCTTCTTTCCTTCGTGAGCAGGATAAGACAGGGTAGGGGACGACAGGTGGAGTGGCAGTGAGCATTATCGAGAACACACGGAACATGGGGCCTTTAAGACCAATCTTGCTTTGTGTGGCATGTCGTGGCTGGCGTCGTTGAAGATGGGCAACTAAGCTCGAACGGACAGAGAGTTAGCCATGTGGACATGCCCTGCTGGCAGGGGGTGGCAGGTTCCGGTTGCCGAAGTGCCCAGACATCGGCCGACGAAATTTCGGTCGTGGCTGATGAGGCGCTGTATGTTGAGGAATCAAAGACGTGTTGCAAGTCCGTCGGCGTGAGTTTTCTTCTTTTCTTTCTCTTTCTCTTTCTCTTCCTCCCTCCCTTCACTGGCGCCACCGCCGAAGCGATCGCTCGGAGTCCGGGCTCGGAGCAGCCTCGGGGCAGACTCGCTGTCGAGGCTCGTCGTCGGAGGGTCTGACACAGGTGATTTTCGTACATTTCCCGGCCGCGCCGCCATGCTCGTCTAAACGGTCTGGCCGTCCAGACTGCTGGGCAACGGGATGACGCAAGGTTCATGGACGGGACACGGACGATAGCAGCCACAGAACAGGTCACGAAATTGTTGCAAGTCAGCCAGGGACCTCTAGATTGCAGGGAAACTTGCCTGGCCCATGCGGTACAACGGCCCGGCCCCAGGCGATACCTCAACGGTTAAGGTTGTGTGGGCTTGGCAGCGGCACGGTGATGCCATCCCTCTCTTTGAATAGTGCCGTGTCGCCTTGCGCTTGTCGCAGGTGCCTCTAGGAGGAGGTCGACTCCGGGTTCCAGCCGGTAGGCCATCGTTCCATGTTGGTTGTTTAGGTAGTAAGGTTATCGGCCGAGGCAGAAAGCATACTGTTCTTATTCTTAGCATCCGTGGATCAGGCGGCCCGTCGGTCGTCTCCAGTGAGGCGTCGCATCCACCCGGCGGGCACGGAAAGCACAGGCCTACTAGGGGTCCAGGCATTATACCTGTACCGACCTCATGGTACCTTCCTAGGTAGCACCTTATTAGTGCCAACAAGCAGCCTACTAGTTACCTATTTGGTACCTGTAGCCTGTAAGTAATTTCTCCAGGCAACATGGCGCTTGAAGTTAGGTACTGACCTGGCGAAAAGAGTTTGGTCAGCACAATGTTCTGTCACGTCTCTCGTTCGCACAAAAATTGCTCCCGCAATCATCTCAAGGCATGCCATCCATGTTAACCATCGCCAGCCAGGTCCTCTACACCATCGGTGTTGCTTCAATCCGTCTTCATTACCATCAATCTGGGAGGACGTGCCCCACCCGCCAGTGCAATACGTACAGCATTCCCAGTGCCGGGTCCGACTGCCATTCTATGCCCGTGCGTGGCCTGTGCGACTAATCCCGTCCGTCCCGTTCGCTGCCCAGTGACTTCGTGCGTGGCCAAATCATCCCCGCCATCAACACCGAGCTGCCTCAACGGGCAAAGGGCAATCCGGTTGCTTCTCGCGCAGCGCCCATCCTCGGCGCCGGTTCGGATCCGTAGCGCCCATCCTCGCCGCTGGTTCTCACCCTTGTTCCCGCCCGCCCAGTGCGTCCCGTCGCCAGTCTCGCGCGCCCCCCTCGCTCACACGCTTTGACGCCACCGGCTACGTAACCGGCCCGCCCCCTTTCGACCGGCTGGACTCGCGCCATGCTCGGCCGTTTCTTCTGATGATGGCCTCTCTGAGTGAGTGTGCGGCAGGTTCCGGGCACCAATGACCCTCGCAACCGCCTGTGGACTAGATGACTGGCATGGCTGGTAGGTATTGGCTCCCCCCCCCTTTTAATCCCGCCCGCAAGACACACGACGCCAGGGCTTCTGCACAGCCTCCGTCCCCGTCAACGGGTGCGCTTCGTCTCCATCGGCTGGCCGCGAGCACTGTGTCCCGTCCAATGAGGTGGACGATGGGTCGTCTGGACCGGCATCGAGTGCCGTGTTAATGGGCCCTGCCGCGTAAAGCACGCCCTACATAGCCCGTCGTCGGCGAGAAAGCGCGGGACAAGCACGACACCTGATACGGTACCACCAAAATAGCTGTCAAGCCATCTTGACCTCCCTTTGTATTTACGCCCGCTCGTGAGTTCCAAAAACCCTCTCTGCAGATGCGTCAAGCTCCTCTTTTTTTACATGTCACCATGGAACATGGGGTTCACAGGCACGTCCTGTGCTGTTGGGGGCATGGTCACACCGTCCCGCTCGTTTCATCCTCCACTAAGCAAACAGGCACCGGGGGAGACAAGACCTTGTCTGCTCGTCACGGACAGATGGTGTTGTTGATGTGGTTGAGTCGGACGGCTAAAAGCTGACTGCCTGGTGGCCATGGTTCGCGGTGGCTTGCGAGCACAACTGATCGGAAAACCTCCGACTTTTGTCCGTGGTGACGCAACATCACCGCTCCAAGAACACCATCACTGAGACGGCCGGCCCTTGGCCTGCGGACGGTGAGGTGAGATGCCTACGTCAACGTGCTTGTTGACGGTTTGGAGTGGTGGGCCGTCGTCGCTCTTCCGTCGTCGTCCCGCACAGCAAGCGGGATGCACAGAAGCCACATCGAACCATAGCCGTGTATTTCCAGCAGTTAGACTGGCGACCAAGTTGCCGTTGAGCCGTGCTTGTTGCAAGCTTGTTTTGCGGGCACTACGTACGTAGGCGGCGCGCAGGGACCTGAACTTGGGACGACACTCGGCTCGACCTACGACGATTCCATCGCCACATGCCGTGTGGGTGAGATGCGAGACTCCGGATTACCTGCCGTACGATTCGGGATGAAGCAGACCTGGGGGTCCTTCATCGGGCCATTCGCGGCGCCTCAGCCCTGAGAGGGCAGGGCAGCGTCCACTGAATCTAATGGAGCCCGCCCTGCCGGCCCCGGGGCAGCAGCCGGGCAGGTACTAAGGTAGCCTGGAACCCACCCGCTACGAGCCAGTCAGGGGGCTTCAGCGCGGCGGTGGCCCGGCCTGACCCGGCCTGGAGATCTCCAGCAGGACTGTCTGGTCTGGGTGCGCTGACGAAACACGCCCAGCGCCCACCCGCACCCAGAAGGCTGTTTGAGTTTAGGCATGCCCGCCGTCTTGGGTGCACGCAGTCAGTCCGTCGCCGGGGAAAATCTAGCACACGCTCGTTTGCGTTGCTCGCTTGGCAGAGTAGAGTGCTACGGTAGTAGCGCATGTCCGATGGAGAGGCATGGCCGTTGCGCCCTTTTTAACATGGATACCTAAGGTACCTCCCTAGTAGTACCCTACGTTACTACTACTAGGTACTACTACTACTACTAGGTGACTCGTAGACGAATGGACAGGTACGAGGTCTTGCGTGCCCAGTCAAGTCAAAGACGTCGCCCAGACCCCATTCGGAGCTCACCTCACCTCACCTGGCAGCGCCTCGGTGCCGGGCACCCACCTACAGCACCTGGGTGCCCGGGACTTGCTCACGGCCAAGGTACCTTATGACAGGTAGGCAGGCACCTTGGTTGACTTCCTCGACGACAGCTCAAGCCCCAACTCCACCGCCTGGGCTCCTTATTAGCAGCAACAGCAGCCGGGTGTGCTGGTGCCGAGTTGAGCCCACCAACAACAAGACTGGGCCGACGCGACGGATTGAACCCCACGGCCGCCCATTAGCAGCCGAGCACCCGTCCCTCATGCTTTGCTGACGCCGTAGCAGGGCCTAGTGGCTTTAGCAGGGCACACGCCTGGTTTAGCGGCAGGGCCACCTGCGATTTACGAGTGGAGCGCGCCGCATCAGCAGCAGCCCCGCTGGGGTCCCCCCCTCCCCCTTCCTCCCGCCCCCCCGAAGCCCGAACCATTGGATCCATGGATTGGGTTTTACCTACGCACCCGCATTCTCGCACGCACCGGCAAGCGAGTTGGGAAGAAGCGCTGGCCGTCGCCCACTCGCTCCCACTGGCGCGGCCCTTTTGCCCGCCACGGGGCGCCTTGAGGCCCCCCTCAGCTGGCTGGCCTCCGTCTGACGAGGTTCTCTCTCTCGTCTGCCCCCTTGTCTCTGCTGTCTCCCGAGTCTCGCTCTCTCTTCACGCCTGTAGGCATCTCACTCTGCTGCCGCCACTACGTAGTGGCTTCGTAGGAACCACGCTTCCGCCCCAGTCCAGCCCAGCCCAGCCCGTCCAGTCGTCCCCCCCCCCCCCGGCTGGTTCGTTTCGCTCACTCGCTCATTCATCTACCCGGGCGGCCCTCCTTCAATTCTCTCACCTCCCCCCCCGTCTGCCCTTCCATCCCGTCTATCCCGCCCATCTCTTTCATCTCTCGCTGCATCGCATCGTCAAGGGCCCGCAGACCATCGCCATCGCGCTCGGGGGACAACCGCGGCCGCGCGCGTCTCATGGCCATCCAGCGTTGAGAAGCGCCAGATTCCGCGGCAATTGGGACCTGCGCTGCCTCCGCCAGGCTTCGCATCCCAGGACCTGCTCGCCTCGCCGCCTCGCTTCTGGCCGCCGGCCCCCGCGCAGAGTCCCGTCTCTGCGCCCCGACCGCACCGCACCGCAGACGCAATCGAGTTCCTCAACGTGGTCCGACAGATTCCTCGATTTCCCCTTGACGACGCCAACGGACGGCGGCGACTTCGAACGGCCTATCCGCCGACAACGTCTTTTTTGCTGCAGCCCCGCCTCCAACGGGCTGCCCCCGTATGACCTCGTAGGCAGGCCAAAACGCTTTTGCTGTCGCCCGCTCGCCCGCCAACGCCACCACCAACGGCCCCCTCTTGGTCCCGCCACGGGCTCTCAACCCAATTCGCGACGCCGTCCCCCAAATCTCTCGCCATCATGTCCGCGGAAATGTCAGAAGACGAAGCAGGACCGCTGTCGGTTGGCGACTGGCAGCTCCCCGATGCCCCGTCTCCAGCCGACAGCATCAAGTCCGACACGGAACTCGACACTGCAGATCCCAACGCGCCATCGCAGCCCATTCAGAAGCGACGTCGGGTCACGCGCGCCTGCGATGAATGCCGTCGCAAGAAGATCAAGTGCGACGGAAAGCAGCCCTGCACGCACTGTTCCGTCTATAGTTATGGTAGGTCAAGACGCCCTCGATGCGCGACTTGTCGGCTTTTTGGCCCGCGCATCTCGTGGCGGATGCTGACATGACGCGCCCCCTCGCTCTAGAATGCACATACGACAAGCCCTCCAACCGCAGGAGAAATCCCGCACCGCAGTATATCGAGGCCCTCGAGAGCCGCCTTCAGCGTGCCGAGACGCTCCTGCGCAAGTTCATGCCGGACGTCGACCTCGCCGATCCGAACCTCGATCCCGCAATTCAGCAAGAGTTCCACAACCGCGAACATGCTCGCGCGACCTCCGCCAAGATGCGAGCCGTGGCCGGGGAGCTGGATCCCAACGATGCCAAACTCACCACCATGATCGATTCCATTGGCCAGTTGGACCTCGACGACAAGGGCGGCTGGGATTTTCACGGGACATCGTCTGGTGCCGTGTTTTTGAGGAGAATGAAGGACCACTTTCGCGGCATGATGGGACCGGCGTCAAAAGCCCCATTCCTGCCAAGGCCTGAGCGGCCGGCGGGTCTGGTCGCCCTCGACTCGCCCTCCCCCGGCGGCACGCCCTTTTCGACGCTGTCACAGTATCCAGATCTGCCACCAAAGGACGTGACTCGCAAGCTATGCTACTACTCGCTGAGCTGCGCCACGTGTCTCGTCCGCATTATCCACGTCCCTTCCTTTTACGAACGGTTCGACCAAGTGTACGGCCGCCCGATAGAGAGCCTGAACCAAGAGGATACGCATTTCATGGGCCTGATATATGCCGTCATCGCGCTCGGGTGCATGTACGACACTCTGGACGACGCCAAGCCTGAGAGCGGGGCGTATAAGCTGGCCATTGACGAAGGGTACGTGAGACTGCGCTCTTCCGCAAAAGACCATACTAACCTGGCCGTAGGCTCAAGTATTACAAGGCTGCCAGAGCTCTGCTGCAAGACCTCGCCGAGTGTCGCGATATAGTGTCATTGCAGGCACTGCTTTTCATGATTCTCTTCCTACAAGCCACCTCCAACTTGAGTGCATGCTACGCCTTCGTGGGCGTTGCTCTGCGGTCCGCCCTGCGCATCGGCCTTCACCGGAACCTCCAGCATGAAAAGATCGGCGCCATTGAGCAGGAAGTCCGAAAGAGAGTGTTTTATGTGATTCGACAAATGGACATTTACGTCTCGACCATGCTCGGCTTCCCGCTTCTACTCAACATTGACGATGTCGACCAACCATACCCGAGCGAGATTGATGACGAATACATCACCAACTCGGGCATCATCCCCCCACCCCCGGGGACGCCATCATTCTTCGAAGCCTTCAACGCGCAGACCCGTCTGATGGAAGTCTTGGGGAAAATCACGAAATACGTCTACCCGCTGCACGGCCAGGGCCAACCGATGCTCAAGGGAGACAAGCCTGCGCCCACATACGTCATCAGCTACGCCCGTATCAAGGAGATCGAGACGGATCTCCAAGGCTGGTTCGAGAGGCTTCCCGAGATGTGGCGGCCCAGCCCTGATGGCCCCATTGAAGTTGTCCGGTGAGTCTCCCTATATACCTGTGCAGTGAAGTTCATGAGTTGACAATGTTTCCAGGGTCCGTCATCTGCTTCGGTTTGCGTACGCACACGTGCAGCTTGTGCTGTACCGGCCATTTCTTCACTACATCTCTCCCCGCCTCATTCAGGCAAACAAGGTTGACGAGCTGTCATACGCATGCGCCGCCGCCGCCATCAGCGTGTCGCGCAACATTGTTCACATTGGCCTTGAGATCCGGAAGCAACGGGTTCTCAGCGGGCCGTACTGGTTCATGCTCTACACGGAATTCTTTGCCGTCATTTCACTCGTGTTCTATGTCCTGGAAAACCCAGATAAGCCTGGTTCGGCCGAGGTGCTGGCTGATGCTCGCGCGGGACGGCAGATGATTGCCGACCTGGCAGACAAGAGCATGTCGGCCGACCGGGTTACGAAAGCCCTCAAGGTATGCAACCTCTCACTTCGGCGCACTTGGGCCTGACTAACGTGCCACAGCCCCTCTTCGACCAGTTGCCGGACCGGCTGGACCAGGTCCGTTCGCGCCCGATACCGACGAAAAAGAGATCGGCGGCGGCGGCCAAGTCTGGATCCTCTGGCCAGCCGCAGCGACCCGGGCTCAATCCCGGCATGGCTGTGGGAACGCCAGATTTTCTGCGGCAACGCACGAGCAGCTTCGCGGGCGTGCCCTACACAGCGTCGACAGCGCGAGGCTCGGTCGACAGCATGGTTCAAGACGCGAGCTTCGAGTCGAGCTTCACGGCGAGCATGCATGATATTATCCCCATGGACCTGTCGTCGCGTGCCACGCCAGACTCGACGAGCACGGGCAGCTCGAACCGGCACCAGTTCCAGACGCCGACGTTAGGCGCCCAGGGCCTGCACAACCCGGTCAACAAGCTGGACGCACTCATGTTCCCGTCGGAGGACCCGTTTGCGTACCCAAACCAGCCGATGATGGAGCTCGGGTTCCAGCCCAAGGCAGACGGGCCGTCGGTGACAATGGCGGCTCCGGGACCCGACCCGACCTTCTTCTTTGGCGGGTCGCTGGACGACGTTGGCGAACAGCTCTTGGGCCAGCCGCCGCCATACATGATGCAGCAGCAGCAGCAGCAGCAGCAGCAACAGCAGCAGCACCTGGGGCTCATGGGCAACGCTTATAACCCGCACAATATGCTCGCGATGCACGCACCGCAACACCAACCGCAGCCGGCGGTGCAGCAGCAGCAGCAGCAGCGACCTCCGGTGCAGCACCACAGCGGCGGAGTGGGGGGCTTCTTCTCGAGCTTCCGACGGGCGCGGGCAGACCGACAGCAGGAGCGGCAGATCGAGCAGATGTTTACGCAGCAGGGCATGCAGCCCGACTGGGGGAGTTTCTTTGGTTCCGGACGGGGCGGATTTCAAGGGATGTGAACGGCCAGATGACCACGTGATACCCATCTTTATATTTCCCTTTATATCTCGACACTTACGGCTCTTTGGAGGTGTTTTTGGTTCATTGGGCGGGAGGAGCAGCCAGCCTAGGGTCTACGATGACGTCCTTTCACGTCTTATTTGCAGGAGTTTTTTTCGACGCTACGGGCTTACAGGGACATACACATACACGAAGGCTACGGGGTATGGAAGCTTTCTGGACATGCAAGAGTTGGACACGAGGACGTGGGCGAGTGTACATGGGCAGGGTCGAGGGCGGACCGCCGCTCTGGCAAGGACGACCATGATGGTGATGGTCGCTGCGGGGTCGGATAGTATGTAGCTTTTGCATGCAAGTGTACATACTGAGCCTAATACAGTATACTGTGAAGGCGAGGAGCTGGTTATCGCGCTGTGCCTGTGGATATCCGTGGTGTCTCGGTGAGAGCCTGGGAAGCCGATTGACGCGGCTCGGTCCCGGCGCGGCCCACGTTTGTCTGCGATGCAGGGCGCCGTCCCCATGGGGTCGGGTTTACTTTGTCAATCTTTGCCCCGTGACTGCCTGCCAGGGCTCCACCATCTTGGGTACGTGTGTACGAAGACGGGATGGGCGCGGCGACGGTGCGTGGACTACCGGAATACCTAGGTAGGTAAGGTGATGGTGGTCGGCTGGCTGGAGGGAACTTGCACGTTGGCACAGGTGTACCGTGTGGGGTGAAGGTGAGTTTCGGGAAGGCCAAGGGCGCGACGATTATGAGCTTTTTTTTTTTTTTAATAAAAAGCTGGAGGGACACTTTCTTTTGTTTTTCCTCCCCTCTCATCAAAGGGGAATAGGCGGTACGTACGTGTATGGAGGGATGAGTTCACTTTTGGGTGTTCGTGCAGGTGTGTTGTGTGTCTCGGGACGTCGGCACATGGGTAGCCACGTAGGAAAGGCGGTGGTAGCCAGGTAAGGTAGTCTCGGTCGGGGATATGGGCTGGTTGTCCGGGCGGCTGGCTGGTGGTTGTCGGCGACGCTTTTTTGGCCGGCGTCGGTGCCGACGTGAGAAAAGGAAAGAAAAGAAGGGGGGGCGTGGGACTGAGCCGGTGCGGTGCACGGGTGGCGTGGCGGCAAGCTATGTGCTAAAATAGTAGGTGTGCTTGCGTGGCAGGCATAAAGTACCTACTAACCTACCTGACTTGTAAGTAACCTGTGTCGTTTAGTTGCTATTGCGTTTCCGTCGGAGCGGACGCTGGAGCGAGGCAGTCTGCCGGGAGGGGTTGTGTTGTGTTTGGGAGGATTGGCAAAGAGTGTGGAGGAGGAGGAGGGGTCTGGGAAAGAGAAGGGTTCCTGAGCCGTGAGCAGCCCTCGCAAGTCAATGGCTATAGTGCAAGAACATGAGGGGGTGCGGGGGAGCTGCTGTCACTCGTCGTCTGGCTTCAACCAAGGCCATATGGGCTAAGACGCTACGTTACTACCTTGATTCTCTTGGGGCGTTGGGCAACTAAGCAAGCAAGTATCCATACCATAGAGAACAGAACGTACATGTATCGTGCATATATCGTGGCCCTCTGGGAAAGAAAAGGGATAAGGCCTTTGCTGCGCTAGGATGCGCTGCAGCGGCGCTCATTGTGTACGTACAGTAACTACAGCGGAGTGCAGTGAGCGAGCTGATGAGCGAGCGGGGGCGGGCCGGAGACCAGAGCCAGGGCAGGCGCTAAAGACCCGCGCACCTACCGGAATAGGAAGTCTGTTTCTGGTGATAACCTATACGGACGTCTTTCGACGTCGACTGATGACTCTCCACCACTCCCGTCTCACTATTGTCATCACAAACATCATACTCATCACCCTGGCGCCCGCGTCGCACACAAATTCCTCGATACCAGAAATCATTCAAGAGGAGCCTGTTGCCGTCTTCTCACACGGCACGGCGTTGCGTGAGAGCTCTCGAGTGGTGTTTGACTGCGATTACTCTACACAGCGGGCTAGCAACCACTCCACACCTACCCCTGACGGTGCAAAGTGTCATCACCTCCATCATCGTCATCGTCGCCATAGCTGCCGTTGCAGCGCACGCCAGGAATCCTCATCATGGCCGCCGCTGAGCTCGACTACGACCTCATTCTAGAGCATGAGTTTGACGCGCTGTACGTTCCGTGCCGTCCTTCTAGTCCCACAACTTGCGCAATATGAACTGACTGACCTGGCCAGCTGCCTCGACGTGATGCCCAGGAGTGCCGCCAATAACAGCTCCTCCACCAAGCCCGTCAAGTATCCTGGTGAGCCTCGCCATCGCCCCCAACAAGTACACAAACAAGCACACGCTGACAGATCCAACTCCCATCCCCGTACAAGCCAAGCTCCATGCCCGTCGTGTTGCCACCGAGCTTGGCTGCGATTCGGGGCTCGTCTACCTGCCGGGCATGCCCGAGCGACCTCTCGAGGACTCGGATCAGCCGCAGCAGTTTCGCCAACGCCGATAGTCAGTTCTCCCTTCACATCGCCTTGGCCTCTCCCACCTGTGCCCGGATCCCTTGCTGAGCCCTGAGATAACCAATTCGTTCCATCAGCTTCCTATACGTGGCCGGTGCTAACTTCCCCGACTGCCACGTCACGTACGACATCGCCGCCGACCGCCTCATTCTCTGGATCCCCTACGTCGAGCCGCGCGAGGTGCTATGGTACGGCTCCAAGCCCTCCGCCGCCGAGTGCATGCGCCGCTACGACATCGATGAGGCCCGCTATGTGAGCCAGCTACCCAAGTATCTCTCGCTCTGGACCTCGGCGCACCGCGGCCGCACCCTCTTTGCCCTCCACGCCGACCAGACGCCGGCGGTCGAAAGCGGCATTATCGACCCCGATACCAGGATCGACGCATCGCTGCTACGCCCAGCCATGGACCGCGCGCGCGTCATCAAGACCGACTACGAGGTGGCTATGGTGCGCCGCGCCAACGACGTCTCCAGTGCCGGCCACCGCAAGGTCGCCCAGCTGCTGCTGCGCCTTGCCACGGAGCGCGACGTTGAGGCTGTCTTCGCCGCCGTCTGCACCGCCCGCGGCGCCCGCGACATGGCCTACCCCGTCATCGCCGGCGCCGGCGAGAACGGCTCCATCCTGCACTACGGCGAAAACGACCAGCCTCTCACCGGCAAGCAGACCATGGTTCTCGACGCCGGCTGCGAGTGGCACGGATATGCCAGCGACGTTACCCGCACCCTGCCCATCCCTGGTTCCTGGACGCCTCGCGCCGCCGCCATCCACGCCATCGTCGAGAGCATGCAGGACCAGTGCATCGCCGGCGTCCGTCCCGGTGCCCGCTTCGACCACCTCCACATGCTCGCCGAGGACGTGGCCGTCGACGGCTTGCTGCGCCTCGGCATCCTGCGCGGCGACCGCGACGACATTGCCCGCGCCGGTACCATCGCCGCCTTCTTCCCCCACTACCTCGGCCACCACGTCGGCCTCGAAGTCCACGACGTCTCGGGCGACCTGCCAATTGCCGCTGCTGCCCAGGGCCTCGGCCGCGGCCTCGGTCTCGACGGAGGGAAGCGAGCCATGGTCACCCCCCGGGACTCGGTCCGCATGCGCGCCGACAAGACCGCCGGGGCGAACGGCGTCGAGTCATCGACGTCGTCGCGGACGCGGGGCCAGCAGGAGCTGCTGCCCAACATGATTGTGACGGTTGAGCCGGGCATGTGAGTTGGCCCCTTTATTTACTTCTTCGCTCACACTACCCTCCAACTTCACTTCTTTTTCGTTTTTATTACGAACACAGTCGTGCGTGACACGGCATGGTAGATGGAAACCATCATCGTGGAGAGCATCTATGTATGCATGTGCCATGGTCGCTGACGTGCTCACGCGCAGCTACTTTTGCCGCTCGTACCTCGAGGGCTACTATCTCGACGACCCCGTGCACTCGCGCTTCATCGACGCCGACGTGCTCGAGAGCTACTACCCTGTCGGTGGCGTGCGCATCGAGGACTGCATCCTGGTGACGCGCGACGGCTACGAGAACCTGACGACGGCGCCCAAGGGCCGCGAGCTGCTCGACGTGATCAACGGGCGGGCCTAGGCAGGCCGGCAGGCAGGCAGCGCGCTGGACAAACCCAAGCAGACGATTCGAGTCGCGCCCTGCTTGGCCGAAAGATTTCAAGGATTTAGCAGAAGCGGGGATCTATTCATGCGCTTTGGTCTTTTGCATTCATATACCCGTCTCATAGCCCCCAGAGCCTGCGACGAAGAGTCTTGGATATAGTACTTGGCACGTCCATGGGGACGGAAACGCAGATGTAGACGCACTACCCGAACCCTCAGCCTAGCTCTAGTCGATGTACCAGACCTGCCCGTCGGGCGTCTCCCTCATGAACGTCGCGTGCGACAGCACCTTGGGGACGAGCACCCACAGGTACTCGTCAAGGTCCGGCCCGATGTAGTCCCTCGCCGTCTGCACCACCTCTGGGTGCTCAGCCAGCGCCTCCGCCACGAGCGCCTTGAGGAGGTCGCGCACGCGCCTCGACGCCGCCTCCCACGGGCTGCCGCCGTCGTCTGGGTCCTCGCCCTCAGCCGTGCTCCCTTCGTCCCCCTTCTGTCTGTTCACGACCTTGTCCTTGTCGTTGCCCGTGTCCCCGTCTCCGTCCTTGGCCTTGGCCTTAGTGTTGTCCCCCTTGTTTTCACTGGTGGAGGAGCACTTGGAAGGCTGCGCCAGCGGGGGCGGCCCCAGGGCAACAAGCTCCCTCGTCGCCGGGTGCGCCGCCGCGCGGTCCGCCACGCCCTGTAGCACGTCCATCATGTGCGCCTCAGCGTCGGAGAGGGGCGACATGAGGATGGCGCGCTCGCGGCGGGCCTTGAGCGGAGGAGGAGAAGGATCAGCACCAACGTGATGCATCGGGGCGGTCTTGCTGGTGCTGGTGATCATCGTTGTCGGCAAATCGAGCGCCGCCAAGTCGGCATCGTCCAACTCGTCCGCCTGCACGAGGCAGCACGTGCACACCTCCTGATTGAGTAGGGGCGAGGCTTGCGGGTCGTAGACGATGGCGCAGCGGCCCGTCGCGATGGCCCGCTGCAGCGGCTGCCCGACGCGCGTATCGTGCTCGACGCGCTGCTCTCGTGTCCACCTGCCAAGCTTTCTCGAGCGGTACCAGTCCATGATGCGCACCCAACGTCTCCCTCCACTGCCGCTGCCGCCGTCGTCATCCCGCTGCAGCAGCACCTGGTCCTCATACCTATGGATGAGCTCGGGCCAGGGGTCGAGCGGCAGGCCGGGCGCGCGCGGACAGGGCACGAGGCGGCATCCGCGGAGCCTGACGCGCAGGCCGAGCGGCGTGGGCGTGCCGAGCGCGTCCGGGTCGCCGTCTTTCTCCCTGACGAAGCGCACGACGCGCTCGTCGATGCCGAGGACGGGATCGCGCACGGATGAGCCGAGCAGGGTGCGCGGGGCCCAGCGCCAGCCCGGCACGTCGAGCGGCTCCTCGAGGAAGAAGAGGAGGCGGACGGGGATGCCCGCTGTGCCGCCGCCGCCGCCGCCGCCGCCGCCGCCGCTGTTGCCGTCGTCATCGCCGGTAGCGGGCAAGCGCGCGAGTTGCTCCCATACGCGCGCCATGCGGTCCTGATGCGACGTGGGCTCGGCGATGCGGCGCGTGTCGAGGTCCATGAGGGTGGCGATGCAGAGCGGCTCGTCGGCGGCGACGGACACGGTGCGGAAGTGCAGAGCGCGCTGCAGGTGGACCAGGTCCGTGGGACTCTTGTTAAAGAGCACGGCGCCGGCACTGTCGCGCTTGGGGCTGAGAGACTGGAGCTGGTTGAACTTGGAGAGTGTCAGCAACAGAGCGAGGGGCAGCCACGGGCACGACGACTGTGGTGGCGATGGACGGGGCCAAAGACGTCGAGGAAGAGACGCCCCAGGTGGGCATCGGACGAACTACACTCACCTCGCTCATGACATCCTGCCAGATGCGCATGTACCGCGCGTCGGTGCGACCAATGATAAACAGGTCCTGCAACAGGGCCAGGAAGTTGACGGCGCGGTCCGCGAACTGGACGAAGAGGCTCTGCGCGAGCGCGCCCTCTATCGTCCCGTCAGCGACGACCATCTACCCGGATAAGAAGCACGATGGAAAAGACAACCACTCACCCTGCAGCGTCCATAGACGGCGCATCCAGGGCGAGGCGCCGATGGTACGGAGCAGCAGCTCGGCCGGGTGGACGCCAACCGAGGGAAAAGCGGCGAGCGCCTTGTCGAGGACGAGAACATGTGTGGCGTTCCGGTAGACGTCGGCGATGCGCTGCAACGCGAGGAGCTTTCCATTGAGCTCTATAGGGCAGCAGAATGTGTCAATCCAGATGCGGTAAGGCTGAGCGTTTGCCGACGCCGACGAGGAGTCGCGAATGCCTGCGGAATCGTCGGCGGAGGGCGAGGACGAGGACAAGGACTCGCGCACGTCTTGCTCGAGTGCCGCAACGAGACGAGAGATGCGCTCAACCTGGCATCTCGGCAGCGAGTTGAGGCGCGGATTGCCGAGACCGTCGGCCCAGACCTGATAGAGCAAGATGGGGTCAGTGGGTGTGATTGGGGAGCATATAAGTCGGGGAGTGTTGAGGAGGATGCCTCAGGGCGGGCAGCTTCAACTCTCAGTGCGGACCATGCCGGCACTCACATGAGAATAGGCAACGTAGGGAACGCCAGACGTCCACGGCTCAACAGACAGCCGCAGCTGGCCCTGGCCGCCATCGCCATGGCCATGGCCATCGCCGACATGCCTCGTTAGGCGCAGCACCGGAAACGAGTCCGTCTCGCGCAGCACCCGCACAATGTCCGCCTCGCAGACCTCGATGTGCGCGCAGCCGCAGCCTTCCTGCGCATGCGACGGCCTGTACGTGCCCAAGTCCATCTGGAAGGCTTTGCACGCGTGCTCTGAGCACCCGCCGTGATCATGGCCGGACGACGACGACGACGACGACGACGAATCTTGGCCCTGACCGACCGCCCGCCGACGCAGCCTGCTCGCATAGTGCATGGTAAAGGCGCCCTGGAACTGCGCGCGCACCTTGTCCACCTCGCTGGGGCACCAGCCGCGCGCGAGCATGCCGGCCTCGACGGCGCCGCCCGCTCGCACGTAGTCCCGGAACCAGTTGAGGCCGACGACGGTCGGCAGCGGCGTGGGCGGGCGCGACAGCGACGCGGCCATGAAGATGCCCGTCGTGAGCATCTCGCCCAGCGCGACGATGGAGTGCCGAACCGCGTCGCGCACGTTCTCCTGGATCGAGTGCAACGTCACGACGGCATACCGTAGCGAGTCGCTCAAGTCCACTAGCCGCGCCATCTTGTCGGGCGCGAGGTCGAGCCGCTGGTGGAAGAGCTCGCCGGCCTCCTCCTGCAGGAGCACGACACCAGTGATGTACTTGCCGCCTCTGGTGTTGTTGTCGTCGTCGGCGTCTTGAACGTCTTGGCCGTCTCTCACGAGGACCACGTCGTACAGCTCTGCAATCTCTGTCCGCGCCGTCTCCTCGTCCACAAGCCGCGTCCCCGATGCCGTCTCGTTGAGCCCAAGAACCTCGGCCACGAGGCCAAAGAAGAGCCACGTCTGCAGAAACGGCTCGAGCTCGGCCTGCGGTGTCGGGTAGAGGTTCTCAGAGTAGAGCACGTCGGTGGCCACCTCGGCCCCGGGCGTGTCCCGCAGGCTCACCGGCACGAGGCCGGCGCGGCTCTTGCGCACAGCGTAGCTGCGAAACGGCCCTCCGTCCCAGTGCTCGACGCACACGTAGGGGCACGCCGGCGTTGGCGCCGCGGGATCCTCGGGCAGGCAGAAGAGATCCATGGCGAGCGCTTTGCTGCGTCGCAGCCGGCCAGGTAAGAGGCGGGCCGCACCACGATATAATACTTGGCCCAACGTCCCATTTGATGTGCCGCAGTGCCGAGGACGCGGTCAGTCGTGACAGCGGAGGGTTGGTCCGCCTCAGCTGAGGCACATCCGGCACACCTCTTCATGCAGCACAAGAGTCCAGGCTCTGATGGTGGGGCGGCTTGCGCCATATGCCGCATATCCGTCTAGGCTGCTGGAATTGACACGAGTATCAGAGCGTCGTCCGGTACTGTACAATTTGTCACCAGTCGTGACTCTCCACGAGGAGATCCCGCCCAACGGGTCGGACCTGTAGATGACACTCGGCGGGTAGGACAAGTGGCCGGTTGGCTATGCTCCCGACGCTGATCCGAGGCTCGTTGATATCCTCTGCTTGCCACGGCCTTGCCTCGCTCGCCCATCCGCAGCTCGACGGCCTCGGGTCATGACAACGACTTGTCCTTGGACGCACGCGCTGCCTCCTCCTCCTCCTCCTCCGCGATCCGCGCGTCGCACACGCCAGGAAAGTCGCACGCGCAGCCAATGCCGGCGCCCCTCTTAACGCTGCGCATGGTGATGGAATACCTCCCCGTCCGGGCGACGGTGCGGCCGGCCACGACGTCCGTTTTCCGCGCCCTAATGCCATGCGTGTAGCCGTACCTAGCAGGGCCCATCATAAGCAGCAGCGACCGCGGCGGAAGAAACAGCTCCATCTCGTCGCCCGCCGCGTCCTCTGCGTCGTCTCCTGCATCGGACGCTTCTGGAGCCGTGGTCGGCAGCGGCGAAGTCGTCGTCGAGGTCTCCCTCTCCTCCTTCTCGTTGGGTTTGGAGGCGGCTAGGGACCGCTTGGGGAGCCGCATCCGCCGCGCATCCCGCGCGCCGCACCGGCGAAACTTGATGGGCACGGCGCTCCCCAGCGAGAGGCTGTACAGGGCCTCGCCGAACAGAGAGTGCGTGTCGACGTGCGGCGGGATACCGGCCCCCGGGGGGTAGTACTGCACGGTGAACTGGTCTGGCAGCCCGTCGCCGCGGACCGGCAGCCGCGCGAGGATGTCGTCCATGTAGCCCGGCAGCGGTGTGAAGACGGTCTCGGACGCGCCAAAGGTGGTGTAGTCGAAGTGGAAGCCAAAGTGCTGGCTGAGGCGCTTCTTGGATGCCGCCTCCGTGGCTGCTGCTGCTGTTGTTGCTGCTAATGATGATGGCCGGTGGTCCTCGTGAAAGGCGGATATGATGGCGGCCTCTTGCTCGGGGCTGATGAAGTCGTGGATGAGCGTCAGTCCATTGTCCCATTTCTGGACCCGCGGGGGCTCGGCGGCGGCGGCGGCGGCGGCGGCGGCAACAGCCGGCATGTCTTGCGCGCAACGCCAGTGCAGCGCTGCTGCTGCAATATGGATAGAATTCGAATAAGATGAGTGTTGAAACCGAGTTTGGCCAGCAGGTGCCGATTTTGTCCAGGACACCCACTAACGTTACCTTGGTACTTTAGTAACTTTAGGGACTGCGGCAAAGTGGGCCAGCCAGCCCTCCATGGACCACCTAGAATCAGACAGGAGAATAAGTTGGCGGAATCGCGCCTGCGAGGAGGTGCCAGACCCGACTCATCGTCCACTTAGTAATGAAGCTCGGCGACCACCCCCTAACCAGCTGCTTTTCCTGTGTCTATACAGTTTCGAGGTTAGTAGCTGTTGTTTCGAACGAGATGCCGTCTCGACAAGGGTTGTCAAGTCGCCCGCGGAAGCCTTTGCTCCCGTCGTCACTCGACACAGGCACAGCCTTCATGATCTAAGGCCGCTCGCATCTCGATGTGATGTACTACCTTATTAGTTACTTGGTAAGGCAGGTAATTACACATCGTCATTACATGTGACTCGTTCATTGGTACAGGAGTGGAGCACAGGTATGTAGGCAGTCAACAGGATACATTCATTGTGTGTCGTGAAATCCAAAAACAATAAAGGCAAAGCAACCTGCTGGCTTACAACAAACCCCCCCCCCCCCGTCTACTGCATCGTAAATGTACATTGCGGTGCACGTGCCGAATCCAACGCCGGCCGCCCTAGATGCCGCTGTCACGCCCAAAGTCATCAAGATTCAGACCCATCTCAAAGATACTTCTTGGGGCTGTTCGCCTTGCGCTTCTTGTACAGGACATACGCCGTCACCAGGAGCGCCTGCGTACCCACAATAATAAAGATGAGCTTGCCGTGACCCGGCATGCTGCTCGTCACCGTGTGGCTCAGTAGAGTGTGGTGCTGACCCAAGTACCGGTGCAAGTCATCCTGGTGTGCGGACAGCTTGTTGTGGATCTCGTCGCGCAGGGACCGCACCTCGCTCTCCAACTCCCTGATCCGGTGGTTCAGGTCGTCGTTGCGGTTCGAATGCAACAGCTGCTCACGCAGCTCATGGAGAGTGTGCTTGATATCCTCCTGATCGTCATCAGACTTCTTCCTGTGCTGCAGGTTGGTCCGGTGCACGGCGTTGAGAAGGTGCGTCGCCGACTGCAGGCGGTTGTGGAGGTCCTGGAACTGGGCCGACGACGTCGTGTACATCTCGGCCGGTTGATCGGGCATGATGTTGCCGGCCTCGGGGTCCTCTTGAGCGCCACCCGGCGATCGTGTTTGCCGCGACTCGTAGTTGATCTTCTGTTGCTTGTCGTGATGGTCCTCGCCGGAAACAGTCGACTCAGACATGACCACCATCTTAAAGACCTCAAACGAGTCGGGCGTGTCGGGCGTCGCCGCCGAGAGTCCGAAGTGATAGCCCGGCGGGATGCTAACCTTGTCCGTCTCGAAACACAGAGTGCCGTCAATGTCGACCCGGAACGAGGAATGCGTCTGCCGGAACTTGATCTGCGACGGCCGACCCAGGTTGCGGTACTGGTAGTAGCAGTGGCCAAACGCCAGCTTGTCCACGTTGTGCTGGTGTACATAGTCCACGCTTCCGTCGTTGAGGAAGCCCCGAACCATGCCGGTTGCGCCTCCGTGCGTGTCAATGACCAGTCCCAGGCCCTCAAACTTGCCCACCGTGTAAATGCTGTTGGAGCCAATGTCGCGGCTGCCTTGGCGCGCGAGCCAGATGTTGAGATTGCCGTTCCCTCGCTCGGGCCCGTTGGCGCGAAAGTCGACATCGGCGGTCCACGCCGACCGCGTCAGGGGCGAGTCTGCCCAGATGGCACCTCTCTGGTTGCCGGGGGCTACGGGCGTGAGGATGATCTTGTTGGACAGCAGCTCGGGCTGGTGCGGCTGGCCGGAGATGGTGAACCCCGGGATCTTGCCGTGGCCATCGTGATCGAGCCTATGCCAGAAGACGCCAGTGTCAGCCAGGCTCAGCATGAATCCGCAAGGAGACGGACCGTCCAGAATGCCCAAAGCTAAGCTCGTTGATGAGCCACTGCGCCTGGGCAACATTGCCGGCGAGCAGAGCTGCCAGCGCCGCGGAGAGGCCAATCGCACGCATCTTGAATCTCGACTCGACGCAGATACGGGCACGAGGACACGTCGAAGGCTGCAAGGCGTGGTGATGGTGGTGGCAGAGGGGAAAGTCGGGAACTGCCCAGACCAGCTGGCGGAGGGTTGAGGACACTTTGCAGCGGCGCCAGCTCGGGACCCCTGTTTCTAGCGGCGCCGCGCACTGAAACCTGCAGGTTTAAAAAAGAAGAAAAATAATATGACTACCACGAGCCACAGGGGAAAGTAGGGAGATCACAACGCTCCGTTGCAAGTCGGTCGCGTCCAAGGGCTGAGCGACAAGAAGCTCGAGGAAGCGGTCGAGGTAGAGTGAACGAATCCTTGCTCGTCATGCCTCACAAACCGCCCGCTGCTTGACGCGCCTCCACAGCTGGTCAGTGGTAGGTACTTCGTGAACTGCGCCACAGCGGACGACAGGGGTCCCCAGATCGCCTGCCAGGAACTGACAAGGAATTGATTCACGCTCTTCAGATGTCTGTGGCGCAGGTGGCTAAGGCCGGTTCCAGATGTCCTGAGTGCCAATGCAGACAGCTGTCGTCGCGGGAGGTACGTACCGCCAGTGCTGTGGTGGGGAGCTCTCTCTAACCACCAGCCATTGCAGCAAGCTTCTGTGCTTCTCCCGTCCCCCTCGCAAGCTCCGACCGACAGACATGAAGGGCAGCCCAACCCATTGACGCGACTTGTACCGGTGCCGGAGAACACGCGCAAGAGGCTTTGACGGCAGAGCGGTATCATGTCCGAGTTCTACCCGACCTTGGCGCAGTGCGCCATCGTCGCTGGCGCCTTCAAGATCCTCCTGTTTCCTGCCTAGTAACTCATCCCAGGCCCCTCCACCGCCTGCTCGCGACGCTGACAATGCGATAAAGCAAGTCCACCGACTTCGAGGTACATCGAAACTGGCTCGCCATTACAAATACCCTCCCCGTGTCGGAGTGGTACTACGAGAAGACGTCAGAATGGACTCTCGACTATCCGCCCTTCTTCGCCTACTTCGAGTGGCTGCTAGCCCACGTGGCCAGGCTCTTCGATCCAGCCATGCTGCATGTGTACAACCTGAACCATGAGAGCTGGCAGACGGTATACTTTCAACGGGCGAGCGTCCTCGTCACCGAGATCGTTCTAGCCTATGCCCTTCAGATGTTCATCGACACAACACCGTTGCACTCGAAGCGCGCCGCCCAAGTCGCCGCTCTGTCCATCTTTCTGTCGCCGGGTCTTTTGATAATTGACCACATTCACTTTCAGTACAATGGCTTCATGTACGGCATCCTCGTGCTGTCGTTGGTCCTCGCTAGGTGCAGATCGACGCTCCTGCATAGCGGTCTCGTCTTCGCCGCGCTGTTGTGCTTCAAGCACATCTACCTCTACCTCGCGCCCGCGTACTTTGTGTTTCTCCTGCGGACCTATTGCCTGTCGTCTCGCTCGATATTCCGCATCAAGCTGCTCAATTGCATCAAGCTGGGGGGTGGGATCGCGCTCATCTTCGGCGCTGCCTTTGGTCCCTTTGCGGCAATGCGACAGGTTCCACAGCTTTTGAGCAGGCTGTTTCCCTTCTCGCGCGGCCTTTGCCATGCGTACTGGGCACCGAACATCTGGGCACTCTACTCCCTTGCAGACCGCGTTTTGATACACCGTAAGTGCAGCACACAATACTGTACAGATGACATACTAACACGTGTCAGTTGCACCGAGGTTGGGCCTGGCCCTCAAGGAGGACGCGCTGCAAAGCGTTACGCGCGGCTTGGTTGGCGACACGACGTTTGCCGTGTTGCCAGAGATTGTGCCGCGCATGTGCTTTGCCCTGACGCTACTCTTCCAAGGGCTGCCTCTTATCAAGCTATTCGCACAACCGACATGGGAGAACTTTATAGGGGCCGTCACTCTTTGTGGCTACGCTTCCTTTCTTTTCGGCTGGCACGTCCACGAAAAGGCCATCCTGCTGGTCATCATACCCTTTTCCCTCATCGCATTGCGTGACCGGCGACACCTCGGCGCATTCCGCCCGTTGGCCGTGGCGGGGCATGTGTCTCTATTCCCACTGCTCTTTACTCCGGCAGAGTTCCCCATTAAGACTATCTACACCGTTTTCTGGCTGGTGTTATTCCTAATGGCATTTGACCGTCTCGCCCCAGCGTCGAGCAAGCCGCGGTTCTTTCTCCTTGACCGGTTCAGCACGCTGTACATTGCCGTGAGCATTCCGCTGATTGCGTACACGTCACTGTTTCACCAGATAGTATTTGGGAAGAGCTACGAGTTCCTGCCGCTCATGTTCACGAGCTCATATGCGGCCGTGGGGGTGGTGGGCAGCTGGGTCGGATACATGGTGGTGTACTTTACTTCTTAGAGCGGATGCCGCCGGGCACGGAAAACTAGATATTCCAGCGACACCCTGATTTTTCAATGCGACAAGATTCAACGATTTCCGCCCAAGGGCCGCTAGGGGACGTGATGCAGGTAGAGAGCGCCGAAGCTCGCTGAGATTGTAGTGCAGCTGGAGACGCGCTGAGTCAGCCATAAGGGGGGGGGGGGTTCAGACAGGACAAGTGGGGCGCTCCACGTGAGGCGCAAGGCTGACGCCCACTTTGGGCCCAACCCGGACGTCATTTTGCTGAAGGCATGTCTATCAAATCTCCCGGACAGGTGGTCTTTTTCGCGCGCGGCGCAGCGTGGACGGGCAAGGCAGCAACACGGACGGCAGATGCGCGCACGACGCCTTGCGCTGCAGTGTTCAATTGAATTCTCCGTCACCGGCAGGAAACCGCGAGCGCTTGATCACATGTCTGGCGTTTCGTCCTCCCGGCGGGCCTGCGGTGTAAGTCGCGCCGGATCGGTGTTTGCGGACGGCATGACGCCGTAGCTCTCCATGTATATTTTTCAGTGCAAGAGGGCCTTCCATCTCTTAGCTTGTGCAGCAAAAGTTATTTACGACGTCAAGGCAGTTGTTTTGGGGCGACCATGAGTCGCGGACCAGGGGCCCGGGCAGCAGCGGCCTTTGGGGGGGTGGCGTCGCCCTGGAAGAGAGAGACGCGGCGGGCGGCTCCAGCGCCCGGGGGGCGGCGGGCGAGGAGGCCTACCCGACCGGGGGCCACGGCGGCACAACACATACACGGGCATAACTCTACAGGCAGCGGGAATTCGCGCGCCCTTCAACGTGCGCCAGACTCGCCTGCGACAGGCGAGCAAAACGAGCCCAAGAACGCCGGTCGGACATGCGCTGGCGCGTGCGCACGGCGCGGAATGGCGTTGCGGCGGGCGGACGAGGAACTGGGGAGGAGTGGACGGTGGAGTTATGCGCCTTTTGGGAGAGAGGGCGGGCGGCGGGCGGGCGGCGGGAGAGAAACCGCCTGGGGGGGGCAGGTGAGGTGAGGCGAGGCGAGGCGGGCGGCGCGCCGGCGGCGGCGGCAGCACCAGGCGACGAGGACGGGGAGCGGGCTCATTCGCTCCAGCGGGTTGCTGTGGCCCCCCCGGGAGGGACGGGACCCGACACGGGCTGCATGGAGATGAGGTACCTTTGCCTCCACCCACGCTGCAGCAGATACCCAAGGCTAGTACCTACAAGGTACGAGGAAGGGATTGACCTGTACGGTATTCGCACCGCGAAAGCAACGCAACGCACCGCACCGCCGGGCACTCCTCAACTTGGGTCTGGAGGGGGGTCCGGGGGTCGGTGGACGAAGGGGAGACGCGCTGGAGCCGCGGGAATCCGCCGGGCGCGACAACATGACGTGCCCTGGTTATTGATGGAGGAAGATGATTCTGTCGTGTCGTGTCGTGTCGCGCCGTGTCCCTCGCAAGGAAGCAAGCACGACAGGCACCGACCAGCACAAGCATATACATACTCGGTGCTCGCGCTGGAGCCAAGACGGGCAAAAGCTGCGGGACGCGCCGCCGCGTCTCGAGCATTGTTTCCGTTTGTCCACATGCGACTTCCCATCATCAACAAGTTTGCGTTCCGTGGTCCATCCCGCTGCTTGCCTGGCGTAGAGAAGCCGTCGCTGCCGCATATATCTCTGTGCGCCCCCCATTGTGCTGCTGCTCGTGTGTACCGGTGCCGCCATGGGTCATGTTGACGAGACGTCTGATCCCATCCGTCCTCTCTGCTGCTGTTCCTGCAAGCCACCAGGAAGCGAGACACGGGAGTCGACGGAGGTGCGTGGTACTGCCGCCGCCGCCCCCCCCCCCCCCGACATCCACCAGGCACATGTACCGGTACCTGCCGAACCCTGGCGCAGCTACCGGCCGTCGGCGTCGCGCAGAGGTACCCTTTCGCCGGCGCGTGCGCCAACGAGTGACCCGGCCCCCATTGTCCCTTTGATCGGTCCTGTCTTGTCGCCGCCCGTGCCCACCCCCCACAGTTTTCCTTTCCCTCCTGCTGGTTCCCTTCACCTCCCACCACCCACGCAATTCTTTTCCTCTCCTTCCTCCTTGCTCCTCCTCTTCCTCGCCTTGTTGCACTTATCCATCGCGTCTTTTGCCGGCCGCTGCCCGCTCGTCGTCCGCCACCACCACGCGCAGCTGCTCCTCATCTGCCTCACGACCGCAGCAGCATATATACACGCTTCTCCAACGACGCGCCGTAGGCCCCTCAGCTTAGACACCCAGGTCGCGTGTAAGTCCGCGACGCTGAGCCTGGCCGCCCGCAACGGCCACCACCCAAAGCCGCATTGCCAACCTCGAACGAAACTGCTCATCCCGCCCCAACCCCAAAACCTTGCGCCTCGACATCCAGCAATCGCGACGTCACGCCGGTCAAACTGCCTGCGCGCCCGCCCCTGCACCGCCTCGCTGCCTCGCAACCACGCGTCGCTGGGCTCATGACATCTCACCCTCAACTCCCTCACTCATCTTGTTTTGTTAGTGTATGAGGGGACTGCGTCAGCCGCCCGCCCAGGTGTCTCTTCATCTGCCCCTCGAGGCAAGCAGTCGCCTAGACTCTCGTTCGCAATGGTAAGCAACAACAAACGCGCCCTCCCCCGTACTCATGTTCGCCGCCGTCCTTTGGCGCCGCCACCGGCTTACCCGTACCCGCAGGTGCTTTTCAAGCGAAAACCAGTCAAGTTCCTGCCACCACCAGACATTGAAGATGAGAACACAGAGGTACGCGACCGCCCCCCGTAGCTGATACGCATCGCGGCCGGCCCCTTTCTCACGGTTGGACTGCCACAGGTCTGGCACATCCCGCAGACGGGAGAGATTTTTGCGACATACGAGGACTATCTAAACAGGTAAGTCCCTGGGTACCCAGTTTTCTACCTCCTCATGCCCCCGGCACCGCTGACCTCGAACCCCCCTAGAATGGACTTTTACAAGCAGGTAGGGCACCATTGCCACGTCGCATGGCGCGCGTCAACTTGAGATGGAGCGAGGGGCTCACCAACATTGCCAGCGTCGCTTTAATGATCAGATTACCGGCCACTCCGGCCTGACTTTTTTTGAGGCCTATAGCAGCGAGGTGCGCTTCACTGACCCTCACATGTAGACATGGAGGACGTGTCTGTTTCCCAGACGGCACATTCCCGCTGACACCCATGCGCAGCTCACCGGCGGTCGCGAGGTCGAAGCCACCTTCCCTGAAGCGCTCAAAGGCCCCATCCTACGCAAGGTTCAGTTCCAGACCATCTCGCGCCTGGATAACCTCGTGGACATGATCTTCGATGAGTTCAAGCACGACTACTATCCTGGGGAGGACGTAACGGTCACCATTGATGGCGGGGAGAGGCTCCAAGGGCTTGTTAGGGACAAGTCGACGTTTGGACCACGGATACTCGCCGATGGCTCCCGCACGCAACCAGTCACGCGATATCTCGTGGTGAGCAAGGTGGACCCCGATTTTGAAGCCATGGTCACCGACGAACACATCTGCCGCGAACGTGGCGTCTTCACCAAGGCCATGTTACGCTCCTTCATCAAAAAGACGGTCACTCGAGAGGCATGGAATGGCGCGCCCTGGCTGGTGAAGCACGACTATGCCGGGCAGTATCACATTGACACCCGCGTCCCGCCTCATTTGCGCTACGACACCAAGCTCCAGGAGCGCAAACAGCTGCAGGCTCAGAAGCGCGCCGCCCCTCACGACGTCAATGGGCACGGCCTGCACACCGGGCCGGTTCGCTTGCCGGAGCTGAAGCCAGCGCCTAAGAGCCACAAGGGCAAGCACGGCCAGCAGGGAGCCAAGGGCTTGAAGTGGCCGGCCAACATGTCCGTCAACGGCGTCAACGGCACCCACGACCATGCGCCCCCTGTCCGGGAGCCAACGCCGCCTCCTCCCCCTCCTCCACCGAAGTACCCGATCGAGGATCTGCAACTGGAGCCAAAAGAGGGTAGTGTGCGCCCTCCGCTCAAATTCATGTGCAGGAATCCTCCAGTCGAGTTGAGGAATGGAGATGCCAACCCATCTAACGAGCCAACAAATGACCATATCGACATGGCCTCAGTCGGCCCTCTCTTAGAGACGTGGGATACTCTGAATGTCTATTGCGAGATCTTCCAGCTCGACTCTTTTACGTTTGATGACTTTGTCGAGGCCATGTCGGTGTCTTCAACAGAGGTTCCCGTTCAGCTGTTTGACGAACTTCACTGCTCGGTGCTCAAGGTCTTGGTAGACTCGGAGCAAGAAGGCGGCAAAGTACGAATCACGCTACCCGAGCTCGAGGAGGACGACAGCGACGAGGAGGATGAAGACGAGGACATGGACGAGACGGCCGAGCCGACGCCGGAGCCGGAGCCCAAGCCGACGGGCCGAGCTACCAGGAGCAGCTTGGCCAAGGCCGAGGCTGAGCGCCTCGCTGCCGAAGCCGCCGCCGCGGAGGAGGAGGTCCTGCGGGCTGAGCTCGAGTCGAAACACCGCGCCGAGGAGCTGTTGCGCGAGTACGACTGGATCGAGCACCTTCGCAAGCGAGACTTTGCCAACGGCGGGTGGGAGCGTATCGTCGTCGGCCTGTTCCACCAGCTATCGAAGAGCGAGCGCCAGGAGAAGCAGTGCGAGGAACTCTTGTTGCAGCTCGTGCCTCCCGAGACGGAGCCGACACAGGAGGCGGTCCGCCAGCGATATGGCGAGCTGGACGTCAACTTCCGCGTCAAGGCGCTGCAGCTCCTCTGTATGCTCACCATGGAGACCAAGGCGGTCCGCGGGTACATGGAGGACTGCAGTGAGACGATGACCAAGTATCGCAAGGAGCGGATCGAGTGGCAGAGGAAGCGAAAGCAGGCGTACGTCCAGACGGTGGGCTTTTCCCATGCAGAGCTGCATCAGCTAACTTGCGTCTAGTGTCGAGGATTTGCGACTGCTCAACGAGGATCGTAAGGCGATGCTCCCTGAGAGCACGCCCGCCGAAGAGTCCAAGGACACGGCCAGCAAAGACGACGATGTCAAAATGACGGACGCGGACGACTCGCAGATGGACCAGGACAACGGCGTCAATGGCACAGCCAACGGCAACGGGAGCGGCAAAGGCCAAAAGAAGCGCCGCGGTCGCCAGTCGGACAAGCAGCGGAAGCTCGAGGATGAAGAAGAGCGCAAGGCCAAGGCAAAGGAAGCCGAAGATAAGGAGAAGGAAAAGGCGCCCATCGTCAGGCTCCCACCACAGCAGATGAAGCAGTACAACAAGATCCTCAAGGAGATCCAAAAGAAGGAGGACTTCATCAAAGAGTGCGAGGACGAGGTGGCCATCATTGAGAACGACCTGCGTGAGGCCGACTGCCCGAGAACGCGTGTGCTGGGCAAGGATCGGTTCTGGAACCGGTACTACTGGTTCGAGCGCAACGGCATGCCGTACGCCGGGTTGCCAAACAGCTCGACGGCGTGGGCCGAGTACGCCAACGGGTGCATCTGGGTGCAGGGCCCGGACGAGCTGGAGCGGGAAGGGTACATCGACGTACCTGCGGAGCTGCAAAACGAATACAGGGCCAAGTTCAACATGACGGTGCCGGAGCGCAAGGCGAAGGAGGAGGGCGGGACGAGCATCTTCAACGCGAACCAATGGGGCTACATCGCAGACCCAGACAAGGTGGACCAGCTGATCCGATGGCTGGACCCGCGAGGGTTCAACGAGTTGAAGCTACGCAAGGAGCTGCTCAACTACCGCGACAAGATTGCGACGCACATGGAGAACCGCAAGAAGTACCTAGGGATCGACGAGGAGAAGCAGGAAGAAGCGGCGGCGGCGGCGACGGCGACTACGGCAAAGCGGACGAGCTCGCGAATCCGCGAAAAGACGCCGGAGACGCGCAACTACCGGTGCCTGATGTGGGAGAACACGATGGCGCTGGAGGAGCTGGGTCATCTCCACATGGAGCAGCCGCCGCCACCTCGGTCGAGGAAGCAGACGAAGAAGCGGGAGGCGCAGGGCGAGCCGGCGGGCCGTGGCACGACCAAAGCGCGCAAGAAGTAGCAGGGATTTGTTTGCGTTGACTTTGTTTTCTTTTCTTGGTGCATGAGCCGGGCATGGACATGGACGCAATCCATGGGTTGATTTTTCTTGCTTTGATCTATTTCTGCGGCAAAGCATGGCGTACTACTGGAGGCCGGACGAAGGGAGGGGTTGGTAAGGTTCTATCATGAGGAGCATATACAGCCGACGTCGGAGATGGGAGCGTTGGGCATTTGACTAGGTTTGGATGAAGCAGTAACGTAGATAGAGGCATGGTTGAAATGATGGGAGAGCATTATTGAGTGTGCGTGCGTGTCACGAAGAAGAGAGCGTGTGGCCCTTGAACGAGGTGGAGATTTACATATAACGGGCTGAACAAGCTGCCGGCTTACGAGCTGGCTGGCCTGTGAGGGGATTTGTAAGATGCCCAAGGAAGATGCGCCGACGCAGGTGCGATCAATGTCCCGTTCCGCGTGGCCTTGACCGAAGGAGCAGGCGATTCGAGGAATGGCGGCGGTGGCGGTGGTAATGCGTGTTAGCGAGTGCGAGACGCTAGAGGCAATGCTGACCCTCTTGTTTCGCCGTAAGTTGTGCATGAAAGTCGGTTGGTTGGGTTGTTGGGCGGGAGGCTGATGAATGAGTTGCCTTGAATTTTGCTTTGCCTCTTTGGACGGGGGGGGGGAGGGGTTGGAAGGGCAGTTGCAGTTGCGGTTGTGGCTTGCTGCCTTGGCTGGGCATCTCGCATTCGCATTCCTCCTGCCGGCAAAGCTGCGTCGCTCCAATCACAGCTTGCACTTTCTTCCGTTGGCAGGAGATGCATAATTTTGAGAAAGAGAGAGGACAAGAGAGAGAGACATGGCCGACACACCACCACATGTATGTCCGTGCGTGGTGTTGCGGCTCATAAATCCATACATACAGAGAGAGATGGCAGAAGGGGGGGCCAGTTACACAGTGAGCGAGCGGCTGGCTTTCACACATGCGTCACTGATAGCAGTAGCAAGTCCCTACAGGTTGGCGACGAGGCTGTCCAATGTGTTCGACCCGTCAGTCCGTCCGTCCGTCCGTCCGTCCGTCCGTCCGACGCGCGGCCGCTACGCACGCAACACGCTGATAAATCGGCGACGACGTCAACAGGCGAGGCCGACGGGCAACAAACAGCAACACCAAAACAACACAAGAAGAAGACGACACGACGACGACGACGACGACGGCCAACAATAAAAAAAAAGGATTCCCATATGATGGACCCAAACGACCTCGGCTCATCGCCGCCCGCCTCCTGCGCTAAAAACGACAGGTACACGAAAACAAGCGTGAACGGGTATTGCAGGTAGAGGTGGGTGGGGTGCATACTGTGGTAGTTAGTAGGTACCTACCTTTATTTCACTGCAGAAAAAAGTGTAGAGCCAGCCACCTACCCACCCACACCCACTTCCCTCCCTCCCTCCCGGCAGAGCCTCGTTCCGTGCCCGGTAGTGTACCTATCTATCTGCAGGTATGCTGGACTGAGAGCTGGAGACTGTAAAGGCGGCGGGCGCCGCCTGTAGTACTAAGTACCGAGTTAGTGAATCGCAAGCATGGCGTCATGGAGTGTGAGCTTGCGACCGGCCCTCCCGCCCGAAAAGGTCCGGGCCCTAACGACTACTACTAACCCAGGTTGATACCTTGGTGCCTACCTAACTACCTACCTGTCTATCTTACCTCTTGCTTCAGGGGGGGGAGGGACGGAACCGGGGGGGCCCGCGCTGCTGCCTCGGCCGCTTGTCCGTCCGCTTGGTGATTGTGCGTTTCTGCGGGAGAAGGTTGTTGCTCCGAAGCGCGCGCGCGATCGCGCCGGCCGGGTAGGGCGTGGGTAGCAAGTATATGGATGATGGCATTGGCACGGCCTCGGCGAGAGAGAGGGGCGGGCGGTGGTCGGTCGGTCGGTCGGTCGGTCCCCGGAGATGTATATATTGAGGGTCGTACCAACGTGGATGGGGGGGCCTTGCGTCAGACATCATCATCATCGTCGTCACCGCCAGTGATTACCATCATCGTCGCCCATTCCATCGTCCTGGTCGTCGTCAGTCACCAATTTGCCGGCGCATACATACAAAGAAACATACCTACGCGACAGTTCTACACCGATTGGTACCGTAAAGGCTCGCCCGCAACTGGCGTCCATTGCTGCTCTCTAGACTCGACCGCGTCCAACTGTCGTCTTCCCCCCCCCCCCCCCTTCTCCTTTTCACTCCGTCGTTCGACCGCCCGCGAGACACACCAGGAGCATCCCTCCACCATGGCGTCCAGCGAGGAACTCCCCAAGGTGACGCTGTACTGGTGAGCACGAACCCCCTTTCCCCCTGTTTGGCTCCCCCATACATGCCCTCTCCGTCATCGCCGCCGCCTCTCTCTTGTCAGAAGGCGGCGGCATACATCAATAGGGGCGGGGGGGACCACGCCGTCATGGACAGTTTGCGTCTAATCGAATGTCGTGTCGTTCAAAACGCGCAGGCTCAACGGCTCCCGCTCGCAGCGCATCCTGTGGCTGCTCGAGGAGCTCAAGGTGCCGTACGAGGTCGAGGTGTTCCACCGCAACAAGCAGACGATGCTGGCGCCGCCCGAGCTCGAGAAGATTCACCCGCTCGGCAAGTCGCCCGTCGTCAGCGTCCTGCCCGCCGGCGCGAAGCCCGGCACCGAGCCCCTCGTCCTCGCCGAGAGCGGCCTCATGACCGAGTACCTGTGCGAGCACCTGCCCGAGGGCCGCCGCCTGGTGCCGCCCAAGTGGAAGGACGGCTGCGAGGGCAAGGTGGGCGGCGAGACGGAGGCGTGGATGCGGTTCCGCTACCTGCTTCACTATGCCGAGGGGAGCCTGATGCCCACGCTGGTGGTGGCGCTCGTCACGTCGCGTGCGTATTCCTCTGACACTCTCTGACACTCTCTTCTCCTTTTCCTCCTCCCCTCCCCTCCCACAGAATAGATGATGCTCCGACGACGACGACGACGACGCTGACCCATGCTGACTCTCTCCCGCTGCAGAGCTCAAGTCCCCCGCGCAGGTGCCCTTCATCGTGCGTCCCATCACCTCCATCGCCGCCAACCGCATCCTGTCGCAGTTCGTCTTCCCCAACGCGCTCAAGCACCTGCGCCTCATCGAGTCGTACCTCGAGACCTCGGGCGGGCGCTACCTGTGCGGCGACTCCCTGACGGCCGCCGACATCCTCATGAGCTTCCCCCTCATCGCCGCAAAGGACCGCTGGGACGACATGGGCCGCTTCGAGGGCGGCCACTGGGCCAAGCAGTTCCCCCGCGTCGCCCGCTACGTCGCCCTGCTCGAGGCCGAGGACGGGTACCGCCGCAGCGTCGAGCGCATCGAGGAGATTGACGGCCAAAAGTTTGCCCCGTCGCTGTGAGATACATACTATAGGCAGGCTCGTCGTGAGGGTTGGGTGGTTCTGGTGGAGATGGTGGGTGCTATCCATAGTTTGGTAATGTCGCAATGAAGATCCCAGGGAAACACGAGTGCGCATTTATTCGGTGGTTCAACATGTACAGACTAGAATAGTATAGGATGTCCTGTGGCTCAGTTAGACACTTGGACTGGCGGGGACAATATCTTTCAACTCTCTCTCCTTCTCTCTCATAGCTCCCATAACATCCATATAGATGGATGCAGTATTCGCACTATCAACAGACAGATATTCACTATATTTCATTGTGTTATTACAAGCGCTCGCCGTGCCGCGACCCGCCCCCATCGTCTGAGGTGCCTGCCCCCCGCCGCCGTCCTGTGCTGCCTGCCCGCCCGTGCTGTTTGTAGCGCCCGGGACCCCAAGGCACGTCCCGCCATTGGCCAGTCAGTGCCCACGCCACTGAACGCACCCCTGTCAGCCATTCGCCAACCTCAACCTCACCTCAATCTTCAATATCGACGTCTGAAGCGAGAAAAAAAAAAGCTGCCGAGCTCTCATCACCACCCCTCGCCCATCCATTGGGCTCACAACGAGGCACACGTTGCCCGCGGCACGAAGCGCACCCCCCCCCCCCCTCTCCGCTCCCATTCTATCCTGCAGGCGTCATGTACGCCTCGCGAGCAGTCTGCCTGAGATGCGCGTCGCGCATGCGCCTGGCCGTGACGACTTCGGCAGCAGCAACGTCCTCCCCGCGGCTCTCCTCATCGACTGCAGCCGATGCCTCGCCAGACGCCAGCGGCGCCGTGGGCACGCCTCCAGGGGACAATGGGCAGCCGCGGCAGCAGTTCCAGTCGCAAACATCTTCCTCGACATCCCACCAGCAGCACGCGCGCCACCGTCGGCCGCCGTCCCGCCAAAGGGGCGCCAGAGCCTCACAACAGTCCGCCGTAGCCCTCTTCAACGATGTCGTCAACAAGGCACCGCAGCCCTCTGCCTCAGACTCGTCCACTCTTTCCACAGCTGTCGAGAAGCAGCAGCAGCAACAACAACAAGCAGCAAACAAGCCCGTCGCCGCCACCACCGCTCTCGGCGAGTGGGAAATCGCCGCCAAGATGAAGGAGCTCGCCGAGCGCAAGGCTCTCGACCCGCGCGACCGCCTGCGCATCTTCAGCGCCGACATCTGGCCGCACGTCCGCGAGCTGCGCGGCCACATGCCCAGCCACCTGTACATGGCGACGACGCAGTTGCTTGCGCGCGCCTGCGACGCCGCCGCCGAGGCCGGCGACACGGGCGGCGTCGGCCTCGAGCTCTCCTCCATGTGCGCCACCATCGGCAAGTGGGACCTCGACTTGCGCAACGAGCTCGTCCTGAGCCTGTGCCACTCCCTTATCCACAGAAAGCACTCATCCACCGAGCGCGCCGCCATCACCGAAGAGCTCATCGACCTGTGGAAGCACATCTCGCAGCTGCGCCGCAGGAGCCAGGGGCACCACGCGCCGTTGCGGTTTGTCCTGCCCACGCCTACGGAAGCGTTTGGCCGTGATGACCCAGGCCAGCAGAAGCAGCAGCAGCGGTCCAGCAACATGAACCCGACGACCAAGGCCCTCTCCTGCATCTTCATCCAGTTCCGCATCGAGCAGGGCGCCATGCTGGTCCCGGGCCTGTTGGCCACGGTCGCCGTGCTCTCCGACCCGAGATTCGCGCGACAGGGCAGCCAAGTCAAGGCGGCGCCGCTCTTGAACCTTGTGATAAAGGCCTTTCAGCGGCAGGGCAACCCGGATCAGGCCTACATCGAGGAGGTGTTCCGCGACAAGATTCGCTTCCCGGCGTCCAAGCTGGACGAGCTTGAGGCTTACACGCTCAACCAGTGGCCGTACGCCGAGGCCATGCTGTCCAACACGGCTGCGCCCTGGAGACAGGCCCTTGAGGGCTCCAAGCGGGAAGGCGCCTCGTCTTCCGGCCTCGCCACATTTCACAAACAACTGCGCGCCGCGTACCGCGCCCGCAACACAGGCGCCGTCGTCTCCATCTGGCAGGACCTCACGGCGCGGCTGGCGGAACAGCCCGACCTGGCGCGGCGGATGCGCGAGGATCCCGAGTTCCTCGACTTCTGGGTCTTTGTGTGGTGCGCCGTGCGGCGGCCCGTCAAGCTGCAGGAGACGCTCGACCTGATGCAGGAGATTGGAGTGCGGCCCACGGTCAAGACGTACACGGCCATGATGCACGGGTGGAAGATGTGCAAGGACGGCGAGAAGATCGCCGCGCTGTGGGACAAGCTCGTCGAGTCGGGCATGCGGCTCGACGCCGTCATCTGGACCGAGCGTATCTCGGGGCTCATCGAGTCGGGGAGGCCGCAGGCCGGCGTACACGCGCTCGCCGAGATGATGGCCCTGTGGAAGCAGGCGCTCGCCAGGAAGGGCGGCGACGCCGTCGCGACTGCGGCCACGACCACGGTCGTCCAGCCCAGCATCGAGGTGGTCAACGCCGCCTTCAAGGGCCTCATCCGGCTCGACCTCAAGGCGGCCCACGAGGTGCTCGCGTGGGCGGGCCGCGAGGGCATCGAGCCCAACGTCCGCACCTACAACATCCTCCTGCGCGAGAGCTTCCGCGGCAACGCGGCGCCCGACGACGACGTACAGTCGCTCCTCCGCGCCATGAAGCGCCAGGGCGTCGAGCCCGACGCCGCCACATTCACCATCATCCTCGAGGAGGTTCTCGGCGCCATGGACAACACGTCGGCCGCCGAGCAGGTCCTCGCCGTCCGCCAGGTACTCGACGACATCGAGGCCGCCGGCCTGCGGCCCAACCTCGAGACGTACGGCAAGATGCTCTACGCCGTCGCCTCGCTCACCCACGGCGGCGCCGACGACGCCATCGCCGCCGTCCAGGAGCACATGCGCGCCGCCGGCTTCTCGGCCACGCCGCACATGGTCACCATCCTCATCGAGCGCGCCATCGCCCGCATATCTTCATCCTCCCCCTCGGTCTCTTCTTCTTCTTCGCCGTCGCCACCACCATCATCATCATCATCATCACCATCATCACCGTCCAGCGCCGCCGCCGCCGCCGCGCAAATCCAGGCCATCCTCCGCGAGCACAACCTCACCCACGTCGGACAGGGCGACCAGACGCTGTGGGAGCGCGTCATGAGCGCCCACGCCGCCGCCGGCGACGTCCCCGCCGCCATGCGCGTCTTCGGCGACCTCGCCCGCGCCGGCCGCCCCGTCAGCTCACTCCCCTGCCTGACGGACCTGCTCCGCGCGCTGCTCGACGCCGGGCGCGTCGACGACGCCCGCGACGTGGTCGGCGTCGTGCTCGCGCACAAGACCCGCCGCGCGGCTGCCGAGGGCCCCGGTGGGAACGGAAGCGGAAGCGTCAGCTCCAGCGGCATGAGCAGCGCTGCCGCTGCTGCTGCTGCTGCTCCTTCAGCCGCTGACAACAGCCTCGCCAGAGACGGCCCTGGCCCCGTCGTCAGCAACAGCGAGTCCGCACGCGACGCGCGCTACTGGCGACACCACTTTTGGTACATGGCGCGCGAGAACGGGCTGCTCAACTGGGACGAAGTGCCGCCCGAGTTGCAGGCGCAGCTGCGCGGGCAGGGGAGCGGCTGAGCACATCCATGTACCCAACTACATCTCCCTACTTTCCCGGCCAGGGGGCCTGTTCACCATAGACCTGTACGTACGTAGCAGTAGCATGTATCACAGAAGACATGGTAAAGGGGGGTCATATAAGACTCGTCTGATGCAAAATTGTAATCCATCCAACTGACCGTGCCTCGCCATTCCTAATGCTGCCCGTGCATGGCCTTGCAATTTACCCGCGCCTCAAGAACGCCCAAACACCAAGCGGCATTGATGGCGCCGCATGCCCCAACCAAGGCCCATCCCGTTTTCCTCCCGTTTCGTCATGGCATGATATCCCATCCCACCCGGCGTGCCAACCTCGCGCACATCCCGTTCCGTTTCCCTGGTTCCATCGCCTGTTCGTATCTCACGACTCGTCCATGGCGTCTTCGCTCGCCGCAGCAGCGACACCTTGGCTCATCGAGGCCGGAGGCCGCCGCCGCCCACCATCATCATCTTCACCACCGCCACCACCTGCTGCATCCCCGGACGCAGCAGCCAGCGCCGCCGCCGCCCTCTCCAGCCCCTCGACCTCGTCCCTACCCAGCCCGCGGCCCTGTCCCTGCCAGTCCCCGTCGCGCACCTCCCCCCGCGGGCCGAGCTCCAGTCCGCCCGCACGCTCCAGGTACTCGCGTGACGAGGCCTCGATGTACTCTGCGCGCTGGCGCCGCCACGTCTTGTTATTGTTGTTACCCCTGCCATCCTCGTTGTCGTTGTCGTCGGTCGCATCCGCCGCATCGTTGCCGTCTTCCAGCGTGCCCAGGTCCGGCTGAAGGGTGCGCAGCGACGTCGACAGGGCGCGCAGGGCCTGCAGCTGGGAGAGGGCAAACTCGGCCGTCGTGGTAATGGGCTGGTCAGTGCCGCCGTCTTCGAGCGTGCCCTTTTCGCCAAGGAATTTGAGCGGAGCGCGCGACGAGGACGATAGTGACGATCCCTCGCCCTCCTGCTGTTGTGCGGTGCCGTCCTCCCTCTTGACCTCCGCGTCGCCATCATTGTCGTCAGCGTCGCCGCGCACGCCCAGCACGGTACGAAGCCGCCGCAGTAGCACGTCGTTGCGCGCGCGCTCGGCCTCGAGGGCAGCCTGGAGGCGCTGGCTCGCCTGCAGCTTGCGGCGGAGGGCGGTGACGGACGCGGGCGTGGGGCGGTCCGGATCTACCGCTCCTTCTCCCCCTCCCCCTGGCTGAACATGGGGGGCGTGTCCTCGCTGCTGCTGCGCTGTGGTGGCGCCGCCAAAGTCGAGGCCGTCGTAGTGGGCGAGGCGCATGTAAGGCTGGTCGTTGGGGCGGACGCTGAGGATGTTGCGCATGGTGTAGAGCTCAAAGAGGTCAAAGTTCTTGTCAATGGAGGCGTTTAGTAGCGTTTCGAGCTGGTGCGTGCCGTTTTCGATTTCGCGCTTGGCCGCCTCTTCGGGGGCCAGCTGCTGCTGCTGGTCATTGTCATCGACGGTAGCGTTAGACCTGCCCTTCTTGGACTTTTTGCCCGCCCCCTGGGATGACGACGAGAATCCGAGCTTCTGCGGCGGGATGGACAGCAGGAGGCGCTCGACAGAATCGAGGGCGCGGTCGGCGAGCACGTTGACCGTGTTGATGATGTCGTCGATGAGGGCCTATGTGTGCGGTGCAGGCGCGCGCGCTGGGTAAGCTTCTTTCCCGCGCACAAGGACGAAACAGGGACGGGGTACGTACGACGGGTGGGTAGCCCAGATGCTCGGTCAGGAGCTCATAATCGCTGTTTGCGGGCGGCGCTGTCATAGTGAAGGGCGAATGGGCGACGGGCGTGGTGTTGCGAATGGCTTCAGACGCGCCGGCGCGCGCCCACGAGACGCGTTCCTCGGCTGGAAAGGCGCTCGAGGGCTGCGAGATCGTAGGAGGGGACCAGGCAGGGACAAGAGCGGTGGTAGTAGGAGGCGGGAGGTGAGGGGATTGCCGCACGATTTTTTATTTGAACGCTGTGTACTTGTAGTTTTGAATTGAGGCCGAAGATGGATGAAGAAGAGGCGAGGACAGTCGCGTCCAGATGTTTCATTCAATTGATGTCGAAAGATCCCAAGCTCCAGTGCAACCCGCCCTGTAACAGACCCAGTGGCCGCCCGTGCAGTGGGTGTGGGTGAGGTGAGGTGCCTGGGGGCGAGAAAGAGCTGCAGCCCTCCTGCCCCGCTGCAGGGCAGGTTGCGTCACCCCCGCACCCACCCGTCCGCCCCCAAGCCAGCATGGAAGCCGCAAGCCTGACCGTTGCATAGGTACCTAGTAGAGTGCCCGAGTGACAGTGACAGCCCTGGCGCCCCAATCCATCTGATCCGCCCACCACCACCAGCCTGGTCCCTGAGTAACTACCTCCACCTCTTCTTACCTACACTACCTCATCTACCTCAACTTCAAGCTTCATCGCCTCGCAGGGGACCCAAAGCCCTCTTCCCGCCGCCGCCGCCGCCGCCGCCTCCTCCCGCACCTCACCTGAAACCCCTTCCGGATATCCTCCCAGCCCCTTTCCCCCGTCCCTCTCACTCCTGCGGTCCCACCTCCAAACACGCGCGCACGCGCCCGGTTCTCCCGGAGGAGCCTAGAGCAGAGGGACAGACGCAGCCATGTCGCAGTTCAAGGACGTGATGAAGAAGGGGTGGCACCCCGAAAAGTCAAAGTCGAGCTCGGGATCCGGCTCCGGCTCCGGCTCCGGCTCCAAATCAATCACGGGCATGGGCATCAGAGGCAAAGCCGTACGTTGATATCATATCCCCCTTTCCTTTCGCCCAAGCCCACTATTGTGGGAGACTCGCCCCCCAGACGAGACGCTCACACATCGCCAACTCCCTTCCTCCCAACAGTCAGGCCTCATAGGCCGCAATAACGGTGACTCGAGGGACGAGGATCGCGCCAACCACGTCTCCCGCCCGCTCGCCTCCCTCAAGGATCCCGCGTCCTTCGCCCCTCCGCCCAGGCGCACCGGCGCCGGCCTCGCCCCCGCGCCGCCTCCCTCCACCGAGAAGCGCAAGGTCATCGCCGCGCCTTCCAAGTACCAGGACCCCCGGGCCCCCCCTCCTCCGCCGTCACGACAAGACGAAGAGTACCAGCAGCAGTTGCAGCTCGAGGCCCCGTCCGAGGAACCCCAACAACCTCGCCCCTACCGCACCGACACGAGCGGCCTGAGGACCGACCACCTCCCTCCGCCGCCCGGTCGCAGAGACGGTGCCGACGGCAGGAGCCCGCCGCCCTATGAGGCCGTCGCCGGAGGTACGCGCGCTGCTCCTGCCCCTGCTGCTGCGGCGCCGCCGAGCCTGCCGCCGCGGCTGCCGCCCCGAACGAACAGCGCGAGCCCCCAGGGCGGGAGCCCGCACACCGCCGTCAGTGGTAGTGGCGGATACTTGAACGCGGGCGCCGTCAACAGGCTGGGCGCCGCCGGCGTCTCCGTCCCTGGCCTCGGCATCGGTCGCTCAAGCCCTGCCCACGCCGGGTCCCCGAGCCCGCCTCCCCCGCGACCCGCCGCTGCCGCCGGTGCGGGCAACGGCAACGGAAACGGCGGTGGCTACGGCGCGCAGGTCAACGAGCTACAGAATAGGTTCTCCAGGCTGGGCTCCTCTGCCTCGCCCGGGTCTGCGTCGCCGGCCCCCGCGCCCGCTCCCCCCAGCCAGGGCACCACGTGGGCGCAGAAGCAGGCCGCCCTCAAGACGGCCTCGTCCTTCCACAAAGACCCCTCGTCCGTGTCCCTCTCCGACGCAAAGGCCGCCATCGGCACCGCCAACAACTTTCGCCAGCGCCACGGAGACCAGGTCGCCGCGGGCGCGAGATCCGCCAACAGCCTGAATCAAAAGTACGGGTTCGCGGACAAGGCTGGCGCTTTTGCCGGCCGGGGACAAGCGGCGTCAGCGCAGACCAACGCCGGAGATTCCAGTGCCAATGTCAATGTCAACGCCGTGGCCACGGCGCTCGCGGGCAAGAAGAAGCCGCCGCCGCCGCCGCCGCCCAAGAAGAAGCCCGGGCTGGGCGGCTCGTCAAACGCGCCTCCCGTCGATGACGACACCCCGCCGCCGGTGCCGATGTCTACGCGACCGACATTTTAGCCTCTCTACTCCTACGGCAATTTTGCATCTGGGCGGCGTCAGTTTTAGTGCGTTGGCGGGCTTTTAAATTCTGTCGGCGTGCAAAGAAGTATTCACATTCACAAGACGGAGTTGAGCGACGTATGGGATGCTGCGACGGGCATGAGACTCGTTACTTTTTTTGGAATCCCGTCCGTAGGGTAGGGGTTTTTCACCCGGCTCCGGGGCAAGACGAAATAGTATGGCTTCTCCTATATCATGACCCCGCCATGCCGGTAGGACGCGCGTGTGCAGATACAATCGAAGCCGATGGAATCAGTACGCTTAGACCTTGGTCTCCTTGACGCCGTGCTTCCAGACGATGACATAGGGGGTGACACCATCCTCGCGGTAGTTGAGGAGGACGACACTGGGCGTCCCGAATTAGCATGCGCGTTCGATACAAGAGTCGGGAGAGCAGGAAAACAGGGGGGTTGGGTTCTTACAGGCCGTCGGGGTTCATGGACTCGCCAGTGTAGAACTCGAGGTCCTTGAAGTTGGGCAGGAGCTTCTCCTTGACGTAGGTTTGAGCGCCCTTCTCGAAAGCGGTGATGGTGTCGGCATCAGCACCCTTCTCCTGGAGGGCAGCCTTGACGGCCTTGAGGTAGCCTGAGCGGCGTGTCAGTACGGTCTGCGGCTGTGCCGTTGCGGCAACGGGGATCGAGGTGGAAGGGGATCGGCGCACCCTTGAGGTAGCCCAGGTAGCCCTTCTTGTCGAACTGGGTGGACTGGAGACGGAAGGAGTGGACAATGTTGTTGACCTTGACGGCCTGGTCCTCGACGGTCTCATCGTCACCGCCCTCGGCAGAGGCGTTGGCACCGGTGTCTGGTTGACAGCGTCCGGGTCAGTCTGGCGGCTCTCCAATGGGGCAGATTTCGCAGTCCTCTGTGCGCCTGCACCCGCGCCCCCTCACGGCCGCTGCCGCACTGGCGCTTGCTTGCACTGCCAGCGCGGAGCAGGAGGGGAGGGGGGCCTGTTGTTGAGGCGCGCGGTGCGACGAGGCAACGCGCGAGTGGTTTTGTTTTTTCCGTTTCAATCCGCCGCCTCCTAAGCCTGCGGGTTTCTCTCGCACGTACCAACATTGACAGCCGCCTCCGTGATCATGGCGCAGTCGGCCTCGTAGACGATGCCATCGATCTCCTTGAGGTCGAACGAGTCGGAGATGATCTCGTCACCGGTGAGGATATCCTATTTTGCGCGTTCCTCGGTCAGCCCATCATCTTCTTCGGGCACAAAAAAAAAATAGGCGGGGAGGGGCGGCGACTTGAGTCCCTGGCGGGGTAACGAGAGCCGCCGCGCAAAGGGGGAGGGGAGGGCCAGGGCGGCGCGCGCGCAGATGACGAAGCTCGCACATTGACAGATTTCAACATTATAAAGTTCAAAAACTTACGTTGTAAATCTTCATTTTGGCGGTTCGCGATGAATCGACGACGGGCTGAGCTGCAGAGAGGCGGGAAGGGTGATGGATGGACGTGGAGGAGCAAGTAGTGAGGGAAGGTGGGGAGGGAGAGATTCAGGATGGATGCTTTTTCACTTGGTCGCAGCCAGGCCAGGCCAGGCCAGGGCTGGGTTGCTGGGTTGGCGGGGGAGAAAATTCATTGCTTCCACTGTGTTGACTGGGGCTGGTGGTGGCGCGTGGGCGGGCAGCCACTCGAGCGGGCGGGCCTGGCTCTCTCCCCTCCCGTCTGCCCAGGCTGTGGCTCTTGCTCCCACCCAGTGCATTAAAGGTAACTACCATCTATCCATCGCCATCAACGGTGGGGTTCTCATCGCCGCAGCCAATCTCAGCGCGTGAACTGGGCAGCTAGCTACCAACTGAGTCCAGACTTCCAGGCTCCGGCGGCGGCCCCGCCTGCACTCAAAAAATTTCGTCCAGTTAGTAGTTACTTCGTACAACATACTAAACCTCCCGTGCGCGGTCATAGTCTCTCCAGACCAGCTGGCTGGTAGTAGGAGGCCCTCATTGCGTAATGCCTCGTTTACGCTGCCGTCACTCGTCACGCTGCACTGGTGAGGTCCCTGCGTCAAGCGTCTACTGGGCGACCGCCTGCCTAGTTCATCACTATTGTACTAAGATAGGGTGTGAGTTAACTACTTACATACCTAGTACGTTAGTATCTACCTTTTATGTGATGGTGATGTGTCGCTCGCATACAATGTGCCTTGAGGCTGATAAGTCTAAGACAAGGCATAGATGTAAATGCCTCTGCTACTGGGTGTTATGACCACAACGTATTAAAGGAACGTGAGAATTGCCATTCGGTGCTCTCTTATCTAAGAAGTCTTGTTACGGGGACATGTGTCGTCTACCTGGGATAGCTCCGTTATGTCGTCATGTGTCGCTGTTGGGCACCAACCACGACTTAAACGACTAAAGCGCCTGCAGTACAACCTCACCCAGAGAAGCATCGAATAACTGGAGTACGACAACGCACGGTTTTAACTGCAAACACTGAGCCAGAAAACCGGCGTAAAGAATTGACGATCTGCGAACCGCATGAAGCGTTGTCAACCCACAAACGTCGCTGCAGGGTAGACAAGTAACAACGCGAGCAACGTGAGGATCACGGCTACGTACCGTGAACCGCATCGACAGGATGGAAGCCAGCCTGGCTCGCCGCCCCTTTCCAAGTCCAACGTATTGGCATGACTACAAATAACTAACAGGATACCCGTATCGAACTGTACGCACGAGTACGTCCATCCTCTTGGCCGTCGCCCTCGGCAGCGCAGCGATTGGGCATCCGATAGAAGCATCGCCGCGATTCCAAGTCAGGCAGATGCGAACAGGCGATTGTCTGCTGACCGCAGAGGCGGCTGTGCGTGACATTATTAGCAGCATGACGATGCCCAGTCACCGGGCATGCCAGGGGAAGGAGGACGGACCATCGTCTTCAAGGGGCTCCATGCGCATACGTACTCCGTGCGCACTGCGTGCTTTGTAGCATGTATGTACCTGCAGCAACAGCAGCAGCAGCATCACCTCGTCCCGCACGTCCCAACTCCTAGCATACGGTAGGGCAGGTCGTCTCGTTTCGTACAAGCTATTAGTTAGCTAGACGCTGCCACGCATTGCAACGGCGCTCACGATGGGGCTGTCACTAAAGGGGGCATAAGGAGCAGCCAAGGCAAGGGTCAAGGTAATAATACTGAGAGAGGACGCATCATCCGTCATCGTCAGCGGCCCAAGAATAGCCACACGCTGACGCGGTTTCGCGCGACTTGGCCCTGCTCCATAGGGGGCGCGCGCGGACATCTTAACTTACACATCCACCGGCAAATAACCCCCGGCACCAACAGTGACGCAAGCAAGCAATTCCGAGTTACATTCGTTTGCCTTGGTTGTACGTAGCTTGACGCCGACGGTTCGGCTCTCGTCGTTCGAGCATCGGATAAGCCTCGTCGGGCGTGGGTGGGCTGATTGTCTTGGCTCGCTGTGTGAGGTCGGAAGGTCAGTGAACCGAGATTGATAAAAAAGGGCCAAAGGGGTAAGACACCCAAGCTGCGCCCGGCGACAGAATAAACCGGGACACCTGACACCGTGCTCTGTGCGAGCTCCGTGACGGCGGTTATTTTCGTAGGCACGTCTCTCACTGGTACTAGGTACTTACTGCAAATGTACATTTTGTGGCAGCCAAAAATGTGCATGTAGCCCACTGTAAGATGGGTACTGTAGGTACCTACCTACCCGATAAGGTACTAATCAAGGTCTCCGGACGGCTCGAGTGCCACACATTTGTCCGGCCAAGGAAGGAAGGGGTCGGTCGTCGAAAAGAAAAAAAACGACCAAATCCGAACCTCCGACGCTCCCGGTCCCACGCCCGCCGCTCTCGCATTCAGCATCACGAAAGCGACAATCCTTTATTAGTACCAAGTGACGGTGGCGCTACTAGCAGGCGGTACCTGCCGTCTGCCGTTTATGCACTGCCCAGCATTTCATTTGGATGCACGCAGCGCAGCGCAACACCACCAAACCCCCTTAAGACACGCCTTGTCGCCCCCTGTAGGTACCTTACCTGTAGGCACCTTACCCATACCAGGTATAGTACTAGTAGGTAGGCAGGTGGCTTGCATCGAAACGCCAGTACTGTAGATTAGTACTTTGGGTACTTGTACAGTACAGCGACTGGGCCCGCATTCTTTTTCGCCTCCTTGGCCTGCCTGTCTTCCCACCCGCCGCCCCGTCGTCGCACCGCCAGCAGCAGCACCACCATCACGATACTTGAACTTATACCTCCCATCCCGTCAATCCGTCATCCTTCAGCCGCTCCCTTCCATTTCCCCTTTCTCGGGGCTGTTTCTTCCTCGTCGATCCCCGCCATCCCCGTCAGCCATCACACAGCGCGAGAGACTGAGCGCGCGCCGAGAAGCCCGAACATCACTCTGCTCGACGATACGACGCGTCCATTCCTTCAACATTCGTGCTTTTCTTCTTGTTGGCTTGTCGCCTCCCCACCCCGGCCCCCGGCTCTCCCGCGCCGCCGCTCATCGCTCGAGGTCGCGCATCGGAATACCGACGCCCCTCCCCCCCCCGCCGTCTGTCCCGTTGACGAAAACGCTCGTCGCGTGCTCGCTTCGCACGCACCTCAGAACGACTACACTCGACGCCCCCAACCACCCAGTTCCGTGGCCTTGGGTGCATTGCGGACGCCCCTCGCCGACACAAAGACGCGCCTCGCACAGCCAACATTGAAAGAAGGCAAGCGGCCATGGTGAACCACACGTCCGGTTCCCTTGCAGCAGCAGCCGCCGCCGCCGCCGCAATGACCAACGACTCGCTCTTCGACACGGCCCTGCCGCCGCTCCCCTCGTACAGCCTCGAGCCCACGGGCGACGTCTTCCCGTGGATATCCGACTTCTGGCTCTCCCTCCTCCTCCCCGTCGCCGTCTACTGGGCCATGTCCCTCTTCTTCCACGCCGTCGACGTCCTCGACCTCTTCCCGCAGTACCGCCTCCACACCCCCGACGAGATCCTCAAGCGTAACCACGCCTCCCGCTACGAGGTCGCCCGCGATGTCGTCATCCAGCAGGTCATCCAGGTCGTCACCGGCGCCGCCCTCGCCATCACCGAGCCTGCCGAGATGAAGGGCAAGTCCGAATACGACGTGGCTGTCTGGGCCACCCGCCTGCGCCTCGCCCAGCGCGCCGTCCCCGGCCTGCTCTCCGCCCTCGGCCTCAACGCCACCGTCCTCTCCAAGAGCCTGTCCGTCTCCCACCCGCTGCTGGCCGCCGCCCTGGCCGGCGGCTACTATCCCGTCTCCGTTACCGCCCAGTCTGCCGCGCCGGGCTTTGCGCCCTGGGAGCTGGCCGTCGCCAAGCTCATCTACCATGTGCTCGTCCCTGGCCTACAGTTCTTCATCGCCGTCTTCATCCTGGATACATGGCAGTACTTTCTCCACCGGTTGATGCACATGAACCGCTGGCTATACAGTGAGCCTTGATCCGGAGCCACCTCTCGTGTCCCTTCCCGCCCTCTTAGCCAACCCGCTGATTTGTTTCCCTTCTCTACAGCCACATTCCACTCGCGACACCACCGACTCTACGTGCCCTACGCGTACGGAGCGCTCTACAACCACCCTCTCGAGGGCTTCCTCCTCGACACCCTAGGTGCTGGCATCGCCTTCAAGGTCACCGGGATGACGGTGCGCCAGGGCACCTGCTTCTTCGCCTTCTCCACCATCAAGACGGTCGATGACCACTGCGGCTACAGCTTCCCCTGGGACCCGCTCCAGCTCATCACGAGCAACAACGCCGCCTACCACGATATCCACCACCAGACGTGGGGCATCAAGACCAACTTCTCCCAGCCCTTCTTCACCTTTTGGGACGGGCTGCTCAACACAAAGTACAAGGGCTCCCGGAGCAATCGCGTCGCCGAGAAGAAGCGAGAGGCCAAGTCAAAATGAGAGTGGCCCAAATACACAAACAAACAACAAAGCCACATACAGCAAACGCACAAAACATACACATGAAGACGACGTTGATGCCGCACATTTTGGAATGCTTCTCTCGCTCCCATTATCTCCTTTTAACACATCCTTTGTGGTGTTGTACAACCGCAGCCTCTTACTTCTTCATTTTTCCATCATCTATCTCATCCGCCATGTCCCGTCGACGTGGCCGGCGCGATTATTGCTTTCTTGGATCAAGACGCCCCGCGGGGGAGGGGACCGGTATACGGCCAGAAAGCGGGCTCCCCCAAACCCGCCCCCCAAAGATTAATGCTTTAATAGCCTCTTGCGCCTTTCTTGTTTTCCTCCTCCTCTTCTTCTTGTTGAGCGAGGCGCTTCACCACCTCCATGCCGAGGAGTCCCGTGGAAGGTTGTCCATGGCCCCTTGGTGCAGCGCACGGCTTTTTGTTCGACTGTGTATACTACAAGTGATGTTTCTTTTTCTTCTTCTCATGCCTTCCTCTTCTGGCTGGCGATTAGGGGTAACATGGGGGTGGAGGAGACAGACAAATGCAATGAGGAGCGACATTTGGCTGGCTAGTGTGCATGCATGGTCCGCGTCACGGACCGGCGTAGCTTGGACTACTCTAATACAACATATCATCGCTGGCGGCTTGTGACGCCCCCTCCCCCTCCCCCTCCGTGTCGTTTCGGTGGCGCTTTCCCTACTTTATCTTGGGTCTTGTGGTCGTACTGTATGCCGCGTGCGTGGCCCGTGGCCCGTGGGACAGGTCGGAACTCGGCGACTACGGCACGATGGTACACATGAGACCTCACTTTGGGGATTCGACAGACGAAGACGCGGGACGTGATGGAGGAGGCCCCCCCCTCCCTCCCGATGTCCGGTTCTACAGAGACGCACGATGAGGCGGGCGTCGCACGGGGGCGGCGACGAATCTCGCTGGGCCGGCGTGGTACGGCGCGATCAAGCGGTGAGGATTGGACTGGGCCCGAGCGTGCGTCTGGATGACGGGCGAAGGAGGACGCTATTACTACTGTAATCTCGACTATCGTGGCGATGCCGACGTCGTGCATCGTGCCGATGCAACTCTGGCGATGTCTCTTCTGTATATGTGTGTGTATGTACTTCGTACTTGTCCTGCACATCAGCCACAGCCGCAGCAGCAGCAGGCAGCTCAAGCGGCATCGGCACAAGCAACTCGCAAGCTGCCGTCACCGATTGCATGCTGCGGGCGAGACGTCGCCGCTACGCAGCGTGCGAAACGTGTTGTACAAGGTATAGCCCAGACGCAGTGGATGAATGTTGGTGCTGATGGTGGTGGTCGTCCGGTGATGGCGGGCATGATTCGACAGCGTGGGGCGGGACAGCATATGAAGGGGCACATGTGAGAAGGGCAGCGCGACGTTTGGCAGCATGTCAGGGGTCACTCGGCACGGACGAGGCAACAGACGGATACCTGCTTGAGCCATGTAGGTAAGTCTTACACATGTCCGTCGTACGAAATATGGCCGAGTCCGTGTCGGCGAAGGCCTTCTGGGGACATGTCGTGCAACGTGGGGCGAGAGCCCGAAGCCGTCCTCCTGGGACTGCCGGCCAAACCAAAGCTGATGGATGCTGATGCCCTGTGCGTTCCTTGGCTGCGATCGTGGCCAGGCTGGTAGGGAAGGATGGGGCGGCTGGTGCTGTACGACGGTGTTGACGTCGACAATGACGACGACGACGACAACACGTAGTCTGTGAGCGGGAGCCGGAGCGACGACCTGTACTTGGTAGTCCCCACTCTATCATCTATGGAAAGATTGGCCCAAGACACAGTGAGCTGAAAGCGTGAACCGTCTCGTATGTCCCATGCGGCGGCATTTGGCCCTTGCTAACAAGGGACTCTGGCCGCAGGTCAGGCGAAGGGGCGGCCTGAGCGGGCAGTCGGGGCAGAAAGAAGCCTGGACCCGTCGTCGCCTTGTCAAGTCACCACCAGACGCCAGGCCGACGCTCACGACCGCCGTCATGGGTGCTGGGATCGGACAATTTGAGACGACTGCCGCGGCTATGTCGTGCGGCCCCAGGGCCAACGGTGACGTGGTCTAGACAGAAGCCAATGCGAGCTTTTCAGCTGCCGCTGCCGCTGCCGCTGCGACTACTGTGGGCTTGTGCTTGGAATGGAGGAGGAGAGGGCACGGGGTTGATACTAGCTGGATTTGTTTCGCTGGCTGTGATAACCTACTTACTGCATATGTATGCATGCAGGCGCATGCATGGACGGTTGTGCAATCCGTGGACGCCGCTGCAAGTGCGCAGCCTCCCCCCGGGAATGGTGGAGACTTTGTTGGTGCAAAAGATGCTCCCGCAACGGCCGCGTCCCGTCTCTGCCAAGCAGAGGGCTGGCTGACGGCGGTTGGACGGTCCCGGGGCGCCACAGTCGCTGCCACCTCCACGTGGGCTCTCCCTGGGAGTGGCTGGACGATGCCGCAGCGAGGGAGACACGGGCCTCCAGGGGAGCGAGGCGTTGTGTGACGCGACGCCGCAGCAGGGTTGAGGAGTCATGGCGGCATATTTCTCGACGACTGGTATCGGTTGGCGTTGCTTTGCCCCCCTTCTTGTCTCCCGCATGCGATGTTGTGGGTGAAGGCGCGTTGCGTTCTGGCCCGCGACATGGTGGGCCGGTGATGCTTGCGAGCATCTTGACTCTGCTTCCGTGCCGTGTGAGCGTAGCCGTTGCATGGCGCTGGATACTGCCGCCCTCAGCGCAGAAGACATCACCGGCCACGGCTGCGCATGGGCAACGGTGACGCTGGTAGGGCTCGGCTTGGCCGGCCGCTAGGTTTCGGGGTGCTCGAGGCGGCTCGGTAGACGCCGAAGCTATTCCTTGGGTAGCGGACCATGTTGGATTGATTACCCACAGGGGACGGAATGGACTCGCCGGGGTCAACAGGATGAGATGGGGTGCGGCCACTTACGCAGTGGCTGCGAGGCGGCGCCGCAATTCGAAGAAGGGAAACGGATGCTTGAGATCCAGGAGGGCGTCAACGACGAATCCCCCGGCAATACGCTGACCAGGAGCGGCCCCGCTGTCACTGCAGTAGTAAGTACATATTGGGGGACAGAGACGAGGATTGACGGGGAAGGAGTTGGCGACAACAACTAATTGTTGTTAGCCCAGCCAGGGCGAGCAATGGGACAAGGTGTGTTGTGTGCTTTGCTCGTGCGTGCATGCGCACCAGGCCGCCTGTCGTGAAGAAGGGTTGGTTAGCTCGTAGTCAAGGCATGCGCCCGAAGTTAGGGTACCTTGGGTCAAATAAGGTACCTTGACCTGCCCACTTAGCAAGCCATGCCATGGCACGAGCTTCTGGGGCCATGGCCCATAACTATCCGGTCCCAGACCAGGCGGCATCGGGAGATGAGGAGGTAGTTCACCAACACAAGCACGACGGACACTCTCACACGCACCCGTGGCGTCCTCGACGGGATGATTGAGCTGCCTGGAGGAACCATAGGTACGGACCTTCGTAGGTACTTTAGGTAGAGCGAGGTGAGGAGCAAGGAGGTGGTGACAGGGTGTGAGTGAGTGACACTCGCAGCGCCTGAGCGAGCAGAGCGAGCACCTTCAGGGTTTCTTTCCCGCCCCGCCGCGGCCTTGGCCAGCCCTGGCACCGCACCGCACCGCACCGCAACCCTGCGCCAGCAATTGCAGTCCAGAGAGGCCCGAGCTTGAGTGAGGTGTTGAGTTCCATGTGGGAAGGAGCCCGGCACCAGTCCGCTCCTGCCTGCCTGATTGCGTTCGCGGAGTCGGCAGTCACAATGCCCCACCACCACCACCATCACCACCACCACCATTGCATCCACCCACCAAGACGAGACAAGACACCACCATCCGCCCACTCGCCAACCTCACCTTGTCTCATCAGCGCCATGCCACGGCTGGTGGAGGCCATGGCACACACGGCCGGACGAACGCCAGCCCCGTCATCCAATCTTCACCCACCGGCCTGGTGCGTGCGCCGGGCACTCGACTCGACCGGGCCCATCCATGCCCTCGTCCCCCATCCGGGTCCCACCTCGCCGTCGCTCATAAGAAGACGAAGAAGAAGCAAGCTGCTACCAACTACTACTACGACCATTACCGCTTCGTCTGTGTACGTCGTTGCCTAGCCACGAGCTTCGTTCTTCTGCAGAGACAACGCACGCACGCACGCACACGCCTACGTACCAACAACGTAGCTCGCACGAGCCCCAGCCTGCACATAGTATCTACTTACACATACAGCACATACTCTACTACAGACCTTGCACCGAACGACAGACGCACACACCCAGCGTGAGGCCGGAACCCTGCGTTGCGATAGACTTTCCATTGGTCCCGTCGCCCCCCGTCCTCCTTGGCTTACACCAGCAATTCACCCGGATCGCCGGGCACCACGTTCAGCTCCACCGGGTCGTCACATCATCACATCACCAGGCTCCTTGCCCAGCCGTGTTCGCTGGCTGGCTGCCCGTTTCGGCGACGAGCTGAAGCTGGACCTGGCCCTACAGGCGCGCCATGCCCGACCTGGCCGGACACCACGACTATTGTTGAGTGCCACAAAATTACCACGGAGCCCACGATCCGATATATCCAGAACACGCCCGGCCTGGCGCCGTGAACATTGCCCCATCCATCTTCACCTTTCCCGTTGCTCGTTGGGCCCCGATTGCCTCACGGCGCGGAGATAGCAGGATCGCTCCCCCATGCATTGATTGATGCCCCGACGTCGATACTCAACGGGTCGACGCCGGGCATTGTCCGCATCGCATGACAACTGCCTTTTGCCTGACACTGTACCCTCCCCGGTCGAGGAAGACCCTTGCTGGCCACAACACCCCCGGCATCCACTGCTGGCTGTCAATCCAACATTCGCATTCAGCATTCCCTATACAGAAACCCGAGTACCGGATACACAAGAACAACCGCCAACACCCAGCTTGCGCGCCGGGTTTGGACACCGCACGCGAAATCAATATAGCGAACGACCCGTCCCCCCACACAGCCCGCCAGTTGGCTAGTCCCTGTCGACAGCCAGAAGAGGTTGATTCCTGGTCGACGTTGACTTGGGTCTACGACCTACTTCAACTGCTACTCCCACTATTAAGCGCCCGGCTCCTGCTCCTACCTCTTTGGCCTTCATCCCCGTCAATAGCTTCGCGGCGCATCCTGGGCGCTTGCGGCCAATCCTCCCCCAACGGTCGTCCCCCATTGGCCAATTCCCGTTTCCGACAGACTGGCGCCGGCGCCTCGCAAAACATGGGACGGCGAGGTTGCGCCTCGGTGCTTCGCGAGCTGCTCTGATTGATCGATTCTTCGACGTCCGAGTGCGGCAAGACAAAGTCCACCACCATCGCTTTGCGGCGTGTCGTGCGTCGTGCATCTGCATCGGCGCAGTCGGAGTCAGCCGCCTGGGCGAGGCGACAGGTGGAACAAGCGCGTTGTTGGCCAGCGCTGTGAAGGACGGCGCCTCGCTTATACGTGGCGGCGCAGTAAGAGTATTTACTTGCCGCCCTTGCCTCGCCTCGCCATGGATCCCACGACGACGCTCATCACCTTTCTTCTGTAAGTAAAAAAAATTCTTCTCTTTTCCAATGGTTCGACCTGGGTCTCGCTCGAGTCCGATGGTCGCGCACCAATTTGTCTGCGTCTTTATTTCGCCCTCATTCCTGTCCGTGCCATCCCGTTGCCCTGAGACAACCCCCCCCCCCCCCCCTTCTCTTTCCCTACTTCCCTTCACCTGCCATCTGCCACGCGAACCTTTGGCGGGCGTCGCGCTGTGTCAGTCGGCGCACGGCGGTTGATTGGCTTCGGCTCCGGGCACTCTGCATTCCTCAGGGTCGTCACCCTCGCCGCAATATCGTGTGCCAACGCATGTGCTGCGCTGGTATGGGATTTGATTTCCGTCGTCACGTTTTGCCTTGTCGCTGCTGCAGGGACCCTGTAATTTGCGCCAGCGTTGCCTCCGGGCACAGGGCTGAGGGCGCGCGAATCTTGTGTCCATACCGGTGCTAGCCTAGCGGCCGGCTTTGACACGACGACGTCGCCTCCGCCACGCCCATAGGCCTATCCCTGATATGAGATCTGAATGAGCCCTGATATGAGCTGACACGCGGTCCTCTAGTCAAACGGATCCTTCGGTCCAGTCTGTTCAGCTCATTGGCTCCTGGGACAACTTTTCCACGTGTTACACCATGAGACGGGATGTCCGACGCGGCCGCGGTCAATGGCGAGGCTGTTATTCCTTCAAGGATATTGTTTGCGACGACGTCGCCGCGTCTGCTGCTCCCAGGAATGGAGGGCTCAAGATGGGCGCCACCTACTACTACTATGTAAGAAGAGCTTCTCCTCCACTGCTACCACCTCTCTTCTTGTCACTGCCGCCGTTGCCGCGCCGTGACCCCTGCTGACAGGCCCTCCCTTGTCCTGCACACAGTACGAGCTGGACGGATCCACCGAGACTCACGATCCCGCTGAGCCTTGGACAACGGCATGCCCGTCCCTGCCCGGGCAGACGGTCAATACCCTCATCGTTCCCGTCGAGCAAAGTCTTCGCCAACGCAGCGCCTCTCTCACCTCTGTGCGCCCAGAGAGCTTCAGGACCATGGATCCCGATGCCAAGTTCACCACGCCACGCCCGGCCCCTGCTCCCGTCATGGAGCCAACAGTTCGCCGCCTCGGTTCGGCCTCGACCTTACTCCAGAAGCGCCCCTGCACGCGCTCACCATCTCCTGCGCCTTCATGGAAGCGCTTCTTTACGCGGAAATTAGGCCACAGAGAGACAGACCGATCGCCCACGCGATGTCAATCCGCCGACTGTAATGAAGCTGTTGAGTGCGGCTCCCTTCTGCAAGCCTCGCCAATCCATACGCGCAGCTCTACGCCCTCAGACGGAGCACGCACGAGGGATCTGTCGCCCGAGTCTTTGCGGCGCTTCCTCTCCGACGGCACTCCAACTCACGCTGAGCCTGTGACCCACCAGCCATCGACCTTGTCTATCCCTGACGAAATCGCGGAGGATGTTGATGATGACGACAACTTCGCAACGTCTGCAATCTCTGAGAACCAAGTCTACGCCACGTCCTTGTCTCCACCTCCCTTCCAGCGCACAGCGTCAGCGGACACCATACCGAGAGCGGCGATTAACTTGAGCTCAACCACTCTCTCCGCCAGGCAGCCTTCTGACCAGAAGATGCCGGAAGACTGTCAAGCGGATGACTATCAAGCGGAGCAACCCGTGCCTGAAAAGTCAATTCCGAAAGTCGAAACCCACGCAAAGCCTCGCTGGTCTATATCGGCAACGTCCAGCGCACTAGCAACTCCCATTTCTCCCCAGCTGGTTGCGGACGACCCTCCGTCCTTTTACGATTCTAATGACGAAGACGATGATGTCGTATCCACAATTGAAACAGATAATCTTTGTCACCGAGCTGTCATCGACGCACCCCTCTCGGACCAAGGTTTTCGAGGTTACAGTCTGCCGCGTCAAAGCGGTGAAGAGAAGAGCATGGCTGAGCCGAGGCCGGCCATAAAGTCATTCAGTTCTCCGCAGCTTCTTCCCGGAGCCGACAGCAGAAATGAACAAGTCGGTGGAACCAATCTACTTGGCACACATATCGACACAGGCCTCGACGACTTTGTCAGCGAAATGGGATGGATCGTGGGCGCCATCGGCTGCAAAGAGACTCATTAGCTTAGGCGTTTGCGTAAGCAGCTCGCCCTGAAACACGCCATATGGGCGGCACGCCGCCTTATTTACGACTCTCATCTAGGGCCATAGGTCGGATGTCTTGCACATGAAACCCACTCCGGCACGATCCGCCCCACGCGTGCCATTTCTTTACATCTCATGGGCGTACGCGTAGGGCATTGAATGAAAGAGAGGCCACGAACTTTGATACCCATGTATTTTTACAATACGCTTTGCTGCAGGATACTATAGACGGGGAGGCAGAAGCCCCCCACATATCTCGTCGTTGAACGAGACGCTTTTGGGGGCGAGAAAGGCGCACGAGAGCATCTGATATTGAGACTTGCTACGTACAAGCAAGTTACAAAAGGGGGTATCTTTGCTCAAGCATCTGCCGTTCTTGATGTATTTTGTTGTCTGAGCTTCATAGTAATGGGAGAATTTAACTGGACGGCGAAACATGGACCGACTGTTTGGCTTGTGTGTCTGCGTGCGTGAAAGGCGTGACGAGGTGCCACTGCTTGTATTCGATAGTAATGCGTGTGTGCGTGGGCATTGGTCTCACAATATCTCATGCTTGCCCGCCTTTTACTCCACCTGCGGCCGGTGCATCGTAGCAACCATCGCCGCCGCGGCGGGGGGGGGGGGATATCTAATCTACAGATAGTAGTTGCTGTTATACATTTACACACAGACAAATTCAACGCCGACAGGCCTCCGTTTTCCTGCGGTGAGCCTGTCCGTGTAGACCATGCATACGCAGCCATGATGAAGCGCCAACCGCCAGCGCCGAAAGAAAAAGCCGGTAGAAGATGAATAGAGAAATCTCTAGCTGACTGAGCTAGTTGTAGGTTAGTACTTTTGCTTCGAAGGCAGCTGGCTCCCCCCCATTCTCTTTTTTTTTCTCGCCCGGGGATGGACCTAGTGTGGCATGCCACTATTGCGCCGCCACGCTGGCCTGTGGTTGTGCGGTCGCGGTCACGGCCGTCGCTGGAGGAGGAGGCTGCTTCTGCTTCTGCTGCTGCTGCCCGTGTTGCTGAGCCGGCGCCGTCGTCGTCGTCGTCGTCGTCGTCGTCGTTGTTGGTGGTGGTGCGGCAGTTTGAGCGGCGGGATGCTGGGGTTGGGGCTGGCCTGGTTGCTGCTGCTGCTGTGGTGGCGGTGGCTGTTGTTGCTGTCCCGGTTGCTGCTGTAGCTGCTGTACGAATTGCTTCTGTTGATGTGAAGGCTGCTGTGGTGCCACCTGGGGTACGGGCTGCTGAAGCGGCTGAGCTAGGGTTTTCTGCGCAGCGGCTGGTTGGATGCTCGCATGTTGTCCCAGTGCTGGCGTTGCTGTCGGTGCTGACGGCGCTGAAGATGCTGGCTTGAGAACTGCAGAGGGAGCGGGCGCTGGTGCGGCCGGAACCGTGGTAGCAGGCATGGCAACAGAGGCCTGAGGTGGTGCGCTTGATAGCGGGCCAGGGGCAGGAGGAGCAGCAGCCTTCTCCACAGACTGTGCTTCCTCAGACTGCCTCTTCTCCCCCTCGCTCGCTTCCCTCTTGTTCTTCTCTTCCTCGGCTTCCTTCTTCTTCTTGTCGTCCTCGGCCTGCTTCCGCTTCTTTTCCTCTTCAGCCTCTTTCTCTCGCTGCTGCTTCTCCTCGAGCCTCTTCTTGCGTGCCTCTTCCGTCTCGGGCTTCAAGAACCGCTCGGGAACACCGCGGGCGGCGAGGGCACCGCTGCCGACCCACGCGCCGAGCTCGCGACTGAAGTGATAGTCGCCCTTGCTGAGGCGCTGGATTTCACGGTAAGCGGCGGCGTTGTAGTAAGGCAGACCGGTCTTGGGATCACGGTAGCGTGCCGGCTGGTTGGTAATGATGCAAATTGGGGCTGCTGCGGGTTCTGGAGTGGACATGTCAGCGGATGGCCGTGGAAGGGCCAAGAATAAGATCAAAGTGAGGCGGAACATACTGGAGAGCTTGGTCATTTTGCGGCCAAAGAGAATCTGCGTCTGCACTGCCTTGTCGCGGATGGCGTTGAGGTCAAAGTTTTGGTAGATGATTGCGTTGCGTGCTGTGGTTGAACTGCGGGCTGACTCGGTGGGTGGAGCTGCGTCTTCTGATCGCTGAGGAGCGTCTGGCAGCTGAGGAGCGTCTGGCAGCTGAGGAGCGTCTGGCAGCTGAGGAGCGTCTGGCAGCTGAGGAGCGTCTGGCAGCTGAGGAGCGTCTGGCAGCTGAGGAGCGTCTGGCAGCTGAGGGGCGTCCGAGAGTCGAGGGGTGGCCAACTTAGTCACAGCCAAGACTTCACTATCGATGGGCACCAGACGCGTATCATGCAAGACAGGTTGAGGTTCTGGGGCCGAACTTTGCGGAGGTGCTGGAGAGGCACCGGCAGCCTGTGGAAGCGGAGCTTGCAGACACGGAGGGGCAGACTGGGGCGAGGTATTTGGCGGTGCGAGGACGTTGGATCTTGGAACGTCTGTCGACGAGAGGGCGCTGTTCATGCCAGCAAGGCCTGGTGGAGGCGCCAGTATCGGAGCCGCCAGGACACTGGACGGGCGGGCATCTTGTGGTCGTGACAAACCTGCGGGTGATGCTAACGGGCTCGGGCTGCGTATCGGAGGTGCCAGCGCTGCGAGTCCGCCCGATGGTGCGGGTGAGCATGTCTGAGGCGGAGGTGGTGGGGGAGGCATCGCCATCAGCGACCGGGAAGGTTCTTCCTGGTTTGGCACCGGTTCGGAGACCGACGTGACCGGCCTGGCTTCGCTGCTGGCGGAGGCCGATGTAGGGGCCTGCGTCACAGGAGAGGCTGGCCGACCGCTCGCATCGATATCGCCATTTGTGGTCGCAGGTGCGGGTGCGGGTGGGGTGTTGACAGCCTCAACCGCAGGTGCCGTCTTTGTTGACGGAGCATCACTGATCGGGACGGCTGTGGCATCTGGCTTGACGTCCGCCTTGCCGTTGCCCTTCTCTTCCGCTGCCTGTGCCTCCGAGACCTGGCCGTCGCCGCTGTCCTGCGTCTTGGCCGCCTTGACCTTGGACCCCTTGTCCACCTTCTCCCTCTTCTTCTTGGGCTTGTCCTCCACCATGGTCACATGCTGTCCGAGTGCGTCCTTCCACTCTCTCACGCCGCTCCAGAAAGTGATGACCGGCCCCTTCAAGGTCCTGTTGTTGAGCGCCGCAAGTTTCGCCTTGCGCTCCTCCTCGCGCTGCTTCTCCGCCTCCTCCCAGCGGTTCAGGCTCTTGCTATTGCGCTTCTCGATGATGGCCGCCTCGGCCAGGCGCTGTTCCTGCGTCATGGGGGGCTTCTTCATCGCCTCGAGCTTGGCGGCTTTTCTCTGCATCTGCTCGACTTGCTTGAGGCGCCGCTTCTCGCGCTCGACCATCTGCTGATGCAGCTGCTCCTTGGAAATGCGCGTAGTCTTGCGAGACGAGGCGCGCGTGGGCATGTCGGCGGGCGAAGGGAGCCAGGACGTTCGCTCTGACTTCTTCTTTGGCCTTGGTGCTGGGGCAGAGGCGGGGCTCTCGTCGATGCGGACTCTTTTGCGGAATCGGACGGGGATGGCCTCCTGTGCCTTTCGCTTGCGCTGGACGGCGCGCTTCTCCTTTGCCTGGCGCTCAAGCTCCTTCTCGCCTTCGAGGTCGTCATCGTTTTTGTCGTCGTCCTCGTCGTCCGAGGATGAGTCCATCTGAACGTCGGAGCCGTCGCCGTCGACATCGGAGAAGCCCTGGTCATTCTCGTCCTCGGCGAACAGCAGCTCGAGGTCCGAGTCGGGCTCCTCGTTGGCCAGCATCGACTTCATGCGATTGCCGGCCGTGGAGCGACGCTGACGCGTGGTGGCGAGCCATTCTGTCTTGTCTAGGCTCTGACTGCTATCGCTGGCATCGCTGTCGGCGTCACTGTCGGAGGCCTTCGACTCCAGGCTCATGTTGGCGGCAAGTGTCGCTGGGCCAGGTAAGCGTGTCGCATCCCCGTTGCGCGTCGAGTCATCGACGGTGATGGTCGGAGTTTCGGGCGCACGAGGTTCTGTGGGGGTGGAAAGGGTGGTTGCAGGAGGGAGACGCGTTTTAGGACGAGGGGCTCCGAGAGCTGTAATTTTTTCGAGGTGCCAGCCAGCTCCCAGCCCAGGGTTGCACGTTGCGGGTGGCACAGCGCCGCTTTGAACAGCGCCACCACCAAACTAGACGCACGGAGGCCTGGGCTTACCTTACAGTGGGTGTAGCTTCGTTACCCATTGGATGGTTCCTGTAAGTTACCTAAGGTACCGTACTAACGTTAAGTTGCTAACCTGGGACGAACTACTGGCCTAGTACTAACCTTCCAATTCCCATGAAATATAGCAGTGACACAATCCCGTACGCCACTGTCAGCTGTAGACGTCTGCAAACAGATTCAAATCAACATGTAGCGAAACAAATTGATTTCCTGGCTCTCTAGTAGTATATATGCGCTAAGCTACAGAATCATGACCCCAAGGCCGCCCTCGCCCCCGCTGCCGTTTCTATATCCATAAGTGAGGTAATGTGATGCCGCTCAGAATGTAACGCCCGCCCGCTGACCCTTGCACTGAATTCGAACCCTGCGCGGAAGACAGAAAATGAAACAACACCCCAAAAGCCCCCGCCGTATGGAGAGCAGGCTATTCCTCGTCGTCGTCGTCGCGGACGTGTACTGGGTCAAAAGGCAATGTTTCCCAATTGCCCTCGGCCACGCGGATGCGAAGCGTTGTCCAGCACCAGAGAACTATGGCAACAAACTCTTGAGCATCCAGGATTTGTGCCCAAAAGACGAAGAATATGTTCTACATGACTCGCTTGATATGCTATATCTCGTCTGGGGAGAACCTGCTCCCCTTGGCCAGGGTACGGTCCTTGCAAGCACCTGTCCAGCTGCGGTGCCGACATGGGGGCGCGTCGCTGGATGCGCTGAGCGTTGCCGAGGTTTCCGCCCCGGTGCTTGCATTTGTCGCGGTCGCAGTGATTCGGGGCGGCGTCATGGTCGTCATCGTGCCTGGCTGCGCAGTCCCCGATGTCGTTTCCGCTGGATCCCAACAGCCCCAGAATCTGCCTGGTGTTTCGCATGTGGTTGTGGATGTGGCAGTCGTGACACTCGTGGTCGATATCGTTGTGACAAGAGGGACTGTAGTGGTCGTCTTGTCCTTGCACCAGAACCAGCCTGGCGTCTCGCATGTCGAAGTAGATGACGTGGACGTGGACGAGGATGTCGTCGCAGTAGCTGTGCCTGTAGTTTCGTCAAGGCACCCCCACCAGCCTGGTGTCTTGCAAGTCGAAGTTCGGGTGCGTGTCCGCGTTGACGTGCTTGACCGGCTCGTCGTTGTGCTCTCCGTTCCATTGCTCTCGTACATCTTCCACGGGGCACAGTCTCGGCATTCCGGGGTCGAGTTGCATTCGGGAACATCGTCGTACTTCAGAATCACGTCTGAGATGACGGCACGGATCTTGTGAGTGCCAATACCAACTCGCCAGCCTTTGTCCGCCACCACGTCCCAGACACACTCACGGCCAGTGTGACAGGCTGTCTCTAGGGCGTAGCCGGCGAATGAGCAAGAAGCAGTGGCGCCGTTACATGTACCGATGTAGATGGGATCCGCGGTATGGCCGAAGTGAAACGTCCCCGTGTGCTCGCGTGTCTGCGGCGCCTTCGGGTCGGAACCGGGAGGAACGGGAAGACCGAGGCGAGATGCGGCAAGGGCCTCGGGTACGGCCTCGAACGTGACGGCCGGCAAACCGTATGTAAGGCCGAGAAGCGACGTGACTGCGCCGCCCAACGAGTGGCCCGTCAACCACACAACGGCATCCGGATACAGCTCGGTGACGTTGGAAAAGAGCTCTCGGGCGGCGGCATAGTACCGGTTCTCCTCGCGCAGCTCCTGCGTGACACATGTGTTGTTGCACGAGTACGTGCCCGTGGCACAGTCGCAGACCTTGTGCCACGTCCACTGACCCTGCTGGGCGCAGCAACAACTGAAGAAGAGGTTATCGTTGATCTTGTCGTTGGTGGTTGTGCCATCGCCGTCGAACACGGCGGGGGTCGTGCCCTTGAGGCCGATGACGATGGTTGAGTTGGTCTCATCGGCGAAGATGTGACCGCGAAGGCCGTCGGTCTGCCACCCGAAATCGGCGCTACGATTGAACGGCTCGCCGACCTCCTCCCAGTCTGCGCCATCCTCGTCCTCAACATAGGCGTTGGCTGTCATGTACGCTAGGCTCAAGACCGTGTCCTTGTCGGTGACGTCGGGCGCCGGGACCTCGTCCATGGTCCAGGCAGAGGCATCGAGGACGGCGGCGTAACCGTCGAGCCGCGCTCGTGCGACCATGGCATCTACCACGACAGGTCTTCGGTCCACCAGGCGCTCTATCGTATGTGGTTTGCTCTTGGCCTTGAGATGGGTCAAATCATGTTCGGGGTAGTCGTCTTCGGCAGCCAAAAAGACGCGGGGTGACGAGTCGTCGCGACCGACGACGTCGCGCTTGCGGTGTAGTCGCGGGTGGCGGTCGGTGCCATGGTGGTAGATGTGTCGTAGAGTAAAGGTGTGTTCTGCCGGGTGCGGAGGCTCGGGCCGCGGGTCAAAACCCGGAGAGGGAGGCAGGAACATGTCCTGTTTGACGATGCGATGCTGATCGGCCGAGGCGGCGGAGGGAGGGGCCGCGGCCAGGAAGGATAACAAGAGAGCAGCGGTGACTCTGCCTGCAGAGGCACAGCCGAAACCGGGGCCCGTCATGGCGGTAACAGTCTGTGCTATGCAGCCGCGCTCAGGCAGCGAAAGGATTTCTACATGAGCGATGCAGGAGGAGTGATGGGAAACAGAAAGAGTTGGTGCGGCTTGGACGACAATGGACTTGTTGAGGGCGACAGGGTGATGTTGTCATGCATCCATGGCTCATGAGGCGGGCACGCGCGCCGACTGTCGTCAGCGAAGGCTACTAAGAAGGAGGTACCTGGCTACGAGCTGACCGTCAGATAAGAGCATAATGGTTACTCGGCAGCGACTTGAAGTGTAGACTAACACGCGTATTATGTGTCTCGTTACTTTCTTACGTTTCCAACACTAGCAGAGCTGCTAAGATAGACGGCTGGGGCGGTCGGGGGCTACTTGATTCACCCAGCGTAGCATCGTCCTTCCAGGGGCCATGTGACCCACTGTTGGGGCCTGCCTCTGGGGGGTCAAGTGGCGACGCCGCGACGGGCAAGCAGTGAGCGCCGACCGGAGGGGGGAGGCGGGGCTGGGCTTCGTTCCCCCTAGCAGCTGCAGGCTTCCAGCAGCTGACCCGCCTGGACTGCAGCCCCCAGAGCACCCTGGACCTGGACCCGACATGTCGCGGGCGACCTCAGCGCAGCCCTTTTCAGTGAAGTTCTGGGCGCCTTCACCGCTGGAGCTTCATTGTTCTAGGCTGCCCTTGCTGGCGACGAAAGCCACCTAGAAGCTCCACTCCGCTCTCGCCCCATGGAAACGAGGCGCGTCTCCCCAAAGCGGTGGCGCGTGCGACGTGTGTGCATCTCAGGACAATTGATTGAATTTATCCACCACCACCCACCACCACTTTAACAGCGTCCGCGCGCCCACTCACTCGAGAGCTCCTGCCGTCACCCATCGCAATCGCCAACGAACGTACAGCGACGGGCGCTTCTCCCCGCCCATCGTCGAAATGACTGCAATGTGAGTTCAAATCCGAAGTCGAATTTCTCCCGTGGCGCTGTCCGCGCCCGCAATCGTCAAGCGCAAGGGCAGTCGTCTCTCAGATCGCCGCGCTTTGACAGCTGGCGAGCATCTCGTCTTGTCGCAGCCCGACGCTGACGCCGGGCACCTAGGGAGAGCTTCGACAGCATCTACCTTGACCTCTCCAAGGAGAGCGGCAAATGTAGGTTTGCCGAGACGGGCTTCGGATGGAAACCATCGGGCGGCGGCGAGACCTTCACCCTCGATCACAGCAACATCGGAGGCGCGCAATGGAGTCGAGCATCCAAGGGCTACGAGGTTCGCATCCTTCAGCGCAATTCGGGCATCATCCAGCTCGACGGCTTTCAGCAGGAGGACTACGAGCGCCTGAGCAAGGTCTTCAAGAACTGGTACAGCACCGTTCTCGAGTCCAAGGAGCATGCCCTGAGAGGCTGGAACTGGGGCAAGGCCGAGTTCTCCAAGGCCGAGCTCACATTTAGCGTCCAGAACAAGCCCGCGTTCGAGCTGCCCTATTCCGAGATTGGAAACACCAACCTTGCTGGCCGCAACGAGGTCGCTGTCGAAATGTCGCTGCCACAGGACGCCAACGACACTGGTACGGACGGCCAGGGCGGCGCGCGCGGCAAGGGGAAGAAGGCCGGCGCTGGTAGGGACCAGCTGGTCGAGATGCGCTTCTATATTCCCGGCACCACGACCAAGAAGGAGGCCGAGGGCGAAGACGGCGCTAGCGGCGACGAAGGAGAGGAGCAAAACGCCGCCACTCTCTTCTACGACACTCTGATCGAAAAGGCAGAGATTGGCGAGATGGCGGGCGACACCATCGCTACCTTTCTTGACGTTCTCCACCTCACCCCCAGGTTTGTCCCTCATCTGCTCTGAGTGCCATTGGTAGTCGTTTGCTTACTGAGTGACCCTACAGAGGACGGTTCGATATCGACATGTATGAAGCTTCTTTTCGGCTCCGCGGAAAGACTTACGACTACAAGATCCAGTACGACGCGATTAAGAAGTTCATGGTGTTGCCCAAGCCCGATGACATGCACTGTATGCTGTGTATTGGCCTGGATCCGCCGCTGCGCCAGGGCCAGACTCGGTATCCCTTCGTCGTCATGCAGTTTAAGAAGGACGAAGAGGTGACCATCGATCTCAACCTTGAGGAGAGCGAGCTGCAGAGCAAGTACAAAGACAAGCTGGACGCACACTACGAGGAGCCACTGCACCATGTCGTGGCCAAGATCTTCAGAGGCCTGGCCAACAAGAAGATTTCGTCGCCGGCTAAGGACTTTATCACGTAAGTCTCGAACCCAATTCCCGTGCTTGTTGCTTCACGCGTGCATAGCGTGCTGACCCCCATGACCACAGCCACCGAAGCCAGTACGGCATCAAGTGCTCCATCAAGGCCAGCGAGGGCTTCCTGTACTGTCTGGAGAAGGCCTTTATGTTCGTCCCCAAGCCGGCGACGTACATTGCCTACGAACAAACGCAGTCCGTGACCTTTTCGCGTGTCGGCGGCGCCGTGTCTACACTGTCTACCTTTGACATTACCGTCGTGATGAAGAACGGCGCGGGCTCTTCGCAGTTCAGCAACATTAACCGTGAGGACCTCAAGGCGCTCGAGGCCTTCTTCAAACTCAAGGGACTGCGCGTTAAGAATGAGATCGACGAGGACGCCAACATGCTCGCCGCGGCGCTGCGCGAGCAGGACATGGACGAGTCCGACGACGAGGTTGTGGCCGGTAAGGCCGACCGCGGCTCCGCCGACGAGGACGAGGAGAGCGTCGACGAAGACTTCCGCGCCGACAGCGACAGCGACGTCGCCGAGGAGTACGACAGTGCTCACGAGAGCTCCGGCTCCGGCAGCGCGAGCGACGCCGAGAGCGGCGTCGACGACGAGGACATGGATGATGGCGACGATGACGACGCGGAGGAGGAAGACGAGCGACCCAAGAAGAAGAAAAAGACGGGTTAGATGTAGGGAGCTTTCCCTCCCGCCGAGGGGAAGAAGAGGGAGTGGCGGGGGCAAAGTACCCATCGTTTTAGCAAATGCTCGCTGCCCACAGCGCTGGATATGGGAATGGCTGTGGTGGCGTTTGACGAGGGTGACGAAAGTCACGAGCCTTGACGGCGTTTAGGACTGGTTTCTTCTGGTAGTGATGGAGAGGAGAGGGGGCTGGTCGAGGCCTGCTATGCAAGCAATACCCGTGTAATGGATAGCTGTGCATGTAGTAGGATGCCAACTTCGTCTCCCCAAAGAGAGAGAGAGAGAGAGAGAGAGAGAGAGAGAGAGAGAGAGAGAGACGATTTACTACGTTAGGTCTGGCCGTGGATGGGTCGAAGAAGTAAGAGCCTAAGATATCCAGGCAAGCAAGGGGCAACCAGTCAAGTCTCACGCAAATCTGACATCTGGACCTCTCATCGTTTCTCGGGAGCAGACAGTGACTGCCAAGGACCACCAGTCACGACGCCGCAAACATCACGTTCTTGTTTCCTACTTTGGTAACTTCGATCGAATTGATAATTCGTGCCCATCGAGCTCCGTCGCCAGGCCTTCCTCGCTAGTAGGTCGGTCCAACGCAAATGTTCGCTCCCCCGTCCGTCCGTCCCTTCCTACATACACAGGTGGTCGGTCCTTGCGAGCCCCCTTCTCCACGCAGTGCCCTGGCAGAGCTACACTTACACCCTCAAAGGCGAGAGCGCAAACTGATGCGCACTGCTCACATGGAACCAACACCCTCGGTCGCCTGTCCCCACCACAGTCCGACCTTTCCGTGCGCTACCACCGAACGTTGGCTCCTGAGCTGGCCGCTCGATAAAGCCGAGGAAGAAGACGTTTTGAGGAACCATCCAATTTTGCGCCGTCTACTTCCGCAGAACCTGTTTTCCCGCTTTTCTTTATATAGAAAACCAAATCCCACCATCAACGCCCTTGAACGAGAGACAGAAGCGTATACATAACCACGCGGTCCGTGCGCTGCTCATAACTCGTCTTGGTGCACCGGGTCGTGTGCCTTCCAGACATGCCGCATTGCAGCGCAACTCTTATGCCATCTATAGGCGCACAGGTCCGAGAAGCATAAAGGGGAAAGCAAAGAGGCTGTCTGTCGTGTCGAGCGTGTGCCGGTTCAAATGTTAAGCAGGTCTAAGAAAACAAAACAAAACAAAAAGAAAACGACTGTGATATGTGACGGTAAGTCACCGCATGCCCGCCGGGTGCGGCGTGTAAGAAGGAACCATGATGCAGGGGTCCTTAGATCTGATCGGCGTTATTCGCCTTGACATAAGACCGAGGAAACAAGGCGTATTGTCCCACGGGCGGTGGCGTCTGGGTGGTCAGACTCGTGGTTCTGGAGCGGCCCCTCCGCATCCGCGTGAAGTCAGGTGACCGACCAGGGCCTGCTTCGTCGACGACATGCGACTCACTGGCGTGGCTCTTATGCTGTACCCTTCTGGAATTGGTCGTCGTGGCGAACCCGACGAGCTCCGGAACGGTATCTCTGGTTGCCGCGTTTCTCGGGTCGCACTCGTCTCCCGTTTGCATCTTGTCGCCCAAGGTGACTGTCGGCAATGGCTCCGACTCGTCGGTCCACGCGCCCGCCAACTTGTTCAGCGACGTGCTGCTGGCCGTGTGGCGCGTGACTGTTGTCCACGAGGAAGCTGTCGACATGTGCCGCTTCCCGGTCGAGTTGGACCGCGAAGTAGAGTCGGTCGTAGTCGTCGACGTGCTGGACCTCTGATAGACTGGTGCCGCCCTCGTGTTGGGATGGGTGCCCTCCTCGAAGAAAGCCGCCTGGAAGAGCGGGACGTGGTATTCGTCGTAGTCCAAATTGGTGTGTTTTTCGGCCTCCTTGATCATCATCTGCTGCTGATAGTCGCCAGGAATGAGCAAAGACGGCGATAGAGTGAATCCGTGAGACTCCTTGAAACTTGATGCGTACGAAGCACGGTTGCCGGTCCGCAGCTCCAGGTGTCGAGGGTTCTTTCGGTCACCCTTGGGCAAAGAGAAGTTGTGCGTCACCACCGGATTCGACGTGGGCGTCACGGCCTCGTGGCCCAGTACGGCCGAAGCCTGACTAGCAGGACTGAGGCCGGGCAGGTCGTGAGGAGTCGGGGAGAGAATTGCGGGGCATGATTGCGCCAGACCCAGGCCTCTAATCTCGCCCAGCTCGCTGTCCATGAAGGAATGCGTCGGAGGAGAGCCGTTGTCACGAGCTGTTTCCAGTGACGGCCGTCCCCACTCGTAGTTGCAGTCTGCCTCTGCCTCATGCTCGTAGCAGTAGTCGATGTCATCCTCCCAGCCGTCCAAAGACATTCCGAGCCCTAATCCCGCCGGCTGGTTGGCTTCCGATCCGGCGACACCCCGCGCCACCGGGCGTTCGGATCGGCCTAGTGTCTCCGAAGCCCCGCTCATCGGCCTTTGCAACTCGGCAAGCGACCGCAGCATTGGGACGGAATGACTTCCTCGGAGCGATGAATTGTTACTGACGAGGCTGAGGCGAGACTGGCGAGATACTCGAAATTGTTCTTCCTCCTCCGGTACGTCTGGCAACGCAGATAGAATCGGATCGTATAAGCCCTGAACCGGTGAGTTCAGCGGCCAAGCCATGTCGAGAGCCTCCCCAAGCACGGAAGACGGCGCCCCACCCTCGGCGACGGAACTGTGTTCACGGTAGCCCGACGTGACGGTGGGCAGATGTTCTGCGGAGCTAAAAGGAGGGAACGGCTGCGGGCGTCGGAAGCCAAACGTTGTCTGAGGGCGATCGCCCAGTGTCGACCAGTCGTGCTCATGAGGGTCCGGATAGTTGGATTGCCGACTGGAAACGCGCGGAGGGACCGGCGGGACTGCAGAAACAAGACTGGCCTCGACCGGCGAACGCGGGGGTCGCACAGGGGGGCGCGGTGGACTCTTGCGAAGACGCTCTCGTGAGCGGGAATGCTTCACCAGCCGTCGAGGTGCGGGCACAGGGGCTGACTGGCGAGGAAACGACGACTGTTGTGGCGTCGTGGCATCGTAGTGACCGTTATATGCGTCATCTATGGCGTCCGTTGACACGGCGTATTGGCCGTGGAACTCAGCTGTTGGGCCTCTCACGGCAGTAGGCATGCTGATTGAACCGTGGGCTGGGACGGGAGGATAGCTTGCCGTGGGGTCTACCACGTAGGCCGCCTCCGCAGCGTGTGCAGCCTGCTTTCGTTGCCTGTGAGCCACGTGCTGAAAGTTGAAGGGACCCGATATTTGCAGTTTCTTCTGCATTGCCTCATCTCTGGAGGGCTTTCGACGAGAGAAAATGGTCGGTAGGATGGAATCCTTGGTCCCAAGGCCGTTGGAGTCGGCTGGGCCGTCAACCGAGTATATCGAGCTTGCAGATGAGCTGTGGGAGCTGCTTTCCCGCTTCGACTTGCCTCTTCGGTGGAACAAGTTCTTGCTGAAGTTGTGAACGCTCTCAGCACGGTCACGAGACGGGGTACTGCTGCTGTCATTGGAACGAGTTGACGTTCGTCGGGCAATGAAGTGGCTCTCCAGTGCTATCTCCCATGGCGGCCGGTCGATGGCATCCATTGCGCCGACTGAGGCCAGGGACGACGACTCCGACGAGGCGGCACGATGGCCATGCTGTCGGTGTAATCGCGAGACGCGCTTCATCTGCTTGTTCGAGTTTCGTGACCTCTCGGGCGAGGGAGAGCCGTCGGCTGCTGCATCCAGAAACTGGGCAACGCTCGCGCTCGAAAGCTGTTCCGTGGAGGACGGACCAGAGCGCTGGGTGGTGGCTTGTGGAGGAGGAGCAAATGGTCGAGACTTGGGAGGGTCCTTTTTGTCTCGTTTGACGGGCTGTGTGGGTACTCCAGTGTAGTACCCCGAGTACAAAGACAAGGACGAGGCAGTAATCATGGTTTCCTGGTGGAGCGGCAGAGGGCGACGACAAGTCGTGCCCTCCGGATCATTGGTCGCGGTCCAGGTTGAACAACGAAGGCCGGAATTGGTCTCCTGATCTGCAAGCTCGCGCAAGATGGACGTGAAACCCGAAAAGGGCCGTTGTTGGAAGATCGCAACCGTCGACACGGAGCAAGCATGGTACGGAGACCTGCTGTGGGGGGGTGTTTTGGAGAGCCAGCGCCGGCTAGCACTGATATTATAATGAGACGGTCGGCGAGCTGCGAGAGATTTGGCTGTAATTTTGGGGGCCACGAGAGAGCGCCGAGCAAGGATTTGACAGACCCCCCCCGGCCCGGGCGAGGGCAAGGCCAGGTACTCCTGGGGTGGAAGGGGCCACAGGGTCCGGGGTGCAAAGTGCGTTTGCTGGTGGGCTAGGGGAGATAGACCTCGGATCGGGGGGAGGGAAGGTCGAGCAGGGCCGATGCCTGTGCCAATTTACAGAGGGAGGCGATTGGTGGGCAACATCTCGATGCAAGGCGTCGTGCGGCATGTGCCTTCTGACGCATATACGAAGCCCAGTGAGTGGTGGCTACTGCTACTATGAAGCGGTGACGGGGCCCAGCTTGCGTGTGCAAAGCAGTCCATGTGCAACACTTTGGAGGTGGATGTTGCCGGCGCGAGGGGCCGGTGCTTGTATAAGTGCGAAGAGCAGTGACGGAGTCCCTCCTGACTGGGTCAATTGAATTGATGGCCCAAAAAGGGCCCGGCGAGTGGGACGGCGACCGCGACTAACTAGAGTGCCCCTCGTTCAAGCACAGACTTCGTCCCGCGGAATCGGAACGGCTCTTGGGTGCGGGTGCGCCTGCGTGGGTGTCTGAGACAGCTAGCTTTTGAGGCTGTTGGGCGGGCGCGTTCGAACCGTCGAGCTGGCTTGGGCCTTGGAGGCTGGTGAACAGTGGACGGCCCGGCTGGAAGCAAGCTTGACAAGACAAACAAAGCTCGTCCACCGACGAAAAGAGACGATAAGGAGGCGAGAGTGATGGCGAAGGCAAGGGGTTGACGAGACGTTGTACCTGGAAAGGCTCTTCGCCGAATGAGCTGAGTGTCAAGTCACATCGACAGCTTCCCAAGATGAGTCGCACCGCATCGCTAGAGGTGCCGGCCGTGTCCTCCTGCGCCGGCCGCAGTCAGGAGGAGCCCAGGGTCCATCGTCCAGACACGGAAAGTCGACGAGTGTTGGTGGAGGCGGCCGCCAATCAGACAGGCCTCGACGCGGCGTGTGTGTGTGTGGATTGTGTGGATTTTTAGCGTGTCGACTCAACAGGGGCGGCCGGTTCAATTCATCAATCTGGCTGGCCATCCGCCGCGTCGGGTCGTCCTTCGATTCTGCCGGACGTGGAGAGAAGAGCAAGAGCTCGCTTGGTTGAATCCGCCCTTGACGGGGTCGCGCCAACTCCATCTACAGTCCATGGACGGGGACGCGCCGTCGCCCTTTGGCCAAGGTAGGTTTGGCTGTGCTTGCTGCGGGCTGCAGGGCAATCCTCACTCATCCCTCTGCAGTGATATGCAGGAACGGCATGGCGGGCGTCGCTTGGATGAACCAACAGCAGCGGAGGCTGGTGTCGAGACAGGCAGGGCCCGAAGGACTGCAGACGACGCCAACCATTCATGTCAGCCCAGAAACAGGAAGAGGCGGAACCGGGCGGGAGGGAGACACATCGGCACACCTCTCTCATCAGGCTCGCTGCAGGCGGCGGGCGGGCGGTCAGGCATGCTGGCAGGCAGGCAGATAGGCTGGATGGCTGGCATGGCTGGCATGGCTCCCCCCTCGCCCTCCTCAACTCATGTACGTACGTACGTGCAGGTACGGATGCTGCGGGCCAGGGCTCGCGTGCCGGTCCCTTGGCCATGTTCCAGTCCAGTCCAGTCCAGCAAGGTGCGGTGCGGTGCGTCGACGAGAGCGCCCGGCGTTGCCCACTGGGCGGCGGGCGTGGCAGAACCAGGCAAAGGGCGACGTCGACGTGCCTCTAGTCAGGGGCCCCGGAAGCTTGCCCACCCTCATCTCCACAGCAGCTTATGCCTCGGCCAGGGATTCCCAAGACCCATCCTTGGTAGCGCTGGCCGTGGCGTGGAGCCCGCTGTTGGTGCCAGCCTGGCAGGTAACTACAGGTAATAACCTTAGTACCTTGGGTACCAGTAGGTTACGTGCTTGGTGCCCGGCCGTCAAGTCGCACGACAGGCTCGCCCACAGGTCGTGGTGCCCGGTGACTTGGGGATCCAGCGCGCCGCCCCAGACTTCGAGGCGGTCGAGCCATGTCACCGGGAGGCTGTGAAACGTCAGGCGCTGGGCTGGGCTGGGCTGGGCTGGGCTGGGCTGGGCTGGGCTGGGTCCGGCTAGGCTGGCCCTGCCCTGCCCTGCCCTGGGATCGACTGCGGTGGACGTTTCTGGCGCTGAGGAGAGTGGCCGCCGATGCGCCAACGTCCGTGCCTACAACAAGGACGGTGCGGTGCGTCTGAACTTGTCTCGGGCTAGGCTTGTTGCCACGAGGCAGAGGTGCAGCCCGTTGTTTGCGACGACGGCACGGTAGGTAGGATAAAACAGCGGGCTTGAGACACGTCTCGGCTAGGTACCCGTTCCCGTTGCACCTTGCCTCTTGCCGTCGGTCGCGCACGGCGGCGGCGGCCGTCTCGGTTCGATTCTCTTGCCCTTGGTGTGCCGCTGAGCCTCGCTGTCGTAGAGGTAAGGTACTAATAAGCTGAAGTACATGAGCAGTGCCTGTAGTAGTAGTTATCTGCAGGTAGGTATACCAAGGTCCATTGCGCAGCCCAGTGCAAGAACCGGCCACCATATGGTTACCTAGTACCTGACTTTGAGTGCCTCACAAGTCGTTCCAAGGCGGGAGCAGCGTCGACGAGTACGACGTTAGCTGTTCCTGCAGTGCATGGAAGCAAGTTCCGTCAACCAATTGCCCCGGGAAACCCCCATCGTCGCTTCACCCCCTGGCGCGCGAAGCGGTGGAGGCAAGTACGACTGTCTTGGTGGCACCCGCTTCTCTTTCGAATGGCTCGATAGACTTGGGGACTGTCCGTTCCTGCCTTGAAATGCCCACTTGATACCAAGGTAAATACCTAGGCACGAGGTAGGCAAGTACTATCAGGTAGGTGCTTATAGGTGTCCAGTACGGCACTGCACTACCTAAGGTACCTGTACCTAGGCAGAGGCAGCTTGAGCAAGTGCCACCCTGAAGTAGGTACCCAAGTACCGGTAAGGTAGTAAGGTAGGAACGCACAAGAGCAGCACCCGTTTCAGGAGCAGCACCAGCACCAGCAGTAGCAGCAGCTGGAGGCACACCAGCATTTCTTCCAGTTGCTCCCGCATCCCATCGTTGCCTCGATACCTGCGCGCCTGGAACGTGGCATCTTACACCCTTCGCGCGCATCTCACCAGCGAGCCGTCCTCAAGCCGCCTCGACTGCTGTGCATAACCGAATGACCCTTTGCCTGGGTCTGCCAAGCGGCGTCTTCACCGGTCCAGAGATGCCTCGAACCCAGCCACCCGTGGGACCACCCTCTGACTGCAGGATGGGGTCCCTAGTCGCCGCGCGAGCTTCGGCGATGCCAAACAAAGCCACGCCCATTGGGACAGGGACCATGAAAAAGGATCCTCTTGCAGCGTTCTAATAATCCCGACTTCTTGGGCCAGAAGGGATAGAGCAGGGGGCCGCTTCAGGGGGAGACAGTCAGCGCTTTTCCCAGGCCCTCCCCCTCCCTTCTTGGCTGCCTGCCAATAAACCTATCCCAAGCGAACATTCAAATACGGCTGATAGGTAAAGGGCAAGTGATCAAAGCGGTAGCTCCAAGAGCACAGATAGCAGTCACAAGGCTTTTGATTTCCGCGAGACAATACCTGGACGCGCCACGTTGGATGCTTGCTGTGGCCTTGACACCCGGTCTCAAGGCTGCGCAGGACAGACGAGGCGGGACATTTGCGCCTCAGCGGTGGATACTTCCATGCCAGATCTGACTTCTCCACACTCCTGGGCCCGTTGCGATGGGCTGTGCTGTGCTACAGGCTTTCGCACAAGCAGATGGGTCTGGAGGGCCCCGGGACACAGACAGGCGCATATTTCTCCGCTTTGACGCGCAGCAGATTCAACATGCCTGTCCTGCCGTTCGACTCTCAAGCTCCGTTATCAACTTCAAGCGGAGCAAGGCCGATTCCTTCCGCGACGTAAAGACACAAAATACACTACTTAGTCTAGGGCTACCTTGTGTGAAACGGATAGCCCTGACGACGAGCATTACAAGCGGGCAAGAGTCCAAAGTCCGGAGTACAGTGAACTCACTATACAAGCACCTTCAATCTTCGGGCCATGTTGGATCTTTGAGGGAGGGCTGGTCTCGACCTCCCGGGCGAGCATTGACAGCCTGCTCAGTGTCTCGACTCTCAGGCCGACGAGCCTGTGTCGAGCGGCACCCTTGACACACGACACAGGCGTTGAGCCGCCCTACCTGCTTCGGATGACTTGCAGCATGGCTGTTCCGTGGACATGCTCCGTAGGACTTTCTCGCGCTAGAACACGAGGCGTTGCAACCGACACACGCGCGCCAACCCAGCCAGCCAGCACGATACATATACATGGGCGGTGGCATTGAGGCTTGCCTCTTCCGAGACCAAGCTTGCTTGATGGGCTCACAGACGAGGGAGCTAGACAGGCTGCTAGCAGCTCATCCCAAAGTAAGCCACCGGGGTATGCGTTCTGAGGCGTCATGGCAGCGATGGTCGAAGTTTCCCCATCTTTGTGGACGTTACATTGTCTTTCTCACTCTCAAGGACCCGAACCGATCGTGGATGCAAAAAGACTGGCATTGTCGACTTTGCGGACAGGGGTGGCAAGGGTCAGGATGCGCCACCTGCGTGGACTCGTCTCCCGTGGGTTAGACCCATGCAGCTAGGTGACACCTGCAGCTCTAGCGTGAGGCACGCCTCCATCGGCGGTCGTCATGATGCAAACATGGTGGGCAGAGGTTGTGTTCCACGGCCTTCTGTTGCTGCACCCCTTGTTGGTGCAGGAACTGCAACCTGCCCTGCAACGACGACGAAGAACGCGTCGCCCCGGCGTGTGATTGGTCCCGGGAGCTCACCATCACAGTCAGAACGGAAACCAAGAGCCAGACGCGGCAGGTTCCCCCCCCCCCCCGTTTGCCAGTTTTCAAGGCGACTTCTGGGATGCGCAAGCATAGCCTAGGAGAGCAAGTGCTCCGATGCGCGCCTTGTGCGTTTGGCACTTGATGAACCACTTGGGCTTCCCCGTGCTGAACAATTGACAAGGACAGAGTACCTATCCAATATCGTTAGTTGGTCATATTTACTATGCATCCATCACAGTAGCAACTCGAGCAGCTGTCGAGCGACCAACGACTCGTCTCCGGTGAGCTGCAACGCAGACGAGAGCTGCCAGACCCCCCACAACATCGGCACGTCAACAAGGTCTTCACTCCGCACGCAAGGTACAGGGGGCTGCAAATCTGCAATAAACTTCCATGGTGGGACAATGCTCGCTCGCCCCCCTGCAGGCCCCTTTTGAGTACGAGCACTCGCACAAGTACGTACAACAAGAAGCTGCGAGATGCGAGCCCAGGTCTCCCCTGCCGTCGCGTCGTGGCCCGTATAGGCACTCTCACAAGTAGACGCGAGAGGCCAAGGGAGATGGGCAACCGCTGTCGATAGCATTGCCTGCTATGATGCTCCGCCAGACGAGCTGCAGCGGCTTGCCTCGTGGCGCTCGGAATCAACCCGTGATACTAACAGCTGGGATGCCGTGACACTCAGCGCGCAACATTGATTGCGACTACGGATTTCTTTTCTTTCCAGCGCAGAACCACGCCGGCCAGCCACGACACGGCACGGGCACATGCAGGGGAGCGGCATCGCACTGGTTATCGTCATTGCTACCACTGGACTAGGTAACGATGGACGGACCGCTAGCTTCTGTCGTGATATGTGGCCTGAGCAAGCCCCGAAGATCTCAATGGTGGGGGCAGCGGGTCGACATGGATCGCGAGAGGACGGCTTGGGGCCCTCGTTGGATGGAGTGAGCGGCTCATCAACGCGACGGTGGCATGCTTGGTTCGCGGGCCATGACCCGACGTGCTTCGCAATCCTGGGCGGAGGCTTCTGTTCCTTCGCGCTTGTGCGAGTAGTGAGTATTACTAGTATTACTCGCAAGACGCGCACCAAAGAGCCTAGGGCGTCACTCCTTGGTCGATGTCGGACGGCACGGCACGGCTTGCTTGCGCTGTTGGTGCTCACCCGACGTTCGTCCGTACTTCGTACATGCGATCCAGTCCAATTCTGCAGCACGAACGACGCGGGAGCCGTCGTGAAAGAGGCTACTAGAGGCATCGACGTCGGACGGTCCAAATCACGGGCAATCCAGGCGCCGTAGTGCCGAGGTCAATGACGTTGGTTGCCCTAGTATTCACTTGAGACAGATGCTGTAGGTGGTGAGGGTGGTCTCGGAGCTGCAAATCGATGCGCTTGCCAGTTGTCCACGCGGGCTTTGTCGGAGAGGGCAGACACGGAAGACGCTGGATCTGGCGCCACAGGGGAACAAAGGCCCGGGGGAACTCTGCCTCGTGCCGTACCCTATCGTACCCTAACCGTACCGGCTGGTCGCGGGGGGGAGACGACGCGCGCGCGCTCCAGAGAGGTCGGTGTGACGGGACTGCAGGCTGCTACTGCATGGGGCTGCATGTTGGTGGGCATTGGGTGTGTGAACGGGCCATTGACGACTCGCATGGCATGTTATTATTTTTTTCCTTGTTCGATGTGCCATGGGCGTTTCGGAAGTTCTGGCCGAGGCAAGGGCTTGTTTGGATTTCCAATACTAAGTTATGTACAGACCCCATCCATCTCGAGTTCAGCTGCCTCGCCCACCAACACGCACGACTCAAGCATTGCGCCGAGATGATCAAACAGTGTGGCTTTGACCGATCTGAGATGGGGACGGATACGTATGTACGCAGTCTTGCTATCTATCCTGGCCGACAGCCCAGCCCTGCCCAGCCCTGCCCTGCCCTGTCCTGCCCCGCCGAGACACGTTGCGCAAAGTGAGGGGGGTTCACTCAGCATGAAGAGCATAATACCTTGCATGGGAGCTGATTCAAGCAGGACTCATCAAGGGAAGCCGACCTTGCCTCGGCAGGCAGCATTGTTGACGGAAGGCGTTGAGTCTTTTCAACACTAACAACAAACAGACGGGGTTTTGACTTGGGCCGACCGAAATCCGACGAAGCGGCACCACAAGGGCGCAACACTGCCGTTGCGGATGCACTCTGCTGGCTCTGCTTTGGGGTGTGAAAGATGCTGAAACGCACAGAGGTAGCGTCACGCTTCGACAGGACCCCCAGGAACGGAACGGACTAAGATCGGCAGTCTGCTCTGTGCGTTTCTCTCCACGCCCTAGTTAACGAACGTAACTACCAGCAGCGGCTCCTCCCACCAACCGTCCGAGAAGAGTCTCACACTCACCTTGGACCCCACCACCGACCGACAATCAGTCCCGGAAAGCTTGATCGGGCTTTGCGGACAGACCCGAGCCGGGGGGGGGGGGATGTGGTGTCGTCGGGCGCACAGGCAGAAACTGAAAGCATGGGTCAAGCTAGTTAACTCAATATCCGGCTCGCACGATCCTCGACAGCGTGCTCGGCATTGTAGGGGACTAAAAGTAGCGCCTGCCAAGTAATATCCGACGAGATGGCATCCCGTCACCCAACGGGCGATCAACGCCAGCCAGCCACTCTGACGGTAGCAAAGCGTTGCTCATCAGTCGGTGGGCGATTGCAGGCAAGGGGTCGTCTATCGCCGTCGCAAACGCTCTGCAGCATTGATCAGTGGGTACGTAGTCAGTCGGGTCTATGAAGTACTGGTAGAACAATTACGGGCAGCGCGGTACGTTACCAGCGAACGCAGCCACCTCGAGTCGTCCATTGCGCAGAGCGTGGGGCATTCATTGGGCGTGGTGATCGTTTCGTGATGCCGACGCGGCAGCCGAGCATGACGAAGCCTGGACGAACGAACGATCCACCACGCACGATGCCGGCTCGACACCCAAGCAAAATGATGCCTGAGCGAACGATTCTTCACGCATGCTGCCGACGCGAGAGCCGGGCACCATTGAGGCTTGACAATGATCCCATCATGCATCTTCACACCTTGTAGTGGTACGTAGTATGAGGAAAAGAGGTGGAAGAGCCAGCCAGGGACATCCCTGTGAGCAATATGCTACTTAAGTTACTGCTATTACTATCACTTGCCACCACGGCCCCAGGTCTCCAATACCTATCCCTAGTCTAAGGCTCCCCTCGTCTTGGCATCCCTTACATGTTGATGGAGAAAAATCTGGTACCGACGCCTTTTGCCGGGGGACCCGTTGTCTGTGTTGATTCAGCCTCACCCATTCATTGCTTTGGTGGTTGTAGTTAACTAGTACGTAGTCGTTTAAAGTTTGCATCGCCCGTTTGCCTTGCCCCTCACATCACCGTGCCGTGCGTGCCCCCTGGGACCACGACAACGTTCTGCCCCGAGCTTGATGACGAATAAGTTGCGTGGCACTACGTCCGGGAAACGCATGCCCACGATGCCCAGGTTTCAAAACAAATAATGTATATCGTTGTTGGGAGAAATGACAACTACCGGCATCCATCTCGTCCTGAGTGGGGTGCGCTGCGCCAACAAACGCCATGTGATGCGATGCCATGCGATGCTATGCCATGCGATGCGGGGGGACCGACCGACCGACCGGCTCTTTCTTTCTGTACGCCCGACCGACTCACGGCCAAAGGGGGAACGACGCAGTAACTAGTTACCAAGTTAAACTAACTGCCCAAGTTGCTACGTACGTAGTTACTGCGTACTCCCAAACTGTAACTAGACGCCCGCCGAAACCGGGAGCTTCCTAGAAGCGGGCGTCCAACGGGGTTGCACTTGTTGTTTGTTGCTCGCATCACGCAATTTTCCTTCTCCACGCTTTTTTCATCTTGCCTGGCACCCGGAGGGCCTGCGAACGCGACTCCAACTGCCCCCTTTCCTCCCCTCCTCTGCTCTGCTCTTCTCTCCTATACGCGACTCGCCAGCAGGCAGTCTTTTATTTTCCGAGTAGCTCGCTTGGTCGGTCGGTGATTCCTTCCGCCCTGGGGGGGGGCTTGTTTTGTTTTGTTATGGCGTGGCAGGGCATGTCATGGGCATGGGCATGGGCCCGCTGCTGCGTGCTTACGTGCCTCTTAGTACAGGTAGTGGTAAGTTTACTACCTACTTAGCACTCGGTAGATCCGGCGCAGAATCGCGCTCTGCCGCAGGGTCGGTGCGGGCAGATTCGTTGTTCCTATTAGTTAGAATTACTAGCAACGTCGGCGGCGTTTGTGCTGGGGCCCGCGAGAGACGTCTGCTCGTCTGCGGCTACCTGCCCAGTTGCTTGCTTGGGTTGCTGGCGAGAACGGCACTGCTTTGGTCCGTCTCGGCTTCGTCCTTGCCGTCATCCGCGCCCCCCCCCTTCCTGACATGCATTGCACGCCATCGCGACGAGAGCTCTCGTTCGAGAAGTACGAAAGGAAACAACATGGGCGTCATGGCGGGGGGGCGGGCTGCGCATGCGTCGTCACCCCGCATCAGAGACGCGTCCAGTCGCTGGGCCTGTCGCGATGCGAGCCCACTCGGGAGGGAAGCTTGCCTGCCGGTGCTTGCTTGCTTCAATGTGAATCGCACATGCATCCCGGCAAGTGCCTGGCACAAGCGGTCGGGGAAGGCCGAGGAGGGGGGGGGGGCGCTCTTCTCATCATCATCATGAACTCGTCGCAAACCTCGCCGCTACTGTCGCTCGCCGCCGCAGGGATGCTCCCGGGTAAGGACGTGCCACCAGGTGCCCAGGAGGTAGGCAGGCACCAGCGTCGTCCCAGACATGTATGTCCCAGATGCAGCCGGGCTACGTCTCGGATGCTGACGCAGACTTCCCGGAAACGGGGGGCGAAGGACCAAACTGTAGAAGCCCGTCTTCTCGATTAGGAACGTAGTACATACGTATGTACGAGCACCCACACCAGATGCAGGCGCTGCCTAGGTCTCTACGTATGTACATGAGTGCAAACATGTGGCGCTCAACGACAGATCCAACGTGAGATGCTCTTGCCAAAATAGCCAGCCCTGGACAACAAGTCTACCGGCATCGTTGATATGGAAAGAACAAGAACAGAAAGGAATGCGAAAAAGCAGAAAATCAAACCCGTCCAACAACGCCTTGCAATTCGTGCTCAAAACACCAACTCTGCTCGTGGCGGCTTCCGCTGGCGTTCCGCTTCTCACTCCCAATGTGAACTGGCTGAAGCACTTAGCCCTTGAGGCCCAGGCGCACGACAACATGCGCCCATTGACATGTTATCAATAATTATTGGATTGCGCGCGCGCATCCTGGGGCGATCCAATTCGTGACATGCACTGTTGACCGCTACTTTCCTTTCATCATGGTCGGCCCGCGTCGGTGACGAATATAGGCAAAGAAATGAGGGGGGTGTTGGTGGCAAAGCGTGTGATGGTGGTAGTAGCCGTCGTCATGATGGCCCGCTGTGGCTTGTGTCGGCATCGGCAGCACCTCCCGTCGCAAGAGCCTCATGCGACTCTTTCTTGTTCTTCTTCCTGGTGCGGAAGAAATCGCCGAGAGCGTCGCTGACGCTCCGTGATCTTCTTCTTCCGGTGTCTTCAGCCTCGCCGTGGGACCCGGCGCTCTCCTGCCTGTGCAGCGCGGCATGGGCCTGGTCGTCCAGAGCGGGAATGGCCGACTGACCCGGCCTGTTGCCCTCACTGTTATCTTCATCATCTTCGTTGAAGAACAGACTGGCGCGGATGCTGGAGCGGATGCGGCGCATCGATGACCGCTGCGCCAGCGGGTTGTCGTTCTCCCGCAGGAAGCCGTCCTTGACCACGGTCGTAACCGTCGACGAGAGCGGGGACGGTGATATGAACGTTTTGGAGCGGTGATGGCTGGCGGCCCGCGCGAGTGCAGAGCTGGGCCGTGGAGTGACTGGTCGATCTGTAGGGTAGCCAGGGGGCGCGGCGGGCTCCTTCTGCGGCGTGCTTGGGGATGATTGCGTCGGCGTGGAGGCAATGACGGAGGGCGTGGCCGCGGATTCCGCGGGGAACGCCCTGTTGCCGCCCGGGGACGAAGCAGAAGAGTCCCAGGATGATTGCCACGGGTTCTCAACCAGTGGTGAGGACAGGTCGCCAAGCAGATCCGGGACGCTTGCAGCGGCTGAGCTGGTGACCCTTACGATGTCGGGTTCGCTAGCAGGGGGAGGGGACTTGTGCTTGATGGTTGCAGCGAAGCTGACCCGCGAAAGCTTGCTGGACCTGCGCGATTGCGACTTTGGAGAGGGAGCTTCGTGTGCCAGGCCACCTCCATTGACCTCGTGTGGCCTCAAGCCGATAGTCTCCTCGATGCCCTCCGCCTCAGAAAGCACATCTTCGTCTTCATCATCCTGCGGCTTCCTCCCGCTGGTGATGAGAAAGACGCCAAAAAAGGTGAGCAGGCAGCCACCAACAAACTTGGCCGCCTGCTCGACCGTGGTCTTTTCAAAATCGCGGTACAGGATGGCGCTTCCCAAGATGACGCAGAGAGTGAAAAGCACGAACTGTATGGGAATGACTTGGGTCGAATCGAAACGCTGCAGCGCTTTGTTGACGTAGCGAATCTGCATCACAGCGGTGACGAGCAGAATGAGAACAAGGACGTAGGTGACGGGAGTGGCAAAGGCCCTCCAGAGGGTGGAGGACAGCATGGACGAGACGCCCTTTGTCGCCAGGGCAGTATAGCCTCCTGTTCGCAAATTAGTCCATCAATCATGTGACCACACGCTTGAGCGGGATGCCGCGTACCGAAGAGGCCTACGAGCCCCAGATCTATCAATATTGTGCGTCTCCCGTATCTTGGGCTGGCCCACATGAGGACCATGATGAGGAGAACCGTCACGGCCATGTAAATCTCGAATTCCATGGTGGTGATTGCGTCCCACACGTCGTGCGGCTCGAGCTTGGTCTCCTCCTGGTTCGCGCTTAGGACGACTGTCACGACACCGGCCACGGCGATGACGACGCCCCAAAAGTCTCGGGCGCGGAACCTCTCATGAAACATGGCTGGAGCAATGATGCAGTTGGAAACGAGGGCGACAACGCCCAGAGGCGACACAATGGAAGCTGGGGCAAAGCCATAGGCGAGAAAGTTGCCCGTCTCGCCGAGGGTGATGAGGATCTGGCCCAGCCACCAGTACGGCGACTTGAGGTACGTCGACGCGGCCTTTACGGTGGGATCAGGGCCGCTCTCGACATCTGTAGTAGAGGAAGACTGGAACGAGGCAGCAAGAGGGTCCGTCTCGTGGTCGCCGTGGTTATCATCGGGACCGTCGCCGCCGTTGGATCGATATGCGGCAACTCCAGAGGCACGGCCATTGCCCCGCCCAGCAACGTCAGCTCCAATGGCGCCGTATGCTCCCGCGTTTTCGCTGGTGGTGTTACTGCCACTTTGCGCCCGCTTCAGAGCAGCTCGCGCTCGTTGGCGGACGCGAACACGCTCCTTGTGCAGTCTCGTGTGTGCATAGCGCTGAACGTTGAGGGCCAGCGCGATGAGGACGTTGCCGACAATGGCGGTAACGATGCCGATGAGGGAAGACCAGTTCTTGAGCACCTCTCCGGGGTCGCCGGGAGTTCCGGACGAGGTCGGGCTCGCCGAGGGGGTGGGCGTGGTCACCGTCGGGGCGCCTGTGATGGCGGGAGTCGTCGTCGCAGTCGCCAACGTCACCATCATCGCGAGCGACGGCGAGGCTGCCAGCGTGGACGATGCGAACTCGGACGGGAGCGGCTTGCGATAGGCTCGACTGGGGAGGCGAATGCCGCGCGCCTTGAGTGATGGTTGTGGTGTGCGGATGGTGATATCATTGGGCTGGTGGCGATGCTGGTGACGGCGTGGGCGAGTCGCAAGTCGGAGGACAGGAGCCGACCATGACAGTGCGCAGCAGCCGCGCGGCGCTGGACAGGACGGAGGCGCTTAAAGAGTGAGAAATATGATGCGGTGCAATGCGGTGCGAAGCGACGCGATGCGTGCGTTGCGACCTGGCGCTACAGATGATGGACGGCTTCAAAGATGCACGGAGTAGAAGGATTTCGGATGGCCGGCGAGGTTGGCGCGCTTCATTTCGCACCTGGTACGAAGTAGTTCGCCCGCAGCGTCGGAAGGCGGAGTGGAGTCGCTCGCCCGGGTTGCCGCCTTCCCTTTCTTGTCGTCTCCCAGGCAAGGCAGGTACGAAGGCGAAGGTACGTAGCCGAAGTACCTCGTAGCTTTAGTAGGTTCCTTCCGCACCGCTAGAGCGGAGGTGGCGCAGGACGGAGCCTGTGTGGCGCGCAGAACGCGGAGTACAAGGAGGGGTACGTACTGCAAGACCGGACCACTTCAAGTTGGCAGCTGGTAGCAGAGGCAAGAGCCACAGACGCGTATACTGTACATGCCAAGTTAATAAGGCAGCTAACATAAGGTACCTACCTATGTACGTAGGTACTTGTAGTACCTGCAACTGTGCACCGGGCAGTCTTTTGGAGGCACCGGACGCCCGTTGACTGAGGCGTCAAGAGAGCTCGCGCCACTGCACCGCGCTGAAAAGGGGAGCCCCAAGCTCAGAATTCAGGTTGGATCAAGTTCCCGCCCGTAGAGGTCCTCGCTTGGCGGGGGCGTCAGGCTCCATCGATGTCACATAAGCGGGTCACGGGACCCCGAGCCGCTGCCAACTGTCGACATCACCGCAACGCACGTCCTTTCACTTTCACCTGCATTGTTCTTCAAAGCTCAACCGGTCGCAGATGCAGATACGTACTGCGTGCGTACATATGTACGTCCAGTACGTAGGTTAACTAACACACTTCGTGAGCTGCTTGGGAGACTTCGTCTCTTTCGGCCTCGCGGCGGCAACTTCACCGTGACTCCGTGATGAGCCGCGACGGCGACAACAACTCCAACGTCTTTGTCCGCTTCAAGCAACACGTCGACGCCAACATCGCCTCCGGCATCAACACCTTGCTCGGCGCACATTCGGCTGCTCTGCGTCACGCCACCGCCACCTCCGCTGCCACTGGCGAGCGTCCCTTGACATCTCCGAGCGCCATGGAGAGCCAAGATGCCGGCCGATGGCTCTCAACCTGGGACGTCTTGGCCCTCACGTCCTCGCCATCCTACTCTCCCGGAGCTCTGCGCCATCTTCCACGACCCATCCCCAACGACCTGCCGCCGAGCCTCGACTCCTCCATCTTCACTTTCGAAGACGCCTTTGAGGACCTCCTGGCCGTCTCGCTGGGTCTGCCTCTGCCTGACATCACTTTCAAATATGTGCAGAGGCAGCGAATCCGCCGCCTTTTACCGGCCTTCGAGCCTACGTGGTTCTTCACGGCCCGCCTGCATGACCAGGGTCTGATCGAGCATCCGATCCACAACCATTTCACTAAAGCCCGCACCCCAGACTGGGATTGCTTTCACCGCGAGATCGACCTGCGCGCGGCCACGGCGTGGCGAGGCGCCACGGGTGACGGCGACGGCAATGAGAGCACGGGGGACATCTTAAAAATGATAGGACGCGCCTTCCAGCAGCTAAAACAGGCTGTCGACGAGGGCCACGCACCGTCCCAAGCGTCTCAGGACGCGCATGAGGCAGATGGCCTGTCTCGGCGGCGCGGCGCTGCGGGCGGCGATGACGGCAACGAGGACTTCTTCGAACAGACAGGGCGCGCCTTCAAGCAGATACAGCAGGCTATCGACGAGGGCCGCGCACCGTCGGAAGCGTCTCAGGACGCGTTTGAGGAAGATGATGGGTCTCAGCGGCGGGAGCAACGACATCCCGACCATTTTGACGAGATCTTTTTGACGATACCGCACTCGTCTGCCCAGGGCCAAAATTCGTGGGAGACGTTATCTAAGGCCATCAGGGATCAGGTTGCCTCCCTCGAGAAGTCCAAGGAAGCGACCCTCGCCGGTAACGCGAAGCAGGTCACGACACGGGAAGCACACGTAGACAGATTTGGCTACACCCACACCACCGTCACCCGCAAGACCCTCGACAAGGACGGCAACAAGATTGGGAGCGTGTCATATGTCACCAGGGAACCTCCTAAACGGAACGCGCCCGAACAGCAGCAGCTGGATAACCAACCCAGGAACGAGTTGGATCATGCTGAGAATGCCACGGGTGAAGGTGGGAAGCCAAAATCCGGCTGGTTCTGGAAGTGAACAAGCCTGACCTCGAGTACTTCATCCCCACTCCGTTGACTTTCATCGACATCAATAGCCGTTTCGTACTTTGTATTAGCTCCTGAAGTCTACTGTATTTCAATATATGCTGAGCTGTGCACTTACCGTGGAATATCGGTAGTATATGAACGTAACGAGAGGAATGTTGAAGCGACTCGCCCACGAATCACACCGGGCGTGTGTTTCTAGGGATGCTATGAGCTGTCTCTGCTCCTACATGTCCATCACAGGCACCCGTGATACACGAGTCTCAAGGCTCACCATATCCCTTTTTTTCCCCACGACGCGACGGACCGGCGCCTCATGGAGTGCGCCCTCCTTCCTTGCAGCACCTTTGGGACGCCAGGATGCCAGGTATTGCCCACCACAGCACACTACGCACTTGCACATGGCCTGCAACATTGCATGTGCTAGGATACACTAACTCCAACCATCTCTTGCTCACGGGAGGTCTTCTCCCCGGCCTAATTACCACTCGTCGGCGTGTCCGTATTTGGCCATTTCAAAGCGTGTCTAAATCCGAGCTTGTCTATGCGGTGCGTGGCAGCGCCATACCTCGTCGGCAGTGGCTAGGATGCGCTTGTAAGGAGGGTTGTACCATGTCGATGCTACGCACTTGGCCTATTCAGTCTGTGATGGAGAGGTATTCGTGCTGTGATCAAAGTTGTCAACATATTTTCCTCGATCTGGGTTTGTGCTATGAGCTGAAGTCGGGGATTCATACCTATATGGGCACTATATCTCACGCCACTTTGCAATAGGGGAGCTTAAAGACGTATTGATATTACACAGCCCATCAGGGCGTGGAGTCTTCAAGCGAGTATTTGAGTGTACGAGTATATGTTCAGGATATTTCGGTCCGACGAGTCCGACGCTAGCGTTGTGAGAGTGAAGCATCATGTCTAACTCTTGCCCCGTGCCTTTGCCTTCTTCTTGCGCACGAGCCTGGTCCGAGCGATGAGCCTTTGCTTCATGTCCTCGTGCTTTTCGACATCCTTGCGTTCTTCACCGCCTCGCATCTGCCCTTTGACCTTGTTGCCTCCCTGGCCCTTTCCACGCGCGCGCGCGACAGGTTGCTCGGCCTCGTCATTCTTGTCCTTGGCAGCCTCAGCAGCCTTCGCCCCCCTTCCCCTGGTGCCCTGGGCAGACTTCTCCTCGGCCACACGCCTCCTCTGCACGACCTGCGCGTTCTCGATGGAGAACTCAACAATCAAGCGCTGCTTCCTCCCATTGTATCCCTCAAGCTGATGGCCGTTCAAATACCGCAAGCCCATCAGTGCCCAGTGGTGCGAAACATACTCAATGAACCCGTATCCGCGGCTCTTGCCCGCTCCACTCTTCTCTGTCACCTTGGATCCCTCGTTGCTTTCGAAGACGATCTTGGCCTGGCGGACAATACCCTTGCCTTTGAGCTTTCGTTGCCGCTCCTTTTCCTTGGCATCCTTGCCGTCTCTGGCGTTCTCCTCCTTGGAAAGTGGCTGGCGTCGACCTTCCTTCACTTCCTGAGCGAACCCTACGACAGCTTTCCGCGCCAACTCCTTGAGCTCCTTTGACCCAATATTGCGTGGAAGGTTGCGTATCGCTAGTCGAGTAAGGCTGACGTGCAGACTTGGGTTGCTCTGAACCAATTTTCGGCGTTGTGCGGCACTTGCCTGCCGCATCCTAACCTCTGGGGGTGAGAGTAAGTTGTACAAAGGGGAGCTCGTACTTATGGCACCCTCAGACAATAGATAAAGTCGTCTCTTGTCCTTCTCCTGCCGTTTGGCCAATGAGCTGTCTGCCAAGTTGGTAGCCTCTTCCTTGTTGACGGCTTGAGCTACTTGAAGGAGCCGTCCATCGAGCGTGTATTTTCCAGTAGGATCTGCGTTCTCGTCCAGGAGGAGAGACTGCTTGGCACCGGCGGCGGCTGGCTTGGGCCGGGGAGCTCCCTTGATGCACTCTTTCGCATCCAGCTCCTTGACAAAGCAGACAAAACCGGTTCCAGCGGGCTTTTCAGTGACTTTGTCGAAGACAACGCGAGCGTAACGGACTCTTCCAAACGTCTCGAAGAAATCTTTGAGTTGTTCGTCTGTTGTGGTGAACGGCAGGTTGCGGATGAAGAGCGTCGAGGAGTTGTCGGTTGTCTTTCGTTGGGGCTTCTCCTCGGGCTCATTGGTGGCAGCCTCCTCGTCGTCGCTGTCGTTCTTGTCTTCGTCCTCTTCGTCCTCGTCTTCGAGGTTCTGAAGATGGTTCTTCATGAAGTTCTCCAAGTCGGCGTTTAATTCGTGGTCCACGCTCTTGCCGGGAGTGTCAGCAGCAGACGTCTCGCTGTCTTCATCAGAGTCTGCATCGGCCTGAGCAACGGACTCGTCACTAGCCTCTTTCTCCTGTTCCTTTTCTTGCTGCTGGTCCCATGTGGCCTTGTCAACAGCCCAATCGACGGCTAGGGTTCGGCCGTCAATTTCCTTGCCGTTGATTCCCTCCAAAGCCTTCTCGGCGTTCTTCCGCCCACGGAGCGTGACGAACCCGAATCCCTTGAGCTTGCCCTTGTTGTTGGGAAGGTCGGCGAATCGGACCTTGCCATAGCTCCTGAACAGATGTGACAGTTGTTCGGAAGTCTTTATTGTCCACGGCAAATTTCGCACGATGAGCTTTGTAGGCTGGGGTGCAGGCCTCCCAGGCTTGGCATGAGGGACATTTTCCGTTTCATCGGCTGCGTTTCTGTGCCTGCGCTCTGCTAGATCGACTCGGATGCGCCTCCCGTCCCATGCGGCCTTGTCCAAAGCCTTCTGTGCCTCAGAAGCATCCTCAGCGTCTGCGAAGGTGACGAAGCCATAGCCGCGAGACTGCTTGGTGTTCTGGTCCAGAACAACGACTGCATGCTTGACAGGAAAGTGTTGTGAGAAGAACTCAGTCAGAGACTCGTTGGTGGCGCTAGGCGGTAATGATCGAACAAAAAGAGACCGGCGCTCTTCAACTCGAGCTCGCTTCGTCGTTGGGGCCGCGCCCGGCTCTTGGCTTTCAATCGCGGCGGCTACAGCGTCCTCTACCTCAGAGCGCTGTCGCTTGCGGTCGTTCTTTTGAGAGCCCATCGCGGCGGGTATACACTGGACCGACAATGGTCCCGAGTATTTTCTTTGCGGTGGCAGTCCAAGCTCGTTCTGTTAGTGCTTCACTTGCAGAAAAAAAAAATCCCAGCGACCGTTATACTGATAACGGACTCGGTCGTTATCTAATCGCACGTGATGGCGGGGCGTGCGATGTCTTATCGGGAGCTACGCTAAGCCGAGACGGGAACATTGTTGACTCTCAACCCGCAAATCGACGCGTGCGACCCAAACAAAGGCATCACCACTTTAGCCTGACACACGCATAACCAAACGCCTGCGCAGTCGACGACTTCGCTTTCATCCGCGACTTTAGAGGCCGCGGCGCCGAAACAACGACAAAATGCCCGCGCGAGCATCCACGAGATCGTCGAGAACGTCCTCGGCTATCGTGAAGAAGACTTCAACCGCCACTCTGGGCTCCCGTGGGTCTGTCGCATCGCGCGCATCGTCTGCCGCCGTCGTCGAGTATGTTGATACACCGGGGAGCGCGCTACGCACGCAGATTTGCGCCGTGTTTCGCGACGCGCAGAGGACGACAGCGACACACAGGAAGCTGGCCGTCAACCTTCGCAAGATCCACGAGGCCTGCTGTTACGAACCAACAAACAGCACAGGGCCGTCAAGCGAATTCGACGAGGAGGCGTTCAACAAAGAGTTTGTCCGATGCGTTTTGCGCATCATGCCTGTGAAGAAGGCCGAAGGCGTCGGAGAGAGGTCCATTAGATTCATCGGCTTCTATCTTCGCCTCGCAGGTGATAAGGACAACGAGATCCTCGGCGATCTCGGCGCGGATACAAGCTTGATGCCAGAGACGCCGACCACGCGACTGACTTCGGAGCTTCTTGAGTCTGTGCTACCTTTAATGGCTGCCAAGGACAAATTTGTTCGATTCAGATCCACTCAGCTCATGTCGCACATCATCAACTCGCTCGACGCTATCGACGACGACTTGTTCCAGAAGCTCCGGCACGGGCTTCTCAAACGAATCCGCGACAAGGAGGCCATGGTCCGCTCGCAGGCTGTGCTAGGCCTCGGCCGACTTGCTGGCAACCAGTCCGAGGGCTGCACCAACTCGGACGACAGCGACGATGACCAGGCCACCGATTTGCTGGGCAAACTTCTCGACGTGATGCAGAATGACCCGAGTGCCGACGTACGAAAGTCTCTTCTTGTCAATCTTCCTATTCTTCCGAATACTCTTCCATATCTGTTAGAAAGAGCCCGAGATCAGGATCCCGCCACTCGGAGAGCCGTATATTCCCGATTGCTGCCCGCACTGGGAGATTTCCGACACTTGTCTCTGTCGATGCGTGAGAAGCTCCTTCGATGGGGGCTGCGAGACCGCGATGAAAACGTGCGCAAAGCAGCCGGTAGGCTTTTCAGAGATCGATGGATCGCAGACTGCGCGGGTACGGCGCAACAAGACGAAGGCAACACGGCAGAGCCAGCACCGCCGAGCTTCGATGGTCTTCTGGAGCTCCTTGAGCGAATTGATGTCATCAACTCTGGCGTCGAGAATGGTGTCGCGCTGGAGGCCATGAAGGGCTTCTGGGAGGGCCGGCCAGACTATCGCGAGGCTGTGACACTGGACGATACTTTCTGGGAGACTCTTTCCGCCGAATCCGTCTTCATGGCGCGAAGCTTCAACGAATTCTGCCGCAATGAAGGCAACGGCCGATACGAGGCGCTGGTCGAGGAGAAGCTGCCCGAAGTCACAAAGTTGGCCTTTTATCTGGAGCGCTACATGCACGCCCTGGTCGAGGCCCTTCAGAGGGTTGCTCAACAGGAAGCGGACGAGGAGGAAGAGGAGGACACGGTCGAGCAAGAGTTCATTGTGGAGCAACTGCTTCACATTGCCCTGACGCTCGATTACTCCGACGAGGTGGGACGCCGCAAGATGTTCACCCTGCTGCGCCAGTCGCTCTCCATTGCAGATCTGCCAGACGAGGTGACCAAGCTCACGGTCGAGGTTCTGCAGTACATTTGTGCCCCAGATGCTGCCGGTGAGCGAGAGTTCTGCAGCATCGTTCTTGAATCTGTTGCAGACGTACACGATACCATTGTTGACGATCCGCCTGCCGACGATGTCGAGGACAGCTTCCACTCTGCCAAGTCCGAGGTCAGCCATGGGAGCGCGCCGTCCAACGAGAAGCGCGGCAAGGGCGCGGACGTGAGCGAGGAAGACGCTCGTGAGAAAGCTGTTAGGGAGATTGTCGTCAACATGAAGTGTCTTCACATCGTCCAGTGCATGCTCACGCACGTGGCCGGCAACCTCAAGGACAACGCAGACTTGGTATCGATGCTCAACAATCTAGTTGTTCCAGCCGTGCGAAGTCACGAGGCACCTGTCCGGGAACGCGGCTTGGTGTGCCTAGGACTCTGCGCATTGCTGGACCGCTCGCTCGCCGAGGAGAACCTGGGTCTATTCATCCACTTCTTCAGCAAGGGCCATACTGCGCTTCAGATCACTGCACTCCACATCCTTACCGACATCTTGAATGTGCACGGGGCGCAGCTGCTTTCCCCGACGCCCGGTCTGCTCAAGGTCTACGTCAAGGCCGTCAAGGGCACATCAAAGGCTCCTGAAGTGCAGGCGGCCGCGACGGTTGCGGCCTCGAAACTGCTGCTCGGCCGGGTCGTGAGCGACGAAGAGGCGTGCGAAGAGTTGCTGAAGTCTCTCGTCGTTGCCTACTTCGACCCCTCGTCTGCGTCAAACCAGACTGTCCGACAGGCACTGAATTACTTCCTGCCGGTGTTTTGCTACTCGAGAAGCTCCAACCAGGATCTCATGCGGGCCGTCGCCCTGCAGGCCTTGCATTCGCTTCTCAACCTGCGCGAGGGCTTGGAGGACGATGACGTGGACGTGGGAGAGGACATGGTCAGCATGACGGCCATCGGAGCCTGCCTTGTTGACTGGACAGACCCTCGCAAATGCTACACGCCCGGTGTACTCGCCGATGCAGACAAGAAGAATGTCAACGGAGATGTTCACCTTGATCTCGGGCGAGACATAATGGAGCGACTGCGCAGTAACATCAGTAGTAAGTATCGGAAACGCGATGTCAAGAGACATTTGGAAGCTAACAAGTGCAATAGAAGAGGAGAAGAAGGTGGCCGCCGGCCTCCTCGGCAAGCTTTACATCTCGCCCACCTCCTCGGAAGAAAAGATCCGGGAGCTGTACGCCGAGGTCAGCGAGGCGGTGGAAGATGGCATCGTGTCTGATGCCACCAGCCGCAACTCGCTGTACAAGATCCACGTCAGCCTGGGCAAGATTGTCAACAGCCTCGACGAGCAGCTGCCGGCGCACAGGCGCACGAGCCGAAGCGTGTCGATCCTGACGGACAGGCACCCCAGCGAGGACAAGACGGTCATGGAGGAGTCCAGGATCAAGGAGGAGGAGGAGGACAGCGAGGGGACCATTGTGCCCAAGCAGGAGGACAAGGAATCGCTTGTTGACGAGCTGCTGTCCGACGACGAGGATACCAAGATACAGGACGCTTGAGAGACGTGGTGATGAGGCGTGTATTAGTGGACATTGGGAACGGCTTGGCCTTTGCGATGAGTGGCATGATGGGAATGAAAGTTTGCTGATGATACCTGTGGATGGACGCTGCAAATTATTTTGGAACTGTTTGGGCTTGCACCTCTCTCTATTCTTTGTTTCTGGTCCTTGACATAGTACAGTACCCTGCATCTAGCTTTACATCTGACACTTTACCAAGGTGACCATCTGGGGCGGCGTGTCATTGCCGTGTCCCCACCCAGAACAGCAGACTGCCGTACGCCACATTGATGACCAAGTGCTGGCCGAGGCTCCACGCCATGCAGTAGAGGTACTTTGGCGAAAAGACTGTCCAGATGAACAAGTGCGTCCTCAGCGCGGTGCACGCCGCCATGACAAACGCGACGCTCGCCGTTGTGAAGACGGTCAGGAGCGTGAGGTGGCGGCGGAGGACATGACGGCCAGCATCGCCGCCCTGGCTGCGCTTTTGCAGCAACAGGAGGTTGGTGGCCGAGGTCCAGAAGATGGGGCCGGCCCAGTTGCTGACAAAGGTGAGGACGCCGACGGCGACGACGTTGAAGCCGCCGATGCCATTGTAGGCGCTCGACAGGTCGACCGAGGAGATGGCATTGGAGCCGCCCGAGGCGAAGAAGGACGCATATTGGAAGAGCAACGACGAGGTGGTGATCTCGGCGACGCTGAGGTCGGCGGACGCGAGGCACTCGAAGAGAACCGTGTAGAGCAGGAGGAGCGGGATATTGGTTGCTCGGGACTGGGTCATGGCGAGCAGCGTGTAGAGGTGGTGAAGCAGACGAGCTGGTTGCTCCGTCGTCAGCCACGGCGCCAATACAGGTTTGGACATGTTTACATGAACCATGTTTATATGAACGGATACACGTACCTGAAGACCGGGCATGGCGTCCGCCCCTACCGCTCTGGTAGGCGGCGAAGACGACCAGCAGAGATAGGACGGCAAAGACCATGCGCGCTCTGGACAGCAGAGACTGGCCCTCGAAGCGCACGTTGAGCGCCTTGGCGAAGCCGGTGACCAACTCTGGGGCGTCCTCGGCCGTGAAAGCTAGCTTGAAGGCGAACGCGGCGGAGACGAGGACCGACGTGGCGGACGTGGCGAGGATGAAGGGAAGGCCGCTCAGGTTGGGCAGGGTCTGGAAGGCTGCCAGCACATAAGTAAGGCAGATGAGTGTCCAGAGCAGCTGCGGCTTAGGTGTGAGGAGGAGCTTGACCATGTCGGGTTCGCCGGCGAACTTCTGCCCTGTCTGATTCCAGCTGCGGATCAGGCGCAGCATGGTCAAGGCTGTGAGTGGCCAAGCGGCGGTGGAAAGTCGCCCAGATCTATAACGAAATCAGTATACGGTTCGCCCGGGCTGTCTCTGTGTCTGGCCGCCCACCTATGAATGGCCCGAACGCCGAGCCAGGCCAGCCAGATCGTAGACGCCCAGTACCAGAAGTGCTGCTCTTCCTCAACGTAGCTGGACGCGAACATCATAACACCGTACAATATCGTGACAAGAGCCAGAGGCATCGCGAGGCCGCTCTCATGGGCCCCCAGAACGTATGCCGCTACGACGCTCGCGAGAGTGGCGGCTATGGCCAGGCCCTGGCCGGCGAACAGCCTGGACATGTCGTAATTGGAGGCCATGCTGCTCATTAGCTCCTGCGCCTTGCGTAGCCACGCCGAGGTGGCAACCAGCCAGTCTTCCTCGACCACTGCGGCCGCTGCCATGGCTGGGGCCAGGCGAGATAGCTTTCGCCATTCACATGCCAGTTCGTTGATATCTGTGGGTTCCAGCGTGCATGGGTCGCAGGGACCAGTGGCGGCGTCGCTCGCGAACAGGGAGTCTCCGAATGCGGCCGTGACTATGCCGAGTATCTGGCGGGCGTTGCGAATGAGAATCTGCACCTTATCGCTAGCAGTGGGCCAGAAGGATAAGAAGTCGGGTATGACGGCGCCCAGATTGTTCTTCGACACAGGAAACCCGAGAAGAGCCGCGACTGTCGGCGCAATATCGGACTGTTCAACCATGTTGTAGTAGTCAAACTCGCCCTTGGGCTTTGTAGGAGCCGTCACTGGTTTAGCGATGCCCTTGAGCTTGGGGGATAGAAAGATCAGGGCCGGCGACGTCTCGCCTGGGGACGACGCGCCATGATTCCCGGCGTCGTTCATGCCGTGGTCGCCACAAACCACGAGAAGGGTGGACTTGAGATGGTCTCTGGCCTCTATTGCCTCGTATAAAGTCTTGACGATGCTATCCATTTCACGTTGCTTCGGAACCATGTTGGAGCTGGCAACAAAATTAGCAATGGTCCTCTACTAACTCATGATTATAGTGGTGCGACCTTCTGGGGCCCGACTTGTGCCCGATGTGGTCCAGTCCGAGGTAATGGAGAACCATGAGGCCCCAGTCTTCGTTTGCAAGCTCACCAGCAATATTTCTCGTGACATTGTTGTCGACCTCGGTAAAGTCCTAGTATCGAGGGGTGAGAAAAGGCCGCCACTTGCAGGGCACGTGGCCTGGGTACTCACTGCTACGAAGAAGCTCGACGTTCCATCGTGACGATCGAACGTATCGGGGAACAGTTTGAGCCATGTGTCGTCGCCGTACATGAGCAGCTTCCCCTTGCGGGCGGCCTTGAGCTGCGCCAGCCAAGTGTCCTGAGCGGCGAGCGATGAGGAGGTGTCCCCCTCATCGATGTTGAGAATGAGATCAACAAAGGACGGAATAGATCCAGTGGTGATGGACTTAATGCGTGGCATCGTCACAGTGGGAGATCGAGCATTTGCGGTGAAAGGGATGGCCGCGCCGTCTCGTATGAGACTGTGTGTTCTGCGTCAACACGGATCGAAGAGCAAAAGGGGGGGGGGGCGCGCACCCACACACCTCTGCGTGAACTGAAAACCAGAACCCTCTGCATACACAAAGTCGCTTTGTGCGTGAAAGCGTTAGTCTAGGATGCGATGCTGGACAGGCGCGGCGCTACCCCTTTACCTTCTCAGCGCGTCGACTACCATGAAGACCATCCTGTCGAACGGAGGCTCAGGCGGCGGCCCATATTCTAGAGCCTCGTATTCAGCTAGGCCAGGAATGAATGGCTTGTATGGGAAGAATCCCGTGGCAAAGACTATCACGGAGACGGGTATCAAGAGATTGGCCAATGCCAGCAGCAGTGTGCTGGCCGGGAAGCCTGTCTTGGAGGCCGCCATCATGATCAGGAAGTGAAGAGACGGCCTCCTCGTTGGGGAAAGCTGAGGGACTGAATGAAGAAGACAAAGGGGGGGAAGGGCCGGCTACGCCATCTAGCAGATGTTCATGCATTGACCGCGCAGGCGCGTTTGGAGAGCGAGATGAGTGAGCGAGGCGTATGGGAACGTGGTTAGACGCGGCGCAATCATGGCCGCCAGGGTTGCGCTGAGGGAGAGAGAGGGAAGGAAAGGCCAAGGTGGGTCTGCGCCACACCACTCGTCAGAGCAGGTTAGTACCTACTTCATAAGGCTACAGCCCGCAGGCAGGACGCTGTCAAGTACGAAGTACAGGTAGGTAAGTACCAAGGTAAATCAGAGCGATGGAACTAACGCGTTTTCTCTCGACTCTCGTGGGTATCGTCAATTAATGCTGCGCCAGAAGACATGATAAAACCATTCGGGAAAAAAAAAAAAAAGCAGAGACCATTTCTCCTGTGTTTGGGACCATCTCAGCATCATCTTCCCCCTCAACCGACCCTCGTGCTTTACTTGCCACCCTTCTTTTTGCCGGCCCTGTCGCTGTATTTAGGAAACACAATCTTGGACTTTTTGGCCTTTCTCTTGCCGATGCGTTTTTTGTCAATGCGCGTCCTGGACGCCTTCTTGGAGTCGACGTCCATGGCTAGCGGATTGTGACTCGTCAGGTTCCGTCGCCATGTACGAAGTACAGCATGCTGAATGAGAGTCGGCGTGAAAGAACGTACCTGTGTCGTCGGCATCGTCCGCAACGTGCTCTTCAGCTACTGCTGCATCGTCCTCGACCGCTACAGTCAAGTTAGTGACGGTCGCCAGCACGCCTGTCAAGGCTATACTACCCACCATCCATGTTGACGTCTGAAGTCTCGGGCTTGGGCTGCTTTGCCAGCTCGAGCAGCTTGGCCGACAGGCGCTCATTGCGGGCGATCTCCGCAGGGCCGAACACAGACGCGGCCTTTCGCCGGTTGTTCGCCTTTTTCGTGCTTGAACGGGAGCTCTTGGCCATTGTGTATGTGTCTCGACGTCTGCTTCGAGGTACTGTTACGTGAAGAGGGTGTGTGCGATGATGCGCCGTCGAGTGAGTGAGTGAGAGCCTGCCCCGAGCGACTTCATGGGGGGAAAAAAAGTTAGGTTACTTCCTCGATAACGAGAGATAAGGTGGACGCTGGTTGTGGCGTTGGTCCCTTAGTACTACAGCACATCCACCGGCGCCCAACAAGCAGCGCAAGGTGAGGTGGACAAGATGTGGCTGGTGGGGGTCCAGATCCATTTACGTATTTCAATGGAAGGCCAGGGCTGCCTACCAGGCTGCCCCGGCCAGCCAGGTGGGTTGGGAGAATTTTCAGCACTCATCAGCCTGCTAGAGTGACAGCCCAGCCTAGGCTACTAGGTCTGGCCAGCCAGCCAGCCACCCCAGCCTGGCCACGTCCACCAAACTGAGATGGGTGTGGTGCTGTGTCGTGTGTGCGCGAAGTACTGTAATATGTATGGACTGCGTCTTTCTGCAGGGTGGCCGGACCCGCCGCTGCCTCGACCAAGTGCGCGGGCTCCCGTCCATCTTATTACCTAGCACTATCCGTCCGTGACTTCATGCCTGCCAGAGGCCCTTCGTTACCTCATAAACAGCACGCGCGCAACCTGCGAGCAAAGCGCACCACGGCCATCGCCCGCCGCCGACCGCTGCCGTTCAGCATCCCGCAAAATGAACGCCCTCTTGCGGTGACGGCCGAGTTTTGCGAACCCCCATCATCATACCTGGGCGTCCGGCCGGATCGAAGGCAGCCTCACACTCGCCTGTTCCCTGCCACCGCCCGCCCGCGTTTCTGTCACAGCCGCATCTGCCGCCGAAAACCTCCGGAGCCGCGAGACGTGCGACGCTTGGCTCCTGCCTACACGACTCCTCCGCCTCCGAACAGTCCATATATAGTTGGTGTACGCTGCCTTGCTCCTCCGAGCGTCGTTTGCCGTGGCCCTGAGTGCTTGGCCGTCCTGTCCTGTCTGCCCCCGCGAACGGCCAAGAGTCGGAACGGCGGCCGAGGCCTCACGCATTGGCAGTACCCTGAACCTTGCACGCCGTGTGCCTCGACGTCAAAAGGAGCCTCGGCTCGGCCTGGTTGCGTGCGTTGCCGCCGTCGAGGCGGGCTCGGGGAGGCTGCGAGAGAGAGAGAGAGAGAGGAGAGTCGCGGTTCCGGGGCTCGGGCGTGCGCGGCCTCGTCGTTGCGCTGCGCTGCGCTGAACCGGTGGGAACCTGGAAGAGAACGTCAAGAGCTGCCATCTCTGCTCGGGGCCCGCAGCACGGCGCGGCACGGCACAGCACGGCACAGCACAGAGAAATACCCATCTCAAGCACGGCAGCGCAACCATTCACTGGTCTCGTCTGTTCTTTGCGGCCACCTCAGGCATCTTAAGGTCCAGCCGTGCAGTGGCAAGTGCTCCACCTGCTCGCTCTCGCTCCTGCCCAAGCAACCGTCGCCATGGCGTCTCCCGTGCCGGCCATCTCCAAGCAGGAGGTGTCGAGTCTGTTGCGGCAGGTGCAAGGCAACAGCCTGTTCAACCGCCAGCTGTCGTCGGTCTGCCAGGTGAACGGGCTGAAGAGCACCGGGGTCAAGGCGGACCTCCAGGCACGCATTGTCGACCGTGAGTCCCTTTTCGCCTCGACTCTTCCCCTTATGCGCACACCATCTTCCTCCTCGCACCTCCTCCTGCACACTGCCCCCCTGCACTCGCGCCGTGCGTCTGGTCCCAGGCCTCTACAGCACAGCCACGGCGCAACCGCACTCTGGAGCCATCTCTTTTCCGTTTTCCCATCTGCCTCTGTCTCTCTCCTTCCGTGTTCCTCCCCCAAACACTTTGTTTCTGCTCAGAATCGCCTCGACCCTCTGCTACGAACATTGCCCGACCGCGTTTCATACGGTAGTGCCCAGCATACGCAGGCATCCTCACGCTACGGCTTTCGACAACGGATTGCTAACCAAACGCGCCCCAATGGCGCCTCATAGTCATTCAAACAACCGTCAACGCCAACGACGCCTCGCGGTTCCAGCAGGTGCGACAGAGCATTCTCAATGCTTCCGCACAGCGCGGAAGCCCTTCGTCAAAGAGCGTCACCTCTAGAGTTTCCAACGCGTCCACGTCTGCGCAGTATCACGCCTCCATGCCTGCGTTAAATGCCAGCCAGGCGTTTAATCGTGGTTACCAAAACGGTCATTCGCCTGGTAGTCTGTATGGCGTCGGCGCATCCTCCCTCGCCTTTCGGTCGAGCCCCTTTTATCAGATTGAAGCACAGATTGGCACGGTCCGAGCATGTGAAGGTAGGGTACCACCCTAGTTCATGTCTCCCCAGGGGTGTTCCCAGCTGACCAGCCGCCTAGTCATGTCGCAGCATAGGAACACGATATCGATTCCCATCAGGCTCACCGACCATGAGGCTCTTCGGCGGTGTCTTGGAGTCACGGGGTCCAAAAACACGCCGCACAAAGTCATGGTATTCTGTGCGAGCGACCCTCATGGTTTGCAGGATGTTGCTTTCCCGCACCAGTCGGAACTACGGGTCAACAAAGTCGACATCAAAGCAAACCTTCGTGGCCTGAAGAACAAACCCGGCTCAACGAGACCGGTGGACATAACCAAGGAGCTTCACCTCAGGTCGTCATACGTCAACACGGTTGAGTTTACCTACGCGTTGACTCAGAAGGTAAACCCCCCGCCTTTCATTATGCTTCCAAAGGCATCACCGCATAATCGACTTAATCCTCAGACTGGAAACTGATCGTTCCCACCACAGAAATTCTACTTGGCGGTCTATGTGTGTAAAACGACTTCCGTCGACGAGCTCGTCAATATAGTTGCCACCCGCCGTCGCATTCCCAAAATGGCTGTTGTGGCTGAATGTAGGTGCACAAGTTCGTGACTTGCCTTCACCCGACTGACCATTCCAAATTAGTGACCAAAAAGGCCCAAGATCCCGACGTAGTAGCCACGTCCCAGGTCCTGTCGCTGAAGTGCCCGTTGTCATACATGCGGCTCGTGACGCCCTGCCGTGGCCTCGCCTGCACGCATATTCAATGTTTTGATGCCACGTCCTACCTCCAGCTTCAGGAACAGGGACCTCAGTGGCTCTGTCCTATTTGCAATAAGTCTGTGCCATTTACTCAGCTGGCCGTGGATGAGTAAGTTGATATCACCGCGCTACATCGAGGCCATGCTAACATATTCGACAGTTATGCAAAAGACATACTGGAGAGTACGCCGAAGAGCCTAGAGTCGGTCACAATTGAGCCAACTGGCCAATGGTCAATCAAGACAGCTCAAGAATCTGATCATGCCGACGGCATAAATGGAGCTTCAGTGGACGACGACGACCTCGTGGAGATATCAGAAGTCAGCATCGTCGGTCGACGGTTCGAGACACCCAAGAACGTCACGCCGCGAGTCAGCACACCTGCCTCTTCTGGCAGAGGCAGCTCAGCCAACGGCCCCAGAGGCATTGCATCGACCAGCGCCAAACGACCAGCGCCAACTATCATTGACCTGACGGGAGACTCGGATGACGATGATGATGAGCCCATTCAGCGCCCTCACAAGAGGCAAGCTACGTCAGCGAATAGTAGTGGTCGCGATTCCGGCAGTCTCGCATTCCCGGGCCCTGATCCCGTGTTCTTCCGAATGCCTTGAGGGGGCATGATGTGGTAGCAGGACCCCGGGGGTCGTTTGGAAGTCCCATATGTCGCAGCCGCAGAAAAGATGGCGGGCGGCTATTATTTGAATTTGCGTTTCATGGCAAGGTGGCAACGGCGTTCGGCAGGTGGACGGAAAATACAGAGATTCCCCTTGATTTTGTTGCCGGTGTTGATAGCTCGATTGGCATCAGTGGGGCGTTTGGTCTATGAGGGGAGAGTTGAAGGAAGCTGCGGGGAAAAGCAGACATCCATGACGGTCGGTGGAAGAATATCATAAGATACACCAAACAGCGACGAGACTTCTAAATAATCACAGATGCTCACACAATACTGGTGCTGCTGTCCCGAAGGCCTGCTTGTCACATCATCGCTTGGCTAGAGTTTGGTATAATATTGTTTCGTTGTCGCAGAGCAGCAATGGGTGAACGAGGCCCGTGACAGAGTAACTAGTCTCGTACACGCACGCGCTACCTACCGAGTAACTCAGGTGGTTCTCATTGCCAAGTTTTCTAAAAGTTATTGGACAAGAATGTTAATGACGCAGGCAGGCGACACGGAAGTGACCTCGGGCGTTGGATGAAGTGAAGGTGGGCGGGCAATGCGTCTCCGAGCTGCGGAGCACAGCAACTCCCCCCACACCACTGACTGCCGCCGCCGAGTGACCAAAGGAGCTCCCCCATTGATGAATGTCAACGCCAGACAACGCCTCCTTTTGCGAGCGTCCGCGACCACACATAATCCCCCCCTCGCCACGACTCTCCATTCGCAGCACCTCGACTCCCAGCAGGCCGCGACGCACGAATCCCTGGCTGACTGACTGACCGACCGACGACGCTGGTCCGCGACGAGCCCCGTTCGCTTGGCACCGCGCAGCACACGACGACTACTGTCACCATACGTATAAAGCAAAGCAGGCCAGCAGGCGGAATTAGGCGTGCACGCGCTGCGCCCAGCCAGCCGCAGCCATGTCTCTCGAACCGGTGATGCCGCCGTACAACTCGTCGGACCCGACCGCCACGTTCCTCTCCACGTCGTGCCTCGACTTTCTCCTCATTGAGCTCGTGCCGCTGGCGTTTCGCGTCACGCACGAGCGCGACTTTGCGCGTCCGCCGTCACCACCACCGACATTGTCGTCGTCGTCGTCGCATGACGCCTCCTCCTCCTCTACGACTACCGCCGCCGCCGCCGCAGCAGCAGCAGCAGCAGCAGCAGCAGCAGCCACGACTGCAAAAGTGGGTGCTGCAGGTGCAGACAGTGCTGGTGCGGCGGCGGGAAGGGGAGAGTCGGCACTGGCGAACAACAGCAATAACGTCACCGCCGCGGGGAACCACCGTGCTGGCTCGTCGTCCCTCTCCGGGCCGGCGGCGGCGACGGCGACTGCCGCCGCGCCCCGCAGGATAGACGAAGAGGAGGAGCTCGATGCAGTGCACTTCCGGCTCGAGAGCCTGGGGTACCGGGTCGGACAGGGCCTCGTGGAGCGGTGAGCCCCCCCCCGGGGAAGTCCCCGTCCGTGCCTCGCCTCGTCGGCGGCGGCGTGCACGCTGTATCCTGCATTTATCACACTCTGTTGCTGACTCCGGGCGCCAAACACAAGCTTCTCGCGCGACCGGCCGCGGTTCAACGACACGCTCGATGTCATCAAGTTCCTCTGCAAGGACCTGTGGTCTCTCGTGTTCGGCAAGAACATCGATAACCTCAAAACAAACCACAGGGTACGTTCGCTTTATTCCTCACTTCGCAGGCGTAGTTACGTCAGACAGCCTACATAGCCCCATCTGTGTACAATAACGCGGACATCGCTGACACGTGGCGGCACAGGGTGTGTACGTCCTCACGGACAATGTCTTCAGGCCCTTCTCGAGGATGAGCACAGAGGCGGGTGGCCAGGCCGTCGTGCGGGCACAGCCGGTGAGTAGCCGCGCTTCACGCAGGGTCAGGAGATCAAAGTCCGCTGATCTTGTCTCGCAGTTCCTGTGGTTTCCCTGTGGCATCGTACGGGGTGCACTGGCGGCGCTGGGCATCACGGCCACCGTTCAAGCAGAGATCAACGAGCTCCCGGGTGCTGTGTTTCAGATCAAGACCCTACCCAACAAGTCATGAAACCCCGGCATGTACAACTAAATGTCATCCATGGCGCCACTGCCGCCTATATAGTCTAGTGGTCCCTGCCCACGGGCGCGCGGGATTGGTCCCGTGATTCCTGCACAACTACCCGTACTTGGCCATCCGGACCGCCGAAGTCGAACAAAAACGAGGCTGTCATTGATCAGGCCGCGGTTATGATCCTTAGGGTGGAGATTCGAGGGCACGGCTTCACAGCCTGTCGAGAGATTCCATGATCAGCAACATGAGCGTCATTCATATATTAAGCCTAGCGTGATAGCTATTGCATTCAAGACAGGCTTGCTGCACCCACTCAACTGCTCCTTGGGGGAACCGGGGAAAGTGTTCACTTTTGGGGCGGGTTGTGGGCGAAGTCGATGCCCTTCTTGATGTTGCCCTTGAGGCCCTCGACAGCCTTCTGCAGAAGCGCCTTCTCCTTGTCGGTGATGCCCTCCAAGGGGTTGTTGGCCTTCTCGGCACCGTTGGGCTGGACTCATTGTTAGACGCGTGTTCGAGTTCAAGCAAGGGGGGTCTTTGTGCTTACTCCGAGCTCAATGGGGACGGAGAAGAAGTCGCAGCCGGTCTCCTTGGCGATGGCCTCGCCGCCGGGAACACCCGGGAGGTAGACGTAGCTAGGCTCGACCAGACCCTTTTCGCCCTTGACGGCACGAAGGACCTTCTCGGCAAATCTACAGAATAATCAGCTGACTGAGCGTTGCAATTGGACACTTGGAGAGTGACTGGCGAACTGACCGGAAGCCGGCATAGGCCATAGAGAGAGTAGCCGAACCAGCGCCGTCCTTGGCCTTGACAACCTCGTCACCGCCGAACTGGACGCGGTTGACAAGAGCGTCGTACTTGTCGTCGGGGATCTTGACGGCAGGGGAGGCCTTGCTGAAGAGAGGGACAATGGTCTCACCAGAGTGACCACCAATGACGGGGATGGTCTGCTTCTGGGGCTCGGACTGGCCGGTGATCTCGCTGACAAACGTCTCGGCGCGGACGATGTCAAGCGTGGTGACACCGAACAGGCGCTGGGCGTTGAAGACCTTCTTGGCCTTAAGAACCTCGGCGGAGATAGGGACCGTCGAGTTGACCGGGTTGGAGATGACCAGAATAAACGCCTTAGGGGCGACCTCGGCGGCGGTCTCGATCAAGCCCTTGACAATGCCGGCGTTGATGTTGAACAGGTCATCACGGGTCATGCCGGGCTTGCCTTTGCCGGGATTGGTGTGTCAGCAGTGGACGCAAAGGACGCAGCGAGAACTCCGTGTGGGAGGTCTTCAGGGCTGTAGCTTACGGGGGATGCCAGCAGGGATGACGATGATGTCGGCATCCTTGAAGGCGGACTTGGCACCGTCATCCTTGGGAAGATAGCCCGTGACTTTCTGCGGGCCAAGGTGGTCAGACGAGAATTGACAAAGGTGAGTGTCAGTAGAGCTCTACTTACCGCGGGCGAGGAGATGTGTGACAGGTCGGAAGCGACGCCGGGGGTGTTGACGACATCGTAGAGAGCCAGCTCGTCAATGAGAGGGCTGTTCTTCAAAAGCAGCGAAAGAGGCTGCAGACAGCAGGAACATCAAGTCAGCCAGCACGAAGGACAAGTGAGAGAGCGAGGAAAGTAGGGGGGCAGCTGGGAAGAACGAACCTGGCCAATGCCGCCAGAGGCACCAGCAACAACTACGTCACGAAGTTTGTCAGCGCAGCAATTGTGTGAGGCAGATCAAGTAGGTAGGTAGCTCGGTACCAGGCAGGACACGGGTAGAGTGCGGGGTTGAGGGGCAGCATCTGGCATACCAGCTTTGACCATTTTGATGGATGGGAGGGAGGGAGGGGATGTCGAGAGTTCTTGATAGTTGTGTGGCGGGAGCGGGAGGCTAGGATGCCGATGGACGAGTGTTTCTTGGAGTGGGAGGAGGAGGAGGAGGAGGAGAGGGAGGAGGGAGAATCGAGGAACTGAGATCGGAGGAGAGGAAGGGAGGTGGTGGGAGAGCGTCGCAGAAGAAAGGGCCCCGGGAAGACGCGAGGAGGGTGCCAGTGCTCGGACAGCACAGCGAGTGGAGGCACCCGACCGAACCTGTTTGGATTGCTCACTGCAGTGCGCCAGCAGCTCCCCGCGTCCACGTCCCGACGCGCGGTTTTGGAGGGGCAGGGGCAGCAGGCACATGGAGGGGCAGGGGCAGGGCGGCCGAGGAAGGAGGGGCAACCTGCGTACTAAGGCAGCGGCCGGGCCGCCAATCGGAGGATTGAGGCTAATAATTACAGGTAGGTAATGGTAGGTGCAGGCGAGGTCAGGCTACCTATGGCGCCTCCTTACCTTACCTATCTGTCGTTGCGACTGCACGCATTCCGGGCTGCGTTTGCACTGCAGGCGCCTTCTATGTACTCAGGATGAGCAATTCCAGTGCCCGGATGCTGGCACACGCCGGCACGCCGCCCGCTGCAGAAGCCCCCCACCCAGCCCGCAACTCGCACAAGCCACGACAGCTGCTAATAGTAATATGGATAATCCAACCAGAAAAAGTGTCAGTAAGTTGCAAGTGATTCTTCAGTCTGGGCTTTGACTACCTATATATACGAAGTACCTCGCCTCAAGCCCTCATGCAATTTCATTCACACTATTACAGGTGCCGTGAGACGGCCATGGAACCATGTATGCGCGAAGCAGAGTGAGCTTGTTGTCTTGTCATTGTGCTGACGGACTACTTTGTACTACCTAGTACGTACATGTACTGGAGCCACTCCGGTCGGTTCCGCATCCAGCCCAGTATATGACATACTGTACAGTATACAGTATACGTACTTAGGTATATTCCCGGTCCCGCGCACAGCTTCCATCACTCATGCCGCGCCCCAGGTCGGTCCACGATGCGCGTTCCGTTGGGGTCGACAAGTTACTGGGAGGTCTCCGGATGCAAGCCCGACTTGTCCGCGACATCTTTGTCCAATTCAGGCACGACTGCCTCGGGCTTTGAGGCGTTGGTCTCGTCTCGCTTCCTCTGCTTGGCAGCATTGGGCGAAGAAATGGCCCTAGGCGATTTGTACTGTCGCTCGCTTTTCGGGTCGTATATGCGCTGCTCATCCTTGCTGTTCCCCGACCTGACAGGCATACCTCCCTTGGGCTCGCTCGGGGACTTGTAAGCCTTTGATCCCGACGCGTAGCTGCCCCAGGGATTAGAGTTCCAGCCCTGATTGTACTTGTCCTTGCCTGGCGGTTGGCTTCGCTTCCTTGCATGGCCAGCGCTGTCCTTGTCATCCGGAACTGCCCGTCGCGTGGAGGACGGACCGTAATATCTCGCTTTGTCAAGTTCTTCCTTTGTAGGTGTAGTCGGGGTACCCCTCTGGTTCGGGTATTTCTTCGGGTCGTAAAATCTCGAGTTGGGATTCGGGTACCATTTGAACTGGTTAAGGCCGCCGTCTTTGTCATTGCTAGGTGTACTCTTGCTTGCCTGGGCCGGGGTGTTCCAAGCCTGGCTTGCTGAGTTACCGCCGAAGGCGCCACTGCCACCCACACGTCCTTCCCTAGAGCTCGACGACGCGTACTTGCCACCGTAATCGCGGCCGTTACCACGCATGCTGCTTTCGCCGGCGCCGGGGACGGGTGTCCCGACCGACGAGCCGGCGAACAGCAGCACGAGAGCCACGGCGGTTAGCTTTCCGAAGATCTGCATGATTGTTGATGTTGGTGTTGTTGCCGAATTTATGTGTTTTCTTTCTTGAGAAAGGAACAAGAGAGTGTATTGCTGTAGCGGTGCTCCAACAGGTCGTCACCATCGTCAACGGCCCTCTTCGACCAGACCTTTATATACCGAGAAATCAAACATTCAAACCTGCTCAATTCTTCTTAACACTAATACGCGCATACAGCAGCCAAGACGTTCAGGTGAAAACGGAGCTTGGCGCCTAAGACTGAACGATACGTCAAATATCTTATACCCATAGCATATATAAGGCAACCAGCTAACACGGGGAGAAGGGGGCCCACACGTCAGTCCCTACCAACCCTACCCACATGCATAGACAGCCCGACCTGGTGGGCTTGAGCTCGACGGAAATAGACACCCTGACCGACTGTGGCAACGACTGACCCAGAAAAGCTTGAACATGATTTGACATATTCTTCGAATGTTGGGGGCTTGACGTTTCGGCGATGCAATCGGCCGTATATCGGGTCCTACTATTCCAACACGAATCGGTCGGCGTCACTTACAGCAGATGGTATGACATGACATGGCATAACAGAGAGAAGATAAGAGAAAGAATTGAATGGCGTGACAGGCCATGACATGGCATGGCCTGGTCGAGCATGACATGGAAGCACTACATTCGGATCGAGGGCAGCGAGAGAGCGAGGGGGCCTAGACGGCTCGGAATTAACTGCCCAATCGGATCCATGATATGTGATCGTCCCGAGTGCATGAAATTGATCCGCGCTGGTTGAATCGAGGTCTATGGACTAACTATCCAACGGCTTGCAGAGGAATGCAAGCAGCTCTGCCTTTGCATACTGGGCCTTGAGGAACAAAGTCTTCAGCAGTCTTATTTCTTCACCTTCAGACAAGGCATCGGCTTGGCCTCCTGGAGCTGGCTTCGAGGTACCAGCCGGCAGTCGCTCCGGCCTCGTGACTGCTCACAATGTAGAGGACCTACATGACAGCAATGCGAGCGAGAGAAATGGCAGGAACCAGTCAGACAGGGCGATTTTATTGATTGGCGAGCTGGAAGGCAATTTTATCTTGTCAGATCTGGCCGACCCAGAGAACAGAAAGAGAAGGGAGGAGGGTGCTGGGGCGCGCGACGAGGACTGGGGCGAATAGAAATCCGTTGGGAACCTTCCATCGTTCCTCAAGGCATATTGAAGGCACAGCGGGCAACAGCAGCGACAGGCCGCCCAGTGTCTTGAACGGTATACCGCCTACTCCGTGAATCGGGCCTTTGGCGCTTCACAAAAGAAAGGCGAGACACGCCGCATGGCTCGTGACATCCTCAAAACTAAAGCGCTTCGGAATCGCCCTCTGTGTCAGACCCTATTTCTCGTGAATGAAATGGCAGTGGGCGCATCACCACGCTGCCTGTGCCACAGCTTTGGTCCTTCGCCCGCCAGAACTATAGAAACCCAAAATTAATCACCCTACAAAAAGCCCCCAGCAGTGTCATCGTCATGCCCCAGGTCCGAATTTGGCGCCGTGAATCCGGGCAGCTCCCTGAACGGCCTGGTTCAGGCCAGCCTGCCTACCTTAGTAGTTCTCCAGAGGTCCTTTCCTACAGTACAAACGAACACTGTAGGTACTGGTCCATGAGTAGGTTAGTACTAAGGTTGGTTCCTCAGCTCTCCGGGCCGCTGCCGCCGCCCGTGCTCTCCCGACCGACTACCGAGACGGCCGCCGGCTTGTGACGATGACGAGCTGCCCCTCCTCCACCCGAGGCTCCCACGGCGAGCGCGTCCCCCGCCGGGTCAGCACGGGCTGGGGCTGGGGCTGGGGCTACTGCCGACTAAAACTGTGTGTCGAGTCGTCGCGAATGCGCGCATTGTCCGAGCAAGCACAATAACTTGCCTTGCTAGTCGATCTATACTAAGTACCAAGGTGCCTCCATACCTTGATCCGTGGCGCCGGTGCGGTCCTACCTATCCGGGTGCGGCGTAGACTCGACGATGCACTCTTCTCCCCTGACGATGGGACATACGGATGATGCAGTCGCGCGACCAGCCCGGCAAGATGCTTTCCATGGGCAGGCCAAGCGTCTCGACCGGCATGCGAGTCTGTAGATCTACTGCTCAAGTGTCGTCCTGCATCGGCTGTCGCCGCCACGCAACGCCGTACCTCCGATCCACCACGGTCCCCCATAGCGCGCCGCTCCGGGTTCCGAGATCATCCGCCCAACATCTGCTTCAAGCGTCTTCACTCACATCCTGTACCGTACTGCAGCACGTTGCCTGACACCCGGTACCCTCCGACCGATTACGGCCAGGGACGAATGCACCTGACCGCGGTGGCCGTTGACTCACGGGGCCCCGGCGGTGCGGTGTGGTTGCGAGACATCATTTCCATTCCTACACCTCACTGAGCGCGCGGCTTTCCCGAAATATGCGTTTCTTTTTGAGATCAAATGCCAACTCCAGCCATGACCCAGAGACCTGTTGATTGATGCTTCTCATCCTCCGTCACCTAGACATGTGTTTGCATCATTGTGTGTTGCCACGACACCGGCTCCCCTTGACATCACACACCACACGGCCCATCCCTCTTTCCTATCCTACTGCTGTTTGCGCTTAGGACGACTCGGCGGCCTTCTTGGCCTTGTTGCCGCGCAGCTTAGGCTCGGGGTCGGCCTTGACGGGCAGCTGGGTGCGGCGGATGGCGGAAACGCGCTCGACGGCGGCCGAGCGCAGGTCGCCTCGGTACCCGGACCTGGCGGCCTGGTTGGCAACAGCCTTGTAGCTCCTGGTTTTGACATGGCGCATCAGTACGGCTCGCTCGAATAGACCTCTCTCGCAGGCCGGGTCAATGCAGCAAGCCTTGTACTCACGTGCGGTTGGACTTGTTGCCGCCGTAGGTGGTCTTGGTGAAAGCCTGGGCCGGCTTCGTGGCGGCCGAGGTCTTCTTGCTGATCACGGTAACGCCACCCTTCTCGTTGGGGACAACGCCGATGGCCTGGATGGTTCGATATTTAGTCTTTCTGTCTCATTGTGGCGATGTCGTCGTGATCTCGGGGGGTCGGTTATACCTTGTCGTTGACGAAGCCCGCATGCTGTAGAGCCCAACAGTCAGCACTCTGGCGCAGACCCCAAAAAATTCCGGCTCCCAGATGCGCGTACCTTGCGAGAGTTCTTGTTGGTCAAGTTCAGGGGGTCCCGGGAGAACTGGACGCCGCCGTTGCGGTTGCTCTTGACGAGGAAGGAGTTGTTGTTGCCTATCACGTAGTCCCAGTTTCAGCAATGCCGGTCGTCCTTCAGTGACTTTCCGGGTCGCGCCCGGGCGGGTGTTCAGGTCGACTCACGGACAATCTCCCAGATGAGGTCCGAGGAAATGTTGGGGATCGCGGGGGAGGCCATTGTGACTGATTTCGGTGGTTTGCGACGCCGTAAAACAGATGCTTCTCGAGCTTCAAAGTCGTCCAAGAGAGTCCTTCGAGGGCCGCGAAATTGACCTAGGAATCGCAAAGTGTGGGCTCGCTTAGCTATCGCGATCCGGTTAGTGCCGAGTCGCGGGCTCCGGGTAGTGCCTATGGCCGTTAATTGAATGCGGCGAGAATGGCGGGCCAGACGGGGGGACGAACGAGGTGTGGCTGAGCGCCCGAGAGGTTCCCAGGTACCGGGGGGCTGCCAGTGGCTCCACCGCGCCCAGGTTGCCTGTTGACAGGGCGGCTGTACTGTGGCCACTCTCTTTCACGTATACTGTACTTACGTATGCGTAAGTGCCCGCAGTCCCACGTCAGCTCCTGTCGAACGCGGGAACGGGCTCCGAGACACACCCGCGACCCTTCTCACCCCTTGACGTTCTGCAGCGCTTTCACCAGCAGCCCACCGAGAACGACTCGCCATACTCCCTTGCGCGGCCCCTCGTGCCTGCCATGAACGGGTCGCTCGACGACGGCCACGTCTGAAGCAACCAGACCTGCGCACCGAGGCGACCTCGTCTAAGCCTCCCCGAGCCTCCCGGTCGGAGAACCGTCGTCCCAACCCGAGCCGACCATCCTCTCGTCAACCGCACTCTCTGCCGCGCTCGCAACAGCCGCTATCCGGCTCACACCGTTCTCGTACTTTCATCATGGCGTACATTCTCTTCAGTCTCTCCTTACTCTTCATTGTTACCGCGACGGCGCTCTTCTTCACCCGCGCGTACTGGCGCCATCACATCCCCGAAATTCGGCTGCCCGGCGCAGGCTATATATACTCGCGGCTGCCGGGCAGCTTCGCTGGCGACATCGAGGCCGGGCTTTCCAGCAGTAACTTTGACCTGGTCGGCAACGTGGAGGCGGGTGACAGCCGCGCGGGTCTGGACGACGCGAGCAAGGCCGAGGTCCTCAAGCTCATGAAGAAGAGGCGCATGACCTTTGACCAAGCGCGCAAGGCCTACATGGAGAGCCGCTTCAAGCAAAACGGCATTGGCCCCGATGGCCGCCCACGGGATCCCAAGTTTGTCAGCTTCTCCTAAGCGCGGTTCAGGTTGCTGTCGGGTACTTTACGCCGCCAGCCATGTGCGAACCACTTACCTCGCCATCGCATCATCGCCTGCTATCGCGCAGCCCAACGGCTCCGTGTCGATTCTGCTTACACTCTCATTGGCGAGACCGCGTGTCGCTCGTCGTCGGCTTTTCTTACCTCTGTCTGTTCTAGCCCACCAGTTCTCGTGGCGGTTGATGTATTCGTCCTACATGTCAACCAGATCACTTCGTATTTGCTTCATGGAGCGTTGCAACTTGTAATGAGGCCGGAGTTCAGGAATGCGTATTAGTATTAAGAGCTGACAAAGAGCGATGTCAGCATCTCTGTTTGAATCGGCTATGGAATATACAAGTCATCGCAGTGGTTCCGTATCTCATGACAACGCCGTGATCCTGCCTCCCTACAGTCTCAGCACCATGGCCAGACTTCCTCCGGGGATCTGACAATGCTATATATGTACATGAAAGATTGGCTTTGATCCGTGGTCGTTGGTTCCTGCCTAGGCAAGCCTGCCAGAATGCCCAATATCAGATGACGATCAGTGTGACGCCTTGCGGGCGCGACTCAAGACCCAATGTGACCCCAAGGTCTACATCGTCACGTGCCGTGAGAGTAACTACTTGGTCTTCTTGGCGACGATATCAGGACCGTAGGTGCGCTCGTCATCGCCCTCGATTTCCTTGACGAACTCGTCGACAGTGACCGACTCCTTCTTCCACTGCTTCTGGGACATCTTCTTGTCCTTTTCGAACATCCACGCCTCGGGCATTCTGTAGGTGCCACCGAGGCGGTCAAAGGCCGTGAAGAATTGGCCGTAGTTGACCTCGAAGCGGGAGTGGTGCAGCGAGTGACAGGCAGCACCGTTTACGACGGGGTTGTTGGTGAGATACTCACCGTCGTGGATGAGAATGGACCAGAAATTGACAAAGACGAAGAGGAAGACGTAGGCTACCTTCTGGAAAGGGAAGATGAAGGGGAAGATGTGGTAGGGTAGCGACTGGGCGAAACCGTCCAAGGGGTGGAAGGCATGACTGGCGTAGGGCGTGGGCATAATCCATTTGTGGTGCGGCTTATGGAGGTGTTTGTAAACGAGGGGGTGGTGCAGGGAGCGGTGGATCCAGTAGATGCAGAAGTCGGTGAAAAGCAAGAAGAGCGGGAACTGGAGAATGTTGTACCACATGCCGGGCCCCTCGTCGGTGGTGTCGTAGAGATTGCCGTAGCCGCGGACCTCGAGGAGGAAAAGGGGTGCGGTGCAGACGGCCATGAAGGGCATCGACTTGTTGGCCTGCCTGATTTCGAGCCAGATCTGGTTCTTGAGGAACCTGGGGTGGTCGAGAGTGCGCTTATCGAAGATGAGGAAGTATGACAGCGTGGCGAAGATGAAGTAGACTATGATACCAAAGATCCTGGGGGGAGGAAGACGGTCAGACTTGGGGGGGGGAGAAGCGTTAGCAGACCCTGCCACAACTCACCAGGTGATCCAAAAGAGGGTTATGAGCTGGCGCAACGGATCATCACGAGGCATCGAGGTGGTGTAAGCGGCCTGGGAGGGCTGGACCTGAAGGAACTTGGTGGCAGGCTTGTAGGTCCACGTTGAGAAGCTCTGCGCCGAGGCATTGGCGGTCGTGGCGTGGGGGAAGTCATAAGGGGCCGAACGCGCAGGGGCAAAGTAGGCGTAGGCATAGTCGGCAATGAAGGTGTCGGTGAGCTCGAGCACGATATCCATGGTGGGCGGCGGGGGGGGCCGCACGAGGCTGCTCCGAAGAGGGGAGGAAGAGAAGGCGAGGTGATGGCCGGTTGGCTGGTGTCGGCGTGTCACAGCACTGGCGAGGTCGACAAGCTCCTAGAACAGAGCAGAGCAGGGTCGGGATCGTGTCACCTTGTTTCTTTCGGACAGCGGCAGCGTGAGTGAGGTCGCACGACGCAGCAGCCTGCTGTAAGACGGGCGACGACAGGCACGAGGCGACGTCCTTGTCTTGTAGTATCAGCGGGCAGGCTCGAGGGCAGCGGGCCTGGCATGCATTTGTAAGTCAAATCGGTGCACCCTCGGATTTTAGATGGTAGAGGCGAACCGGGGACCAACAAGCCGACGCCAGGGGGGAAAACTGGAGCGGCGGTCGCAGTTTTGGTCTGGTACAACCGGCGCGCGACGACGATTCGGGCGGCTAGACTGCTGTCAGAGGCCGCTGCTCGATGTTGGCGTACAATCAGTACGTGCTCGGCTGCGCTCAAACCAAGATGAGCTGGAACAAGAGAGACAGAAGAAGGCTTCTAGAAGCTCGCGACGAGATGTGCGATTCAGATCCAGGTACAAGTTGCCTAGGTACTGTAGACGCCTTTGTACAGTCACTCACTACCTTAATTGCCTACTTACCTTACAGATCCAACCCACTGCGGGCCACAGGGACGCGGCACCTGTTTTATACAAAGTCCCGTCCATTCGCATCTTGCCCGTCTGCGCCGCCGGGCGCTCGCTCGGCCTTGCCTCCCCTCTCCCGCTCTCTGACAAACCAGCGGCAAACCGCCCGTGACGTGAAACCCGAGTACGAGCCCGAACGCGCCGCTACCATACGCGACCTGGTCACACCGCGCAGGTGGCATCGCAACCCAGGTATCCGTGTTACAGCCGCCGTCCGCCCTCCACCACGGAGCAGCCCCGCCTGGTTCGTTTCCTGGCGAGGCGTCGGTCCCCAGCGCTCCCGCTTGCCTAAATAAGACAGATGGAGGAGAGCGCCAGAGGGATGGATGGGGGCGGCATGCGGGGAGGAGGCAGAGAGGGTGGCGGCGCGCGCCACCCTAGGTCCCTTTCATCCCATCCACCGGGCTGGCGGGGTTCCGTAAGTGCAGAATGGCATGATTGAGCCGGGCGGCATCCATGGATGATTCGACGATGCGTCGACGACACCTTCTCTCGCTCGTCGCTGTCGCTTGCCGCCGGATGGCTCGCTGGCTCGCTCGCCGATGCATCGCACCCATGGCGTTCCATGCGACTCGCCCCGCGCTTCTCCTTCTGGTCCTGCTTACTATACATGTATACCAAGTACAAATAGTAGGCGCATTTCCCTGACGTGGTGGCTTGCTTGCCCTGCGGCTGGGCGTAGGTGACTCTGTTGCAGGCCGCCCCAGGCGCGCCTCCAAGCTGGTCTGCGACGCTGGAGAAAGGTACCTAGGTACCTGCGTTCCTCCCTACCTGTAGTACCTACTATCAGGTACCTAGGTAGTCGGTGGGTTGTGAGGTCCCTTACCAACTTGGAAGTACCTAGGTCAGTTACTGTTGAACCGCGTGAGCGCGTGTCGGGGTGGACTGATTGACAACTAACCTACTAGGTAGGGACGCTCCAAGGGGACATAAGACTCCGGCGACTGCCGGAATGGCGTAGGCTCAAGCAAGGTAGGTACCTACTACCTCGTGTATCTACCTTGGCACTTTATCTGTCAAGGATGGATGACATAGCCGGGGGCCGGAAGGCTAACATTCTAAGGCCTGCGTCTACCTTTTTGTGCTCGGCCTAGCGAAAAACAAGACTACTACCTTTAGTATCGGGATACTAGAGGTACTACTAGTAGTCTAAGTTACTCCGACCGTACCCTGTGGCGGCGGAAGTATTTGTCGGAAACAATAATAGAACCTACCCTATTAAAGTATCTGTTCCCTTGGCCCCCCGCTGCACGTGCATTAATGAAGAGCTGGCGAACTAATGACGCTGCCTGCTAAGGTAGCCTGGTTGGTTCCTCTTTTAAGTTACTAAGTCCCTTCTCCTGATCGGCTACCTATAAAGTAGGTAGATACCACATCATCACCATATAGTGACAACGGCAACCTGCCTCTTTCGGCAAAAAAAGAAAAAAACATGATTTTTGGCTGGCCCAGGCCATCTCGCTTCCTTACAGGGACTAGGGTACCTAGGGGTGCCTCGGTATGCGCCTCTCCTACCGTCTTTCATTGCTTGGTGACCATCATCACAGGTGGTCATTGCCTGTGATTTCCCGCTTGATTGGGTGCATGGGCGCCCGATGGATTTCAGTCGAGGCTCCTCGCACATCTTCACCCGCCTTGACCGGGATCTCGGATGAGAAGGACAAACAAAGCAGCGGCTCCCGTGTGCCCAGGGTTTACATGGTCCAAACAGGCAGACTACCTAAGTTACCACGTACCTAATACATACCCCCAGCAAAGCCGCCCCGACGCCACGACGGCAGCCGCCTTGCGGCAGCAAAACCGCGTCAACCGTGCGAACAAGGGGACCACGACAGGCGTAGCATAATGGACAGTGTACTACAGGCGACAGGTACGACAAGCGGACGGCTCCACAGTGCCACGAGGCATGCTGTAGCATGCGACCTGTCGACACAGCAGTCACGGGTGATGCCGCCCGTCGCAGCAGCAGCACTCCGCCACCCTTGTCACCCTTGTCTGACTACCTTAGGCGCTTGCTTCCCGCCAGAAGCCAAGCCCTTTTTCGCGGGGGGGCACAGCAGCGCAGCAGTCTAGCAGGGCACAGTCCTGGCCGCAGCTGGGGAACAGGCAGAGTTCTAGTTGACCAAGCCCGCACATCACATTGTCCACACCAAGTACATCGTGACAAGAGTCTCTTGTCCATGTTTTGACGCTCATTTAGCCCCGAGCGCCGGTTGCGCAAGGCGCGGGGGACGAGGTTCGTCGGCAGCAACGCCAACAGCCCTATGAGAAGGGGCAAGCTCACTCAGCTTCGTCTACCTCCTGCATTTGTCGATTCGAGGCTCTCCCAATGCCAGGGCAGGCGCACGGCACTTGACAATTATAGATTGCTGCGTCGTCGTTGAAGCCGCTTCCGGCCAGCCAAGCAGGCACACACCAACGTTACTAGTGGGTGTGCACGGCACCGCGCGCCGCACCCGCAGCTCAACCGCCAGTGCTTGGGTGTGGTGGATATACCCTATGTCGGTACACGGTCCAGGCGAAGCACTAACTTGCTAAAATACTAACTAACATTACTAACGCACTTGTGGTTGGGCACCTAAGATAAGGTAACCAGCAGTGCTACGGGCACCTCGACGTCTTTGCCACTAGGTTCCCAGCGAGGTCAGAGCTGGGAGTGGAGGTGAAGAAGCGCAGTGATTCTGCCCGTCGAGGACGTACGTCAGGTACGCGCCGGGGCGAGGTACGTATCATTCATTGATGGCAAACGCAATCCGCGCATGCGGCTTGTTTCACGCGCCAACCACCGCGAAAGCCCCCGTCGCTGAGACCTGTCTCGCATGCCATGAGACCAGAGAATCAGCAACCAAGCGAGGCTCAGTTCCTATGTGCGTGCATGTACATACATATGTCGCTCCTTGTCGACACACACACACACTCACACACACTTGAAGAGACCGCGCCGCCGGGCCATGCCCGCAGGCGACCACGATGCGATGGGACGCGACGCGACAGTTGCTTCCGTATCCACACGCACTCTTGTGGGACTTGTATACTAGTTGATGGGTGCCATGATATATCGGACCTGTCGTCAGCCAAGCGGTCGCCTCAAGGCAGCCAACAACTGCACTCACTGGCGGGCACCAAAGCAACGACTTGCATGAGGTTGAGTGCCTCGTAACCCTGCGTCGTACAAAACACATGGTGGCGACTACTAATCGAGCCGGTCGGCTGGCTGTCGCAGTGAGGTGAGGCTCGTGCTGCTCTCGTGCACCCCCAGTTGTTGGTCGGTTGGCCAGGTCAGGGTCCATGCTCCAGGTCAACAACAACGTTGGATCCCCAAACCGTCTGATCTTGTCGTCGGTCACCACCGCGTCCAACGCCGTTCGCATGAGCCGGATCCCCGGGCAAGTGGCATAGCACCAGGTACTGTAGGTACCTGGGCGCATTACGTACCACCAGGACCGTCGACCGATTAATCCCGCCTGTCCCATCATGAGGTACCGCGTCTGTGGACATGCACGGAGTGAAGGGCTACCATCCCCTACGGAGTTGGCATCTTGTGGGTTGGCATGATGCGAGGTCGGAATCCCCGAGTATCGAGCAAAGAAATCAAACCACCTACGGATCAGTCTTCCGCACTCCGCATCCAGTCAAGCCATTGACTGGCGACATGTGCACAACGCCGCGCCAGAACGAAGCACCATGACGGCCGCGCTGCTGCTGCTGCTGCGGCGGCGGCGGCGGCGGCGGCGGTGGTGACCGAGAAGCTGGGCATCTCCATTGACTTTGCGTTGATGTCGTTACGCCTGAGCGACTGGGCGGTGGCAGGCTGTCGCTTGCCAACTTTTCACAAGTATCCGGCCTACCGTCCGCGATACCTCATCATCGCATTGGGCCGCCAAAAGCGGCAAGGGCCGTTTCCTGGTGTCCATTAACGATATGGCAAAGGCCCGCCGGCACGCTTGTCGCACTGTCGAGGAAAGTCCCTGGTGTTGCGGCTCCCGGCCCCTGCTCTGCCCTGCCCGTCCGTCCGCAGCTGGCAAGTCCAGATAGCAACCGTGCAGGCTGCACCTCTCCATCATGTCTCCCAGCTGTTAGTGCAACGGGGCCGCACTAGCAAGCAGTGGAGGATGCCTGGACCAGGACCCGCCACCTCCCCAGCCGGTTATTGCACCCCCCCTTCCCTTCCGCCACGCCCTGAGCTGGGCTGGCAACTCAGACATGAACAGCACGCCCCTCCCCCCCCCCCTTCAGCCTCTGCGCCGGCGGAACCATCGGCTTGCTGCCAACCAGCATGTCATCCACACCAACCAGTGGCGCTAGCCCCCGCCCCCTGCTGCATCCTCCCACAGTGTCCCTGCACCCTCCCGGGCTGGGAGGATGGAGTGGCCTTGGGTGGTGCTGCGCATGCATGCATGCACCTTGGCACCTCCGTAAACCTCCCCCCCCTCCCCCCGGCTGGGGCCAAGGTGAAGGAACCTTTTACCTTTTGGCTGGTTTCGAGCGGCCACACCACGGATCACAGGCACGGCCTTGTCCTGGCGTCGGCGAGGGGATTGATGGGGTGGTGGGTGCTATGGGCTCGGGCGGCCGCCCCTCCACCCATTGCTCGTTGCAGCTCACCACCCTCAGGCAGGGCAGGGGAGCACCTCCACGTTGCCGCATCCTGTGCACCCACCCCATGCCATCCACCTCTCCATCCATCCAGACACGGGCAGGCAGCGCGCACGCCCGCACGCCCGCACGCCCACCTCGCAGCAGCGGGCACCACCACCACCGCTGCACCTCCTCCACCATCACCTGGAGCAGTGGGTGGTCGCGCCGGACAGCGCCCTCCATCACCTAAAAAGTCGGGTCCGGGTACCACCACACCGACCGACAACACCAGCTGCGCCTGCACCGGCACCTGCACCAGCAGCCGAATGCAAGCCTCCACTCCACTGCTGCACTGCAGGCGCTTCCACGGCAGCGGGGACCCACCTCACTATCCCATCATCCCCAGCGGGTGCCTTGCCATCCACCATCCTCCATCGTTTCCTTTCCCTTCTTCACCTTTTTTTCTCCCCTTTCCCACCAACTCCACCACCAGCCTCAAACCGCTCACCCACCACAGTCCGCGAGCCCGCGTCCTCAATTCCTCACCCTTCTCTTCCTCGGCGCCTTTGCACACCACGCTGCATTCCCCGCGACCACACCCCCGGCGGCAATCTCTACCGTCGTCGCCGATAGATACCACCTGACCTTGCTCTTAGTTAGGCTCGTCGCGCAGAACCGTCTCGCCTCTCGCATTCCGCGCCGCGACCTGCCATCGACTCATCGTCGTCGTGCACATCAACCTCTGCTCCAGCTACGCTTCTTTGACGACGTGCCACCAACCATCGTCGCACGCGACTCCTTTGCGGCTTGACGCGAGGGTCGACTCTCAAGTCGTCGTATCATCGCTGCCTGTCTTGCCATTGCCGTTGCCAGCATCAACAGCGCCTAGCCAGCCCAGCCTCGACGCACCGTCCGCGACTGCGACGACCCCCCCGCCATCGCCAATCCGCTCCCTCGCGGCCAGGGCCTACTTCGCGTACAAGTCAGCCGCTAGCCACCGCAACAGTCGTCCGCCAGTCTCCTGCTGCTCGCCCTGCAGTGAACAGCAATGTCCATGTATTCGCACCGCGGCATGGGGGCCGTGCCCCCCAGCAACTCCGCCCGCCTCAACGAGCTCCTCGATCAGATTAGGGCCGAGTTCGATACCCAGCTACGCCAGACGGAGAGTTTCGAGCATCAAAGTAGGCCCCCTGCTGCCTCTACGCCTCGTCTGCAGCCGTGCAAAGCCTTTGCGCCCGTCACGCTAACGTTCGTCAACCCAGTTTCCGCGCAAGTGAGCGAGATGCAGCTCGTCCGAGAAAAGGTTTACGCCATGGAGCAGACCCACATGACTTTGAAGCAAAAGTACGTATCATCGCGGGAGATGTCTCTCCGAGTCAAATGGCGTGGTGCAGCCGACTCACATGGCATTTGCCTCGCAGATACGAGGAGGAGATCAGCATGCTTCGACACCAACTAGAGGCTGCACGCAAGGGCGCTCCTCCGTCCGCCATCCCCGGGCCTCCCCAGCATGCCGGCCCCTCGCAGCAGCCTCCTTCGATTGCCCCCGGCAATGGCTTGTTCAGCGGCATCATGGCCGGTGGCAATCAGGCTGGGCTTGCTCCTCCCCAGCAGCATCCTCCGCCCCAGGAGCAGCAGGTAGGACCTCAGCACCAGATGGCTCAGGGCCCGCCTGGGCTCCCCGTCCCACCACCGCATCCTAATGCCCAGCAGCCTCCCTACCAGCAAGGCTATCCGCAGGGTCCTGTTTCCAACGGCATGGGACCTCAGCCCCCTCAAAGCACCGCATCTCCAGGACCCGGCAGGCGAGGCGTTGGCCGCCCCCCGAATGCTGTCGGCCCCGCGACACCCCAAATCAACACACCGGTGCCTTACCCGGGAAATGCCCAGTCCCCTCAAGTCAGCCACCCTACTCCAGACCACGCGCGCATGGGCGGCCCTCGGCAACCGCCGGTTGGCAATTCGCTCGGTGATCTTGAGGTTGATGCCGTGGCGCCCCACAATAAGAAGACCGGCAGCGACTGGTATGCCATCTTTAACCCCCAGGTCCAGCGTGTCTTGGACGTGGACCTGGTCCATTCCCTCACCCACGAGAGTGTCGTGTGCTGCGTGAGGTTTAGTCACGACGGCAAGTACGTGGCTACTGGCTGCAACCGCTCCGCCCAGATTTTCGACGTCCAAACTGGCGAGAAGGTCTGTGTTTTGGAGGACCACAACGCCCAAGACATGACGGCCGACCTGTATATCAGGAGTGTCTGCTTCAGTCCGGACGGCCGCTATCTCGCTACGGGCGCAGAGGACAAGCTGATTCGAGTAAGATGACCCTCCACACGGGCTCCCGCCATCATGAGAACTGTCAATGCTGACTCCCTCATGTAGGTTTGGGACATTGCATCCAGAACCATCCGCAACCACTTTGCAGGCCACGAACAGGACATTTACTCGCTCGACTTTGCTCGCGACGGTCGCACCATCGCCTCCGGCAGTGGCGACAGGACTGTGCGACTCTGGGACATCGAGCAGGGCAGCAACACGCTGACCCTGACCATCGAGGACGGCGTCACGACCGTGGCCATATCGCCCGATACCCAATACGTCGCCGCCGGCTCTCTGGATAAGAGCGTCCGCGTGTGGGACATTCACTCGGGATTCCTTGTGGAACGCCTCGAAGGCCCGGATGGACACAAGGACTCGGTCTACTCGGTGGCCTTTTCGCCCAATGGCAAGGACCTCGTCAGCGGCAGCCTGGACCGAACCATCAAGATGTGGGAGCTGAGCTCTCCGCGCGGCGGCGGCAACTCGGGACCCAAGGGCGGAAAGTGCGTCAAGACGTTCGAGGGCCACCGTGACTTTGTCCTATCGGTGGCGTTAACACCCGACGCCAACTGGGTGCTGTCGGGCTCCAAGGATCGCGGCGTCCAGTTCTGGGACCCGCGCACGGGAACGACGCAGCTGATGCTTCAGGGGCACAAGAACTCGGTCATCTCGGTGGCCCCCAGCCCCCAGGGCGGGTACTTTGCCACGGGCTCTGGCGACATGAAGGCTCGCATCTGGTCTTACCGCCCATTCTAGTTGCGTGAGAATTAGCGTCGAAGACGCTAGGTACTGGTCTGTGGCACATTGGGTGGAGGCGCTTGGAGGGACGCACGGGGAGACGAAGCTGCCACGTTTGTCGTGAAGCCAGATTTGGCTCTTGTGGGATACTAGTTTGAACGGGCCGTGCCTGCGGGAGGTCGGAAAGGAAAACACACATCAGGCGCATGGACTATGGAGAGACGAGCCAAACATTGTTTGTTTTGTACGGGTACGTACGAGTGGGCCTGGCGTGAGTACACTGCCGACAGTCTGCTTTTTTTCGCTGTGGTTTGTCTGGTTTCTTTATCTGTAATGAGTATCTGACAAATTCCCCCAAAATTAATACTTCTGACTATACGACTCCTGTCTCGCGTGTGTCAGGCCAGTGAACCGAAGAGACTAGCAAAGGCATCGCTGCCGTCCTTTCCCTTCTTCCTGCTCTTCTTTTTGCTCTCGCGCCGTTCGCCGGAGGCGCCGGTGGCTGCGACGTCGGCCGTGGTGTCCCGCGGGCGTTTCTTATTGGACTCAGACGGCGACCTCTCGTAGGCGTGCTTATCATGCTTCTCAACAGGATGCGGAATGACTTGGCGGGATACGGGCACGCCTAGGTCTGGAGGCGGTGCCTCCGTCTCCATAGGCATCGAGTGTGCGACTGTCACACTGGCACGGGGCAGGTTAACCTCCGGCGCCAGAAGAGCTGCGCTGTCGTCGGAAGGTACGAGGGTAGCCAGGACGGTGTCGACGCGGCTGAGAACGGCGAGGAGCAGTAGCCCCAAGGGAGCATGTTGATTGTCCGCCGCCAGCTGGGAGAACGAACTGCAAGGCGTTGGAAGCATTGAAGCGTCAGTGATTTGACGAGAGACATGTATGGAGCCCATTGACGCATGTGATGGGAAAGGTGGCAAGGTTGATGACGAACACATATGCGCGAGGGACGATATGTGCCCTCATCCAGCCGGCGCGGAGGCGGACGAGCCGCCCGCGCGCCGCCGCCGACGACGACGACAAGGGATTCGACAGCGCCGGACGACCGACGGGGATCCGGGTGCTGAAGAGCAGCGCATCGTACAGGGCCCGGAGGCGGCGGTGGAGGATGCGGAAAGAGGGCCACCAGTGCGTCGCGCGGTGCTGGTTGTGGTGGCGGTGGTTGAATGCGTCGAGGATGTAGAGCGTCTCGGCGAGGGAGGAGCCGGCGGCGGCGGTGCGGGTATCTGCGGGTGGTGATGGGACGAGCGCGCTTCCTGCGGCTGGTAGCGGTGCCTTTGCTGTTGCGGACGGTGCCCGTGGTTGCGGCCGTGGTGTCGACGCGGTGGCAGCGATGGTCATTGTGTTCCCTGGCGAGCTAAGGGTCCTTGGAGTGGGCGCTCGGCGACAACATGACGAAAGAGCAGCCACTGCCCGTGCGCCGGGGTGATGGAAAGCGCGTCTTCTCTTTTTTGTTTCCCCTCCTTCTCGCCGTGATGGCGAGCAAGCAAAGTCCAAGACGTCGTGAGGGTCTAGACGTTCTAGAAGAGCGGGCACAGAGCGAAATCCACCGTCAGCCTCGTCAAAATTCGGGTGGGAAGAGGGCAATGGTGGGGAGGAGACGGGACCCATGCAAGCCAATGGATGGCAGGTGCAGAACACCTAGGTAGCGTGCACCTTCCATTTAGTTATGCCTGCGCCCAGCACCCGTGTACCCACACCTACGTAGCACCTAAGGTACTAGGTACACAGCCAAACAGCCCAAGACGGTACTAGGTAAGGTAGGTAGGTACGCCCACTGTAGCATGGGTCGGTCCTAGGTACGGACTGTCCGCCCTGGCTGACAGGCGGGTTACAGTGAGACAACAGCAAGCAGGTGGGGGACAGCCTCTAGTACTACCTTAAGGTACTAATGGAACGTCTAGGTATACAGTATAGGTACCTGTGGAGGCTGCTTGACAATTGGGCGGGCAGGCAACGATCGCCGAGGTAAAGCGCTGAAAGCGCCTGGCTTTGACGAGCCACACACCTCCAGCTTGGACGGGATCAAATCCGCCCAACGCCAACGCCAATAATAACAGCAACGGCAACAAGCCTGCCTGTCTGGCTGCCTCATTGCTTTGCCATGCCAGCCAGCCGTGCCAGCCTTCTTTCGCGTCCAGGACCCCACCGGCGCCGCGCCGCGGGGGGGTGGCTCTCCTGGGGACCCCGTCGCTAGCGGCAACAGCTTCGACCAGGTGATCATGGTCTCTGGCGGAGGAGACTACTGCTGCTGCTGCCGCTGCTGCTGTTGTAAGCTAAAGCGGGCCTGTCGCTATCGCGGAAACAGGGCAGCTTGGCCTTCTCTGGCGTCCTCTGGCCTTGGCTCCCGATAAGAGCAAGCAACGTCACGGACTCGACTGTGGCTGCGGCGACAGCACGGGCGTTGCTTCTCCACGACTTCCTCTGGTTTTTTTGGGGGGGGGGGGTTTTTGCAAACGACTACACCAACGGCAGCTTCGTTCGTTTGCCGAGTACGGACGACTTACTACATACAGGAGGCGCCTCCTCCTCTCCACCTGGAGTCACATCGTCTGCTCGACTCACGGCCTGTCCCGCGTCCATCAGTAGCATCGGAATCGCATCCCCCTCACGTGCGGGCCTCAGCCATCGTCGCCCACCCCGAGCGCCTCCTGCTCCGGCGTCGCCCCCCGCCTTCCCTTGTCTTCCTCCGCCGACAGCCCGTTGCTTGCCCAAGATCAGAGCCTCAGACGTACGGCTCTCATACATAAGAGCAATCGCAAGCCCTCGTCAGTGAGGAGAGACAGACGCCGAGCAAACGCGAATCGGAAAGACGGCCCGTGCTCGACGGGCGATAGTGTGACCGTGTGTCCCACCTCAGCTAGCTCTGCCACGGCAGTGCAAGGCCCAGTTCGCAGACACAGCAGCAGCAGCAGCCGCCGCCGCCGCCGCCGCCGTTGCTGCTGCCTGCAAGCTGCCTGCAAGCTGCTTGCAGATGGCGCACCAGTCGCAGAATCCGACGTCTTGGGACGAATACGACGGAAGGCCGTCCCCTTCAGGCAGCCTGACGTCAAGCGTGCTGGCCGAGGAGCAGGCTCTGATCGACGACGACGACGACGGCGATGGCGGTGACGATGGGGGTCGTGATGGCGGTACCGGGGTAATTTTTGGCCACGAACGTAGGAGGTACCATATACTATTAGGTCTCTCTCGGTAATGTGATGATGCCTCGCTAACCACGTCTCCTCATAGATCGTCCGTCACCAATCGCCTGGCCGCCATGGCCGACTTTGGCGGCCCGAACAGCTTCAGGAGCTTTGCTCGGAGCTGGCAGCGCGCCGCCAACTTCCATGAGGTGATCCCCCGTCGTCCGAGCCTCGTCATGGCTGGCGATGGCGACGATGACCGCGACGATGCCCCCCACTACGGGAGGAGTGTCGTGAGCGGCGGCGCCGCCACGCCGCACACGAGTCTGCTCGGTCAGCACCTCGCCGCCTCCCCGCAGCAGCAGACATCCGCCGGTGCTGGCGGCGCTTCAGACGGTCCCAGCGCCGGCGCGTACGCCTACGGCTCTTTGGCTTTCAGGGGCGAGTATCGCGATGGCGAGGGGAAGGCTGTCGACTCGGAAATGGCATCAGGCGCGCTCCCCACGGGCTCACCGTCGAGCAGGTCCAGCGTCTTCGCCGTGCCGCCTCACCTGGCGACGCCCTCTGTCATCGGCAGCTACGGCTCGTTCCGCAGCTCCCACTACGGCACGGCGCGCACGGCGCGATCGCGCTCCTCTTTCAGCCACGGCAGTGGGTGGCGCATCCTCGGCGTCGAAGGAGATGGCGATGCCGCCGCCGGCTTCGGTGGTGTCAGCACCGGCGGCGAAGATGTGGACGCGACGCTGGCTCTGGGCGAGGAGCAGCCCATCCTCGTCAAGGAGGTCAAGCAGGGTGGCAAGATACTCCTGACAGTCGAGGGCCAAAGCACGCTACCCCAGTCCGTCTTCAACTCCATCAACGCCATCATCGGAGTCGGCCTGCTGAGCCTACCCCTGGCCTTCAAGATGAGTGGCTGGATCATCGGTCTAGTCCTCCTGACCCTCACGGCCGCCGTCACGGCCCACACGGCCAAGCTGCTCGGCCGCTGCATGCAGTTCGACGCCAGCCTCATCACCTACTCGGACCTCGCCTACGTGGCCTTCGGCGCCAGGGCCCGCGTTGTCGTGTCAGCCCTCTTCACCCTCGAGCTGGTTGCCGCCTGCGTCGCCCTGGTCATCCTCTTCGCCGACTCTCTCCACCTCCTCCTTCCTGGCATTGCCACCGTCAACACGTGGAAGGCCGTCTGCGCCGCCCTCATTCTCGTACTCAACGCCATGCCGCTGCGCTGGCTGAGCTACACAAGTGTCGTGGGCATTTTCTCCACCTTTTGCAGTACGTCCCGTCAAATCGTTCTTGTCAGTGGGATCATACTGTTCGCTGTTGGTTAACACCCGCTTTCCGGTATAGTCGTCTGCATCGTCATCATCGACGGCTTCATCAAAGAGCACGGCCCCGGCTCACTGTGGGAGCCCGCTGCGACCTACCTGCTCCCGTCAAATTGGCTGTCGCTTCCCCTTGCGTATGGCCTGATGGCCAGCCCATGGGGGGCTCACTCTGTTTTCCCTTCGGTACGTGCGCTCTCGTCCCGCCTAATGCACAATAGCTCCTTGCTCACGTCTCCTCGTTGCAGATCTACCGCGACATGCGACACCCCCACAAGTGGAACAAGGGCGTCAATGCCACGTTCTCCTTCTCGGTAAGCACTCCTGGCGCCCCCGAAGTTTCGCGCGACCGACTGACTAACCGGCCGCCCCAGTACGTCCTCGATACCTGTCTGGCCATCATCGGTATCCTCATGTTTGGCGACGGCATCAAGGATGCCATCACCTCCAACATCCTCAAGACGACAGGCTACCCCGAGGTCCTCAGCATCCTCATGTGCATCTTTATCGCCATCATCCCGCTGACCAAGATACCCCTCAACGCCCGCCCCCTCATCACCACGGCCGACGTCATATGCGGTATACACGCCACCCACCACCACCACCACCATGCCCAGTCCGCTACGACCCGCCGATCACACGTGCTCACCACCTCTCTCCGCGTTCTTGTCCGCCTCTGCGTCGTCTTCGTCCTGCTAGTCATATCTATCCTCTTTCCGGCCTTCGACTCGGTCTGCGCCTTCCTCGGCGCCGCCCTCTGCTCTCTCATCTCGGTCATTCTCCCCATATCGTTCTACCTCAAGCTCTTCTGGCACAGCATACCTCTGCGCGAGCGCCTCGCCTCCTGGGCCCTCCTCGCCGTTTTCTCCCTCATGGGCTTGGTTGGCACCGTCTGGACCTTTCTCCCCAAGCACCTTGTCGGCGCGTAGCTTGCTCGCGCTTGTCTCCCCGACCCGGTGGCCGCAGAGCACGGACGCCCTCGTGTCGAACTCCGTCATCTGCGCTGCGCGCTTATGTACGGCTCATATTGAGCCAATTTAACATCTACCGTACGGGAGTGCATTCTTGTGGAGGGCTAGCTCTCGTTCTAAGGTGCTCATATGAGTAAATAAGTGCAACGCTTTGTTCCGCCTCGCTTCCGTGCCGAAATAAAACATGAAGACCTGATCAGTGCGCCAGCTGTTTGCGACGTAGAATGTGCCCTCCGATGTACAACTTGAGGTCGGCTACGCCTGAAATCCAGGATCCCGTCGTATCACGCAAAAGTCATGTTTCCGGCGACACGCAACGGGATAAGTATCTGTGCACCTCATCAGTCCAACCGATCTCTGGTCTATATCACGTCATTGGCCACAAAGAAGATATTTTGAGTGGGTAACTTCTGGTATTGTGTGACCTATCTCTGACAATATCTAATACGCAGAAAGCGAGTTGAGGCTCAAAACCATGCCCCGATGCACAACAGCGACCAACACCAGGCGGCCAAGCCAAGACGGTTCGAATAGATTTCATCTGCGGCACCATCGAAAAGGCGATGCAGGCAGACGTGTTGACCAGTCTCGCCGTGAGTGCTGCCACTGCTCATCGAAGCCTCGACACGGCCTCAACCACGATTGGAAAGGTGTACGAGAGAGACTCAACTCTCTACCACCCACCAACCCACTCAATGTCCCCGAGATCGGAGCGCCGGTCCCGGCGCCAGTTCCAATCTCTCCCTTTGTTTCGTGGGCATTCCTTGACTCGTTCTCTGCCCCAAGATTTGTTTGTGTTGTTGATGTTGTGATAAGAATGATCCAAAACGCCCGCTTCATAAGATTTGTATCCAAGACCAATTTGACGTCCAGCCTTCAGAATCGGCGACTTTTCTGCGAGTGGCTTGAACCCCTGACCCCTGCGACGCTCACCGAGCGCTGCCCACTTGTCAAAATTGAATCGCTTCGACGGTGGCGAATAGCGTGGGGTAGGAGGTGTCGCTTTCTTGACAGCGTCTGAGTCGTGGAAGAAGAAACCATCTGCAACGAGATCCTCATCGACGTCGCCTTTGATGATGTGAGGTGTAGCCTCGCCTTCCGACTTATCTTCTTCCTTCTTCTCAGTGCCACTGCTCTCGTGGCTCCAGGTCCTCCCGTTGAGCGCCTGGCGGGCTTGCATCTCCCGTTCATGTTCCTCCTCCTCGTCTTCGTCCCACATGTCACTCCAGCTCTTGGATACAGCATCCTTGCGACGGCCAAATACCGTCGACATAGATACCGTGAGTGGCTTTGCCACGCTGATGGGAAGCGACCCAGCTGTCGGTGAGACTTTCGGAAAGCGGGTGGATCCAACAGCGACGGATTTGAGCGAGAGTCCCAGATGAGAGTCGAGCATTGACGAAGACGGTGTCTGAATGCTGGCCGAACACCAGTCCGCAGTTTCGCCGGACTTCGAAAAGAGGTCCTCGGTGTAGCTCTCGTCGTCAGGAATGGCGCTGAGTTGACGAGCCTGATGAGGGCTCGCATGCAAGGCCTTGGCCCAAGGGAACGCTCCAGAATCGACGTGGGGACTCTGGATGGACGGCGTGCGGAGGGGCTCACGGTTGGCAGACACCACCGTGGCCTTCTCAGCGCCGCAAAAGTCGTCAAGCGATTCATCTTCGGTCGTGAAACTCTCAACACGCATAAGCGCCTCTCGTGCACCGACCAGGGATCGTCGCTTTGGATCCAGGTTCATGCATTGAACAATGACCTCGTAAGTATCCTGGGACATGTCTGGGAAGACGTCGAACAGGCTTTGCTTGTCGCGCGAGAAATCAAGAAACAGAGGGTCGGCCTCGGTGGGAGTGGTAAACGGGTTCCTCGAAAACAAAATGTTGAGCAGGCAGATGCCGATGGCCCAGATGTCAGCCGCTGCGGGCGAGTAACCAGCGCCAGCGGAGTCGAATTGCTCAGGAGCCATGTAACGATCACTGCCAACTGTCATCTCGTAAGACCACTTGTCCGTCGTGGCCAGGCCGAAGTCGCCGAGTTTCATGGCGCCATCCTGAGTGAGAAAGATGTTCTCCGGCTTGATGTCGCGATGGTAGACACCCTTTGAATGAATGTAGTCAACGGAGTCGACCAATTGAAGCATGAATTGCCGAACGTGTTCAGTCTGAAGGGGACCATGGCCGTTGCGAATAGCCTCATACAAATCTCCCTGCGAGCAGAATTCCATGACAAGATAGACATGAGCGTCTGTCTCGAAAGAATGGATGAGATTGACAATGTTTGGGTGATTGCCAAGGCTGCTGTGGAGGGCATATTCCTCAGACTTGTCATCGACGGCGAAATCAAGACCGGCGTCACCAGGCGCCGACTTCTTGGTGAGGCACTTGATGGCCACAGGCTGGTTCGTCAAGAGATCCTGTGCCATGAAGACCATGCCAAAAGAGCCGTGGTTGAGAGGCGAGATGGTTTGGAATCGGCCGTCCAGAAGGACGCCGCCGACAAACTTGTCTCGCAGGCATTCCATGGCTGACAGGTGATGAAAGAAAGACAGGTACTTGTTGGCAAAGAGGTAGAACAGAGGGTAGTCGTACAAGACTCGAAAAGTTGATTAGGCCAAGCCGCCAAAAGTACAGCCGTCGAGATCGAGGGCGGTGCAACTTTTGAAATCGTGTGTACAGGAGTACGTGACCCAAAATGAGCAGAAATAGAGCAACTCAGGGAGCTGTAGGTAGCGCGTGAAGGCAGGTTGTTGAAATGTACAGGAGCTCTGATAGGTCAAGGCAGTGAAGCATCCGACAACACTAACAGCAGGCGGTGACGATGGCGAAGTCAACAGCTCATTTGATGATGGAATGATGAGTATAGCGAACAAAGGAAATTGCAATGGTAACGAAACGTCGTGGCGTGGAAGCGCTGTGAGCCAGAGGGCTCCAAAGGCGAATAGACAAGGAGGAAATCGTTATGATGACATGGAGATCGTTGGTTGTTGACTGAGCGAGAGGGGATCGTCAGGTAGTGGCGTTGAAAGACGGCGTGGGACGGAGCCGTTGAGATCAAGCAAGGCGTTCTGATGTAGCGTCGTAGGTAGCGGCGTCGCAGGAATTCCACAGGGGGAGCAACGGCACTCGCAACCTGTCGTACTCGAGGCCGACAAGAGCCGAGCTACGCTCACCCTGGCACAAAGAATATTCGACCAGTGGAGAGCGACAACGGAGACAATCGGGGGACACAAGCAGCTTCGTCAACAATGTCGTGCCGGGGGGGAACCCCAACGACCCAGTGGAGTCCGACTGTTGAGGTTGCCGGTGCCCTCGAGGCTCGAATGATTCCGGCCACCAAGGGGCAACTGCGGCGTCTTGTTGTCTTGTAGATGCTGAGGTTGAACCAATGGTCTTTTCACGAGTCGTTGGCGAGAACCGATTGCTTGCTTGCGTGTGTGCGTGCGTGTGTGCTTGCTTGCTTGCGCCTGGGACTATGGACTCGATCTGGAGGCAGGACGAGGTCGCGACGAGCAATGGGTACGACAGTGATGGCGGCAATGAAGGATCCTTCTTTCTCTCGATGAGACTCAAAAAGCACAGAGTTGGGCGAGTGAATCGGGTCTTTGAAGCTTGCCGAAGTCGATTGTGGCGTTGTCGTGAGAGTTGTAACGGCCGAGATGAGTACGAAGTATGACTCGGATGGGTCAACGGCCGGCTGCGGAGACGACTGGAGTGAGCAACAAGCTCGAGAAAGAAGGCCTTGCCTTAGGGGGGATGGAAGACGGATGCGGACGCGTAGGAGAAAGGGTCGGAAGGAGAGGAAGGGGATGACGGTAAGGAGATAGTAGGTAATAAAGGGCAGGAAGGAGGAACAGGAGAGAAGATGGGTGGAAGACGGTAAGGAGGGCTGAGGAAGGGAATGGCGGTGATGAGAAGCGGATGGGATGGGATGGAACGGGGGAGAAGCGGAAACCGGGGGGCGCCTGGAGAGGGGCGGTCGTGAGTGCGTGTGTCACTAAGTGGGCAGCATGGCAGGCAGGTAAGTACTAAGGTACCGGTCGCAGGACTGTCGGCGCCCGGTAGAGGAAGCCCAGTTGTCTCGTACCCAGTACTCCGTACCGTGCCAACAACCTCCAGGCGAGTGCGTGCGACAAGCACTGTGCCTTGCCAGACCTCCACAGTGAACAGTTGATTCGTCATTGTCGTGCCAGGCAAGTTCGAGAACGGTAGCAGACGGACAGTGTGCGGAGTGTGAGCGGGGCTAGGGGCCTCGACTGAGAGGACATTGGTGGGGGCTGGACGGCTGTCAATAGTAGAGTACCTGCTCTGCCCGCCAGGTTTCTGCTGGTATTTAGGTCTTCTGCAAACGGGCTGATGACGAGATGCCATGGCCGATCCTACTGTGCGCAGCCATTTGATTCCTGGGGGGAATGCACACAGTACCGTTTGCAGCCAAGGCAGGCTGTGCGGCCAATGATGCCACGTACACGAGGTGGCGTCTCCACAGGCGACGAAATGACGAGCTACCATCGTGACCCAACAGTGCGATTTTCAATCCCTCATCACAATGATGGCACTGGCTGATGCCTCGCCACCAGGTGTTGAGCACAGGTGTGCGGCACTGTGCACCAGGACAGCGCTGCCAGCGGGGGACGTGAGGGTTGCTAACGGACTCTCCGACACCGCCCACCGATAGACTCACAGGTGATGCCAGTAGCGCCAGTTCGTCAGTACGCAACGGCTCGGTACCTATGCACCTAAGGATGGCGTCCAGACACCTCATCCCTAGGTATCTCGCGCTTCGAACATAAAGCCCACTCACCCACTCCAACGTTGTCTTGCCGCGCGCGCTCCCCCCCCAAATCCACCCGAAAATACCCCAGCAGCACGAGGGGAGGACCTCTCGAGCAGCGTGGCACCACTGGGCGGAACCGCAAGTCGACCTGCGCACTTGCCCACGCTGTCAAGCAGTCCCAGGGGCGCGACACTGTGTGGAGAGGGGTGGCTCTGGTGTCCCGCGCTTCAGTTGTCTCGAATACCGTCCGAGGTACTCTGATGCTCGGGGTACGTATCTTGGCCCTGATTGCGTGGCGCTTATAAGGGTCCATTTTCAGGGGGGTACATGCTCTACGAAGTACCTGCTGCTGGGGAACAGCACGCACTCGGTTCTTGGGCTTCCCATTCTGTTGGGGAGGCGCGTCGTGCCTGTCACGGGGCGCTTATTGTCCCGGCTCCTGCGCCGCGCACATTTGGCTCGCGGCTGTGTCGGCGGCTGCACACGGCCATATTACAGGAGAGAGGCCCAAATGCCCGCTCAGCTTCTCGCTCGTCAATCCCCGGCACTGTCCTTGCTGCATGCTCGTCGAGCCTGTGTCTGTCTCAACTTGGAAGCTCTACAGGGGCCGCGATTGGGTTTGATGGAACGCGCTCCCTGTGCTACTACTGCATGCCGAATGTTTGGGGTGCCACCATCTCGGACCCTCAGCAAAGACGGTGCAGGGTACTGCGTGCCGATGTGGCTGCTATCTGATGGTACTCAGAAACAGGCATGAGACAGCCTGCACATTGGGTTCCACATGCTATCGCCAAGCCCCCTATGCGGTCACCTACATGGCACGGCACAGTCGCTTCACGGCCCGCAGCACCGTGCATCGAGTTTCATGTTTTGCGTTGGCGTCAACAGTCAACAGCGGATAAACAACCGTCAATCCCCCGTCAACGCCAGCGGCATCAGGCGATTGATCACCCTTGAAAGGATCCCGACGGCGGCGGCGGCGGCGGCGGTGGCAAGCGAGCTGGTTGAGACGGACGGACATGATGCTTCACCTCGACCAAGACTTGGCACTCTGTTGTTATGGCTTGCAGCCCCGCGTTGTCGTTGTTACCCCCCTCCTTCGATTGCTCCCTGCGTAACTGTCGGGTTCATGCTTGCCCTCGAGGCATGTGGATCGGGGTGTCGAGGCATCCAACTCGGTTCGTCCACAGGGCAACCTGAGCAAAGTACGAGACGGAGTAGTATGGGATACCTGGACGACGGCGTCGTGGCGTGACATGGCACCATCATCACTGATCAGCAAGGACGTGTCGCGCGCATAGTACACGCACGCACGCACCTGCAGGCAGTACTTCGCGCAGGCCCATCACAGGGCCGCCAAGGGGGCTCACCTCACCCTCACGCATCCTCGCCAGGCCAGGGACAGGGCCATGCCATGGTGCGGATGCAGCCATGGCCCGGCCTCGAGCTGGATTGGCCCATGGCCACCACATCCTCTGGCGGTCCATGCGGCAGCCATGAATGGCCGCTGCTTGCACGGTGAACCGGCCGCCCATGCCGCCGTCCACTCACAGGCTGGATGGCTGGGTGGTCGCTGCCTCCTTCTTGCCGGCATGCGGGCTGGCATTGTCCAAGCTCCTGCCTGGGCCGATACATGGTACATCGCCGGTTGGTGGTGGAGATGATGCAGGCGCCGTGGTCGGGCGGCTTGTCATTCGAGTCGTCGCCCATGGCCACGTATCGGTGTGCATGTGTTACAAAGTGTCCATCCACGCAGTCGCGCGTCTCATCTGCTCGACGATGCGGACGACCAGACGATGTGGTGCAGTTACCGGGAACACGTTGTTGACCATCTATCTGCGGGGGTGAGAGATAGCAGGCTCGGGGCCGGTGGCTGATACGCGATGGCGTCTGATATAGAATGACCTCGGCTCAGCAACATGTACAATATCGATGCAAATGCCAGCCACATGACAGCCACCAAGGGCCACAGTCGGTCTTCCTACGTGCTAACTTACTTCGTATCTGTGTCCAACCACGCTCGTGCAATGAAGTGCGGCGTTGCACCATGCTTTCTGCATTGTCGAAGCAGCACCACAGTACCAAAGTTTCGGCTCGCAGGCGCAGTTGTTTCTGCCCAATACCAACCCTTTAGCGCCCGTCGTGCAAGTTGGTGCAGTCATCACCACATTCGTTGGGTCTTGTTGCGTCCAGAGACTGCCCAATTTCGGCGACCCGTCCAAAACGGTCTTCTCTGCGTCCCGCCAGCCGCCTGTCCATGCGGGCCCCCTTCATCGTTAGTTGTTGTTTCCTGGCTTCGTCCGAAGCTGCTCGCTGACCGCCATTGCGGAGGTGCATGATGCAGGACGCCATCCACTACCCTATACCAAAACAGGTCCAAGTTCCAGGGGCGGTTCAGCTGGTTTGAGCCCGCTACTGCACGACTGCATTGGCCATGGCTTGACTAGCTCGCAGGTCGGCAGCCTCACGACGACGCAGGAGCGGGAAAAAAAGGTTCCCATTGAAACGCTCACCCACAGAAACACGCGACGCGACGCAAGGAATTCATCAGGGCCGGACGACAAGGATATCGAGAAAGAAAAAAATCTTCAGCAACGACGAACCGCCTTCACCGCCTCACAAGCAACGCCGCCATCTCAGTGTCCACGCTTTGGGAGGGTATCGAACGGAGATTGAGCAGGAACCAACCTAGCCAAAAGCCATGGCGGTGACGCCCGCATTTTCCGAATTCGAAGTCTTGGTGTTCGACATTGGTACGTCGTGGGCCAGACAGCCTGCTTGCCGACGAGAGCCCCATGCTAATCGAACCGCTCCCGATGCACAGAGGGGACCGTCTGCTCCATCTCATTTGTCCATGATGTTCTCGTGAGTCCGTCCCGTTGCTCGGCGTCGGCGGCGTAATTCGTAGCCTTCCCATTGGGCCTCGAAGTTGTGCTTCTGCAGCCATACCTGGTGGGATCCTCCGTGCACTCGACCCATGTCCCGACGCAGGACAGACAACCGAGGCGTCTATCAGATGAGCGAGGTGCTGACCTCAATCCCATACAGTTCCCCTACGCACTAGATACGCTATCCGGACACCTTGACCAAAACTGGGACAGCTCGAGCTTTGCCCAGTATCGTGATGCCTTCCCTGCCGAATATCGAAATGATCGAGTCGCCCTGGAAGCACATGTTCGCGATCTGATTGCGAGGGACGTCAAGGCACCGTACCTCAAAGCTCTTCAAGGTCACCTGTGGAAACAGGGCTACGAGTCAGGAGAGATCAAGGCGCCCCTCTTCCCCGACGTGGCTCCTCTCATCACTGCAGCCCACGCTGTCGGCAAGAAAATCATCATATATTCGTCCGGTTCAGTCCCAGCCCAGAAACTGCTTTTTGCCCATACCAGCGCCACCCCCCCCGACCTCACGCCGCTTATCACTGGATTTTTCGATACTGTTAATGCCGGCCCAAAGACAGAACCAGGCAGCTATGCCACCATCCTCGCCAGCTACCCGGATATCGCCCCTTCCCGCTGGCTTTTCTTGAGCGATAACCTCAAAGAGGTCAGCGCGGCGTTGACATCTGGGATGGTGAGCCTGCCAGTCACGCGTCCCAAGAACGCCCCATTTCCACCAAACGATCAACTGGCCCAGCTTGCCATTCCTGACTTCAGCCCCGAGTCCAATGACCGAATTCGTGCTTCACTGAAAGCCTTAGGTAACTTTCCATAGACCTGTCGTCTAAATTAACACTTTTCCCCCGCCTCATTCATGTTCGCCAGGACCATTGCGGAAGAAGCATCATCGGTGTGACTACCCTCGACAAGGAAAGCCACGCTATCGACCCCCTGCGAATAGCGAGAGGCTGTGTTGCGGCGTTGTCTGCGTCTGGAATTGAAGTATTCTACAACTCGTGGATGTCTACGTCATGGTCCTCACCTAAGCCAGGAGACGGGTTCGGTTAGAATTTCTCTTTGACGACATGTGCTGGAGGCATCCAGTACATCAGAATAATCATGCTCTCATTGAAGTGTTTGCCGCTAGTGGTTTGCCTGAAACTGCAGTGATTGCTTCTCTCAGTTTTTTCTCATCGGTCTCCGCGGTGGTGCAATGTAATGACGAAGTTGTTCCTAGCCCTGCCGGGGTTCACTTCCCGCTTAGTGAAGGCGATTTCCGTTGGTGTGAGAAGTTGAGTGTTCCGCCATAAGCTGTAGGCCAGCTTTTGGGTCATCTTTGTCTGGCTGCGCCGATAGCCCAAGTCACTCATGAGTTCTTCCAGGCGCGACTCCGTCATATATCGCGAGTTGCTCAGGCAACTCCTAGGCAGAACCAAGAAGAGCAACGGGAACGGAACCTGGTCCTGGGTCGCCATAACCTGCTTTCGTAGAAAAGAAAGCGTTCGCATAAGCATTTGACCGCGGCTCTCAGCCTCGGGCACAAAGTTCAACACGAGGCTTAGAGAGATGACGTCGAACTTGTCCGCGTCGCTGGATGGCAGCGGGCGTTCCATGAAGTCTTGCTCGACGATGCCTTTCTCTTGGCTATTTAGGTCGATGCGCACCATGTCGAAGAGCCCGCTTCGTGAGCAAGCATTGCGGGTGCTCAACGCCCCAACCTCCAACATCCTAAGCCGCTGGCGCCCTGTGGCCAGTTTCTTCGTTGGCAGCCACTCGAGCAGAACCTTTGACGTGTCGCCACCGCGGTCGAGTCTTTGTCCCTGCAAACTCGCTTGCTGATAGTGATCCAGGCCGCCGAGAGAAGCAATTTCGGCGGCAATGGCAGCCTCTGCCTGGCCGTCTCCCATAGCTGTGGCTTGCCGACGCCTTTTCTCCAGCTGGTGGTGCGTGTTAATAAGGGTCCGGCTGGCTTTGCGGGACATGGATCGGCCAGACTTGGCCGTAGGCGGACGGCCTGCCTTGAGGCTTTGGAGCGACGCTTTCTTTTTGGCGACCATGGTGACTATGAAGTTTGGAGTGTCACTATCCGCAGAATCCTTGGCCCGCGGAGGCTAGCTTGCTCGTTCTCTTTAGCTCTGCATCCGTTGAGTGCCATCGGAACAAAGACCAACCTTGAGTCTGTCAAGTTCATCATGACCTGGCCAGGCCAAGCCGCAGTATGGCGTACCCGGGTTGTACCTTGACGATACTTCTTGGCTTCTGGACTGTGAAAGTGGAAGGTCCGACCACAATCCTTTAAACCAGCAGAGAAATCAGGGCCTCGTTGTTGCATAGCACTCCCCGCCTATAATACCTAAGGGGTGATGGAATCGGCCATTAGACTCAACTGAACTACTGGTATGTCCATGGTGCGTCGTCGGTGAACTTGGTACGTACAGCATTTGGATCTCATCCACAGTTTTCCGCCCAGCGCCTGGCACTGCCAAACCCACTGGGCTCTCCAAAGCGGTAAGAGGTATGGATTCATCACGTGCGCACAAGACCATTGGCCCATCCAATAGCATCGCGCGACCGGGGGGAAAGGGGGGGCGGCACCCACAGAACCCTAAGCGGAAATTTCGCCCACAGCGCCTAAAAAATATCCGTGGTCTTGCTTGCCGACTTTCTTCATTGTCATCACTCCTGTTTCGAAGCACAAACCCGACCTTGTGTGCAGACGACATCGACATAATGGCCGCCGGCAAGGACAACAAGAAAGGTACGGGTTGAAGAGAACAGAGCAGGAGGAAACCCCCCCTCCGAGCTTCCTGAGCCAAACCAAAAAAAAAAAACCTCCAGCTGCGAAGCAAGATTGCGCCAACGATTACCGAACCGACCATGATACCACTCGGTCCAATGCATCATGCAGCAGCAGATTTTGCGAGTTCTGAATAAGAGCGATTGCTGATGCGTCTCTCTTTCACAGCCGCCCCCAAGGGCTCCAAGCAGGCCAATGCTGCTGCCAAGGCCGCGCTCAAGGGTGTAAGTTTACTCGCGATACTTTGAAAAGTCTCCTCGGTACTGCTCGCTTTGTCGGAAATGGTAGTAGCTGACCAGGCTGGCCTTCTGTCAATAGTCGCACTCCCACAAGCAGCGCAAGGTCCGGTTGAGCACTTCGTTCCACCGCCCCAAGACCCTGGTGGTTTCCCGCGCTCCCAAGTACCCGCGCAAGTCGATCCCTCACCTGCCGCGCCTCGATGAGCACAAGATCGTCATCCACCCTCTCAACACTGAGAGCGCCATGAAGAAGATGGAGGAGAACAACACCCTGGTCTTCATCGTCGACGTCAAGGCCAACAAGGCCCAGATCAAGCAGGCCCTGAAGAAGCTCTACGACATTGATACCGTCAAGATCAACACCCTCATCCGGTTTGTTGCACCGCTATGCCCCTTGTGCGATTGTTCTTGCATGGACTGACAAGTTATGCTGCAGACCCGACGGCTCCAAGAAGGCCTATGCTCGGCTGACGCCCGACGTCGATGCCCTCGACATCGCCGCCAACAAGCTGTCTCTGGTGTAGAGTGGTTGAGTGATGAGGGGGCTAATTTCCTTTTCATTGCGGATTGGTCTGGTCTTGAATGCAAAGCACGGGCATCGGGAAATTAAAAGGCGCACTTGAAGCATGTCATTTACAATGCAAATGGATGATGAAGTCAAGACAGCCGATCCTCAACCACCCCAGAGCGCAAACAATAGTCGCATTGTGAATGCTTGTAGTTGCTGCGAATGTCTGGGTGTCTAGCAACCCCGCTCTCTGAATCTCTGCTTGTTTTCCTGCCAAACCCTTCACTTCTGATCGTGATGTAGGATTCTACTCTTGCGAGCAATTTGTTGTGCCACTGTGACGGAAACTCCCCACTTTATGCAGTAAGATCATGTCTATTGTCGCCCAGCAGCCAGTGTACATGCTATCGATTGTCGCAGTATCCGTTATTCAAGAAGACCGCATGTTGTTCAGGTGCTTCATGGTGAGGAAGTTCATATCGAGGAATCGGTCAACGCAATTGGCCATGCAGCCTTCCTCGGAACGATCGAGCTTGGAGTTTTTGATGGTGCCGGTGACGCACTTGTTCCAGCAAATCTGGGTGAGGCTGTGTGTTTCTGCATTCGGAATTCTTCGAGTCAGCAAGCGCATCTTAGATCGCGTGAGTAGGGAGGCATGTTTCGCCCATGTGGACAAAGGAACGCCGGCGTGTTTGCCGCCCAGTCCACGGCCGTCGCTGACCCCAGGATGTACCGTTGCTGGTATCCTGGACGTTGTGCACTTGGCCGCGTCGGCCTCTGGGGAGGTATGTATGGAAGTTTCGACTTACGGGACTGGATTTGCGATCGCTGCTGCTCGTTGGCAAGGAATTGGCGAAGCTCGCCCTTGTCCTTGTCGTTGAGCCTCTCGAGGTCGAAATTATCGGCGCCCGGTTGTGTGGCGCTCATATTGGCAGACGCAGTAGTAGGACTACTTCTGATATAATACGGACACCCTTTGATATGTCGCAGCTTTTCTTTGTGTGAATAGTTATGCGCTGGTCTGATGTCAAGGCGCAGAGGAAGGCAGCTGATGGAGTTTTGAGGAAGTCCGTCGAGAAGTGCAGGTTGCTTCAATCAATACTTTTCGGACCGCAGCCCGGTTTGGCGAATGGGCAGCCGGCTGTGCCCCACTTATTGGTGAACAGGGGAACGCCAACTCGAAACTCCGTATAACTAACCAGGCCGCGCACTCATTGGATGCAACAATTCTTCTCGCGGTCAAGGTCGGGCCTGTTCCTTGCTACATACTAAGTTACAAAGTATCCTGATGGACTCAGCCTCTTGATGCCCTACGCCGGCTAGGTAGGTCTCTCATTATGAGCTGGCCACAGCAACACCACCTGGCGCTTTGCACAAGGTCATCGCCACCAACACCTCAATAGGTACCTACTATATACTGCTGAGAACAGAAGACTTGACACCTCTGCCACGCCACGCGTCCGACTCTACACAAGTTCCGCTCAAATGTAGCGCTTCCAACGCGCCAAGCCCAGAAAGAGGCAACAGACCAACGCCATGGTTCCAATGATGCCAAAGAAGGGCTCGAGCCGGCCGCTACCCTGCCACGGCACCGAGACGTTCATTCCAAACACACCGCTAATCAAATTCAGAGGCACCAGAATAGATGCCAAGAACGTGATCTTGCTGAGAACACGGTTTGTGTCAGTGCCTTGAGAGATGCTGTTGATGGACAAGGTCGCGAGATAGTTGCTGTGTGCCCGCGAAAGCATCTTCTCAAAATGCCCCAGGTTTGTCGCCATGGTCACAACGTGATCTTGAATATCGCCGAGGTACATTCCAATGTCCATATGAGGCGTAACCTGGTAGTTCTCATTGCAACGCTTCGTGAATCCACGCAGAACGTCGGCTTTGCCGCCAAGAAGCCGCAGCAAAGCCATACAATTCTTTCGCACACGACCAATCGAGCGGAGGAAGGAGCTGGAGTCGTCTTGTCGCATGATAAAAACTTCATCCTCAATAGCATCCGCCTCCAGCTCAATGGTTCTGATGACGGGGGCAAAGCAATCGACAATATTGTCACTGAAACTCCCACCCGTTAGCAATTCCTACGGACTTGCCTTGTCAGCGGGGGAGATGATACGCACATGAGGGCGTAGCAGATCCAGTCGCTGCTGAGGGACACGTATTCCTTGAGGGCCGTGATCCTCTTCCGCACTTGGGAGGCATGCGAATTGGGCGCGAAGCTGAAACTCAGGGTTCCCTCCCGGAACACGAGTACGTAGATGTTGAAAGGCTCATACTCGATGCCGTCCGGTTCTTCGACGACATTGAAAGATCGGAAACAGGCGAAGTAGTATGCGGGGAACAGCTCGATCTTCTCTCGGGCCTCTTGCGTGATAATATCCTCAATGGTCAGGGGGTGGACTCCGAAAGCTTTGCAAATTCCGTGAACTTCTTCCTTCGTGGCCCGATTTACGTTGAGCCACCACACGCCATGCTCTTCGTCTTTTGGAAGCTCAAAGAGGCCGCGAATATCCTCGCCAGGTAGCACTAGGTCGCCGAGTTCGGCAGCGTGAATGGTCGACTCCCAGGCAGACGAAAAGAAGCTAAAGCGGTTTTTGTCCAACGAACTCGGCTGTACGGGTTTGACCTGACCTTCCGAATCTTCCTTCTCGTTTGTCATCGACTCGTCAGACGGCATGTCGACAATGTCGCCGTCAATTGTGGCCAGTTGAGTCGGGCGACTGTCCGCAGATCGAGTTCGCAAGTCTTCGCAGGGGTATGAACGGCCAGTCTCATGGCTACAGACGCGTGCAGCACGCTCTGTGTTGATGAAACCCTCAAGATAGTCAAAATCGATTCGGAGCTCATGGTTACGATGGCCCGGCTGGAGTGGGAAGCAGACATCTTCCTCTGCTTCTTTGTTGGTCAGAATACTCCCAGAGTCATCAATGGTGCGAGGCCGGCTTCGATGGCTGCGGCGGCTGGAGACGGACATGGCCCGGCCAAGCACATCTTCCAGTTCACCTTTGGGCTCCGAAAAGGACATTTCCCGCTCCCTGCGGCGAGCCTGGGCAAAGGCCTTGACCGAGTTCGGTGGAGACACGGACCTTGCGTCGCAAGTGTCGGCAGTGGGACGACGCCCGTGACGAGTAAAGGCCGGAACCTCAAGGCCATCCTCATCGATTATTGCCTCCTCGAAGTCGCGAACGCGAATGGCCGGAGTACTGGGGTTCGGTTCGAGCTGCGTTGTCCCGTAAAGAGAATCGAAGGTTCCTCTGCGGGGGCGCTCGGTGCGCTGGGATGAGGACGACTGGTGGCGATGATCATCAAGTTCCGGCACCGGCGTGTCATAGCCGGGGTCGGAGGCCATGCCGTCGTGGTCGGACATGGTGGGCAACGAGGGGAGATCGCTCGACTGTCTGCTGTCAAACAAGTCTGTCGCTTTTGTTGGCCAACAGATGCCCAAGGTCTACTGGCTTCTCAAGCACGAGGAGACGGTTCAAGGCGAGGGGCTCATAGCTTGGTGTGTCGACGATGGTGACGTTGAACCATTGGTGGACGACGACTAACCCGTCTGGCGTACGTACCCGGCGCGGCGGCTGCGCGCCGAGTGGCGGCTGGGAGCAAAATTAGGGGTCGAAACAGGTTCGATACTCCGATGAGGAGTTGTAGACAAACCTCGCAAGAGGTTGGCGAAGTAGAGGGCGGACAAAGTTGTTCGTTGCACGCTCACCCCAATTATGGGGGCTTGTTATTGACTCCGCTGTAGACCCAGAGACCAGGGCCGAGTAGCGAAGAGGCGGCGACGCGTGCAGCGGCTAGTTGAGCCAACTTGAAGGTTTAGGAGGGATCGAGGGGAAGTCGAGGCGATATTTGGGCGAGGCAGGCGACAGGCTGGTCGATGACGGCGTATGTTGCTTGAGAGGAGTGACGTCGAGCCAGGGGGGGCGGAGGTTGTTGGGAGAAAGTGACGTCGTCTTTGGCGAGTCGAGGACGAACCGGTCTCTGGCTGTATGCGAGCAGCGGAGGGGAAATAAAACAATAGCAAAGTAAGACTCGCGTCGCGTGCTCTAAAGTAGAAGACAGCGAATATGAGCGATTAATTGTGCAGGCGCTCAGTGCAGACGCAGAGGGCTGGTTGAGTGAGAGGAGGCGGGATGTGCCGGTAGAGAAGAGGTTTGCTGTGATGCGAAAAAAGCGGTAAATTTCGTATTGGACGGAAGCGTCAGGCTCTGCATCGGCGCAACCTGACTGGCCCGGCCCGCCACTACCTAAGGTACTTACTAACGTTAGTAGTCAGGTTTGCATCGGCCGGCGTTTTTGCCAGAGATTTCATTGCTGCGGGGTCCTCCTTAGGCTCCCGGTGTCTTGGCAGCACCTCGACCACCCACGAAAAGGACTGCGTGCTGTGCAGAACACCTCCCTTCTATGCAGACCATGCTATCTGCCCTCTAAAATCAGAATACAGCGCGGACTGCAGAGAGATGTAAGTCGTTACCGGGAGTACCGCAGATAATCCCTAGCTACTAATTAAGTTAGTAGGATACCTACTATATATATTAAAATTAACTACTTATATATTATATTAGTAAGTATATATTAATAAGTAAAAAAATTATATTAGATTTAATAAGATATTACTTTTATTAGTTAAAAGATATTTAAAGTCTATATATAATAGTATATTCTTATCTTATCTTCTATATATAATATATAGGTACTTACTTAGCTTAAATAAAGTATTTAATATTATAGCTAATTTACTTTATATATAATATAGGAGCCTAGCCTTATACTAAAGCGGTATAGCGCTCTTACTCTTATTTAAACTTAATAATATATAATCGCTATACTTTTAGCCTAGCGCTAATTAATAATTACTATAAGGGCAATAGCACGGTTAGTTCAGTCAGGCAAGAGAGATAATAGCTGCATTAGCCGTTAGGCTGCGCCTATCGCTATAGACTAAGACTAAAGCTTAAGGAGCTTAAATAGCGAAGCGCGGGCGAGCCGTATAGGGATATCTCCCCACGCCCAGCAGTCACGTAGCTGCTGGTCCTGGCTAGCTGGGATCTTACAATTACCTATATAGATATATATTAAGTATCTACTAAGGCGACAGGGTGATACGGCTTAGCTGTTTAATGAAGCTGTCGAGTCCTTTTATCCCAGGTACCCAGAACGAAGTACAACTAGGTACCTAGTAACTAGAGGTACACCACTGTACCTTTCCTAAAGCCGCCTTGGTGGGGTTCACTGAAGCCACTAAACACTGGCGGCGGGGGAATTGGAAGGGGGAAGACGCCTGGAGTGTCCCCGCACAGGGCCATTCAGTTTGCCAGTCTGGCACCAGAGCCACCGACATCCATAAGGTACGTACTAAGGTACCTTTGGGTGAGTCGATGCCTGCCTAGAGGGTGACGCAGGTACCTCAGCCTGCCTGGTCCCCCAGCGGTCGGCGCGGGCAGGCACGTACCCGCTCCTCAGACACGTCTCACAGCACCTCCCTCCCCTTTGCTCAACGTGGTCCCTTCGAATCCATACAGGATGAGACGTCACCGCCCGGAGCCGTCCCTGTCCTCGAACTTACCTCACGCATCGCCCTGAATCGTTGACATCAATTGCATTCTGCAATACACTGTATCCTTGCCCTGCGACCTCCGGAGCGCAGATCGCCTCAAGTTACGCACTGTTTGCCCCGTTTCGCGCCCCTCCAACACACCATCAATCGAATCGCGCCGCCAACAACGATGGCCGAGGAAATCATGGACAAGGCGCGGGACTTGGTAGAGGGTCAAATTGTACGAACCATACCGGGACAGCGGTTTTCCAATGATCGGCCGTTTCCCCCTTGCCTTTCCGCATAAGCTGATGGAGTGATCGCTGTTCAGGACTTCGAGGGCCAGAGACGCGCCGAGGGCTTCGCTACGCTTCTGCTCGCTATCTCTGCGGTATGGACGAACCCACATGCCAAATCAGGCACCAAGAACCAAGAGGCTCGCTAACCCAATCACCAACACAGCTTGTGGCGTTCAACGTCGGCTACTTGTACCAGGACATTCAGAAGGCTGTTTATATTGGGTTGGGAGGTACGGCTTTCACGTTCCTCGCGGTTGTGCCACCCTGGCCTGTCTACAACAAGAATCCTATGAAATGGTTGCCAGCAGGCTCCGGTTGGCAGTAGGCCAAGCGACCCTCGTGTAGAGATACCGAGGTGCCCAGAGAGAAGCCAGACTAATGATGACCTTGGCCATGTGCTTGCACTCTCTAACATCAAAGAGCACCGTTGCCGTGATTTTGAAGGAGTCGGCCCCGCAGAGCGTGTGGCTCATCAGCGGCCGTATTTCTGGAACTCCCAGTCTCTGTTGTCCAGCGGACAGACAGACCTGGCCTTGAGCCACCTCGAAATGCAGTGGAAGTGGAAGGCGTGCTATCGGGGCGTCAGCTGTGGCCAAATGCAATAGTTTCTCGGTCACGCATAGATGTACTCACGTTGCAGATTCCCCAAGCCACCGTACATTCTTCGCTCGTGGCCGAGGCTTGGTTTGCCTGACACTCGATACCTAGTATCGTACATGGTCAGTCAACAACCGCACCAACGGCACCGGTCCTCCCGGCCAAAGGCTGGTTACGGGCAGAGCTCACATAGGTCCATGATGTGGTTTCTGCAGATGGCACAGTTATCCACTACAATATCCCATGCCCACAGAGCAACGGCGTTCCACTGTCCAACTGTCAGTATTGATGTGACCGACGTTGTAGCTGGCCACTGGATGTGCGGCTCCTACCTTCTTCACTTCGAATTTCTTCTTCCCCTCAGCCTTCTTCGCAGGAGCAGGGGCAGCGTCACTCATTTCAACGTCAGCCATAACGACAGCTGTGTCTGGTGTTTGGAGCAGATCTCTCGGTCTGCGATCGCAAAATGTTATGGACAGCGGCGAGTGCTGTGCAGGCCGTGTAGTGCAGAACGCCGGTGACAATTTGACGGGGGGAGGCTGGACTAGATGCGGTAAATGTTAGCCACTGCAAGCCGTATGTAGAAGTCTCAAGAGCCAAGAAAAATACGTGCTGATGATGAATCGGGCAGAGAGAGGTGGCAAGGCCCACTAGAGTGGGAGGATGACGACGTCGGGTGCATAGGTAAGGAAGAAGGAGAGCAGGGAGAACCCGAAGGCAGTGTGGCAGCGATGCCATTTGCTTCCACGGGTAGACGGACCTTGATGGCGCGCAAACGCGGTCGGAGGCGCTCAAGCCGAATGCCAAACGCACAGATTGAAGTGCCTGGGCTGCTTTCGTGGATGTAGGTGTCATGCGGCCGCCGGCGCACGTTTGGGGCTATTGCAACGGATGACGCGGGGGGGGGCAGGTCGGTGATGATGGAGCGTGTGGTGGTGAGCGGTGCTTGGAGCTTCCACCCTTGCGGGCCATCAGCGACCAGCGAAGGTCCGATAGAGCCTGCTGCGCAGTATCTACTAGGTACTAGATCGGTACCCGCAGCAATGGATGGTTGGGCTGGGCGTGTGGCGAGGTCTACCCACTGTAGCCACGACCTGTAGCCGTGACCTCCAGCAGCTTGCTTCTTGAGGGGCGCGTGGCAAGCAAGCAAGATGGCAGGTACCTGCCAGCAGGTGACCCCGGGCTTGCCCCGCTCCAACCGCAAGTCACTCTTCCATGCGTGCTGTAGACAGGCCGCTCTCCGCTAACGGCGGAGGTACTTGGTGCGACGCAGTTAGCCTAGCGGGCCAGAGGCGCGTCCGCTCAGGTTTCCGTCATCATCTCGCCTTTGACGGGTCCCCGCCCACCGCTGAAGCCTGCCTACATACATAACTAAACCTTCCGTTAGTCACACTGTCCGCAAACCTTCTGCTCGACACCAAACAAACGCCCGGGGGATCACCGCGCGTCTGCCTCCAGAAATACAAAAACAGCAGCTTCTTCATACTCCATCAACGCTCACCCTTCACCCTCTCAGATCAACCTCCACGTCGGACACAGGCGCCGTCCCATACAGCACTGTCCCTGCACCTGCTTCCTTCTCATCCCGACAAACCGAGGCCTCATCCTCTTCACCATCCTCCCGAGCTATCGCGACAATCCCACCTCACTGCCACAGCTAATCACTACGAAATGGCCGACAACACGAATTCCAAAACAACTCCAGCGCGCCGGAGAAATGGTCGCACGGGTGGACGCACAGGCCCTAATACTCAGAAGGCGTACGCGTCGGAGAATGACGCCGCCACTATCGACTACTCACGACATCACCAGCGCGCCCACGTGCCATCAACACCCAACAAAACTTCCTCAGGCTCGCCAGTTCCGGCAGAGTCCGGCACCGCACATAATGGCTCGAGACAGCGGACCAGGAACAGGCCGAAGGGCAGAAATCCTCAGACGTCTCCCGAATCAGCCCAGCGCAGGCGGCGATCTCCGCCTCAATCGTCCATGTCGGCCAAGACGGGCGGCAGCGCTGCCTTTGCCGGTGCTACCTTCCACGCGTCTCCAGCTCCCTCTGCTCTTCCCATGCCGAGCTTTCTTTCGAAGATGTCGAATCGTTCGCCAGTCCACAATGATGCTGCAGAGATTGCCCAGCAACCCTCTCCACCAGCCACCGATAACGACGCGCCTACCCCATTCCGCCCTTCTTCCGTGCCTCAAAGCCATGAGTCTCCCCTGGACTTCATGTTCCGCGCCCATCGAGAAGAGAAACAGAGGGGACATCAAGGAGCACCGCTGGGAGCTACCTTCGACCACCCGCACAACGTCTCCCCTCCACGTCAACGTGTACGCGATCCTAACACGTCCATCGCGTCATCAGCACCCCCGGCGGGTCGACTGGGGGCCACAAAACAATCATTTGGTGCCATTGATAGCTCCGAGCTCGATGGCACACCAGGCCGCCCGATGGGCCCAGCCTTTTCAACTCCATACCAGGAGCGGATCAAGGCTGCTCGATCCAGCTCGTCTCGACCTCAGTCACAGCCGGGGCGCCATGATCCTGCAGGGCCGCAGCTGCCTTCTGACGATCCGACTGAGGCCTTGAAGAAGTTCCTTTTTGGTGGAAACAAGCCTCCCGGATCAACACACACTGCAGCTCACGCGGCGGCGGCCCCTTCGTCCGCTACAGGAACTCAGGCTGGTCCCCACGGATGGCAAGCCGCATCTTCCCCATCTACTCAGCCCGTGAACCTGGACAACTCTCGGGCCAGCGATTATCAGGCGCTAGAGAACGACTTGCGTAGGATCTTGAAATTAGATATGGCACCGGATGCCTCGTCGCCTGACAGCAGGCTTCTTTCTCGATGAACCTGGATGCATAAAGACCCGATCCCAGGACATTAGCATGGGTTTCTTGGACGCTCGTCTGGCACGGTTGTTACGATTTTGGGCATGTCAGGGGGCGGGGGCGAGGGAGCGTGCGGCAATGTCATACACTCGCTATTTTCAGCATGATGCCATGAGCCACATGCGCGCAGGGCAGGGTACATAAGGATGGATTTGCAATCCAACTACGGGTCACGGCTGTTCTATGGGCATTTGGATCTTATGGCTCTTCTTATTTTTACGGGGCTCAGGGTGGGCATCTGCATTTGGCGGCTGGTAAGGGGTTTGGTTCTACGTCGTCACAATACCCATGTGGTTTCTTAACGGGGCGCTGGGAAAGGTTCATTGCCGAAGGTTTGGCATTACATAGGATAGACATTAACACGGGTATTTGCAACGCTTAGGTCCTACGACACAGCAGGATTTGACACATATTGCCTTATAGTGTCTCGCTTGTGCAGAGCCACGCGATACTTGTGCGTGCTGTCCTACACACTATAGAGAACGTGCCCTGCCCACACCTCGAGAAGGGGGGCGGTTATTTCGACCTGCTCCTTCGCTTCTCCTCCCGGGAGAAGACGATGCCATGGGACAGTAGCAGATACTTGGCGAAAAAATCCTGGGCAAAGTCATCAAACTTGACATAGTCGGCTCCGATGTGGTATGCGGCCGCTATCCCGCTGACACAGGCAAGCTCGTGCATGTTCTGTCGCGACAAGTGTCAGCGTTTTGCTCGAGGGGCCACATAATGACTGCCGTGGAGGGCATCCTACCACCAAGGTCCAGGAACCAGCAAAGTAAGTATGGTTCCTACCGTGCAAAAACATCATTCCTGGGACGACGCGCAGGTAGTGCTGCCATCGGTGGCCGAGCTGGTGCCACCAATTGCGCTTGATGATTTTCGACTTATCAATCTCGTCAATGGTCCACATATCTTGCTTGTTCTTGTCGAGGAAAATAGTCTGGTAGACCGGCTCGAGCACGCCGGCGCCGGCCTTGATGTTGGCATTTTTGAGCTGGTGCTGGTAGTTGCTGCAGTTGAATGACATTTCGATGGACCGCGGGTCTCTGTCGTATGTAAAAGTGTAGTACATGGGCTTAAACCCGAGACCGTGCTCGTCCTGCTCCTCGGGATCTCCTCTAGCGAAAGCAATCTGCTCTCTTTGGGCCTCTGACTCGGGCTCCGCGCACAAATGCTGTTGGAATCGTGTCTCGTAGTGTTTTTCAAAATACTTGTTGTCGCTGTGCGTGACGGTAATGTCGTCGTAGAAAGCGGCGCCCCCCAAGACCATCTTTTCCCGCCACGTTGCTTGCTTCCCGAGTAGACGCAGGCCGTCATCTGCAAGCACGCATAGCACCATGTCATCAAATGTCTCCTCTGTTGTGTGTCCCGTTGTGTTGTCTTTGATTGCGAGTTCCACCCTGCCGTTTGACCTCGACAGCACCTTGGAAACCTCCGTGTTGGTCCTGACTGCCACGCCACGCCGCTCCAGGTCCTTCCTCCAGGCGCCGTAGAACTCATGGAGGTTATCGAATGTAAACATGGTAGGCAGGTTCGGCAGCAATGTGACCGGGTCGTAGTCCCAGAGCTTCATATTTGGGTCGTCGAACAAACGCTCAACGATGGCAGAGGGGACACGGGCGGTCTGGTTTCCGGTTCCCAGAAACAGTGCAATCAATGGATACACCATCTTGTCGCCGAAGTCCTTGCTGAAGAAGAAGATGCGCAGCATGATGGATATGGGGACAAGGCCGAGAATCGGCATCGTCCACTTGATGACTTTGAGAAACAGGCCAAATTTCTTGATGTCGGCGGCATACTGCGACACGAGCTTGCTGGGAAAGACATTTGTCCAAAAGCCATCTTCGCCTTTGCCGAAAGAGACCTGAAGTTTTACCTCCTGTGCTGGGTAGCCCTGCTGCTCGAAAAAATTAAACGTGTGCTTGAAGATCTTGGCAACAGTCACTGTCAGCGTTGGTTCACGGTGATGAGGGTGTCTTCGGGCTTGACGGCCGGGTCCCTACCCCCGATCCTCCCTGCACCCCATTGTTCATCCAGGAGGCTCCATGCCGATGCTCGTTCAGGGGTATTGAGGTAGCCTGACCACCAACGACGTCACTTCTCTCGAGCAAGGTTACCCTGAATTTGTCTGGGCGGTTGGCAAGGGTTGCCGCGCAAGACTGTGTCTGTCGGTCAGTTCTGCGAAATCTCTATGCGTTTTCTGGGGTTTTCCTTCTGGGGTTTTCCTTTTCCCTCCGGCCAGGCGAATCCCTAAGTACGGCGGTGCAACCTTTTCTCTTTGTTTCCCCATGTCCCACGTTCCGAATGAACACAAGCAGGGGTAGATCATGTGCACTCACCATGCCGGCTGCACCGCCACCGACTACGACAATGTGTCGTCGTGCATTGTTCTGTGAACTCATGTCGTGTTACAGGCCCGTCGATTTGTGTATTGAGATGCAAGGCATGCGTGGCCTGGGCAGGAAGCGATGATGGTTGGTCATGGCGGCACACGGATGCGTCTTCATATGGGTTGGGGAGGTCTTATACGTCATTGATCCATTCAATGTATGTGGGCGGACAGGCTCGACGCCACGGAATGTTGCAGTCTTCCACCCAATATTGCCACTAAATTTGTACGGGGAACATTCTACCCGTGAAACTCAGCAAAGATACTGCAGCCGCGCAATTTAAAGCTGAATCGCCATATATGTGCCTTGCGCCGGGGGGGAGGTGCCATTTACTCATACGTTATTTTCATTCCGAGTCTGCTGGTACCCCAAGGCGCCGCATACCCTAGACCGTATGAGCCACCTATGACTCCACGTGAGACGAACAGGCCAGTTAGTGTCTCCGTGCACAGCATACACGCGCTATCACGTGAGCACGTGTCACCGAACGTCACCACAAGCAACGCCATAGGTTCGACGGCCTGGGTTCTCGACAAGCCACCTAGGCAGGCAGGACATTTTCACTGTGCGCCGACAAGTTCATTCCCGCCGGTCACTGAGCCAAGTAGAATCGAGCTGTTTACCATGGCCACCATGCCGGACAAGCCAGGCGGCGATGCCGATGACGACGAAAGACTGCGATATGCCATCGCGTTGTCACTGCAGGACCAAACCGAGTTGTCGCCGCCAAGTCAACCGACAAAGCCGCGGCCTACTGCGGCGAAGGATGACCCCTTCAATCTAACAGCCTTGGACCGTAAGACGATGGAAGCAGAACGGCTCGCCCGACTGGGCGCCAAACGTCGACAGGCTGTGGCTAGCGAGGACGACGACGTCATCCAAGTGCCTCCGCCAAAGAAGCAGAAGACACAAAATATCGGCACGGAGACACGCGAATCGCCAAATACGGTCAATCATCTACCGCCAGTGCCGTATCCGGACGGAACTGTGAAGCGAACGTGGGCACGTGGCTACCCACGAACCAACGAGGACATCAAGATTGAAGAGGTGCTGCAGAAGGACCAGCTGATGCTGGCCATGTTGTCGTCTTTTCAATGGGACGAGGGCTGGCTGCTCTCCAAGTTGGACATGAGCAGGACCAAGCTCCTTCTGGCGGCTTTCGCTGCAGACGAGCAGCAGGCATGTCATACAAAAGTTCCGCAGCGTCCGAGACAGGCACTCTGACATCCAGCTTCACAGAAAGGAGAGATGCGTGCGAATGCACCACCTGGTGTTAGGTTCTGCTTTCCGCCAATGAATGGCCCAGGCTCCATGCACTCCAAGTTGCAACTGCTCAAGTATAAAGACTACTTACGTCTTGTCGTTCCCACCGGCAACCTCGTGCCATACGACTGGGGCGAGAGTGGCGTAATGGAGAACGTAGGAACTCCCTGGACGTTCACTCACACGGCGTTGATGAACCAGCTGATAAACCCGGCAGATGGTCTTCATCATAGACTTACCGCGTCTAGACAAAGCCGCGAATCACTCGCCAACAGATTTCAGTCTTCAACTAAAACACTTCCTTCAAGCTATGGAAGTTGACAATAAGATGATTGACAGTCTGTCAAACTTCGATTTTTCAAGAACAGCCCGTCTGGGCTTTGTCAACAGCAGGCAAGTTACCCTGCGCATTTTAGCAGCGGCTTTCGCCGAATTTCTAACAGTTGCAGACCGGGCGGTCATACCGATGAAGCCATCAACGGTGCTGGTTCGTTCTCTCGATTACACCGGACCATTGAAATAGCCTGGAGACTAATATTGAACCCAGGACACTGTGGTCTTGCGGCTACAATCTCCAGGCTCGGGCTGGCGACAAAAGGGCAAGTCCAAGTCGACATGATAGTATGCCTCTAATGCTTTCTAGGTATCGATAAGGTCGTGCTGACGCTTGTTCACCAGTGTGCATCCCTTGGATCGATCAAGACTGAATTGGTCGAGGCCATGTATAATGCTTGTCGAGGTAAGGACGCTCACCTCGCCGTATGGGGCCTCGCAGTCGCCGGGCATCTTCCACTCTTCTGCCCATTTGCCAATCCCATTCAGTGCGGCCTATATCTGATGCGACACAGGCGACGACGGAGTGAAGTCATACAGCGCGAGAGCCGGTCGCAAGCTTAGCGACAAGCGGTTAAACCCGTCACGGGAACTCAAGGATTGCTTTCGCATCTATTTTCCAACAAGCAAAACGATATCTGACAGCAGGGGTGGCAAAGGGGTAGGTGGCCAGGGTGCTCCGGCGCAGCGTGATATTGAGCTAATTGCGATGTGACCTACCTCTTGTGCTAGGCTGCGGGAACAATTTGCCTTCAGCGGAAGTGGTGGCATTCTCCCGGCTTTCCGAGAGAGCTTGTCCGCGACTGTGTCAACACGCGGGACGGACTCCTCATGCACAGCAAGGTCATTTTCGTGCGCAGGGAAGATGAAGAAGCAGAGGGAAGCTCTGATGGGGGATCCAACCCAAACACCGGGCCCGCCTGGGCATACGTGGGAAGTGCCAACCTGTCAGAAAGCGCCTGGTACGTGGTGACTCCTGTCAGAAGCCGAGAGGCCGGTATGATGCAAGCCTCCAGCTGACGATCGATCGCCCATGTAGGGGTCGCGTGGTGAAGGATAGGAAGTCAGGCAAGGCTAAACTGAATATTCGAAACTGGGAATGCGGTATTGTGATCCCGGTTCAGGGGCTCCATACCCAAGAGGCTAGCAAAGGCGGCTCGGCGGCCGACCTGAGCGTCTTCAAAGACGTCGTGCCGGTTCCGATGCGGGTGCCTGGTCGCGTCTACGGTCTGGGCGATGAGCCCTGGTTTTTCGACGCCGCCGGATGATAAGGCGCACGAGTAAGTACGATTTGGCGACCAAGGGTGGTGAAACTGGAATTGCCTGATGGGCAGCAACGGACTCACACCACATGCCGCACGAGAGCACCCCCTGATTCTTTGGACCCCTAAAGATCGGGGCCGGGGGGAGCAGAGAGCCGAAAGCCTCTCTAAGGGTTCATGGGCTAATATATTGGCGGACAGGCAGGTCACTCCCCCTGCCTGATGGTTCTTATTGTGCCAAGCACTTCGTACCTGCATGGACAGTGGCCGCTAGGTGGGTCGAGTTGAAGCAGCTTGCACCACGGACGAAGCATCACGGGGTAGAGTAGGCAAGGAGAGGGGGGGGGAGGGGGGGATAGGGGCTAGTGGTGGTCGCCAATGGTTGGGTAAAGGACACGATAGTCCGTAGGTCCTCCGCCGGCGCAAGCATGGACAAGCAAGTGGGCACGCATATAGGCATTTGGCGACTAAATACTCGTCTCTACATACGCAAGCTCTCTCGGCAATGTGACCCTGGCGTACTGGACAGACTCTTGTTGGCTTGGGCGGCCCGTGACGCCGGAACCTCCGTGCGGAGGAAGACAAGGGCACGGCAGGAGATCGTCGGGTCGGTGGCGCCCGGGCCGGGACGTTAATCTTGCGACATGTGGTTGAGACCAGAGGCCTCGGCGACCCCGAAGGGAGGGGAGGTGAAGCGCGGCAGTCTCGTCCGGCAAGGCTTGCCTGCTGAAGCCTCAAAAAGTTGGCCATGGGTGGGCATTGGCGACTGATTGCTGCGCCGTGACGTAGTGGTATATACTATACTATAGCCTGAGGGCGACGAGACGGCAGGCGGATGCATCGCACGTCTATACATAGTACGATGCTTGAGAGGGGACGGCTGGGCATGGCCTCAAAGTCTGTCACCGTCGGGCGCGGAGCGAGTGCTCGCGGTGGCAAGAGTGGACGTGCTGTAGGCGGCTCGCCGTTTGTGCGGCAGCAACATGGTACAGTGCCGTAGGACGGGCGACAACTCAAGATTATACGCGCGTCAAGACAAGAAGGGGGCGTGTTTCTTCCTCCTACAGTCTCTGTGCCTCGTCTCGCCCACAAAACTCCCTGGTTGCACCACGACGAACAAAGAGCGGGCAACGGGCGGTGGTGCAACAGGGTCCGGTTCGATGCAATCAATGGCTGGGGGCTTCAGGGAAGGGGGACGGACCACTGCAGCCAGCAGGTCGACGGCGAGCTAATAAGTTAGCCAGCTCCAGGCCATTGCGACGACCGAAGATGGTGGTCGCATCGGACAGCTCTTTCATCATCAATTGGGCGGGGAGGGGGGCGAGCCACAGGTAGATGCGGTTAGGGCGGAGGGGAATCGTACGAGAGACAGAGAGAGGTTCCGCAACGGCACGGACGGAATGGATCGCGCATCGGTGTGCCGCAGATACGGCGGCGCATCTGAGGGAGGGGACAGGTAGTACCTGTAGTGAGGTAAGGTGGTGTTGATTTCGGGGGACATGGTGGGAATGGGTGCAGCAATCTCTCGCCAAGGCTTGAGCAGTCAGTATAAGCCTGCGACCAAGGTCCAGCTTGATCAACTACCACACACAGCACAAGGCAGCGTGGCGGTGACGAGAATGAATGCAGGCTGTTTGTCGAGTACGTGCGGTTGTGAAGTTGTTGTGCGCGGGTTTGGACCACGCTCTTCTTCTTCTTCTCTTCGTCTTCGTCTTCTTATTCTGGTTTTGGATGTCACCGTGGGTGCCGGGATGAATGAGGTCAGTCAGGACCAATGTATTTTAGTAGTGGGTACATGGAACTACAGTATACCGAGGTGACCTACCTTGGTACCTAGTACGTTGTGCAACACGCAGATGCCGAGTTCGTAGTACTGCCATTTCCGTCCAAGCGCAAGCTCAACCTTGGAAGGACAAGGAGCGGCAGGGTCAGTGCGCGCAGCCGCGGCCCACCGCTGGTCGACGATCGCATCCACTGGAGCAGCAGGGCAGAAGGGACGGTTTTGGCCTGCAAACAAACGCAAGCACGGACACGGCGCCGCCGGATGCGAAGCGCCCCCGTCCAGAGCGCCCCCCCCCCCCCCCCCCGGTCAAGGTCGGCGCGGCCGAGGGGACTCTCATTCCAGATTTCCGTCATGCCGGGCAGGCAGGCCCTGCCCTCCAGAGCGGCCATCTGGTGCACGGCGTGCCTCGCACACGATCCTGTTTCGTACCTTTGGCGCAACAACAAGTGCCTCATTCTCCTATTTCGTACCTATGCTTGCGCCGCCGCATGCAGCCTACAACACCAAAGACATCGTCGTCGCGTGCGCTTCGCCATGTGTTGTTGGTTCGCATGGGAGGGGGGGCCCGGGGCCGCTGTCGGGATCTGCGCCCTGCGTCCGTCTCTACAGCTAGCGTTGCGAATCAGGCTGCTGTCCGTCAGATTGGGTGCTGCAAGGTCCCCGCGATTCCCACTGGCGCCCGCCCTCTCCCTCAGTCGTGACTTGCGTCGAGGATAAGGTACTACTGGTAGTTCACCAGTATGTTAAGGTATCAGCCAGTCAGCTCTGCCTGCTACCCATGGCGCAACAGACATGCAGTATCCATGCCAGGCAGGTAAGCACCTGACCTGCCCAACTAGCTGATCAGCACCCAAAGTTCTCTGGGTTCTTCATGATGGCCGTGTTGGTGACAAATGGAAGGTTGATAGCTCAACGTACCAAATTCTGAGACTTGCTACCGGGTACGTGGGTCGCTCTCCAAATGCCCTGTACCCCTTACCTATGAAGTTAGCAAGTTAGTAGGTGCATAGGGTAGTAATACCAGCGGCACGCAGTTGGGCTCTGACAGTGGACTGATTTCTTCGAAATAGCAGGCAATGGACCGGACGGTGCCAGGGCAATTAGTGCGGTACAAGGTCGCAACTGCACGGTCGTTGTGCGGATCGACACCCACCCGATCGCCTTGGATCTGAGCTGAGTGAAGAGAAGAGGGAGTGGGGGGGGGGGGTCGTCTTGGGGGTGCTACAGGCTCCCCTGCCGCGCAGGGGTTGGCGACGACCGGCGCGCATCATCACGGCCTGTCGCGCCGCGAGGTTGCCCCTTTCTCGGTGAAATGTGACAGGCAGGTCTCTTACTCAAGGCACTAACTATTTTTTGGGCGCTTCGTATGTACCCGCGGCAAGGTACCTGTGTGTGTGTGTATGTGTGCGTATTGGCCCAAGTTGCCCGGCGGGCGTTGGATTCTGGGAGCCAGACAGGCCCCTCCTTCCAGTGAAAGGCTTCCCTGCTGGTTGTCCATGGCTCGAGGTCGAGCGCCCCGCCGCCGCCGCCGCCGCCGCCGCCATCTCCACGGTTCCATCCCGCCATTCGCAGGGGTGTGAGCGGCGGCGGCGGCGGTGGCGTGGGCGCGGGCGCGGGCGGGAGCGACGGGCGTGGGCGGAGCGGAAAACCCCTCGAGCGCGACGCAGATGTAGTGGCAGCGACCTGGCGGGTCGTCGACTCAAAAAACAAACGCCGTTGGTGTGAAGCAACCTGGGCCGTCCCAGTCTCCTCCGCGACATGCCTTCCAAGAAGAAGCCTCCCCGCCCATCCCTGGCGCAGTGCTGGGCCCAGCTCGGACCTGCCACCTACTAACATAGCAGATTCCTTTTCCCTCGACGTGTATACCGTACTAATGCACAGTCTACAATATACTACCAAGGTATTGCATGCATCACATCAGGTAGGTACTATAGCAACTTACTAAGTAACGCAAAGAACGTCTCCGGAGTACGGTAGGTACCTGTAGTTAGCACGAGTGAAATACTACCAAGTTAACCAATCTCCTTACCCAAGGTAGGTACCTCCACTAGGTTAGTAGGGTACTATATCTATCTTGTCTGGGCGCTGTGTCGGATCCGTGCTGAGGAGCTCGCCGTTGCTCGCCAGCCCTGCAGGCCTGTCACGGGGGAAAGGAGCTAAGGCATGTATGTGCTGCCAGGTGTACCTTACCTAGTAGTAGGAACATTTGAAGGAAGACGGAAACGGTCGTCTAGTCCGCGCCCCGCCTTTTTTCAGCTTGCATCTTCCGTGTCGTGTCTCTCCCCGCTGTGCTGCACGATGGCATCCGCATTCATTGCTACGTAAGATACTTGCATGCGAGTAACTAGCATGCCTGCCCGCCGGGGACGCATGAATGCCTCGTGTCCAGAATATAGCAATCCTGTATCGCCCGTATAAGGGTATTCCTTCGTCCCCCCTTGCATTCCGGGAACGGCGCTGGGGGCGGAAATCACCTCGACTCTCCCTGGTCAACGTGCCCAGTCTTCGAGTAGGGGGGACCCTTTTCTGTCCGTCCTTAGCAACCTGCCGCCATTTCCCAGCGCTGAACCGAGCCGGCCATCCTTGCGCCAGGCCTCTCTCTGGCCCTGGCGCCATGAGGTCTGCCAGCCCGCCTACCTGCACGTGCAGTGCACAGTTGCCAGTGTTCGAATCAAAAACCATTCGCCAAACCTGCCAAGGCGTGCGATGTGCGGCCCGCATGTATCAGCCGCTGAGCGTAGGTACCTACCCTACCTAGTATTGGTAGCTGCCTCGATTTGCAGTGTGGCCAGATTTGTGGCCTCTTCAGCGCGCCATTGTGGCAACAACGCCAGACACTAATAAGGTGGGGAATTCGGACAGACTAATAACACTCGTCCAAGCAGGGACAGCAAGAAGCGGGTGCACACCACCTACCTAATGATTGACAGTCGAAAAGCCCTGGAATAACACGAAGGCCGCCCGCCGAGAGACTGGTAGGTCAGATTATCGTATTTGGCAGGGCGAGGGCAGCATCCCCATCTTTCCCCCATCGATTATGGCATCTGGAGCCGCACTGCAGTTGCGCCGGTATTCCTTGCCGTCGGTCTGCATTGGCGCAGAGACCAAGTGCTACATAGGCGTGGTTTCGCGGCGGTCCCTTGCTCCACGTGTGTCTCGAGATAAGGTTGCCCGCGCCCGCGAGGCAAATCCTCCCGTGCCAAACTGTGGGAGGCAAGCAAGCTCTTGATGACACCTAGGCGGCGGGTGACCTGGCGCGCCAACGACGCGTGTGCGTGCTGAGAGAACCTATAGAGCCCTGCGCGAGGCTTCTCATGGCAGGGCTTGCGGTAGTTAGTTAGCATCACGGAGAAGAAAGTGCTACGTTGGTGCTAAGTTAGGACGCGCGCAGTGCTTTGTTTGACAGTCGGATTCATGCCGGAATCATGCACAACTGCCGAAGACCCCACGCGGCCTGCAGGTTCAATTCCTTAGTAGTCCGCATGGACGAAGCCACTTTCTGGACCAATCAATGGCCACGTTGCGGAAATCGGAGGAACCGGACTCGCACAAAAGGGAAAGAAGGAAAAAACCAAGGAAGGAATTGGCTGCCTCGCCGCAAACAGCGAGCACCATCGGTCGTTTTATTGCTGGGCGATGATGAATGCGCACCCGCGCACTCGCGTGGCGGCGGCAGCACCGAGACTTGATGCTAGGAGCGAGCCCCACCGGGGCCACAGCGATGCATCGTCGCGCCATGTTGGGGTAAGCGCCTCATTCATCAATGCCTTCTCAATGGACGCGACCCCCGGCCCCCCTCGGAAAGGCGAAGAGCTGAGAAGGGGCTTTGGTCGGCCGACCGTGGATGCGTCGGGGACAGAGTCCTCCCTGAGAATGACGCGGGCATATGTACGCTGGGCGCTGACCCAGAGTGGTGGTGTCTGGCAGAAAGAAACTCGTATGAAGACGACCTGGGAGGAGCACGAGCGGCAGCCGGGGGTAGCCTCCCTCCCTTGTTGGCCTGCCATTCGGTTGTCGGCCGGGCTGTAGTCTGCGACTTGAGCGGGGCGCGGGGCGTGCATGTCAAGGTGCGCATACGTTCTCCGTGCCCTCAAGTGCATGTACCGCGCACAGCGAGAGGTACTGGTCGTAGTGGTGATAGCCCCTCATGCGAAGGAGGGGGATTGTCATGGTGGTGAATAGAACACTCAATGCAATAGAACGCAGTGAGGGATGCCCTCGCCTCGTGTCATGAGTCTTGTTGTCCGTACACGTCCAACACGACGACGACGACAGGCTACTGATTCGGCAAAGATCATATTGCCCTCATCAGAAGCCTGTCTTACAGCGCACGCAGTCTCAAGGATTGAGGTAGCAGATACAGAGCGCGCGAGGTAGTTATTCGCGAGACCAAGGTCAGAAAGAAGCTGTCGTCGGAAAAGTCCGAGGTTGCCTCTCCACAGCAGCACCATGCCGACGGAATCCAGATCCACCCGTCACATCGAGCAGGCATCGGTTGGCCCTCCCCCGACAGCGAGGCATCCTCGTAACCAATCGATTGGTCCGCCATCCATCCTTTTTCATCCATGCATCCATCATCCTTGCTTCATCCCCCATCCCCTCATCAGTTCCTCCTCCTCCACCACCACCAGGTCCAGTCCACCACACAGAGGTTGCCAGACTCCGCCAGCCCACAACTGACTCCACCAGGAGTGGTAGCACTGCGCCGTGCACTGCCGGGTCCGGGCAAAGGGCCAGAGGAGCCAGCCGTTGCAGCGATCATTGATCCCTGCCACTCGACTGACTGGCGGGGCGAGACGTGGGCCCCGGGGTGCCGCTGGCAGAGGGCGCAGTGGCAGCGGGTGGGTACGTACTTTGCCCTCCCACGCCGCCCTTTGTTGCCATGCTCATCAGGTCCCGGGCAGGCCAACCAGCATGCCAGAGACGACGAGGATGCGAGGGTCCCATTTGCGCGGCACTGCACCTCACGCACTTAGTACGCTGGCTGGACTGCACTCAGCTTAGTACTAAGGCGGGATGGAAGAGGGTGGGGCCCAGGGCACCTTTGCCCGCCAAGCCATTCCATGCTGGGTTTTCTCTGGCTACCTACTAAAGGTACACAGCTATCTTGGTATCTGCCGAGGTAGACCTTAGGTACATACTACTAGTACCTACCTACCTATGGTACCTGTATGGAGACACGTACTGGTATCTTGCTTCTTTGCCTTTGGTGCCTGTGGGCGCCTCTGGGGGTTGGTGGATTGGTGGGATGGTGGGTCAAGCATTGGCGCTGCGTGTGGCTGCTCTGTTGCGTGGCTTGTTGGCGGGGCCCCTCCCCTTCTGTGTCCGTCCAGCCTGCTGTTCGCGGAAGTGCTGGCTGCCGCAGGCGAGAGAGGTTCCATCCACCGCCATCACGGCTCCAACATGGACGTCAGCTCTTTCGTCAAATCTGTAGCTACATTGGGTACTTCCTTGGCACGTTGTCGTGGAATGCCGCCTCGCCAGGCCTGGTACCTTTTCGATTGGATGCGGCACTGCGCCCTCGTGCTTCGTCCGCCGCTGATTAGAGAAGGGGGCAACCAAAAATGCAGGAGCAGTTGCTGGAGGTGCGTGCAGGTGCGAGTTAATGCCTGTACTACAAACCTACGAAGCAGTAGCACCTCGCATCGCACAAGGACTCAGATGCTGCGAGAGGTACTACACCTGTCACGTCTCCATTACAGCGACTTGGAGGCTCGCCAAAGTTCTGTGGGAACAATCGGTACATGCTCGCTCGGCAAACGGTACCTAGTACTTACTACCTGGAACTCGCTGCTCCGCATCCCTCTTCACCACCATCCTCATCCTCGTCCGGCCCAACCTGTCGTCTGCCTGGCCCTGTGGGCAAGCAGCCATGCCGTGAGGTGGTCCGCTATGGCATTGGGTGGTGGTGCCTTGCCGTAGCGCAGGCAGGTCCCGCATGAGGTACCAAGGTACGTGCGCACCCACCATATGGCTGCGGGCGGTGCAGGTACCTTGCCGCTTCTCTCGTTGGAACCAGCCAGGGTGGGCGAGGCAAGGCAGACGCCCCCCGTGTTCGCGCCGACCGCGCCTCGGCCACCCCTCCTCGCCTCGCCTCGCCTCGCCTCGCCTCAATTGACTGCCCGAAGAGAAGCACTGAGAGCTCACCACACCACGCCACACACCATGCCCACCCACCGTCGCAGCCATCTTCACTGTTCTCAGCACCATGTCCCAAGCCATTTGGTGCATCGTCTGCCAACCAGACGCCTGCACCCATGAGCGGGCGGCGCATTGGCGCACCGTTCGCGTTCGCGGTTGACGACGCCCCAGGCCCGCCCATTCTGTTCCCCCCTCTCTCTGCTGTCGTCGTCGTCGTCGTCGCCGTCTGCGTCTTCCATGCCTCCGCGCCGCCGCCGCCGCCGCCGCCAACGCCGCCCCCTCTCTTCGCACTCCGTGTGCGTGGCTGCGAGGAGCGGCTGTCCAGCGCAGCTGGTCTTGGATGGCAACGAGCCGACAGAAGGCGATCGCAGCCCAAAGAGGTGTGCATGGCAAAGACTACAACGACGCCAGAGTGATCCTCGCAGAAATGTCTTGGCCCTGGCTGCCCGCTCTTGTCAGCCGGCAGCGCAGCGGGCAGCCAACTCCTCTTGCCTTGCACATGGCTGCGGTGCATTGCTGTAGGCGTATATGGCTGGATGATTGATGGAAGTCGTCGAGCCACCGCTTTGCCGTTCATCCGTTCCCAGGACCGTTGCATGGGCGATGTTATGGATGGCACTGCCATGTCCCTTTCGCAGCCTTTCCCCCGTTGCTGCTCGAAGCCTACCTGGGCGTAGCAAGAAGCCCAGACTGGTCGTGGCGAGAACCAAGGTCGCTAAAGCGTATCAGGCACAGTAGCTACTAACCTACCCAATCCTGATGGAGTTGCTGCCGCCTTGCTGTGTCCCTTCGCCCAAGTCAAGTGCTTCGTCACGCATACCTATTCTCTCGGGTTGACATACGAGAGACAAAGGTACTTAGTTACCAAGGTAGCTAATAACTTATTTAGTAGTACTCGTCTCCGCTTGCGACCACTAGCCCGCGGAGGTGCTCCTTCCTCCCCGTTTTCGACAGGACGGCAACGAGTTGGCTTGCTCAGCGTACGTGCCTGGCTGGGTACGAGACCGACTGTCAGACAAGTGAGACGCACCCAGCGCTTTCGGCCGGAACTTGCCATTGCCTCACGTCCGGACTCGGGACTGCCGAGTAATGGCATAAGTCGGCACCCTCACTGACCTCACAGGCCAAGGCACCTAGCTCACGGTCCTCGAGTGGGCAGCACGTACGGTAGCGCCCATACCTACCTCTCAGGCACCATCGGGGGACGACGTCCTTGGACAGACAGGCTGAAGGCTGGCAGCAGCCCCCCCCCCCCCTATTTCCCAACCGACACCTCCTCGCATCGCACTCGCGCATGCTCGTTTCCAGGGAGTGGCCCGGCAGCATCGTGAGCCTCGACGGTCGCCCCTGTCCGGGGATACAATTGACACCTCCTCTGTCCTGGCTGCAACGGTCCGAGCCTTTTGGCTTTGGGCTTGCACACCGGCCTGGCTTACACCAACCAGCCTGAGATCAACCTTGTGCCGACCAAGTCAGTCCCACCCGTCTAGAGTTGTTGTCAAGGCCATTGGCCGGCATCTAACGCAAGCCCCGTAAGGAAGCATACAACACCACGGGTTCCGGGCCTACTTTTGCGAGCATCGGCACAGCCGCGAGAGCAGCACGAGACGCGCTGCTCTACATACCTCCCCAGCTCGGGCCAAGAACGTCCGCTACTGCTGGTTGAAGGGGGAAACCAAGCACAGCAGGGTAACCCGTTCGGTGGACCAAGGTGTGACGCCGTATCCGGCATACCTGCATCTGGCGCCCCGAAATCCGGCCGGCACCATCGAGTACGAATGCCCCTTCTTCGCCTCGTTGGGAACCTTCGCCGCATCATCACCCCCTCTGCCCTTTCCGGCACCGTTCATATGCGTGGTGGAGACCCGCATCTCCCACCTACGTACCTTACCTTAGGTAGTTACCTTGGTGCCCCCTTACCAGTAAACACCTGCGTCCCCAAGGCGCTGAAAAGGCCATTTCATCACAGCTTGTGGCTTTCTTACATTGGAACCTGCCTGGTGCCCTTCACCAAGCAATCCTGCCCAAGAAGTTGTTGGCCTTGATGAACTTGTTATAGGACGGACGGTGACTGTATGGTATGTGATCCTCTATCCCCCATCTAGCACGCAGTTTGCTGCTTCCACTCAAGCAGAACACACGGCGAGACGTCCGGCTTGCTACGTTTGCCAACGCCGCGGGCCCTCCTCCGTCTGGTTGAAGATGATGCTCAACGATTTTAGCTAACCGCAATTTGCAATCGCCATTGCAGCCTTGGTCCTCATCTTCGTACGTCGGCGAGCACCACCACGACGAGCACAAGTGAGCCCACATCAGCAAGAGAAACGGATCCTGCTGCTTTCAAAACGGCGGCCCCTCACCCACCATCACGACCAGGTCCAGAGCAGAGAGTTCCACCCTCTCGCCGTCTCCGAACGCCAACTCCATCCCCATCGAGAGATCCCCATCAGTGCCATCTCCACCCACACCTACACTCCAGTCCACGCACACCCCCCCTGCCCCCCTTCTTCCCGGGTCTTGCCTGGCTCGCCGTGTCGAGCTCAAGCCGGCAGACCTCGGCCTGTGGTTCTTTCCTCTTCGGTGCTCTCCAGCCCAGAGCACACTCAAAGCACTGTATCTGCTTCCGCCAAGTCCGCTTCCCCTTCCGGGAGACGTTTCGGGCGGCCTGCCCGGCCCATATTGCTCCATCTTGGTCCATCCCACTCGGCCCAAAGCCGCGTCCCTCGTCGTAGGTGACTAGGACTGCTTGGACCTCTGCGTGGGTGAACGATTCCTGCCCGTACGTACTCACGAGGGCTCCCTACCCACCCGGCCTGTCACTGGCCGTGTGTGCCCATGTAGGTACTTCGTACCCGGCTCCCAGGTCCCCTTCTGCTCAAGGACGATCGCGGCTGGCGCTTGTGGCGTCGGCTGGCTCCATTGCGCGCGCCGCGCCTACTTTGTTACCGTACGAGTCCAACTCGGGCTGCTTTTGACCTTGGCCCGGCCAAACCGACCACTGGCGACTTGCACCGAATCAGAGGTTAAGATAAGGTCAAACCTGTCGCGTGTACCCTCTCGTCTTGCTCCTCGCCTCAGCCCGTGGGAATCGGAACGGCGTACTCGCATCGCTGCGGAGACGGATCGCGCTTCTCCTCCACCTACGTGCCTCAGTCGGTCTTCAAGGGCACATTACTCGCTTGGTACGAGCCGCCAACCGTACGCGCCCTCGGTCACACGTCGTCGCCTTGGTTGAGCCGTCTGCGTCCCTATACCAGCCCGTGGACTCTGTGGTACCGTTACGTAGCCGCAGAAGCCGTCACCACGAGCGCCACCATCATCATCATCATCATCATCATCATCATCGTCATCATCACCATCACCATCACCATCACCGCCACCACCACCACCACGAAGCGAAATTGCTCGCTGCGTCCATCAGCACGCACAGCCGGGCAAAGGCAGTAGAGTCATATCAATCCCCGTCCTGCCAGGACGAACAGACGCATTACACACAGCGCCGGAGGTGGGCGTGTCTGGCAGTGGCTCAACCTGCTGCCCCAGAGACGTCTTATGCCGCCGCCACGTCCCCGGCTAGCCCTACGTTCGCGACCCGGGAAACTCTATATCTCGGTCTATCCTCTTCTGGTTTGCGCCTCATCCCCGGCCGACCTCCGCCGCGCTGTCTAGCCTCCGTGCCCGCCCAGCAAGCTCTGCATCCACCCCAGCCTGCCGCGCTCAGGCTAGATCACAGAAGACGCCGGCCTCCCGCACCTTTGACGCCTCATCACCTTCCCTCCATCACCGCATCTCCACCCGCTGGGCAGGACACTTGGATCGGAGAAATATCGCCTGGGTCCACGCCACGGCACCTGTCAAAGCACGCACTGCCAGAGTCAATCTGCTTGCTTCCCGACATCCATCCCCCCCTCCTTTCCAAACTCTGCTCCCCTTCTCCTGTCTGCATCTGTCCTCCTCCTCCTCCACAACAACAACAACAACAACATACTTGCCCTCCCCCCCCCCTTCCCCCCCTGGCATCTGTGCGACTTATTGCATCCGCCGGGAGCGACTCACAAAGGGAATCAACACGCACGTTCGGATCGGCACCTGTCTAGCCAGTCTACGTGCAAAGATACCCGTCCGTCTACAACGCGCGCGCCCCGTGTAGACAGGGTGTGGATCGCGGTCGCGTCCCTTCTGTCCTCTCCCTGCGCGGTGCTGCGAAGCAATCAACGACAACATCTTCGCCGGTGCAACAGCAGTCGTGGCACCGGCCAATCACCTACACAGTTCTCGCCTTGAATTACATCCGCAACTTCAACATCCCGACTTGCACTTGGATGCCGCCGCAGTTCAGGGTCTCTTGCATCCCGTAATTACACTTACTGCCCGTTCGCGGCAGCCGTCACAATGTCACATCACTCTACTCCGCTCATTCCGACGTGGCGAGGCCACATTGCGTCGACACTCGATGCTCTTTTACTTTTCGAAGCTGCCTTGAGCGGTCGCATCAACCACGTCCCTCGCCGCCCGCACGATAGGGAGCGGCAAGATCTCATCAAGAGTGGCAGCGTTTTCATTTACGAGGAGCACGCGTCTGGCATCAAGCGTTGGACCGACGGCGTATCCTGGAGCCCAAGCAGAATCCTCGGCAACTTTCTTATCTATCGGGAACTCGACAAGCCCTTTCCACCCGGCGAGAAGAAGCGCGCCATTCGCAGGAAACGAGTAACTCCTGGGTCGTCTGGCGGTGTGACCAAGACCGAAACCCCCTCGCGATCGAGCAATGGCGGCTTCCTGCCGCAGGCTTCGGACAGCACAAAGGACATCGAGCGCTCGCTCATCGGCTCGCTGGTGGACTCGTATCCATTCAAGGAGAATGGCCTTGTCAAGAAGACAATCAGCATCACATATCACGGCATCCCACACCACCTTGTCAGCTACTATGGCGTCGATGATGTCCTCCAGGGCAACCTTCTCACCCCATCCAGGGATGCCGCGTTGAGGGACATTGTCCCCCGTGTCGAGCTCATGACGTCTCAAAATTTTCGAGCCCCGGTTGATGAGATCGAGTACAATCCGGACGGGACGCCAACCCTCCTGTCTGTGCACGGGAATATGGGCGAGTATTCGGGCTCGGGCAGCATCCTTCAGAGGGCTTGGAGTGGCTCCATGCAGCCCATGTCGGCCCCTTCATACACGGCTCCCCAGGCAGCACATTTTCCCTTTGCCCACAGTCAGCAGTCGCCCTACGGTGGCCAATTGACTCATGCCATGTCTCATGCCGTGGCCTCGCCGATGCCGCCGCCACTGCCGTCGTCCATGTCGCTTCCGGTCCCGGCTTCCATTCCTCCGCCAAGTTCAACGGGCATGCCGTTTGCTCCACACTCTCAGGGCAACTATGCCCTCGATCCTAATCGCGCAGAGCGTCTCGGGGCTTCTGGGGCCGGCATTGGCAGCGAGTTTCCCCGGAACATGCCCACGCAGAGCGCTCCACGACGGCACTCGGCCTTTGACGCAGCCGGATCGGCGACTGACCTGACGGGCTTGCCTTTGGGACCCATGGGCGAGACTCGAGCCGTCCTGGGTGGCGGCAGCGCCTACATGCACCCGCCACAGTCTCAGTATCTCCTTTCTCACCGGCCCTCTTCTTTGCCGAACCACGACAATCAGCTCTACTCATCGTCGCGCGACGTCAAAGTAGAGCCCGGTGCCATGGGTGGCGATGATGGCGGCGCGCACGCGTATGGACTCGATGATGCGGGTGGTGGCTGGGGCTTTGACTCCATGGACGGTTCCCAGGAGCAACATTTTTACGGCGGCCAGTAATGGCACAACGGCTCGCGGGGGGAGAGAGCCTCGGCGACGGCCCGCCGCTAGCGGGATACTGATCACGACAACTGGCGTATGAGACGACCTGAGCAATGCATCTTTTGGCGTTTGATCGTGGCATGGGGCCGCTGGCCATTCGGCGGGCAAGAATCGCAAGCTTCGGACCACGCGGAGGCGCGGCGTTTGTGTGACCAGGATCGAAAAGTGACTTTTATTGGTTGGGAAGCTGTCTTCGCCTCTCGACACGTTGTTCATGAACATGGCGTTGGAGAATTTGTCGACCCGGCGCCCATATATGGCGTACGCGCCGCCGATTGTTTCGCGTCTCTCTCGGCGACGGGCTTCAACGCAATGAAGGGCTCGATATTGCACCGCGCTCCTAGCCGCTGTGAGGCTCGGGGGTGCTTCTTTCCCATGGTTTGGAACCGCCTTTTTGTGTTTTTCCTTCTTCTCTTCTCAACTCTGCTCTTTTCTTACTTATCTCTGGGTTTTCCATGGGCTCTGGCGTTTGTATCTGCGGAGTGGGCGTTTTTGGAAGTACCAGGCGTGGAGGATGAAATGATATTGACGGGCTCCCATGAGTGAGGCCCAAGACGTTTTGGAAACTCCTTTTCTGGCGGCCCGAATTTTCATGGTACTGCGGTGTTGGCGCATATCAGGGGCCGAACAGTCTTGGCCAAGCCGGGCCTTTGCACACACAGACAGACAGTACGGCGTTGGCAAGTGCCTGCCTGCATACACTGTTGGGTTGTCTCGGCCCCATGCAGTATCCTCAATGTGGCTGCATTCTTGTTCCGCATACTACTACTTTGGACTATACCTAGATTTCGACGAGGCTCATGTGTATCCGGCAATGGATCAGGGAAACGGGGGCGGCTGAAGCAAACACGAAAAGAAAAAAAAAGAATCAAGGGCAGAACATGGGACCCGCGAGGGACAATTTCCAGCTGCGTAGATGGGTTTTTTGGGTCTTGTTTACGGTATTTAAGTAGCTTGATCGTTGCATTCCAACTGGGATTCGGTGCTCGACCGCTGCTGAGTGAGCCAACCCGCCTGACTGACGGATTGTGCAAAACGAAGTAGTAGTATATAATGTGTTGAAACGACGATGGAGGAGGAAGGTTGGCTGGCGGTTGACGCCTGGGTGATGTGATGGATGAGTGGCCAATCAAATCGCCACGACATGAGCCCACACAAATTCTCCAAACGAACCATCGTCCTCTCTCGCTCTCTCTCTCTCTCTCTCTCTCTCTCTCCGCTCTCTCGCTGCCTCGGCCTCTTGTCTGCTGTCACGTCACAACAGGCACAACCCTTCGCGCCCGCCCGCCCGCCCCCCCTTCATTCTCCTCATCTCGTGTGTCGTGCCCGTCGAGCCTGCGCGTGTACGCTCTGCTCTGTACGCACAAAGGGCTCGCACGTGTGCAACACATCCCAAACGCTCAAGCCGGGGGACGCGACGGGATCAGCGTGCGACACCAGAGTGGGTGGGCAGGCACCCAGGCGCGCAAGCATGTTGACGCATACGAGGCACTACTTGTCCAATACCAGAAAGAACCCACGCTCTCCTCTTCATCCTCCATGCTTTCGCAAACCCTGAGCCGGATTGGCCTAGGGCGCCAATGCAGCATCCTGCCCCGCCGGGCTGTCGTGAGCACGCCTCGGACCGCGTTCCTCCTCCGCCTCCTCCGGCCCTCGTACCCTCGGCCTTGTTTCTGCCTGCCCGCCGCTCGCCGTCTTTATAGGTGAGAAGCCCGATTCGCCTTCTTCCCGTCTGGACAACATCTCTGACGTGGAAACGCTGAGGCCACAGCCCCGACCGGCCGTCTTCTTCATCTCCGCGTCCTTCTCCCATACCGGCCAAGCCGACGCCAAAGCCCCCTTCTCGAGATGCACCCGACTCTCAGCCCAGAGTCGTAAGCCTTGCCGACGCCAAGGGCGATGTGCTCCATGAAGATATATACACGATCCCGAATTTCTTGACGCTCACACGGCTCATCGCTGCCCCTGTCATTGGCTATCTGGTCCTGCATGATACACATGCCTGGGCGGTAGGCCTCTTTGCTTATGCCGGCGTCACCGACCTGCTTGATGGTTGGATTGCGAGGCGCTGGAATCGCAAAACCGTTGTCGGAACTGTCATCGACCCCATGGCCGACAAAGCCCTGATGACCATTTTGACTGTCTGCCTCGCCGTAAAGGGTGCCTTGCCCCGTACGTATCAGGCGCCCTCCTCCAGCCTTTCACGCCGGCTGCGAGCTTGCCGCAGTCGGCAAGGAGGCATGCAAAGCGTCATGAGTCGCCCCGGCTAACATTTGAGTGACGCAAGTTTGGGTGGCGACCATCATCTTAGGAAGAGACGTTGGGCTCGGTGTAGCTGCCATCTACTATCGTTGGATTTCGTTGCCTCCGCCCAAGACCTTTGCTCGCTACTGGGACTTCTCCTTACCGTCCGCTGAGGTGCGTCCAACCACCATCAGCAAGTACAACACCTTTCTTCAGTTGGCGCTTGTCGGTTTGACGACCGCCGCACCCCTTGTCAGTGCCGACATGACGCCAGCCCTCACGCTGCTGCAGTACGTGCACGCCCCATAACCCCCCCTCCCCCCCCGAGGGGTTCATTCACCCTTGAACCATTTTACTCGGATCTAGTCGGTCCCGCGCGAGACGGAAGCTGAACGCGAGCAGGTACGTCGTGGCCGCAACCACGGCATGGAGCGGCGCAAGCTACGTCTACAGCAAAGACGCGGTGAAGATTCTGAAATAATCCAGGGTCAGTGTTTATGCGACCATACACCTCAACATTTGCCCAACTCTCCGGCCGTCGGTGTTTGTATATGCGTCCGCCTCGTTTCATTCAGGCGTGCCTCGGCCGTCGGGCACGATGGCAAGTCGAGGCGCGGTCGGCAGATGCGATCCAGCCTCGTAGCAGGAGGCTCGTCATGACGCAGAAAGGGTGTTCTCATTTATGTACGTACATGTGCATAGTGTCTATAAATGAAGATGCTATATATATCCGGCCACGCTGGCTCAAACGCACGAAATGCACAGGAGATATTGAGCGCAATCGGCATTATGGGACCCCTTCCAAAGGGCCATATGCGAATTTGCGACAACGCTTGTGGTCGATTCCCATCGAGACCACGCCGAGTCGGTCAAGGTGAACTTGGGCTTGTTCCAGTCCTACCCTCGGCAGGCTGACGCCGCACGTGGGCTAAGAGGCGCAGACTTCCTGAGGGTGTAACGCCTTCAATCCGGCGAGCTTGCGCAAGTGTCTCCGGCCGCGTGGCTTTCAAAACTTCCTTCTCAGAAAGCGCCAAGCCCGGGATTGCGTCGTAGTCCAAATGCAGGGGGATTCGAAGGGACTCGTCGCCGGTGAGCTGTCCCCGCTCGGCGGCCTGCATCTTCACATACGGCGCGTATGCTGCCTCAATGGCCACGCGATTCCGGATGCGGGCTGGGTACGCCATAATTTCGGGGCAAGCCACGCTGAGATTATCAAGCTCGACACGCGAGCTGGCATTGGAGAGGCGAAGCATGTCCATACCGGTTCGACGCCGAGAGCCTTCCTTAAGGCGGAATCCCTTCTGCAGCCACTGCTCTGGCGTCAAGGACAGCGTGGCCAGGGACGCGGTGAGGTCGGCAATCTGCTGTCTCTCGTCACTGAATACTTTCCAGCGCCTGTCTGAGACGATGCCCCACCCTTTACCCTTCTCTGTCAGGCGAAGATCGGCGTTGTCGGCTCTTGCTCCCAGACGAAATTCGCTTCTCGACGTGAACATGCGGTACGGCTCGGTCACGCCTTTCGTGATAAGGTCATCGATCATGATGCCGATGTAGCCGTCAGACCTAGAGAGTGACACAGCGGGTAGGCCCAACGCTTCCCGCCCGGCGTTGATGCCGGCCACTATACCCTGGCCAGCAGCCTCCTCATACCCCGTAGTCCCATTGATCTGACCCGCCAAATACAACCCCTTTATCGCTTTGGTTTCGAGGGATGACTTGAGGCCCCTAGGGTCCACATAGTCGTACTCGACGCCATAGCCTGGTTGCAGCATCTTGACATGCTCGAGACCGTTGATGGTGCGGAGTGCTTGTTCTTGCGCATCGGCGGGTATAGTCATGGAAAGGCCGTTGGGGTATATAACGGGGTCATCGAAGCCCTCTGGCTCGAGCCAGACAATATGCCGCTCCTTATCGGCGAAACGGATGACTTTCGACTCGAGAGACGGACAATACCTGGGGCCCTTGATGGTTTCACGTATATGTATGGTCTTGTTGAGGTTTTGGCGCACGATTCCGTGAGTCGCGTCGTTTGTGTAAGTGATGCTGCACGTTAACTGATCCCGAACAGCGACATCGCTATTCAAGTAGCTAAAGGGGGTAGGCGGGTCATCACCCAACTGCCGCTGCAGTACATTGAAGTTGACGGTGCCGCGATCCAAGCGTGGGGGTGTGCCCGTCTTCAGCCGCCCGAGCCGGAAACCCGCGTCATGGAGGGATTGGCTTAGACCATAAGTGGCCGCCTCTCCGAGCCTGCCCGCAGGATAACTCTGCAGGCCAATGTGGATCTCGCCGCTTAAGAAAGTGCCCGTCGTGATGATGACCCTTGTCGTTCGCAGAATGCGGCCGCAGTCGAGTCGGACACCGGCAATGGCTTTATTCGCGCCATCCGCAGGCGGAAAATCAGGGGTCGAGAGTACAATGTCGGCTGCGCTGCCAAGAACGATGGAGAGATTCGGGTAGAGACTCAGCTCTTCCTTCATGTACTTCTTGTATAGGCTTCGGTCGATCTGAGCGCGCGGGCCCTGCAGCAATGCGAAGTAGAGAAGTCAGCGTCAGGCACACCGCTCGATGATGAATGGCACGGCGGCACAAACCCAGACAGCAGGACCCTTCCTTCGATTCAGCATGTGGAACTGGACACCGGCTTTATCGATCATCCTCCCGGCCAGGCCGTCAAGGGCGTCGATCTCGCGTATTATAGTGCCCTTGCCAATACCACCAAAGCTCGGGTTGCAGGAGCATGTGCCTAAATTGTCCATCTTGGGCGTGACGAGAGCGGTTCTCGCGCCAGCCCTGGCAGCAGCAGCACACGCCTCGGCGCCTGCGTGGCCACCGCCGATGACAACGACATCAAACGGTCTGCAGACAAGATCTAGGTCAGCGCCAGCGGTCCTCAAAGCCCTCGCCGGATCTAGGCACAAGCCAACCTAGTGGTCTCCGCGATCGTCGCAAGCTGGCGAGTCTCGACGACCCGGGAACGTCTTGGCCAACGCGCCCATCGTGGCTGCGCCAGGGCACGCATGGCATGCCGCCGCAATAGGGGTCTGTCGCTCAGCCTGAGTGTGGCTGTGTTTCGCTCGCCGATATCCCTCAGGCAAAAGTTTGGCCGCAGTTTGCCGGCAGTGGCTCGCTCGACTCATGGATGTGGATGTAGGTGCGTAAGTGAGGTGAGGTGCTTCGTACTTAGTTGGTATTGAATGTCCAGGAACGATGGAGAGGGTTGTCGCAAAGTTGCCCCACCAGAATCCAAGAATTTTAGCGGGCCAGCCCCTGGTACATGGAACCTCCAGGGCACCCAGGCACAGCTCCAGGTTACCTGCCACGGTACGGTACCTACTACCTACTGTAGGTAACTTGACTAAGGTATCTACTACGAAGTAGATAGGTACCTAGGTAGTACCCAGCTGGTACTACGTGTTGAGAAGAGAAGAGATATATGTATTATATAAAAAGCTATCTAGGCTATAGTAGAGGGAAAAGGGGCATATATAGCCCGGGCCCGGCGCGTAGGTTGGCTAACTAAGAGAGAGAGGGCTATACCGCTCTATACTACCCCCTAGCCGAACCCGGCATAGATATTATTAAGTAAAATATCGGCCTATAGATATAATAGTATTATTACTAATAGGGGGCTTTTCTAGCCCTAGCTTTAGCTCTAGCTCTAGCTCTAATATTAATTAAGGTCGAAGCTTTAGATATTAAATATAATATCGTTCTAATAGGTACTTATAGCGGCTAAAAGAGACGTAATAGCTATAGCTTAGAAGAAGAGGTTTAATATCTATATTAATACCGTATAGGTTAAAAGAAAAAAAAGACTAAGATTAAAAAAAAGAAAAAGATTAAGATTAAAAGAATAGCTACTATTAAGAAAAAGAAAATAAAGAAGAAAAAGAAGACTATATTATTATAAGCGCGAGCTTAGGCTAGTAAGAGTATTGTTTTTTAGTATAGGCTTTACGAGAGAGAAAAGAAAGTATATTATCTTTACTTAATATATTACCTTTATATATATCGTATAATTAATTACTATATTACTTAAGCTATGCCTTTTTGAAGCTATATATAGCGGTAATAACGAAAAAGTCCTTTAATAAAGCGGGAAACTTTACCTTTATATAGCTCTATACCGTATAGAGCTATTCGACGAAGGGATCGAAAGAAGCAAAATCGCGGAGATCGAGAGAGAAAAAGTAGATTACGGTCTTATAGAGCGTAAGTTTTAATAAATCGAGAGTAATAATATAGATAAGGGTAAAGGTCTTCTTTACCGTAAAATCTTTAATAGTCTATCCGGCCCGATAGAGCTAAGTAAGGATAGCCGGCCCGATATTAAGAATAATAAGAGTTTTTACTTAAGTATCTTATTTCTTCTATTCTAGCGTAAGGGGCGCTAATAGATTAAAAGAGAGATAGTCGTTAAGCTCTAGAGCCTTAAGGGCTAGCTCTATATTAACTTATTATATATTAAATTAATCTAAGTTAGTTAATTTAGGTAGGGCAGTTATAAGGGCCGTAAAAGATATAGAAGGAAGGGGCGCTAAAGGCGCGAGGGCTTATAACCTATTAAGAAGAGAAGAGATATATATATTATATGAAAAGCTATCTAGGCTATAGTAGAGGGAAAGGGGGCATATATAGCCCGGGCCCGGCGCGTAGGTCGGCTGACTAAGAGAGAGAGGGCTATACCGCTCTACACTACGAAAGACCTTTAGTACCAAGATACCTAGGTATCTACTAATACATCACCATCACCGATGGTCTATCAGAGCAGCCTTTCAACGAGGCACGACTCTGCAGCGCATATCGTCCAGAATACACTCAACGCCAAGTTACAGTGCACTGATACCATGCCCGGTTTTTGACTCAAGCTTGTGGCCGTGTTTTCTTGTTTACAGCAACCCTCGATTCTCTCCGCCTGTGCCATTGAAAAACAACTAGTCATATGACGAAGGATCCCGGTTGACAGACACTCGATTGTCCTCGGTCTCCCTCCCGTCTCATCGTCTGCTGCGACCTTCGGGCCATGAGCCGACAGCATCAACGGCTTCTTCGAGGAAAGTTGCCGCATTGTGAACAGAGGTGCCCCCCAGTACGACGCGGACGCCCGGGGTGGAGGCATTGACGCCCGCTATCATCTTGGCCTCTTCATACGTGACACCGCCCACGATGAAGACGATGATGTCTTGAGGCTTGTCTTTGGTTGAGCCACCGCCGTCCGTAAATGGATACTGCTGCTCCTTCAATTTGCCCTTGATGAGGCTTTGCAACGTGCTCTCCAGTAGTGTCGTGTGCTGCGTGTAGACATTCTCGACTCCCTTGAGGCCCTTGAATCTGCTCGAGGCGCCTGAGAAGATACCTGCCGATTCGAATAGCTCAGAAATGCCACCCTGGGGCTGTGACGAGGGTAGAGACGTGTGATACGACAAGACCGCATTGACAGCGTCCGCCTGCCGCGGGGTCACCCCCCCTGCCGCTACAAGAAGGTCCGCCAGCATCGGAAGCGCGTTGGACGGGTGCTTGTGGTATCGCAACGCATACAGCGCCACCAGCCCAACTTTCGCCTCCGGTGTCACATTGGGTGTCTGTATCAAATTCTGAATGTTCTACGACAGGGATCCTCTGTTAGTTCCAGCCACAGGCGCTTGTGACCGCTCTCTATTTTCGTGCCTCACCGAGGTAATCACTTACTTTGAGGTCTCCGTTGTGATTGTCATTACATGCCAGGCTTTGTTCCGTCTCACTCACCTCTAGCAGCCTTTCATCGGCGACCCGCCGGCTCAGCTCAGAGACCAGAGTGACATGCTTGCTGACATTGCCGCTGAGCTTGCGAAATTCCGGATATTCCTCTATGAAGCGCTTCATGTCGGATATAGAGTCGATGTTGGCGTTGCTCTTCGTCTTGGATTGATACTGTTCGACGTAATCTTTGATAGTGCCACCAAGATCGCCAAAGTTGAGGAACATATTCTTCTTGAAGAAAGGGTCCTGGTCCTGTGATAGCACAATCTCTCGCAGTTCGGGTCGAATGTCAGGAACTTGACTGAGGTCTACCCTGCCGTTCTGTAAGCCGAGAAGGTGATGCACCATGGCTTGGTACGTCCATTGCGTCAGCAGAGGAGTTACAGGATCCTCTCGCCGGTCCAAGATGAGCAGGATGGGAGGAGTGTCGATTTTTCGAAAGTCGAACAGCTGGTCCTCCTGTGACATGAGGTAGCGGACCTCGGATGACAGCTTTTTGGCGAGTGAACTGTTCTTTTGGTACCTGATGAGGGGTTTCTTCTTCAGAGATAGGAGAACGGCGATCAGGCCTTCGGCGCAGCGCTGAAGAGCATCGGGATTCCATGTGTCAGGGCTACCAGACCATATACGCCACTGAGGGAGCGAGACACTGAGGGCGAACAGGTCTGGATTGATGACGGTATAATCGGCAAAGTGCTCTTGCACAAGTTTGACAATTTCGTGATCATCGGCCTCGGCGAGGCGCTCCAGAGAGGATTTCTTGGCTACATTGGTGAAATACAGATGGTACTCGCCATACCTTGGGTCGCGTAGCTCGTCGACGAGGAGCTGGATGGTCTCGGGGGAGGGGCGGACCAGGCAGAGGCAACGCAGATGGCGCATCTTCTCGCGACCAGTGTTGTCGAGGCGGTCGATGAGATAGACCTCTTGATTGAGCAGAGCCGACTGTGTTACGGCAGTCGAGATTATGGACACCGTTTCGCGGTCCAAGAGCAGTATCTTCATCTTAGACGATGAAGCCTCGCCCAGTGGGTTGACAATCTTGGCGATGTAGCCGGCCACGGCCTGCGACACGTCCATGGCGGGTAGACGGGGCTCGCGAGGGAGCGAAAATGAGTATGAGTGTTTTCTTCCCAGAACACACACGGCCGTCGGCTCTGTCAGCTCCCGTCGGCCGCCTTGATGAGCAGGAACAGCGGCAGCGTGGTGTATGATGTGTGCGGATCAGGTCGGTCATGGACTCCTGCCACCAGGCCGTTCAATTGCCGGGGCGGTGGTCGTCGGCGATCACAAGAATATCATTAGGTGATCCAACAGCCAGGTTCAGCGTTTACCTGCCTTGCATACCTAAGTAGTCAGGATAACCGGCGAGTTGCTATTGGAGGTCGTTGGTCTGGAGCTTCCGCGAGCACAGTCGTTGAGGGACTCGAACCCCCGAGGTAAGGGAGGCGCTCCAGTGTGCTGAGGTAGGTAGTAACGTAGTTAGGTACTAGGTAGGCAGGCAGATGTCAGGAGCTGCGGAGCCTTACTAAGGCGGTTCCGAGAGGTACCTTATAGGTCGCCAAGAGTGTACAGGTACCGCTAAAAGTAGTGGCCCGTGGCCCCGCGAAGCGACTGCCCCCTAGTACTGGTTGATAATAGGTACCTATAGAGTACTTCAACCAGCGACCCCATACAAACTTATAGCAGACGAACAAGACCCTCCGGTATGGGGCACATTCTACTTAGATCAATGTAGTGCTAGAGGTACCTAGCGATCGCCTATACTTTAGTGTCAAAGCCACGTTAGGTACTGCTCGAGTTAAATGGCACTTGAGATACTTTAATGTTTTTTTGGTAAGTACCTCTACGAAGCATGTGACCCAGACTTATTTCCCAGTTAAAGCACTATCTATCGTCTAAGGCTGTCTTGGGTTTTGTGCATGCTTATAATGCGGTTTCAGGTTGGCATCTTAACAGAATACTACTCCGTACTGTACGCCATGATAGTGTGCAAACCCAAGGCTGACACCACTACACTCGCCCTGCGCCAGTGCGACACGCTCGCGCGCTAAGCGTTTCCGCAGGTCGTCTCTACATGTGTGATTCTTTCGCAGGTTCGCCTCGCGTCAATCCAGGCCAGCGGGTGGGACTATGCTGCTCAATCTTTTACTATTACTTCGTTCCCTCCTTGACTTTTCTGAGTCGTCTGAGTCGATTCAGTTGGGACAGCGCCTTGCTGCTCGGTAGACACTCACGCTCCAATCCTTTGTAGCGCAATTAGCCAGCCCTCGACACTCGGCCTGGCATTCGTGAGTCTTCTCACAGCAGTTCGCGGAACAACCATGGCATCTGGCGGTGTATGCCCTCAGAGACCCGAACCGACGTGAGTTCTCTCGAGAACGATACCGATTGTCCCGCTAACCGTTAGGCCCGTGGCCGCACCACAGACTCTCCTTCACACAGGGCCTCGTCGTGGGTCAACTCTCCGTCGTGCTCATCCTGGCAGCTTTCATCAAGTTTTTCATCTTCGGCGACCCCCCTTCGTCAGACGTCACAGCATCCCTCAGGGCCACGGAACGGAGGGCCAGAACGCTTGCCCACAAACAGTCGCTGCTGACACTCCGGTCACCTGGCCATCGCCATGTCGCCCAGAGTCAAAGCCTTGGCCGCAAAAGGTCAACGGTGCTCCGGAACCCGCCGGCATTGACAATCGGCTCCATCCTCAGCAAGACATATTACAATGTAGACGGTCACCAACCCGAGAGTTTGGATTGGTTCAACGTCTTGGTAGCTCAGACCATTGCCCAGTTTCGCAGCGATGCTCAGCATGATGACGCCATACTCGACTCTCTGACCAAGGCCCTGAATGGCACATCACGGCCTGACTTCGTGGATGATATCCGCGTGACCGAGCTCAGCCTTGGCGAGGACTTTCCCATCTTCAGCAACTGTCGCGTCATCCCCGTTGATGAAGACGGGCTTACATTGGGCAATGGAGTCAGATTCGATGCCGCGAGCGCTGCGAGGGACGGCACGAGACTTCAAGCACGCATGGATGTCGATCTTAGCGACATGCTTACTCTCGCCGTTGAGACGAAGCTACTTCTCAACTACCCCAAAAAGCTATCCGCGATTTTACCCGTCGCACTCGCTGTATCCGTAGTGCGATTCAGCGGCACGCTATCGATTTCCTTTATACCGAGCAACCCATCCCAATCCACACCGACAATGATGACTTTCAGTTTCCTTGACGATTACCGCCTAGATTTCTCCATTCGCAGTCTCTTGGGAAGCCGCTCTAGACTACAGGACGTGCCCAAAATTGCGCAACTCGTCGAGGCGCGCCTCCATAGGTGGTTTGATGAGCGTGCCGTTGAGCCTCGCTTCCAAGAAATTGCCCTTCCCAGTCTCTGGCCAAGGAAGAAGAACACGCGAGGCCCCGATGATGCCATGGCCGATGTTGGCAGCGGATCTGTCGGCCGCTCAAAGGGCAAAGATCTTGGCCGTGATTTGCGCGACGGGGCGCGACTGAAAGAACCTTGTGGCGGAGAAGAGGCAAGGGATACGAATCCGCCGCTCCGACACCGCAGACCGCAAGGATCGGGAGAAGAGGATGACTTTCCGATGCCGGGGTCTCTCCCGGGCGTTCAACTGCGATAATATAGCAGTCTTGAGCTAGTTGATATTGACCAGCATTAACAACACAACGCAATGCCTATGGGCTCGATGTTTCAGAGAAATGATGGCGGTGTGCGATCCGGCGACGTGCGAGCTGTCCGAGAGACGGCCTTGTTGCCGACTTAAGATCAGGATAGCACCTAACGCACAGCCCCCAGTATCTGTTCAGTCAGATGGCAGTCAAAGCCGAGGGCGAACTTGTCAAAGAATACAGGTTGGATCTCCAGAGAAAGCAACCGCCAAGGAGCAGGGAATAGTAGAGCATGGTCCATGGCAGCAAACGAAGCGCCTGCTTCGAGTCATGCGTGCGCAACCAGTAGGGCTCGACAGGACCCCAAATACGCGGGAGCCCAATAGAGTTGCATAGGGCGTGAACAGCGACAGCTGCGAGCAAGGAGCCAGTCCGCAAATAAATGAAGGTTGCATATGCGCCAAAGATGGAGGTGTATGAGAACTGAAGGACTGAGCGGGCGACAGCTACGGCAAGCGGGGTTTCTGGATGCGTGACGCGGAATTCGTAGAAGTGGTGCACATGGGCTAAGCCGAACACAACTGGAGAGAGGAAGATGATGGAACTCATGTCTGAGCCAGCGAGCAAGAGTAAGGGAACGGCAGCGGATCGAAAAAGGCATTCCTCAGTGACAGGCCCCTGCAAACGTGACAATGAGCACGCGAGCAAGGAGCAGACTAAGTGCATTTGGTGTTGGACATACCGCAACCATGTTACGCCATACTGGCCATTCAGACCAAACGTGACGCAGGGGCTCGAGCTGTCGCCATTGCATCCAAAGGCCATCGACTAGGAGGCATTCATACAGGGGCGCAGCAAAGAGTAGGGCGGTGAGACACAAGCTTTTGATGGTTTCCATGTAACCAACGGGCCAGTATCCCATGAAATGAAATGCGAGGGTCAGGTGGCCCAACAAGGTCTCAGACGGGGGGCGTGAGGTGGAGTCCAGAATGATGAAAAGCGTCGCAAGTGAGCAGGTGGTGGTCGAGAAGGAGACGGAGCGAATCCTGGCACGAATGGCGTCCGGTGCGTCTCTAGAGCGGGACGCTGAGGCGCGTGTCGCGGTCCGGAGGTGAAGGGGCAGGACGTATACTACGCTATACACGACCTGCCAGGTGCATCTGTTAGCAAGGGCCGAAAGCATCGAGAGGAGGCAGTTGCGCACAAGGAGGCCAAACGCCTGGGGCTTACCCAGTGGAGGCGGGTCGGTGAGGGTAAGGATGGGACCCATGGCAGCGAGGGAGCAATGAGCCGTCGATGTAAGCTGCTGTGCAAAACGAAGAGGACGAAATGGGTCCCTTGCTCCTGCTACGAAGCAGACAGGGAGAGGTTGACGATGCGTGGGATAGGTACTGTAGCCAGAGAAGGCCGTATGAGAAACGTCTTAGCTAAGCAGGGTGTCAAGCGGACGACGACAGGGAGTTCACGATTCGTACTGTACAGTGTACTTGGTGCTCATTGACCAACATGGCGTGCCACCCAACGTCCACGACAGGATACAAGGCCCCCGGGCGGTTGTTGGATGAAACGGTACTACATAGAAGAAGCGCTGGTGCTACCGCCATTCGTTCACTCTTATCTATTAAATGCCCAAGAGACGCTGATCAAGAGCTTGTGTTGGCAGGGTACGAAGTACCTACGGTATAGTACCAACTAGTACCTACGTGAGTTCTGGACTTCTAAAGTATCAAGTTAGGAATTGGTTAGTACTACCTCAGTATAGGCGCTGTGCAGGCGGGGTGCCATTGTGTTGGTGCATTGTGAGTTGTTAACCGACCGAGAAATCGCCCGCTTCCATGGCGGGCCAGCGAGCCACCAGAACAAACCACTTAAGCACCTGGCTCCTGATTGGCCTGCGACGGCGCGAACCAGGCGCGCGCGCGCGTGCCCGCAAAACAAAGCAAGGAAGAGCGAGGGGAACTGAGCGCTGAACTCGTCATGCATGCGTGCCTTGGCGTCCCGCACGCCTGCCGGGGCGAGGCGAGGAGACGCGAGGCGCCCAATCTTCGCGTGCAGGGCCGGCTCAGGAGGTCAAGGGCAATGAATGTCACAGAGTCGGTGAGGAAACGAAACAACAAAGGCGGCATGGCCAGGTTCTCCAGTCGGCCAGGCTGAGTCTCAGTCTCGGGCGGTCGTCTCTGTTCCCCCTCCAAGATCTGCGACATGTCTGTCTGGACTCAACAAAGTGCCTACGAGGCTTGTTCCGTCTTACAGCCCATCGTCTTTCTGACTCGGGCTACGGGCCATGATGAACTGCCAGAGTGCCGAGTCAAGTAGGGGAATGAGACATACACCGCTATGATTGTGTCAATGCATCAAGTCATGCAGCTGGCTCATTAAACGCTGCGCCGCTAAAATTGAGGCGGCTGCATGGAAAAGGGTTAGTATACTGTACCTTACTTAGGGCCCGGAAGGTTGATAGGTAGGTACTACTAAGGTAGTAGGCCATCTGCACCAGACACCTGGTAGTACCTACCTGTATTGACTTAGGTGACTTACTAACGTAGCTAAGGTACCTCACCAACCTTCTTGACCTGGGGGTACTACCTACCTGTAGAGGACGGGCTCTCACCTGCCATTGTCCTCGCAATTCGGTACCTCGGGTGCGCTGCTTGAGACCCTTCCAGCACTGTAAAGAGTGGCTGGGGATTCACGAAACAGAACAGTGTTCACGTTCACAAAAATACAGTATTGGCAGTCCCCCAAAGCTCCAACCATCCAACCGTTCACGCCGAGAGAAACGGCAAGCCCACGCGACCCCTCGCCAAGCTCCCAACACCGAAAGACTGAACCGTTCGTCGGAACCCTGATAACTAACCTACTACACCCCTGTTTTCCCCTGTGGCTTCGAGTTCCACACCGACGCCGCCGCTGTCGCGTCGCGCGCTGTCAGTGGTCGGGTGGATGGCAGCAGCGGCCCTCGGTCGGGTTCCATGAGAACAGCATGCTGCAGTAGCTGCTGATGAGCGCCCGCCGGCTGCATTGGCACCCCGGGAGAGCCGCCGGGGAAGAAACGCCAGGCCCCGAGCCCAGCCGGCGGCCAGGGCAGCCGTCTCCAATCCAATCGATCTGTCTCCTGGCGGCTGTGCGTTTCGTCTCCTCCTTCCCCCTATGCATCTCTTCCTCTCTCGTCAATATTCTCACCCATCACCCACATGCTTTCCATCACCAAGGGCCTCCGTCTTCGCTCTTTGGCGCGCCCAATTCACTGCAGGCTGTTGACTTCGCTTCTGATTTTGCTTTCGCTTTCCATCCCTCGTTCCTTTTCTCTCCTCGTCTTTCTCTTTCCCTCTCTCGTTTTGTCACTCGCTTTTCAACTCCCTCTTCTGCTCCGTCCAGCAACATTTACAACTTCTTCCTGCCAACAAACACCAGTGCATCTTTCATGACATAGACTTAATTCGCCATCCTTATCTTCACATTCACCCGTTACGGTTTTCCTTGGTAACGACGACCACGATCACCACGACGATTTGCGATTTTGTCACTCTCCCAAGAGGCCTCTCTTGTACCATTACACGCCCGCACTTCGCCATTCGCCCAAGACACCATAGACATGAAGCATTTCCAGTAATCATAATCCCGACTCGACCAAGCAATAGGCTTCCTGCCCCTTGCAACCAGACAACCGATACTTATTCAGCTTCCAAAGAGGCATACTCTGATTCTCCGCAAAGGCAGCAAGACCGGGACGCTATTTAGGCTCCGTTTCGTTTCACCCGCGACGTCGGCCCGCCTGCGTTGACAGCTGGACGTGTGAGGTCGCAATCAACGCTCTCAACGTGCATAGGCACCGATTGGCAGGTCAAAGCAAGGCCATGGGCCCGGGCAATGCAACCCGCGTTGCGCAACAGGGAGTGGCAAGGCGAGAGCATGTCAACTCCGCCGCCACCATCTTCGCCGAAGCGCCGGGCGTTGCATGAACGGTCCCCCTCGGAGCGCAACAGGTTACAGATTCGTCTCGTCCCGTACAGCCCGCCACGTCTCAGCTCTGACGCTTCGCCTCCTACGTCCGCAACATGCCCTCCATCGCACGAGTCTGACGGCGTGGTCGCTCCCAAGTCCAGCTACCCTCCCAACCAGGGCGACCAACTTGCCGAACCCGCGTCGACCCATGCCCGCCCCCCTGGCCATACCGGCTGTTCCAATGCTGCAACAAACTGGACGACCCTCTCACCGTCGTCACCATCATTGTCTTCCTTGCCGACTTCTACAAGGCTCCTATCTCATGCAACTCCTTCTCCTTCTCCTTCTCCTTCTCCGCCGTCAGCCGCTCAGCGTCGGCCCAAGAAAGTCGTCAGCGTGCATTCAGACAAGACATTCAGTCTGGTTCCTCAATCAGGCACAGCCTCGTCTGCTAACGGTTCCCTTCGATCTCCCCGCTACTCGTCGACAGTCCATAGCACCTCATACGACTTCTCATCTTCGGATCTGCTGGCCGAGGACCGACCGAGCTCGCCACTGACGCCGCTGGTCGAACACGCATCCACTTGCGGCTCTTCTGCATCCATCAATCCAGATTCTTCTGCAGACTCACCCTGGGATTACCACTTCGTCGGAGGTGTGCGCAAAGTACGGCACGTGGCCTCGAACCCTGTCCCTGCCCCCGACGACGCACGCCACGCACCATTATCATCGGCTGAGGCATCACCCGCTGTCGTCGCGTCAGGGCCGTATGCCACGTTTTCCGTGAGCTCTTCACGGTCGCCATCAACGTTATCTGAGCGATCTAATTTCAAGACTTACGTCTTAGCCCCAGCGGTCGGCTCCGGTGGCTCCACCACTACGCTCGGCAGCGGCGACGACGCCTCCAATCAGTCTATATCTGTTTCGGAGCCTGCCAATGTTGATATATTGGGCGAGTCATCTTCCGACCATTCCGTCGACGACTCCCAACCGCCGCCAACCTCGGGGAGTGAATCCAACTATATTCTTCATGGTGGCCATATTCCGCTATCTGCTCCCAGTCCTGTCGCGGAATGTCTGAGACCCGAGTATTCGAGGGAAAGCTTGTTGGTGCCGCCACTAAGAACTGTCAAAGCAAGCACATCCGACCGCTCTGCCCTGTACCGGGCCCGTTCCCGGGACTCAATACAAACTGCATCTCTGAGCTCCATCTCGACGGCTGTCATCGAGGAAGCTACACGCTCGCTATTTGCCGGGCCTGTCGCCATACACATGCCGGGTGGTAACTCAGATGGTTCGCCGAATCTCGTTCGGGCAACAGTGGTCAGCTCACGGGGGAGGGTTCCTCAGAACCATCACTGGAGCTCCGCCTTGTCAACAGTCATTTCTGAAAGCGAAGGAGCCAGCGCTGGCCCCTCCCGTTCGCTCTCACCACTGAATCTCACGAGTCGTCAGTCAGGGCTAGACACTTCACCAATCGCCGTGGCGTTTGGTGGAGTCGCTACCCCCTCAACTTCAACCGAGGGGGAACAAATAGGGCCCCCTCCAGCGGCCGTTTGGCGGCCAGGGATACGCGAACAAGGCAGCAATAGCATACGCCTCATACGGGACCAGGATGAACACGGCGACGGTCTTGCAGATCTGGAAGACTTGAATGGACCTTTCCGCGCACGGCTATACAGTTTTCTGTCTAGCCATTCTTCAGATCGCAATCTGCGATCATCTGGCAGCTCACGTAGCAACAGTCTCAGTCGATCCTCAATTCCCGCTTGGGCTAGGTAAGGCTGGAAGCACTGAATACCACTGCCCATCCAAGACCAATTCTTGCTAACAGAAACACTCATGGGCAGGCTATATTACGGCAGTGGGGAACGACGCTTTTTGGCCGCACAGCTGTCCTCTGAGTCTTTGTACTCTATTTTCGAAGACGGCGCTCGATTTAATGCCTCGCAGAACAGATCGCCAAGCGCCGAGAGACTCCCATCCACAATTCAAAACCCCCGGCGCCGCCCACGAGAGCATTTATGCCAGAGTAATAAGGCCTTCCACCCGCAGGAGAACGTTGATCGCATAAGCCCGTGTCCGCCTTTAGCCGCTGCACGCGTTATACGCAAGCAGACATCAAGTATCTGGTCCCCGCACCTTGGTCGGGACAGAAGATTCAAGAGATACCCCATTTGGGAGCCCCCGTCTACCATCTGGTCAACTGACGAGCCCGTGTCTGTGGCTCGGAACATCCAGCCTATCCTGTTTGTTTTGGGCTTCATATTTCCTTTTGGTGAGCATGGATGCATCCCGATGGCGAAGAACACGCAAGGACCTGACATTATTAGCATGGATGGTGGCATCCTTCCTTCCGCTCCCATCGCAACCGCTATTTGAAATGACGGAGTCTTACCAGAGCACGGGTCATCTTGATCTGCGACCGGAAACTAGCCGAAACGTCTACGCTTCTTGCGCTCGTCGATATAGCCGCGCGCAGTGGTGGAGAAGTCTTAACAGAGCCATGGCCATTGTCGGGCTGTTTGTCTTGGGCGCTATCGCGGCGCTCATCGTTACCGGAGTCAAGCAACAATGGAAGTCATGATCAACGACTGTCTGGGACATTGATACGAACGGGGGCAGCGTCGAGACGACAAATCTTTAGCGATTTTCGAAGCATCGCTTTGGTGACGAGTTAATACGAGATTACGAAACGATTCTAATGCGTGCTTCTTTGCACCAGCACTAGCGGGTTTTTTGGCTATTTTATCTCTTTGTTACGCCTAGCGACTCCATCCAAGACGCAGGGATTCCTAACCTTCGGCCCTCAGCCTACTTACTTTTGTTGGGACCGATAGTTGCGATACTCTATATGTTCAAATGATTTGATGCTAGGCTGAAGGTCAGAATCGATATTAGAGGAGACCCGTTGCGTTCGAGAAATTTTTTTCTGCCACGACTGACGAGGGCGTGGTACATAGCAAGTTTTATGATGGACATATATATAGGGACGAACAGTTCACGTTGTAATAAATTCACTATGGCAAAGTAGTTGAAGGTGACTCCGAACGTGCACATCCATCCTATCTCGTATACGCACGACAACGTGGTGCACGGGCTATCCTGCGTCATCACATCTGGGCTCTCGCCTCTAAGTTGTCTTCTTTCTTTGACGAGCTTCGACTTCAGCCCTAATTTCTTCAACGGCTTCGTTCACATCGCGCTCGGGGTCCTTGGAAATTCCCAGGATCGGATCCTTGCCGGTGAGGCTTTCGGTGCTGATGGACCTCACTAGTTTGGTGCTGGCTTTGCCCTGCCTCTTCTCGAGAAGTCCGCGTAGCTTCGCCTTGCCGGAAGAGGCGAAGAAAACCAATGATATGATGGTCCAAGCGAAGCCGTAAAAATACACACGACTCCATGCCAACATCGAGCCACCGAAGCTGAGAACTAGGAACGGAGTCGTGGCGAAAGAGAATGTCAGTTGGGTGACCACGAAGCTAACGGCATCATAGTACTTCTTGTTCGGCCCGGGGTCACCAGTGACGGGATCGAGAAAGAATGGGCGCACTAGCCGACGAAAGTCTTGGGCCATAGCAAGTCAGCATGGGTATCGGTGCAGTCGCCCGCGCACGAGAGAGTGCATGTCATTTGGGACTCACTCTTCGCAGCCGTCTGTATCAAACTTGCGAGAACAAATGTCATGTAGTAGCCAGGGTAGAAGCCGTGCCAAAAGGCGCTAGTAATAAAAGTTGTCATGCTGGCGCGGAATCCGGGTTTCTTGCCCCTCGGCGTCACGCGCAGGTAAACATAGTTGCGCAGCCAGTTGTTTGTGTTTATGTTCCACCCGGCGAGGTAGCTCCTCGGGTTCTGGGCGGTCTCTACCATCCAGGGGTCTACGTTTTGCAGACGGTTCCACGACACCTTGCCAGTGACGGGGTCCACGCCATTGTATCCCAACCCGGCGAGTATGCAAGAGCCCTCCGTCAGCGTCCACACGCCGTAGTACTTGAGTCGCGTCACCAAGTTGACCATGTACATGATCCAAATGCGGTGAAGAAGGCCGTGGCGCATGAAAGAGTTGGCGATAAGCTGCTCGTGGCCAAAGCGGCCGGATAGGGCCACAAACAGGCCGATCCAGGTCAGGCCTCTGGCGGCCTTGAAGGCGGCTGGGGTGCCGCTGCGCGGGATCTTGCGCTTTTTCCTCACCGGGGGCTTCTTGGCCGGGTCGATGTCCGCAGGAACGTCAAACATGGACGTGTCTATCCACCGGCGGTATTCGGCGTAGTCAAATGCCGGGCCAGCAAGCAAGCCCGGGAAGAAGAGGACATACGCAGCAAAATCGAGAGCAGACGGGAGGTGCGGCAGGGCCCGGTCCCGTTGCAGATCGGAGAGCTTGTCGGGTGGCAACTGGCCATCGGCAACGTTCCAACAGAAGGCGCTCAGCTTCATGACGAGCACCATCTGAGCACCGGTGATATCGACTGAGGAAGGCTTGTCAACGGCTTGGCGATGTATATGACTGATTGACATGTGGCCCATTACGAAGAAAAAGCCGATCCATGGCATGTACGGGCTCCTGCGAAGGTATTTTGCGATGCAATAAGTGCCGGTAGCGGTCAGACACAGCGTGAAGAGGCCACTCCACAGGTCGAAGAGGCCGACGAGATAAAAGACGGAGGTGCTACCCGGTCAGTCAGTGAAAAGCTAGCCCAGGTGGGTCGAGCCGTACCAAATGATGAACAGGTTTTTGCGCAGGGGTTTCGTGTCCGGGACTCGCTTCAAGAGCCCGGCAAGCGGATATGATAGGAGAAAGGAGAAAATTATCTTCACTGAGGAGCTACAGGATCAGCGAATCCTCTTATGTTCTTTGGGAGGAGGGAGCCGTTGCTTGATGATGACGAACATTCATCTGGTGAGGCACCAGCGCTGGCAGCGAGTGCCTCGAAGGCTGAACGAGTGTGAGCAGTGTCCTTTTCTTGTCTGAGGTGAGGGAAATGACTAACGCCAGTGTAGATGTTGCAGCATTGCGACGGCAGTGCAGTGGTTAGTGGGAGACCGAGTACGTTGTTTATTGAAAGTCGTGATTACACATGGAAACGCCACGGAGCACTCAATGGCAAGCCCGCCTAACGCATACTGAGCCGTATCTCGGGTGAGGTGTAAGGAAAAGAAGGGGGGGGGGGGGTCCAGCGAGCAGGTTGAGCTTTGCGACTCGGGGGAAATTATATATCAGACCGACCGTCTCTGGCTGCTCAACCAATGCTTGCAGGATCGTCGTCAGTGAGGAGAGGTGGGCCAATGACGTGGGAGAGCATCGGTCGCCAGCGCAGCGATTACACGCCGTTTCCGCAGCTGCAGGGTAGGCACATGGACGCCATGGGCACGGCCTATTGGTGAGTGCACGAGAGCACCGATAATGGAAAGCGAACAAGGGAGGCCGGGAGGGGGTATGATTCCATGTGACAACACTACTGGGCCCTATACCAGGAGCGGGTAACGTAGATGGAAAAAAGTATACTGACCATGCGCCCGCAACTGTTGAGCTACTCTGCGCAGCCGGCCACCGCACCAATTTTTTTTTCTTTCGCGATTCAAGACCCCGTCGTCTCGTCCTGTTGCGCGTCCTCCCCATCACTAAGTGCCAGCCAGACAACTGCCAGTGTAATAGACGGCGCCTGACCGCGCCGCTTGGATAATATGCACCTCCAGTGACCACGACGTGCAAAGGCGGCACCACCGCCCTGCGCTTGACTTCTCCTTCCCACCCCAACCAGAAGATGCTCACGCCCAAGAATCTAGGCCTCGAATTACGCAACCCTCCTTCCCTTCGCCGCGATGGACAAGTCGTCCAATCTTGAAAACCCTTTCCGATTCACTCAACGCTTGGACCACGGCATCGGCCTTGGACGATTCGACAGCGATTACCATGCCGATTCCAGCATTGAAAGTGCGGCACATCTCAGCCGGCGCAACGTTGCCACTTGCCTTCAGCCACCCGAAGACATGAGGGATGTCCCAGGTGCCAAACTCAATCTCCGCTGCAAGCGACTGCGGGAGCATGCGGGGCACGTTCTCGGTGAGGCCGCCGCCTGTGATGTGCGCGAGGCCCTTGATCTGGTCCAGGACCCGCAGAAGACTTTTGACGTAGATGCGAGTAGGAGTCAGCAAGGACTCGCCGACCGTCTTTGATGCATCCCACGGTGCTGCCGACCCGTATCCGAGGCCAGCACGCTGCACAATCCTGCGAACGAGCGAAAACCCGTTGGAGTGGACACCATGCGATCCCAGCCCCAACAAGACGTCGCCCTCCTCCATGGCTTCCTTGTTCGGCAGTCTGCCCGACGGCGAGACTGCGCCAACGGCACAGCCCGCTGCATCGTAGTCTTCACCCTGGTACATACCCGGCATTTCAGCCGTCTCACCTCCTACCAGGGCGCACCCAGCTTGACGACAGCCATCGGCGACGCCTTCGACAAACGAGGCAGCAGAGGCCAAATCAAGCTTGCTGCAGCCGTAGTAGTCGAGGAACATGAGCGGCGTCGCGCCTTGCACGATCAGATCGTTGACATTCATGGCCACCAAATCAATGCCAACCGTGTCATGCTTCTTCATGGTCTGAGCAATCATGAGCTTTGTCCCAACGCCATCGATGGCCCCCACCAGAACGGGTGCATCGGGAAAGCCGCATTGAGCCAGGTCGATCTCGCCACCAAAGCCCCCAATTTCGGCATCCGCCCCTGGGCGCTTGGTGCTGGCTACTGCCTTTTTGATTTTCTCGACAAATTCATTGCCCGCTTGAATGTCGACACCAGCTTGCGCATATGTCATGGCTTCCTTGCTAGGTGACCTGAATGCCCGGTGGGCTATGTCCTTCCGGAAAAACATGCCCTCAAAGTCGATGACACCCAACGACAGGGCAGCATAAGAGGCATCCACGGCGGCTTTGAGGGTGTCTCCGACCGAGTTGATGGCGATGACACGCCCCCCAGAAGTCTTCAGCTGGCCACCCTCTAGCTTAGTCCCGGCGTGGAAAATTGTGCTGCCTGCCTTCGGAGCCTGAACTTTCATCGGTGTGCCCTTTGCATACGACCCCGGATAGCCGCCGGCGGCGAGGACAACGGTTGCGCTGAATCTATTCTCGACCTTCAGATGGCAGTCATCAAGGTAACCTCTGGTGCAAGCAAGCATGATGTCTGCGAGGTCCGTGTCTGCTGAGAGCAGTGGCAGAACAGTCTGGGTCTCGGGGTCGCCGAATCGTACGTTATACTCAAGCACCTTGGGGCCGGACCTAGTTATCATCAGGCCTGTGAACAAAACACCGCGGAACGGTTGCCGTTCCCGCCGCATGCCGGATATGGTAGGTTCGAGGATCTCCTTGTCGATCCGCTCCGTGAGCTCCTTGGTGGCAATATTCGTGGGCGCGTAACAGCCCATGCCGCCTGTGTTGGGCCCTTGGTCTCCCTCGAAGATCCGCTTGTGGTCTTGCGCCAAAGGCAGCGACTTGAAAGTATATCCGTCGCAGAATGTGAGGACGCTTAGCTCGTCACCGAGCAGAAGCTCCTCGATGACCACCTCGCCGCCAGCGTCACCAAAGACTCGATCAACCATGATCTGCCTCAGCGCTTCCTTGGCCTCCTCCTTTGTCTGCGGAAGAATAACGCCCTTGCCGGCAGCAAGACCGGTAGCTTTGATGACGATATCGTAATTGACACTCTCGACGTACGCGATAGCTTGTGTATAATCGGAAAAGTTTTCGTATGCCGCCGTCGGGATGTTATACTTCTTCATGAAATCTTTCGAGTAGGTCTTGCTGCCTTCCAAACGAGCTGCTTCTTTCGATGGCCCAAAGCATGGGATCCCGGCCTTTCTGAAGAATCCTTCCACTCCATCCACGAGAGGTGCTTCAGGCCCGGGCACAACGAGATTCACTCCATTACCCTCGGCGAACGCAACTAGACCCGGGAAGTCGTCTGCTGAGACCGAAGCGACATTGTTCACCTTAGGGCACGTCGCGGTGCCCCCATTTCCGGGTACAGCAAATATTGACTCGACCCGGGGGGACTGGCTTAATTTCCAGGCCAGAGCGTGCTCACGGCCGCCATTGCCTATCAGAAGAATTCGGAGGTCGCCCATCATCGGTCGGGGGTGCCTAGGCTGTGCAGGTCGTCCCAGACTTCCAGAGGGGGTTGAGTATGGCCTGTTTGATCCCGAAGTCGGATTGATCGATTGGTTCCTGTCGTGGTTCTAAAGCCCGGCGTTGGCGAAGGGCACGCCTGAGATACACGCTAGAAAGGTCAAGTCATGCTGCCCATTTGACATTCTCGACTTTTTTTTTTCAGCCCCATTCTTGACCATGACCCCATATGGACGTATCGCTCCTGCCCCTCCCCCACCTACCCATTGCGGGTTAGCCGTTATGCATAAGAGTCCGGGTGTTATGTATGCCCGTTTAAGTCCTGCGGAAACTAAGATATATACCTCTTAGTTAGCTATTAAATTGCGATATATCTATAAAAACTCGATATATAATATATAGCCTATTATATATATATAAAAATAGCTAATTTATATATAATATATTTATTTAAAATTATATACTATCTTAAATATTAAAATTATTAATATAATATTATTTTAATTTATATAATAATAAAAATAGCTTAATTTAAAAGTATTACTATTTATAAAGCCTATTTTCTTTAGTTATAAAGCTATTTTACTTTTTTTTTAGCCCGCGCCCCGCCTTTATACCGCGCTAGCTATTTTTAGTATATTAGTATAGGATGGGAGCAGCGTATAAGAAAGAGGGATAAAGGCAGAGGAAGATAAAGATAAAAAGGAAATAGGGATATATAGAGACAAAAGGGGTAATAGTAATAAAGAGATAAAATAGGTAAAAGAGATAATAAAGGTATTAAATTGCTTAATCTTCTATTTCGTCTAGACTAGGAGGTAACGGTCCTATATATAATAAAATAGACTCGGCCTTCGGTCTAATTATCTATCCGTCGGTATAATATTATTTTTCAGCTTAGCGTTATAGCTAAATATAGCTGAATTTATCGTAGCTTTAGTCTTAAGTCTAGACCTATAGTTAAATTTAGCGTAGTGTTATAGCTAGAACCTTAATAAGGCTAGTCGGGTTTAGTCTCTATATAGTAATTAGGACTATACCTATTATTACTTAGTCTCTTATATAAATATCCGTCGGATATTTATTAAATACTCGATGGGTATTTTATCTATAGTATATAGTTATATTATATAGTTATATTATATAGTTATATTATATAGTTATATTATATAGTTATATTATATAGTTATATTATATAGTTATATTATATAGTTATATTATATAGTTATATTATATAGTTATATTATATAGTTATATTATATAGTTATATTATATAGTTATATTATATAGTTATATTATATAGTTATATTATATAGTTATATTATATAGTTATATTATATTATATAGACTAATATAGCGCGCTATGACGTACGCCGATATCTTAATTAAACTATATCGTTATAACGTAGCGCCCGCGCTTACGCGCCGGTAGGGCTTAATTTACTTAAAAATATATTTCCTCGCAATATTATAATATTAGACTCGTTTTTCCGGGCTAGGCCAGGCGCTCGCGCGTATTAAGTACCGTCCGTCGCTACTATCGCTACTATCGCTACTATCGGTCGTAATGCTATCGGTCGTAATGCCGCCGGTCGGCCTTGAGTAGCCGCGCCGCCGCCGCCGCTATTACGGGCACTATTAAAGCCCTGCTCGGCTGCCTCTATTAGTATTACCTTAGGGTCTAGAGAGTGACTTCGGCCGCCTGCACAAGAAGTGGCTAGGGGGTTAAAGTACTGTTTTTAACCCCTGTTAACGCGTTATGCATGCTTTTCTTTACTACCTTCCGTATTGAGACTAGCTGCGGCAGTATTTTAGTCGGAGGCTACTAATTGAGGCTATAAACCGAGGCTACGATAGCAGTATTTAACGTAAGCTATTAGCGGAGGAATAAAATTTGCCGTTGCCGTAGTTACTATAGTTAGAAAGATATCTTTATATATAATTATAGCGCGGCAGGTAGGACGATTCGAGCCGTTAAGGCCGCTCTCTTATATATATATATAATACGTATATAATATAGAGGAACGCGCCGATAGTAGTTATTATAAAGGGTTAGTTAAGAAACTATACCTTTAAAGTACTAGTTTCTTTATAGTACTATAATAATTACCTTATAGCTTAAAGAAGCATAGATATTAAGAAAATACGTCCTTTTAGGTATAGCGGCAAAAGGTATATCGCGACGTCTATATAACTTAAGACCCTTACCGTTTCCTTTATCTAGCCTAATTTTCTATTACTAAAAGAGTATAAAAGGCATTTTTTATTTTATTTACGTCCTTAAAAACTTACTTTTAAGGCTTATATTATATTAATAGAGGCTTACTAAGTAGGGCCTAATATTGTCTTTATTATCGCCTATTATAAAAATATTATTATAAGTAATACTAGCCGTATAGATAAAAAGTACTAGCCGTATAGATATTTTACTTTTACTTTTTTCTAGCTAATCGCGTATTAATATCCTGCCCTATAATATCGTGCCTACCTTAAGGTTATACCTATAGGTTAAAAAATATAATAGCTTTAATATCGCGCTAAATAACTAAATATAGCTTAATTTTAAATCTAATACTTATATTATATATATATTACTATAATAAATTTAATAAGCTAATTTATTTAACCCCTTAGCGAGTTCTATTTCTTAATATATAATCTGTATATTAACTACTTACTTAATAGCCTCTTTTACTTACTTAATTACTAATATTATAATAAAGGTATTAAGAGGCTCTTAAAGCTATATTAAATATATCTTAGCTACTTAAAAGCTTACTTATATATTTATTTATATATTTATTTATATAAAGGTATCCTTAAAGGCTTATTTATATACCTTTAAGAAGCGCTATTTTTAATATAGCGCTATAACTTTAAAGTTAGCTAGGCTAATATATTATTAGTAATATAATACTTTAAAAGATATAAATATATTTATATTAAAAGGCTATATAATATATAAGGTATATATTAATAAATAAAGAAGGAAGACTTTATTAATTTAAGTTAAATATATAAAGTCCTTATTAATATAAGTCTTAGCGCTATTAAATACGAAAAGGCGCTAAAGAGATATAATTTATAGCTTTATTTTAAGTAAAAAGATCTCTTTAAGTTAATAAAGTAATATTTTATTATTAAATTAACCTAATAAATTATAATTATAAGATTATAAAGGAAAATAATTTAGAAATTCTTACCCCTTAAAGCCTATAACTTATAGCTTAATATAAAGATAGCTTTAATTATTATAACCTATATATTTAAGGAACTTTTAGTCTTTATTATATTCTTTATTAAGTTATTATCGATTATTCTTTTAGCCTTAATTTCTCCCTTAATTATATTTATCTTATCTATATTATATAATTAATTACTAATAATAAAAAGGGTCTTTATTTAGTCGTTAAAATAGCCTTAGAAGTTATAAAATACTTCCTTAATTAAAAAAGGGTTTAAATAGCTTTAATACCTTAAATAAGCTTCGTCTTAATATATAGATTATATTAAAGAAAGTAATTAACTTAATTATAGCTAATATAAAAGAGTTAACTTTCTTAAATAATAATGTAAGGGGCTTGGCCCAATGAGAGCCCGGGGCGCGGCCCCGGGCGCAGCAACGCCACGTGTGGCTGGGACCCCACGCTGACCTGGGCCCGCAGCTAGTCACGTGGGGCTGCACGTGGCGGGCGCCGCGCGTATAGGGGCTGCCCGGCACACAACCCCAATTTCCTTCCTTCATAGCACGTTAAATATCAACAACCCGACCGGCTCCTGCCACACAGCGCCGGCCCCGTCACAAATAATAAGCTATATAAAAGTTTATATATTTTCCTTTATTAAAGCCTAGCTAATAATCTCTTTAGTAAAGATTTAATTAATAAGCTCTTCCTTTTATATTTATAATAGTCTTTATATCTTTTCTTTAGCCTTATAGATTTCTTAACGCTTATTATATCGCTTTTATAATATAGACTATATAACGCCTTAAGTTAGATTAACGTATATAATTTTCTCTTTATTTTTAAGGGTAATAAGCGCCTTTTATATTATAGCTTTATTTATAGTCTTTAATTAGGTTATAGCGAAAATTTAGGTTTATTTAATTAAAAAATAAAGAAATTATAAAAAGTATTAATAGTAAGTTATATTAAGCGCGTTAGGAATTAAGGCGCGATCTTAGGGTAGGCATAAAGTTATAGGGCGGTACGTTATATAGCCCCTACCTATAGGAATAAGGTACGTAAGCGCGGTCCGCTATAGTAGCCTATTATAGCCTATATAAAATACTATATAGTAGTATAATAGGCAATATTATAGCTATGCCTCTTAACGCGCCTTTAATAGCTATATCGTAGGCCTATAGATAAGGGTAAAAGACTATAAACGATAATAACGATTAAAAGGGTATTATAAAGAAGCTATAACGGCGGGTAATAAGCGGCGCGGGGGGGGGTTAGGGTTAGGGTTATTTAAGCCCGTTAATAGTATTATAAGTAGCGGTAGCTTTAACTTTATAGCTAGCATTTATATAAGTACTTAACTAGCTTAGCCTAGCCTAAAATAATATAGCCTTAATATTATAATATTATAAGAAAATAATAGAAATATATTTTTAGACTTAATTTACTTTAGTTATAGGCATAAGTATAATTAATAATAGGTATAAGCATAAGCGCGGTGCCCTTATTATTTAGTATAATATAGTATAGAAAAATAAGTCCCTAATATTATAATATTATAAGGAAATAATAGAAATGCGTTTTAAGCGAATTAAGCTATATTAGCGCGCTAACGTAAGTATTATATTATAACGATATAGTTTAATTAAAGTTTAATTAAGATATTAATATAAGTTATAACGCGCTAGTCTTATCTTATACTTATAAATTAAAAATAGCTAATATAATATAGGGGTAAGGTATAAGTCTAGAAAAATATAGAATATCTATATAGCTAGTACTTTCTATATATAACGGAGCCTTAAAGAGATCCTAAAGTTTATTATTACTTAAGAAGTACGTTAGGCTTAATAACGAATAGTAAAGATTTATAAAGTCTATTAAGAGGGTTTATACCTCTTATCTAAATAAAGAATACTTAAATACTGAAATTAATTATTATTATTATTATTATTATTATTATTATTATTATTATTATTATTATTATTATTATTATTATTATTATTATTATTATTATTATTATTATTATTATTATTATTATTATTATTATTATTATTATTATTATTATTATTATTATTATTATTATTATTATTATTATTATTATTATTATATTATTATTATTATTATTATTATTATTATTATTATTATTATTATTATTATTATTATTATTATTATTATTATTATTATTATTATTATTATTATTATTATTATTATTATTATTATTATTATTATTATTATTATTATTATTATTATTATTATTATTATTATTATTATTATTATTATTATTATTATAGCGGTAATAGCGATAAAATAGCGGTAGCGGTAATAATAAGGTTATAAGAAGAAAAAAGGAAGCCCGCTAGGCTTAAAGGAAAGAGGTCTTTTTATAATTATATTATATTAATAATTATATAAGGCTTAAAGGGTAACTTAAGGTAAATAGCTATTATAAAGCTATTAACTTAGCTAGCTATAAGTATATATAGGTTAGTAAGTAAGGCCTACGCTAAGGGGGGTAAAGACGCTTAATTAAAGGAAGTAAGGCCCTTACAAATAGACTTACCTATTATATAGCTAGTAATAATAAAAGGCTAGCTATATACGCCTATTAATAGGCCGCTAGGCATAAAGGAAAAGAAGCCCTTAATTAAAGGGCTTAAGTAAAGGGTTATCGCGAGCCCCCTTATAATAGCTAGGGCTAGCTTAGCGCCGCCTATAGAAAGGGGGGGGGGGGTAGGGAGAGTAGGGGGGTAATATAAGGGGCTAAGCCTAATAAGAGCCTAAGGCGTAGCCCTAAGTATAATAACGCTACGTATAGCTAAGACCCTACGCTACTTAGGGCCCGTAACTAGTTATATAGGGCTATATATAGTAGGCGCTACGCGTATAGGGGCTGCCTAGTATATAACTTTAATTTCCCTCCTTTATAATATATTAAATATTAATAACTTAGCCGGCTCCTACTATATAGCGCTAGCCCTATTATATTTAAAGTATAATAACTATAATATTTACTAATAATATTAATAATATAATATTTATTTAAATTATTTTAAATATTTATACTTTTTTAATAAGCCTATAATATTTATTAATTATAGGCTTATTATTATAAGATTATCTTTAACTTTAATAAATATTAATTTATTATCTATATTTATTAATAAAACTTTTTAAGCGCCCCTTTTAATCTTTAAGGGATAATACTTTAATATTAAAAAAGGTTACTTTCTTAAGGGTTTAATTTAATAAAAAGTTTTATTAAAATACTTCCCTTAAAGTATTTTTAAAAGGATTATATATTAGCGCTTTATATTTAGAGTACTACTATTCGTAGAGCCGGTTTTCTCTAGTCGTAGAGCCGCTCTACTTTTTTCTAGGCCCGCGCCCCGCCCCCATACTGCGCCAGCCATTTTTAGTGCGCAAGTATGGGACGAGACCGGCGCGCCATAACGCACGCCGACATCTCAATTGAACTTCAATTGAACTACATCGTCACAACGCAGCGCCCGCGCCCGCGCGCCGGCAGGGCTCAATTCGCCTAAAAAATGCGTTTCCGTTAGATATCATGACATCGGAGACTCGTTTTTCCGGGCCGGGCCGCCGGGCGCCCGCGCGTGCCAGGTGCCATCGCTGCCGTCGCTGCTATCGCTGCCGTCGCTCGTGATGCCGCTGGTCGGCCTTAAGCAGCCGCGCCGCCGCTACGGGCACTATTGATGCCGTCTTCGTTATCGCCTATTGCCTAATATAAGGCCTGCCATGAGGCCTGCTATAAGGCCTGCCGTAAGGCTACGATATAGGCATTTAACGTCTTGCGGGAGGCGTTGGCGGTGGTATTGAATTGAAGCTTATAGGTAGGCTACGATGGACTTCGTTATGGTCGCGCGCTAGCCTAGGCTACGAATGGTAGTTAGGTGTAGCGGGCTGCGAGGCATAGGATTGGCTAGAAAAAAATTGGGGTGGAGACGGCTCTACGACTAGAGAAAACCGGCTCTACGAATAGTATTACTCTATATTTAAGTATATAATAGTATTAATATAAGGACTATACCTTTAATATATTTAAGTAATTTACTTTAATATTATTTAAGTATTAATAATTATTAATAATATTATTTAATATACTTTAATATTAAAGAGAATACCTTTAAGTATTAAAAAGTAACTTTTTATTATAAAAAAGGCTTACTTTAAGTATATCTTTAATACCTTTAAAATTATATTAAGTTAAGCCCCTTTATATAAAGTCCTTTATATTCCCTTTTAATTTTTAATTTAACCTTAAATTTAGCTATTTTTTTTAAAAGCTTAAAGGTAGATAAATACTTAAAGTATATTAAAGTATATTTAATAAAGCTTAATAAATAATTACTAAGATATAACTATAATAATATAAATAGATCTTACTTTACTTTTAAAGCCTTATATTTATATAATAAATATAAATTATATTAATAAAGTATAACTTTAAAAAAGTACTTTTAAATAATTAAATAATATATTATTAAATTTAATTAATAAAATATTAATATAGTAATTAATATTTTTTATAAATACCTTATTAATAAAGTATATTTTATAGCTTTATAAAGGATACTTTAAGTATAAATTTACTATCCTTATTTATATATATATATAAAATATATTAGCCTTTAAGTATATATATTTTAATATAAAATTTTAAATATTTTAATATTAAGATATTTATATAATAATAAAGAAGAGTTTTACTATTAGTAAAGGAAGAAAAGTCTAGGGGTAAAAGTATTCTATATCTCTTAAAGTTTTTAGCTAATTATATATCGTATAGCCCGCTATACTAAGATAAGGTTCGTAGCCTAGGCTAGCGCGGGGCTACCCCTATAGCCGCCCGCGTTTTATTCCTACCTTAATATAATATATATATCGTAGCCTTTACCTTATATCGTAGCTTTACCCTTATATTATAGCTTTGCCCTTATATCGTAGCTTTGCCCTTATATCGTAGCTTTACCCTTATATTATAGCTTTACCCTTATATTATGCCTTTAATTTACTCTCTCGCGGACTAGCTTATTATAGGTATAGACCTTAATCTCGTACTTAACGTAGCCTAGCCTCTTATTAACGAGCCCGCTACTAACGCCGCTAATAGTAAGTTCCTTACTAGCTATAACGCTAACGAGCTAGCTAATAATATTTTAATATAGATATAGATAATAGCTTTATTACTATACCGATACCTTTTCTACCGCTATTACCGCTTTTCGATACCTTTTAAGAACTCTTTAACTTCTTAACCGACTTCTACCGCGAGAATAGCGCCTATATCGTTAAGGCTTTTTTACCGACTAGCGAAAGATTAATAATATCTCTTAACCTATATATATTATCTTTCGCTATAATTATAGCCTTAAGTAGGCGTCTTAAAGTATAGGTATATAGAAGTTAATAACCTAAAAGCTTAACTACCTTATTAAAGTTATTACCTTAACTATTAAATCTTCCGGTTAGAAATAAGTATATAAGGTAGCTAAAGGTTAATATAATTATAGTTAATCTCTCGATTTATTTATATATATTCTATTTACTATTATATAGTAACTTAATAAAATAAAGAAAAGGAGCTTATAGTTAAGTATAGTATATAAGCTTAAGAGATAATAAACGTTATTTATAATATTAACTTAAGCTATAATTTCTTTTTAAAAAAAGGATATTTATAACGATCGTTAAGCTATTAAGAAAGAATGCCTTAATAGCTTTATAGCTATATAAGTAGTTATTAAAGAGCTTAAATAAATAAGAGAGATTAAGGTTAATAAATTACTTAATAATAAAGGTTACCTTAAAGCCCTCTTTTAGACCTACCTTTAATATTATAAAATATAAAAGAAGTTCTTAAAAGTCCTTAATCTTAATAATATATATAAGACTAACTGCTTTAAAATACCTTTCTTTTAAGTTATAAGCATTATAGATTATAAAAGTATCGCTAATTTCGCCTTTAACTTTATTAATAGTAAAAAAGAGTATTATTATTAATAGCTTATTAAGCGACTTAATAAACTCTATAAAAGCTTTATAATATTAATATTAAAAGTTATAATTATAAATAAAGAATAAGCTTTTTATATAGCCTTTATAAAGGTCTTTCCTAATATATAATAATAGCTATATATATATTATATCTTAGTTAATATTAAAGTTAAGATTAATACTTATTAAAAAGATAAAGAAAGTAATAATAATAATAGCGATAATAATAATAATAATAATAATAGCTAGCTATTATAGACTAATAGGCAGCCGCTAAGTAAGACGGCTTATTATAGGTTAGATAATATAACTAAAGGAATCTAACGATAGGGGGACCTATAAGAAGGCTCCCTAGGGTTATATAATTAAGTATATAAAAGAAGGAGCGCTAAGATCGTATTATAATCTAGGTACTCTAGATCGTAAAAGCACTATAATACTCCTAGCGATTTAAGGAAAGGATCGAAGGATTATAGATACGATCTAAGAGATCTTAGTAAGATTAATAAAGAGATAGATTATTAGTCTATATAATATAACTATATAATATTCCTATATATAATATATAGTAGGTTTTATATAACTATATAATATAACTATATAATATAACTATTACTATAAATAAAATACCTATCGGGTATTTAATAAATATCCGACGGATATTTATATAAGAGACTAGGCGATAATAGGTATAGTCCTAATTACTATATAGAGACTAGACCCGACTAGCCTTATTAAGGTTCTAGCTATAACGCTACGCTAAATTCAGCTATAGGTCTAAACTTAAGACTAAAGCTACGCTAAATTTAGCTATATTTAGCTATATTTAGCTATAACGCTAAGCTAAAAAAATAGTATTAGACCGACGGATAGATAATCAGACCGAAGGCCGAGTCTATTTTATTATATATAGGGCTATTGCCTCCTAGTCTAGATGAGATAGAAGATCAAGCAATTTAATACCTTTACTATCTTAACTACCTATTTTATCTCTTTATTACTATTACCCCTTTTGTCTCTATATATCCCTATTTCCTTATTATCTTTACCTTCCTCTGCCTTTATCCCTCTTTCTTATAATAAGATAGTATTATATACCTATATTGCGGCCTTATAATAAACCCTATAGTAAACCTTATAGTAGACCTTATAGTAGACCTTATAGTAGGTATTATAATAGCCCTTAAGCGACGATAGATAGGGCAGTATAAGGTACCTATAGCGGTAACGATAGTAGCGCGGCTACTTAAGGCCGATTAATAGCATTACGAGCGACGGTAGCGATAGTAGCAATAATAGCAATAATAGCGATAACGTATATAGGCGCCTAGCCCGGCCTAGAAAAACAAGTCTCTAATATTATAATATCGCGAGGAAATAATAGAAATACGTTTTAGGCCCTACCGGCGCTATAGCTAAGGTAAATAAGGCTATAGGCATAAGTATAATTAGTAATAATAGGCGCGGATAGCATAGCCCCCCCCCCCTTTCCTAGACCAGACCTAATAAAGAAACCCGGCCTAGAAAAATAAGTCTCCGATATTATAATATCTTAATAAAATAGCGGAAACGCGCTTTTAAATAAATTAAGCCTTACTAGCGCGCTAGCGTAAGCGATATATTATAGCGATATTAGTTAATTAAGATACCGTCTTATACTTAAGAGTTCTTCTATTTATAAAGGTGCGAATAGTTAGTTATATAAGTAGGTTACGGCAATTAATAGGGCAGAGTTTTTTTAGCTAATAGCGTAACGCGTATCGCCGAATAGCCCGCGTACGCGAGGTAAGACTGCCCTACCTCTATCTATATTACATACTATAGCATCTCCTTTACCTACGTAAAGGCACCTAGTACGCGCGGGCTATAGACCGGAGCGGAATAACATAGCGCCGATATTATAACATTACGAGAAAATAACGGAAATACGTTTTTAGGCGCTGCCGGCGCCGCTATAGGCAATCGCGGGCGCGAGCGCGGGTATAGGTATAGGTATAGGCGCAAGTATAGGCGCAGATAGAGCACGGCAGGGTGCCTAGACCGGAACAATATAGACCCGACATCTCAAAATGCCACTGCTAACTGCGCCCACGCCCGCGCCGGCGACTACCAGCAGCGCCTAAAACGTATTTCCGCTATTTTCTCGCAATATTATAATATTAGCGCTATATTTTTCCGCTCCGGTCCGGGCGCCCGCGCCTACGCATACTTGCCCTTACCCGCTACGCAAGGAAAGGAGATGCCGACCGTAGTATAGTTAAGTATAATATATAATATAGATAGAGGTAAGGTGCCTATGCGGGCGCTAATAGGCCTCGCCCCGCGTGCGCGGGCTATTCGGCGATGCGCGCTATACTATTAGCTAAAAAAACGCTACCCTATTAATTGCCGTAACCTACCTATATAACTATTTATACCTTTATAAATAGGAGAACTTATACTTAAATATTAAAAATAGCTAATATAGTCTAGGAATAAGGCCTAGACCTAAAAATATAGGGATAGGTTATATATATAATAAAATATAGTTATGCCCTTAATATTACTTAATATAAAAGGGATAATAGTAAATACTTTTATATTATTTATTAATTACTTTATAATATTATATAGTTATAGCCTAATTTTATCGTATATATTTATTCTTCCCCTCTCCCCCTTTTTATTAAAATAATTTAATAGAAATTAAAGTAAGTTATTTATTTAATTAAATATTATTAATATATTAACTTTTATATTTAATAGGTAGCTTTTAAAGTTACTTAACTTAAGCTAATAAAGGCAATAACTTACTTTACTTATAATATTCTTAATATATTTATTTTTTAAGAGTTTTATAACGCTTAAGATTCTTAAGACTTTTAAGATTTTTAAGATACTTATAAATTAATCGTTATAAAGAGATATATCTTTTCCCCCTCTTTTTTATTTAACCTTACTATAATAATAAAGCAATTAAGTATTTATACTTATATATATATATATATATATATAAGGCTCTTACTTTATCTTAAGACTTTATTTTTCAAAGTAAAGATTATAATAATATTAAACTATTATAAAGTCTATTAATTATTAAATATTAATAAATAATAACCTTAGTAATAATAAATAAATAGTTAAAAGATTATATTATTTACTTTTATAATATTATTAATATAATAATTAGTTCTTAAATATAAGACTTATTTACTTATATATATAGACTTATAAGTAGCCTATTTATATAACTAATAAATATAAAATATAATATAAATAAAGTAGCCTTAATTATATACTTTATAGCTTAATAATAAAGGTATAATTACTTAATATTATATTTATTTAGCCTTTATCTTTATAATTATAATATAATAAGAGTAGTGCTATTCGCATAGATATAAAAGTCTAGCTATATAGACAATCTACTTTTTAATTTTTTTCTAGCTAATTATACGCTACGTAATACGCTATACCTATTTAAGGTTCGTAGCCTAAGTTAGCGCGAGAGCTACCTTATTAGTCGCCTATAGTAAGTATAGCGCGCCTACCTTTATATATCATAGCTAAAGCGCCTTAATACTATATTATGCCTTATAAAGCCCGTCTTATAAAGCTACCTTAAGACGCCTTTAAATAGCTTCCCTCGCGGTCTTAACTATAATATAGATCTTAACTTCCTTATTAATATATTATAGCTATTTACTACCGATAAGCTTCTTATTACTAATAGGCTTCTTATAAATAGGCTTCCTATTAATAAGCTATTTATAGATAGGCTACTTATCGCTTAAGCTAGTAAGTTTCTTATAGGCTATAACGCTAATAAGCTAATTAACGATATTTTAATATAGCTAAAGATAATAATAATAACTTTATTAATATATCGATACTACCTTTATTAACGCTATCGCTAACCTTCGATACCTTTAAAGACCTCTTTAACTTCTTAACTAACTTCTACCGTAAGAATAGAGCCTACTTTATTAAAGCCTCCTTTACTAAATATAAGATTAATAGTATTAATTAACTCTTATATATTATCTTTTATTACGATTATAGCCCTAAAAGAAGGTCTAAAAGCGCTAGCTTCCGAAAGTTAATATCTTAAAAGCTTAATTACTTTATTAAGTTATTACCTTAACTATTAAGTCTATTAATTAAAAATAGGTATATAAGGTAAAAGAAGGTTAATATAATTATAGCTAATTTCTTAATCTATTTATATATATTATCTTTTACTACTATATAGTAATTTAATAAGATAAGGAAAGGGAATTCGCGATTAAGTATAGTATATAAGCTTATAAGATAGTAAATATTATCTATAATGCCGACTTAAATTACTCTTTCTTTTAGAAGAAAGATATCTATAATAATAGGTAAGTAATAAAAAGAGAGCGCCTTAATAGCTTAATAGTTATTTAAGCCTTCCTTAAAAAGCTCGAATAAAATAAGATTAAAGTTAATAAATTACTTAATAATAAAGGTCGCCTTAAAGCCCTCTTTTAGACCTACCTTTAATATTATAAGATATAAAAGAAGTTTCTAGAAGTCCTTAGCTTTAATAATATATATATAAGACTAATTACTTTAAAATGCCTTTCTTTTAAGCTATTAGCGTTATAGATTATAAAAGTATTATTAACTTTACATTTAGCTTTATTAACGGTAAAAAGGAATATTATTTCTAATAGCTTATTAAGTAATTAAATAAACTTTATAAGAGCCTTATAGTACTAGCCCCTAAAGTTATTATTATAGATAAGGAATAAGCTCTTTATATAATCTTTATAAGGGTCTTTCTTAATATATAATAATAGCTATATATATACTATATTTTAGCTAACGTTAAGGCTAAGATTAACTTTTATTAAAAGGATAAAGTAAGTAATAATAACGATAATAATAATAACGGTAATAGCGACTTATTTATTAAGCTTAACTTTAATATTAAAGATCGCGACTATATATAATAAGAGGTAAAAAAAAGGTATTATAAGTTTATTAAATACCTAAAATAATACCTATAATAGTATATATAAGGCCTTTTAAGCTATTATTTATATTAATAATTATAATCTCTTTAAAAAGGCCTAAAAGTCTTTTATCGATACCTTTAGCTATTAAAAATAGACTCTTTAATATATCTAAGATAAATATATACCTTAGCGTTAATAATAAGCTAAGTATTATATTAATTATTATCGTAACTTTAATGAAAGGGTTAATAGTCTAGTTAAGACTACTTATATAGATATTAAGTCTTATTTTATAATTAATATATTAGACCTTTATTACCTTTATAAGGGCTTAAAGTTAATACTTAAGAATAAAGCCTAAATATATATTTAAAAGGCTATTAAATAGCTTTATAAATAGCGGCTTTAATTTACTTAATAAGCTTAACTAAGTAAATTAAACTTATAGCTTATATATTTAGTTATTAACCTTTTTATAAAGTAATATTACTTTACCTTTATTATAATACTTAAGTAGCGAGAGTTAATACCGCTATAGGTATATATAAGTAACTTTTAATATTAATATAGGCTACCTTATAGTTATATAATCTTCGAATACTTTATAAAGGAGTCTTAGCTATAATATAATTAAATTACTTATCGCTAATAGCTTAAAAAGCCCTTAATTTATATCTTTTATATCGTTATATTCTTTACTTTATATCTTACTTTAAGACTATTTATTAACTATTATTAAAACCTTTAAGATAGTTACCTTAAGATCTATAACTTAATTATTATCGAGAATACTTATAGCTAATTACGCCTTAATATAGCTAATAAAAAGCTTAAAGTTTTATATTACCTTTAATTTAACGATAATAGCGATATTAATAGTATTAATAATAATAATACTAAAGCTAATACTATATAATAATACTAGGCCTTATAGCCTTAAGTATTATAGGTAGCCTTATAGGCTCGCTATAATAGCCTAAGTTAATAGCCTAATTAAATAGCTAATTAAGGTACTTACTTATTAAACTTAAATATAAGATATAATTAATTTTACTTTAAGGAAGAAAGTAATAATAAGGTATTATAGCGGTATTATAATAGGCCTTACTTAACGTTAAAGATAATATTATAATAAGCTTATAGTAAGCCTTACTTAACGTTAGAAATAATATTATAATAGGCTTATAATAGGCCTTATATAATAGCTCTAATAGTATTATAAGGTATCTATTATTAGCGGTATAGTAGCGGCGCTATTTAAGGGTATTACGAGCTATAGTAGCTAATATATATAAGTATTTAGCCTAATATAAAATAATATAGCCCCGATATTATAATATTAAGAGAAAATAATAGAAATATTATTTTTAAGCGAATTAAGGCCTATTAGTAAAGGGGTAGACGTAATTATAGGCGTAGGTAATAATAATAGTAATAGGCGTAAATAGCGCTAATAGCGCTAGACTAAGCCTAACGGAGAGATCTAGAACGGAAGAATATCTATCTAAATATAATAATATCGTATAGAAACTATAGAAATATATTTTTTAAGCGAATTAAGCCTAGCTAGCGCGCTAGCGCGGGCGCTATATTATAACGATATAATTTAATTAAGATATTAGTATATATTATAGTGCGCTAATCTTATCCTATACTTACGTATTAAAAATAGCTAGCGCGGTCTAGGGGTAATAGGCCTAAAATAAAAGTAGATTATCTATATAGCTAGACTTTTATATCTATATAAATAGCACTATTTTTAATAAATATAAAATATAATATAAATAAAGTAGCTTTAGCTATATAATTTATAGCTTAATAATAAAGGTATAATTATATAATATTATATTCCTCTTTAGCCTTTATCTTTATAATTATAATATAATAAATATATATTATAGTCTTTTAAATAGAATAGATATTAATTAAAAGCTTTTTTTATATAATATTATAATATTAAAAAAAGGAATAAAAATTTACTTAATAATATCCTACCCTATAATATTATACCTACCTTAAGATCGCGTTTTAATTTCTTAACGCGCTTAACTAAGCCTAGTAATAATATTCTTTTATAGCTTCTATATTTTTTAATTAAATAGACTTAAATTTTTGCGATAACTAAATTAAAGGCTATAAATAAAGCTAGGATATAAAATACGTTTAAAGACCTTAAAATAGGGGGAAAACTAGCTAGACTAATCGGGCTTAAAGCGTTTTAAAGTCTATATTATAAAAGCAATATAATAGGTATTAAAAGATATATAAAGTAAAGGAAAAGATATAATAATAATTATAAGTCTAAAAAGAATAGTTTATTAATTAAATCCTTATTAAAGAGACCGCTAGCTAGGCTTTAATAAAGGCTAATATATATACCTTGATATAGCTTATAGTAGCTTAAGGAAGTTAACTCTTTTATATCGGCTATAATTAAGTTTATTACTTCCTTTAACGTAACTTACTTATTAAAGTAAAGCCTATTTAAGGTATTAAAGCTATTTAGTCCCTCCTCTCTTTAATTAAAGATATATTTTATAACCTTTAGCGTTATCTTAACGATAAATTAAAGACCCTTTTAATTAAGTCTAATTAAATATATAATATAGATAAAATTAGCGTTATTAAGGGCGAGATTAGGGCTAATAAGGTTATAAATAATAATCTTATAAAGATTATTATAAAGACTAAAAGCTCTTAAGTTATTATATTATTAATAATATATTAGCCTAGCTAACTTTAAAGTTATAGCGCTATATTAAAAGTAACGCTTTTTAAGGGTATATAAAGTAGCCTTTAATAATACCTTTATATATAATAATATTAAGGTAGGCTTCTAGGTAGCTAAGATCTTTCTAATATAGCTTTAAAAACCTCTCGATACCTTTATTAAAGTAAGGTCTCTTTTAGAGCTTAAGACCTTAATAAAATAATCCTTTTTAAAGATTAAAGAATAGTAGACCCCTTAAGATAGTAAGGAAGTCTATATATAGCTTTAATTTCTAAAGAAAGACCTTACTAGTATTAATTATAGGTTTTAAGTTATAGCTAAGAAAGTAGTTAAATCCCTTAATGATAAAAATAGTATTATCGCTAATTAAAAGACCCGAATTAATTATTTAAAGGTATAGGTCGATACCTACGAGCTATTAAGCTATTAGGTAATTAAAAGAGGTCTAAATAGTTTATTTTTTACGATATTAGTAATTAAGAAGGTAAAGTAAGCTATTAAATAAGCTATTAAGGCATAGCGTATATATTAGGAAGTAAAATATAATAAGGGATTAAATAAAAATTAGCTTATTAGACTCGTTATAGTAATATATATATAATATAAGTATTAGATTTAAAATTAAGCTATATTTAGTTATTTAGCGCGACATTAAAGCTATTATGTTTTTTAACCTATAGGTATGACCTTAAGGTAGCTATAATATTATAGGGCAGGACGTTAGTAATTATACTTTAAATAATATATATATTAATTAAACTATTTTCTAATAATATAATTATAAAAAGCTAATTTAAAATAGCTTTAATACTTAATATAATATATATAAAGGTATTTAAATTCCTTAAGCTTTAGCTATTATTATTAATATATAATTAACTTAAAGATAAAGGAGATATATTTAATTTACTATTATTATAATAATTAAAATAATATTAATATTATTTAAGAGATAATAGGCTAATAGGTTAGTAAATATTAAACTTACTATAAGGGAATAAAGTAAGGATAATAAAAAGAGAAAGAAAGAAAGAGAGAGAAAAGGAAAGGGGGTTTTTATATTTAAGGCGCTTAGCGTTAATTAACTAGCTTAAGTATATATATCTAGCTTATTAAATATAGATAATAATAGATAATAATAAGATTAAATAGAATTAACTTATAGATCTCTTATTTAATATATTACCTTATAGCTAGCTATATATTAGCTAGCCTTAATTACCTTAGTTATAAAGCTATATTATTAGAGTCCTCCTATTTATAAAGGTATAAATAGTTAGTTATATAGGTCGCTTATATTTTAGACCTATTACCCCACCCCTATCCTACGCTAGCTATTTTAAGTATATAAGTATAGGACGAGACCGGCGCACTATAACGTATGCTAATATCTTAATTGATTTATATCGTTATAATATAGCGCTCGCGCCCGCGCCGGTAAGGCTTAATTCGCTTAAAAAATATATTTCCGTCGTTTCCCTACGATATTATTATATTTAGATAGACGTTCTTCCGCTCCAGATCTCTCTACTAGGCCCGGTCGGGCGCTACCGGCGCCGCGCCCGCGCTAACTATTACTACCTACTAATTACGCCCGCGCCTATATCCTTATCTACCCCTTCCCTAGTAAGCCTTAATTCGCTTAAAAATAGTATTTTCGCTATTTCCCCTAATATTATAATATTAGGGACTCGTTTTTCCGGGCCGGGCTAGGCGCGCCTATATAGGCTAGGTGCTAAGAGCCTAAGTAATAGCGCCGCGATAGCGGCTACTTTATAATGCCCTCTTTATCTATAGCTAACGGCGAGACCGTTATAATAGCTATAAGGGCTCGTTACTAGGATCTTCGAGCTTAAATTATAACCGGTTATAATAAACGCTTAAGTTTAATAGCTATATACCTTAGCTAATAGTCTAACCGGGTAGTTAGCTATAAGGCCTACTATAAGACTAGCTATAAGACTAGCTATAAGACTAGCTATAAGACTAGCCTAATCCTTAAGTCTATTATATTATATTAGCCTTAGCGTTATCGTTATTAATATTATTAGTAATATCGTTTTTAAGGTTATTAAAGATTCGAAGGTATAAAGGTACCTTATTAAGGTATAGTTAGCTATAGGTATTCTCGATAATAGTTAAGTTATAGATATTAAGGTAACTATCTTAAAGGTTTTAGTAATAATTAATAAGTAGGCCTAAAGATATAAAGTAAAGAATATAACGATAGAGATAATATAAACTAAAGGCTTTTTAAGCTATTAATAAAAGGTAATTTAATAGCGCTAAAGCGGCTAGTTCCTTATAAAGTATAAAAATATTATATAACTATAAGGTAAGCTATATTAATATTCGACGTTACCTATATATACTTATAACGGCGTTAGCTTTCGCTACTTTAATATCGCCGCGAGAGTAAAGTAATATTAAAGGTAGGTACGTTAAGGCTCTTTTAAAAGTCATTAAGATAGTCTATAAGTTATTAAAAATAAACCTCTTTTTTATTATTAATAAAGCTAAAGGTAAAGTTAGCGAGACTTTTTTAGTAATGCTTATAGCCTAAAAAACGGTAATTTAAATCTATTAGTATAATATATATTATCGAGGCTAAGGACCTTAAGGAACTTCTTTTATATCTTAGTATATTAAGGGTATATCTAAAAGATACTAACGTCCCGCCCCAGAAGGTCGTGCCCCCCTTAAGGTCGTGGTCTCTTAAATTTTTATGATCTTATTTATTATTTTTATAAGATTACTATTAATAGAACTTCTTATATATAATTTTTATATATATATATAAATAAAGTATTTCTTTATATAAAAATAATATTTATAAAAATATATTTACTTTACTTAATTTTATATAGAATTTAAAAGAAATTATGTAAAAGAAAATAAAAACTCTAAACTTTACTTAATAACTTTATAATATAAAGAGATTATAAATTATTATTTATATATATAATAGATTATATATATATCTATAAGTAAAAAATATAAAGTAAAATCTTGTTTATTTCCTTAATTTTATAAAGAATTTTAAAATAAATTATATATTCTTAAAATTATTATATTATCTTTTTAATAACTCTATAAAGAAAAGGAATTATACTTAAAGATTTATATATTATATATATATTATATAAATCTATAAAATAAAAATAGAAAATTTAATATTATATATTTCTATAATTTTTTATAAAATTTTAAAAGTCTTATATATAAGCTAAAAAATAATTTAACTCTTTATATAATTTTTTTAAGATTTTTAAATTTAAGATTCTTAATTTCTTACTTATATATAGTCTATATAATATTTTATATAATAATACCTCTACTATCTATAAAGTTATTAAGCTTTAAAATTTTCCTTAAGAAATTTAAAGAGAGGGAATTTATAAAAAATTCTAAATATAAAACTATTAAATATTTATATATATATATATTTATTTCTAATTTTCTATATTTTTCTATATTATTATATATCTTATATTTATTTATATAATTAATTAATAATAAAAAAGTAAAAGTTAGTATTCTCTAAGAATTTCCTAGTATTCCTTAACGAATTTAAAATTTTAACTTTAAGCTTATATTAAACTATATAATAATAGTAATACTGAAAAATAAAAAACGCTATATAAAAATATAAAGAGTTATTTATATAGTAATATATTTATTTTCTATTTTAATAGCTTAAATAGCCTAATTGCAAGGATATATAAAGGAGTAATTTTAGTATAAAACGGCCATAACCTTCGGGGTGGCACGACCTTCTGGGGCGGGACGTTATAAAGGCAACTTTTATCCTTATCGTTAAATAGCTTACTAACGGTAATACCGCTAGCTTTAAGTTCCTTAAGGAAGGCTTATATAGCTATAAGTCTGTTAAGTATCTCGAGCTTAATAGCCTATTAGTCGTTATAGATATTATATCTTTAAAAGAAACTATATTAAGGATTAACTTAATAGATAATATTTACTATCTCTTATAGCTTAATATAAGAAAGAGGGATAAAGGCAGAGGAAGATAGAGATAATAAGGAAATAGGGATATATAGAGACAAAAGGGGTAATAGTAATAAAGAGATAAAATAGGTAATAGAGGTAGGTAAGTAATATAAACTAATAGATAGCTACTAGACGGGCCGGCCTAGGGAAGCCTCGCAATAGGGATCCCATATATATCCGGCGGAATCTAAAAGGAAGACTAGACGGTATTACGTAAGGAGATATATAACCCTAAGATTAATAGGATTACCGCTAAGCTAGGTAAGTAAGCCTTACTAAGATTAGGGGGATCTATACTAAGCTAATTAATTAATAAAGAGATAGGTAAATATATATATTATAGTTATTACTAAAATAAATAGCTAGATCTTTAGTAATTAATTTAAGTATTTAAGTATTTATTACTTAAGTAAGAAGTATAAACCTTTTTAATAGACTTTATAAATCTTTATTACTTATTATTAAGCCTAATATACCTCTTAAGTAATAATAAACCTTAAGATCCCTCTAAGGTTCTATTATATTTTAATTATTCCTATTCGGTATATTACTCTTAATGACTAATAAGTAATATATCTATTACTAATAGTAATACTTAAAACCCTAGGTAAATATTTACTAATATATAAGCTAAACTTTAATAACTCTATAAATAAGTTTATAATAATACTAAAGGAGAAACTTTAGGTATCCTTAAGTTCCCTAAGCTTAAGTCTTATAATAGCTAAAAGGGTAATATTAGATCTTTTTTAACTTAAGTTAAGGCTTACCTTTATATAAATAATACTATTATTAGACCTACTATATAGATACTCTATATTAAGAATCTCTTAATTAAAAAGGCCTTCGAATAATAAGAACTTACCTTAAAGGACTACTTAAATTATAAGAACGATATAAATAAGGATAAAGAAATTAATAATACCTTTATTAATTATATAGCCTTTAAATAATAATTTATAATTACTTTTAGAGACCTTAATAAAAAGAGGATTACTATACGTTATTTAAAGAACCTTAAATAGACTGGATCGACTATATATTATAATTATAAGTTCTAACGTTATATATCTAAACTCGATCTTAAAGATAACGCCCTTATAGAATACTTCTATAATAGACTCTAAGAAGATATAAAAGATAAACTTAATAAAGTTAATAAGCTAGATAAATTTAATAAATATATAAAAATAATAATTAAAATTAATAACCGTAATTATTAATATTAATTAAAATAAGGAAATAAAAGGGGATATCTTATTAAAACTTATATACCTTAAGTTAATTAAGGAAGACCCTATCGATATTATTCTATAGCCTATAGATATTATAGTAGATTTATAGACCTTAACGCTATTTTATACGATAATAAAAAGTAAAAGACCTATTATAATTATAGGAAGATTAGATATTTTATAAATAAATATCGATAAAAGAAACGAAACTAAAAATTAGTCCTTAAATAATAAGCTTATATAATTATTAAAAAAGGAGTCCTTAATTATATAAGCCTTTACTTTTCGGGATACTATAATAATAAGTATTAAACCTATAAGTTTAATAAAGATAGATTAAGATAATACTTAAAGGAAATAAAAGAATAAATTATAGTTATAATATAATAGGATTAACCCTATCGAAAGGATATTAAAAAACGCTTAATTAATATATAATAAAGTATTAGCCCTATTATATAGCTATTTATATAAGATTAAAAATATAGGACTTAACTTAATAAATAATATAATAATTAACTTAAGTATTATAAGATCGAAACCTTAAAAAGAGAAAGTAATATATCCTTAAAATATAACTATTATATAAGTTTATAAAAAGAAATAGCTTTATTACCTTCTTTTAAGGGATATAAAGAAGATATCTTAACTATAAAATAACTTCTTATTATTATTTAATAAAAATATCGAGAGTACCTTTAAACTTAACTAATATAATATAATTATAACTTTCTTTACCTAGACTTATTAAAATATAAATATATCCTATAATTTAGCTATATTTATATATTATATCCCTTATACCTTTAAGATAAGCTAAAATATAAATAAATACTTATATAATTAATACCCCTTTAGGTAATACTTAATATTATTTATATAACTTAAGTATTAAAGTATAATATATTAATAAAGGGTATAAAATAGAAAGCTAAGTTATATTATTAACTTTTAAATTAAGCTACTTTAATTTTACTTTCCTATATAAAAGAAACCTTTACTTACTTATATTAAGAAAGCTTAAATAAAGGGCCTAATTAATATATCTTCCCTATATTATAGTTTATAAAAGGAAATATAATATAAGAAAATATTAACTAATTTATATTAGAATTAATTTAAGTATCTTAAATATTAATATCTTTTAGGATATAAATAGCTCCTTAAGTAATAGACCTATTATTACTAAAAAACTATTAAATAAGATAATAAAAGGACTATTATCTTTTATTAACGAAAAGATCTTTATAAATATAGAAAACGGAAATTATAAATATTTACTTATATCGATAAATATTAAAAAATAATAAATTTAAGTAATAATTAATAATAAAGTATAAAGAAATTATATTTCGCTAAATCTTATTAATAAATTATAATTACCTTAAAAATAAAAAGATAAGCTTTATTAATTTAAAACTATAAAAAAAAGAGTTTATTAACTATAGCTATAAAGTAATTAATATAGAGATTATATACCTCTTAATTATTATTAGCGGAAGATAATATAACTTAAAGCTTAATATTATAGATATTTCGATATATTAAATTATATTAAAGATACTTTAATTATAGGTAAGTAATCTTAAAGTTAACTAAAGTATAGGCTAACTTTAATAAGATATACTAAGAAGCGAATTAGTTATTAAGAAATAAGTTAATTTAAAAAACTAAAATACCCTTTTAAACGAATTAAAGAAAGGAGCCTTTAAGATTTATATAATTATTAAAGAGCTTAAATTAATACTTAATAAAAGGATTCCTAAGGAATATTATTAATATAGCTAACTATTTAGTAATAAGACTTCTAGAATATAGCTAATAAGACTATAAAATACCCTTAAAGCCTAAAGTAAAACTTAAGTTCTATAAAATCTACTTATTTAATAAAGAAAAAAATAAAAGCCCTTAATAGCTATCTTAAGGAGAATTTAAGGAAAGGATATATTCGATTATTAATATTATTAATAAGATATCTTATTTTATTTATATTAAAGAAAAATAAATAACTTAAAATATATATAAATTATTAATAATTTAATAATATTATAATTAAGAATTAATATTTATTACCCTTAATTATAGAACTATAAGATAAGCTTTATAGTATTAATTACTTTATAATATTAGACCTAAAAGGAATATATAATTTAATTTAAATTAAAGATAGTAAAGAATAGAAAATAGCCTTTTAAATAAAATATAGACTATATAAATACTTAATTATACCTTTTAAATTAATTAATATACTTATAAGCTTTTAGACTATAATTAATAACGTCCTTAAAGAATACCTTAATATATTTATTATAGTCTATTTAAACGATATCTTAACCTTCTTTAAGATACTAAAGGAATATAAATAATATATCTATAAAGTTTTAAAGAAACTTTAAGATATAAAGCTCCTTATAGAAATAAAGAAATATAAATTCTATAAATAACGTATTAAGTTCTTAAGATATAAAATTACCCTTAAATTTATTAATATAGACCTAAATAAAGTTAAGACTATTAAGGACTAACTTCCTTTAATTAATATTAAAGAAGTATAAGCTTTCTTAAGTTTTATTAACTTTTATTAAAGATATATTAAGAACTTTAAAGTAATTAATATCCCCTTAATTAACTTAATAAAAAAAGATTAACCTTTTATCTAGAATAAGAAAGAATAAGCTATATTCGATAATATTAAATAAAGAATATTAAAAGAACTTATTTATACCTTATTAAACTTATTTCGACCTTTTAAAGTTAAAATTAATACGTTAAATTAAGCGCTTAATAGATAATTAAGGTAACGAAATAAAGAAAGATAAATATACTTTATTACCTTTTATTTAAAGAAGCTTAATAGACTAAAACTTAATTATTTAATCTATAATAAAGAACTTATAGTAATTATTAAAGTATTTAAAGAATAGAAATATTATTTAAGTAGTATAATAATAATAATTAAAGTCTATATTAACTATAAAAACTTAACTAGCTTTATAATAATAAAGGAACTAAATAAATATTAAATCTAATAATATAAATTCTTATTAGAATTTAACTTTAAAATTATTTATTATAAAAGAAGCGAAAATAGGTAAGCTAATATATTAAGTTAAAGAGAAAATTTTAAGTCCTTGATAGAAATATAATAAATTATAATCTTACGATTAAATAATAAAGGTATATTAAAATTAAGTATATAATAAGTTAATATAATATAGAAGGTTAAACTTAATTAAAAGTAAAACTAATATATCTAATAAGCTTATATAAATAACGAACTTATAAATAAGTAAGAAATAAACTTAGCCTTATTTAAAAAATAAGATATACTTCTATTTAATAATTAATATTATATTTTTATATAACTTTAAGAGAAGCTTATTAAAAAAGTATATAAATACTAACTATATAGATATTAAGGGGTCTATAAGACCTTTACGAGACTATAATATACTTAAGATTTCCCTAAGGTAAGATATATAATATAAAAAGTTATTCGGAACTATAATATATATAATAAAGCTAAAAATAATCGCTATATACCCTATAGGAAACTTCGATTAATATTACTATTAAGTAAAGTATAGGATATAATTATACTCGACTTTATTATTAAGCTATCTCTATCGAAAGAACCTATAATAAGAATAACTTACGATAATATCTTAGTTATTATAGAGAAATATAAGAAAGAGGGATAAAGGCAGAGGAAGGTAAAGATAATAAGGAAATAGAGATATATAGAGACAAAAGGGGTAATAGTAATAGAGAGATAAAATAGGTAATTGAGATAGTAAAGGTATTGAATTGCTTAATCTTCTATCTCATCTAGACTAGGAGGCAATAGCTCTATATATAATAAAATAGACTCGGCCTTCGGTCTGATTATCTATCCGTCGGTCTAATACTATTTTTCAGCCTGGCGTTATAGCTGAAAATAGCTGAATTTAGCGTGGCTTTAGTCCTAAGTCTAGACCTATAGCTAAATTTAGCGTAGCGTTATAGCTAGAACCTTAATAAGGCTAGTCGGGTCTAGTCTCTATATAGTAATTAGGACTATACCTATTATCGCCTAGTCTCTTATATAAATATCCGTCGGATATTTATTAAATACCCGACGGGTATTTTATTTATAGTAATAGTTATATTATATAGTTATATTATATAGTTATATAAAACCTACTATATATTATATATAGGAATATTATATAGTTATATTATATAGACTAATAAGAAACTTATAAAATATAGGTACTTTATACTATATAAAGAGTCGAGTATAACTTAAGATTTAATATATATATTTATTCGAGTAATAATAAGTTAATATAGCTTATTTAAGTAATTAATTTTAGATCGAGATAAGTTCTTTATATCGAACTTCTAGAAAAGTTTAATATAATAACTAAGAATTAAATACTCCTTATCTATAATATTCTACCTATAAATAAATAAGTAAACTAAGCGACTTAATTAAATACTTAAATAATACCTATAATATTATATTAACTATAAATAGAATAATTAAATAAAGTTATTATTAATAGCTTAATAAGCTTATAATAGCTTAAATAATAAAGCTATTAATATATTACTATTTAAAGCTAATTATAGCTATAACTTAGAATTAATAATATAGTAAATATAAATAGATACTTTAATAGCTATAAAGCTAATATAAAGTCTTTAAATAATATATACTTACTTATAATAAAAATAGATATTCCTTTAAAATTAAATAAAATACTATATAGATAAAAAGAGATTAGAAAGACTAACTTTAAAAGAGGGGGATAAAATATATCTCTTTCGATAAAATATTAAAACGAAAAGACTTAATAAAAAGCTTGACTAAAAGAAAATTAGACTATTTAAAATTATAAAGAAAATCTTAGTAATTAGCTATAGACTATTACTACCTTAGACTATAAGGATATACCTTATATTTTATATTTTATTATTAAAATTAATACTTAAGAAAGTAGGGCTCGAAATAAATATCGAAGTAAAAGAAAAATAAAAGTATAATATTAAATAGATACTAAACTTAAGACTAGGAAAATATAAAACTAAATACCTTATTAAATAAGAAGGCTATAATTATATAGAAAATACTTAGGAACTTAAGTCGTATTTAAAGTGTTATTTCTAGCTATTACGATAGTTCTATTAAGAGCTAGCGTTGCGCTTAAGTTAGGGATTATTATATTTTAATTTACTACGCTAAAATACCTAATCAAGTAGGTATTTATTACTGCTTTTAACTTTAAGTCCCGGACCTCGGACTCCCTAAATAAAAGAAGATTAGAATTAATCTAATCTAACTTATCTAAACCTTCTATCCTATAAGTAAATAAATCGTTCCCCCGATCGTAAAGGAACCGCTTCTATTATTGCAATCGAGTTAATTAGGCTAAGGCCTTAGCGGCCTCTTAATAAGCCTTTAGGGCCTTTTATTAGGCCTAGGCTAATTAATCCTCCGCCTTATCCGCCTATATTTCGACCCGCTTTAAGGCTATATAAGTATAGTTAAGGGAGCTACTTATTAGGAACCTATTATAAAGATAGCTAATATAAATATACTTAACGTAACGTAATAAGTTATCGACTATCTAATAAGGTATCTTTCGATAGAAGTATAGTATATACGGTATTATATTAAGTAATCTAAATTTAATTATATAGGCAAAAAGCGATTTCTACTTAATAATAGGATTATATTATCGCGACTTAATTACTCGACTTAATATAGCATTAATATCGTATAAAGAGAGGGGAAAGTTAAAATATAAATACTTACGATACTAAGAGGAAAAACGACTATATTTAAAGGCCTTAAGATAAGCGCCTTAAGAAAAGGGGAATAATATTATAAACTAATAGATAGCCGCTAGATAGGCTAGCCTAAGGAAGCCTTGCAATAAGGATCCTATATATATCTAGCGGAATCTAAAAGGAAGACCGGATAGTATTATATAAGGAAATATATAACCCTAAGATTAATAGGATTACCGCTAAGCTAGGTAAGTAAGCCTTACTAAGATTAAGGGGATCTATACTAAGCTAGGTAAGCTAGGCTTACCTAGCTTACTACTAAGCTAACTAATTAATAAAGAGATAGGCGAATATATATACTATAGTTATTACTAGAGTAGATAGCTAGATCTTTAGTAATTAATTTAAGTATCTAAGTATTTATTACTTAGGTAAGAAATGCAAACCTTCTTAACGGACTTCGTAAATCTTTACTACTCGTTATTAAGCCTAACGTACCTCCTAAGTAATAGCAAACCTTAGGATCCCTCTAAGGCTCCGTTATAGTAAGATAGTAAGGGTATTAAATTGCTCATTCTAGGAGGCAATAGCCCTATATATAATAAAATAGACTCGGCCTTCGGTCTAATTATCTATCCGTCGGTCTAATACTATTTTTTAGCTTAGCGTTATAGCTAAATATAGCTAAATATAGCTAAACATAGCTAATTAGACATAGCTAAATTTAGCGTAGCTTTAGTCTTTAGTCTAGACCTATAACTAAATTTAGCGTAGCGTTATAGCTAAAACCTTAATAAGGCTAGTCGGGTCTAGTCTCTATATAGTAATTAAGACTATACCTATTATTACCTAGTCTCTTATATAAATATCCGTCGGATATTTATTAAATACCTAACGGGTATTTTATCTATAGTATATAGTTATATTATAGTTATATTATATAGTTATATTATAGTTATATTATATAGTTATATTATATAGTCATATTATATAGTTATATAGACTAATACTTAATACTATTCTTATAGGCTAACTTTTACTCCTTTTACTTTTATACTAATATATAGTAATAAAAGAGGCTATAAGTTAATAGATCTAGAGACTAGCTATAATTATAGTAGCCTTTAAGTATATAATATATCTACTTTTAGTAATTAATCTTAATAGCTAAGGCTTTAATCTTAAAGGGATAATCTAGCTTTTATATCGCTATCTTTTAAAGGCTAATACTTTATAAAGGTTAGCGAGAGCTATAGTTATAGCGAAAGATAATATAGGTCGGTTAAGTAATACTATTAATCTTATACCTCGAGGTAGATAATACCTTAGAGATAGATATATTATTATAAAGGAAGAAATCTTAAAGGAAGATAAAAAGGTTATTATAGGTATTAAAAAGCTATAAAGGTAGTAAGTCTAGGATTAAAGAAGTAATAAAGTTATCGTTATAGGCTTCGCTAAGGCTATTATTAAGTCTATAGTCGTTATTACTTTTACAGGCGTCTTAAAAGCCTAGAAAAGAGGCTATAATATTAAAAGAGCTATAAGAGTTAAGTAACGTCGCGATATCTATTATATAGAGCTATTTATAGCGTTAGAAGAGGTCTATTAACGATATTATTAATGCTATTATAGGCGATAGATTTATAGTATTAAAGCTATTACCTATCGGCTCGTAGCTAGCCTATAATATATAATATAGATAAGGGTCGATATAAGGTAGCTACGGGCTCTACCGCGCTATATATATACTAAATAGCTATTCGGTAATATATAGTATACTATTAGCTAAAAATTTACTACCTTATTAATTAGCGTTAACTTACCTATATAACTAACTATTTATACCTTTATAAATAGGAGGACTCTTTAGTATATAGGTATAAAACGAGACTAACGCGCTATAATATATATAGATATCTTAATTAAATTATATCGTTATAACGCCCGCTTACGTTAACGCGCTAATAGGGCTTAATTCGCTTAAAAATATATTTCCGTTATTTCCTTACGATATTATTATATTTAGATAGATATTCTTCTATTCCGGATCTCTCCGCTAGGCCTAGTCGGCGCTTATGCCCGCGCTTACTATTACTTATTTATTGCGCCCGCGCCTATAACCTTATTTACCCCTTCCCTAATAGAGCCTAATTTACTCGAAAATAGCGTTTCTACTATTTTCTCTTAATATTATAATATTAGGGCTATATTATTCTATACCGGGCTAGGCGCCTATATATACTAGCTACTATAGCTCGTAATGCCCTTAAGTAGCGCCGCTACTATACTACTAATAATAGGTACCTTATAATACCGTTAGAGCTATTATATAAGGCCTACCGCGAGCCTATTATAATAACTATCTTTAATATTAAGTAAGGCCTACTATAAGCCTATTATAATACCGTCTCTAATATTATATAAGGCCTACCGTAAGGCTACTATAATGCCTTATTATTACCTTCTTCCTTAAAGTAAGATTAATTATATTTTATACTTAGGTTTAATAAGCGACTACCTTAACTAGCTATTTAATTAAGTTATTAGCGTAGGCTATTATAGCGAGCCTATAAGGCTGCCTATAATACTAGCTATAAGGCCTAATATCGCTATATATTATTAGCCTTAGCGGTATTATTATTAATACTATTAGTATCGTTATTATCGTTAAGTTAAAAGTAATATAAAACCTTAAGCTTTTTATTAGCTATATTAAAGTATAATTAGCTATAGGTATTCTTAATGACGGTTAGGTTATAAATCTTAAGGTAGCTATCTTAAAGGTTTTAATAATAGTTAATTAATAAATAGTCTTAAAGTAAGATATAAGATAAGGAAATTAACGATATAAAAGGTATAAACTAAGGGCTTTTTAAGCTATTAATAAAGGGTAATTTAATTACGCTATAGCTATAACTTCTCTATAACGTATTTAAGGATTATATAACTATAAGGTAGCTTATATTAATATTAAAAGTTATTTATATAGGCCTATAATAATATTAGCTTTTATTAATTAAGTATTATAGTAATAATAAAGTAATATTATATAATAAAAAGGTTAATAATTAAATATATAAGTTAATAATTTAATTTACTTAATTAAGCCTATTAAGTATATTAAAGCTATTATTTATAAAGCTATTTAATAGCTTTTTAAATATAGGCCTAAGCTTTATTATTAAGTATTAACTTTAAGCCTTTATAAAGATAATAAAGGTCTAATATATTAATTATAAAATAAGACTTTATATCTATATAAGTAGTCTTAATAAGACTATTAACCCTTTAACTAAAGTTATAATATTAATTAATATAGTATTTAGCCTATTACTAACGCTAAGGTATATATTTATCTTAGATATATTAAAGGGTCCGTTTTTAATAGCTAAAAGAGTTAATAAGAGACTTTTAGGTATCCTTAAAGAGATTATAATTAATAATATAAATAATAGCTTAAAAGGCTTTATATATATTATTATAAATATTATCTTAAGTATAATGGGGCTAGCGCTATATAATAGGAGCTAGTCGAGATATTAATATTTAATATATTATTAATAATAGAATACTAAGTAATAAAAGTAAACTTAATAGAAGTAAGAAAAGTTTATAGGCTTATAGCGTAATAATAGATAGAGCTTAAGTACTTAAAGACGCGGCTATAGACCGTACTCGACTAAGTAGTAATAAATAAAGCGGCGCTTAAGCTTAAGAAGCGAAAGCTACTTAAATAGCTAACGTAAGATAGTAAGATAAAATACTTTTACTTCTTTTTATATTAACTAAAGAATAAATATAAGACTAATAAAGTAAAAGACTTTAATAAGGAAAGTAAAGCTATCTAATATTAGCTCCTTAGTATATTACCTATCCGACTATAGCCTTATATAAAGGGATTTTAGACTTAAGGGGGGCTTAAGGGTAAAAAGGAATTATAAGCCTTCTTTAATTATATTAAATACTTCTTTAATAGTAAGTAAGTAAAGGAAAGAGCGCTTAATAAGCTATAAGGCTTATATTAGAGAAATAAATAGCTTTTTAATACTTTCTTTTTTAATTTTAATAATACCTTTATAAATATAAATAAATCTACTTAAATATTTTTAAAGATACTTAAATCTTAGCGTTATAAAATATTATATTTAATACTATAAAGGAATAGCTTATAATAGTATAGATATTAAATACTTTTTATAAATATATTTAATACCGTTAAGAAATTACCTAAAACTTTAAGAAGACTTTATACTTTAAAGAGCTATAGAAAAAGGTTAGGCCTAATATAAATATTAACTTACTTATTTAAGAATAAAATAAATAAATTACCCTTTAATAATCTTAATTATTAATTATAAAGGTAATATTATAATATTAATTACTTACCTTAAAAAATATAAAATTAACTTAAATATAAGGGGCCTTTAAAGGGACTTAATAAAGGAAGGTAATAAGCCTTATTAAGTTAAGTAAGCTATTAAAGATAAAAGGGAAAGAAAGAAAAGTAAAAGGCTATACCTTTATTATAAAGGGAATAGCTACCTTATAATATATTAACTTTATACCTTAACGAAATAGCCTATAATATTAAATTTAATTAAGCTATATTATATAGTCTTTATTAAGCTTAAGCTTAAGGAATACTTAAAAATAACTTTATTAATAATAATAATATTAATTAATAAAAGTCCTTTTTATTTTATATTTATTAATAAAGGATATAAATTTTATATAATTATAAATAAGGAAATGACTTAAGACTTTAAAGTCTTAATAAAGAAGATCCCCTTTTATAAAGTAAGGGGTATATTAAATATTATAAATAAGGTAGTTATTAAAGGGCTAATATAATCAGTTATAAATATGAAGGGCTATTTATAGCTTATTTATATTTATATAATACCTTACTTAAAGTTCCTTTTTAAGGAAACCTTAAATATAATATATAAAGTTTTATTTAGTCTTATATAAAGGTAAGCTTTAATATAGCTTATTATAAATATAAATATAGTATTATTAAGGACTACTTTTTAATAGCTTATTTTTAAGGGATATAAAAGATACCTTTTATATTATAATATTAACCTTTATAAAATATATATAATAGATTCGAAAGTAATAAGGTAATGATATAGCTAAAGTAATTATTTTCGCTATTAATATATAAGATATTAAAAAAGGGCTTATATTTAAGCGGCTTAAATTAAAAAAGGAATTTTAAGTATTATACTTTTATAATTTACTTTTATTTTTTAAAAAGTAAGAGATAAATAAACTTAACCCCTATAAGCTTAATATAGATTATTAAATCCCTTTTAAAATAGGCTTAAATAATTAAGACCTATTTATATTTTATAAAGCGCTATATAATATATTATATAAAAAAGTATTAATATTATAAAAGACCCTTAATAATTTTCTTAGTAAAGGGTTTATTAATATTAATAACTTAAAAGTAATATTAGTCTATATAACTATATAATATAACTATATAATATAACTATATATTATATAACTATATACTATAGATAAAATATCCCGACGGGTATTTAATAAATATCCGACGGATATTTATATAAGAGACTAGGCGATAATAGGTATAGTCCTAATTACTATATAGAGACTAGACCCGACTAGCCTTATTAAGGTTCTAGCTATAACGCCACGCTGAATTCAGCTATATTCAGCTATATTCAGCTATATTCAGCTATAACGCCAAGCTGAAAAATAGTATTAGACCGACGGATAGATAATCAGACCGAAGGCCGAGTCTATTTTATTATATATAGGGCTATTGCCTCCCAGTCTAGATGAGATAGAAGATTAAGCAATTTAATACCTTTACTATCTTAACTACCTATTTTATCTCTTTATTACTATTACCCCTTTTGTCTCTATATATCCCTATTTCCTTATTATCTTTACCTTCCTCTGCCTTTATCCCTCTTTCTTATAAGTAAGAATATTAATTCTTTTTATATAAAAGCTAAAGGGTAAGCTTTATTTTTACTATAATTATTATACCTTTAATATTATTATAAAAGTAAATTATTATTTAATCTTTTTTATTAATAATACCCTTATAACTTAATAAATATTTATTAATTTATTAAGCTTATTATAATATAAGCGTTTTATAGAGTATAAGTAATAATAAAAAAGAATAAAATATTACTTTTTAAATAAAGTATAGCCTTTTTAAATAGATAGTTACTTTATTTAACCTTAATAATACTTTAATAACTTTTTAATATTATATTAATAATATATTATAAGACTTTTTAAATAACTTTTACTTTATTTATATAAATAATATCCTTATTTCTATAAATAATATTATTAACGAATATTATATAAAGGTATAATAAATATTTAAATAACTTTAAGACTATAGCTTATATTTTAACTTAAATAAATATTAATTTAAAGTTAAGATTATTAAATACTTAAGATTTATTATTTATATAAGTAAAGGTATTAAAGTAAACCTTATAAAGATAAAAGTAATTATTAAATAGCTAGCTTTAATAATATAAAAGGGGGTATAAAGCTTTTTTAAATTTATTAATTATTATTAAGTTTTTATATTTAAGTTCTTAAATATAATAATATTAATTATAACTTTAATAAGAAAATAAGTTTTATTTATATAAAAGTAAGAATATTAAATAATATTTAAAGCTCTTAAGGAACTCTTTATAAAGGCCTTAATTCTTTTATAATAAGACTTTAATTTATTTACTTTTTTTAAAAGTAGATTATAATAAAATTACTTTAAAGGGAATACTTTTATAAAATATAAATAATTAATAAAAACTAATAGCTTTTTATTTATAAAAGCTATCCTTTATTAAGTAAAATTACTTTATTTATAATAAAGAAATATTAGCGATTATTTATTATTTAAAGTAATAATTAATAAAGCTTTATAGCTATAAAAGCTTTATAATATTTATAGACTATAAGAACTTAAAATATTTTATAATTTATTAATATTTATTAAAATATAACTATATAATATAACTATATAATATAACTATATAATATAACTATATAATATAACTATATAATATAACTATATAATATAACCATATAATATAACTATATATTATAACTATATGATATAACTATATAATATAACTATATATTATAGATAAAATACCTATTAGGTATTTAATAAATATTTAATAGATATTTATATAAGAGACTAAGTAATAATAGGTATAGTCTTAATTATTATATAGAGACTAGACTTAACTAGCTTTATTAAGGTTTTAGTTATAACGCTATACTAAATTTAGCTATAGGTCTAGACTTAAGACTAAAGCTATATTAAATTTAGCTATACTTAGCTATATTTAGCTATAACGCTAAGCTAAAAAATAGTATTAAACTAAAGGCCGAGTCTATTTTATTATATATAAGACTATTACCTCCTAGCCTAAATAAGATAGAAGATTAAGAAATTTAATACCCTTATTATCTTACCTATCTTTACTACCTATTTTATCTCTCTATTATTATTACCCCTTTTATCTCTATATATCCTTATTTCCTTATTATCTTTATCTTCCTCTACCTTTATCCCTCTTTCTTATATTAAGTAAATTAATTATAATATTTAATATATTTTTATAAGGATTAAAACTAAAAGATTTAAAAAGACTATAAAGTTAAGGACTTATAATTTATCCCTTAAAGTACCCTCTATATATATATTAGCGTTACTTTAATTAAGTTAATAACTTTATTCTCTAACTTTAAATTAAGCTTTTTATAATAATAAAAAGTAAAGTAAGATATAACTTATTAAAGTACCTTTTATATAATTAAGAATAGCGCTTATATATTTAACTTAAGGCTTAGCCTTAAAGTATAGATTATAAAGTATAACTATAAGAAAGAGGGATAAAGGCAGAAGAAGGTAGAGATAATAAGGAAATAGGGATATATAGAGACAAAAGGGGTAATAATAATAGAGAGATAAAATAGGTAGTTAAGATAGTAAAGTGATTAAATTGCTTTATCTTCTATCTCATCTAGACTAGGAGGCAACGGTCCTATATATAATAGAATAGACTCGGCCTTCGGTCTGATTATCTATCCGTCGGTCTAATACTATTTTTCAGCTTGGCGTTATAGCTGAATATAGCTAAAATTTAGCGTAGCGTAGCTAAATTCAGCGTGGCTATAGCTAAATTTAGCGTGGCGTAGCTAAATTTAGCGTAGCTATAGCTGAATTTAGCGTGGTTATAGTCTTTAGTCTAGACTTATAGCTAAATTTAGCGTAGCGTTATAGCTAGAGACTAGTGTTATAGGTTAGGCCTAGTCTCTATATAGTAATTTAGACTATACCTATTATTACCTAGTCTCTTTTATAATTTACCCGTCGGATATATATTAAATACCCGACGGGTATTTTACTAGAATAATAATTATATTATATATATAGTTATATTATATATATAGTTATATTATATATATAGTTATATTATATATATAGTTATATTATATATATAGTTATATTATATATATAGTTATATTATATATATAGTTATATTATATATATAGTTATATTATATATATAGTTATATTATATATATAGTTATATTATATATATAGTTATATTATATATATAGTTATATTATATATATAGTTATAGACTAATAATAACCTTAATATAATAAAGAACCTTTATTATAAAAACTACCTTTAAGTATTTAAGGCCCTTTAAGTAATAAACGCTAAGGTAAAGTTTATATTTAAGGGAATAAACTTATAAAATAAATTAAAAAGTTAATTAATTAATATAATATATTTATAATTCCCTTTTTTTAAATATTTAAATAAAGAAAGTATTATTATTATATTATTATAAAAGTTTTTTTATTAATCTTTAATATAATAATATATTAAAAAGTTCCTTTATAATTATAATATTTATAATTATATAAAAATATAAAAGAAATATAAAAAAGGTTTATTATAGCCTTTATTTATATTAAAGTAATTTTATAGGTAAATATAAATAAACTTTATTATAGACCTTTTCTTAATAAATAAGTATTATTTCTTATAAATAATCTAAAATAGGCTTAATAAAGAAGTTATATTAAAGCTAATAACTATTATAAATATTATTATATATATAAAGTACTTTTTTTAATATTATTTTTATTAATATAATTAATTTATTATTATTATAAATAATTAAAGAATAAATTAAATAAATAGCTTTTAATAATACTTTTATAAGCTAATCAATATTAAATAATAATTTAATATAATATATTACCCTTAAATAAATAAAAGTATTAAAAAGATTAATTAAGAAATATAAATATATTTTAAGGCCTATATTAGTTATAATTAAAATAATTAAAATAATTAATATTAATAACTATTTATAGCTTAATTTATACTTAATAATTAAATAAGTAATTTAATTAATATATCTCCCTTTTTTATACTTTATAGTTATTACCTTTAATTTATTATAAATAGCCCCCTTCCCTTTATAAAAGAGGTAAATTAAAATATTATATTAAAGGATAAAGTATAGGCCTTTATAGCGAAACTTAAATAAGTTATAAAGCTTTATAACTTAATAATAATAGCTACCTTATTTAAATAAAAATAATATATTAATTATATATATAGCTTTATAAATAAATAAAAAATAAAAAATAAAATTTAATTAAACTTTTATAATTATAGTTTTATAAAACTAAAGAAAAAGCTTAATTAATTATATTTAAAATATATAATCAATAAAATATTAAGCTTATATATAATTAAGCTAATAAACTTACCTTTAAGTATATATAACTATTTCTATATAAATTAATTATAATAAATAAATAATAACTTTATATTAAATAAATTATTTTAAATAATTAGCTTATATTAATATAAATAAGTAATAATATATTTTATAAAATAGAAAAGATCTTTATAATTTAATAAAAGCCTTATAATTAAAGAATTAAAGAAAAAGCCTTAACTAAATAAAATAAATATCTTAAGTTAATATAAAAGCTATTTAAAAAAGTAAGGTATATTAAAATATATAAATACTTTATAAAATAAGCTAATAAAAAGTATTAAAAAGAAATATTAATATTAACTTTACCTTTTTTAAAAAGAGGGGGCTATTTTATAAAGTATAATTATTCTTCCTTTACTTTTTTTTATCTTTTTCTTTACTTTCTTCTTTATTTTCCTTTTTAAAAAAGAAATAATAATAATAATAATAATAATAATAAAGAAAGCCTTAATAAAGGTAATAATAATAGGTTTAACCGCTATAAAGTAGTCTTAAAGGGTACTTACCTTAATAAATAGCTAGGTATTATTATTTAAGGTAATAATTAAAGTAATAAAGGTAAGGGTAAAGGTAAGGGTATTAAAGTTATTAATATTACCTTTATAAAGGGGTTAATAACTATATTATTAATAATATATAAAAATAGGGGGGGACTTACTTAAATATAAGGCCTATATACTTTAGTTCCTAAAGATATTAAATCGCTATATAAATAGCCCTTAATACTTTCTTTACTTTAGCCTTTATTTTCATAATAATAATAATAATAATAATAATAATAATAATAATAATAATAATAATAATAATAATAATAATAATAATAATAATAATAATAATAATAATAATAATAATAATAATAATAATAATAATAATAATAATAATAGTAATAATAGTAATAGTAATAATAATAGTAAGTCCCTTACCTCCCCTTCCCTTATTGCTACGTTCTGCCCTATAGGGCGCGGAGGTATGCCGGTTCGAGCTAACGTTCGAGATAGATATCGTTAGAGTCTTTATAGGCTAGGCTCTTAGAGCCCTTATCGCTATCGCCGTCGCCGTCTCTATAGCCCCTAGCTCGCCGCCTCCCCCCCCCCGGGCCCCTATATAGCTGCCTACTATATATAGCCTTACGTAACTAGCTGTGGGCCTAGGTTAATATAAGGTCCTAGCTATATATAGCGTTATTACACTTAGGGCCGCGCTCTAGGCTCTTATTAGGCTAAGCCCCTTATATTAAGTATTTAATAAGCTTAAGATACTTTCTTTTACCTTTTATTATATATAATTATAATCTTTAAGGTTAAGGTTAAGCTTTAATTTAGTAACTTAAGTATTAATAAGCTAATCGCTATTATTATTATCGTTATTATCGCTATTATTATTATTACTTTCTTTATCCTTTTAATAAATATTAATCTTAGCCTTAATATTAGCTAAGATATAATATATATATAGCTATTATTATATATTAAGAAAGACCCTTATAAAGGCTATATAAAAAGCTTATTTTTTATCTATAATTATAACTTTTAATATTAATACTATAAGGCTTTTATAAAGCTTATTAAGTTACTTAATATAAGAAAGAGGGATAAAGGCAGAGGAAGGTAAAGATAATAAGGAAATAGGGATATATAGAGACAAAAGGGGTAATAGTAATAGAGAGATAAAATAGGTAATAGAGATAGTATAGGTATTGAATTGCTTAATCTTCTTTTTCGTCTAGACTAGGAGGCAAAGGTCCTATATATAATAAAATAGACTCGGCCTTCGGTCTGATTATCTATCCGTCGGTCTAATACTATTTTTTAGCTTGGCGTTATAGCTGAATATAGCTGAATATAGCTGAATTCAGCGTGGCTATGGCTGAATTCAGCGTGGCTATAGCTGAATTCGGCGTGGCTATAGACTAACTGACTTTAGATTAGACTAAAGACCTATAATAGTCTAATAGACTATTAGTCGGCATAATAGACTAGCCGTCGGCATAATAAACTATCCGCTATATACGGAAATATATATTTCCGTTAGGAATATATATTTCCGTATTTTATATATATATTAGCCTTATATAGCTATTTAATATTTCATATAGAAATATATATTCCCGTATTATATAAAAGCTAATTATAGTTATATAGTATAGTTATATTATATTATTATATTTTATATTATATTATTATATTATATAGTTATATTATATAGACTAATACTTAATAAGCTATTAAAAAAATACTCTTTTTTATTATTAATAAAGCTAAAGGTAAAGTTAATAATACTTTTATAATTTATAATACTTATAATTAAAAAAAAGGTATTTTAAAGTAATTAATCTTATATATTATTAAGATTAAAGACTTTAAGAATTTCTTTTATATCTTATAATATTAAAGATAAGTCTAAAAGAAGGCTTTAAAGCGACCTTTATTATTAAGTAATTTATTAACCTTAATCTCTTTTATTTATTTAAGCTCTTTAATAAATACTTATATAGCTATAAAGCTATTAAAGTATTCTTTTTTAATAATTTAATAATTATTATAAATATCCTTTTTTAAAAAAAGCTATAACTTAAGTTAATATTATAAATAATATTAACTATTTTTTAAGCTTATATATTATACTTAATTATAAGCTCCCTTTCTTTATTTTATTAAGTTATTATATAATAATAAAAAATAATATATATAAATAAATTAAATAATTAATTATAATTATATTAATCTTTAGCTATTTTATATACTTATTTCTAATTAAAAGACTTAATAATTAAGGTAATAACTTTAATAAAGTAATTAAGCTTTTAAGTTATTAACTTTTATATATTTATACTTTAAGATATTTACTTAAGGCTATAATTATAATAAAAGATAATATATATAAGTTAAGAGATATTATTAATCTTTTATTAATTAGTAAAAGAAGCTTTAATAATATAGGCGCTATTTTTATAATAAAAGTTAATTAAGAAGTTAAAGAGTTTTTAAAAGGTATTAAAGAGTAATAATAATAATAAAAAGGTATTAATATAGTAATAAAGTTATTATTTATATCTATATTAAAATATTATTAATTAACTTATTAATATTATAACTAATAAGGAACTTATTATTAATAATATTAGCGATATTAATAGCGGGCTTATTAATAGCGGGCTCGTTAATAAAAGGCTAAGTTATATTAAATATAAGATTAAAGTTTATATCTATAATAAGCTAGTTTATAAAAGAGTAAACTAAAGGTATAATATAAGGGTAAAGCTATAATATAAGGGTAAAGCTATAATATAAGAGTAAAGCTATAATATATATATTATATTAAAGTAAGAATAAAATATAAGTAGCTATAAAAGTAGCCTTATATTAGCCTAAGCTATAAACTTTATTTAGGTATAATAGGCTATATAATATATAATTAATTAAAAACTTTAAGAGATATAAAATACTTTTACCTTTAGACTTTTCTTTTAATAATAAAACTTAATATTATTATTATTACTTACTTTATCTTTTTAATAAAAATTAATCTTAGCTTTAATATTAACTAAAATATAATATATATATAGCTATTATTATATATTAAAGAAGACCGCTATAAAGACTATATATAGAGTTTATTCCTTATTTATAATAATAACTTTTAAGGCTAATATTATAAAGCTTTTATAAAGCTTATTAAATTACTTAATAAATTATTAAAAATAATACTCTTTTTTATTATTAATAAAGCTAAAGATAAAATTAATAATACTTTTATAATTTATAATATTAATAACTTATAAAAAAGGTATTTTAAAATAATTAATTTTATATATATTAAAGACTAAAGACTTTTAAAAACTTCTTTTATATTTTATAATATTAAAAATAAGTTTAAAAAAGGGCTTTAAAGTAACCTTTATTATTAAGTAATTTATTAACTTTAATCTCCCCTTTTTATTTAAGCTCTTTAAGGAAGGCTTAAATAGTTATTAAGCTATTAAGCCGCTCTTTTTTATTACTTATTTATTATTATAAATATCTTTTTTTAAAAGAAAGAATAATTTATATTAATATTATAGATAATATTTACTATTTTATAAACTTATATATTATACTTAATTATAAACTCCTTTTCTTTACTTTATTAAATTATTATATAATAATAAAAGATAATATATATAAATAAATTAAAAAATTAATTATAATTATATTAACCTTCCTTTATTTTATATATTTATTTTTAATTAATAGACTTAATAATTAAGGTAATAACTTTAATAAAGTAATTAAGCTTTTAAGATATTAACTTTTAAAAGCTAGTATTTTTAAACTTTCTTTTAAGGCTATAATTATAATAGAAGATAATATATAAGAGCTAATTAATATTATTAATCTTATATTTAATAAAGGAGGCTTTAATAAAATAAGCTCTATTTTTATAGTTAAAGTTAATTAAGAAGTTAAAGAGCTCTTTAAAGGTATTAAAGGTTAGCGATAATATTAATAAAGGTAATATTAATATATTAATAAAGTTATTATTATTATCTTTAGCTATATTAAAATATTATTAGTTAGCTTATTAATATTATAATCTATAAGAAACTTATTAACTTAAGTAATAAGTAGCTTATTTATAGGAAGCCTATTTATAAAAAGCTTATTAATAATAAGTAACTTATCGGTAATAAATAGCTTATCGGTAAATAGCTATAGTATATTAATAAGGAAGCTAAGATCTATATTATAGTTAAGACTATAAGAAAAGCTATTTAAAGGTATCTTAAGGTAGCTTTATAATATAGGCTTTATAAGGTATAATATAGCGTTAAGGCGCTTTAGCAATAATATATAAAGGTAGGCGCGCTATACTTATTATAGGCGATTAATAAGGCGGCTTTTATATTAACCTGGGCTATAAACCTTAAATAAGTATAGCGGGCTATATAGTATATAATTATCTAGAAAAAAATTAAAAAGTAAATTATTTATATAGCTAAACTTTTATATTTATGCGAATAGTACTACTCTATATTAATATCTTAATTAAACTATATTATTATAATATAGCGCTTATACTTATACGCTAATAGGGCTTAATTTACTTAAATATATTTTTATTATTTCTTTATAATATTATAATATTAAAGACTTACTTTTTTAAGCTAGGCTAGGCGCTTATATATCTTAAGTACTATCGCTATTATCGCTATTATCGCTTATAATATTATTAATTAGCCTTAAGTAGCTATATTATTACCGCTGCTATAAGTATTATTAATATTATTTCCGTTATTATTTATTACTTACTATAATGCCTACTATAAGGCTATAGTATAGGTATTTAACGTCTTATAGGAGGCATTAGCGATTATATTAAATTAAAGCTTATAGGCGGGCTAGACTTTATTATAGTCGCGTATTAGCCTAGGCTATAAACGGTAGTTAAGTATAGTAAGCTCTATAGTATAGGATTAGCTAGAAAAGAATAGGGGTAGAGATAGCTTTATAGTTAGAGAAAATAGGCTTTATAAATAATATTACTTTAAATATATTATTAAGTTATAAACCTTAATTAAGTATAGTAGGCTATATATTATAAGATTAACTTAGGTTATTTAATTTTATAGGGAGGGTTATACTTATAGTAAAATATAACTATGCCCTTAATATTACTTTTAATAGAAATAAGGCTTTTATTAATAAAGGCCCTTTAATATTATATTAATTACTATAGGTTCCTCCCCTTAATTATATTATAGTTAAATAATATAATTAAGGATAATATATTAATAATAATATTTATATATATTTTAGAGTAATCTTAAGCTATTATAGCTTCTAGACTTAAATCAGCTATAAAGGTTATAATATCTATTATAGTATATTAATATTATATATATATATATAAAATAGCTAGCGTAATATAAAAGTAAGGCGCGGGCTTAGAAAAATATAGAATATTTATATAGTTTATACTTCTTATTTATATAGCTAATATTACTTTTAATAAATTTTCTTTTAAATATTAAATAACTTACTTAAGCTTATATAATAATAAATAAATAAATATTATAGCTTTACTTATAGGATCTTAATAGGTTATAACTCTAGTAAAGTTAAGGCTGACTGAATTAAAAAATAAGAAAGCTATAAGAAAGCTTTAAGATAGGGGGGCCACGAAGTTATGGGGCGGTACGTTAGTTCGTAGCTGCGGGGTATTACGAACATGGTCTACTGTCCGTGACCCCTCCTCGCTGGGTGTCGAACGCGCGGAGTGGAACAGTGGGAAAGTAATCGAGAAGCCGAGCCCAGTCGTATGAACAACAGAGCGCGCAAAAGCTTATGCTGCACTAGAATGAATGGCGAAGCTGGCCTGGTCAGCTGCCTCGTTGACCGCGTGGCAACCAGGGTGAGAGGCAGCTCCTGAAACTTGTCACGACATGTCACCTAACGAGCCCGTTTCTCTAGCTGCCGCATCGCACAGGTGCTGCTGGCCGCTCCTTCGACAAGGACGAGATTCTCCAGATAACACGCTCTACTCTGCTTGATCTGAGCTACTCCAACCTCACCATCGTGCTTGGATCCTTGTTGAACCTCCTCGAAGACATAACTCGGTCGTACACCCCTGTTGCCGCCCACCCGACTCATGTCTTGCGATCGGAAGTCTATGTAGTTGGTCTTTTGGCTGATTGCTGCTCTTCGTCATGGGGTGCTACATCGGACAACACCGGGAAGACCAGCGCGGCAAGACGACCGATCCCGAAGCCCATAGATGACGTACTCGTCAATCGTGTGTTCGATATCGCCAGACAGGTTCTGGAGCCCATTCCAGACAATTATATTCTACCCGCGGAAGCTCTTCTGGAGCAGATTTCAGATCGCAACATTCGCATCCCCCGAGCTCCCAACGCCTCGCAGCAGAAGCATGACGTGTCGACTTCCGATGCAGCATGCGTCGAGGAATGTCTTGCCGAACTAGATGTCTACATCAAGGCCGTGGTGGAGTACGTTTCGGCATCGAACTGGTCGACGTCCTTTGCCTACTTCAGGAACGTAGTCTACAACATACGGACCACATCGTTCGCAGAAGCGAGCGCCGAACTGTCCAGCTCCGCTCAGGCAGCTGAGGTACCGGCCCTTGTGATCCTGCGTCTGATGTCGTTCCTCTGGGTTGATGCCTCAAAGCTGGGTCATGTTATCCAAGAACTATGTTCCAGCTATCTGCACTTTAGGCGGTCTTGTCAAAACACGGTCGCCGTCGTCTTGCCATTGCTCATCACGCGCTGGATAAACCGTTTCCCTGACCAGTTCATGCGGCTCCATTTAATGCACAAACGACTAGATGGTGGTGCAGACACGCTGTTTGACATGACGCAGACGGTGGGGGACAATGGAAAGAGGAAGGCCGTCTTCTATCCGCTGCAGATGACGCTCCTCCTCCTCCTCCCCGATGTCTTCCAGGTTGCCAGCAACATGAGGGAGGCCAAGAGTAATAACATGGTCAAAAAGGTCGCCTTTCTGGACTTGCTCAGGAAAGCGCTTCGCAACGGCAACGAGCGAGCCGCGTATTGTCTGGTCACCCTTCTCCGCGCCGCACGACATTTTGATGCTGAACATGACTCCGCTTTGGTCAGTTATGCCATGGACGTGCAGAATGAAGTACGCGATGCACTTTTCGGCTCCCCGCCAGGCCTACCCCCAGTCCTTAGCTTCGATCAAGACATCATCACGGGTGCATTTGCGAGCCTGGTTCATCTCAATCTGCATGGCAGCATCGACACCCTGCTTCGCACTTGCATAGCGCAGACATCGACAGAGAAGTTTAAGATCGCCGTCGTACAGAGTTGCACCTACTTTGCAGGTCAAGCCCATGCACTCAAGTGTGATGGCTTGTTCAATACTGCCATTCCCTTTATGAGAGCCCAGTTCGAGGTCTGTTGTCAGTTAGCCGGCTATCATGTGTATGTACTAACGCTCGCTAGGCTAATTGCAACCGCATTGCGACCACACAGGGGGACGAACAGAAGCTGAGCGGTACATTGCTAATACTATCCATACTGGAGTTTTTGGATGCATTCCCGGGGCCTCTGCTTGGGGAGATGTCGCGCATGTCTCTGAACGACGGCTTCCTGAGGCCCTTCCTCTTATGTGTGCTGTCGCCAGACCCATCGATACGGCGGCTGGCTGCCCGAGTCGCGAAACGGGTCTTTGCCAACATCGGCAACAAGCACCAGGTACCTGAAGGTAGATTTGATTCGAGTATGGATGATCTGAGGACTCTATTGTGGAAGCAAGGGTAAGTCTGACCAGCCACGTGCGTGGCAACAACCTGGTGTGAAGCGCTTTGCTCTAACTGCCCGCAGCTCTGATGTGCTGCTGGAAATTTGCAGCCGCATCGACACAGATGATGGCGAGGGTGTGCTGGAGCTGTATGGTGTCCTTGAATCCCGTGTGACCCTGGTCAAGGCCATCCCTGTGCGTGAAACCCCCTACAACCTGGTCTTGTTATCGCTCGCCAACCAGGACGTGTCTGCTAACTATAGTAGAGCTTGGTAGACGAAATCGATGCCTCAATCGATGCTGAGTTCGCGTCGCCTCTCGAGACCACTCTGTTGGTATCGCTGTGTACCCCCGACATCGAGGTATGCCAGAACGTAACTGCCTGCATCGGGATGCTCCTGGAAGAACACGCGGTGCGAAATACTGCTGATTCCGCCCGGGCTCTCACTTGGGTGTCATACAATCGCGCTGTATATCACGATCTCGCCTCTCCCGAGTTCCGCTTCACTGGCCTCGTTGCCTTTCAGAAGAGGATGCGTGGGCTCCTTCGGCGCCTGCAACATCCGACCTTGGGCATCCTGGCTGCATGGGAGGCCGCATTTGATAAGTGGCTTCACCTAGCCAAAGAAGTGTCAACGGCTCCTGTCGACGGTATTGACGACAAGTTGCTAGCTGAGTGGCGGAACTTCTCTGGCTTTCTGGCCTCGTTGGGTGGCATTTGCATCGCCGATAAAGGCCCACCGCTCGAGGAACCGTTTTCCGAGGATATGCGATGGATTGACCGGGTGTGCTCCGACCATTATGAAGAATCACCTCTCGCACGCTATCTGAGGCTCAGCATTCAGCTCCTTGGCTGCTCCAATGTCAAGGTTCGCGAGGCAATGCGGGACGTACTGTCCAGCGAAATACCGCCCATCCTATACCCGCCACTGTTCAGAGCTCTCGAATCGGAGCTGGATGTGCTCCTAACAGGGGCTCTTGCTTCAGTCGAGAAGGGGCACGAAAGCGAGATAATATTTGCTGAGCAAGCAGCCTCAGTCCTCAAAGCAATGGTCGAGAGACTTGAGAGCACAGCAGATCTTGGTGCCTCCTCATCCGTGCACCTGGGTGCCCTCACGCTAAACTTGGCCAGGTTCATTGATGGGGTGCAAGACATCATGAGCATGCAGAGGGTAAAAATCCGGATCTGCAACCTCTGCGAGGCGGTAACGAAGCGAAAGGAGTATTTGAATCTCCGTGATGACGTTCGGATCAGGAACCAGCTACTGGAGTACATTTTCGGCTGGATAGCGAGGCCACATCCCACGAAGATAGATCATCAGCATTCCTCGGGCCCTCGGTATGACGACGGGCGAAGAATACAGAGGGACCTTGACAAGGCTTGCCTTAAATGTCTCGCGGATCTTACTTGTCGGCTTCCGCTCCAGCCCCTCGACAACCAGCCAGATGCCGACACGAGCGAAATGAAGTCCCAAATGTTTCACACGTACTTCAACAGGTTTCTGTCGCTGCTGAACTATGAGACCAAGGACTCAGGCAAGCTAGAGTACCCCCCTATTGCGGCAGCTCGCGAGGAGACCATGACCAACTCAGACTTGGTAATCACGATACTCTCGAACCTCTTGAGCGCGAATATCGACGTTGGTCTTAAACACTCGTTGAACATCGGATACCACGAGAACATTGAGATTCGCGCGGCATTCATCAAAGTTCTATACAACATCTTGCTTCAAGGGAAGGAGTTCAGCAGCCTCACAGATTTGGCCGTGAGCGAGAAGTATGAGGCGCTTCTCAATGTCAGTTCTGTCAAGCCGGGAATCTCTATTGTTCCATTCGCTGACATTCGGTTGAGCTCCTAACGACGGACCTCTCCCTTGTAGTTTCGATGAGCTCAATCTGCCCACCTTCCGAGGTCGATGAGCTCACTGTTTGCCTGCTGACGATTTTCGAGCAAAGAGGGCTCCTTTTTGATCTTTTTGAAGCCCTGGTTCAGTATGAGGTTGAACAGACTGGTACGAGGAGTAGACCGCTCGCAGCCTATTCGATCTTTACCCATGTCGTAGACGCACTGACTTTACAGCAGAGAATGAGACCGAGCTTTTGCGAAGGACTTCTGTTGCGACGAAACTGCTTTCCCTCTATGCCAAATGGAAAGGCGTCGCCTACTTGCGGGCTACTCTACACAATGTTCTTGAGAGGCTGATGATCACATCACAAGATCTTGACCTTGAACTTGATCCGGCCCGGGTGGGGTCAGAAGAAGAGTTGCAGAAAAACGCGATCCAGCTGCAAATCGTAGCTAAAGTTTTCATGGACGATATCTGTGCCTCAGAACTTCTGGTTCCATCGTCATTCCGGAGAATTTGCTGCATTGTAAGTTGCCTTCGCTGACTCCGTATGAGCGCCATTAACGCTTTGCAACGTAGATATCCGATACTGTCTCACATCGATTTCCAAACGCCAAGTACACAGCTGTCGGCGCCTTCATGTTTCTGCGGTTCATCTGCCCAGCAATCGTGGCACCCGAGTCCGAGGGTCTTGTATCAACCGTTCCCACCAAAGAGATGCGTCGTGGACTATTGTTGATTGCCAAGGTCATACAAAACCTGGCTAATAATGTGCTGTTTGGCACTAAGGAGCCTTACATGTTTCCTCTGAATCCTTTCCTGGTCCAGAACATAGGTTTCGTGACAACATTCCTCAGTCGCATCTCCGTGAGTCTTCCAATGTTCCGGGCTCCCTTCGGCTCTAGGGCTAATCTTAGCCGCAGGAACCCACCGAGCCCATGGAAGACCCGGAAAGCACCGTACTTGTCGATTTCGGATCTTGTGTCGCAATTCATCGGTTTTTATACGATCACTGGGATCACCTCCGCCAAACACTAGTTTCCCGGGACAAACGAGTTGTCATCCGCAACCTGGGTGAGCTGTCTCGTGGCTCACCCACCATCTTGGAGCCACTGCGGAACCTCATTGCGGATCTTGGTCCTCCGCCGTTGGCAATGTCATGGAATCGACCACAAATTTCTACAAACTCCCCACCACTGTACTCTCGGTTCCAGAACTTCATGTTGCGGAATGCTTTCAAAGGCACGGAGTCGTTCCTTACGACTCGGGCCGTGTACGACGGGGGCGAGAGCAAGGTCATAACCAAATCCCGGTAGAGGTATTTGTTCTGACACGAGTATAGGATGGTCTTTCCATTGTGTGCGTGATCTTGCGACATATTGAAAACGAAAGTATCGACTACAACATGCTTCTCTACAGCTATCTGAAGGTAAGCTGGTCTCCCGACATTGAGACACTATGGTGAGGCAACGAGAGGCCTCGCCATATCCCCGATAATGATGCAGGAGCCCTAAGTAGCACGTCGATATCTTGCATAGAATGCTGACCGCGCGTCAAAGATTGCAAGCAGGCTTTGGCAAGAACCCTTTGGCCTTTTTATCGATGCTACCTGTTACAATGGGCGAGGGGAGCCACCGGACGACTTCTTCACGAACCTTGACCTTCTGACACCCTCCGAGATGTCACTAAACCTTTCTAGGATATACATATACAATATGAACAGCGCATTCAAGTAAGAGCCGACGGACATGGCCCGCCGATGGACACCAGCTCTGACATTTGACACAGGAGGTGTTTACGGCGACTGCTTCGGGTCTCCACCAGGAATGACGGCAGTGTTTTCCATCCAGACAATGTGAACTACCATCTGATAGGCAGCTTACAAGACCTGCAAGCGCATTTCCACTTGAGCCAGCTTCACCTACCCAAAGAAACAATCAGCGTTGTTACCGACACACGCTACATGTTTCAACCTGTCACTCGGCTTTCCAAGTCCAAGGGCAAGGTGGAAGTGATCATTAAGGTTGGCAGTCAGTTCGTACAGATTACAACCGCGAAGAGACAAGAAGTACTGTCAGGCTCTCGTCTCAGCAGTACCGTGAACGACATTTTTCGGCTTGGCGAGGTTGATGAGGCGGCAACAACGGTCCAGCCAGAGGATGAGCTGTCCTTCGGACTTCGCGCGGATGGAGGCAAGGTTGTCATGTGTTTCACAAGCCCCAAGAAGGCGGATGTGCTTCAGACCATTCGAACCGCGAAGGGAAAGCACGGCAAGGAAAGCAGGGTCCACAAGCCATTCGAGAGATTGATCCGACCTCAGGATGTCCCTGGTACCATGCTCAACCTCGCTTTCACGAATCTAGCGAGCCCAGACCATGTCCTCCGACTTGCATCTTACAATCTCCTCGGTGCGCTGTGCCGTGCATTCGACTTCGACGCCTCGTCAAAGTTAGTTTGTGTTAAGGGTAAGTCGGAGGTCCTGTCCGCTTTCTTTGAGCGGAAATAATAACCCTCGTACTATCATCGTGCGACAACCGATCGATGCCGCTGACTATTTGAAGATCTCTCGGTCCCCGCAGACCCCACGGGCTTCATAGTCAGCATGAGCAAGGAGTTGGCAAGAACCGAACCTCAGCTCACAGCAGACTTCCTCACCGAGTTCTTTGTCAGCTGGGAGAGCTTCGCAGACGAGCAAAAACCTCTCAGCCTGGAGTACATGGCACCATGGCTGCCTGGCCTCCGCACCAACGTACTGATTTGCGAGTCGGAAGGTGAAAAGGGGCGCGAAAAGGTGGCTGGCTTACTCCGGAAAGTCATTGACTTGATCGTATTTGAGCCTGGCTTGGCCCATGCTCTTGAGCACTACGTCTGGCCCTCAATCGCCCAAGACGAGCAACTGTTGGACATCTTCTTAGACGAACTTATCAAGGCGGGCTTGAGTTATGACAGCCGACCGGATATTCTGGAGGTGTTTTCATCGGCCGTGGTCGGCCTGAGGACCATGAGTCTCCGCGGTAAAGTGTTGTCACGGCTTCGCAAGGCACTCAACCGCTCCTCACTGCGACCCACCCGGTTCCTGGCAGAGAATGCAGTCTGGACTGAGATATGCGTCCTCTTGCAGTTCTGCTTGGCACTGTCATTCAACAGCGGGGTCCAGTCGGTCATGTTTCTGCCTGAAGTATTCCACATCGTTACCATGATCGCCAACACCGGCGGACAGGACGTGCGGGTGCTCGTCTATAGGCTACTGGTCAACACCATACACGCAGGCTGCTCGTCCTTTACCCTCGATGATGCCAGCCTCTCGAAGCTGAGATCTTGCCTCGACTTTCTGTGCGAGCCCAAGGGGGACATTTTCTCCTTGCCTCCCGTGCTCTCGCGTGATGGCGCCTCCGTGTCTACTACAGCACAGGATGCGGCATCGCATTTGGCAGCGACAGAGAGCCTGGCTGCCGTGCTGTCAGAGGCGTGCTCCGTGGCGGCGCCGTCTGTCGACATTGCCAATGCCTGGCGGGCCCGATGGATGAGCCTGGTGGCAAGCACTGCGTTCCAGAACAACCCAGCCGTTCAGCCGCGGGCATTCACCGTCATGGGCTTCCTTGCCCGCGAGGAAGTCGACGACGATCTCCTTTACCAAATCCTGGTCGCCCTACGGAGCAGTGTCGGCCAGTTTGGAGAAGACGGCAATAGCGAGATGCTGGTCTCCATTATTACCTCACTGTCCAAGATGATGGCGAAGTTGCCATCAGCGTCACGGTACGGCCTTCAGCTGTTTTGGCTGGCCATGTCTCTAGTCCGTCTGGTGCCGCCAGGGCTGTTCAATTGCGCGGCACAGTTTCTGGAGGCGGTCCTCATCAACATTGGGACAACCGGGAACGCGAGGGGTGAGAGAATGGTGCCACTGCTGTTGCAATGCCGGGCCCAGCTGGAAGAGGCGGCGTTACCTCTTGACGATGCATACGGCATCTGCTTTGACAAGGAGGATTTTCACTTTGCGGTCTGCGCCTGCCTGGTGCGGGGGCTCACAGACACCATCACCAGACGAATGGCAATCCGTGTCCTGTCGGCCTTCCTGGAAATGACATCTTGGGCAGCTGGCGCGTCGCCTGCTGAACCGACTCACACGATCCAGGGCTCGCCATACCTTGCCCTGATGCTCGCCCGTTGCATCGGCCACGAGGACTTCATGGACTCTCTGTGGTGGGCGGACTCTGGGCGTAACGGGCTCGCGGACATGATTGACACTCGCGGTGCCAGTGACACGAGTGCCGCAAAGGACCAAGAGGTCTTACTCGCGGCGGCGATTGAGCTTGTCGACTTTCACTTACTCGAGGACGCAGCCCAGACGCGAAGCTTGCAATGGCTGAACAAACTCGCATCGGACCGGCCTCGTGTTTTTGTCACATTGTAGGTTCTGCGAGACACAGACCAGAGACACACTTTGCGGCTGACTGTAGCACAGGTGCGGCGCCATGCCATCCATTCTCGATGATGTCCTCCTTCACGGCCAGGAGTCGACAGCTCTCGAGGCTGCACACACGCTGCTCAGGACGCTGACATCAAGCAAAGAATACGCAGCGGCCATGGCGTCCAACGAGCCGCTCAACGACGCTCTCGACGACATGGGCTTCGGCGGCCTTTGGAGATATCCGTCTCAGACGTCCTTGGACGATGTCAAGCACGAGTGCTTCAGTCTGACAGAGAAGTTGATTGAGGTGAGTACAAGGACCTAGGTGGCCAGTGTCGCATGCATGAACAGGAGAAGCTGACTGGGGTCCCCTATAGCTCATTGTGATATGAGATTGCCACATCGCGTCCATAGGTAGTTAGTACGTGCTTCCTACCTTAGCACCTACTTTGCGCCTCAGCAGGTACGAAAGGTAGGTGGTACCTCAGTTTGCTAGGTATTTATTCCCTGGCGCCAACTACCGGAAAGTAAATAAGAACGGACTGCGGACTACGCGCTGCAAATTGCATCCGACACAGCGTTGCACATTCAACGATGGCGCCTAGAGTTGCGTTCTTTTGGGAGTCGTTGTTTTGCCAATAGAGAGGCAAATATGGAGCATGAAGGTGACATGGCGCCGTGCCAGGCAAGTAACCCGATATCGGGGCCTCTAGCGCGTCCGGTACCTCGATAGAGTCATACGTTTGCCTATGTGATCATCCCACTCCCACTACCCACAGCGGCCCCTAGGAACACTACCAAATTCTATTGAGCGACTTTGTTAAGCCGCCGCGTCGCACGTCTCTCTATTCTTTTCCCTTCTCTCGCTCTTCTACTTCGTGCCGTACGTGTTATCGCCCAGTCCGATTGTGGGCGCCTGCCTCTCGCAACATCGCTGCCAGCAATCGCAGCACCCGGGCCGCCATCAAATCGCTGGACTCGCGCCTCTCCAGAACCTAAGACCGACAATGGTGTCGGGCGAGGGGCATTCGCCTCAGAAGCTGTCCATCTTGGGCGAGCCAAATATCGTCGCCGACTTTGGGCTCTGGCCGGCCTACGTCGCAACAGATCTTCTCGAGCACTCGCCGTCCTCTACCTATGTCCTCATCACCGATACGAACCTACACGAGAGGTACGTCCCGCCGTTCCAGCAATGGTTCCAGGCCAACAAAGGCGCCACGGCCACCCGCCTCCTGACCTACGCGATCCCGCCGGGCGAGGCGTCCAAGTGTCGCCAAACCAAGGCCGAGATCGAGGACTGGATGCTGTCGCAGCAATGCACGAGAGATACCGTCATCATTGCGCTCGGTGGAGGCGTCATTGGCGACATGATAGGTTATGTCGCGGCGACCTTCATGCGTGGAATCCGATTCGTGCAGGTTCCCACCACCTTGCTAGCCATGGTCGACTCCTCCATTGGCGGCAAGACCGCCATCGACACCCCCATGGGCAAGAACCTCGTTGGTGCTTTTTGGCAGCCCCGTCGCATCTTCATCGACCTCGCCTTCCTCGATACTTTGCCTGTGCGCGAGTTCATTAACGGCATGGCCGAGGTGATCAAGACGGCTGCCATCTGGGATGAGGCCGAGTTTACGGCCCTGGAGCAGTCCGCGGCTGACATCTTGGCTTGTATCCGTTCACGGGGCCCGAATCGGCTGCATCCCATCCAGGACTCCCTGAAACGAATCGTTATCGGCTCGGCAAGGGTCAAAGCCGAGGTTGTATCTAGTGACGAGCGTGAGGGCGGCCTGCGTAACCTTCTCAATTTTGGCCACTCCATCGGTCATGCCATAGAAGCCATTCTGACCCCTCAACTACTGCATGGTGAGGCAGTGGCAATCGGCATGGTCAAGGAGGCCGAACTGGCCCGCTTTCTCGGCGTGCTGCGACCTCACGCTGTGGCGAGACTTTCCAAGTGCATCGCCGCGTACGGTCTTCCCACGAGCCTTCAAGACAAGCGCGTGATCAAGCTTACCGCCGGCAAGCAATGCCCGGTCGACATCATGTTGCAGAAAATGGCCGTCGATAAGAAGAACGACGGCGGCCAGAAAAAGATTGTCCTGCTGTCAGCAATCGGCAAAACCCACGAGCCCAAGGCTAGCGCCGTGGCAGACCAAAGCATCAGGACGATCCTATCGGCTTCGATCTCTATCACTCCAGGTGTTCCCGATTCACTCAAGGTCACCGTTACACCCCCTGGCTCCAAGAGCATTTCCAACCGCGCGCTTGTGCTGGCGGCCCTTGGCTCCGGGCGCTGTCGCATCAAGAATCTACTTCATTCCGACGATACACAGTACATGCTCTCTGCCATCGCGCAGCTCGGCGGCGCATCCTATGCTTGGCGAGATGCCGGCGAGGTGCTTGAAGTTCAGGGCAGGGCGGGCCAACTCAAGGCAAGCAACGACGCTCTATATATTGGCAATGCCGGCACCGCGTCTCGCTTTTTAACGACCGTCGTTGCTCTCTGCACGGCCACGACCACGGCCAGCTCGACTGTCTTGACCGGCAATGCTCGGATGAAAACGCGCCCCATCGGACCCCTTGTCGACGCTCTGCGGTTGAATGGCGTCGAGATCGAGTATCTGGAGCAGGAAAAGAGCCTGCCAATCAGGGTGGATGCCGCTGGCGGGCTCAAGGGAGGTGTCATCGAGCTTGCCGCGACGGTATCCTCCCAATATGTCTCTTCGATCCTCATGGCGGCGCCATATGCCAAGAACCCCGTCACGCTTCGCCTCGTGGGTGGCAAGCCGATCTCGCAGCCGTACATCGACATGACAATCTCTATGATGCGCTCCTTCGGCGTTATTGTGACGAAGTCCACGACCGAAGCGGACACGTACCACATTCCACAGGCCTCGTACCAGAACCCTGTCGAATACATCATCGAGAGCGACGCCAGTTCAGCCACGTACCCTCTTGCCGTTGCAGCCATCACAGGGACGTCGTGCACGGTGCCCAATATCGGATCGGAGTCACTCCAGGGTGATGCGCGGTTTGCGATTGATGTGTTGCGGCCCATGGGCTGTCTCGTTCACCAAACGGCGACTTCGACGACTGTTACCGGCCCAAAGGTTGGGTCTCTCAAGGCGCTTCCGCATATCGACATGGAGCCCATGACCGACGCCTTCTTGACGGCATCCGTGCTTGCCGCAGTCGCTGACGGCATGACCCAGATTACCGGCATCGCGAATCAGCGCGTAAAAGAATGCAACCGCATCGAGGCCATGAAGGATCAATTGGCCAAGTTTGGTGTCCACTGCAATGAACTCGACGATGGCATCGAGATTCACGGAGTACCACTGGGTGATATCCGCCAGCCGGCCCTTGGTGTCCATTGTTATGACGACCACCGTGTGGCCATGAGCTTCAGTGTTCTTTCCGTGGTGTCACCAAGTCCTACGGTCATCACCGAGCGCGAATGTGTCGGCAAAACGTGGCCGGGATGGTGGGATGTGCTCTCACGCTGTTTCCAGGTCGACTTGGACGGTTCTGATCTGGGGACATCTGCTCACCGCGAGGTCAAGCCGGATGCAAAACTAGAAAGCTCCATCATCGTTATCGGCATGAGAGGCGCAGGCAAGACCACCGCGGGGCGATGGATGGCCAATCTTCTCGGTTGGCATTTCGTGGACCTCGATCAGGAGCTGGAGAAGCGGTCAGGACAGACTATCCCCGACATGATCAATGGCTCTCGGGGCTGGGACGGCTTTCGCGAGGACGAATTGGCACTGCTCCGCGACGTCATTGACAACCAGGCCCAGAGTCACGTCTTCTCATGTGGCGGAGGTATCGTCGAAACTCCGGACGCTAGGGAACTTCTCATGGACTACTGCCGTAACGGTGGTCGAGTTGTGCTGATACACCGCGACACTGATAAGGTTGTGGAATACCTCATGAAAGACAAAACCCGACCGGCGTACACCAGCGAGATCCGTCAGGTCTACTTGAAACGCAAACAGTGGTACGACGCATGCTGCAACTTTATCTACTACAGCCCACACACCAATGATTTCGGTTGCAGCTCGGGGATCCCCGAGGACTTTGAGCGATTCGTGGCCGCGTTGAGTGGGAAAGCTTCACAATTGGAAAGCTTGGTGGGGAGGCAGCAGAGTTTCTTCGTGTCACTAACGCTGCCTGACCTCGCTGCCGCGTCGCATGTGATCCCTCGTGTGGTTGTCGGCGCAGACGCCGTTGAACTTCGAGTGGATCTTCTGGCGGACAGAAGTCCAGACGCCGTCATAGCTCAAGTATCGATATTGCGATATGCAGCCAAAATGCCCATCATCTTCACGGTCCGCAGCGAGTCACAGGGGGGGGGGTTCCCTGACAACGACCATGACGCACGACTTGAGCTCTACCAATTGGGTCTCAAGTTGGGCGTCGAGTATCTGGACGTTGAGCTGACCGTGCCCGATGGCACAATCCAGTCGATTACCGACCAAAAAGGAAATACGCGAATCATCGCCTCGCACCACGATCCTCCCGCAGCTCTCTCGTGGGAGAACGCGTCTTGGATTCCATACTACAACAAAGCTCTTCAGTTCGGCGACATAATCAAGCTGGTCGGAGTGGCAGCGACCATGGAAGACAATTTTCACCTGATGAACTTCAAAAGTCGCATGTCGGCAGAACAGAAGACTCCACTGATTGCCATAAACATGGGGCGGGCAGGAAAGCTAAGTCGCGTTCTCAATGGCTTTCTTACTCCGGTATCTCATCCAGACCTGCCCTTCAAGGCGGCGCCAGGCCAGATGTCAGCAGCCGAGATCTGGCAAAGCCTAACCCTGTTGGGCGAAATGGATCCTTTGCGGTTCTACCTCTTCGGAAAGCCAATTGCCCAATCCAGATCACCCGCACTTCACAACAGCCTCTTCCGGTTGACAGGGCTCCCGCACGAATATGAGCGACTGGAGACTGACAAAGCCGCTAGTCTACGGGGCATCTTGCGCGGTTCAGACTTCGGCGGCGCCTCCGTCACTATCCCCCTGAAGCGGGACGTTATGGAGCTCGTGGATGAACTCACTCCCGCCGCCCAGACCATCGGCGCGGTCAACACTATAGTACCCATCAATGGCAAAGATGGCCGTCGCCTTGTCGGCGACAACACAGACTGGAAGGGTATGGTCTTTACATTGGCCCGCGGCGGGGTGACCACGCCTGGACTGGACTCATGTGCAATGGTTGTGGGCTCTGGGGGCACGACAAGGGCTGCAATCTTTGCGCTTCGGTCAATGGGGTTTAGCTCCATTTACGTTGTTGGTCGCGACCCGGCAAAGGTTCAGGATCTGATTGGAAATTTTCCTAGCGACTACAATCTTCGAGTCGTCGCCAGTGCCTCGGACATTCATGGCATGAAGCGAGGCCCGTCTGTCATGATCAGTACTATTCCAGCGGATAGGCCTATCGACCCGGTGGTAAAGGAGCTTGTAAAGCTGGCAATGGCACAAGGCGACAGAGCCAGTCAAAGTCGTGTGCTGCTCGAAATGGCATACAAGCCACGCAGTACTCCTGTTATGCAATTGGCTGAGGAAGCGGGAGGTTGGACTGCTATCCCAGGTCTGGAGGTGCTGTCATCGCAGGGTTGGTATCAGGTACGTGCTATGTTCTCACTTACCCTCGCTGCATGTAATCGTATTAACATAGGCCTTCCTCGCAGTTCGAGCTGTGGACCGGCATTACCCCCTGTTACGAAGACGCTCGGAACGCCGTTTTGGGCTCCGCTCAGGAAGTGTAGGGCAGTTGCTGCAAACATCGCCCTCAATCAGGCATACATGAGTGGACATTTCGCAATTACAAATTACGGATGTTGGACCACTCGAAACTCAGCCTTTTGTTGCCCATATTTACTCACTCATGGATCCATTACGTCAGTTTGACACGCCGACAGGCAAATCAGCAGGATTTCCTATCATCTTGCGGCTCTTGCCAAATTCCGTTCGTTCATCAATAAAAGAGGTATCTTTCTATGCCTAATGTCACTAGTGCATTTTCGTCGTGTCGCGCACGCGTCTCCATCAATGCGCTTGTTCCACACTCGCATGCATTCCATGCCTTCACCCATATCGTACAACTAAACTTGATTAACATGTTTTCCCATGCCAGAAGACCGAAAACTCTGGGCAGCCAAATAAAATCGCCGTATTCTCCACGCTCTTTTATCTAAAACCTCATTCCAATGATATTACAAGTCCGAATACAAGCCAGCCCAGTAGAAACCAGCGATTAAGTGGCTCGCTGCTACCGCAACGGCGAAGCAGCCATCAGCGTACGACAAGCTGGCGTAAAGAGCGTAACACTAAAACCATCGGCACTGTGAGCCGCAGAAATGGCAGGTTTCATTCAGTACCCACTGAATGGCTCGAACCGTGCCACGGGAGGAGATTCTCAACCCGGCTCCACCGCGTCGATCAAGACATCACCACAGCATCACCAACGCCGAGAAGGGGTGGTGACGATGAGCCTCGGCGAGGCGCACCTGATAGACAAAGCTGCGCCGACAAGCCGTGCCGTGCGTCCCAGCAGCTTTGCTTGGTTCTGCGCGGAGGTGGGGACGTTGCTTTTGGATGGCTCGGACCTCAAGATGTCCGATGCGTTTCCAAGGCGCCTGTGCAGCGATGATGTTGACAAGCGGCTCAGCTCCGTGGATCGATGCACGGTGATGTCAGCGGTCGCGGGCGATCAGGCATTGTGACGTCAGCGCAGAGCGGGGTGGACCCTGCAGTCTGCAAGAGGACCCTTGGGTCCACAAAAGCGGGACGCCGTCTTTCTGTCCCGCTAGTGGTCACTTCTGCCCTGAGCACAGCGTCGTCATGACTGGTAATGGAAGGGGTAAGACTGGGGGAGCCACGCTGCCCTAGCCAGAGCTGTTGAACAGTTACCACCTAACCACCTCCACGGCGACGGTGCTTTCCAGGAAGTTCCACATCGGGGTGGCACACCCTGTAATGTCGCGTCAGAGCATCCGCTCGGCTGAACGTCTTCTCATCAGTGCACAGGTCGCATCGGACCTTGAGTTTGCGGGCGTTGTGGATGGTGTCCTCGTGCCTTGTCAAGTCGTATGGCCTCGAGAAGATTGTGCCGCACGGCTTTCCAGTGCTTGGATTAATCCGATCGCAGCGATGCGGGCCGGCCTGGGTGTTGAGCAAGGTCGACGTCATTCCCAGGTCCCGGCTGCTACCAATGCCCTGCGTGTGCCTGTGACCCTCCCGCTTGTGTTTCTGTAGCAGTGATGGTGTCTCGAATCTGAGCGTACAACCATGATACGTGCAGGTGTACGTGCCACCTTCGGCACCTGTGGCGGCCGGGCGTGTCAAATTTGAAGGCGTGTTGAGCCTGGATCCAACAGAGCTTGAGCCCGACGAGCTGAGTCGGGGGGGGGTGTCGTGCCTTAACCCAGAGCGTGAGATGAACGGATACTGCTGCGGCACCTGAATACCAAGGGAAGCTTGAGATGGCATGAGCGCCATGGCGGCAGCTGAGCTCCCGTCGTTGGTCTGCAGGTACGATTCGTCTACCCCTGGCTCCAGAATGCCTTTGGCCAACGCATCCATGCCGTAGCTGGCCGGATCTTGAGGGAACAAGGGAAAGTTTGTCTCGTTGTCCGCATCGGTGAATTCGAGAACGGCATCCTTGGGCGAGATGGTCTTCGGCGTCTCAGGCTCCAAGATACGATCATGCTGAGCAACCATCTGAGGGTCCTGCGTCGCTCTGGTTTGCTTCCCCAAGCCTCGGGTATTGCTGAGGGAGTAGTCTGAAGAGGTGTCGTGCATAGGAGGCGCCGCAAATGGAGACCCAGTACGAAATGGTGACCGGGCGCGTGATATGGAAGAGGAAGGAGAATGCGCCGCACTAAGATGGTGACTGTTTGCTGCACTGATGCGCTGGGTGAAGAGATCGTTGGTGGGCGAGGTAACAGGCACCCGTGGGGGCGATGTCGATGTGATGGTGAAGTTCGGATTGTACAACTCATCGCCATAAACGTCGGTCATTGTTCTGTCCAATTTCGGAACATTGACAAAACCTGCGAAATCGATGAGCACAAAGTCTCCAACATCGCGACCTGGCCCAAGATGACCCGGTGACGTACCGTTTCTCCTCCTGTCTGCTTGGTCCGCAGTCTCACCGATGCCCGGCGTCGCAGGTGAATCTCCTGCAATAGAGCTGGCTACCGACGTTGGGTGCGAAGCGTTGTGTCCAGCGGGGAATTCCGGTGCCGGCAGGAGGCCTCTATCGATCCGGGCTTTTCTCGACGGAGCGACCGCTAACGGGTACGCCATCTCGGACAGGGCCCCGTCAAAGCTGTGAAAGTTGGTGTAATGGTTCATGGACTTAGGAAGCTGATAAACTGAGCCTCCATGAGCGACGGCGGTTGCGTCGTGTGTGTGCATGTCGGGAAGATTGTCGACGGCGGAATCGTTGATGGCGATCTGAGGATTTGAGGTGGAGCCCGCGAAAGGAGACGCTGGGCCGGTCGTGGAGGCGAGCGATGAGAGGGACGACTCGCGCTGGTGAGAGTACCGACCAAGCCTCGGTGTGAACTGGGCGGGCGAGGCCCAACTGTCGGGCTGCATGTGTTCACTGGTCAGGACGATATCGTCGCTGCCTTCGGGCAGATCAAAACTTGACGAGGGCAGCGGTAGTTCGTCCGAGGCGAATGAAGTGAAGTGACGGTCCTGTTGCTGCTGGTGCTGCTGCTGGTGCTGGTCGTCTGTGAAGAGGTAATGGTGATTGTTGGTCTGAGGTTGGCCATAGAGGGAGATCATGATGATCAAGGACCTGGAGTTTAGAGGTTGCGAGTCGGATCCATCTTAAGGCCAGTGGCAAAAATCAGGACGGGCACGCGTTTATAAAGCAGACAGGGCCGGCAGGGCCGGCCACGGCGTCAGAGGCACGGCCATGGTGCCGGGGGACCGATGAGTCGTCCTGTGGTTTTTTCCCTTTGCATGCAGGACGGGAAGAAGGGGGGGTGGACGCCAAATCGCTAGGAGGGGGGGTGAAGAGTGCCGACATGGAAGGGGGTGGAATTCAAGTACGACCACTACGTACCCGATTACACAATCGGCCCCGCAGAGCCCGAGACCCTGATTCCACCGCGGCCGCCTACTAAGGTAGGGAGGGTTGTTGCGTCCCGGCCAAGGCAACTACCTCTAGGTACCTTTAGGCTGCGGGGGTACTGGGTACCTTGCCTTTTCCCTCGCACGGCTTCGGGACTGTGTTTCTTCCCCCTCTCGAGTGATTGTCTGCCGGCGTGACTTAAGGTACGACGTCGCCAGGGTCGCTAATAATACCTACTACGTACTGACTATGCGGGGTTCCCTTTAACACACAGCGAGACCATGACGCCATGGATCATCATGGCGGTGGCATGGTGCCTGATGCATGCCATGACCGGACGCTGGCCAACTGGGCACGGAAGTCAGGCTTCCTGCGGCAGGCTGGAGGAGACGAACCACTGCGGCTCACACGCTTGCAGCGCTCCGCCAGCCGCCATCCAGCGGGCCAGCGCAGCGCAGCGCAGCACGGGCAGGGTCGTGAGCGCCCTCGCCTTCAGGTGGGCAGCCTAGGCTCGGTGCAGCGAGTTCGAGGCGCCCGGCACGAACGGTGGGAGCCTGCCGCTTGCTCCCTCCATTCGTTCGACATGATGATTTCACGATGCTTTGGCAGACCGTTCCACTTTTTTTTCTTCACAGGGCCGTCTCGTTGGTGGATCAGTGCCATATCGACGTCATCTCTTTCGCACTGTATTCGGCGCAATCCCCGGTACTGGTAGACGTCGGTACCTTGGGTACTGTGAAGCCGACTACGTAAGGTACTTGGTGCAGCCCAGAAGGGCCCTCTTGCCGCGAGATCCCGGTTTGGCACACATTCCTGGTCTGAAATCTGGGCAACAGCGATGACGTCTTCCAGCTTCATGAAGCGGATTCGGCGGTTGGCCACGCTCCCCGCGCACTCGGGTCGGATGTCATCGAACAGTTTGGAAGCTCTTCTTTTTTTGTTCAGTTCTTCAGTCTCGTACAGCAACGTGTCTGGGTGTTTCCTCACGCTGCCCAAACACCTGAACCTTGCCGTACTCGTATATGGTTAGTGGCGGGGGGGGGGTGCACGCGAGCACAGCCACCTTATCGAGCCACGCGATGACGGGAACATCTGTCATCCATGAGCTTCCGCCACACTCCGTCGTGTTCCGCACCAGCGCCAGCGACCGAGGGGGGCGCTCTCGCGTCACATGACTGCCTAAAGACTCTTCACGCGCGTGGTGTGCGCAACGGAAAAGCTCAGGCGCGGAGTGTATCTCTTCCGCCCATCGCGGCTGGATGCCTATTCCCCGATCTGGTGACTCAGTCGAGCCGTGTCAAGGCTCAAAGCCTCCTGGCGAGCGTGTCTTTGTATTAAGGCCTGGCCAGGCTAATGGAAGGTCACGCGACCTCTGAAGCTGTCGCCCCTGGCGTGAATCACGCACCAACTGCCCATGGTAGGGTAGGTATTCGTACGATGATGAGGATTCAGGCGTTGCAGGGTAACCCACTGCGCAGGAGTGTGCACCGGCTTCACCCTGGTGGGGCTGGCTGGCCGAAGAGCGGCGCCGGCGGGCATCCGTTCCTCCATCCCCTCTCCCAGGAAAGGGCAAAGGGGTGGGCAAACGGGGGAGGGGCGTGGATGGTGCAGCGACGGTGATCGATGAGAGCGGCAGAGAACACCAACAAGGACGCAGGATTTTTTTTTCCCCCTGCCCCCCTTGGCTGCATCTCGCATCCGTCGGTCGCGCTTCTAGAACGGACAAAAACGCGTGGGAGACTGGGTTACGCGGGAGCCGAGACTTCGGTGACGCCGACGGGACCTGCATCTGAGGTTGGAAATTTTCCACCTCCAGCTCTTCAGGGTTTCCGGCCACCAAGCACACACACGCGCGCGCGCACACCCGGAGGTACCTACTAGCCACAGCTTCGAGGGAGGGGTCCCGACCGGCTTCGGACACAAGCACAGCCGGCCGTGGTGGCCGACAGCATGGCCTGAAGCCCGCCTGGTTGGCAACCTTAGTAACATGTGGAGGGTCATCTAAACGCACCACCCAGCCGCTGGAATGCACTGGAACGCTGCCAAGCCAGCCAAGCCACACTCGCCGGGGTTTAGGCACATATTATAAGGTAGGCACCTTACTAAGGTACTACAGGTACTCAAAACATGCATGTAGGTATACTGTACCTACGTACCGTCAAGTTACAGCCACCATCACCTCAGCCCGATCGGTTCTCGTCCGGGGGTCCAGGGATCTGGCTCGCGCCTGCGTAGGTAATGTTCCCTTGCATTGTAATTGCCCTACGCTGGGGGAGGGGGCGCGGGCTCGAGGTGTGCGCAGTACTTACCTCTTCGTAGGTATACGCCGCCACGTTGAACGTCCCTGGTGCCCGGGTCGTCGGCGAAGTGGCCTGCTGTTGCGGTGCGCGCCGTACCATTGTGTTTGCCCGGGCGCACTTTTGGGACTGTCCGTCGGCGGGCATCGCGGCCGCGTAGCCACGGCGCATCCCTGCGCTTCCGTCCTGCTGGCCCTCCTTGCACGTATGTACCGGCTCAGCCGTGGCCGCGTCGCATATGCGCAAAGAGTGTGCAGCGTAGATACGGCTAGTCGCTTTCTGGACGGTCAACACGAGCGAGCTGGCCTCGGGTCGCGGCATCACGGGGGACGCACGACAAGGTCTCACCAGGCCAGCACCCATGGCGGCCGGCACCCATGGCTGGACGGAGACGACGTGCCCGCCGCCGGCGCTCGGCTCGATCTCGGCATGCGGCGGCAGCGCCCGAAGCGCGGGCCCCTCCTCCACACAGGGCTGGTACCCGGGGGGGGGGGGGGGGGGTAAGGGGCTGCAGATGGGACCGGCCTCAAGTAGGTACGACTGATGGAAGCCACTCCTTGCCTGGTCCCTCGCAGAAACGTTAACGTTTCCGAGGTCGCTGCACCGCCGAGCCGCGGCAATTGTGGGTGCGGCTTGCTCAAGATTGGTGCAGCGTGGTGCGCAAGCGGGGGTGACGGACGATAGCGCCTCGTGCTGAGCGGCGCCGCGTCCTCTCCGTTGTGAACCCCCAATGCATGGCACATGCATTCCTTCAAGGCGAACCCACGATGCCTCAGATCTGCAGGTAAAATAGAACGAGGTCCCAGCATCTTGGCGCAACCGGACATGCCCGCGCTGTCCGTCTTGTCCCGACAACCTCCATCGCGACCGTGGCAGGGCTCCCTCTTCACCGTCGGATTGTGCGCGTTAAGCGTCAGAGGGGAGGGAGCGTTCATGCGTGGCAATCATACACCAGGACGTGGCGGCAGCGCTGGCACGGTGTCAGTAACCAACATCGAGAAGTGCTGCATCTCGTCCAACTTGTTCTTGGCCATGTGTGCAGTGGGGACCCATTCGTCCCGGGTGTCTGTTCCGCCAGTTATTGTTCTACTACAGGTGCCATTGCAACAAGGTGTCCTTGCCTAAATTTAGGCAACCTAGATTACCTGTTACCTCAAGGTAGATCTTGAAAGGACTTTGCAACCAAGTACGTCCCTACTCGGGGCTCGCCACGCTTCCCAATATGGAAGGAAGCAATGGGGGGGAGGGGGGCTGCAACATACCTAGTAAGGTACTTCGTACGTATGAGACAAACACAAGCGCGACAGGCACGACTGCATTTTCTGCTACCTGTAATACCTGTAGCACCTCGGTACTAACTCACTAGGTAAGTAAGTACCTACCTGTATTTACTACTATTAGGCAGGTACTAGTTAGTAGGTACCTAGGTACCAAGGTGTTGCTATATAGGTTGATACCTCAGTACGATAGAAGGAACTGGGTAATCTTATCATGAGGCGCAGCTCTGCGACAGATCGCGATCCAGAGCCCAGGCAGTGAGTGAGGCGCCGATGGGTCAAGAGCAGCCATCGGATCGTGCTCACCGACGATGCGATATTCGTGCTGCCACACGGTCCAGTGCCGGGCAGTCAGAGCGCCCGGTCCAGACGCAATCTGTCAACGTCAAAGCAGCTCGGCCATGTCTCTCGTTCACTCCTAGCACAGCACACCTGATCGCATGAACCCCCGAAGGCGGCTGCCCAGTCCCGCCAGTGACCCCGTGCAACCAGCTGCTGCTTGGCTTCGGGCGCAGGTTGTGTGTTAGTACTAGCTAGTTTCGAAAACACCCCAGGCAGATCTGGACCAGGGCGCCCCGTCAGTCTACCAGCCTGGCCCAAGCCGCTCTGCCGACACGGTCTGCGTCCACGAGCACCGACAACACGGAAGCGCCGAGGCGTCGCACTTCAAAGGTATAGCGAGTCCCGCGATCCTGCAGGCGGCAACTCTCCCATTCTCACACACACAACGGCACACGTAGAAACGCGACATGGTACGTAGCCCGCGCCACTGTGCTCTCAGGGTGGCCGGGCTCATCGTGGGGCCCCCCGCCCCAAGTCTATCACAGCGACTCATCTGCATGCCTTCGCATGTCCACCGTCAGCAGCCGGCGCGCCGTGGCGAGTCATTATGCACCCGTCACGTGAAGCCCGCATGCGGGCGGGCGACCGCGCCAGTGATCTTACAATAGACGCGTCCAGTCGATGTCAATGTTGTTGAGCTCAGCTTGAGCGGATTTCCATTATCCCGAGATGTAGACCGCCATTCCCCTCATATGGTACAAAAACACCCGTTTAGAAAAACAAACAACCCAATACCCGAATCCGTAGTCATCATGAAACACCCCAACATGGCCCCAGGTAACAGGGGAAAACGAGACGCGCCCCGAGGCGAACAAATTCGTAACGGACATGCAATAAGGACAATCGCTTAACCACCAAAACCGTACAGGGTGCGGCCTTGTCGCTTGAGTGCATAGACTACGTCCAGTGATGTGACCGTCTTCCGCTTGGCGTGCTCAGTGTATGTGACGGCGTCGCGAATGACACCCTCGAGGAAGGTCTTGAGAACACCGCGTGTCTCCTCGTAGATCACTGGCGGTCGCGTGTCAGTCTGCGCACTGCTTCCGGCTTGTGACTTTCTCCATGCGGGGGGGACCTACTGGCAGAAATACGCTTGACACCGCCACGACGAGCGAGACGTCGGATAGCGGGCTTGGTGATACCCTGGATGTTGTCACGAAGAATCTTGCGGTGGCGCTTGGCACCGCCCTTGCCGAGGCCCTTGCCGCCCTTGCCACCTAGTGCATGGCTGGTTAGCATTGTGTCTTCTTCAATGATGGCTTCCTTGTCGCTTGTGGGCAGTGTGACTCACGTCCAGTCATTGTGATGGGTGTTTGTGGATGTGTGGTTGTGTTTGAGGTTGGGGTCTTTTTTTTTGTCGCGGACAAAAATGCGAGTGACAGTATAGAGGGGAATAGATTGGGTGGTGGTCAACGAAAGGTGCAGTAGAGGCGGCGGTGGGCGAGCTTAAGTACAGGTGGGCCGAAATCACAGATCAGTTGGCCGTCTGCGGCTGATGCGCGACTGATTGTGCTGAGAAGGGGGGAGGAAAAAACATTGCCACGGTCGCGAGGGGAGGGGGGTGGGGGGCCCACTGGCGCGTGCCCGCGTCAGCGTGTGCCTGTGCTGGGGCTCGACGCCGGGGCGGGAGAGAGGGAGAAGCTCCACATGGCAACAAGCCATGCAAAATAACAGACGCGCCGAAAACTACCATTGTAATGACACACGATGTACGTGCACGCGTGTATGGAGATCGTCGCCGTTTGGATGATTCGAGGTGGCTAGCCAGTGAAACAACGTCCTGTGCGCGCCTGCCTACGTGCGTGCTTGTTTAACTTTCCGCGCCTGGTGTCCAAATTCCGTCACTACAATAGTTATACAATATTGTACTCCTATATGCGTTGCACTTGAAAGTTGCTCAAACGGGGCGGCTGGCCGAAGGATATCTATACGTAGCCCTACGTAGGTACTGCGTTCATGCCCATGTCTTGCTGGGGGGCTGTGTGCGTCAGTGCACGTACTATGTAGTTATGTATGATGCCCGTCTTCTCCGTCTTGTGTCTCGCAGAACCAGTGGATGATGCATGCTGGTGACGTCGCATCGTGGTGGACAAGCTGGACGGTATAACGGATACCGTTTCCCGCCAACGAATCGTGACTACTAATAAGTACTACTTAAGGTCAAGGAACCACATGTGCTGCTCATGGTAGATACGCACGGCGTGGCGGCGTGCGTTTGTTTGTAGTTGCCCTGGTTCCATCCGGCGTCTTTGATTGGATGGATATTCGACCCTGCACCTTCTAAAGACTGACCGTCCCAGCGGGCCATGGGTGGGATGAAATCCATTCTCATTCATCTCGCCGTAATGAATCGATACAGTGCTGCCAGTCACTATCTGCTATATGCTCGCGTGCACCTCGACGTTGACGTGCGGTAACATGTGTCCGCCATGTGTCTCAACCGAATACGCAGTCCGGGAGTCGTAAGGGTTACACATCAATGGCAGCGCACACTACCAACGAAAGAGTGGCAGCATATGTATGGATGGGGTTAAGAAACGGTAATGGCGTACTGCACGCTGCATCAACCATACCCCATGCCATTTACGCCGTCACCATCATATCAACACGTACGTTACTGTCGATATCTCGAGATTCGAGTGGTCGCGCACTAGGTCTAGGGTAAGCGATGCTTCATCGACACGAAGCTGGACTGGGCTGACGGCGGATGCCAATTTCACATGGCCAATCAAAAATCGGCGCACTGCTTGAGTGCAAGACCCACTGCGAATTTCCACATCGGGTTACGGCGTGCACGCTGTAACGCGGGCGGGCCAGGCACCACACGCAGGCGGCGCGGGTGCAACGCCTCCGCCTAGGGCCCCGAAGGAGGGAAACAACAGGAACCTTGCCTGCGTTAGTACCTACCTATCGACAACCATTGCGTGCGGTGGTGGTTGGCAGGTGTTGGTTGCGAAGTACTAACTTCACCTACGCAGTACTAACGTAACACAGACGCGAACGTCCCGTGCACATACGCCCGTAGGTACGCACATACGGCGTGCTTAGAAAATGCCTACGGGGCGACGCGCGACGACGAGGTGATGAGCGGGCGTTTGACACGGAGCGAGAACCCGGTCGCGCTGAGCACGCGAATATGTGGCCGTCTGTCTCGGTCGCGCGGTGCTGGGCGTCACAGAGCATGTGCTACGTTCCTCTGTCTGAGAAGTGCCTGCCTGTCTGTCTTGTCTGTCCGCTGGCTGGCCCCGCCCCGCCATCACGCAAAGCATGGAGAACAAGGGTGGGCATTCTTTCCAAGCTCCACACTGCGCCGCGCCTGCGCATTTCCAGCAGAGAACTTAGGCTGCCCTGCCCCCCTTGCCTCCCCCTCCCCCCCCCGGGAGCCCGATTTCTGGCAGACCGTCGCCTTCCAATTAGTGCACCCACTCTCCGCCAGCGCGTCAGTCAGAAAAAATCCATGTCACACACGCACACCGCAGGCGAAACCCAAAGCGCACGGTCCACTAGCGCGCAACCCATTTTCTCAGATCAGCCGCTGAGCCTTGCCTCTGCCGGCCAGAGGTATTAAAGCGCCCCCCCGCCCACCTCCGTCTCCCAACTCTTTCTCCTGCATCTCACACCCACTTCGTCACCAACCCCACACCGCCCACCAAAACACCACACACGCGCAACACCAGCAACAATGGCCCGCACCAAGCAGACCGCCCGCAAGTCCACTGGTGGCAAGGCTCCTCGCAAGCAGCTTGCCTCCAAGGCTGGTGAGTTTCATAATTCGCGACGCCTGCCATTTTGCGCAGACGCGTCATCGTCACGCTTCCGCATCTGCTAACACGCGTCATGCCAGCCCGCAAGAGCGCCCCCTCCACCGGCGGCGTCAAGAAGCCTCACCGCTATAAGCCCGGTACCGTCGCTCTCCGTGAGATTCGTCGCTACCAGAAGTCGACTGAGCTTCTGATCCGCAAGCTCCCCTTCCAGCGCCTCGTGAGTAACATCTGCATCGTCATACCCATGCCTGCCGCATGACACTAATGCCACCTGCACAGGTCCGTGAGATCGCACAGGACTTCAAGAGCGATCTTCGCTTCCAGTCTTCCGCCATCGGTGCCCTCCAGGAGTCCGTCGAGTCTTACCTCGTCTCCCTCTTCGAGGACACCAACCTGTGCGCCATCCACGCCAAGCGTGTCACCATCCAGTCCAAGGACATCCAGCTTGCCCGCCGCCTGCGCGGCGAGCGTAACTAGACGATGGGATGCAGGATATAGCCAGGGGGCTTCACGACTTTGCTTTTGACGATGGATTCATGGGTCGGGGGTTAATCACGGCGTTACAATGACACTTGCTTTGCACCACAGTTGGGGATGTACATTATACCAGGCAACCAAGCCGGCCTGGGCCCGCGGAATGCAACTGGACCGGACGCGGTCCATGATTTACATGAAAAGCACGTGCCTCGATGTGAAACGACGAACGCCTGATGTGAAGATGGGACATGTACCGCAGGCAGACTGCCTCGCGCAAGACGCGTGATCGCGTGTAGTTGTTATTGTATCAACAAGATCGACCCACACACAACGCGAGTGGGCCGTCTCCGTGAGCAGGCCGGCCATGGACGCGTGTAGATTACCAGCGCTAGTATCGAGGACTGAGCATACAGTTGACGGTACTGGATTTGCAAGGTGAAGTCGGGCGGGCAACGCTTCAAGACTATCTGGACCAGACAACGTCCCGCCAGCTTGCTTTCGCCACAAGCTACGAGCAGTCCCTTCCACATGGAGATCGCGATGACTCGCCGTGCAGCTTCACTGGGCAAGGGCGAGCATGACACAGTACAACATAGGAGGCCCGCGAAATGAGGCCTGGACACGATGACCAACACGGCCCCGTCGCCTTGGTCAGAGCAGAGCCTTCCATCCACCCGCCTTGGGACGCTCGAGGCCCAGGAAGCTAGCCACCTGGCCAAGGTGGTCGACGCCCCAGAATGACTCAACATTGCCGGCCGCGTTGGTGCACACCATCCATGGCAGGCCGAAGGCGCCGGCGGCGAAGGCCTCATCCGTGTTGCGCAGCAGGGCCACCTTTCCCTTGTTGCCGGCCTCTGCGGCGACGCTGGCCGCTGTCTCGCTGCCGAGGACTCTGTCCAGGAGCGAATGGAGCACCTCGGCCTTGTGCGTCTCGCGGTGCTCCACCCAGAAGTCGTGGAACATCGCGTCCAGCGCTTGCACCAGGCGCTGCTGCCGGCCCCTACCGTCTGCCTCGTCCAGCGCCGCGAGCTGGCGCATGATGCCAAGCGTCATGGGCGGGAAGTTAGCAGGCAGCTCCTTCTTGATAGGCACCTGCAGCGTCTCGGCCCACAGCTGACGGTTGTGGTTGATCCATGACTTCTTATCTGTTGTGAAGTGGTCAGCAGGATCTTGTTGCCCCAAGTGCGTTGCGCTCGAAGCCGCACGCGCAGCTCTCGTCTGCACGTACTCGTGATGTTGATGGGCGCCGTGTTGCCGCATGCCTTCATTAGGCCGCCCAGGAAGATGGGTACATATGTGATGTCGCAGCTTTGGAAGACTGCATGGTGCTGTGCGGGCCGTCAGCCGGTGCGCGTGTCCGAGACAGCGAGATACCCTTGCGAAACATACCCGGAGCACATAGTACGCAATATAGGCGAACGGACTGACCGTGTCGACGTAGAGCGTAATCTTGTTGCGCGACATATTTGCTGTTGGCAGCGTCGTACGACGTGACGTGGTACACAAAGAGGTACTTGCTTGAGAATGGGGCTGTGCCAGCCAGTCTTCCAGTCAGGTGTGGCTCGTCAGGGCCCTTCCAAGTTGAGGGCAGACGTCGTTCTTGTAGGCGCTTCCCCGCTAGCGGACAGCACCCGGGGTCCTGCCTTAGTACGTACCTTGGTACTTAGTTACTAATCAGGTACCTTAGTACTGACAGGCCTTTCCAATCTCGAACTTATTGCCCGCTGCCGGCGCGCATACCACCAAATTTAGTACGTAGTAGCAAGGTGCCTCTACCTATAGGTACCTTAGCACCTTGGCTGTAGTAGCTCGAGCCCAGCGGCAATGATTTTACACAAACCAAACCACATCGCCGTGGTGAACCCTCCCCTCTCAGCTGACATTGCCGAGAAGGGCGCGCAACGTAGCCTCGGCTCAATCACATCGAGGTGTCGTGCTGCAAGACATGCGTCTCCGAGCAACGATAAGGGTCTTCTTTCTTTTGGTGACTGGATTTCGAGCCTGAAGACAATGGAAAAGACAACGAAAAGGCAAACATACATACGCGCGCAGCGTCAAATGCAAATCCCACTTGCTCTGACAATCATGGTTTCCTACGTCTCTTGCTATCATGTACCAAGTACTGCCCCATCGAACGGCCACTCGACACATCCTTGTCTGCGCGCCACCTCAAAAGCATTTGCTGGCCGTGGCCGGCTCTCATGCCAGCGAGTCCACGTGGTACGTCGGCAGCTGGGTCAGTACATCAAAGCCACCAGTTCCGACTCTCCCCAACCTACCCATTACCAATCGACTGCTCGGTGTTGTTAGGTCATCCCAATCGCCATCCAACACTGCGTCCTTCAAGAATGCAAGCGTAGTCTCGAAACTCATCTTGGTGAACGGGCTAACGTTGCCCCTCAAGCCCATGCGGCTGAAGGCGGTAAAGTCGCCGTTCCTCGTCATGTAGTCTGCGATCAGGTTGAGGTGCCGACTATCAACCGCGATGCCGTGTGACTTGAAGACGCCTCCCAGTTCGCGCACAATGTTGTTTCGACAAGCTTCCACGCCGTAGACGTCCAGCACCGCCCCAATATCGTTGGTCTCGATGCGGTTCGGATCGATAAAGTCGCTGTATCTTTGCATAGCCCGTAGGTTGACGCCCTCCGTGTGTATGGCCCGTATGCCTTTCTCTTCAACGAAGCTGCAAGAGTTGACGCCGGAGATCTGCTGCACCACCGTCTTGCGGATCGCGTCTTGCACGATGTTGAGCATCAGCACCTTGGGGATAATGGCGTCAAACTCCATTGTCAAGGTGCACCAGCCGCCATCCTTCTCGTCGGAGTCAAAGTCCGTAACCTCTGCGTAAGCGTCGAGGACCCGCTGCGTCCGAGCCTTGGCAGACCAAGATGTCATGTTCTCGTCCTCCTCGTCCTCGTCCGAATTGTCGGCGTTACGCGTGGATGGTGGAGGGCTACCGCCGAAACCCTCGTCTTCCATCTCGCTAGCCATGGCCTCCCTCTCATTCGCCCGCTGGATGGCGTCATCGTCGTCGTCGTTGGGCCCGTATGATACAGCCTCGCTGCGGTTTGCGCGCTGCTTCGAGTTGGTGGCATCGTCATCGCCTATGTCGTCGTCGTCATCCTCGCCGTGCCCCTCGCCTTCGGGCTCTAGAGCAGCCATCTCCACGACGCCAGCCTTAACTCCAATTTCGGGAGTGGCATTGGTCGTCTGGGCCTGCCGCTTCTTAATCTCCTTCTTCGTGAGAGATAGAATAGCCCGCAAAAGCTTCCGCTCGACGGTGTCCATCACGTCGCAGATGCGGATTGCGTACGTTTTGGTATACTCTGCCGAGGGAAAGAACTTCAGACTGACTTTGTAGACTTTTGCCAAACCATATACCTTGCCTTTGCCGACCCTCTCCTCGACAGCGGCGCGGTCAAGAATTTGCCCTAGTCGCAATGCGCTAATTGATTTGGCAAACACCTCTGCATCGTTCGATGAAAGCTCCGAGATTGGGTACAGGGACATGGCAGGCGTTGAGATGTCCTTGCTTGCCGTCATCAGAATCTCGCGAAGTCGAGGAATACCCAGGGTGACGTTCTTGGCTGAATGCCCTGCTAAGTGGAAAGTATTCAGGGTCATTTGCGTTGACGGTTCGCCCACAGATTGGCCGGCGACAATGCCCACAGCTTCGCCAGGCTCCACCAGAGACCGTAGGAACTTCATGGCAAAAAGCATCTCCGCGTTCTTTCGATTGAGGGCGACACGGGGAAGGCCTCGTTGAGCCTTGTTACCCTTCTCACGTACCAATCCGTCAGCGTTCTTCTTGAGGTAACTTGACACGGCATCGTAGAACGTTTCTGAAGTGACGAAAGCGTTCGTAGCTGGATCGAAGTTGGCGGAAAGAGGATCTTTTGCGTTTCGATCGTTGGCCTTGGCATGCTTGATGGCGCTCTTCATGTACTTGGTGAACGCAGCTCGGTGGGCCCCAAGTCGCTCGCCGAGCTTGGGATCATACCTCAACTGCGCTGCCTCAGACGTGACGTTTTGCAGAATGAAACTAAAATCGGACAAGTACATTTGTTTCGTCACGTCAAGACCATCCTCACCGTATAGAAATTGGATCATGGACCCGTCGGCATCCCGCACAGTTGTGTCATAGGCTACCGTTAGCCCTTCCATGCCTTTGATAATGCATCTTTGCAGGTAACCTGAGCGCGAAGTCTTCACTGCTGTATCGATGAGACCTTCTCGACCAGCCATGTGATGGAAGTAGTACTCCTGCGGTCGAATGCCTGTTAGGAAGCGGTTCACGATGTAGCCGCCGGCCCTGACATTGGTTTCAAATGGCTTGAAGCATGGCAAACTCTTGCCGCTGACCATCAGAGGCACACGTCTTCCCTCTAAAACCTGCTGACCAAGATTGCATGAAATGAGGGATGCGTTCACTCGGGAGCCCTTGGCTCCCGATGTCGTCATGGCCTGCATTTGATTTCTCGGGAAGGGCTTTTCCAGGCCCTTAGGAATGCAGGACTTCTGAACGGCATCCGTAATCTCCCTTGTCCGTTGATTCATTAGGAGGTCCAAGCCCTCCTGCTTGCTGTCGTCGCGCACAACCTCTTCAAGGCGCTCCAAGAGAAGAGGGTTGAGCGGGTTGGACTGGTTTTCCAGAGAAACGTAGCCAGATGCGATTTGAACTCCCACCGTATCGGCAGCAACAAGCTCCCTTCGTCGTGCATCCTCACCCTCCTGAGTGAGCCTGAGATCATCTATGCCGCAGGAGAAGGCTCTCATGTTGAGGTATCTAGTCAGCAGGCGACCAAGGCTGCTCAGCAACTTGCCCGCCACAGCTGGACCGTAAATCTCGTGAATTGCATGAATCAGGCCTCCAGAACTAGGTCCGATCTGTGATTTGTCCAGAATTCCGGTGATGAACTCTCCGTCCTGGATGAGAACGCTGCCCTCCTCCGAATTGGCCCCCCACTGGTCCGCCCTTATCAGGACCTCTCTGCGCATAGACAGGCCACCGCAGTTAGGCGGGCGGATGTTCTGGAGGATTGTAGTTACGACCTGCTTGCCTGTCCACCTTGGCACTGGCTTGATGATTGCAGGAGGCACAAGCTCAATCCTTTCCCCAAGGATGTGCCCGCTCTCCGGGCGCAGGGCACTATAGACCAATTGGTGGTAGTCGCCGCGACTGAAGAATGTATCACGGTTGCACAACGTGACTGAGACGGAGATGTGGTCTTGAATCAAGCCTCTGAGTGGCTTGCCGGCAGTGCCGGATAGGTACTGGTGGTCTGTGTCGGCAATTTGCAAAGCCTCTGCCCGGGCAACCTCATTTTGCGGAAAATGCATATTCATCTCGTCGCCGTCGAAATCGGCATTATATGTGTTGCAGTTGGCATAATGCATTCGAATCGTCTTCTCTCCAGGGAGCACTCGCACTCGGTGGCCCATAATAGAAGGCTTGTGCAAGGTCGGCTGACGATTCATCAATACAACATCGCCATTCGTCAAGTGACGATACACTTTCTTGTTCCTCATTCTCGCTGCGCTGGTGTTTGTAGGCGCTAGGAGCTGATTGGCAAGCGAGATGCGATCTTCGACTGACTTGTTCCGGAGATTGACGACTTGGCCGTTCTCATTCTCAATCGCGAAGGCACCCGGCCACTTGTCGACGCCATTGATGACGGCCTGCTGCATATCTCGAAAGTTGTGGCTGGTGACGGGCTCTGGGTATGTGAGTTTCTTTGCAAAAACGGGGGGGACGCCAATCTCATTGGTCTCGATGTTGGGGTCCGGTGAGATAACACTTCTGGCGGCATAGTTGACGCGCTTGCCCATCATGTTTTTTCTGAACAAACCCTCCTTCTTTTCGAGCTTCTGCTTGATGCCGTCTTCGTTGCGCTTTGCCGCAGCACCCTGTACAGGGTTCTTGGTCTTGTCGATGAGTGCATTGACACCTTCCTGAAGCTCTGTCCAAGCTTGGTGCATTTGGACAACGTCGGCATTGCCAGCGTCCAGGGCGTTGTATACTTGGGCAATTTTGCTGCAGCTCCTGAGTATGTTCTTATACAGGGAGTTCTGTTGGGCCTCGGCAATCTGCGAATCGCCAGTGCGCGCCTCTGGTCGATACCGATTGGGAGGAACCAGGATTGTCGTCATAAAGAACATATCGGGCGTGACTTTGGGCGAGCTTCGCGTGGGCGGCTTGGCGTTGTATAGGAGCGAAAGGAGTTCCTGCTCCTTCTCAAAAAGCTCTGCTAGCCTCGCGTGAACCTCCATGGAGCTGATGTATCTTTGGGGTGGAGCAGAATCGGCAGCATCCGCATCTGGCATTTCGATATCCTCGAGCGTAGTCGTCTGTACTTTGCGGCTTGGTGAGCCAATGTCGGCGACTCCTTCATCGGATGCGTAGCCGTCCCCCTTTCGAGGCTTCTTGTTATGGTAGACGCGTGTCATGGCATCATCCCACTTCAGGCTCTTCTGAGCCATCTTGGCTTTCTCCTTTCCGGACAAGGACTTTTCGAAGATCTTGACGAATCTATCTTTCCGATATGTTGGTGATATGCCACCACAGCTGGCGCACATCGCTTTTTTCGTGATATCGGTCAGGAATTCCTTGATGACCTCTCGACGCATCTCACTGGCGCCCTCGTGTTTACCCTTCTTTACATCGCCCCTCCGCAGCTTGCTCCCACGGAGACAGCGCTGCACATACTTTTCTCGCGCGCGGGTGACGTTGTCGATGGAAGAGGTTCCTTCCTCCTCGGCCTCACTATCCTCCAGGCCGAGGGACTCTTGAAGTTCCACGGCGAGTTCATTCTCGCCGATAGACCCGACTATGTGAGCCTGTTGGATAAGGCCATGTTGAAGGAGGCGAAGCTTGCAGGTGTATGCGTGCAGCTCCTTTGGTGGCAGTCGAAAGCCTTTGCAGTAGACGCATGTCGCCCGGAGGAGACGGTATGCCTGGTCCAGAAACACCGGATGGTAGACGGGCACGGGGAGCTGAATGTGGCCTGGATGCCCGGGACACGAGGCCTGATTCAAGTTGCAAGTTGAACATCTGCGACGGCCACGAGTTAGTCGTCGGTCATCCAAACGGGTTGGACGGGGACACCTGGACTTACGGTGAATCGCCCCAAGAGCCAAGAGCCGGGTCATAGAGACCGCCAGGCACCGGATTTAGCAGATTGTCAAAGGTGCTTTCGTTCTCGATGCGCTTGACGGATACTGCCCGTATTTCGTCAGCGGAGAGAAATGTGAACTCGACGCTCTCCACCTCGGAGGCGACGGGCTGTGCGATATTCATGATTGCACTTCGTCGAGGGCCGGGAGGGGAGAGACGAGTCCAATTCTGCGAGCCAATTCCATGAGCTGGAGGATGGGGAACGGTTCGCGATGGCGGGCAGCAACTGAAGACGAACAAATTTTTGGCGGTCCTGGGCGGCAGAATTTCTCATGCGGGCGGCTGGTGGTCCAGCGAGTGGGTCCCCAGTGTCACCGAAGCAGGTCAACAAGGCGACTCCACACCCAAAAACACCAACACTTAGTTACTTGGTCGCTGTTGCCTCCGTTGTGCCAGTCCTTGCGATCCATCACCACTGCGTCCGGCCTCGCGTCCGGCGCTCTCGACTACGAGCCTGGTCTCTGCTCATACTTTGCCTCTCCGAAGCGCCTTGGTCTGACGTTTTTGAACTGCCACCTACCGTCTCGCCCGGCACTCAGGCTCGGCCACTGCTAGGCGGAGGGAGCTTACGACGAGCAATCCCTGACGGGTCGTCCTCACACACCGTACTCGCAATCGTGTGACACGAAGCGAGGCACGAACGGAAGCGGGCGCCATAGCGTGACAAGTATCTGGACGCCGAAGGGGGGACTCGCAGCGCCATGGATTCTTCACAGCACTCTGGACTAGGCCCGCGCCGTGACGCGGCATCAAGAGTCCAAAAACCTGAGTCTACTGCTGACAAGATGGCGGCTCTCAAGGCTCGTGTGGCAGCCGCCATCGGAACGAGCAAGGCAAAAGGCGGTTTGAGCGTTGGCCTGCACCCGGCCCTCGAGGATCTTGGGTCTTGGAAATCGCAGGCCAAGACCACAGACAGTCCGAAGACACCACGAACATCACATGTTGAGCCGGCCAAGTCACCCCGGCTCAACACGCCGAACAGCCGACCCGTCCAGGGCAAGAGTAAAGACTACAATCCGTATTTCGACGATAGTCTCGCCTCTCAAACAACCGGGGGCAGACGGCGGGAGCCGAAGCATTTGGTTTTCAATCAGAAGGGCAAGTACATTCAGCAAGCGAGTGCCCTCCGTCGGCAGGCTGCCCTGGAAAACATGAAAAAGAGGATAGCGGAGCAGACGCGGAAAGCCGGTATTGATGATGACCTGGACGTCGAGAAGAACTTCGTGGTGGAGGCACCTCCAGGAATCGAGTGGTGGGATGAGGGCTTGCTTGCTGGACAGAGCTACGACAGCCTCGAGGACCCGATGAAACTGAAGATACTTTCGCCAGACAGCATCGTGACGGAGTACATTCAGCATCCAGTTGCTCTGGAGCCTCCCCAGGACCGCCATGCGTCGACCGCAAAACCCATGTACCTTACATCCAAGGAGCAAGCCAAGATACGCCGCCAGCGTCGTATGGCAGAGCTGAAGGAAATGCAAGCCAAAATCCGACTCGGATTGGTGCCTGCGCCACCCCCAAAGGTGAAGAAAGGCAACCTAATGCGTGTCCTTGGAGATGGTAAGCCTGCCTGAAAACGCTATCAGTATGGCGCTGATTTGAAAATCTAGTCGCTGTCAAAGACCCTACGGCAGTCGAAGCGAGAGTCAATCGTGAAATAGCGGAGCGTCACGACAAACACGTCCAGGCGAACGAGGAACGCCAGCTCACCAAGGACCAAAAACAAGAAAAGTTGGCCAAAAACCAGCAAAAGGACGCGGACAAGGGTATACATGTCCTAATCTTCAAAATCAACAGCCTGGCCAATGGGCAGCATCGCTACAAGATCGGTGTCAACGCCGAGCAGTTGGGCCTCACGGGGACTTGCATCATGCACCCCAAATTCAATCTCGTCATTGTCGAGGGTGGAGCATGGAGCATAAACAAATTTCGGAAGCTGATGCTCAACCGCATTGAATGGACTGAGAACTCTCCACCAAAGTCCAGGGACGACAAGCGCGAAGCTGGCCGCGACTGGCTCAAGGCCGAGACCGAGGACGGGAGCCTCAAGGACATGTCATTGAACGAATGTAAGCTTGTCTTTGAAGGCGAGCAAAAGGCGAGAGGCTTTCGAAAATGGGGCAGCAAGGTTTGTGAGACGGACCAAGAGGCCAGAGACGTTCTTTCACGGGCCAAGATGGACAATTTCTGGTCTCTGGCCAAGGGGCTGGCTTAGACAAAATGAAGACTTGTGCGCCTTGCTCTACAACTTGAGTGCCAAGGAACGTGGGGACAAGTCCAACGCATTCTATTTGCGTTGTCCGCCCGCTTGGCTCTGCCGAGCGCATCTATAAGAACTTGTTACATCTCTTGCCACATCTCCTCTCGCACACTGACTGGGCTTAGTGCACAGTATGTTCCCACCGCACAAAAGAACTACCCGCCGATGTGCTAATGGCACGTTGCCCCGCGTTGTTAACTTCGCCAGGGTTGTTCCGGCGGCAGTGTGTGTGGTGAAGTTGGTGGCATCAGGAGGCCCTTTCCATCTGCCCCACCATTCTCTTGCTCGATCCTCGGGGCTGGCGGAACGGGAGCCGAGAGCCCACGGCTGTGCAGATCGAGAGTCTTGATGTCGAATCTTTTGGAGCAGCCATCCTCCATATGCCTGTGGTAAACGTTCAGCATTCAGCGTGCACGCAGCAAGACAAGACGTCCCGTCGACTGACCTGCGCAAGGTGTCTTTGCGGGCGAAGAGCCGGCCACAGTAGTCGCAACGGTAATTTCGCTCCTTGGCATGGACACTCTGGTGATGTCGCTGAAGATCGGTTTTCCGGACAAACTTTTTGTGGCAGCCGCTCACCAGACACGGAAAGGGGTATTCGCGTTGCTCGTCATGGGTTTCAAGGTGTGACTTGTAATTGTAACTGCGGCTGAAGAACTTGCCGCAACCCTCGACTGTGCATTGAAAATTGGCCTCGTCTTTGGTAGTGTGCTTCCGAGGCACACGCCGCGTGCGGGTAGTATTTGCGACGACAGAAGCTGAGGTGGCCGGCACTGACAGCACGGCTCGCTGCGAGAGGCCGCTACCACTGGGTCTTATCCATCCTTGCGCGACAAAGCTCGGTGGCGACTGCGAGGGAAACGGGTTGACCGAAGAGCTCAGGACGGTGCCGGTAGTATCGTTAGGGGGGCATGTTGGCAGGGTCAGTGTCTGGTGTGCCGCTGGCCCAGGGGACGGGTCGTGGGGGTTAACTCCTAGCATGCCAACGTCATGGGAGGTATATGCGAATTCATTGCCATGGACAACGGGATTCGAGGTTCGGTCACTTGCATTGTGTCCCGCGTGCCGCGAGGCCCAATCCTGACCAACTGTTGGATGGACGTGGTAGGCTTCAGCAGCCGGTTCCTGAGGCTGGACGATTGCATAGTTGGCGAAGATGTCATGACCAGTGTCAAGCACCGGAGGTAGCTGATGGGGATACTCCCACTGCGGCTCGGTGATCGTCCTTGGTGCTAGGGCCTGCGATGATCGACCTAGATGGAGCCGTTGGGCCGTCGAAGAGGTGCCCCGGTCGAGGTCCAAGAGAGCGACCGAGGGGTAGCCGGCCGTCGATGATGCTGAGGAGCGGTTCTGAACCATGCCATAGTGTGACGTTACCTGTGGCCGATGCTGTTGGCGTTGCTGTGCTTGTTGGGGACGATTGTGTGGCGAGGGAGGCTGCTGGTGTTGCTGGGCCGGCGGCTGCTGCTGCTGCTGCTTTTGTTGATGCGACAGTGCTGGCGACGGAATGAGTGGTGGAGGCGTGAGGTCCATCATTCGTCACGGATAGTTATTCAACGCTGGCTCGATGTGTGAGCGCTTGGACCGCCCCAAAAGGGGGAGAGGGAACTGGCTGTGACCACGGTCGATCAACCATCGGGGTTGAGCACCGCTTCATGGGGTGCACTTGAAGTAATTCCCGACGCTGCGCTCCACCAGTTTGGAGACATCAGGGATGATGAGAGTACGGCGATTGTCTGTTGGAGTTACCGCCGGGCGATAAAAGCGAGAGACGTGTTGGAACGGCCGGACGGAACAGCGTGGACGGGGGAAAGCAGCAACACTGATGCGTGCCAGAGCAGCGTCTGGATCTCGTGACCTGATTAGGACAGGCCAACAAGGTGGCCGAAGCCTTGGGAAAGATGGGGTTCCGCTGAGAGACAGAAGGACGGAGTCAACGTCGAGAGAGCACGCGGCGGCAACGGCGACATGAAGGAGCAGTCGACCTCGTCCAGGGGGATGGGGTTGCTGCTTGTTGGAGCATCAAGAGGCAACCCAAACGCGAATGCGACTTGCTGACAACTCTATGAGCTGCAACCAGCACGTTTGGGTAAAAGCATGAACGGAAAGGAAGGAAAATGCAAGCAAATATTCAGGCGAGGTGGGTGGGCCGAGCATCGAGTGACAAAACGTGGACCAAGTACAGGAAGCAAGTCGTATGTAGGTATGGGGAACAGCCCGGCAGGGCAGGAAATGCACAAACAAGAGCAACAAGTCAGTTGTGTGCATACGGTGTAGGGACATGCAAGTAAGACGTCGCGGACTGGGCCAGAACCGGGGGGTCCCCGTGGACACGACACAGCTTGAGTACTCGTACACGGAGTCACGCCGAGGCACACACCACTTCCAGGTACGAAGTACACGGCCAACGAGTCAAAACACCATTCCCGTCACGGAACCCTGGGCTGGTCGAGGGACCCAGGCTAGGTTGGACATGGGGGCCAGGCGATGACAGCGGAATTGAGGGGCTGGGCAAGCTTGAGCGTGAGCATGCCCCAGACGTGAGCTGATGGCCCGCGAGAACGGATCCGTGATTTGCTGACGGGCACCAGCGACTGCGCAGGCAGCCCGGCAGCCATCCATTTGCGTGTTGCTGCATCACGTACGAAGTAGTTGGCCCGTGATGCCCATTCGCCGGCGACGACTTCAACCTCAACTTACAAGCAGACGAGCCGGGACCCCGACAAGTCCGATGCTCTTGCTACCACTACCAAACACAATCGTGGGAGGCCGGGACGGCGGGCACGGCACCCTCTTGGCTTGGAAAACGCCTCCCGACAAGAGACCAACCCTCCACTCGACGAGGCTGCTGGCAGGACACCATGGACGTTGCGAGCAGCGGGGGCCGTCTGATCCGAGTTGAGCATCTCGGATTCACCTGGAGCAGCGCGTCATTCATTCGCTCGCCGCTGGCCGAACACGATTACTTCATCTCGCCAGTGCGGGCCTGAGCTGACGGACGAAGCTGGCCGACGGACGTACGCTGTGGTGATTCGAACCCGTTCACAACGGGGCTTGGTTTGAGCCCTGAATGGCTGCTTCGAAGGGACAATCGTCCGGGTGCGGCGTCGAGTGTATTCTGCGTCGTCGGCCTCAGTCAGGGTCCTGCGCCATAAAGGCAAGCCACCCGCCATCTGGAAGCGCGGGCACGCAGAGAGCTGAGGAAAACATGTCGTTGCCCTTTGCCGAAGACCCGGACGACCCGGAGCTGTGGTTCCACGGCGTTTGCTCTGTACTCTGGAGAGGTAAGCTGCAAGGTTTCGCATGGCACGTCGCTATGGCGGCTGAGCTCAACAATCGTTCGAGGCGACCCACACCACAGGTGACTGGGCTGGGTTCAAAGAAAAGAGTGATGATGGTGGATGGCCAGACGCACACGCACCTCATGGACGGATAGGGGACCTACTTACCCGCCCACTAAAAACCTCGAGGTAATTACCTACGTACCTAAGGTAAGGTACCTTGGGTACTTTAGCAACCCAAGGTACTAACCGAGGGCAGCAGACGGAGACGCCCTTTTCTGTTGCAGAATCCTGCAAGTTGGTCGTACCGCCCCCAAGCAACTCGCAACTGCCGCATGGGGTCGCGCAGTCACGGAAGAGACCCTAAATACCTAGGTACTACTATAGGTACTTGGTACATTACTGACAGAACATGGGTGCCTGACTCGACTGCAACGTGGGAGGAAGCTACCTCGGGAGTGTTAGTCTCGGGCTCCAGGCGGCTATTTAGCTTCAGGCCCGCACTGTGCGGCCATTACCACTTTCAATCTACCACCAAGTAGATAAGGTACCTACTTAGGTAGGCACCCAGGGGGGCAAGGTACTAAGGTACTACTAAACCACCTAGATATCTTATTAGGTAAGGTGCCTCGGTGTGCCTCTGCCCCGAGGCAGGGAACAAAGTACCAAGGTATACTGTACGTACCTGCGTTCACGGGATCCACCGACCGCCCCTCTTATTGCCGTAGGTTTAGAAGGCAGGGGCCACCTTTACTGAGAATTTGATCCAATGTCGGTTTAACTAGCAGCTCGCTCCAAGCAGCCGCGACGGACGGTGACAAATATACCGGGCTGCACAAACACTTGCCGCCGCCGGAGGCTTTCTTTTAAGTGATGATGACGTGGCGAAGGCAGGCCAAGGAAGGTACTCATATGGAATTACACACGAAGTACTTCGTACTAACATACCTACCACATCAGGGGAGGGGAAAAAATTCCGAGCCAAAGTGGCAACACAGCGCCATGCCAGGCGGAGGCTGAGGCAGGGACGTGCAGTGTAACCGTTCAGCGTTCGGTCGTGTCTGTGCGGCTACCCGGAGCCAGCATTCAATGGAGAGCACCCGCAGTATTTGTGCCAAGCAGGCCTTTTCTTTTCTTTCTGCCTTGAGTGAACGGCCGGCCGCTGAGGTAGAAAGGCGTACATTCCCAACGCACTGTAGATGGATGACAGTACATACCTACCACTTGCTTCCAGTATTGTATTCCAAGAACTCCTCGTGGCACATGTGGTGTTCTCGTGCTGACCGACCTCCGATGTCGTCGTCGGCGTCGTCTGCGCCGCCTCCCCATCCCATCCATATGGTTGGTGTGTCGCGAACCTCTCGCCGCCGCCGCCACCACCACCCTTGAGATCCGCTGGGTACCTTGCGTTAGTTACTGGCCTGTTATATTAGTAGAGCCCTTCCAGCACTGCGTTGATCCTGTTGCGTGAGTGCCGTCTGCCTAACAAAGCCAAACGGAACCTGTTCTGGCAGGGATCGATCTGGACTTTGTCCAGAAAACCGAGGTGGGCTTGTAGAGGCATGTTATATTAGATTATGGAATACGTGCAGAAGCTGACCAGCCCGACCCCCCTCTATGCCCGCCCACGACTCGCCGACAGCGCCATTGGACGCCTTGCCGAGAAACTCTCCAGCTGACGGGGTGTCGGCGTCAGCAGGTGTGCAACGTTGGTGTCATTCGTGAGGTGCCTTGCTTATCACGAGTTTGCGCAGGCGATCGTGTGCCAGCTCGAGGGCTGTACTTCGTGCGTACGAGTCTACTTCCCGCACGTTGCAGTGTCACGGGCACTAGCCGTTGCACTCAGTGACACTTGGGTCTTCTCTGAGCCTCCCAGGGTCAGTGGTTGCAGGCAGGCAGACAGCAACGGCCTGGGTCTGAAGCCGTGTTTTCGGCCTCGGGTAAAAACTCGGGCTAATACAAAAGATAAGCGGCGCTGGTTGCGCCAAAGGCATCGATTGTTCTTATGACTAGATCCGAGAACGCGAGAGTGCTGCTACTGACTGCTGCTATCGCCGGCCATATAGACGGACCGTTATCGCAAAATCATCGTGGGTTGGAGCATGCAGCCATCGTTAAAACCGCAGCCCTTGCAGAGAGGCAGTTTGCCTGATCAGCAGGTCTGGGTATAGGACTAGCAACCACCCACAGACTTGAAAAGACTGCTATACACACACGACATCGAAGTCTGGGAACTGCTTCTTCTGAGTACCAGGTCTTCTCATAAAGGGGCCAGCTACGAGATCCCGTAAACGCCATCTGGTCCACGCTGAGCAGATGGTTCCAACCTGCTCCACGGAGGGGGAACACACCGATCGAGCACCCTTATGACAGACAGTACGGCTGAGGCTTAGCTCGGGGGTACTCTCATGTACATACTTGTACGTAGTTGATCCTGATGTAGGGCCCGCCCCTTTCTGCGACGACGGTGGCACACCATGTCGGCTAATCTTTGTGGCGCACTCTTCGCATTCTTCTTGGTTGCGGAGAAGGGCTGTCTCTGCATGGTCTCGCTTTGGAATCCCCCCGCAGATGCCCGGCCGCCCTGTCCCGTCGCCGCCAGACCCTGATCCTTGTGAGTAGCGCGGCGTGTTCGACACCGAATCGGCGACTGACGCACCAGATTGCCTCACCCAGATCGATCCCGAGATGGCGAAAGGGCTGGCCGATAATTTCCGAGCCCTCTAAAACGTGGGATGCCGCCCCCTTCCATTTCGACCAAGGGCACAGTTGCTGTATGACCGAAGAACTTGGCACGCAGGCCGAAAGCTTTCCTGTCGTAGGACGCTGGACCCCGCAGCTAAGACATAGAAAAGACTGAGCGACGTTCAGCACCAACACAAAGCACGCCAAAGTGGTAGGGGCGGCGGCTACAGCAAACTGTTTACAAGGCCGCTCGATCTTCAGATGTGGTGTGGCAGTTCGGTTGCCCACGTGGGGTTGGAATCCCCAACCAGGAGTGAGAAAAGGCCAATTTTCTCGTGCCAGAGGTGCGTTGTGGCGTGACGCCTCTTCATGTTGATGTGGCCGCCCGCGTACTGTGGTAGCGATTTTGTGCTGAACTCAATGGCTTGACCCTTGAACAGCACACCAGGTACGCAAACAACCGGTCCATTCGTCGGCTGTCGTGGGGAACAGCCAGTCAATAGCGGTACGCGCGCCCCCTTTCACCGCCCTGGAGTTAATGGAAATAGGCTCTGTTGGTCATGGCGCTGTGGATGGCCCTGGTTTGGGATGAGTGTGAGTAGCACAATCGATCGCGATATGAACTCAACACGCCTGCGATCACGCCGGTGATACGGACTTCAACGTTCTGAAGCAACTCCTAGGTTGACAGCACCCGGAAGCTGGGTGGACGTGTGGTCTTCGAGAAGCTCAAATGGAGTCGCATTGGTGACACGCTGGATGCCCATTCCGCAGAGCCTGACAGAGAACTGGCTGGGCGAGAAGTAGTAGCCTGTGACGAAAAAGCTCTGGCGGAAAGGATCGCAGCCACGAGAGCCGAGAGCCTTTTGTTGGTGGTCGTGCCCGGCCCTGCGTAATGCCATCATTCACTCACCCCGAAAGCTCCGAGAAAGAAGTCCCTCACAAGGCTGACCTCATCGGGAGTGCCGCACACGAGGCCGGCCCTCTCGTCGCAGCTATCCAGAGGTCGCGCTAGAATGTCGTCGCCCGTGTCAGGGTCAATGGCCCTGCCGCCGGCGCATTCCATGGCGAGCGCCACTGGACAGAGCTCATACAGGCGACGCAACTTTGCCGTGCTGGTGGCGGTGACAGGCGACACGTACACACCATGGCCCTTGACGAGGGCGTGAACCAGGTCCGGGACTAAACCACCACTGTACCGCAGCGTGTATTTGTTCTCCACGAAGTGCGCAATAAGCCGCATGTACGACGGACATTCCGCGGCTGCCCGTAGATTCGCTGGAGCAAAGTACCTCGTCTTGAACGGCGCTTTGGCAAAGGCCACAGCAGGGCGGAGGATAGTGGAGCAGCACTGGCCACTCTCGCTTCGGACGCCGATGGCGATCTCCAAGCACACGGGCTCGGACCCCGGGAGGCGGATGGCGAGGATGGCGGTGGTGCGAGGGCCGTAAATACCGAGGACGGCGGCAATCATCTTGTCCGCAGGGGACTGACGCAGCGCCGATGTGCCATCCCAAATGCCAACGATGGTGCCGACGGTCCAGTTGGGGCCAATAATGGAACTCCCGTCGAGCGGGTCAAACGCAACGGCATACCGCTCGCTCTTGTCGGCAAAGGCTGACGCGCTGTTGACGACCCGTTCCGTCGGGTCCTCCTCGCTGCTAACCGTCGCAACCGCTGGGCATCGGGAAAGGGCTGCGCGGAGAATGTCCTCGGCCACGACGTCGACATTGAGCTGGTCGTCGCCGAAGGCATTTGCGGTACCAGCGAGGGCGACATGGTGCGACTTGCGCAGGGCATGGGCGATGTTGGCGACGCAATCCAGAAGCCCCGGAAGCAGCGACTTGCAGAGAGCTGGGCGGGCGCTCAGTGCTGGCAGAAGCTGCTCGAGTTGATGATCCATGGTGATGGCTCAGACGCTGCCGGGGCGTTATGCGTAGTTGCGCGGTGGGCAGAGCTTATTGTTCGAAATGGTGCTTCTCATGTGCGGTTATTAACGTACGAAGTAGTACGCAGTAACTAACGTTATGTCGTGGAGTCGGTTGTGGATGGATGGATGGATGTGGCGTGGGCGTCCATCCCCACTCGTCAGCGACGCACCACTATTTCGACCCGTCTGCGGGCCGGCCACCCAGGCGGAGGACAGAAAACGCAAGCGTATTACCTGGGTACCTAGGTATAACTTACTGTACGTATGAACCTTCTCAGTGCGAGATAACACCTTGTTTTGCAGCGGCACTACGAAGTTTAGTACTACGTAGTGCCGACGACAGGGGAGGAGGGATTTGGGTTTCCTAAGGCACCTACTAAGCTTTCGAGATAAAGTACCAAGGTAAGGTCTATCTACCTTATATACCTTGTCTAGGTACTAACGGTACGCACTCGTATAATGGTAGCTGGCGGGACACAGGTAAGCACAGCCGGTCAACACTGATGCCGAATTTGATACTGATTGTGTCTTGAGCTCTTCAGTTCCAGCCACGCATGCTCTATCGCATCGCATCGCACACCAGCCGCGCGCCTGCCCTGCCCCCAGCGCCGGCAATCTGCTCGTGGCACCTGCCCTTGGCGTCTGTCCGCACGATAGGCAAGCGTGCCCGAGGAGTCGCGACATGGAGGAGGTAGCCGAGCCTCATTGACAGCGGTCGCTGCTACAAACGTTTAGTGGTATTGAAGTTCCACACCAGTACAAACAAATGGAAGTCGCGACTGTATCTTGGGGAGTATGTTCTCTGGTACCTTGGTAGTAAGTACTATACCCCATAGTACGAAGTACCAGGTCTAGTACATCGTACTGACCTGGGATCAGTGGATGCAGTGTCTTTGCCTGGAGGTGGCGGGCGCCACGTGCCGCTGGCCAACCAGGCCGCAGGGCTGAGCCGAGGGTGCCTTGCCGCGGCCGAGACGCGCACGCACACCCACGTCATCTGGACGACGCTCCAGCCGCCTGTAGTAGGTGTGCAGCTTCGTGAATCGTGACAACACGGCACGGCATGATCTGCTGCCGAGCCGAAGCGTGTCGCTTCTGTGCAACCCTGTCTCCCGAAACATCTTCCCGCCAGACAGCCTCGCGACACACTTTGCTTCTTCTCCCCTGACTGTCTGACCCGTTCCGACAATTGCCCATGCGCTTCGCAATGTCACGACGGCAATCTTCGCAACAGTCTGTCCTGTCGACGGGCTGGCTTTGGCATCACCCCTGCACCTTCGGCTAAGACCGAAGACCAACAAAGACCATTCACTCCTCGACCTTATCGACCTCGAATCAGCCTCTGCCGTATCGCGCGTCGCCCCGCGCCCTCCATTGCCCGCATGGCAGCCCCAACTCACACCCGCGGCCCCGGATGCCGCCTCGCTCCCGTACGCCACCCAGCCCTCGAAAACGACATGCCTCCGACCGCCGCCCAATTCTTCTATTCATCCCTCATCCCTATCGATGACCCCCTATCAACAGGCTCCCCTGCCAGCACGTCCGACCCGAGATCTTCAAAACGGCAGCTTCGCCCCTTTAGTACCGAGGACAACATTGCTCTAGAGAAGGCATGGCTGAACCTTGCGTCGCAGCCAGACCGCCTCCGGCACCTTGGGTCCAGACTTGGCCGCGAATTCGAGGGCTCGGCCCCGGGAAATGCCTTCGCAGAGAGAGAGACGCTCGTTCAAATGCTGGCGATGGATCACCGAGAGAAGCACCCTCATGCCGCCTCCACATTAGATCCTTCAAATGCAGTCACGCGGGCTTCCATTGTCCCATGTTGCACCGAACTCCTCATGAGTGTCTCGGAAGGGTTGCAAACCAGCTTCTGTAGCTTGTCCCGGAAACACGACCCACAATTGAGCATTGAGGAGGTTGCGCGCGACGTTCTCACGGCCATGAACGCTTCGCGTAGACCCGGTGCTGCTGACAACCAAGAGCAGATATCGCCGACGAGCAGTCCTCGGGGGCATCCCGGTGGCAAAGACAATGAACATCTTCAGCGTGCCCACAACGAGAGCTCTGATGCAAAGCGGCGGCCTCGTTCGACATCCCAGCTTACCAGCAGCTCGTCTCGGACTCATACACCCAGCAGCGCGCGGGCGACCTTACGCGCCCACCACGGTGATGATGGCATCTCAGGCAAACCATTTGTGCGCGTTGTCAGCCTTGACAGTCATCCAGCGTCGGGATCAACTTCACTTCCGCGCACCGCCGTCGTTGCAAATGCTCCATCTGCTAGACGGGACGATGGAGGCTCTGCAGATCGCGATACATCTCCAGCGCTACTGGAACATCTTGAGAACTCAAATGCCGTGATGCCGGGCGTGAAGAGCATGGCGGAAGTCCCTGTTGGCGTATCCCGCTTGCATAAAGTCTCTCTCCCATTGTTACAGATGAAACCGATTTATTGGTCTCCAGTCAACGATATCGCAATAGTAACAAGAGCCACCTGGTTCTACAGGTAAACAATGTGTTTCTTGGGGATTTTTTTTGGCAGTATGGTACTAATGCATACCTCAGAGACACCATGTTGCCAATCGCTCCTGTTGTCGCCAACCAGCTTGAAGCTGGGTATCAAGAGTTGCGTCCATGGACTGAGACCTGGAACGACGAAATTCGATGCGCCATAGATGTTGGGCCACTGGGTGAGGAGAAAGTGGCGCATTTACTCTGGCCACAAGACTCACATCAGCCATACTTGAACAAAAAAGGTGCTGAGGCTGAAGCACGTGTTTCCTCTGACCCTTTTTGCGCCTCACGCTGCTCTCAAGGCGAAGCAGCCTGCCAAGGCTCCATCGAACCTGTTCTGAATGGGCCAGCCATTGCCTCAGGACCGTCTAATAGGCCATTTGCCAACTATCACGTCATCTACCAAGACGAGGGGCAGGCGTTCTTGTTAAAGCCCAGCCTGAAACCGTCGGCATACTATGGGAGGACACCTTTGAACAAAATAGTGAAAGGTTTTACTGTTGGGGTACCCGTCATCAGAGGATTTGATCGTCACACCTGGGACCGCCTTCACGAAAAGACGCGGGTGACTGTAGGCCAACCCGCTGTGTCAGCGACTGAGGAGCTTCAGCAAGAGGACAACTGCAATACATGCACGGCATGCAAGGCAGCCAAGCGCGACAATCAAGTCACCGACCTGATTCTTGTAGCTCACGGGATTGGGCAAAAGTTTGCAGAAAGGGTGGAGAGCTTCCATTTTACCCATGCCATCAATGGCTTCCGAAGAGCCGTTAACTTGGAGATGAGCAATCCGCTCGTCCGAGAAATAATACGGAAGGACCAAAATGGCCTCATGATTCTGCCTCTTAACTGGAGGACTGGTTTGTCCTTTGAGGACGGCGGCCCTGTTCGAGAGGAAGACGAGGCAGCGCGGTCCGCCGACTCTTTCGCACTGAAAGACATTGAACCGAGCACCATCCCAGCCGTCCGCAGCATGATGTCCGATGTCATGTTCGACATCCCCTTCTATATGTCCCACCACAAGGGCAAAATGATCAAGGCCCTAGTGTCTGAGGCGAACCGGGTATATCGACTCTGGTGCCGGAACAATCCTGGCTTCGCCGAGAAGGGAAGAGTTCATCTCATTGCGCACTCTCTGGGTAGCGCCATGGCGCTCGATATCCTCTCGCATCAGCCAACAAGGGTGCCAAGGCTTGACCTCTCGCGACCCGAGCCCGCAACAAGCTTCTTCGAGTTCGACACGTGCAACCTCTTCCTCCTAGGTAGCCCCGCTGGATTTTTCCTTCTGCTCGAGCGCGGTACCCTCGTGCCACGGCGCGGACAGCGCAAGCCTGGAGCTGACCCAACTGATGTTACTGCAAAGTCTGTTGTCGGAGAAACGGGCACCCTCGGATGCCTGGCCGTGGACAACATCTACAACATCCTTGCCAAGGAGGATCCGATTGCCTACCTGCTCAACGGTGCAGTGGACCCGGCGTATGCGTCTGGCCTCAAGGTTGCCTACGTCCCCAGTACGACAACATCAATCTTGAAATCTATCGGAGACGCTGTACGTAACGTTGTTCCAGGCATGGCCCCGGCCCCCGATATCCTCGCTATGGAAGCAGAACGGCCGCCAACAGTACGACTGCCCTCACAGTTGGAATTGGAGGTTCATGACTTCAGTCGCGAGGAAATTGCCGAGAAGAAATTTCTTCTCCTCAATGACAACGGGCAGATCGATTGGTTCCTTAAGTCGGGAGGTGGTCCTCTCGAGATCCAATATCTCAACATGCTCAGCGCCCATACGAGCTACTGGACTAACCAGGACTTCATTCGCATGCTTTGCATCGAGATTGCGAGGAGACCAGGTAGAGCCTTCACCGTGCCCGCACTGAGGGCCGTCAAGGCAGGCAAGCGTTTTTCCCCCGCTACCCAATAGTCTAGGTAGCATGCGCGCTATGGTGAGCTTGGTCCTTTTACCCGTGAGGCTCACCAACTGTTAGGAGCAAGCGAGGCGTTCAAGGGGGCTGTAGCCAGCCGTTTTGATAACAACTCCACTTCCAGTGCCGAATGGAAAGCGCTTGTCCAAAGTACATTTGACTGTGGTTCACCTTTCTAGCAATTGATAGAGCATTGCACCACTGACACCATGACGCTCTGATATCTGCTGTAAGGTGTCGTTTGATCGAGACCCAGTCTCTTGCAGGACAGTGCTCAGCTCAGCTTCGATCGCCGTCGTGTAGCGATTGGGGAATGGCGGATGCTCAGGTTGACAATTCAGAAGTCGTCCAACTCCATCATTTCCTGATCCAGCTCTTCGTCGTCGTATTCATAAGTGTTCAAGCTGGCGAGGTCCTTGACCGTCACATTACGCTGCGCCTCCTCCTCTTCGCGTTTTCTCTCCGCGTCCATTTTTTCCTTGTGTTCTCTAAGGTCTTGGTAGCCCCACGTGCTGATCCCCTCTTGGTCCTTTGCGCGGAAGGGCTGCGCCATGGTGCGAAGGAACCTCCGTGCGCTGCTCACGGCCATATCGGTGCTCAGATTGACGTCGGCGTCGAGAAGACCCTGGTTGATCCACTTGGGCAGTTGACTCCGTTTCTTTTGAAACCGACGGTCGGCAAGAACCATGATACCGTAGTCATCCTTGCCTCGCAGCACTCGGCCCAGGCATTGGGCGGCGTGACGCATTGCGTCAAAAGACAAAAAGTCGTTCTCTTTGATGCGATAGGTCTCTCTCAGGAACTCGAGCCGGGCCTTCAGGATTCTTGATTCGGTGTACTGAAAAGGCACGCCTATGCAAAGCACAGTACGGCCGTACTGGTGGTCGAAGTCGATACCCTCCGAGACCTTTCCTCGCGCGACACAGAGCAGTATCGCGCCTCTGCCATTGCAGCAGGCTGTCCTGTACGTCTCGAGGGCCAACGAAGTCTCCTGCGCATCCGGCGTTTCGACCAGAATAAGCTTGTATTTCCATACCTCGTCTAGAATGCCCATGCCCTGCCACATGCTGATGATGGACTCCATATAGAGATAAGACGGAAAGAAGACAACCAGACCATCGGGAGTTATTTTGGCGAATTCGGTCAGAAGAGTGCCGTAGTTTCGCACAACACTAGGTTCGTTGCGGACCTGGAAACTAGTTGAGATGGAGGCTTGGTCGCTGCCTCTGGTCACGATCATGGGCAAGAAGGACCGACGAGCAAGTGTCATGCTGTACGATTCCTGAATGACAGTGGAGAAGTCCAACATCTTAGGGTACATCTCCAGCGGAGAGATAGTACCCGAGGTGATGATCACTGAGTAGAATCTCTCGAACACTGGACGAATCGCAATTGCCGCATCGAGGCAGGTGAAATGTAAAATAGGGTTGGGAACCTCGGCGGTGTCGGATTCGTATGGTTCAAGAATGAGTAAGAACCCCTTCTCATACGTCGCAACTAGTGTGGCAAAAGTGGCGACTTCTTGAAGAGGTTGGTAGTCCTCAATGTTTGTGAGTTCCAATGTTCGGACAAGCGACGTCAGGCGCTCGGCACAGAACCTGAGTGGTTTCTTCTCGATAAAAGTGTGCTCCTTAAGGTGCGCCAAGAAAGAGGGCGGTGTCTCTGAAATGACCTGCCGCACCTTCATGCGAGTCTACCAGGAAGATGTTAGGTACCATGGAAACAACGCCTTGAGGGCAAACAGACCTTGAGATACTCGATGAACCTCTTGAGGAATGCAACGAAGTGTTCTGCTCGTCTGATGTTGCCTGGCACGGCTTCTTTCAAAAGGTCCTCGGGAAGTACTGGAGCCGATTAATGCTCTGTCGACGCCCAGAGGTTGGCTGTGGATCATACCTGGATTTGACATGAAAGCGTCCTCCTGGCGCGCTTCGTCTGCCTCACGGAGGCCTTGTACCAACTTCTGGTACTCGTTCTGGAGCTGTTCCTGATCAGTGTCTCGCATGTCTGAGATTTTTTGCTCCAGGTTGTGCGCGCCGCGGGTGGCTCTTCTCAAAGAATCTTCAGTGATGTCGGTACTTAAAGACTCGATGCAAACATTGTCGATGTTATGCGCCTCGTCGAAGACGACGATGCAGTCTTTAGAAAAATCTCGGGAGACCCGTTCGGCTATTTTTGGATCGAGCAGGTAATGGTATGAGAAAATGACGACGTTGCAGTATTGCATCTAATAGCTAATCAACAATTGCGAGCGAAGTCTCGGGGCACGACTTACCATCCGCCGTGCAGTGAAGTATGGACACTGCTTATGCTCCTCTCCATAGCGCAGAATACCGTCGAAGGTCCACACTCCGTTGGGTATCAGATTGTGAGGTTCTAGCAGATCTAAATTCTGAGGCGCGAAGAGGTCAATTCTTGAACCTTGCATAAAGCAGATGGGGTCGGCAGAGGAGTTGTCTGACGAACATCATGGTATACGCAGACGTCGACACTCTCGCCGCGATCCTTCTTTTCCTTGACGAACCCAGCAGTCAAGCTTCTGCACCGGGCGTCGACGACAGAGCCGCTCTTTTCACGCTTCACGGAGGGGTGAAGGCATAAGTTCTTCCGGCTAGTGAGACCGAGCCCACGGAAGTCTTCTTCGTACCCAAGCTGATCCGCGCGATACTTCATCAAGGCTTTCAACTCAACAAGAGCCTTTTCGATCTCTGACATGGTCCCTTGAATCGACGTTAGGCAGGAGCGGAATCCGTGGCTAGCTTTACATACGCGAGCAGTAAATAAGCTTTCGCTTCTCAGGCATGTGCTGCTGATAGGCCACGATGAGGGAGAGAAGCGACACGGTCTTCCCTGTTCCTGAGGGCATCTCCAAGACGCAGTGACCACCTGCATCGAGGGTTTCTAGCGGTTTCCAGGGACCTGTCAGTGATGAAGACACAACTGGACGACACAATTGTGCGTGAGGCAGTGTGAAGTTGAGCAAAACTGACTCTTGAGATCGCACATGTAGCTGGCGATTGTGAAGGCGCAGTTAGTACGATTGGTTGCAGCGGGAGCTATTGAGGGTCACCAACGCATATTGCTCTATCACGTCGTTAGCGAAGTTGGGGCAAAGAAGAGCAGCAGGCACACGTACCAGGATAAATCCTCGGATACGGAAACAGAACGGGCAGGCCGCTTGCAAAAGTCAGCGTATTCAAGTCAGGCTGGTGGAGAGTAGCAGGGCTGCATCCGTACTCAATGTCAAATCTCATCTTTGCGGTCTTCTGCGGGATCGTATCCCGCGTGACCTTGGCTCTGCGGGCAGCGTGCACGAGCGAGGCAACGTGAATCTTGGGTGACGTGAACGGGGCCTGGCACTGGAGCCAGATGATCGCGAAATCACGTGACTTGTCGACCCACCTGTCGGAACGCCGGCGTCATGTGGCCCGAAGAGGAACCCTGCTCCTTCTCCGACACCTTTGTATTTCGAAGTTACCTCTCCTGCAGTCGCTCGCCCGTAGTGGTGCCGGAAGGTGTGCCGTCTGGCTACGATGCCATATGCCTTCGTTGTCTTAACTAGACGGGCAGAGCTAACGAGAGGGTGCATTGATCGTAGGAAGGTGTCGCGCCCTGGTCTTTGTGACCGCGCTCAAACAGCAGGCTGCCGAGACCGGCCAAGGATCCACGGATAGATCCCCGTTAATACAAGATCGATTGCGATTGTGATTACACGATCCACCGGTCCCATCTGTCAAGTGGAACCCCGTTGGGGTTTCAACGAACTTCCTCTAAACCCCGGCCGCTGAGCCGATCGTTTACGTGGACGCTACGGTCTTACGAGGGGAGGCGACGTTAGTTAGAACTACCAGGTATGGACCTAGTACTAACGAGATTTCCAGCGTCAGACTGTCACATCGTCCAGTCCATGGGGTGGACCACTCGCTAGACATTGGCGGGCTTGCACATGATGCTCATGGGGACGAACTGGTGTCGTGCGCTAATGCACAATAACGCAGCGAGCATGGAGCTGCTTGGCCAGCAAACACCACGCACGCAAGGCACGGATTCGGTGACATGGAATAAGACATCGCCAACGCCAACGGCAGACACAAGTCTGACGAATGGACCTTCTAACGTACGAAGTAGGTATGACGAGATAGAGAGCTGTTGGGCCATTGCCTGTGCACTGTACAGTGCCTCGTCCATACAGTGCAGTTGTGCAAGTGTAGTGGAAGAACAAGGCGACCAGGGCCAAAGTATTGAATCCGCGCGGACATGCTAATGACCGTTGGAACAACAGCCGCCCCCCCTCTTTGGTTCGGGTCAGGGACAACACGCGCCTGTCACAGTTCTCTGAGGCCGGGGCACGGAGAGGCATGAGATGCTATTGTGGTGGCCAAAACAAGACTCGCAAACCCTTGAAGCTCCTACGAAGTAGCCAGGGGCGTCGCAAGTGGCACTTGGCAGGAAGCACTGCCTGCCGCAGCCATTCTCCGGAGCGTGCCCAATGCGGCATCAGCATCAAAATTACCACACACCGTCGCAGATACAACGGCCCTGGTTGAGTCCTGTCTGCTGTGACGAGATGTGCCTTCAGTTGCAGATCCCGCCCGGGCATCGGCGGGATGGGCGTGGGGAGGCCCCGGCTCAAGCGTCCCACGTGCCGCCAGCTGACATTTTGCCACCGCTTCCAACAAGCCTCTGTGCGGAAGGCGATTGATAGACCTGTGTAAATCCGAGCCCCGCCATCCCACATGCACAGAGAAGCATTGGGGTCGAAAGGGAAAACCGCGGAGCAGCTGGGCTACGCCCATCGCAGCAGCATCGACCTTGAGTTTCAGACTCGGAGGTCGATAATGTGCCAACAATACCTAGTACCAAGCACGAAGGCAGGCCACTTACGTTGTATTCAGGCCGGAAGCACCCACGGGGTCATCGAGCACCTCCCACCAGAGTAGCGTACCTTAGCTGGGTTTTACTGCCTGCGACGTAACTACTGCCAAGGTGTATCCAGAGATAAGGAGAGGAGGGGGGCTCACGGGAAGGACCACGGCTGGCAAACCCCCGTCGTCGTCTCACCTCGCGAGGCAACCCTTTCCCCGCCTTTGTGGCGAGCTAACACGAAGGCGCTGAGGTCCCATCCAATCTTGCCAGGGCTGGGGCGCCGCCTCAACTCTCGGAGGCGTCAACTGCTGCATGCGCTGTGCTGCAGCTGCAGCAGTGGAAGGGGGTGGAGCGGAAGTAACAGTGGCCACCGGCACCTCTCCGGTGGGGCCTAGCCGCCCCCGCTAGAGTGTCAAGCGCCAACCTAACTGACCCTGGTCGCGTTGGATCCATTCCATGCCTCTATGTTAGTACAGGTACCTAGGTACAGCCCTCTCGCCGGGCCATCATCATCACGATCTCCGCCGTTCGTTGTCCAACGCTCGCCCTGACTTCTCCTATCAGATCTCGTCCGCGCCTGCCAAGGTCATAGAAGGTCTCACAGTAGACCCGACGTACTTTGTACGGCATATAAGTAGGTACCACAGTAGAGCAGATGCAAATGCCGTTGACACTGCTGCGACGGTAGCGGGCAGGCATCGAGTTTCAAAGCATGTCCGCTTGGGGCACTATAGTGCGGCAAGCAATGAAGTATTTCGGTCTAGCTATTAGTACTAAGGTGCCTACCTACCTACCCACTACCTGTAGCGAGTTGCCTATAGTAGGTACCTATGAACCTACCTAGTACCTACCTTATACTCCGTATACCGTATGATGGCACAGGCTTGCACGAGGCACGCGGAACCGACAGTAATTGGTAAGGGTACAAAGAAGGGACGGTAGGAAGAAGCACCTGCTGCCCTCTTCTTGCGTACCCTGCAAAGTAGGTAATCAACAACCCAGCAACCCGCCACCCCCCCTCAGCTCTGGTTGCGCCTGTTCTGTGGTGAGACACGGCCAGAGTCCCGCCACCTCACCACACGCTCGCGCATCCAATCTGCGCCTCGGACGAGGAAGAAACTGTGTCAAGGATTGCCACGATTTCGCACCCTCCTTTTCTGGCTTCCCCCCCGTCCAATGCAATCAATCGACCGACGAGTGTGCAGTCCCTGGGTCTGCAGTCTGCCAAGGTGCTTTCCCTTCCATTCGATGGATGGGTTGGACTCTTGCACAGTGCAGTGAAGCTGCCTGGCCTGTTAGCGACCGTCCTGTGCGCGACCCGACCTGACACACTAAGTTACCTGCCCGCCCATCTGCTGCGGCGAGCTGCGAAGTAACTGCACGTTCGTTAGGGGCTGCCCAACCAAACAGTGCTCCTACACCCCTCACTCGCTCAAATCACCCAACTTGCTGTTACTGTACCTGCTGATACACTTTTCTCCCATCTTTGGTTATTCTCCCTCCCCTCCCCTCCCCTCCCCTCCCGTCACCTCGTCTACCCTGCCCTGCCCTGTCCTGACCTATCTTTCCTTCTTCTACCATCCCCGAATTGTTCCAGCCTTTGGGCCCCAGAGCAGCAGACAATCAGCTCCTCTTCTCCCCTGCCTCGAAGCTGCCCACAAGGTGCTCTTCCCCTCCCCGGCCTCCACCCCCGCCTCCCCCACCGTTGACACCGAACACCCTGCGCGGGCCCGCCTCACCACGTCGTCGCCGCGCGGGCGTTCATCATCAACACCATTGCTGCGGTTAGATAGCGCCGCCTAATCATCGCATGCCCAACGTCGTTTCGTCGGTCACTCGCACTTTGCGCAGCCGCTACAGCACGCAGTGAGTACTAGTCGCTTGCGTCGTCAACCCTCGCCGACAGCGTTGCCATCGCCGTTTGCTCGAATGGCTCCCGTGTTTTCACCTACCTAGTTGCACAATTGATCTCGGCGTATGCTTTCTGGCTCCTGTCTGTGTCTTCCCTTCATCTTTGTATCCCCGTGGATTAACGACCGCCCGCCCGCCAAACCCACTGCTTCTTGCTATTAGCAACATTTGGAGCACAGAGTTCCGCGGAGGGCTTCTAGACAGGTCTGGAGAGGCACGTGTACAATGTTTTTAATGCTTCGGTTTTCGCCAACCCACTCGAGGCAATTGTCTGACCTCTGTCTTATCCCTACTGACAAGCCCATCTCTAACAGCCACCGAGTTCTGATCCGGGCGACCATTGCCACGAAGTCTTCCGTGGGCGACGACACAGGGCCATTTTCCCATGCACTGGCCTGCCCTCTCAGAGCAGTCAACACCCGCCTGAGTTCTGCCGCGGCTCACCTTGGCACGGCCCAGGCATAATGACTACAATTGCATTGCCTCGGCCGATTCCCCATCATAGTGCCGCGCCAGATCTGTCAAGTCCCATCACGCCACCACATACGCTCCAAGACGTGGGCCGAGCGCATTCATCACAGCAGCCATGTGCGACCCCAGCTCCCTTGCCTAACAAACACATCCCCATCTGCCCGACAGGTCCATCCAAAGCCGGCGAAGTCAATACCACCCCCCCTGCTTCGCCCACCAGCAACGACGATTACGAGCAAAGCTCGCTGTTATATCCTCCAGAAGGTTACAAGCGCGTCGAGAGCGGACACCTATCTATATATGAGCTCGACGCTGATCAGGTGGTTCTCGCACTTGAGTACTCCGCTCGCCAACCGCTCCCTTCGTCTTCGCTGGTGTTCCCATGGCTGCACGGCCTCCATCCAAACAACCAGATGCAGCAGGCATTCTTCATGGGCCGACGACGTTCTGCGAGAAAGACGCCCTCCTGCCTCAGAGGCGTCACGCTCGTCAAAGCGGATGGTGACCTATCAGTCGGTCGTCTCAAGGGTGCAATTACTGCAGACGAGTTCATGCGCCATCATCCTTCGCCCGACTTCATCGATCCCGATCCTGTTGACGGCTTTTCCGTCCGCAATTTCCATATTCAACCGGCCAAAGTCGCCCTAATTTCAGACATCGTGGTTTACGGTGACGACATCGCAAAGGCGCGTACATTGGCTTGGGACATTGCAGCTGCGAGATCTCGATGGCGCCAAACTCATGCATCTGAGAGTAAGGCGCTGCCCGAGTACAACACCTTTGTGTGCACAAGCACATTTGAGGAGTTTGAAAGGGATCATGGCAACCTCGTTGCTATTAATTCGGCAGGAAGCATCACGGGGAGAGTGCTTGACTTCGTCCAGCAAGAACGCAGGGAGATGTGGGACATGACAGAGGCCTCCGAAATATCTCACAACGTGTTCATGGGACCGACGCCGGAACCTGGTAGTGCTGAGGAGCAGAGGTTCGACATATTGATTGAATGTAGCGACGTCGGTCGCTTAAATCCGATGGCATTGCAACTCATAGCTGAGAGCTTGGATGAGGCTTTTGCGCAAGCTTTCCTCGACTTTCCCTCATCAGGCAGCATTCTACCCCCAACTTGGTCACACGAAGAAGCCGACGGAATACTGGAAACATGCCGCTGGATATATCATCTTTCTCATGGCACCTGTCCGGGCCCAGCTATCGCTTCGAGTGTAGACCATGAAGGCGATAGCCCTATGATCGTCGAGCAAGCGTCGCCAAGGCCGCGCAAGATACTGATACACTGCGCCGATGGCTACACCGAGTCTTCCATGCTCGGCATCGCGTACTTCAGCTACAGTACTGGTCGCACGGTCCCGGACGCGTGGCTTCATCTTCACACGTCAAAGCATCGTAACTTCTTCGCATACCCTACCGATGTGGCCCTGTTGACCGCGATTGCGCCCCGATTGCTAAGCAATTCCCCGGTTTGCCCGAGGAAAAGCCTTCGGGAGATCACGAGAGCTGTCAAGGATGAGCCTGCGTGGTTCGCCGGGTTGGATGGCTCGTTCCCCAGCAGAATTCTGGATTACCTCTACCTAGGAAATATCGGCCACGCCAATAATCCAGACTTGTTGAGAGAGATGGGAATCAAGCAAGTTCTGAGTGTTGGAGAGACTGCTGCCTGGAGAGATGGAGAGATGGAGGCCTGGGGGTCGGATAACGTCTGCTTGGTTCAAGATGTTCAGGATAACGGGATCGATCCTCTGACAGATGAGTTTTCTCGGTGTCTGGAGTTTATCGGTGAGTGATGGTCGCGACCTCGCTGCGATGTTTCTGACAAGGCCGAATTTTAGAGCGAGGGAAACGAAATGGAACTGCCACGTTGGTCCATTGTCGAGTGGGAGTCTCACGAAGCGCCACAATTTGCATCGCCGAGGTCATGAAAGAACTGAACATGACGTTCCCCCGGGCGTATTGCTTTGTTAGAGCTCGGAGGCTCAACGTCATCATCCAACCACACTTGCGCTTTGCCTACGAGCTACTGCAATGGGAAGAGTGGCTGCAGCAGAACGGCGATGCTGAAAAACCAGTTGAGAGAGAGCTCGAGTGGGGAGAGATCACGCGACAGATCGCCCTCATGAATCGCCCCTACTCCAGATGATTGATAGGGGTTGTGTCCTGCTTTGCTTAATACTCCTTTTCGCGGTTGGATAACGTTGGGCGTCTTGTTCTTGCATCGAATTTCTACTACATGCAACCGTCCGGAAACAGAGATACGAATTCACGAAATCGCGCCTGCCGCTATATTATACCACTCACCCGTGGGTCGGTGTAGTCACTGCCGGACTTCGTGGAAGGGCCGGAAGACAAACCCTATGAGATACGGAATATGCCTTCATGATTGTGTTTAGGGTTCTTCGAGTAAAGGTGGCAGGTCGTTGATGGCGTTATGCGGGCGACGCAGGGTAACTTGATTGGATAAGGCTGTTAGGGCCTGCTTTGAGCTGGCCATGAGGCATTTGAGTCTTGTGAGCATAACGACGCGTACATCCGATGCAGGCTAGATCGCAACTTGGATACCTAACACGGGTTCTTGTCCGATTGAGACCGCCGGTGCCGCTCTATGCAAGCTATCATCTCTCTCGTCCTCAGCGTGCTGATGCGCCTGCCGCATCCAAGTCATGGCTGGAGGGAATACAAGACACTGGCAAAGCCTGGATTCAAAGAGAACGTGACGATGTAGGAAAGGAACGTAGCGTTTGTTGCTTTGCGACGTGCGGATTTAGCACCCTGCAATTTCGATTATAGGCACAGGTACTCGTCACATCCATCCAAAACACATCTTTAGTCGCTTGGCGAGCCTCGACTCAGGCTTGCGTGCCGTCTAGTACAGATCACTACGGTGTCCTGTCTACCTATCCTCCGTATGTTGAGATATCGTTCTTATCGTCCCCTTCCAAAACCCTATAGGTAGAAGTTAGCTTCTAGATTGGAAATCGTCGGGCAAGCGAGAGGCATTGACTTACGAGAATTGCTTAACTAAGTAGCCTTCTCCGCCGTTCTCCATGTCAATGTTATAGACATAGAACCCGCCGTCGCTTGTAACTACCATCACCTGAGGGCTGCTGCTGCTCATAGCCACGACGCTGCGAAGGGGCCCTGCCGGGGTGGTTCCCGCGCTACGGAGTTGGGCTCCGGATGCGGCCGATTTGGGGATTTTGATATAGGCAAAGTCCCTCAGCGGTTCCCACATCTCAGTGACTGACGATGGGAGATAGGACCCGACCACCCCGGCTACACCGCGTCCCATGATTTGCGACGACCGTCGAAGCATGTTGCTGAAAGATCCACTCTGTCTACGATGGCCCTGCTTGTTGGCACCGGTGGGAGTGTTGGCCGCCGTGAGCTCGGCAGCGTCACTCCGTGGCGACTCGGCAGCGCTATTGCCAGGCGAGTCGGCATCTTCATAACTTCGGGCACGTGACCAGCGGTCTTGCCTCGGTGAGCCTGGCGGTTCAATAGGTGCCCCTGCGGGTGTTGTATTGCCGGGAGGGGCCCCTAGCCGGAATATGTGCACCGTATCTGATGTGGAGGAGACACAAAGGAGAGTAGAGCTGAGGTTAAAGGACATGCTGTAGATAGTTGATGGATACGTTCCGCGCCTAAACTGGTATAGCTTCTGACCGCGCGGGACAGAAAACACCCGGATGATTGTACCTGTCTCGCTGGCCGTCGCAAGCAGGGTGCCGTCACTGTTAAGGCATATGCAGCACAGGGGAGATCGATGAGCCTCAATGACGTTGACTGCCTTGAGTGTCAATGTGTCGAAGACCAGCACTTCTCCGGAGGTGGGGGCCACGTAGGTCGACTGCGGGGGGGCGTGTGATGGACGCCTATTGTCTGAGTCCTCCCGGGGCTTTGGAAGTGGATATGCGATGAAGCAATTCTCTGAGGACGGCGAGAGGGCGCATATCGCTGAGGGGTTCGGAGAGGTGGGGATGGTGTAGAGCAAGCTCATGTTGCTGATGTCGTATAGGTATATCTCTTCTTCGAGGACGACAGCGAGGCGCTTGCGATTCAGTCGAACGGCGAGCACGGCAGAAGGGAATGTGAGTTCGCAGATAACGGAGGCTCTCTATACGAAGCAAGGATTAGGCTGGCGCGAGACCGGGCAGGGGTGCTGGCGTGACGTACCTTTGTGTTTTGTATGATCAAGTGGCGGGGGGACAGGATCAGGGCGACCAGAGAGGTGGAGAAGAGCATCTCTATGATGGCGATGTTGCCGTCATCGCTAGTGAATATCCTTGAGAAGGGATCTGTGTGGTAGATACGAAAGCCCTTGGACGTGCCTGTGGGAGATGGGGGGTCAGCAAGATGCCTGAGCTATAAGAGTTGGTAACTGGGCGCCTACCGACGGCAAGACAGCTGTGGTCCTGATTGAAAGTAATGAAGTTCAGTGTAGGGCTGGCCATCTTGGACCAGGCGCCCTCCAGCGCGCAGTAGCTGGAGGACACACTGTCGTTGGGTTCGAGCTCCCGGAGTGAGGGCTGAATTGCGGTGCTCGACAACTGCGCAGAGGACGATGGTGGATACGGTCTGCCGTTCTCGCAATGCAGAGCAGAGAAATGTGACAGCCACGCGAGTATTTGCGTGTGTGGTTGAGGCGCCCACCGCTTGGGTGCTGGGCGTATGTGAGGGTTTGTCCGTGAGGTCGGGACCAGCGCGAGTGCGACGCACAAACGGAGGCGGCTTGCTCAGTCGGACGACGACAAGCAAAGAAGCAAAATACAAGGCGCTTGACGGCTGAGCAATGTTCGAAGGAGGAGGAGCTTCAAATGGTCGTAAATCGGGGGCCAGGTCGATATGGTCGAAGGGAGAGACTGGAGATGTCCTGCCTGGGGCTGGACGAGGAGGTTGATGACAAGGTCAGGTATTAAGTAACTCGGCATCAATCAACCTTGCGAAGCTCATGTGGAGGCGGGTTCGTCACGGCCTGCAGACGGGGGGGGTTTATTGGGGGAAGGGGAGCTAGCGGCGGAGTCGAGGTCTCTCGTACTGTACAAGGGCACATGTAATGTACTAACCCAAGGGCAGGGGAAGGTGCCTCCCAACTGAGGCTGGATGAGGTGCGCGCCTAGCCAGCGGCGGGCCATTTGGTAGGTACCACACCTTGTCGCTGACTGTGGGGCGCCTACAAGGTTTGCAGCCAAGTGCCTCGTCAACTCTTCTCCCAGGTACATTCGTTGCCTTAGGTAATCAGCGTCCTAGACTTG